>NW_027122650.1:0-1351688 GCF_030686945.1 Centruroides vittatus | reverse complement strand
TTTTTCTAATTGGGCAAACTGTATATTATTTATCTAAATAACCAATCATTTTTGAGAATTTAAAGTTTAAAAAAGTAAAATACGAGCGCCACGTACACGGCCGAGTTATTAAAGAACATGTATTCTCGTTCACAGTATTATTTGTATACCGGTTTGTGGAGTCGAGACTAAATCTTCTTCACCAAAATGAAAGTCAAGATGGCGACGACGGATGAAAACGAGGACTTTACATTATTTACTGTCGGAAGTATCGTTAGATGTAAAACATGTCACCAGCAAACGGTAGAAGGTGAAGTCGTTGCATTCGATTATCAAACTAAGATGTTGATATTAAGTATCCTTTTGAATAAGCCATCGATGTTAAATTTCCTATCACATATACTGTTTTTTAACCTCTTTAACATATTAAATCATTTTGTAGGTATTTATTTATATATGTTTAAACTTCCGTCCTTTGATAATTATACAATAAAGTAAAATAATTTTGTTATGCACAAATGGTTTTTAAGATGTGCTTTGACAGAAATAACTTAGCAAAAAAATTTCGAGTTTTTTAAATGCCTTTACAGATCAATGTTTACACTCCAAATGAATAAATGTGTGTGTTTTTCGATGACTTATTACTGAAATTCATGAAATGTATCAATTATAAAGATGTTTATGCTTCTCTAAAACAAAAGTTCATAGTAATATTAATGAAATTTCTAATGGAACCTAACCTGATTTGTATATATTTGATTTAAGAATTTATTTTTATTAATCAAATAATAATAATAATATATTAAATAAAAAAAAACACGAAAACATGGTTTCTAAACTGTGTTTTAAAATTTATTTCTTATAAAAATGCCTTATTTTAACTGATTTTAGTTGTACAAGTGTTAATATTAATAATTGGGATTATTATTCAAACACTAATTATTGAAATAAAAACATAATACATGCTTATTCAATGACCTAATTTGATCTAGTAAATGTTTTTATGCATTTTTGAATTTTATAATATAAAGTTATTTATTTTTTAATTTACTGTTTTAATATGTTAAAAAGATAGATTTGTACACTTTTTATAATTTTTTTACTCTATATTCCATTTAATGACATATATTACACAACACGAATGCAAATGTTAAGTTACTTGAGAATTTTCTTGTGATGCAGAATAAAATCTGTTTTGGTTTTTTTATTTTTTAAATACAATGTTTGTCATTTATTGTTTATTATTATTTTTTTTAATAATTAAGTCCATAATAAATTATATAAATTTTAATATATTTACAGGTTGTAATAGCATTATATATATTTTTTGTGGTTTTTATCAATATCATTAATTTATTTAAATTGATGTATAAAGTAATTATTTATTTTAATTTAAATTATTTACACAAATTTTAATGGAGGCTATATTTATAAAATTCACAAATCTTTGGTTAATTTCAACAGATATCAAATTTTACTATATTGATTATTAGTATATTTAAAAATAGCAAATAAATGATATTAATGAATGCAAATAAGAGTTTATTCACACTAACCTATTAACAATTTTTATTATTATTTTTTTGAATTTGATGAAATTTTGTTTGAACATCAAATAAACTCCATTAAACTGTACCATAAATATATCAAAACATGCTGGTTAAGGTGACCAACAATAAGTGTAATCAGTAACATGTTGTAGAAAGACCAAAGTTAATTTATAAATTAAGGAACTGTTATCCAATTAGAAAAATAGATAAGATATGGATATATTTGTTATAAGTATATTAGGTAATTAATTCACATGATGTAACTCAATTGGACAGAATTTGGAAGATCATCTCGGAATAAAAAAAAATTTTTTTACACATATACAACACACCAATACTAGCACACTTGAAATTAAGAAATATTTACTAATTTTTTTATCTGTTTATAACAGGCTTCTTCAGGTATATAAACCAGAACAAAATGGCTACATTAAAATCAAATGAGTTTTTATGAATGATTTAAAAATTCAATTTAAAATTACTTCTGGAACAAAGTATTTCTACAGTTTAAAATTATTTTTCATATACGTTACAAAGCAATTTAAAATTATTTTCTGAACAAAATACATATTCAAAAATATTTTTAAACTAAATAACTTACAAAATTTGTTTAAATTATTTCTTGTAAAAATTATGTATTTAGTTTAAGATTATTTTTTTTCCAATTACTTACAGCAGTTAACATAATTTTCAGAACAATTATTTTCACACAAATAACTGATTTAATTTATATTTTCACTTATGGAAAATCTTTATCTTAAACTAAATACATAATTTTTTCGGGAAGTAATTTACATGCATTTTGTAAGTTATTCAAAAATATTTTTGGAAAATAATTTTAAACTGTAAAGATACTTTGTTCCAGAAGAATTTTAAATTGAACTTTTAAATCGTTCATAAAAACTCATTTGATTTTAATGTAGCCATCTTGTTTTGCATTATATACCTGAAGAAGTCTGTTATAAACAGATGAAAACATTAGTAAATATTTCTTAATTTCAAGTGTGCTGGTATTGGTATGTTGCATATGTTTATTCTATTCCAGTATTGGAGAGTTATTGATTTTATTTATATATTTATTTATTGCCAAAAAGTAGTTGAATTTGATTAGAGTTAACATTTAAATTTTTAAATATTTTATATAATAGATTGTTACTCATTCACACATAACCTTGAATAACAATAAAAAGGTTGAAAATGCTTTTTAAGTTGAATAAATCATTTTTAATGATCCTTATTAAGTTTGTGTTTTAAAAATTGAACATTTACAAATATTAATGGACATAGATTATAAATAATTGAATGGCAAACTTAACAGATTGTAAACTTTACATTTAAACAAGTTGTTGTGACTTGTGGAAAAAAGATGAAGAAATAATAATAAATAGTAATAAAAATGTGTGTTGTGTTGTATAGATACATGCTGTAGCACTTACATTTTTGAATATATTATTAATTTTTAATTTTTAGAGCACTTAATTTGTGTTAGTTTTTTATATATGGATTGTTAATTTTAATTTGTGTTTAAATTTTCAATTATTTTAAATTTTTTGAAAATGAACTAATATATTCTTTCACGTGTAACTGCTCTATTTGGAATGGCTGATGATTGCGTTAGGAAAGCCAAAAATATTTCTGGTCAATAAAATATTTTCAGTTGCCTTAAACAAGCAACTGAACATATTTCAACTAAACATAATGCTACAAGATATGTTCTTGGAGATACTCTGCAAATTTTTATATGCTAGTGCAAAAATGCAGACAAATGGTAAAATCAAAATATTTATTTTAGTACATTAGTAATCCTCAAGATGTATTGTTGTTTTTAAAATAATTTTATACTTACAGTCAATCTTTTACTATGTCATGCTCCTTGTTTGTTATAATATGATTCTGGAGGCGGAGGGTTGCAAATAGCTGTTGTATGGAATGCTCATTTAACATGCTATTTTAAAGGAATATATCTGCTATGTTAACAGAGGACTATCTATATATCAATTTGAAAGTATAGAAATGTGATAGTACAAATGCACAATATAAAATATTCCTTAAATTCTCCACTAACAAAGGGTTTTTCTTCCTCAATAAAGTTTGAGAGATGTAATAATTACTATGCTTGTCACTGAGAACCGATTTTTATTATAGTTATGATAGAGGTCATGGGTCATGGTTTAGAGCAGCGTTTCTCAAAGTGGGCGATAACGCCCCCTTGTGGGTGGTGAGTAAATCTAGGGGGTGTTGGAGGCAGGGTACTGAACGGTGATCAAAGGTAAAAGTTCCCTTTCCTCTGTCAAACGGATAAGAGGAAACATTCATTTAATGGTTTCCAGATGTCGAGAACAATGTACGGTAAAGGCACAAAGTGTGAGATTCATAGAAAAGTTTTCCTAAGAATATTTCCAATCTTTCCTCACATGGGGGCGTTGGGTATAACTTTATGGAACAAAGGGGGCGGTGGATCGAAAAAGATTGAGAATCACTGGTTTAGAGTAACATTGGAAAAATTTTTCTATCTTGGGTATCAAACTAAATATGTTGGAAATGATTAAGAATGTTTGTTAGATACTCTTTCATTTTTTTAAGAATATTTTTTATAGTTTGATAATTATTTTTATTTTCAAGTAATGTCTTCAAGCATAGTTGCTACCAATACAGTAATATTGAAGAAAGTAAGACAAATTATCAATAATTTAATGAAACTTCACTGATAGGTCACATAGGCAAGTTATTAATTAATTAGTCATTTGATTATTAATCATAATTCAGATTTTTATTGTTTAGAAGTGTATAATGCATTGCCTTGAATCCAAAAACTGATATTTTCAATCTTGATTGTAAGATGCCTTCTATACTATGAAGATATGAAAACACCTATTTTAATATATTTTGATTTTAAACAGCAAAAGAGAACTTATTTTGCATAATCTAATCCAGTGGTCCCCAACCCTATGCCCGCGGGCACTATAGCGCCCGCCGATCGTTTTACGTGTGCCCGCCGCTGTGCGACCACGATAAAAATAAAAATATTTCGGTTTTCAATAAAATGCTATGTAAAAGTTTTTTCGTTTTTAATGATTAACCACTCAAAAGTAGAAATGGCGTCCAACACAGATAAAAGCACAAAGCGAAATGCGACCGATCTCTTTTTCCCCTCCGCCAAATCTTCACCAACCAAATTTCCCATACCTGAAATGAAATAAACCGGTCCGTTCTGAATATCATAAAATCAAAGTACAGATCACGACTTACAGACCTTGACAATTGCTTACGAGCAGGAATATCATCATACTCTCCTAATTACGAAGCAATGGCCAATGAAATGCAATGCCAAAAAACACATTTACTTTCAGATTTATATTTTTTATAAAGAATTTTTATACTCTGTAGATTTTGTATGCATTGTTTAGTAATTACTTGTTTTGTAAAAATTATTGTTAATAGTCTTGTGTATGTTTTATTACATTTTTGGAGTTAAATGTTTTCTGTACATTATGTGTATGTATTATTAACTATGTCCAAGTATAAATTCACCTTGAAAAAATAAATGGTGCCCGCCGTCCGCCCGGTATTCTAGATTGTGCTCTTAGGTACAAAAAGGTTGGGGACCCTGATCTAATCTATTGCTGAATAAAAAAATTTGTCTATTTAAAAAATTAACCTTTGTACAGTATATTTTAATAATTTTTAAAAATCAAATTATGGTGTATGTTGACATGAAGCATCTTCTATTAATCTGTTTTAATCTTTCAATATTGAAGTTTTAATAAGTTGCTTAAATTCACTTTACCTTCTGAATTTGTTTTTAAAAAACAGAGCTAGACAATATTATATAAGTTAAAAAAAAAGTTGAAAAACTAGCAAAAATAACTTTTTACGTGTTAGAGAGAGAATATTAGAATCAAAGTTTTTTTTTTTAGTTTTGTAAAAGATGTGTGAACAGAAGACTATCATTTTGAGAGAAACTGTTGTGTTAATATGACGTTGCCATAAAAGTAAAATAGAATATTTTTTATTTTAGCCTGTTCAAATAAGAGGGAAAAATTAATCAAATGTAAATTTTTAAATTGGAAATATGAAGGAAAATTAATAATAGCAAAATTTAGTATTTGACTTTTAAGTGTAAAACTTGTTTTAGTGATTATAATCATTCAAAACAAGTTTCATATTTAGAATAAATAAACTTTGTGTGTGCGTATACACAGTTTATTTATTCTCTAAAGTCTGTATGTGTACACACACACATGCAGAGAGAGTTTAGAGTTTAAAGAATATATAAATATACATAATTCAGAATGAATTGTAATGACTGAAGATTTAAATTATTGTCAATGGAATTTAACCAAGTTAAATAAATTTATGATTCATATCTTTTGTTTACAACAAAAACCATAAAAAATATTAATGTTATTAAATTCAAAGTATTGATAGAATGACACTTTTTAGAAGAAACTGAAACTGGCATTTAAAAAATTTGACATTATATATCAATTTTTTTTTAATATAATTAAAAATTAGTAATAAAGTAGTATTAACATAATAGATTTTTTTGAATAAGAACTTCTTGTTGTTTAAAAATTGTCCAAACAGTATCTGTATTATAGTTATTCTTAGAAGATATCTAGCTCCATGTAAAAGTATACAAATTAAATTTTTAACTTTTTGTTTTGAATTTTTGATGTTTTTTTTTCTTATTTTACAAATTTTTTTTTGAACTTTTTTAAAGACAAAATTAAACTTAGAGAAGTTTAAAATATTTTTGCTTTATGTTGATTTGTCATTTAAAAAATTATTGTAATGTTATGAAATGAGTGGAAGATATATTTATTTGAAATTTAGAATTGAATAATTGATTTATAACAGATTAATAACAGCAAAATGTTATTAATAAAAAGACAGATTAATAACATTTTGCTGTTATTAATCTGTCTTTTTGATTCTGTGATTGATATACCAAACTTCAGGATCAAACTATAACGTATCAGGTTATAGTGATGATGTTTATATATGCCTTGCTGGGTTTGCGATGGCTGGTTGAATGCCTTAGGAGATGTTTACAGGATGTGAGTGCTGGATGCATTCCCCAGCCAGGCATCTTAATAACCGTTGCTGGTTATAACAATGTTATATATACTGGAAGATGGGATTGGACCAGAGATTCGGGTAACGTAATTGGCAATGCATCTGCACGGCAAGCAGGAGTTGTGGGTTCAAGTCCCGCTCTGGGCCGATTTATTTCTTCCAGTAGTTCTAAATTATTTAATTAAAAATTATAATCATTAAATTTATTACAAGATGGCACCTAATGCCTTTCTCTAGTACCAAATTGTTTCATAATTTATTGGTTTTATAGTAGTCTTCTAGCCCAATGACATATGGCATTGGTTGGCTTGTAGTTTTATAATGTATCCAGTTGTTTGTTTACAAACTTCAATATAATTACAATCAATGTTTGTATAAAAATTAAATGTATTTTATTTAGATATGTTAAATACAAATTAAAACTTGTTAAATTTATCTGCTACAATAAGTCATCCAAAATGAATATAAAACATTAAATTTTAAATAAAATTTTAAACATTTTGTTGTTGTTAATATCCAGTTGTTGAAGTATTAACAGGAAATTATTATATAATCATGCACAAACATGATTATATAATAATTTTATATATATTAAAAAATTTTAAAAGGTTTTATTGATTGTTTTTCAAAATTACGGTAGAAACATATACAAGATTACAGTGCATTTACTCTAAAAAATCATGATTAAACATAACTAAATGTAAAAATTACTTGGTTTGGAGTAGGGAGAATAGTGGGTGTGAAAATGAATTCATCAGATGTAGAAGTCTAAAACTTTGAAGATATGCATGCCTTGATTAGAAGAGGATGAAATTTGAATTATAACACTGAAGACATGATACAAAGCAAGTTAAATAAGTGTTTTAAAAACTTGTGTAGATTAGCCAATAAAAAATATCTGTTCAAAACAGAATTTAAATTATGTTCAAATTTTTAATAATTGTATAAACTCTTTATTTAATCTAAATTTAAGTCAAATACAGTTGAATCAAAAAATGTATCAATTTTGTTTTTCATTTGATTAAAACATTAATTTGAAACTTATTCTAATAATTCTATCTTCACACTCACAGGATGAGAAAAAATTTGAGATAGACAGGCTTTGAGTAAACAGTAATAAGTTTGATTGGAGGTATGGTACTTTATAAATGTAATAGCAAGTTCGGTACATACATACCTGTATTAGATATAAATAAAGCATTTTTGATATACTTTAACAGAAATAGTTTAATAGTTTCTGATACTTTCTTCAACAAATAAGATGCAAGCCAAACTCATAGCCAGTCAGAGAAAAGCAGTGTTAATTGCAACTAAGTACTGTATTGCAAGAGATGTTTCTCAATTAGTTTATGCTATCAAAATATAATCGTTGTGCATTAAATTTGTAACTGACATTTCAGTCCCTAATTTGAGATAGATAAGTTTGGGAGAAAATTATTTGAGATAAGCATGGGAAGTATGTTGAATTTAGACTGAAATTGCAGGGGGAAAATAAATTTAGAACTAAATGTGTTTGAGATACAGTTTCAACTGTATATATAAATTCAGAAAAAATAATTCATTAAGTTTAGAAAATGCCTAATAATAAAGAATTGATGTTTAATTGTAATTTTATGGTGTTTTTTAATATTGATGAAAATTTTTTAAATGTTTCTGACAATGTACAAAAGAAGAAATGTAATAAATTACTTTTAAACAAATTTACAGTATATTTTTAGGGCCATCTATTGATTATGTGCATATTTTTTGAGTCACTTTTGGCTCCTTCCTTCCCTGTTGGTATGATGATGTAGTTTTGGTAAACCTCCTTTCCTTTTATTATTTCTACAATAACTTTATATCCCACCTGCAATTTGTAGAACTGACTTTGAAAATATTTGCTGAACTTTTTTACTAATAGTTTAATAGTTTATTCACATGATATAAGTAGGCTTATAAGAAAAAACTGTTGTTAGAAAGGATTTTGATCCATTTGGCTTTCAGAAGAACACTCAATGTTGTGCCGTGCTTCATTATCTAAACTGATAATCCAAATAAAATCTCAAGATTGCTGATAAATTCTAATCTCTTCAATTACTTATAGCTTTTTTAATTAAATACTTGAATAAAAATTTTTTTTTTTATACAAATTTTAGGTAACTATGAAAGTGAATATACATCTTCCATTTTCAAGACATATCTTTTGTAAAATTTTCTATAATCAAACTGGGGAAGAAAACTTGTATATAAGGCAGTTTCTTTTGAGAGCAGTTTGAAAAAAATCATTAGTTAATAACTATATTTATTTGAAACTAAGATGTACAGTACCTTTGGTTTCTACACGCTTACCCTCAGATTTCTTGTCTATTTTTTCAAAAAAGAAAAAAAACTTTTGACAAGAAATACTGAACAAAGTCTATCTGTTTGGCATTTATTGTAAGTAAAATAAGTTATATATCACTGTTTTCTGTAGTATCAAAGTTAGAAATCTTTTCACTTGTAATGTTTCTCTTCTGAATTAACACTAATGTTGTTTGCCATGTCCTTGAATTTTAATTTCTTATTATATACATGCAGTTTTAGTTTACTGTACACTATACACCAATCAACACTGGATTTGATGTTCAGATCTTTCCACATGTTTTAAAGCATCAGAAATGTAACACTTCTTGAGAGTGCTGATCAACTTTTTCTGAAATTTTCATTCAAATAGTACAACATTACTACAATAGACTAATAAGATTAAGCTAACAAGGGGACCATCAACCCTTGTCCTCCTTGAACTGTTTGATTTTTTTTAATATGTTACCGTATACTTATCCAACTAATACACAGCAAACAGCAATAAAGGCAACAAAAGTTTTTTTAAATATTGTACATCAGTCCAAATCTTGCCTATCCATACTGCAATGTGTACATTTAATTTTTTTTATTAAGGTTGCCTTGAAGTTTATAGAAGAGCACAATGCATCAACCATTGCTAATGTGATAATGATGAGGCATTGGCATGATGTAGCAGTTTGTCAGTGAATCAAGAAGAATAAAACAAATAACTTTAACACAATAATTTCAAAATTAATTGTAATTGTCAAAAATAAGCATAAAAGTCAAAATAAACATTATATATATATATATATAAAGGCTTGTTCAATAAGTTTTGTCATTCAATAAGAGATGGCACTATTAAGTTTGTCACTTTATTTCTCTAAAAATAGTACTACTATTTTATGAACACGTGTGAAGTTTTACATAGATCTGTCAACTCATTGGTATATTTACAGCTGTTCAAAGTTGCATGTCACTGTATTTTTTTTACAATGGAAAAAATGGAATATCTTGTAGTGATAAAATTCTTATTTTTGGAAGGTGTAGCACCAAAACAATTCATGAATGATTGTTAAAAGTGTATAAGGACTCTTCACCTTCAATTAGAACAGTAGAAAGATGGGTTGCTGAATTTAAACGTGGTCATACAAGTCTTGAAGACGATCCACATGAAGGACATCCAAAAAGTGTATCAACGCCAGAAATTGTAGCAAAAATATGGCATATGGTTTTGGAAGGTTGTTGATTAACCAAGAGAGATTTAGTAGAAGCCCTAGGGATCTCATTAGGCAGTGTGAGAGAAATTTTGGCTGAAGTTTTGTGTTACAGAAAGCTGTGTGCACAATGGATGCCAGAAATCAGCCAAGGTGTTAAAATCAGTTTTTTGGGATGCAAAAGGAATTTTCTTTGTGGATTACCTCCAAACTGGTAAAACAATAAACTCAGATTATTATTGTAACCTTTTGGACCAGCTGGATGTAAGAATTCATGAGAAAAGAACTGGTTTTCAGAAGAAAAAAATCATTTTTCATCAAGACAGGGCACCCTCTCACACAACTCAAAACCATTGCAAAAATCAGTGAATTAAAGTATGAGTTTTTGCAACATCCACCCTATTTGCCAGATTTATCTCCCTCTGACTTCTGGCTGTTCTCACATCTCAAAAAATTCATGCCTGGTAAATGATTTTCATTAGACGAAGAGGTAATTGCAGCTGTGGAAGCGTATTTCAACAGTCTTCTGAATTCTCACTTCAGGAATGGAATCCATAAATTAGAAGATCACTGGAACAAGTGTATTGAAGTTCAGGGCGATTATATTAAATAATAAAATGTATTTCAAACCATAAAATTGTGTTGTTCTTATCAAATGACAAAACTTATTGAACAACCTGGTATGTATATGGTAGGCATTTTAAAAATGATCACACTCCCTTACTCACAAGGAGACCCTACGGGTTTGGGGAAATGGATTTTGATTATCTTCGGTGTGGAGGTAGTACACCGTGTGAATATACTATCTGTAAAATACTGAAGTGCAATACTCAAATGTAATCGAGAAAAATGAACTTAAAATTTTCTTTAGCACTTCATATATAAATTACGCGTACTGTCGCTTGAGCTGTGGCGTGAGTGGTAACGCTCCTGACTCATGCGCTTGTGTGCTTGGGTTCAATTCTCATGTGTATACTTTTTTTTTATCCATAAATACTTATAATGTATTTATTTATTTATGCATTAATTTATTTTTTATTTATTTATTTTAATTTAATTTCTACTGTTCCAAGTTTAATATTTTTACTTTGAAAACCCACCATTCACACGGTGTACTACCTCCACACCGAAGATAATCAAAATCTGTTTCCCCAAAGCCGTAGGGTCTCCTTGTCAGACTTTTCTAATATCTGGATCATCCCATATTAGTTTGTACATAGGAGAGTCTATTGTATTTGCAATTATAAAATGATACTGGCCTAATATATATATTTTAGGCCAGTATCATTTTATAATTGCAAATATATATATTTTGTGAATCATTTTATATAATATATAATGATTCTTTTCCTGTAATGCAGTCTTATGATTGCTTTATAAAAAAATATTCAAAAGAAGGTGGAAAGCTACAACATCAAGTTCGACAATTAGCCATCATACTCATTTGACCATGTTTGCTGTGATTCATTTCATTTTTATCAGTACATAACCAAAACAGAAAACTTTTAAAGTTGATATCTTACAAACTCTTACACAGTAAAGTAACTCCTGCTAATGTGTATTAGTCAGATAAGGGTACTATAACACATTAAAAATCCAAACAGTTCAAGGAGGGAAAGGATTGATGGTCCCCAAGCTGATGTCTTCAATACAGTATTTGTGATAAGGTATTTATCTAATAAAAGTATTGAAATGACACAATGGAATTAGTGATAGAAAAATAAGACAGATAGAGATAGCTAATTATTATAGGATGCTTCTCATATTTGATGTGATACATTTCCAGAGATATTAAAATAGGAAAATCTGTCTTACATTCAAATAAATATAGTATAAATCTAACTAGCAAAATATTTTTTTGTATGAATATATTTGTGCTTCCTGTTTTATAATAATTATTATATATCTTATGATTATTATTAAGGACTTTTTAAGATAGATAACTCAAACCAACTGTTCATACTAAGGGCAATTTATGCTGTTCTGTTAATTTTATTACTGGTATTATAAATAATTATCAACTGACTAATGACGCATATCTTTGTGACTAAATTCATATTTAATGACACTGCAGATATTGATAATTTATTTTAAAAATTTATCAAGATTCTCAACTGAAGGATATTTAGAATAAATTGCATTTAAATATAATTCTTTTGTTACAAATAATAATTTATTTTTTAATACTGTAGTTATTTATGTTTAAGATCTTAAATTTACTATTTTTATATAAATAGTATAATTTCAAACTTAATAAGACTTCTGGTTTATTTTATATATATTTTAGATATATAAAATATCTGAAATACTTTTCATTTTCAAAAATATGAGATTTTATAATTATAGTACTTCTGTTTTCTATATTGACTCAAAAAGATATCAACTAAATCATTTTAAGTTCTAGAAATATCCAATGCTTAAGTCTTTCATCTTTGTAGAGTAGTGAAATTCTCAAATGTAGCCATCAGGCTGTTGATTTTGTATCTTATCATTTACTAAGTATTATCAAAGTATTATCCATTTTGGGAAAATTTATGAAAGCCTAAATAAGAAGAGATGTGGATGCTATTACAAGAGATCTTTCTATAGCTGCACTTGTGTGAAACATAGTAAAGTTGTTTTCTGAGAAGCTCTAATGTAGCATAAGCAGGTAATGTAGTGTATAGACTTTATTCTTGGATAAACAAAAACATGCACATGCTTTTTATGAAAGACTTGCATGAACTTCTGTTTTGTGTTTCCGGTTAGTTGTAATTAAATGATAGAGGTGAAAGGTACCTGAAAATCATTTTAATTTGTAGGATATTGAAACAAATTTAAGGTATCAAGAAAAAAAAATATAAAGATTAGAATTTCCAGATCCATTAGACGAATAAGTCAGAAATAACATTTTTAAACAGTTAAAAATTTGAGCATACATTAATTTGGAAACATTTGGATTTATCTTATGCAAAGTAAATATACCTATGTACCCAAAAGAAGCTTTTAAAGCATATAAAAGTTTGGAAAGGTTTAAATTAATCAATAATGCATCTAATATTTTCAAACAGTGGGGTCTTTGAAAATATCTTGCAAGTTTTTTAACTGTATTTCTTTGTGCTATTTAATTGTATTCTTTGGTACAATATAAGCAATTAAATGGTACAATAGTACAGTTAAGCCAGTCCTGAAACATCCTTACAACTGTAGATACACTGATTCTAAATCAGCAAGGATGAATTCTCTGGGCTTGCTTAGCATGTACCACATGCTTAAGAGAGAGTTTTGATTGTCAATATATTTTTTATTTGAGAACAAATATGCCAATAATAATTTATTCTAACATGTAAGCTCTTTTATCATTTGTGTTTGCTTTTATTTATATTGACAGCTATTGACTAGCGGTTTTAAGTCAGTGCGATGCTTGCGGGGAACTCGATCACTTGCTCATGTGGAGGTTTGCCGCGGCAAACAATTGTGTGCTCATGATGTCATTCAAAGCATTTAACACAGCCAGACTATATTGGAAGTTTGCAATACCCAGTCAGCATACATATATTGTGTACAGGGCAGATCTACATAGGGACTAATAAGGCTTAAGCTCTGGGGTCCCAGTGTTAAGGGCCAACAAAAATTGAATTATCATCATAAATTTTTAATACTTTTTCATTATAATATATTTAATGTGTAGATATAATGGGCTTTATAATAGTCTATACTTCTTTATTCACACCAAATAATAATATTTCTGCTTATTGTTTAGTGCTAGAGATAGGCTTATTATTCTTATTATAACTTTCAGTTTGCTTAAAAATTTTGGTCAGGATTTGCAAATCCTGACCAAAATTTTGCCCTTGCAAATCAGAAACTTGGATCATTATTAACAAATCCATCCCTGTTTTAGTTTCATCAAGGTCAGCATAAACTGATCTTTTCTCAGTTGAAATTTACCTGTAATTATTCCAGTTGTATTAATAAACTCTAACAGTTTACTAAATAAAGAAGTGTTTATCAATCCACTGTAAAATAAGATTGATCTTGATAAATAATAGTTGTAATATTCTGTTTGAATATTAAACATTTGTTTTTTTCCTAGATTTGCTATTTTTTTGGATGTAATTAGAATTTTTTTTTTAATTTTATATTTTCTTCTAATAAGATATATACTATGACATTTCACCTGCGTTATTTTGCAAGTGATATGCTGGTTCCTCAGTGCTACTTACCTCTGGAATGATTAGATGGTTTATCTATGAAGTATCTTTTTGTTTTTTTAACATTTTTGAAAGACTTATCTGCATTTCTGGAAATATCTGAATTATCTGGATCTTTTATAGCAATTGTAACATTTTATTTTTTATATTTTCTCGAGATTTGTGAAGATGTAATGATGGTACCCACTCTGGACTGTTGGGATTATTGGATGGTTGACCTATGAAACTAACAGAATATACTACTCAGCATACTGTTCCATATTTATGTTTAGGGTGTAAATTTGCACTCATTATCTCAAAGTGTCATAAACATATTTCTAGAAATATTCACACTCACAAAAACATTGATTAGCAACAACAGGAAGTTAGAAGTTGGAAGTGTTAGTAAGTTCCTTAGCTGTGCCATCTGTTGAGAAATTTATTACTGAATACAGTCTATATGAGAAATCTCTACTACAGATTTCAGAATAACTTTTTGTAGAGCATTATGCATATAAGAACATATACAGCATAAGGGAGTTTTAAGCATTCATTAATATTTATAAACATAAAATTTCAAAAATATTTAATAGAATTATATAAAAAATATACAGTGGAACCTCACTTAATGAGCATAATTCGTTCCAGAATCTTACTTGTAATGCAAAACACTCGTTAAGTGAAACATTTTTTTCCATATAAATTAATGTAAAATATGATAATGCATTCCACGCCGAAAAAATACTCAAATATTTTATGTACAGTAGAGCGTCGTTAATCGGAACGCCAGTAATCGGAAGGATTTTCAGTCAGACTGTGTCGTGCTGAATCGAACGTTTTTGATACTAGATTTACTTCTAAAGTATAATTTTCATGTTTTTTATATTCTTGAATATATTTATTTTGTTTGTACAAAATGAAGAAATAATTTTTAACGATACGATAGCCTCGATTATTATTATAAAAATTTTCGTTAGGTTTAAAATCGACGAAAATTCAACACGAAGCGACATGCAACGGAGAAAAATTTGAACATCGGACAGGTTAATATATTTTTTCATACAAAGTCGGTAATCGGAACAACCCCAGTCCCCAATTGATTCCGATTTTCGACGCTCTACTGTATAACGTTTATTCAAAGAAAATTATATGATATACATTGTTAAGGAGCATGAATCATCATTTTTTCTTCTAGTGTGGAATGACCTACCTGGAATGCAAATTTGATTTGCAGAAAAGAAAAAAGTCACAGATAATATGTCTGATAAACATGCCAAATTCTTGGCTATGTAAAGGCTATAATTAAATATTAGAAATTAATTAATTTGACTAGAAATAGGCAGTTACGCTTCCATCTCATATTTAATGTAATAATTATAAATAAATAAATTTTAATTTAGTCATTTCTGGAATCAGTCATTAAATTTAATACGAGATGGTAACATAACTGCCTACCTCTTGTCAAATTAATTACTTTCTAATATTTAATTATGGCTTTAACATAGACCAAGAATTTGGCTTATCATTTGGCGTGTTTATTTTATAACATGCTATGGTTGTTGATGTTTGTAAGTAATATGTGTGAACAGAAGTTTGGAAAAATGTGTGATCACAAGCAACACTAAGATGCTAGTGGAATGAGTGCTAAACACAGACTGATAGGGCATGTGCATAATCCAGGACTTCCCCTCTCCTGGTCACTTGTTATGCAAAACATCGCTTGTTAAGCAAGTCATTTTTTTAACAATTTGGTTTGCTCGTGATGCGAGGTTCTACTGTATATTAATAAATACTAAGATGAAACAAGATTCCATTTAATTTTTTCAGAAATCAAACAAGTTTATTCCTGGATTAAAATTTTTTTTTATTATTTTGAAAAGTATTTGTTCCTTCCTAACTATTTGTATGATGGGGTTGAATATTTATAAAGAAATTTTTCTATTTTTTTCTTATGATCTATATAAGCCAAATGATCACTGATAATGACTGGGCTATTATTAGCCTGATTATTATTGGTGATCATTTGGCTAGTATTAAAACCTCAAGCTCTGGGATGTTGTTATATATGATCTAATTTTAGAATTCTAAACAGACAACTTCAATCTAACTTTCTAAACTTTATGTAATTACAAGATTGTTCCATTACAAAGTTTATCTTTTCTCAGTTATTTCCTGTATATAAAATTTCT
This sequence comes from Centruroides vittatus, assembly GCF_030686945.1. Lineage (NCBI taxonomy): Eukaryota > Metazoa > Arthropoda > Arachnida > Scorpiones > Buthidae > Centruroides > Centruroides vittatus. Next base: position 1,335,201 of record NW_027122650.1, on the reverse strand, counting down.
TGTACACATGGTAGTGATCAGCAGACTATCAAAAAGGGGGGTACAAGCTCTAAAAAAGGTCATTGTACATTATGCAAGGAGCTTCAAACTCTGGTTTAGAGTTAGATCAGTGCTCCCACAAGGTGGTACTGGTGGTACTTGGGAATAACTTTGAAAACAAGAAATGTGGTTTTGGTCAACATATGATAAACAAATAACTACATAAAAATAGTTGCATGGGACAACATGTGTATATATATATATATGTGTGTGTGTGTGTATAATTATATATATATTATACTGTGAAAGACCGAAATCCTGCAAATATCAACATTCTTCGGTGAATGTCGGCATTCACACAGTCGTTTCGTGCATGTACGAAATTTTCTAAATATCATTATTTCTCACTTTCACGGACATTCAGCATGCACTGATGTGAACGTTGAAATAAAAATATTGTTCCTAGCATTTAGTCGTAGAGCAATTTTTTTTTGCAATTATAGCATGTATAGCCTTCTCTTCCATTTCTCGAATTAGTTGCAGCTGCTTGTCTGAAGTACATTTTTACATAATGTAACATAAACTAACCTAACCTAACCTAAAACAAACCTAAACCTAACCTAAACCTATACTAACATAATGTAACATTAATAATATCACCAAATATTTGGTCTTTCACCAATGGGCTGTCGTATGTGTCGACATTCTCTAATTTTGGTCTTTCACAGTAACATGTGTATATATATATATATATATATATATAAGTGGTCATTTTAATGACATTAAATTACATTTAGCATGTAATATTTGATGTATTTTAAAATCAATGATTCCTTAATCTGTTATCAGAATGCCCCAGTTCTAATGGAAAAGCTAACAATAATGATATACATATGATTAATTTGGATTTTGTGGAAGATGTTGAAGTAAAAAAGGAAATATCGAGTACTCCTCCAGCTCTACAATCATTAAATCTTGATAAGGTAATAATTTATTTGTTTTTATATAGCATAATTATACAACTAATTTACTGCAATACATAAGTTATTTAAATGTATAAATTCTTCATTGCATACACTTTTTTTGTAAAAAAAAAAGTTTTAAAATTCCTATATAATATAGTCTAATAAAATATTAAGATGATAAAAAGTTTCAAAAAAGTTTTTAATACTACATAATCTAAAAATAAAAAGTTTTAAAAATACATTGTAATTCTAACATGTATCAAATAACGGATTTTTATAGGAGCTAATTGGAAAATTTCAGAACATGTGGAAATGGAGACAATGGGAGTTAATTGGCTTTTATTTAAAAAAATTTAAATTTTAATTCTTAAGATCTGTTTATTAAACTGTTGGAACAATTTGACATGATTTCATGTCAGAGTAAAATTATAGAGCATTTTAGTTAATATCACTATGAAAGTAAAATAAAAATAAACATTTGTTTAACAAAATAATAGAAATATTTTGTAAAATCTACAGAATTCATTTAAATTAATTTAAAATATTTTATTCATGTGATCAATGATAAAGAATTAATAGTTTATCGATGTAATAAAGAAAATTATCAACAACATATATCTATTTAAACATTTAAAATTTACTACTGTAATTTTAATTAGTTACATAATTTCATTTAAAAAAAATTACAGTATACAAGTACTTATACATTTTTATAAGTACATACAAATACTTATACATTTTTATAAGTATTTTTAAATCATTCTGTTCATGTAATGAAAAAGATTATTACACTTTTATCTGTTTTTTATTTTACTATTATGAACACTTTTGAGCCAGATATTCGGTGGGAATAATGTTGATTCATGGAAAATCTCTGAAGTTCTGCAATTAGTTTTACATAGATTCCAGAAAATATTTTCTTTATTCAACCTGTGAAGAGACAGCATGGGCTCCAGTAAAACCTCTGGACCCCACTCTTCAGATCACTTTTTCTTCTTTCAAGGGATTGGTGGGTCATATTTGACCCAATATTGTAATAGGCAACACACACTATAAATAGATACACCCCATTGGACATTTAAGAAAAATTTTTGGAGGGGGGGAAAAGTTCAAATTCAAACATGTCAGAGAGTCTTCTATACATTCCAATCTAGAATGCTCCAATCTACTCTGTTTTTGTTCAATCTAATTTCAAGTTTTCTTTTTGCTTTATCTATCTATAATGGTATGGTATTTGACAACATTTAAATCTACATACTGTATTACTCTGTTCCATAATATCTCTTTTTTTTTAACTCAGTTTTCTATCTTACTGTTTTATTATTATTATTATTATTATTAAATTTTGATATTACTTTAATATTTCTTCTATTTCATTTTTAATGTGTTCTTATAACACTAACACAAGGTGGCCACTCACATTGCCATTTGCCATGTAGCAAATTTAAGTTTTCCATGCATTTTAACAGGAGAAGAATCAATGAAATAAATAATACCTATATATATACACCTATCCCTCGATTTACACGGAAGATAGGTTCCTGAGAAAAACGTGTAAATCGAATTTGTATCTTTTTGAATGTAAAACCGTGTAAATCGAAAAGTATGCAAAAAACGCATAATTTCGTTGTTTATTAATTATGAATTTTTTCAATTTTTTAAAGGTACATAAATCAAACAAAAATATTGAAAGGCAAAAAAAATATATTCTTTTATTAATTAAATACAAAGAACAAAGGAACAAAAAATAAAATCTGATAGATTCATAAAAATGTAATGTAATTGTGTAATGTAATGTAAAAAATGTAATTAAAAATAATGTAATTGTTTGTTACTTATGAATATGAAAAATTAAAATTTTCTGGTTTAAAACTATGTGCAATGAATGCAACTTCGTGCATATGGGGGAGTACCCTATATCCGTTATCGGTTACTATTTGACGGATTGAAATAAAACTGTCACCTAGTATCCTAAATATCAGCTATAACATATAATTAAGGTGGATTGGAATATAGATGTAGATTAGAGTTAAAAATTGTTCCTTTTGATCATAGCCAGTTTATTTTCTACATTTATTTTTTAAACCGTGTAAAAGCAAAAACGTGTAAAAAAAAAGTACCGTGTAAAACGAGGGATAAGTGTGTAAAATAAAGCAAGAGTAATTTTTCTTAAAGAATAGTTTTCTTATCAGATATATTAATAGAACCATATACTAGTCAGTCTTGTTATCTGTTATCATAACAGCATAATGCTTGGTTCTCACTATTACAAGTCAAAATGAATAATTATATGATATAAATTAAAAATGATGTATTTTTTTCCAAATGAATGAAATCATTTTTACTTTCTTATATAACAGAGGGAAAGTATGGTGATCAGTCAAAAAATGGCCCCCTCAAGATTTTTACATTTTTGGACTCAGAATCTTGAAATGCGAAAAAGTTTGGATGGTAGTTGCTTCTAGTTTAATGGCTATGTTGAGGAAGTGGGCTTCATCGTAAAGATGCAAAGTTCAGATAATGTTTCTAAAGCACTTTATTTTTAGATTGATTTATAATAACTTAAGAATATGTTTATTTTCAACATAATCACCATGGACCTTAATGCATTTGGTGAGCCTGGAAACAAGTTTCTTGATGCTGATGTCATATAAACCTCCTGTCTGTTCTTGTAATCACATCATCACAGTGTCTTGAATTTTGTCATCCTTATCAAACTTCTTTTCAGAGAGATATTCCAAAACATCTCACTTGAATTTCTGTAATAACTCTTGTGTGATTTGAGCAGTGTTCAGATGGATATTATCATGAAGTAGGACACCATTTTGTCATATTTTGCATATTCATAGTGTCTTCACCATAAATGGAAACAAGTTTCCTATTTCAGTGGCAGTTTTTCCTTTTGTGCAAAGGAGTCAAATTACTGATTGAATGCAAAGAAATCAAATTATTTGGCAGAATTAGAAACTGACATGACCATTTTAAACACAACGGCAAGCATAATGATAATGCAATTAAAATCAAACGATTTCTGTCACAAGACTCAGACCCTAACAGATGCAGCATTACAGAAAGTTGTGAAAAAATTTTTTGTGGATTTCTATTCACCTTGTATCTTTACTTTCTGAACATGCCTTGTATTTTCATTTAAGGAAAATGAAGGATTATTTCCCTTAGCCTTTTAATTAAAATAAAAATCTCTCTTTCAGTATATTTTTCTAGTACAGTACATGTGAAAAATGAAGAGTTCAACAGTGATCTAACCTCTTCAGATATCAAACTTCAGTTAATAATGCTAAAATTTTTATGTATTAGATATCTCTGAACAAAATGAAAACTTACTACAATTAAGTATTGATCGAAACAAAACAAGTATCACACTGAAATTTGAAGAAGTAGTGTATGCCACTTTTACATAATAGCATCTCAATTTAAAAAAAAAGGGGTTAGAGCACTGTTGCACTTGACTTTTAATTGTAAATGAGTTTATTCTATTGATGGTTTAAATGTCTTCTTAGCTGTTGAAAATAAAACTTTTATATTAAATTGTATTACATAGCAAAAATTTTATTGTAGTTAAACAGCAGAGCGAAACAAAATATAAAAGAAAGACAGTGTTTAGTGACAGCTATATCATCTGGAGTCAGCCAAGAAGGAATGAAATTATTTGTTGCCATTACCAAGACGTAAGTGTTTTAGGTAGTTTTTAACAAAATTTAATTATTTTGTTAGAACTTAATTATAGTAGTAATAAAAAAAATTTGTTTTAAATTTTAAGTATCAGTGAAGTTTCCTGGCAAGGCAAGAATATAGTTGTAATGAATCAAGTTACCATCACTCCACCTTATCGTCCCTGAGAATTGTAAAGGGAAAACTGAAGGTGAAGCCTTAAACCATGTTAGAAAGATAGTAAGTAAAATTTGAAATATAAACACTGAAATTTTAAGTGTTTACTTCTACTTATATATATAAAATTCTACTTTCAAAAACATCTTATTAATGGTTATTAAAGTAAGATATTTTCATCTAACTAAATTTGTATTTTTATGGAAGATAACATTAAAATGTTTTACTTTTTTCCACAAAGTACATAGATATGAAGAAATTATTTTCTTAAAATAATTGATATTAAACTTTAATTTTGAAGTACAAATATTTAGGATATTTTAAAATGATGTATTTTGATGTATTTTAATCTTGTTTAGTTTGAAGTATTACTAATCATCATTCTTAGTAGTGATTAGTGCTACATTTTCATTTAGTATTACAAGTAAATATGTTATTCTAAATGGCAATCATCATTAAAAATACTGATAATCTTTGTAAAGTACCAATTATATTAATCTTTAATGTAATAGATTAAGATGAAACTTTAACATATACTTCTATAATAGTTTTTACTCCTTTACATTAAGATATCAATTATTAATATTTATCATAACAAATAGAAACAATTTGGAATTCATTTGATTCTCAGAATAGTTCACTTTCAGGAAATAAATATTTTCTTAATATTTTACCCCATTGTCATATTATTTTATTTTGGAATCTTTATTTGTGATGAATTAATTTCTTTCTCCAAATAACCTTGGTAGTCTTTTTATTAGAATTTTATTTATCATTATCAGTTTAGAATCATAAATTATTTTTTTATGTTGCCTACTGCTTACTGTTTTTGTAATGTGTGTTATAAAGAAAGTTGGACACAAGCATGGTCTATATACTGTATTTACTCACATATAAGACGAGGTTTTTATTCATTTTTCACTGCTTTGAAAACCTAGGTTGTCTTATATGCGCTAGCGAAGGATTCTTTGCGTTTTTGCAATAATTTCTGTGAATTGTGTATATTTCATGCTGTCATTATAGGTCTACAGTCTATTTATCGTAAGTTGGCACCTATTGTTAACAAAGTAAAACACACTTTCCTTTGTTTATTGGTTTAATCCTACATCCATTAATTAAAAACTGCATTGCATCTGATTCATTCACAGAAAATAGTTTCTAGTTATTTATAAAAACATTAATGAAATACAAGTCACTTAGCAATGATTATAAATGTAATTATTTTATATTACTTAAATTGTTATTTTTAATGAATATTAGCACATTCTTAATCATTAAAAATAAACTTTTTTCAGTTCATGTTTTGGCTTTGTTTTCCATTTTATCACCTATTAAGGCAAACATGGTTGTTTAATATGTGTATTTGATAATATTTTATGTGTGATTAAATGAAATAAAATTAGAACTGTATTAATAAATCTAATTTTCTTTGTTTTGATCTATAAAGTCATACTTTGTCCTATACACAAGATCATCTTATACCTGAGTAAATATGGTATTCTACTGGTCATATAATTCCACAAAGAAGTTACCAATGACAATTGTTCCTGTTAGGTGGTGTTACAGTCAACGATAACTCTACAACGCTATGGAAAAGCTTCATACAGTAGCAAATACAAACAAATTTTTGAGTCTTCAAAGAATATTTTACTAATTAATATAAACACAAATAGTGTGTTAAATTAATTAAAATATCTATAGCTGTGAGGTAGATAATAGTAGGGCTTATCACATCAATGATAATGGGCACAAACACTCAAGAATCAAAGTAAAAACATTTAATAAAACAAAAATGGGGTGTACAATAAGATGATTACAAAAGTATAGAAACCAAAAAATCCAAAATGCATTTTGGACTATTTTCTAATAGAAAATAGTCCCTCATCAGTTGGTTAACAAAAGGTTTTAGTATACTTAAAAATTATGCAAGGTGAAAGAATAAACTTAAAATTAAACTAAAAATATGCCTAAAGCTATACAATAAAGATGAAAATGTCACCATGATAGTATGAGCAGTAAGCAATATCAATGTAGACAGGAGTAATATTTCTTCTTTACATTGCATGGTAACTTGACGAACAGAGTGCAAAAATAATAAGACAACATTGATATTGCTTACTGCTCTTACTATCATGGTGACATTTTCATCTTTATTGTATAGCTTTAGGCATATTTTTAGTTTAATTTTAAATTTATTCTTTCAACTTGTATAATTTTTAAGTGTACTAAAACCTTTAGTTAACCAACTGATGAGGGACTGTTTTCTATTGGAAAATAGTCCGAAATGCATTTTGGATTTTTTGGTTTCTATACTTTTGTAATCATCTTATTGTACACCCTGTTTGTTTTATTAAATGTTTTTACTTTGATTCTTGAGCATTTGTGCCCATTATCATTGGTGTGATAAGCCCTACTATTATCTGCCTCACGGTTATAGATATTTTAATTAATTTAATTATACTTAGGGCTAAAAGCATTTTCTGTAATAACAAATAGTGTGGTTGAGATTACAGGATGATCCCAATTTATTCTATAACCACTTAACTATTGAGACCTTGTGGATAATTATTGCTTTTAGAAAGATGCTTTATTTATTAACACACTTTTTACAGTATGCATTTTGTACCATGACCCATATATTCATTAATTGAAGAATTAAAAATAAAAAATTAATTGACCAGAAGATGCAATAAATGTTTACAAAATACAAGTTTTGTTGATAACTTTTGTTAACAACCCATAGAAAAAATCCAAGGCTAATCAAAACGGGAACTAGTTTACACACGTGCCCTTAAATATGCCTGTTCAGATCTAATGTTAAGTTTACAAACATTCAGACATATAGTGTTATATATGATGCCTTTATTGCTAATTGACTACAGATGTATAATTTCTCTAGATAAACAGATATATAAAAAAATAAGTATGAATGTAACTTTTCTTAATAGGAAAATGATTGATTAAATACAAAATATACTAATCTTTCAAGGTGAATATTTTTGATGAATATGAGAAATAATTACAAGTATCTATGATTAACAATGGGAAGTCTGACAAAACTAGGTGATAATATAATTTTCAAATTTCAAAAGATAACTGCATTACGTGAAAATTTTTGGTACTATATTACCATACTTTCTGTTTGGCTAATATTATGTAAAATTATGAAAAATATTATATAGTAATTAAACATTTCTGTAATCTATGTGAAGATACATATAACTGATATAGATTTATTATAAACATAAGCAAACTCGTTTTTGTCTTAATATAAAAAGTTTTAAAATTTCTTTTTGTATTAATGCATTTTTGTTTCTGTATTTTTAAAACATGCAATTTATACATTTTTTTATTTTAGATTTATAATATATTCTTTTATTATTACATTATAAAATTCTTAATTGCAATATTAATAGTTGTTTTTATTAGTTGATAAATTAATAAATGAGATTGTTTTAGTTTTGACATAAGTTATTGAATTCTTGATAAATATTGTGATACAATCAATATTTGTAATTTTGTCTATTCTTTAAATTTATTTTTTGTCTGAGTTCAAAAACTTAAAATTTTATAGAATCAACTTTCACTTCTTGCAGGAAATTTATATTATTTTTGAATTGAAGATTTAACAAAATTCTGAACTATAGTTAAAACTTCTGTAAAAAAATTATTTGTATTTTTATTCAAGATGTAATGTGATTGTAAGAGAATAAATAATAATCTTTCTCATTTGAAAACACTGAATTAAATAATAATAACATAAAATTCGTATATGTGTTAAGAAAATATATAAAAATGTTACTTACCTAACCATGAAATATTAAAAATGTGAAAACTGAAATAACAAATGTTCTCTCTTTTCACTCTGAAATTAAATTTTATGTACTGTACAATAAATTATTTGTTAGACAAATAAATTATCATTTAACATTAAAATTTTAATACCTAATTTTATTATTTAAATTTTAAATAATTACATCGTGCAGTAATTATAACTTGAATCATTTTATATTCATTTAAGTTATATTCTTAATGTACTATTTTTTTATTATATATGTACATACTAAAATATATACTTTGATCTAATAGTTAAAGATATAATTCAAATGAGTTCTGATTAATAGAACATGTATAAATTTATAAAAAAATATTTTAAAGGTTATTTGGTGAAAGTTCAATTAATTCATCTTAAAGTTTTGTACACAAAGAAAAGAAAAGAAAAATACTGAGTTTACAAATTTATAGAGGCACATATTATTCTACATGTTGATTATTTAACTGAAAATGTCTTATTTCAACATTTTGAACTCTATCCTAGCTGATTCACAGTTAGTGAGATTGCAAGTTGGATGATCTACTGATGGTCACATACAGTTATTCATTTATATACAGTAGAGAGTCTTTTATCCAAATCAATTGGGGACTGGGGTTGTTCGGATTAGTGATTTGTTCAGATAACTGATTATGTACGAAGAAAATATATTAACCTGTCCGATGTTCAAATTTTTCTCCGTTGCATGTCGCTTCGTGTTGAATTTTCGTCGATTTTAAGCCTAACGAAAATTTTTATAATAATAATAATCGAGGCTATTGTATTGTTAAAAATTATTTCTTTATTTTGTACAAACAAAATAAATATATTGAAGAATATAAAAGCATGAAAATTATACTTTAGAAGTAAATCTAGTATCAAAAACGTTTGATTCAGCACAACACAGCCCAACTGAAAATCGTTTGGATAACCGGGGTTCGGATCAATGACTCTCTACTGTATTATAATCAGACTGTATTTTTTACAAAAGTGAAGAATGTGGGAATTACATCAAAACAAACAATTAAAAGCAAGAGGAAAATATCCACTTGCAATAAACATTCATTTGTTTTAATATAGAAGCACTGTTTTTATTATTATTTCTGAGCTACTTATTTTAAGTAACCTTACTGCTATCAGGATATGTTAGTAGGATGAATTATTTATTTATGGAATAAATAAATATATTACAGACCAAAAAACTATACAATACTGTACATAGCCTACTGTGTATAGCAGACATGGGCAAATGCGGCTCTTTTTGTTATATGCGGCTCTTGCTGAAAGCGTTAATTTCTGTTTTTTATTATTATTTTTACAATTTTATATTTATAATTTTGTGAAAATATGTTTATTAAAAAAATTCAATATTTGTTTTATATTATATAATAAAATTGTGCGCCTTACCATACTATCCGCCATGACAGTACAGAACTGCGGCTCCCATGCATTTTGCAAAATTACATTTTGGCTCCCACTGAAGTCTTGCTTGCCCGCCCTGATATATAGTGTATATTGTTAATATACACTATATATTGTTAATTAGTAAATTTTGAAGGAAAAATTGCTATCTTTGAGAAGTTGGTTAAGAACCATCATTGCATTTGAAAAAAATATTACAAAACAATAAATTTATTTAAATATTTACTTATTAAAGCCCTTGTGTACATAAACAACTATTAAAATTTAGCAAGAAAGAAATCAAATGGCAGTCTCAGCACCATCATCGGGAGCAATAGGTGTTAGGCAAAAAACTCATTGTGTTAAAATTTTACTATCTGAAACCGTGTCACTATTCTTTTTGTTGTTTAAGCCAGTGTTTCTCAAACTTTTTGGTTCGCGACCCCCCTTTTGCACTTAAAAATTTCAAAGGACCCCCAAAGAATGACTATGTGTAGGAAAACACCCCAGAGGGAGGGGGTTAAGTACCCTTTCATGGTCGCTCCAGTGCTGCCAGCTAAAAATGCATACCAACTAAAATAATATTGGAGTAGCCCAAGACATAGCCAAATATTGCAGTGCCACAGCACTAGCGGAAATTTAAATTTGCTGACTGAAAAGCTTTCGGTTGATCGGTTTTTGGATAATGACACTCTACTGTATTTCTAAATCGACTTGCCTACAGCACAATGCTAGCGAACACCATTCCAAATGACAATGTTGTTCTATCATAGTTTAGGTTGAGAGTGGAACTCGGGGGATTCCCCAATAGCGCACAAATTTATGTATATTAGGCTCGTATTAAAATATTTATATTGTTTTTATTATTTATATGTGCAATTTATTTAAGTAAAAATTATTTTATATATTTTTTATTTCTATTATTTCTAAACATGAATCCATAGTAAATTTATAAAATATTTGAAAAAAAAATTGATCTGGCATCAATTTTTCAGCGACCCCCAAATATTTTTTGCAGCTCCCAAGGGGTTGCGACCCCCACTTTGACTTTGAGAATCACTGGTTTAAGCACTATAAAGTGCAATTAATCAACCACTAGACATCTTTTCATCCTTTTATTTTTTATTTAGTTGAAACACGTTGTCAACTAAATAAAATATAAAAGGATGAAAGGATGCCCAGTGGTCGATTAATTGCACTTTATAGTGCTTAAACAACAAAAACAATGATTTTTGTTGTTTAAAATTTTTGATAATTTAGTTCTGTAATTTAAATGTGGATAACAGATTTTTTCCTGTGTTTATATACTGAATGATCATTGAATTAGGAACATTATGTCTGCACTATGATATATTGACTTGATTGATTGACTTCAGTTACCGGTCATGGGCAAATGGGACTATTTGAGCAGACAGATCATGGAATCTGGAGGATGGATGCTAGTATTTCCAAGATAGTTGCACTTGATGATTGTTCTCATATCATAGTGTATAGTGTATACCACAAGTGGATGGGTCCTGCACAAAGATCTTTTGGTATGGCCATATGTGATTGATCTGAGATGAACATCACAGTGGAACAGCTTACTGCCAGTACAACAATGGAGAAGACATTCTTGTTATGACAATGACCATTCAATATACCTTGCTGCAACTGGGGTTCTATAACCATCAACCTGCATGGGCATCTCTATTGACACTGTGTCATTGCAAACATTGCCATTCATGGGCAAGGGAAAGACATCATTGGGTCTTGGACATGTGGAAGAAAGTTGTTTAAAGTCTGCTGAACCATGAACCATAAAATCTGATGAACCATGTTTCATGCTTGAACCATAAACACTGTTGGGTTCAAATCTTGCATAAACAGTATCAAGCCTCATTCCTGGTTGAATAGTTGGTAGTGGCAGTATCATGATCTAGGTAGCACTCTCTTAATAAGGCCTAGGGCCATTGATCGTCCTCTCAATCCGTGAATGGTAAACAATGCAATGACCTGCTAGGTGATCATCTACATCCAATATCTCCAGGCTGTTTCCTGTTTTATCATAACACACCATCTTACTGAACAAATATACTTGGGAATGCTTGAAAGAACACAACAATGAATTCTACACACTGTCTTGGCTTGGCAAACTCATCAGACTGCAACTGCATTGAACATATTTGGGATATGCTGGAACATGTGGTGAGGTTCTCACCCACTCCTTCACAACTGACAAAATTATTCAAAGGAGTGTGGGTGTAGTTAATAAAAGAGGATGCTTGGCATCTGGTAGTCTATGCCCCAGAGTTTGCAAGCCATGATCACCCAGTAAAATGGACCAACCTGTTATTATGCAGGTGTTCCTAATGTGATTATATATAAAGTATTTATGAATAATTAAATCTAATTCTGTTTGGAATTATTATCTAGAAGAATAATAATAATAAATTAATTTTAAATAAATTTTTCATTAGATTCCTAACTAATATTATGCACACAAAACAATCAGTAACATAATAGATATAATTATGATTAAAAACCAAATTTGATGGATTGATTGATGATCAAATTTTTATCAAAATATCTATGAAAATTTTGTAATAAATATTTCTATTTTATATTCTACTTTTATTGAATAGGATAAATTGTATTGATATACATGTATATCAATACAATTTATCCTATTCTAACACATTGTCTTCAATAAGGCAGGAATTAAAAGATTAAAAGCTTTTCTGAAGATTTTGTTTAAAAACAATATTTATTACAAGTAATTACATTAATAATTTTCAAAATGTTTATAATTGTTTAGAATAATCAGTAATGAAAGTTGTACTGTTAACAATTTTGTTACTGTGTAAAAAATGCATATTTAAAGTTTTTATTTTTTATTTTTTAGGTTGAAAAACATCTGAAAGATCAGCAAATGCAACAACAGTCCAGATCGCAAATTGCCCAATCATAAATTGCATGACTCTAGGTTTACTTTTATTTTCAAAAGAGAATAACTTCCACAGTTGTCTGTTCAGTCTTGAGACAAGTGTGATGCTCTATATATAATTGTTCTCATGTTTACAGATGTCTAATATATATTAGTGCTTGGAAATTAAGATTTCTGTTTTAAATTTTAAAGAGATTTATTTATTTTATACTAATTTAAATATAAGATTTTTATTTGAACAGAATTTAGCATTTTTGCTCATTTTTTTTGAAATTTTTTGTATTTATATTCATAATACGAGAACATGTAATATATAAAGCACACATATGTCAAATTTTATCTAATTTGTTTCTCATGGACATTTTTGTATACATCTGACTGTGGAAGAGATTTCTCTGTAAATGGTGATGCCATCAAACAAGTGGAAAGTGAGATTATACAGTTTCATGCATGAAATGTATACATATCTCGGCAGACTAGTCCTGTTTCGTTGAAGCTTAACCACCTGATTCTAACACCAAAATGTGGGAAGTATGGCTATTTTGGTCTATTCATTAACAATAGACATCAAAGGTCCTGAATATGGTAAATTCCAAACAAAAAGAACTGTACCATAGTTAGACCTGTGTAATAAAGCATTCAGTCTATCCTAAATACTAATTGAGATTTATATCAAAGATACAAAGATATAAACACTTGAATTTTTAAGGTTTTAAAATTTTATAAAGTTTATTTGAAATTTTAATACTATATAATCTATAGTAGTTTCCAATTCACTTCACAGATATTACAGAAAGAATAGTTGTAATTATTAGTTAGATTTGATCATCATGTAGAAAGTAGGAACAAATAGATATGTTATCAAACTAACATGATCCTATATATTCATACAGTTAACTCATATTAAAATATAAAGCAGTCCAATTATTATCTTGCAACTTTTCTTATCTAAATATTTATTATTTAGCTGTTTTTCAGTTATTGAAATCTAGGGTTTATCCAAAAAAATTATAAAAATTTCAAATTTCACATGCTTTTTTAATGGTAAAAAATATTTTGACATGATTTTCACTATTGCATACCAAGTATTTTGGATAAATATCAGAATCATTCTGTTCGTTGTTAAATTGAAATCAATTTGCTTAATTACATGGATTTATCATCCAAATTATTTAGGAATTTTGGTAGGATAAAATGTAAGAATACTAATTGAGTCTCACTTATGATAAATTTGTGGAAGCTTCAAGTAATGTAAATTAATTTGCCTATGTACAGAATGTAAGGAAATCTTTTTGGATAAGAGTTTACAGAACTTTGTTATAATTTTATTTAAGAAAATAGTAAATTTGATTTAAATTTTGAATTACATGATAAATGATTACAAGATTTTATTGATAATTTGAAACAAATTTTCTTAATGCAGTAAATAATAGGAAGCTCAGATCATATCACTCATTTTTTCATTCAATAATTTTTTAGTTGTTTTTAATCTAAGATTATTTACTTACATAAATTAATTTTATAAACTTTTTCAAAAAAGCAATTTATAAACTAGAATATCTCAAAAAATATTGGCAGGATTATTTGGTATTCTGAAGAAATTGTTTATTTAGGTGATTTATCTTTGAAAATTTGTTAAAAAACATCTCATTTTGTGTAATTGTTCACATTTTTAAATATAGATTTATCTTCACAAAATGTGAATTGAAACTATTGCTTAGTATACTATAATACATCTTCTTTAAACTGATTGCAATTATACAATATACAATATTTGCTTTACAGTAATAATCTTTTATTTGACTTAAAATAATTGACCTAAATAAGTACACACACATTTTTCCTGTATATTCTGTTTTGCTGCTTCATGCTGATAATTCCAATTCATTTTATTTGAAACTTCATTTTCAAATAAAGTTTGAAAATTTAAACTTTGCTTATTCAAATATTAATAATTGAATATGTAAAGTTATACTTTGAATATAAAAAAAAAAAGTTGATTATAAGAAACTTAGGCACACCTTTTTTTAATTTTTATATTTTCATTTATTTTAAAAACTTCAATGAACTTTGTTATCAAACAGAATATAAACTTTATAAAATTCTACTTAAATTTTAAAAATTTCTTCTTTTAAATCTGCTTATATAAAATGTTACAATATTCATTTTTATAATATGCACTTATTTTTAAAATTTAAATTTTAATATTAAAAGGAAAATTATACCTTGTACATAAACCAGAGAAAAATTAGACTATTTCCTTTTTTTAATTTTGTCAGCTACATATAAAATTAAATAATGCCAAACACTTTCTAGTGGAAAGGAGAGTCGTGTTTTGCATTATTTATTTATGTTTTTAAAATGAGGAGCAATGGTGCTTTTAAGTAAAAATCAAAACAAATTTAGACTGTTTTTTCCCTTTCACATGATAATCACTCTAAGGCATAGATAGTGACTGTGGTCTGTTTGAAAGATTCCTCATGAAATTCACTTCTGCTATTTCTGCCTGTCCTCAGACATGTTTTTTGTTCAAGATATTTTTTGAAATTGCCTCTAATGTTTTGGCCACTATTATGAAGGGAAAATGATTTTGTGCACTTTAACTTTGATGCAGAGAACACGAGAGTCAGATTTGGCAATGTACAAGATGCGTTTATTGCCCAAAAACTTTGCTCAACAAGTTAGTAACAATGTGCATTGTCATGGAAATTAGATGTAATTCAACAGTGTGCAGAACTGACAGGTAGTACTATTCAGTGATTGTTATATGTGGTTAGTACACTATTCCTTGATGATGATCATTACTTTTCCGGCTGATAAGAGTAACTCTTATTCATTTGTAGTATATGCTGGTGACTTCACATTGACCTGTGCTCTCAGGATCAAAATGATGTAGCCAGGTTTCATTTATCAGTGACAACTCGTGCTTCAGAAACTGGGGAATCCATGTTCGTGCAAAATTATGTGGACTCTCCTGTAGGAAACAGTTAGCATGTCAAAAGGTTCATCAGTGGTAGTGTGATAGTCGTCTCTTGATGATACCAAAAGTGTTAGTTCTTCACCCAATGCTCACAGGAATCTAGAGCTGTTTGCTTTGAGGTTGATTCCTAGTTTTCACATACTGTCTTGAATATGCAAAATGCTGTGGACTGTGAAAAAGCTTTCTCACATTACCCATTTCAACATTTTATAAGCTTAGCTGATTTTTCAAGCAGAAGCAAAATTTTAGCACTACTTGTCGTCAGGATCAAAAGTACATACGTTCGGAATTTTAATACTATGCTCAACAGAAAAAAGCAGGCTTAGTGTATCAGGGCAGATGCCCTTGTATTTGAAATAAAAATAGGTGATTTCAGGTATCACACGTTATTTAAAAATATCCAATGCATATTTAAAATTTGCATACACTCAATCACACACTGCTCCATTTGACAGTCATGTCTTGGAAGAATAAACAGCAATTTTTGAGTTAAAAAGCTAAGTGTAGAATGTGTTAAAAAAAAATTACGTTTCTATATACTTATGAGATTATGAATCCAAGTAGAGCACTTCTTTTCTTAGTTGTTTAATGCATAGTTAGGAGATACAGTCGACTCCGCATAAAACCCGGTTAAGTAGTCAGTTTTCTGTGGTCCCGGCCGACTTACAAAGGCATTAATGTTAAAAAAAACTCCGGTTTACTCGTCACCACTGGATAAGTCGACATACTGTTGCTGTCCCACACTCCGATAAGTCGTCACCCCGCCTGAAAAAATGAATTCACTCCGCACGTGTGGTGCGAACTCATTTTTTTCAAGAGGGGAGTCGATTTATTTATTAATACATAATTAATATATTTAATAATATATATATACCGTATTTTACGGACTATAAGACGCACTTTTTTCTTCGAAAAATTGTCTCCAAAATTCAGGTGCGTCTTATACTCCGTAGCGTCTTATGGGTATTTAAAAAAAAAAAAATTGCTTAAAAATTAAGGTGCGTCTTATAGTCCGTAAAATACGGTATATACATATTAATAAAAATGTTTTAACATTTTATGTATAAAATAATAACAGATGAACAAAAAAAAAATATACAATCTACATCAACGTCACACCAGAATCCAATTTTGCATTTTCTCACGCTAGAGGCATTAAGAATCCTTAGACGTTACTTGCCAACAATGACAATTGCGAAGATGTTTTCAAGGCGTTCGTGATCGTTGCAAAAGAAAGTCGAGACAGTTAAGTGCTCAAAACAAACAACACTAAATGAATTTTTCAGTTTTTCATCTACAGAGTAATTGTAAATGGAGGACACAATGTATTGTAAGCCTATACTACTGTATAACGCACTACTGTATTTTATTAATTGTAGTTTTGTGGTTTTTTTCCAACTTCGCTTTAGTCGTCACATCGGATAACTCGACACATTTCCACTTCCCCTTGGGGTGTCGACTTACGCGGAGTCGACTGTATTTGGAAGAAATTTGGAAATGGCAAGTTGGAAGTTGTGGCTATTTTCTTGAATGTTAAGTACACACAACTGTTAAGTACAGTATTTAACCGATCGTTTTTATGGATGAAAATTTACGTCCGGTCACGGATCCAGAAATCCCAGTTGACAGATTTCCAGCAATGGTTATTTCCATGTTGGGCAATGAAAATGGAACAAATGTAAATTAGTGTATATCGTTAAGCAATGTTGAGCAGTAGTTTATCATGTTATCAGTTTATCTTTACAATAGTGTTCATTTGTATGGAATTAATTTGATTATGGATCCGACACCTACAAGTATAGGTAATAAACGATTTCGAAGTCAAAACATATTATTCACAATGTACTGTACAGTACTTACATTATCTGCAAGCAATTTATTCAAATGTGTGTAGATTCTAAGAAGTAAATTATTAATACGGTAACTATTAAGTTCTTATTTCATTTGCGAGTTTGTTTATTAATTATACTAATTAATTTTCTGAAGTGACACAACTATTTTCACAATGAACTTGTCTTTTAGCCCATGAATAGTAACGTCTAGTGCATTTTCATCCGTGGTAGGACAGTATATAGCAGACATGGGCAAATGCTGCTCTTGCTGAAAGTGTTAATTTCTGCTTTTTATTATTATTTTTACAGTTTTTTTTTTGGTGTACTATAGATTACCACCTATGGAATTTCAGGACTTTGATTATATATTTGAACTCGGAACCGAGACGAGTTCAACGGTACCCTATTTTTGGACCGGAGACGAAAAATAAAAAAAGTTATCATACTTTTTTAATGCTCTCATGAAGATGGCACCATAGTTGCTAGAGCTGCCATCTTGCGGTAAAGTCTACAAACCATGACGTCGGACTACGGTCATCTCCAGTAGGGTTAAACACGCGATACGAGAGCGGAAAGAGCGACGCGACTTCCGATCATCGCGCGATTGTCATTTCGGTTAATGTTACTTATGGCAGCGAACATGGCGGCCGTTCCCACTGTTCGTGCTCCCGACTGACCTCCCGGAGGGGAGCTACCGGCAGGCCACCATGTGCTAAACGTCACTAGTTATTGATTCACGGTAGTTCTTGAACAAAGTAAAAATAAAAAGGGGGAAACGTCTACTAAAGGCAATTTTAACGGCAAGCGACGCGACTCCCGATCGCGATAGCGAGGCCGACTTAGCGGAGAGAGCGACGCGACTCCCTATCATCGCGCGATCGCTGGAAAAAAGTATAATAACTTTATTATTTTTCGTCTCCGGTCCAAAAGTAGGGTATCGTTGAACTCGTCTCGGTCTCCTGAGTTCAGACATATACTCAAAGACCCGAAGTTCCATAGGTGGTAATCTATAGTATCCCCGTTATTTTTATAATTTTGTGAAAATATGTTTGTTAAAAAATTCAATATTTGTTTTATATTATGTAATAAAATCGCGGGCCTTACCATACTATCCGCCATGACAGTACAGAACTGCGGCTCCCATGCATTTTGCAAAACCTACATTTTGGCTCCTACTGAACTCTTGCTTGCCCACCCCTGGTATATAACATGAGTCGCAAACTGGCGGCCCGTTAAGGCTTTATATCTGGCCCGCGGCTTAGAAGCATTAATTTTTAGAAAAGAAATCAAACATCTTGCGGGAATTAGACGTTTGAATTTTTTCTGTTTTAACTGTTTACGTTCCATTTAAAGGCCTAGCAACAATAGAGCCTTTTAGTTTTTTTTAATTATAGTACTGTACGTTTTTGTTTACCGAATAATGAATACACCCCGTCTGATTTGACTTACTGATGTATTTGACTGGCCCTTTGCTGTGTTTGAGTTTGTATATAGGCTCTCTCGAGATGAACTGTCCTAGCAGTTTGTAAATCGGTTGTAGCCAAAAGAATTGCTCAGATTATGGAAATTAAATACATTTGCTATACAGAAAGCATAAGAATTAATCGATTTTTTAAAAATAAAATAGCGTGTAACGGAAGTGAATTTTGCTATTTATGGCACTGTCTCTTAGCATGAATCAAACTTGTTACGAAAGTTTTGTTACTATGATATATTTAATACAAAATTAGTCTGTTGATAAGTATCATCTGTCTGCCGTTAATTAAAATGAAAGTTCATTATTTTGAATAGTTTATAATATGTAAGTAGTTTAAAGAAAAACTCCGCCTTGTGGATATTAAGAAAGCCTCTTTCAGCAAGTCCATTATGGGTTCGGTCAGACCATAATGGGCGAACGGTTTGTGTGGGACGGACCACTCCCTGAAAAATTCCTTGGGAGTTTCCGGATTCGATCTCGTGTTCCCAGAGCGGTAGGCTGCCACCTTGACCGATTGGTCATCCGGTCATGTAAGTAAATTAGTAACGGGTAGGAGGCCGTTCCGTTAGTTTTACCTGCGTCACAATTATTTATTCAGTGTTAAGTTTTTTGAGAATGAGTTCTTCAATCACAAATTACGGTTTCTATTTAATTCACAATTACTTCTATTGTAAAACTCTCTAAAACGGAGTTCTATAGATGACCGGCATGACTACTGTTATCAAGAAAAGTATGATATATAGGGACAATGTATAACTGTAATTGAGAGCATATATTTTAAATAAATTAAAAGTTGCAGCCCAGCATTGTGACAATATCAATAAATAATTGCTCGTTAATATATAAAAATCTATCTACGGTTTCTTCATTTGCTTGTATCTAATTTCTAAGATTAGTTTTTAAAAAATCTGAAACACTAACCTGAGCTGAGAAAAACTATTACTCAATATTATTTTTTTATATGGTCTGTAATTTTCAAAATCAAAATGGAATTTTAATCTCAATATCTTAATCTCAATACGTAATGAACACAATTGTTGGGGTTTAACATAAACCGACGGTATTTAAGAACAGTAGAAATAGCTAAAACTTAAATTTAACAATTAATTTTATTAATTGAAGTAGGCATCCTAGGCGTATCTCTACCTTTGTCGAAAAGATGGTAAATTATTGACACCGTATTTTCATAAAATGCAGGGATCCTAGATACAAATTCCTGGAAGGCATTTTCAATTGTTCCGTGGATATGCAATTTGGGCCTATTATTATAAACTTGAGTCTACTCCCGAGTTCATCTTTCACACTATTGCTTATTTCTGCATGTTATTAATTCGGTTATTCTTTACAACCACTTCTTAAGTGTTTGAGGCGTAAATCATAAAAAAAAAAAGATATTACAAAAATAAACACAAAATAAGTAAAATTGAAATATTTATCAGTTATGCTGACTATAGTGCCCATAAATTTTTGCGCCATAGTCGGTTGCTCATCACTGATGTAAAGTTAAATCGGTAATATTTTATACACAAAACTCAAAATATCTAAACGTTTCGTAGAAAATAGCATCTGTGTCTTCCTGAAAAATGCAGCAATTTGCGTTATCTTAACAATGTAGAATTATTATTATTAATTAAATGGTTATAGTTTTTATCATGTTACTAAAAACACACAAGTTAGATTAATGTGCTGTATTAAAGAATTTTTGCTTGTCATTATTTCGGAAAAGAATTGAAGTTTACATTTTGACAAGATTCCAATACTTTACCGTTTTATAAGGCCTATACATAAAAATTCTCGATTATAAGTGATAATCGAAATGTCGATGCAACGAAAATTTTTATTATTTAGAAAATGGTGCCAAATTCTTCGTTTGTTACGTCAAACTGCAGAAGTTGTAAGTAGGCGGGATACAAATATTTTATTCCTTCTAGTGTTTCTCATTTCCCTGTCTTTTGCTTGTCCCGGGATAGAATTATTTTTAAGATATACAAAATATCTTGAAATCAAATGGTATAATTATTTTTCATTTTTTAAAGTAATTTAATACGTTCTGCAACCTCCAATATCATATTAATAATGCTGTGTAAGATATATATTAAAAATTACCTTTGAATTACGTAGAAATTTTCACAAATAGAAAAAAATTTATAAAAGTTTGCTGGAAACTGCATACAACATCAACAAAAATGCCAACAAAAATTGACTTGAGTAGAAAATTTAAAGAATAAAATGAACTTAGATCAAACTTCTAACTTAAAAAGTAATTTTCGTTTTTAAATAAAACATATTACAAAATATTATTGTAAATTTTTATAATAAGATTTAAAAAGCAAAAATGGTCGATACTCCGATCACTCTATCTATTTCTTATTTAATTAATGAAAAGCCAGCTACCAAGAATTCCCTTTCCGATTCAAGTCATGTGGGTGAAATCGTCTTTAAAGCATTTAAGAGAAGACAAATGTTGTGATTTTTCACCCTTACATGGAAGATTTCTAGTTCATTTTCGAGATTGTAGTACTTCTTTTGCTCTCTAGTATTCTTGATTTGTCTACCTCGGCTGCTTTAATAGAAATATCAAGCTTGTAACTCAATACTTCGGCAGTTCGTTTGTCTTTAATAATCAGGTTTATGAAGAAAAACTTCATACTTGCATACTTCGTACTCGTTTGTATTCTTGCTCAATTTGCACAAATGGCGTTTCATAGTTATTTAAGTCAATGTTCCCTCTAATTTTTTTTTTTTTTTTGTGTGTAGCTGAGCGGAACATGTACTTCTCTGAGCAAAAAATTTTTCTGAGCATAAGATATATATATATATATATATATATATATATTAATTATATATATATCTTATCTATTTTTTCCTATAAAAAGTAAAATAATTAATTATAAAGTAGAGGTTAAAATTCATTTTAAAACATACTTCCATACAAAATATTATCTTTTGTCAATGATTTAATGTATTTAATCGAAATATACGTAGCAATAATCATGTTGCAGACAGAGTGAGAAATAAGTAAAAAACAATTAAAATCAGTGTTCATGCTCGCCTGCGCGGCACATAAATTCTCGTGCGTGGCAACAATTTGAGCAGTGCGCAGCCGCGCAGCTTAGAGGGAACATTGATTGAAGCTACCGGGCATAGTTAAAAATTAAGACAGCATAAGCACACTTATTCCAGATATTACAGGTTTTGACAAGTAAAGAATTTTTAGAGTCCTGACAGAAATAAGCTACATATTGATAAGACCATTTGTGACATGCAATAACAAGCAAAAATTAAAAAAAAAAAAAACTAATAAGTAGGTTTAAAATTAATAAATACAAATGTATTCTGACAGTTTGAGTTAATTATATCTTAATGGAGTTTTATCCCCACTGGTCCCCTCAAAATTTGTGAGTCGGTTGATTCTCCATCATCTTGTCCTCTATGAACAGAGTGGAAGGACATATCAAGCAACACGCGATGCAGCAACTGATAAATAGTTGATTATTAGACAATTAATTATACTTTCTATTTGCAAAATTTCCTTAACCTTAACACAAAATAATAAAATTGAATTTTTAATGGTGACTTTATATGTCCGTTCCACTCCCTCCTTATATGGCTAAAAAATTGTGTGTTTGACGAAACTCAAACTTCTTACGTGCATGGGCAGATCTACCATTACATTGTCAAGTAAGTCTGTGTCTAGGGGCGACAGGCTGATGGCCGAATGGTTAAGATGGTAGTCAATTTCTTGGGAAACCGGAATCGAGGATCCGATTCGAACGGATCGAAAACCCCACAAATGTTTTGGAGACTGGTCCGTTCCTCACTATCCGACAGCCTCACTCCACAATGAGCCTGGCAAAATCCAATGTGCTTGCTAAAAAGGCTCTCGTAATTAAAAATAAAAAAAACAAAAATAAGCCATTATGGGTGGAATTGATGATACTTTTTAAAATCAAAAATTTATAATATCAATTTGAAATAAATATTAAACACAAAGTTTTCCTGAATTTAAAATAATTTTTTAAAGCATTATTATTTTTTATTCGAATATATATTTTATATATATATATATATATATATATTTTAGATGGCGCCACTAGTCTGTCTCGTATGCAGACGTTGCATCAGCTTTGATGTAAAGAGATTAAAAGTTTTTCTGCGAGATTTTTACAATTAAAATGGTTTTAGACCTGGAAGTATTTCGAGTCGATAAAGGAGGAGATCCTTCTAAAGTAAGAGAAAATCAAGCGAAGCGATTTAAAGATGTAACTTTAGTGGACAAGGTGGTTGATTCTGACATGAAATGGAGAAAATGTAAGCCATGTGTTTCTAACAATACATGATTTTATGTCAATTTATTTATATAAGTAATCGGCAGAATTTATATATTCGTAACAATAAACAATAAGATAAGTTGTATAATATAATAATAATGTTTCAGAGTGCCGGTGGCCGTTTAAAGGTCACCGGCATTATTATATTTTACGACTGGCGGTTTTAAACTAGAATTTGCTCGAGTATAGTTATAAGAACGATCAATATAATTATGAAGTCTTTTTAAGACTATTACATCCTATATGTGAACTATGCCACATATATAATTAGAACATGCAACAATGTAAAAAATTACATCATTTGTATAGCTTGAAATAGTACTGATGTAGGTTTAGTACATGCTGCTATCATTTCGATTTTATGTTAGAGAAAGGAACCTACCGTTGATGAGGCATCTATTGTCAATATCACTGCATGGCTAATCACATTTGATAATAGCCATAAAACAAAAGTGCAATAAAAACAACAATTTTAAACATGATATACAATCTCTTAATGCAAATAAGAAGAGATGTTAGCATCAGTGCACATTATAAATTAAACTGGACAGGGTTTTGTATAGCTAATATGGGAAATCTGTTGTTCCTGCTTCCAAAAAACCTAACCTACCCCTCTGGGAGGTGGCTGTCACTAGTTAGGCTTATAGAAAACCTCCGGTCCAAAAGTAGGATACCGTTGAACTCATCTTGATCCCCTCAGTTCAGATATATACTCAAAGTCCCAAAATTCTACCGGGAGTAATCTATACAACAGCCAATTTTGTTTTTATTACTGTAGTAAATTACAGCAATAAAAATAAATTTGCTACATTACATACTTTTCAAAGTAATATATCTTTTGTAGCAGTGGTTTGTTCATCCACAGACATTCCTGAAACGACATATAGTTGCATTGTAGATATATTTTTATTGTATTAATTATCCTGGCAAAGTCCCAATACATATTTTGGGACCTATATCAATACATGACACTGGTATTCTTTCTTTTTTTTTTTGCTGACAATTGCATCTGATTATGTGGTGAGATGTGCACCACCAACTAGAAGGATCAAAATGTCAAAAATTTTATATACATCATTACCTTTATATTATATCTATGATTAAAAATAATAAGAAGAACAGTAGCAATCATTTACTTATAAATATATGTGTGGTTTTAAAATTAATCAGGATTCTTTGAAATACAAGATATTTTTTCTGAGAAATTCTGAAATTAGAGAGATGTAAGCATCCTGGCAAACTGTTCAGACAAATGTGATGAGGTCAAAATACAGAATGGTCCTGCACAATACAAAATATCTGGCCACTTCATATAAATATTTTATCTTCCTTGCAAGGTACAAAATATTTTTTTAAAAATCCTTGCACCAGAGTTTATCAAAAAAGCTCAAAAACTTGATTAAATTATAAATGCCAGTACTGGATTTTTTGATTAAAAAATGAAAATTCATTACAATAATAAATCGTATACAATTTAAATGTCACAAATCTGAATTTAGTAATCACAATAAAATTGATTATTAACACAATTTATAGAATTATAGTGATTCAAAATCTCAATTAACCTGATTGAGGAAAAGAACCTAGCAGAACAACCCTTACTTGGCACCAATCAATCAATCACTTAGAATTCAACAATTCTACACTGACAAACAAAAATAAAGGTTAACTTTCTGTGCCTGTTTGACAACTGTCTTTTATACATTGTTGGTTTGCATACTGAACACTGTCTACAAAAGACTGCCAGATGGTTAAGCAGTTAAGGTGGCAACTTACTGCTATGGGGGACTGTGGATTGAATTTGGAATGGTCAATAAACTCTAAAGATTTTTGGATGGTGGTTTGTCTGTATATGTAAGGGCCTGTTTCTCACCACCTGGCCACTGTATTGTAAGTTGAACCATAATAGGCTTACTGAAAAGGCCATTTTAGTGCCACAAGATAAAAACAAAATTGCTTAAAAATTTTTGTAAGCATTTTTCTAAATTTTTCTTATTGTGTCTTTTCCAATATCTGGTTACAAAAATATAGTAGAATATTATTCAAACATTACTATGAAATTATACAAGTAAAGCACTAGTTGGGAAGTGTTGAGACAGCAGTTGAGGTTTAACATAATACAATCCCCAAAACTCTAAATAACTGAAACAAAATGAAAAATAATGCAAGTATAATAACTAAATATAACTATAAATAAAAAAATTTCTCTTTTGCTATCTCACATTTCTGTTTCAAATATTGCATTAAAATGAAGGTAGTGTAATACAAATATATAAATAGTATAAATCACCTACCAAATAAAAAAATCCTGCAAGAAAAACCTAAGAATGATGATAGTGTATATTTAAAACACGTTTCAATATCTTTAGTTAGTAATTCAAAAATTTTATATCATTTTTAATTTGTATGTCATAATCACACAAGCTTATTATGTTTATACTATAGTACTTAGAATTTGAAAATACATTATATGTGTCATCCTTAAAACTACACTAAGACCAATATGTCCTAAAATATAAAGAACTTTGATTATAATTCTGGCTATTGTGAATTATAAGAAAAAAAATTCAGGAATTAAATTTCAGTTAGTGAGACGTGATTGTCAAATTTTTTAAAAGCATAAAAGATCAAACTGTTAAATTTGAGAAATTTAAATTACTATTATTTTGGTAATATGATTAGATATTCTGTAATAAAATTCAGAAGTGTTGATTTAAATGAAATAATAAACAAATAAAAACAGTTCAGTTTTTATTAAATTAGTCAAACAGTTAATATGTTTGATTTATTAAAGCAGTGATTTCCAAACTTTCTGTACCTCCGCACCCTCTTTTTTCAGAAAATGTTGTTCACCCCCATCAATTTTCATAACAATCTAATTTCATAAATACTGTCCATTTTATTTAATAGCCTACAAAACATTATACCATATTAAATAAAGTATATTGTTTGTTGGGGCTCAACTCTTGTCAAGACATTTTGGCAAGAGTATGGAAGGATTTTTAGCATTTGTACATAAGTTGTTCGGATGATTATTTTGTTTCAGATTATATCTTCTGCTTGAAACAAATACATATTAATGATATAGAACAGGGGTGGCCAACTTTTGTGCACATAAGATCTACTTTTTATCGTAAAAACGTGTCGCGATCGACTTGTTGTCATAGGCATAGTCTAAGTGGGGAGGGGGAAGTGTGAAATACATACTATGTTTATACACTGTTTCAGTACGAAGTGCAGTCACTGCTTGTGAGTCGAGTCATAACTGCATGCACACAGTTGCGTTCGGTTACAAATATAATACGTTAAGTCAAGACATCGCTAGCGATCGACCAAAATTGGCTTGGCGATCGACCGATCGATCGCGATCGACTTGTTGGCCACCCCTGATATAGAACACAAATGTAAAATGTATTCTAAACTTAATACACCAGCTTTAAATTTATACTCCAAAAGCAAAAAAGCTTCAGTGAATAAATTTTAGTGGACTTTAGTGTAGTGTAATTTTTGTTTCATGAACTTAGCAGTTTTATGAAAGATAAAGAATTTGATTTTAGTATTACACCAGTTTAAAGAAGAAAAGACAGGTGTACTATAGATTACCACCTATGGAATTTCAGAACTTTGATTATATATTTGAACTCAGGGGACCGAGACGACTTCAACGGTACCCTATTTTTGGACCGGAGACGAAAAATAAAAAAGTTATCATACTTTTTTAATGCTCTCATGAAGATGGCACCATAGTTGCTAGTGCTGCCATCTCGTGGTAAAGTCTGCAAACCATGACGTCGGACTATGGTCATCTCCAGTAGGGTTAAACACGCGATATGAGAGCAGAGAGAACGACGCAACTTCCGATCATCACGCGATTGCCATTTTGGTTAATGTTAATGGCAGTGAACATGGCAGCCGTTCCCACTGTTCATGCTCCCGACTGACCTCCCGGAGGGGAGCCACCGGCAGGCCACCATGTGCTAAACATCACTAGTTATTGATTCACGGTAGTTCTTGAACAAAGTAAAAATAAAAAGGGGGAAACGTCTACTAAAGGCAATTTTAACGGCAAACGGACGCGACTCTCGATTGCAATAGCAAGGTCGACTTAGCGGAGAGAGCGACACGACTCCCTATCATCGCGCAATCGCTGGAAAAAAGTATGATAACTTTATTATTTTTCGTCTCCAGTCCAAAAGTAGGATATCGTTGAACTCGTCTCGGTCTCCTGAGTTCAAATATATACCCAAAGACTCGAAATTCCATAGGTGGTAATCTATAGTATCCCCGAAAAGACTATAAAAGCAAATGAAATATAATAATCAAAGATTTTTAACATTACAGAATATTGTCAAAAATTTAGAATGGACAAAGAATGTGAGACAAAGAATAAATTATAAAAAAATAAAGATTTGAAATTTGAATGTTTTCAACATTGTGTGTATGTTACACCAAAAGCTGATTTTTTTATGTTTCTGTTGTTTATATATGCTGTAATCTTTTCTATTTTATTCTAGCAGTTTGATCTTTTATATTACCATGCTAGTTTCTTGCATTTTCTATACTCTGCCCTAAACTAAGTTTTCATCTATACCTTGTTGGGCTGCAATTTGAAAAAATTGTAGACATATAAATTTCCACTGTTGTTCTTCTGCCTGTCTGTCCTTAATTTTGAGAATGGCATTAGATGGATGAAAGACGAGGCCAGATATAGAAAGATTAGGAATAGAAGACTTCAGTTAACTATATACAAACTTCTGATGCGAACCAAAAGTCACATTATTTCAATTCAAAAATTTTCATCTGAAAGGACTTAATGACTGGCAAGATTCTCTTGCTGACAGGAAAAGTATCATGTACAGGACAAAGACAAGATGTAATTTGAGGTAGATGAGCATATATTTTAAATTAAATAAATTAAAAAGTATGATTAAGAAATTTACAGCCCAGCATTGTCCAATAGGTTCAAATCTCAGTTGAAATATCTAGAATAATTTGGAATCATTTGATCTGGATATGCCTGATGTCAGTCTTAATGCTCTGGCTAACTTCATTGCTTTTTAAAGCAGTCTTTAATGGGCAAAATTGGGGACATTAGTATAATCTGTAATTTTTGATGCATTGCTTTCATATAATGTTTTCCAATCTGTGGGGCATGCAGCTTTTACCAAATTATCATTTTTTAATACAAACAAACAAAAAAGTGAAACTGATGTCAAAAAAATGAATCAGCAAAACAGTTATGCTTAATTCACAACCCTCATCTGAACAACTTATGTACAAATGCTAAAAATTCATCCATACTCTTGCCAAAATGTCTTGACAAGAGTTGAGCCCCAACAAACAATATACTTTATTTAATATGGTATAATGTTTTGTAGGCTATTAAATAAAATGGACTAGTATTTATGAAATTAGATTGTTATGAAAAATTGAGAGGGGCTGCAACAACTTTTTCTGAAAAAAGAGGGTGTGTAGGTACAGAAAGTTTGGAAACCACTGCATTAATAAATCAAACATTAACTATTTGACTAATTTCATGAAAACTGAACTGTTTTTTTATTTGTTTATTATTTTATTTAAATCAACACTTCTCAATTTTATTACATTATTTTAAACTCAGAAAGATTTTATGAAACCTTTTAATTTGTATGTAATGTTTGTAACTTTTCTTTCTGTAGATTCTCAATTTTTCATATAGAATGAAATCTGGAATTCATAAAGTATTAAAATAAAATAATACCATGCACAAAAACCAATATCTGGTGTTAAGGTTAAACATCAAACAACAAATGTTATTTTAACTCCTGAATTCTTCCTCAGATATTTTTAAATTCGAACTAGCAGGATAATTGAAATTCATTTCAGAATATAATATTCAAATATAGAATTGGAACCGTAAGTTCAAAAATTTGAACTTGGGATTTCTGCACACCCTTATTTCTGTGCTACCCTTTAATAAGATCAACAAAGCCATTAAACTTTGCTGTCAAGTAAAGCCTGCCAAGCCATCGATAAACTCATCTCTCCTAAAATTTATACAAATGGACATGGAATAAGCTTTAAAAATCTCCACTGTCTCTAGCCACCTGAGGTGTTTTGCATGTGGAGTAGTAAGGATGAGTTGTGCTCCAGAGAAGTCTGCTGTAATATTGGGCATATATGGAGAGGGCCATATTGTTTCTGTCATGTTGTATGTCCAATATATGCTCTAGTATCCTAATCCCCATTGAACACTTAGTCGATCCAATGTTCCTCAGGTCCCTATCCCTTCTATTGTTCCTGGTGGAGACTCTATATATTCCTGAAAGTCTGCTGGGGTTGGGAAGGTCTTTCCATTACATAGTAGGCTGAACATGGAGAGGCATCTCTTGTACATAATATTAACCCTCATTTTATTTGCAATTATAGTATATAAGGCCTTTAAGCATGGGTTAAAAAGTAAGAGGGATCCTGTGTCTCCTTTTGTTTATCCATCGGCAGGTCTGTTGGGAGGGTGGACCCTGCCTGTGTACATTGGCACCATTTACACAATCTTTGTATAATGTTGATGTAACCATGTGTTCTAGCTACCTATTCTATAAGTCTTAATTCCTTGGCCAATGCTTGGGGGTAGAGGTATGCATGCACACCCTTCTAAGGCCCTGAAGGCTACAATTTTGTATGCAAATGGATCAGGTGATCCAATTGGAATCTATGTAAAGATTGCATGTGGTTTACAAAACCTCTCAACACTGATATTTATGTCCAAGAAGTGGACCTGAGTGAAGCTACCTCTATATGGATTGTGTTTGATGTACAGAGGCAAGACACTACAGTACTAATTTGAGTTGGAGAGCATATTTTTTAAGTTAAAAATTGCAGTCCAGCATTGTGACGATGTCACAATAAATATTTTCTCATTCTTATTATTATGCAACAAACTTATAAAATCATAACTTGTCAGAAATTCTTTTCTAAAGTACAAAATCTTTTTGTTTATAAAACTTTACATTTAGCCAACACATGATAAGCATCAAAGGTCACTTCTAATCCACAAAATTTACAATATTCATTCTCAGAGAAATCAATTTTCAACATATTAGACTGAGTATATATGTAAGACTGTCAAAATCACCCTAAACTGTCTCACAGAATCTAAGTATGTTGGCATCTCCAATAAATGATTAAATAACAGTACTACTTATTAAACCTGTATTCTAAAACTGTACTCAGTACTTTTGAACTCGGTTAAATAATTATCTATCGTTTTTACCAGCACTATGTTACTATTATTGATGTGCTGGTAAAAATGATAGAACATGTATATAACAAAAGTGGAAAAATATGTCAGGTAAAAATTTATATACTCACATATGATGCCAAATGTAGTATAAGGAAAAAAATGTACTGTCTTTCGGGCATTAAATATATTTATTTTATGAATTGAATGAATTTTGTATATTCTTTCCTTGCTTGTGGATGACATTTTGAAATGTCCAAAGTACTTGTGGTAGT
Organism: Centruroides vittatus; assembly: GCF_030686945.1. NCBI lineage: Eukaryota > Metazoa > Arthropoda > Arachnida > Scorpiones > Buthidae > Centruroides > Centruroides vittatus. The sequence continues at coordinate 1,304,159 of NW_027122650.1, read as the reverse complement.
ATTTAATTCATCAAGTAAATAAATTTAATGCCAAAAGATAGTATACTTTTTTCCTTGTATGCCAAGTATATAAACAGACAACAGATATATTTTTCTTCTAGTAATAAGGTGTTGCTGGAAGCCCTTTATTTTTAAAATTTATTTACAGAAAAGAATAATGAAAACAATGGATGACATAAAGATAAAATTTTTATTACTATGATTGCCAGATTAAATTTATTTGTTTAGAATGTCTTCATTTTGAATAAGGATGTCATTCACATTTATGTAGGGATCGCAAAAACGCGTAAAAATGGTGAATAATTATAAAGTTTCGAGAGTCAAATCGTGTCAGGAACATGTGTTGGTGATGTAAACCAGACACGAAGGAAACTCTCCCAAAACTTATCCTAAAACAAATGCGACACGATAATGAACGATCGAGGGGATGTCAACCGAGAGAGAGGGAGCTTTGTCCAGGTGCTCGTGTACGAGTGTCAGAAACGGGAAACAGAGGGGGGTAAATGGTCACCGAAGCATCTGGCGGACCGCGTGAGGTCAAAAATGTCAAAGAGAGGGCCATAACGGTGGAATATACGAGCACGAACTTCAAAGACTCCGTCAACACCTCTCGGAACTCTCCCGACCCAGATCGGTCTCCGATTTCGCATAGAAACAAAAGAAATGACCAATCGGGGTAAGGGAGAGGAGGAATAGAACCAATCAAAAGGGTGAGATTCAAGAGGGAAAATATTAAAAAAACTCCCGTCGCGAAGACAGGGGTTCTCCTCCAGACAGCAAGTTTGATTCTCCTGCGGTCTTTCGAACAAGACGTGCGACGATTCTCCTGCGTTCGAGTTCCTCTCCACCCAGAGTCCACCCAAGTCAAGACGATCCGGAGATCACGGGAAAAGGGACTGTCTCTCCAGAATTAACCGAGGAACGTTCCCAACGTGACAACAACAACGCTAACGATCTAGATCGTATTGTGCTGAAATTATATGTAAGTTAATTTAGTAGTTAGAATAAACGGTTTTGTGTAAGACACTTGTCATCTTTGTCTCCTACCGCCACCACCCACATACGATTTCGACCCTAGGTTTTCCTGATGCGTGATTAACTGTTTTCCCCTGGAAGTCGGCGGCCTTACATTTATAATTTAACAAATTCTCAATGATCCTGTAGTTTCTGGAAAAAGGGAGTTTTGGAATACATATTTAATGCTTTGTTACAAACATAAAGCATAGCCAAAACTAAATAACTAATGATCTAAAGTCATATTATTCATTAATTATAACTGTGCTAAATATTTGGCACAGTTATAGCTAATAAATAATCTAGCTTTAGAACTGTGGCTATTTGTAAGTATTATCATATTTGCAGTTTGGTTAGACGTGACTTAGTGATAAAAAATAATTAATACATGGAGACAGTTATTTAGAGCAAATAGCTTATACAGGAGCAGTTATTTTTAAATGTGTTTATTATTTTCATACAACATTAGATTTCCTGTTGGTATAACTGATATAGTACTTGTTGTGTGTGTGATAATAATACTACAATTAAATTTTGACATCATATTAAATAATTAATAAAATAGTGCCATCAATTTATAATCATCAATGTTTTGAAAACTATAATGAAGATAGAAATAATCACTATAATTTCAAAAATATTTTTAAAGTTAAACTTTGACTTTTAATTATTCTATCTCAATTTTTTTTTATATTTAAATTGATACACAGTTATTTTTTTGGCAGATTTATGTTCCACGACTCATGCAATTATCTTTGCTTTAAGTTTTTCTGACAGTTCCTTTTAAAGTAAGATTTTCATAACAAATGGAAAAGAGAGTTTTTCTATTAAATTAAATTTTTATTTCTATCTAATGGCTATTATAAATTTTAATTTTTAGAATGATTACATGTTGTACTGTTTAAAATTGATTAAATTTTTGTTTTTAATCTAAAATTTCATAAATCATTCCTAAACAGATTCATGTTCTTCAGTCATTCATACTAATTATTGAGTGATATATGAAGAAATACATTGAGTAACAAAATATATTGTACTGAATGAATGCATAACTTACAATTTTAAAAATGTCATGTTTTCCTAATTTAATAAAACTTTAATTCTGTGATCACTACTTTATTGTTTTATAAACAGTAATTACACAATAAATTGTGTTAAGTAAATATGTAATAGGAATGGATACCATATAATGCTGTTTTATAATACTTATAAAGAAATGTTTTTTTGTTTATCAAATATCGTTTGAATTGGCCTTAGTTGAATTGATGACTTAATTTTGCCTAAAATTAAGCATTTTATTAAAAAAAATTAAGTTTAATACCTGAATTTAAAGTAATGAATGTAATATTAATAACTACCATGAGGTTATCATTATATTCCTGTAATTTAAGTAAATTTATATTTATAATTATTTTTAATGTAAAAATCTTAAATACAGTCATTTTTATATTAAGAATTGTTTTCTATTTAACATTCTAAAAAGATTAGTCATTCATAATGATGAGTTTTTTAAAATTTAACATATTTGAATATGAATAATTCAGAAAAAAATGACATTTTAAATACCCTGTCCCACTTTTCAAGGTCTGTTCTATTCTTTAGTTTATAATTTTCTCTTCCTCTGTTATTGCATTAATTATTAAGTTCCCATCACACTTTTTGCTAGATTCTTTCATTGGATATATTCTTATTATCCTATTTTTAACATGTTGGAAATTAAAATATAAAGTATATCTAAATATCTAAATCAAATTTTTGGGCTATTAGCACAAGATAGTGTTCAACCTATAGGTTTACCTACCTGTAGTCTAAATTTCAGTGTGATCAATTAAATTAAAAGTTTAGTTTGCTAATCTAATTTGCAGATATTTAGATATTAGAAAATCAGGCTTAGTTATTAGAGAGGTTGTAGCCAAAGTTTTCCTCTCTAAAATGTGAACGTTAAGCACTGCCATCTTGTGTGTGTTTTTTTCGTCGCGAATATCACTATGGTAATGACTATTTGTTGTGTAATTGAGGTGTAATGCTAGTTCACTCAAGAACAAAGGAACATCATTTTTTAAAATTCCCGGCATTATTTGTCATCAAGGATCTCAAACTGAGGAGCTTTCACGACGAAGGCAAACTGCATGGCTCTCGAGAATTAACCGGAAAAATTTCGTTACGAATAAAGTGAATATCAATACAAGAGTTTGTCAGAAACATTTAATTTCAATATTTACGTTAATAAACACTAAGTTATATTTTAAAACCTAAAAGAGTTTACTGATTTGCTTATATTAATTTAGTTAGGTATAGTGCATTTATAAACGAATAACTAACGTAATTTCAGGCTTTAGCTAGTTGCAAACTTATAAACATTACATGTTAAAACTAAAAGCAGGCTTATTATATGCTAGTTTCAACTAGAGAATAAAGGTACTGAACAATTTGAATTAAAAAAATTTCCACGGCTGTTTTTAAATTAGACTTTTTACTTTCAGACAAAAATTCTTACTTAAGAAATACGTAAAAACACGAGTTTAAACAAATAAAAAGAAAACATATCTTTCCAAGCAATATTACTTCGCTGTTATTCATTACTTTACTTTTATATCAGGAGAAACCCAGCCACTTGTTAAATAGTTATGGGCCTCTAAAGATTTATAAGCTTTCATTTGTGACAGGGTGTAGAAATTTGTTGTAAAAACCAAATAGTTTATAATGTCACCAAATTTCTACTTTCGGCCACAACTCTTGATATACGACGAAGTCTGATAAACTGGCTTCGTATGGATCGCCTTGACATAACGAAATTTTCTCTTCGTACAGAGCTGCATCTCGTCCTGTTAGACTGCTAGAATAGCTTGCAAGAAAAGAATCTTTTTTAACTTAATCCATGATAATAGAACTGCAGTATTTTTGTACGTTTAAACTAAAAAAAGACGTCGAATAACAGACTACGTGCAAGCTAAGCGAGCGATATATTCTTATTATCCTATTTTTAACATGTTGGAAATTAAAATATAAAGTATATCTAAATATCTAAATCAAATTTTTGGGCTATTAGCACAAGATAGTGTTCAACCTATAGGTTTACCTACCTGTAGTCTAAATTTCAGTGTGATCAATTAAATTAAAAGTTTAGTTTGCTAATCTAATTTGCAGATATTTAGATATTAGAAAATCAGGCTTAGTTATTAGAGAGGTTGTAGCCAAAGTTTTCCTCTCTAAAATGTGAACGTTAAGCACTGCCATCTTGTAAGCCTAGAAGTTTGACAATGGCATTTGGAACATCAAGCATGATTCCAATGACATTCCAAATGCTATTGTCAAACTTCTAGGCTTACAAGGTGGTGGTGCTCAACATTCACATTTTAGAGATGAAAACTTTGGCCACAACCTCTCTATTGCTTAAATACAATACTATTTATTTGTAATTTCTTAAAGACAGTTTTGATTAATTATGATTTATTAGTATTTGCATTAAATTTAATTTTAATGGGATTAGAATAAAATTACCAATTATCATTTGTTTCATTTTTGTAATTGTTAATGTATAATGTCCTAAATTTAATTGATTCTATACTTACTATCATCATTTATGTATAACAGAGACATAACTATGCAGAATAAAGAGTAATGATTTAATCATTTATCTACAGCTAAATTTTGATATGTTAAATTTCAATAATTAAATTATGTCAAGAAGTTGTGTGTAGTTTATATGTTAATATTTTCAAAGACTTTAAGACTGAATTGAAGATCAGGAAGTTTCAAATAAATTACACCAAGTATGAGAGCTCTGCTGTTAGTTTTAAAAATTTTAAAGATATGGTAATGATTACATTTTGTAAAATTAAATAGTGATATGTCAAATATATTATTTCTTTAATTTACATTACTATAAAGTTATGTTTTTCTTTGGTTTATATTTATTAATACAGTGGTATCTTGTATTTCAACTTCTTCAGAGTTTGAACAAAAAATTTGACAAAAATTTGCCTTGGAGTTTGTATGATGCTTCGACATTCGTACTGCACACGCAGTGCAGTACTTACACTGAAAGCATAAACACAATCTATTACGTGTCCAAGCAGTCTCTTATACTCACTTTTGCATTATGCTTGTATTTCTTCGGTGCTTTTTTGTTTTTTGCTTTATTTTCGATGTGTTTGGTTTTATATATACTAGTTGTCAATTTTTAACAATTTCTTCTTGCAATTTTTCTTTGTGAACATTTTTGGGCACCCCATACATTTTGTATCCTTTAATTTGAAATTTCCTGAATGGAACTTTTTAAACCACATTTGACATGCTCAAAGTTTAAGGACATCATCCCCATACACATTATGATTGTTTTTACTGTTTGTATGGCATTATATCCTATTCAAAAGCTATAAAACATACTATGCCTGATACACTTTTTATCTGAAGTCATTACAACTTGATTTTATTCAAATAAACTGTGAAGTAGAGTTTAAAGTAAGACTCTAAACAAAGGATAAAATTACACATCTATGTTAAGATTAAGGAAGTTTAAGTCTGTAACCTATAAACGCAGTTTTCATTTTATTATACAATATTTACATATTTTATTTATAGTTTCTATGTTTTAATTTATTAAGACATTTAATTTTGTTATTTTTACCTTAAATTATGTGTATTTGCTGTTTTTAAGTTTATCGAAATGGGTATTTTTTAGAAAAAATTGATTTGGATTTCATGGAATGAATTAAGTTTGAAATATGAGGTACCACTGTATATGAAAACAAAATTAAATATCACGTGAAAATTAATTCTTATTTAAGTAATTATCTTGTATTTTTTAAAATTCTGTACAAAATTGAAATTTAAATACTATAGGATGTAATATTTAATTTGATTTAAAAATTAACATAAAATAATTTTTTAGTGAGGCATCAATTGGATAATTGGAATAAAATCAAAAACCTTTGTAGTAAAGAGATAGGGAACAAAATGAAGGTAAGAATTAATTCTACAATTTTTTTAAAAAATTAAATTAAATTTTAATCTTTTTATTTCAAAAACAATTTTCATTATTTATATAGAAAAAAGAACCAATTGGAAATGATGATGCTTTATCTAATAATATTTTGGAACAGTTAAATGATCTTTCTTTAGATACTCTACAGGTAATAATAATTACATGTAATATTTTAAGTTTAACATAACAACATATTTAAAAATTTTTCTATTGCTAAATAATATATTTTTAATTATAGGTTAATTATTTTTTTCAAAGATATATGTTGCCTTAAAGAAATTATTTAATTGACTTAGTGCTTCTGGATTGATTTGCAATCCATCATAAAAGTACTGTACATACCAAAAGAAGCTGGCATGCATAAGTACAAGCTTTTATGTATACTAGCTTCTTTCGACTTATAAAAACAGTTAAAATAAAAAATATTATTTTACTATGTTATAGTTTAATTGTTTTTATTTTAAAATTTGTATTGCTTTTTCACTCAAACATTGTATTCTGTTCTGCTTGATTTGAATCTGAAGATTGTGCTAAAAATCTGAAAAGGTTTAATTTTAATAAAATAATTAGGCTCTAAAACTGAATAAATATTTTCTCTTGCTTTATAAGAACAGAAAATATGAGTTTGACAATTTTTGGTTTTTTTTTTTTTTAATATAATAAATAAAGTTATTTTAATGTTTTTACAATATTATAATATTATGCCATATTTTTATAGTTTTAAAGTAATTAATTTATAAATTTTACGTTTTTTTAATTACTATTTCATATTTAATTAATATGAAAGTATGACTTTTTAATAATAAAAAGAAGAATTAAATAAATTTTATGTTTGTATTTGAAAGGCATTAACTGTAGTGCAAATTAAAAAGCTTCGTTCTCTGATGGACCAAGAAATAATTAAATGCAATGAAGAGCTGACTAAATTTGAAAATGAAAGAAATGAAGCATTAAAAGAAGTTGCTAATTGGCTACATGATTCTGTTCCTGTTAGTGCAGATGAGGTAAGAATATATCATTTATGCTCAGAGTTATTAAAACAGAAATATCTGAAAGCATAGAAAATAAAATTTATGAAATATTTTATTGTAATGAGAAGATAAATTGAATATAGTTTAAACAGTATTTTATTTTAAAAAAAATTATTTTTGATATATGTAAGATGATTTTCACATAATTACAATGTTAGTTTATCTAAAAAATTGTAACTAATCAAAAATCATGTTAAATACATATTTATGCAGAAATAAAATCATTATAAAATGATTAAAATTTGATCTTACAAATAATAACACTGATACTAGTTTTTGGAAACTATTAACCATGCATGCGAAAAGCCTGATGCAGGCATCAGGGCATACTAAATAGTTAGCATGCATAGTAATGATAAATAATTAATTACAAATGGTTTACCTAAAGTGCAGAGACATTTGGCAGAACACTGTTTCAAGTGAACTGCTCAGGGTAATTTGCATGATCTCTCTGCATGTTACCCCACTGACCTGCTGTACTTTGCAGGCCAGTGGTGGTTTTTCAAAGACCCATAAAGTTTGTTTTTAAAATCATGATTAAAGTATTTCTCGATACATGATGTTTTGGATAAATACTTTACCATCTCCCATTAAGTCCCCTTGTAAAGGTGTTTTAAGGATTTGAACTTTTACATCTGTTCTTATAATAATGAAACAAAAAAGTATAACTATCATTGTCATGCACTATGTCCTATATCATTATATCCAATTCTTTTTAAATAACACAGCAAGCAACATGCATGCCGAATACCATCAAAAAGAGTCGTGCATGGACTCTGACAATTCCTAGGTTTGCCGTTATGCTTGATGTGCTCGATATGCTGACATAGACTGGCCATTTTTTCAGTTTTAAAATAGATAGATATATTGTTATAAATAATTTATATTGTTAATTTAAATAATAGCTAGGGTGCCCCTAGTGGCCGTTTTTGGCATATCATGACAGAGACTGCCCAGTCAGTTTTTCAGTTTTATATAGTAGATATAGAAAAGATATAAGACAAAAATATAATCAATAATAATTATAAATTAGAAAAATTACAAAATTGTAAAATACTGTCGACTCCACATAAGTCAACTGTATTTTACAATTTCCACTCGACACATTTCCACTTCCCCTTCGGGAAGTGGAAATGTGTTGAGTTATTTGATGTGACGACTAAAGCGAAGTTGGAAAAAAACCACAAAACTACAATTAATAAAATGCAGTAGTGCGTTATACAGTAGTATAGGCTTACAATACATTGTGTCCTCCATTTACAATTACTCTGTAGATGAAAAACTGAAAAATTCATTTAGTGTTGTTTGTTTTGAGCACTTAACTGTCTCGACTTTCTTTTTCAACGATCATGAATGCCTTGATAACATTATCTTCGCAATTGTCAATTGTTGGCAAGTAACGTCTAAGGATTCTTAATGCCTCTAGCGTGAGAAAATGCAAAATTGGATTCTGGTGTGACGTTGATGTAGATTGTATATTTTCTTTTTGTTCATCTGTTATTATTTTATACATAAAAATACATAAAATGTTAAGACATTAAAGATTCTAAATAAATTACGGCAGTTGATGTAATGGATTAATATTATCAGGTTTGATGAGTGTTTATTTCTAATTCACAGTTTTTGAATTAGTATTTTAGATTAACAGATTAATTTTTTTGACAACTAGTTATTAATTGAATTGTTTCGGAATTACAACACATTTTTGAAAAATCATAATTTCATTTTACTTTTCTTATTTTTGACATTTATTTATTTCATTCATTGTATGAATGTGTGTGTGTGTGTATGTATGTATGTATGTATGTATATATATATATGTAAATATTGTGTGTGTGTGTTACTTTAATATACAATATAATTTATTTATTATTTTGTTTATAATTTACATTTCAATATTTTTAGGATGAGAATCCTGTTATACGTACTTGGGGTGATGTCACTATAAGAAGAAAATATTCTCATGTGGATCTTATTCATATGATTCATGGAATGGATGGAGAAAGAGGTTCTGTAACTTCAGGGGGAAGAGGATATTATCTATTAGTTAGTTTCCCATTTTATTATTTTTATGTTTTATTTTGTTTAATATTATGAAATGCTTTAATTTTTCTTTGAAATAACTTCCTTCTAATGCCAAATGTATCTTTATTCCTTAACACACATAATAAAGGTTTTCTACTGAAAGCAATATAGTATTTACTTTTAATGAAATAGCTGATGTCACTTCTTCTGTCTTCTCTTCAGTATTTAATATCCTGATTACTTCTCTTCAGTTTTCTACAAGAAAATCAAACATATTGCTGCTACTACATTTTTGTTATATCTTCTATCTTTTATTTCAGTGTAGTTGTGTTCCAAAATGGTAGCATTCTTCATAGATGGCAGCAGTCCTGAAGAAGGAATCTGGTAATTATTGTCCTGTATCAGATTCAGCTACCATATTAAAAATATTTGAAATATGTCTGTATAAGCATATGTACAGTACATTATTTCTAATCTGTATTTCATTCAACACTATGATGTCCCACACTCTTTCTCTGCAACTAATTTACTTTTTATGTAACAAGAAGTAATACAGAACTTCAAAAGTAAACAATTGACATATAATATATTTAGGCATTAACAAAGCTTTTGATTCAGTCATTTTAAACAAAATATTTTGGAACTGCTAAAAATGTTTTCTGCAGACGTGGACACATAATTGATTTTTTGGCAGGCCGTAACTTGGAAATGAAGTGGAATTTGAAAAACATTTATAGAGGATTTTAAGGTTTACTTTTGAGTAGAATCTACCCATAGAATATTGACATGGAATGTATTATACTCTTTATAGTTATGGAGAGATTCTAAATAAACATAACTGTGAACTGCCTTATATAATTTACCATATTAATTATATATGTTACAATTATGTATGCAAAATGAAAATTTTTAAAATTGATATAATTTTATTTACATTGGATGCACTATTTTTTTAAAAATACTGCATCCAATAGTCTTATACATCTATCCTTTTTTGTTTGTTGTGTGTGTGTGTGTGTGTGTGTTGTGTATATATATATATATATATATATATATTTTGTTATAAAAAGTATTCAAATTTTAATAAAACTTCTACGTAACTAGAATTAAAATTTTATTTGAATTTTTCAGAATTCTGCAGTCTTTTTAGAACAAGCTCTTCTTCAATTAGCATTAAGAATTCTTTACACTAAAGGTTACAAAGCTATTTATACACCATTTTTTATGAGGAAAGAAATTATGCAAGAAGTGGCACAATTAAGTCAGTTTGATGAAGAACTATATAAGGTAGGAAAAAATTGTACATAATTAAATTTTTTGACTTAAATATCAAATAATAATGTTTTTGTATTTTGGTATTTGGCAAATTTGACAAATATTTTCCATACTTGTCACTGTTATACTAAGTACAATACAGTAGTAATTAAATATTAAAAATATTTATCACTACTATATTTGACATAACAGTGACACTCTTACTATTTTATTTTTACTAGTAGTCTGGGACGTCCCTAGTGGGTGTTCTAGCAGCAGAGGTGTTATTCTGTGGTAGAAATAATAAATTCCTATTACAAATAAAAATAATAATGAATACTGCACTCTTAGAACCTATAACCAGTGTGATGTAAAAACAAAGGATGCAGATCACCACAAACGTTTTCGAATTGCTGGGAGTTTTTCTTCAGGTGTGCAGGTGTGCCATCAACGTCTACCATGCTGTCGACAGAACCAACTCATCCTTAAAATTGATGCAGTTCTCATTGAGGAACAATCTGTGGGTTTGAATGACTTCAAGCCACTTAAGGTGTTCGATGTGTGACGTAGTGTGTACGAGTTTTGCCTGGTGGAAGGCCGCCACAATGTCCAGGTTGGCAGCTTACACAGCAACGGCGGAAGTACTGTACTTCTCTGATGACATACATCCGTTATATGTTCCTGGACTCTGACTTTTAAGGAGCATTTTGTGGATCCGATATAAACGAGGTTCCTATCAATCCTGTTGTCTGTAATGGGAATACTATATATTCCAGGGAGTCTGTTCTGTTTGGGAGGGTCTTTTCCGTTGTGAAGGATGTCAAAGATGGTAGGACATCTCCTGTACGTGATCTGAATACCTCTTTTCTCAGCTATTTTGGAATAGTGTTTTTAGGGACCGGTTGAACCACGTCGGGGAGGTTGTTATTGTGGTGGTCAGTTGTGATGGTGCGTTGCGAGTATGTGCGGTGTTAGCGATCTATCAATTTATGCATAAGCCTCATACCCACCGTCTTGCCTCTTCTCATGGGTTTCCAAGGCTTATGCATAAATTGATAGATCGCTGTCAATCCTGATTAAAATGAAGGAAATGATTTTACCAAATTAAATTTAAGTCAGTTTAAAATCATAAAACAAAACAAACTGAAACTTTATATCTTATAAAAAGAGCAACAGAGAGTGTAATAATTTATCTTTAAATCTTTAAAATTTTTATATAAATTTTAAAATGTATATACTTTTAGCATATATTAATAAAATTCTTTATTAAAAATGTTGAGTTTTGAATTTTTTATTAGAAACTATTTTACATAATAGGTTATTGGGAAAGGAAGTGAAAAAACAGGTGAAGGAAATACTGTTGAAGAAAAATATCTTATAGCAACTTCTGAACAACCAATTGCTGCATTTCATAGAGATGAATGGATACCTACTGAAGCACTTCCCATTCGTTATGCTGGAGTGTCAACTTGTTTTCGTCAGGAAGTTGGATCTCATGGACGTGATACCAGAGGAATTTTTAGAGTGCATCAATTTGAAAAGGTAAAAAAATTAATTTCTCAATTGAAAGTAATTAACACTTTTTAAATTTTTTAAATTATTGTTGTTATAAATTTCAAATTTATTTGTAATAGTTGTATATAATAACTTGTTTAAAGTTTAAACTTATAAATTCCATATTTAGGGATTAAACATTAAAATTGTCTAAAATATAGATATAAAGAAACAAAATTATGTCCCTTCTATTTGTTTTATATGAGATTAATAACTGAATAAAAAGTAAATAAATTAAATAATAAATATATGTACATTTATATATGAAGAGCTAACAATTAAAACATATTTTGTCACAATTATTGAAAATTTAGTAATACACAAAAAACTGTTTATAAGATTTTTTAAAAAGATGATGATAGAATTCTTTTAATCATGTTATTCTTTCTGTTTTTAAAACTTTAATAATAATTCAGAAATATTAAGATTGGAAAACTTTTTAAAAAGTAATTCATGTTGGACAAAACACATTTTGAAAGAATCTGGGATATAAATTACATTTTTTAATGAACAGATAATGGACAAAACACTACACATATAGAAAAAAGTACAAAAGACTTTTTGTGGTTTATCATTACAGCATCCAGTTTTTAATAATTACAAAGGAATAGGTAGAAAAAATCTGCTTTTGCAAATGTTTAGATGTGTAAGTAGCATGCTTTTTGTTCATATAATCACAATAAATTTCAGGTTCTTCAGTCACATTGTCGGGAATTTCTGTAAAATGTACATTTTTGTGCCACAAATCAATCATCTGTTTCTTCCATTTCTCACTTTCCTGAAACTTGTGGCTCCCTACTTCCCACATTTTCTTTTATCCTTACTGTTCCAATCTCATCTTCCATTTTCTGTTTAAGAATACTGTTACTTAACTATTTCACTCAACATGAACACACAGTTGTCACAAAGGCACAATAAATTCAACACTTACATGGACACAGACTGATTATACACTATATTAAAGCTGCTCTGATTGTCTAGATTGGACAAAACATACTATGAACAAATATGAGAAGTAGAGAAATCAGTATTTAATTGAATCCTTAATTTTGTATGTCTATTTTTAATAATAGAGAATGTGTTTTAAATGAAAATATATGTTTTATATGATATTAATTGCAAAGTTGTTGACTATACAGTAGTTTGATTTTTTGTGACAAGACATGTTTTGAATGTCTACTCCAGATATAAATTATCTTTTGTGTCATAAACAAATGGAGAAGCTTATATACTGAGAGATCAAACAAAACGTTTACTTATAAGGAAAAGGTTTGGTGGCATAGCATTGCTTGTACTAAAAATCTTAGAGATAGCAATTCCAGCAAGAAGTTTTAAATGTTATCTTGAGAGTCTATAGTAAATAAATGCTCAAATGTAAACTTTTTGTTTGATTACACTTTATGTATCAACTTAAATATTTTTAATGAAAAATTATCATAATAAAAAGTAATATACATTTTAAAATCATTATAAATTGTGTGTCTTAAGTAAATTTATTTTTAGAAATGAATGGTAAATTATTTTTTTTTTGTCTTTATTGTATTTGTTAAATGCATCAGACATTTTCTAAGTAAAAATACAGTTATGTATATAAAGTACAATAAAGATTCTATAATAAAGAATTTTTTATTTCTAGATGCTATCTTATTAGTTTATTTTCATTATGTTTAATAATAAAAATAATTTAATCTTAATATATAAAAATTTTAAACTTTTTAAATTAATATATGCATTAAATTTTTCTAATATTATGAGTTTATGATTACTTTTCCATAACATTAAAAAGTAGAGAACCAATTCTTTTTCATATAAATATTAATATTAATAAAGAAATTTTGTCAATAATAGGCTGCTGTTGTTATTAATAAGTTTTATCCAATTGGTCAGAACAGATGTATATTAAATATATGAATTTATATAATTATATTTTTGAATGGTGATAAAATGTTTTTTTTTTTTTTTTCGTCTTTGTGCTTGCATTTTTTTTATCATGTGCATTGTGAGTTTGATCAGGCCAGTGGGGATGGAAAGGGACAGAGTCTGACAGATCTGGGACAGACTACCTGTGATAAACTTTGGGATTGTTTGCCTGGATATGATCCTGTGTCCTCAGAGAGCTAGGTTAATGTCTTGACTGTCTTGGCCTTTAGAATATTACTTTTCAAAAAAACAGTAATTGTAAGATAATGTAAAATATATTGTGATTACTTATTTCTAATATTACATTACATACTGATATAACCTATTTTCAAGAATAAAAACTGTATGTTAATGAAAGGTTAACTTGAACAATGAATAACCACATATTAGTTTTTATATTTGATTATATATGTGATACATATGCCTTTATCTATTTTCATTGTATAGGTTGAACAGTTTTGTCTTACTTCACCTCATGATAACAAGTCTTGGGAAATGTTTGATGAGATGATTGGAAATGCAGAAGAATTCTGTCAACTCTTAGGAATTCCATATCGAATTGTAAATATTGTATCTGGTAAGTTCAAAATTTCAAATAATTTATCAATTTTATTTCAATATGAGGCATGTTCAAATATAAATATCCATTAATGTGAGGCATGTCCAGAAAGTAAGAATTGGTTGGGTATAAAAAAAACTTTGTAAAAAGTTTTTTAAAATAAGTTTATTGTAAAATGTTTTTCATGTATGTATTATGTTACTTTTCTATGTAATTGTCACATAAATTCAAACATTTGTCATATTGTAGCACCATGTTTTATAATTCTTTGTTGTAGAAGTTCATTGCCAAGTCTTTCAGTCAGTCTGCACAATGTCTTTTGTCTCTTGAGTGTTCTCTAGATTCTAGTATTCCAAAAATCTCTAAGTGAAAAAACAAATGATAATCACTTGGAGCAAAGTTTAACTGTTTATTGGAAAATATTGCTACATTTTGCAATAAACTTATTTTTAAAAAATTCTTTGCAAAGTTTTATATAATAATACTCAACTAATTCTTACTTTCTGGTCATGTTTCATATAATATTGCAATAAAGTTCATTTTTCAGATAAATATTTAGATTAAATTTCTATAAATCATATATAACTTTAAGATAAATAATAAAATAAATAAATATTTTCTGAAAGTGTATTTGATTGTTTATAAGCTTAAAATACAATATTGTGCAAGTTAATGATTCTCAGGACTTTCTTCACTGTCTCCGAAAAGTTTATTTGATAATTATAGATTCTGAAAAATAATTTCCATACAATCCAGTTATGATATTTAACTTTATTAATTGTAGCCCTGCATAAGATGCTGTTTACTTGTAAATATTTGTTTTATCTTACATAGGGATATGTATTAAGTGAATCAAATGAAAGGAAGCCATACCTGGTTTTTTCAGAAACAATATTTTTTATTGGAAAGTAGTCTCCACCAGAATTAAGAAACTTATCCCATTGCTATTAATACCATCCAAGTAGAATGATTGTGACTGCTGGGTTAGAATGTTCCTTAGCACCATCATCTGAATAAAATTTATCCCTTTAATTCCTTTTTTTCATACTTGCTGATTTATTTTTCTGGTCTTGTATCATATGGCTTCTAACAGGAGAGAAAAATATCACAAAGGCGTTAAATATGTATAAACACTGCAAATATAGCAGTGTTTATACATATTTAATGCTTACGTGATATTTTTCTCTCCTGTTAACCTAAGATTGGTGTGACATTCACCCTCAAATTGAATATGGCTTCTAAAATGGATGGTCCAGAATCCTTCAATACAATGTCTCAGTTATCAATTCAGATGTTTCTGGCATTATCATGTGATTCACTTGACATGGATGAGGCTCATCATCTAAACTGTTCCTTCTTCCCTGAAACTGTTTGTTTTGTACTTCATTATTACTAGTGATGTTCAGTGTTCACCAATAAACAATTCTCATTACTTTTTCCACTGTTAAAAATTTCACAATCTATTGTTGTGTAACTTTAAGCATATATTATGCTAAGTATGTTAAGTTTTGCTCAAACTACAGAACATGCATATTTTCAGCAAAAAGTAAATACACTCAACTACAAAGAATGAAGATGCTTATTAGACACTACATACACTGCTGAATTGATCAGACTCTTCTACAGCATGGAATGTGGTTCACTTTCAATTGACTCTCCTAATTTATGATGATTCAATTTTGAAAATTAATTTAATAACATCAGATATATTCTTGTCTGGTTGAAATGAAATTTAAAAAATGGCAATTAAATCTAGTTTAAATTAATTTTTAACAGATACTCATAATTTCATAAACTTGAATTAAACAACCTTTTAATTAAATCTTAAGGTGTGTATGAATTACTGAGAAAAGAGAATAATTCTTTTTGTGAAAATAAACAGATATCCAATTTCCTTCAATACAAAATATACAGAGAAATATGATTTCTGATGTCAAAAACATTATTGAAATTTTAAGTCCTCAAGACAAAAAAAATGAAGACATGGCATTAAGTATAAGTATATTGTAGTATCACAAATTTTTTAGCATCATTGAATGAATTGAATTTTTTAAGAATTCTATTCATTCAATTCAATGGTGCTAAGACAACTAAATCAGGCTCTGGGAAGAACTTCAATAATTTTTAAAATAACTGATCATTGTAAAATCACTTCAAATATAATTTTTTTTTTTTTTTTATAAAGGAACATAATTTCTTTTATTTTGTAATTGAAATTTCATGTGTCAAAAGAGTGATTTTTATACACAAGATTTATTTTCCATAATATGGTTTATACTGGAGAAGAGAAATTACCAAAATTTTAAGTTTTATCAATAACAAATACACATTTTAAATTCCAGCAACTGAAATTTATTCATAATGAATGTTTTCAGCCATATTTAAAGACCTTCTTAATATTTTTTCCTGGAATTTGAATGGTGTATTTGTTACTGATAATTGCAAATCTAGCTGGTCTTCTTACAGTATTTTAACTTTTGATATTAAAAAAAAATGACATTTGAACTTTAAAAACTCATTTTAATAAAATCATTAACAAGGTTGAGGCTGAAGTTTTAAATGCGAAAACGTGTACGTCAGATGTTCAGTGCTGCTTTCCTGTAAGCCTAGAAGTTTGGCAATGGTGTTTGGAAAGTCAGTGGAATCATGCTCAACATTCCAAACATCATTGTCAAACTTCTAGGCTTACAGGAAGGCGGTGCTGAATGTCTGACATACATGTTTTCGCATTTAAAACTTCAGCCTAAACCTCGCTATTAACTGTTTTCGATTTTGTTTTATTTCAAATAATGTTATTGTACAATATTTTTAATTTCCCAATATTGGAATTTTTATTATATTTCAGAAAAGAAAAATTATGTTTCTGTATTGTAATATAATAATGAATTAATAACATCATTTTCAATTAAAAAATAAGGAGAAATGTAAGTTGAACTCTTTCAATTGCATACACAGTAATCATCAAATTTCCATAAATGTGAAAGTGAGTGAAAAATTATTCACTGTATTTTTGTAAACTTTATTACTAAGATTACTAAGTACTAAGAAACAAATCTTTACATTATTTTTTAATGTAGTTCTCATGCTTCTCAATACACTTGCTCCATCTGTCCACAATCTTTCGAATCCTAGCAGAAAAGAAAGTTTCAGGCTAAGAAACAAGCCAGTTGTGCGCTGCTTCTTGATTATCATGGAAGAAAATCAATCGGATCAATCAAGAAAATCAATGACCTTTTTAAACATCTTTAAAAGGACCAAAAAGACGATAGTCTCAGAGAGTGAGATCAGGATTGTGAAATGGATAATTTATTACCTCAATTCTTTAGCTGCATGACAGTATGCATCTTTACATTGTCATTTGGATGGCTGTGTAAGGATGCATAAGTTTGAGGTAGTGGATTATCCATCTCAGTCCTTTTTACTTTCCTGGCTGCTATGTATGTGTAACAAGGAAAAGTATTGGAATTGTATCAAATTTGACCCTTTGACTATTTTTCAAATTTCCCCATTTTGAGATCTCCTGAAAAGTGAAAAAAATGGGAAAAAATATTCCTTGGATATGTGGGTATTGATGAAGAAACAAAATTTGGCATGGTAGCTTGTGTATAAGGGGCATTGATGCTATTAAATTTTGGTGGTTAAAAGCCAAGGGGTGCCATGTGTCATATCCTGAGAGGGGATGGACTTAATGAAGATATTCATTATTAGCATTTCCAATTTTTTTTATGAAATTTATCACTATCCTCAAAATTAAGCTTTTTGCCATTTTGTAATAATTAATAATATAAAAATATTTTATTACAAAATCTCATAACAGATGATGTCATATGCGATTTTATTTATTTAGTGTTATCAAATTAATACCAGTAATATAAAAATTATTTTCAAAATAAAATCTCATAACAGCTAGAAAAGTTAGGCAACTTGTTGCTAGATTTTCCTCATCTATAGTGCTTTAAGATTGATTTGCTTCAGGCCATAAAGTCCAAGAAATTGTGCATACCTGGCTTGTCTCAGCCTGAAACACTTTTGTAGGAAAGTTTACTAGAACATTGTGGATAATTTCTGCTTCACTTTCATACAGTAAAACTGGAAAATATGATAGAAATAATATCACAGATGACAGTTTTATATTATCATTATCTACTCAACCATGAAGTTTTATAACATAATATTAGCATGACCTACCAAAATAAATAGAAACATATTAATTATCTTTATTATTATGTTATTAGTCATTTTTTTTTTGTTTTTGATAAAAATTTATTTAGCTTAAAATGTCATTTTCAATTGTTTATTATTTCAATAATAAAATATTTCAATAGAAAAGATTAGATTTTTTTTACTCTTTTGAGAATCTAAGTTTTTCTTGGTAATAAATTTCTGTTAATTTTCTTGAAGGTGCTCTTAATAATGCAGCAGCTAAAAAGTACGACTTAGAAGCTTGGTTTCCTGCTTCTGGAACATTTCGTGAATTAGTGTCATGTTCTAATTGCTTAGATTATCAAGCTAGAAGGTTATTGGTTAGATATGGACAGACAAAGAAAATGAATGCACAAGTAAGATAGAAAAAAAATTGATACTTACTTAATAGTTGTTATAAGAAAATATTGTTATTTTTATAATTTCAGGATTATTTAACATATGATAAAGTAACTGCTGTTTTTGTTTCCAATTACTATAACTCAAGATATGCTATTGTTTTGTGTTTTATATATAACAAAACATTTTTAGAACTTTGTTTTCTGTTCAGCAAGTTATAAATCTAGTTTCTAGTATGAAAAATTTTTAAATTAAAATTAATTATTAAATAACGTTTCTAGCACACAATGTAAAATTAATTATAAAATAAATAGCCTAATGAAAGTTTTTGTAAAAATTTTAGTTCTAGTTTTGTTCCATTCTCTGATATGATAAGCTCTTAAATTTATTATAGCTGTATTCATTAGGCTATTTATTTTGTGGTTAACAAAAATTAATTAATGAACCAAAAATTTAAAACTAATGAATCAATTCTAAAAATATCTAAAATAATAAACACTTTTTTAAAACAAGTTTTATTAAATAAACATGTAAACAAATTAGAATTGATGATAAAATCTTATAATTTTGAAAGAAAACTGATACACTAACTTTTATATATATTGTACCATAGTTAGTACTATTTACTAATTCATAGTAAAGTTACTTCATGCAACTCTGAAACATGAGAAAAAAATTAATTTAAAATTTTCATTATTCCTTATGTACCATATTACTAATATAAAAGCCATTGTCTGTGTGTGAATTCCTTACAACTCCTGCAATTTTTATCCAATCCAGATGAAATTTTGGTTATATTTGCTTTATGTTCTGATGAAAAGTATAGACTACTTATTTTACAGAAATATTAGCTATAGAATAAACATTTTATAGATTTTGGATTGGTGATCGCACTTACGTTGCAGTGACATTCATGCTTGACAAGGAAATTCTCCTTAAGTTGCATTTTTAAATATTTTGGCAAATGGCATATTTTAAACTTACTTCATTAAATTTAAACTTTAAAAATGATAGGTGATCATATCACTTTTATAACAAATTTAAAAAATCTTTCCATAGTGACCACATGACATTCTATTATCCAATTGGAAGTAATGATTTAATGAGCCCATTATTTAGAAAGTGTTATCACTCATCTAACTAACAAACATACAATTCATCTTTGTTTAATCAACTTGGATTTCAAAAAACTGTAACCCTATGTTTTGCATTAGTATTTTCTTTCATATAGCACAGATTCGCATAATACGACACTTTTTCGGAACATAACTACTATGTTATATGAGGGATACCTGTATATTTTTATATTCAATGAAGAAAACTCAGTATTTTGTAATTATAATTTACATGCTATGCAAAATAAATGTTAATAAAATCTTAAATTATTATTACTTTTCTCATTATTTTTATTTTTACATTATTGTATCATAATGGTAACAGATGTCAAGTATATAGAAAAGTCCTTTCTTATCTAGTCTTGAATTATTGGTGTAGCAACATGTTGAGTTAAGGGTGTCATGTTACAAACCCATTGTGCTTAATTATAATTATAACAAGTAGAAAAGATCATACTATGTGACTTCCTTGCAAATGTGAATTATTGGTGTATCAACATGATCTGTCATATTGATACACCAATAATTCAACATTTACAAGAAAGGTTTTTGTTGTTGTAGCCTTGCTGTATGTCTGTCTGGAAATAGAATGTTCAAAATATTGAATTACAATAAATTAAATGTTTAAAGTGCATGGCAAATAAATGTTATAACAACAAAATAGTTTCTTTGTTAAAATTAGAAAAATACTTTGCACAATAATAATCTTTAGTTCAGATCAGAAAAATTTTAAAAAGGTAAGATTCCTGCAACATACGGTATAGTAGACAAACATGTTATCCACTCAGCTACACTGCTGTTAACATATTATCCACATAACATGGTTCATAAGGAGCAAGGAAAGTTTTAAACTCATTTTTCTTGCAAATGCTTGAAAGTTCCATTGAGTGACATTACCATGAATTACTGGAAGGGATAGTATACTGCAATATATATCAAACTCACAAGGGGTCGTCTTCAAACTGTCTGATTTTTAAATATGTTATAGTACACTTATCTAATATACTGTAAAGCAGGTTTGGCCAACCCAAATTGTTTCACGGGCCACTTTGATCACGTGTAATATTACAGTGGACCACAATTTAGGCAAACATGCTTTTAAAAAAGTAAAACAAATACAAAGTGAATAAGATTTTATTGTTATACCAAGAGTTCGTACTCGCACTTGCACATTATAACAATGACACATGCAAATTTTCATTTATTTAATTGTTTTGGTATACACATAATGGGAAACAAAAGTTTTAATAGATATATAATATTGCTTAGCGGGCCACACAATTTAATGTGACGGGCCGTGGGTTAGCCAGGCCTGCTGTAAAGTAACTTTTGCCACTGTGCAAGGGTTTGCAATATATTAACCTTTAAAGTTTTCTGTTTTGGTTATATAGTGAGTTCATAAAAATGAATCTTGGGCAATAAGCAATCCAGTGAATTATTATTATATATTAGGTCATAGGCATATAAATTTAATATACTTTTAAACTAACAACTGTAAGAAACATACTAATTTATTATTCAATGGAAAAAATAAAATTATTCTAGAATTCTGTCTTTACAAGAGCATTATTTCTTTTGTATTGTCCAAAAGAAGCTGATTTCATTGACATTTAAAAGTACTGATCTGTCATTAATGAATTTTGATGCATACTCTGCATATCTTATCATTGGAAGGGAAAATGGTGCTTTCAATTGGTGCAAAAGAAGCAAGTGAATTTTAATTGTCCTGTCAAGTGATTATATAAAATGATGTGTTTTTGGACTAATATATATAATAATTCACATGACTCCATATTACAGGAAAAGATTTCTTTAAAAAAAAATCAAAAGAAGAGAGACAGGAAGCCACAACATCAAGCTTGCCAACGTGCCATCTTACTCATTCTACTATGCTTGCCTATGATTCATTTTTATGAACTCAGTATATAACCAAAACTTTAAACATTGATATCTTGCAAACCCTTGTGCATTGGTAAGGGTTACTTTATAGTCAGATAAGGATATACTATCATATTTTGAAAAAAATCAAACAGTTTGAGGAGTGCAGGGGTTGATGTCTTCTCATAAGTCATTCTTTTTAGGAGTAAAAGTTTTTTACTTAAATTCTTTTCATTAATTTTTGTTTTAAACATAATTTTAGAATGGAAAGTTTTAGTGTAGAATAATAAATGAGTTTTTATTTCTTTGTTGTTTAATTTATATTAATTTTAAAGCACTTTGGTAACTCCTGCTATAACTTTTACAGAATTATTTTCATTTTGTATTTGTTTCAGTGTATTTCTAATTCATAAAGATTACAAAATAATTTAAAGTTTATGAATTTAGGAACTATTTGAAAAAATTTTTAAAAATTAAAATTTGAAGGGGAAAAACTGAAGATTGAAACATTTATGAATATGTTTTCTTTTAAAATATACAGTATATATGAAAATGTAGACACACATTTTTTTTTTTTTTTTTTTTTTTAATATTAGAAAATAATAATAAATATCTTGAATGAAATATAAGTAAGTAATTTAAATTTATTTTTAATGTAATCTAACCTTTATCATTAAAACCATTAGTATTTATTGATAAAAACAAAAATCATTAGTCATTTAATATCTTCAGTGTTGAAAATTTTTATTACCAGTATTCTATTCTCAGAGACTATGTATGAGATATGAGACATAAAATGTTATTTTGGAAATGTTTAACATATTGCATGATTATAGACTTTTTAGTAATAGTTTTCTACAATAACCTATAGTTAATACTGTACAGCATTAACTGTTCAGTATATTTTTATGACTTTTTTTAAAAGTTATATATTCTAATTGTTACAGGTTGATTATGTACATATGTTAAATGCCACCATGTGTGCCACAACAAGGGTAATCTGCGCCTTATTAGAAAATTATCAGACGGACACTGGTATAAAAATTCCTGATGCATTAAAACCATTTATGCCTCCAGGTAATTTTTTAATTATTGACATTATAATTTCAACTTGACTATTATTAATGTCTGAAATTATTGAAATGCTATTATTTCAATCATCAAATCAGTTGTTTTCAATAATTGTTTTTGTTCTTTGTATTATGAATTATTATAAACTGAATGAAGTATAAATCATTTAGAGTTATTTAATGATACTTTTAAGCAATTCTGGATAAAGTATATTTTATTCTAGAAATGTTATACCTTTTACTGAGTTACATTTTTAAAGAAATCTAATTTCAGAAAGAATTTTCTTTCAGAACACCTTTACTAAATTTATGTTTACCAATTAAATATTTATAATAAATAGATAGTAAATTTCCAGATCATCACACTATATTGATTATCATTGCATTCTTTAACAAAACATTGCAAAAGAAATTTTTCATATTTTCAAATTACATCATTATTACCAATATTTCAAACAATATTGATAATTGACTTATAAATTGATTTATATATAATAGATTGATTGCAATATATATTTTACAGTATGTACAGTATAACTAATATTGCTTTATCTATTAAATTTTAAGCTGTTAGTGGTAAATTTTTAAAATACATTTTTACAAATGAATCACTTAATCAGTTTTCATTTATTACACATTGTTATACATACAGTTTCCATAAACAAATGCATACACAATTTCCATATTAATGCAAGTATAATACATTGGTTTTGTATTAGCTTAATTAATTATAACAGTCACAAACATTTGTGGCTGAACATTCTCTTTTAATTTTAATAAAACAGTAGTAGTAAGCCCCCATTAAAATCATCAGAATCTAGTTTTCTACTGATTTTTTTTTTTCCTTTTTTCTTTAGTTTTATGAAATTACAAATACTGAAATTATGAAAAAGATTTATTTTAATGTATCATCTATGAAAGATTTTGGTGATATGAAAAATCAAACTATACCAAATTAGATATTAAAAATTATAATTTATTTCATTTACTTTCAATCTTTTAATATTTGAATACATAAAGATATTACATTAGATGAAACTTGTTTCATTATTAATTTACAAACATTATTAGATTTGCAAGAGGAAATTCCATTCGTGAGACCAGCTCCTATCGATGAAGCAATGACCAAGAAACAGAGAAAACAGAAAGAAGGAATGGAGAAGAAAAAAGATCAAAATCCAAATTAATTTTTTTATAAATGATTAGTAATTACTATTATTATATTACACCACATTGCATTGCATATTTAATAATGTCGCTAAAACTTATTTTTCACTTCTGAATGATATTAAAAATTGTCAAGAGTTTTCTTTTGTGTAATTTATTTAATTATTTATACAAAAGTTACGAAAATCTCATCACCAAATAACATATCAAAAAATAACATCAAAATGTTATGTAGTGATTTAAAACGTTTGTCGTATTATTAAGGCTAAATAATTTAATTAAAAGGCTTACAGAAATGTTCGTAACCGTCAACGAAGTCGCTGATTTTATGATAAATAAATTGAAAAAAATTGTCTAAGAAACTATATCCTAAGGTGCAGCTTTAGAATCTAATCTTTTACTTTACCTGAACATGGTACAACTTCGTGGAAGTTGCAGCAATGTACAGTACGTTGCGTGCAACCATTTGATGCAACCTATATAGCAATTTTTTAATGTAGTCGTGCTGATGGTCGAGGGGTAAGGTGGCAGCCTACCGCTCTGGGGAACTCTGGATCGGTTCTGGAGGATCGAAAAATGTTTAGGATGGTGGTCCGTCCTGATGTGGGCTTCTCCCTCATCACCTAGTCGAATTCATAATGGGCTTGCCAAAAAGATCCTCTTAGTACCCACTTATTAAGAAAGATGCAGTCTCGCTTTAGCGAAGGAAACTTCTTTGAAGCGAGATTTTATTTTTATTTGCCAGAGTCGCATGTGACTATGGTTGCATGTAGCCGCGATAAACCAGCAAACGTTGATCTAGTAAGTTATTGACTGATATAATGCGTGACGCCACTCTTGGTGGAAGAAGTGAAAACAGCTGTTCCCAAAGAAAAAAGTACAATGATTAATAAATAATTTAAATAAATGAAAACATCTGGACATTTAGGAGGAGACCATTTCAGTAGATAGAGATAAGTGAATTATATCATGTAGTTTTTTATGCTCGATTTGGCGCTGTTATCCCGTGCGACGCGTCAGCGCGTAAACACTACGTTGCTAACACA
Source organism: Centruroides vittatus (assembly GCF_030686945.1). Lineage (NCBI taxonomy): Eukaryota > Metazoa > Arthropoda > Arachnida > Scorpiones > Buthidae > Centruroides > Centruroides vittatus. The sequence continues at coordinate 1,278,997 of NW_027122650.1, read as the reverse complement.
ATAACGAACTTTGATTTTCCTTCGCGCTCAGCTAAATATAAACAATGTGTGTGGTTGATCGCTACTGCTTTCTGTTTTTCAATCGGAGATGAAAGCATCGTACCGCCATGATAAGTACGACTGTGGAGCTGCAATGCCCGGATGTAAACAACAGGTAACTTTCATTCTAAAGATGTTACAACGTATTCAGACATATTACATTACTTTCAGAGACCACGTCCCATTTCATACAAATCTCATAAGGCAGCAGGTTGCTTACGTGTAAACATTCGGTATAAATACAGTACAATCTCATATGAACTTTATGATAAAGACTAATGAAATTATGATGTCTAAAAGTTGGACAAATCCGCTTATTATTTTGTGTCGTGATGTTTTCACCGAAAGTTATTGAGCGTTGTTTTGCCGTTATATTATTTACGGAAGTTTTACAATAATATAGATTCAATAATAATATAAATTTAATTGAAATTTTTATTAGAATTATTTTTAAGAATTCAAAATCGTGTACCTAACTTAATTCAAAACTAAACAATCTGAGTATTTAGCGCATAACAGGGGTGACCAAACCTCGTCACGATAGAGCCATACATTGCCTATAACGGCTTACGACTTTATCGAAAAATGCATAGGCATATGTGATGTAGCTAAGAACATTTATACAAATAATCATTAAATATATACGAGCATAGAAGTTTCGATGCTGATAAACGCAAACTTCTAGTATTCCATTTTGTATTTGCCAGTTTTATAGACTCTGCAGTTCATTTGTTTAGATCCTCTGTCGATGCGATATCGTTTTTTCATTCCAATATTCGCTGACGTCATTCCTAAAACAAGTTGGAAGTTGATCCATTAAGACTGTACAAAATACGTTTTCTCTTCGAAACCGGTTTTGGAATAAGCGAAAGACAATGAAGTAACTCGTGGTAAGCGTAATTTATAGAAATGAACCAATGAAAATTCCCTAGGTGCGGTAACGAATACACGTCCCGGGTGTGTGGAACTCGGCTGCTCCATTTGTAGGCTTGTTTAGTACCCACATGGCGGAAAGACTACATTTATCCTATCTTCTATAACTTTCTCGGGCTTTTTACATCTATTTGGGATCCATTCTACAGGTTCTCCATTTCGCTCTTTATCTAAGTCTACTTTTCTGCTTTCTATTATACTTCCATAAAATATGCAAATTGTAAACATGTCAGTTTAATGAATGGATCCGAGTTTGAGTCTCGGAAAATTTTATGGCTTCTTCTCAATGCCTTTTTCGCTAGCCTGATTTGGTTTGATGAGATACAGTAGCGCAACTCATAGGCAAATCTTCCAAGGACTTTCTATGGAAAAGTTTCGACTATTTAGGCGTTAGACACGTGAAGAAACCCGGAAAATTTTACTTGGTGAGACGCGAACCTAAGGCTAACTAAACTATCTACGTTCGATGATTTTATACCACTCGGCCATGGTGGGCTGCTAGCCCGACCATGGGCCGAATAGAATCATCACAGGGATGCCTGTATATTGGGGCAAGTGCTTCCTTTTCGTCTCTGTTTCCTTTTTCTAATTCCCGAGGGGCCCAAACAACATAAATTTCATGACTCTAGCCTATTCTGCAAATATAAAAGAAACTAATGAACGATATTTGTCCATTGACTCATGCAACTTTGTTGTATGTTGACCAAAACCCCGTTCCTGCGGCCGGATGGCCGAGCGGTCAAGGTTAGTAGCCTGCCGCTCTGGGGAACCCGGGATCGAATCCGGACGGGTCGAAAAATCCCCAGGAATTTTTCGGGGGGTGGTGCATCCGGATATGTCGGTCCCCGTCCCTCACCACCCGGCCGCCCCATTGTGGGCCTGGCCGAACCCATAATGGGCTTGCTATAAGAGGCCCTCTTAGTGCCCACAGGGCGGAAAGAGTTAAGAAAAAAAATACCCGTTCCTTGTTTTGAGGCCAAGTTAGTACCGATTGCAACAGCGCCACCTTATGGGAGCGCTGATCCCACGTTGAATCATAGAGTTTGAAACTCCTTGCGTAATGTAAGATGCCCTTTTTATAGCTCATGTCCCCATTTTTCATAGACTGCAGGTGCCATTGAATCATCATCATCATAATCATATCGCTCTAGAGATCATTAAAAGTTTTTGCTGGCAACTACCAGTAAAGTACCCTCACTCATTTCTACCTTGTAATTTCTTCGTCCCATCATCCATTCTCAATTGCTTCAAATCTCGTTTAACACACTCAATCCATCTAGTGGCGGCCTCCCCCGTCGTCTACAATCCTCTAAGTCAGGGATGGGCAACCCGCGGCTCTCGGGCCGCATGCGGCCGGCATTAATATTTTTTGCGGCCCGCGTCGCATAAAATATGAATAAATATATAAATTTTCCAGCTTAAGGAAGTATGCAACAAAATTGAAACGTTATTTCCTAAAACTTATGTATGTGAATAGTTTTTCCGCAATAAATTTAGTAAAATTAACGAACTTCTATTGTATATAATTCTATTTAGCAAAAATAGAACGTCGACACTTTCCACGTTATATATTAAGGCAGTGTACTGATTAATGTAAGAGGTGTCAACAATAATTGATAACAAGGATAAAAATGTACAAAATACGATCTTTTCAAATAAAAAATAGCCCATAATATTGTAGAAAATCGACAAGCAGTATACATTGCAAAAGAAAATCTCTCACTGAAACGAAATACGATACTCAAGTAAATATTTTTTATTTCATAAAATCAAAATTCTTAAAGTACAATAAGAGCCATTCAGCAAAACTAAGCAATCGAGAAAAAATTCTACTGCGGTGTACGACATCGCATAGTTGGAATTTGTGGCATTCTATTCCGTGGTGCCCAGCTACTACTTATTACCAATAAGTAGTTAGACATCGTGGATCGTGGGGTAGCTATGTCAAAATATCCCATAAACTCCAACCTCGCTAACAGCGATGTTGTGGTTTTTATATCGAAATTGACGTACAAAATGAAAAGAAGCTACCTTGTTTTCCTGCGTTCCTTGTGTTTTTAATAAATGATATTATTGGGTTTTAGTATAGTGCAATATTTTATTGAATTTTGTAATGTTTGTTTATTACGATACTTCTGATCTTTGTAGCTTTTGTAGTTTATGTAACATTTTCATTTGTGCCACTATGGATTTTGTCTAATATTTGTTAGGCATTTCAGTCTGTAACAATGGCTGCCGCGGTAAGCGGCAGCCATTGTTAACGTATAGTTGAAGTGTTAACGTATAGGTGAAGTGTTATCTAGAAGAATTACGCGTATTTTCGATCCCGATAATGTATTTATTTCAAATACGTGAATTCAAATAATTCAAAAATACTTTAGTGTTGAGATTTACTTCCCTAGTTTTTAAAACGTTTTTAAAACTCAGCACATTTTTCATCAAATAATAATTTTAAAACAGCATTTCTTTTAATTTTCTTTGCGTTATTATTATTATTACTATTCCTATAATGCTGAATAATGTTTATATTTGAAATCATAATGAGTTTATTATAATTTTTCATATTTTCTTGAATAATTATTTGTATTCGTGAATATGTACGCGATCTCGTATTGTTTCCCTATTATATTCTCCATTAGTAATTTTATATGAAGTTTTCTAAAAATATTTTTAACGTAATAGGAATACTAAGTTCAACAATGGCTTTCCGGGTTCCTAGACACAAAGATTGGGAGCCCTCCACGTAAATTAATAACGTCTAACTGTATCTAATGAATTGTTTATATATATAAATTATGCCATACAATTGCAACAGTAAAATTGCTTTATTTTTTTACTATTTAGAAACCCCGAACCTCATATGTCTAGTGGAAAGTCGGCAGTGCAGTTCAGGTAAAATTTCGAAATGTGAATAAGTTATATTATTATTGTTATTTTCCTAAAATCGTATTATTATGACACGAAAGTAATGAATCTGCTCGTTACTAAATAATTTGATGTTGGCAGGTTCAGATAATGGAGGACGTCAGAGCGACAATTTGGTCTGTGGTAATGAACATAAAAATAATTAGTATTTTTTTTTTCTTCTTCTTCTTCTTTTTTATGAAACCAGAGCAATGGAAATTAAACTTTCTTTTCACATAATGGGAAAAATATACTGTTATTTGTTTTATTGATTTATTTGTATGTTTCTATGGCTCGGATTCGGTAATTGGTGCCTCTAAGGCCCTGGGTATTAATACTGTATATAACTTTTAGGTTGTTAAAATTTACTGTTTCTCCCCAATGACTTTATTATTCTACCAGAAAAAACGATTCATTACTTGAAATTTTTAATTTGTAGAGTATAACTGAACTAAAAGTTCTACTGTATTTACCGAATAAGAAGTGACACAAGAAATAAAAGGAGTGAAGGAAAGTCGCACGAATGAGTTTGAAAAATGTGTGGACGTCTAGTATTGTGTCTCCATCTATTGTATAACACTAGAATTATTTAATATAGACACTCTTTGGTGCGTGTCAAATTCGTATATGGTGTATTTGTTGTGTTAGAAGTTATGATGAACACGAAACTACGAATGAATTAATTTCATTTGTATCATAGATCAGTAATATATGTAACTTACGTAATCAAATATAGAATCATCAAATTTTGACAAGTAATTTAATAAATGTGGTTTAAACGTACAAAACATTTATTTGATAAAATAATATTTAAATTTTTCTCTAAAAAATTATTTATTAAAGATTAAAACGTAGATTTCCGACATACCGAAATTGATAACAATATTAATGAAAATGGCGGTAAAGTACAGTTAAAAAAATTGAAATTTGTCAGAAAACCAGTTTAAAAACTCCGACAATTTAATAATAATTAAAAAAATGTCATTTCTATTACGATTACATCATTAATATACGCGGGATTACCAAAAATATATACACAAATAACGTAATTTTCTCGGTGTTCAAATTATTTCGGGGAATAAATTATAAAAGGACATTAGTTATTGATGCTATACATCGAATACGAACACGTATTAATTAAAATTTGAAGAAGTTATATGTTATATACAAAATAAACGAAATCGGGAATGCTTAGTTTCGGTGGAGATCGCCTGAATCTACGCATGAAAAGTCCATTATCTTTTCGTAGATTCTGTTAAATCTCCCGAAACTATGTAGACTAGGTCCATTAGATTCTGGATGAATATTGTCCGTTTGAAAGAGTCGATCCGGGACCCCTGTGGCCTCCGGAAACGTGCAACGGCTCCCTACTCGAATGTTGAGAATAACGGCTTCCGGGCCGAGAATGAACAATGGCATAATGATCACTACCCGTGCTCATCGAGTTGAGTGTCGAACCACCCGACGTGTAGCCCGGTTTGTTGAGCGACGTGCGAGATCCATAATGAGAACCCGGTGCCCAACCTAATTTATAAGGATCGTAGTCTTCCATTTCCGAAGGTTCTTTCTCCACCACCTGAAAGATATCACAATCATGAACCATTCTCTATATCATATCATATTTTAAAATTTAATTATAATACAACTTACTTCTGTTTTAGTACAGGTGCACGTCAACGAAGAGCACAGGAATATATTGACGATTAGCATAACTAATAATAAAACAGCTAAACAGATACAAAGACCTATCAACCATGGAAATCTCCATTCTGTACATTCGGTTGTGGCTTGGGCAACTGAAATATTTCGTAGAATTTATCAAATTTCGCTTTCAAAATTAATAATAATAATAATAACAATAAATGTGAAAGTTTCATTATTCTTACGAATCTGCTCTCCTGGATGTACGACAAATGCCGAAGTGGAAGCTAACAATTGAACATTATCTTCTCTAGTACTTGGACTTTGTGGAAGAGCGCGTGGTAATTGTTCGTAATTAGCGGGACAATTTACCTGTGTTTTATGATATTTATTTTAAATTATATTATATTTATTTTTATTTTTTTACATTTCATTTGTATTTACCTGTTCGCAACCTCCTCTGCAAAGGACTATGTCACACTGAACGTGAATTTGATTACTGTTTGGGAATTTAAACATCGAATATAACTTTGCATCCGCGGAATGTGATGTTTTATTATATTGAAATTCGGATAAGAATTTACCAGTTGGACACCTAAAAATTATAATAAATACATTGGAATGAATTTAATTTGAAGTGTTAATTTATAATTAAAAATGCTAATTAATTTTGAAAAAAAAGCTATCAACGTTCTTAATTTAAAAAAATATAATTTAATTATTAAATAAAAATATTCGATTTTATTTATTTTTAATTCTCATTGGATAGTGTTAAATTAATACGAACCCATTATTATCAATTAGTTGGACTTCGGTGTCATTGGATGCAAAACTAATACAAGATTTAACTTTCAATCCATAAATGCCTGAAAAGATGAAAGAAAAAAGTAACGTTAAGACAAAGATGAAAGATAAATGGCCCCACTGAGTAACAAGAGTGCATTGGCCTGTGTCTAGACTCAAGTGTTGCCCACGTTATGTTACTCTTCAATCTACCGCCCACACGTTTTCTAGTTAAAAATCTCCATAAAAGGTTAACACGAATTGATTTATTATACAAATGTTAAGTAAAAGGTTTAATCGAATTTTAAATAAAATTGAAATAATAACAAATAAAGCGTTAAAATGAATAATTAATTGGAAAATATACTAACTGTCTGGATTGGAAATGGAAGCTCGCAGTGAATATTGATGGCCATAAATTAATTCTGAAGTCTTCTTGTTATTATCCAAGAAGTTCAAAGAAACTCTCGATAATTCGTTTCTAAATTTAAAATATCATTTTACATTAAAACAATTAAATTAATATACATAAATTTAACGTTATATTAATTACTTACCTCGTATTTTTAAACCTGGATTTACCACAGTCGATATGATAAAATAAATCCCCAGATAGTTCTAAAGTTTTATGAATTCTTACAACAATATCCACGGATTGTTCATCAGAATTCTATAGTTACGATATAAATAATCATTAAACTGCCTCTTCTATATATTGTACACAGTAAACAAAGGATATAGAATTAAACCATCAAACCTTTTTTATCTTCACACCACAGTAACCGGGATCATTAGGTGTCGCTAACAGGTTAATCTTCAACGTTGTATTATATTGATTGTTTCCATACGAAGAGCAAGAACTTCTTCTATAGTCTTTGACGTGTACCACCCCATCGAATCGATTGTCGGTGACTACAGATACTATTAATTGTCGACGATCGCATCTAACATTGACTATCGAGAAATATAAAATGTAATTAAGCTTCCTGTACGATATTATCACACTAAATTAGTTTAAAATTATAAAAATACTTCTTTAAAGTAAGGTCAAAACCGTTATAAAGTGGCATCTTTCTGCGAAATGTTTACATAGAAAGGAATTTGAAGTGATGACCCCGGAAGTGCTCGGGAATGACGAGCTTGGACTCCTTTTCTGTTGGACGTTTAATAGTTTTTCACCTTGAAGTAGCCTATTATTAGCCAACCGTGAAATTTTTGTCGATATTTATAACTCAGAACCAACAATTTAACAAATTAGTACCGTGCTCAGTAGACTGTATCGAAGAGTGTCTCGTTACGAAATCGATCTAAACATCATTTAAGATACAGGAAACTGCTTTTTTTTCCCCTTAATTCTAAAGATAATGGAATAATCAGGAGGTGTAGAAAGATATTAATAAAACAACCATTTTGTTATGCAGTTTGTAATAGCGACATAAATACCTTCGGGTATCGCCTGTTTTGCTTTACATTCCATGAATTAATATCCATATTTTACCACAAAAAATTTTAAAAAAAGATTATTTATTACAGTAGTAGAGTATAAAATTATGTATTTATGGAGATAAATTATTCTTAGTGTGTTTACGAGACGGTGACCCGAAAGATAGCAATGATATCATGGGGTTATAGAGCATGATTAAAGAATCTTCACAAACCAGAAGACAGAATTTAAGAGTCAAGGAAAACTTCCAAAATTTAGTTTTGGGACTGTTCTCCAAGGACACGATGGAAAGAAATTATTTGATTTTATCTCGAGTTCAAGGTGTAATTTTATATGGATTACCCATTCAAATTCAAAGCTGTCGGAATTAATTTTATATGTGAATAAAAATTAAATTATAGATAGCATTTTTAGAGTTTATGATAGTAAAATATCTCAGAATTTTTGGTAATAAATTTTAAAATATTTTTATAATTGTTAAGATGATAAATGTCGTGGGAGTTATTACAAAGGCAATTTACAACGAATCAATTCTAGAATTTTCAGAAAAATTATGAAATGCGATCGAACCTCCAATAAAAGACACGTCTAAACAGCGGCCATTTTTTTCGGGAACTTTATTTAAAGCAAAAAATGCATACAAAAGAACCTCTAAATAACGGCCACCGATCTTTTTTTATGTTATTGTTAGTGGCCGTTGTACAGAGGTTTGCCTGTATTTAGAATGAAAACTAGACAAAATATTGATTTAATTATTGTTCTTTTGCTTATTTTGATTTGTTTTTTATTTATCTCTCGTTTATTGCGTTAGTGACTATTTATAAAATACGATAATTTCCACTCCAAAAAGTACGAAGTGTAATGAAACTTTTTATAAATCGCCGAGAAATTCACTCGAAACTATAAAGCAGGTTATACAAGATATGAGAATCAAAATGAATCTCCGTAACCTTGTTTTTTATTCGAAATTTTTGTTAGAAAACATACGTCATCTAAGAAAATAGCGAATTAAATCATTAACGATAATATTTTCTTAAATAATCTCCGTCCTGTTAATTAAATTTTAATGTTAAAAAAAACTTTAAAATTTAATTTTTTCTTAGTATAAAATCAGAAATTTCTCTTTTATAAAATTTTTAGAAACTTGTTAAACTATAATTAATTACTTACTAATAGTTAATTTTATATTGTTGTATTGCCTTATAATTTAATTTACTTAGTTAATTAACATACCAAATTATAATTAATAATGATTATATTGTACTTTATTTAATAAAAATTAAAATTATGGAATATATTAACTTACTTGTTGGTTTAAATTCCAACTGTTGTTCAGCTGGCTGGCATTGAACCTGTCAAAAAAATTTAATTTAATACAATTTTAAGGTGTCATTGGAATGTAGAGACTGTAAAACGTTAATTTTAACTTTAAAAAATATGAAATTTATTTGAAAATTTTATTAAATTAATTTTTGTTTTGTGCGTCGATTTTGCAGGAAATCTCATATAATACAAGGAACGTTATAAATCAATTTTTTTAAAATGTACAAAATCATCCATACATAAAATAAAAATGACATCAAATTACACTCGAAGATAAGGTAAATTGTGTTTTATAATAAAAATAAATATAAAATTTATTATTTTTTTCGTGCGTGAATCTTGAAAGAAATCTTTTATTGTGTGAGTGACTATGCAAAACAATTTCTCACTTAAACGTTTCTAAGAACGTCGTTGTGTTTACCTTTCAAGTTGAATCCCATAATTTAAAGCAAATTATATATTACGTAGAAAAGTCTTCCCTAAGATAAAAAAAAAAAGTTTAAATCTTTACATCTAAGATAATGCGATACTCAAATGTTCCCGACTCATCCTTGAAGAAGAAAGGACAATTCTCCTTTATTAAACGGCACTTACGGTGGTAATTACTCAAAAATATTTTCATAAATTGTCTAAACCGGGAAATATTTAGTTTAATTACTTTTGGATCATAAAATTCGATATCCGTGAATGTAACTTTAAACTCATTGGATGTAACCTTCGTCCATTTCATTGTTTATAAATGGCACGAACATTTAGAAACATGGTATTGTGAATCTTCCAGATTGTGCCAAATTGTTGTAAAAAAAACCGTGAAATTTGAAGGTGAGTGGTTAAGATTTTTTTACGCTATTAACGTATTGTTTGTGTTGTAATGATGATGATTTCAATGCTAAATTATCGACGTGTTTTTAAAATCGTGGAAATCGAGATTTTACAAAGATGGGTCTTTGCTTCTTCGAAGGACGCTCAAGAAGATAGTATCACGTGCAATCGAATAAGAATTCTATTATTGTTAACAATTTTTGATATTTAATTATTGAAATTAATTTAGAAAAGTATATTGAAAGAAAAATTGGTTAATGTTACCTATGGTTCCAAAATGGCGGCTCGTCTCTGATTCCAGCAAATAGAAGAAAGGAAACAGTGGGGAAGCACGTTCTAACCTAACCTAACCTATTCTAATAAACTACCATAATTATTACCAACAAAATTATTAGAATAGGTTAGGTTAGAACGTGCGTCCCCACTGTTTCCTTTCTTCTATTTGCTGGAATCAGAGACGAGCCGCCATTTTGGAACCATGGGTAACATTAACCGAAAAGGTTAACTTGTGTTCAAGGAATCTATTTCTTAGATACATAATCATGTATTGATTGCTCTTCCATCCCTCTCAAAGAAATTTACTTTCGTGCGGCTTTATACCTAAATTTAAGATTTTATTATCTTAATAATAATAATTTTCATTGCATTTTTTTAATTATTATACATAATTAACGGCTAACCGATTTTGGGACCAAATATCCAAAATCTGTTAACCGTTGTAAAGACAATTTTACTGTACTTTCTAGTAAAAGAGATTTAGCAATAATTTCATTGATTTCTGGTTGACTGTGGCCATCCTGTACAGTATAAACAATATTAATTATAATAAAGACTAACGATAATTTTATATTCATTTTATTATTTTATTTTTATTCGAGTTTTCATCCACAATGTTATCCTAAAGATGATTTTTACTTAATGTTAATACTACTTCTATAATTGATATTCTTAATTATTCATAAAATATAGTTTTAATTATTGAATATTACCTAATTATGTTGTTTTTTATATAATTATTTAAAGGAAAATTCATTTAATTATTTTTTGTTTAAAGTAAAAACTGAATAATTCGTGAAAAATTTATTGATTTTATAAGTATTTCCAGCTGACGACTAGTTTAATTGTCTAAACAACTAACTTGTTTTTTCTAATGTTAGAACTTATGTTCCATGCCACGGATCTTTAATATCGTTTCATCACTGAACCGGGAATTGACTTTCTTTCTTAAAATTTGCTTTCCAAATAACTTCTATGTCCTTTTTATACGTTGCTGTAGGAAAGATATACTATTGACTAGTTTAAGGATATACATACTGTATTACTTCTATAATATATTCTACTTATCTATTCTATACACGTATAGAAGTGTACCATTTATCTCTGTATAGACTAGTCAATAGTACATTCTTCCTTCGTCTGTGACAGATAAGTTGTATGTCTTTGTTATATAAGTTTACAAGTAGAATACGGTATTTAAATATTTTTAAAATATATAATTCTGTAAATTTACATTTCCTATAGGTACGCGTATACTGTAACAAAAAATATAAGACCCAAATACTCTCCACGCCAACACCCCAAGTTTTATTCTTTGTATCATTTAAAAGATCTGTAAATTTAGAAAGTAAATTTAATTTTTTTTTTACTGTAAAATAAAGAATTCTTTTTAAAACTGAAGAGATTGATTTTTATTTTAAAACCATGACGTTGTTGTCATTCCTGATTTTTATAAGTGGGTCATACAAGACAAGCCTGTCTTGTCCTTCTTGGCATCGCTTTTAACTTCCGTTGTTTGTTATAACCAACAATTTATGAATTGATCAAACGAATAACATTGAACCGATTTTTATCTACCTTAAAATAAAAGAATTATTTGTCCAATTAACTATAATTCACCGAGTACGGATTTAAATCTATATTTGACTTGTATAGAAACTAATATTATTTTTTTTATAAGTATAGAGTATAATCTATCGAAGGACGACCGAGCTTATAAGAACTAATTAGACCGAGTCCGTTAAGAATACGTATCAAGGTTATATACGGTAGACACTATTCTTTTAGTATAATAAGTCATTCATCATTTCAAATATTATATGAAATTGTGGTGGTACCAGTTTAAAACTTTCCTATATCTTTTATGCTTTTTAAATTATCCCCGGATCACGAAAATATTCTAGAAACTAATGAAACGAGATTGTATCGCCAACGACCTTTAACCTGAAACAAGTGTCCGCCGAGAAGCCAATGAGGTTCGAAGAGGTGGAAAAACTGTTTAAAACGAAAGGGAGTTTCTGTTGCAAGCAGTGAAAAAGGAAAAAATAAAAAAAATATCCAGGCCAAACGACATGTTTTACAAAATCCCACCCTGTACGTGCAGTCAGCTGTAATTCCATTATTTGGCCATACTCTTCCTGCCATTTGCGGGTTAAAGACCTCTGTTTTCGTTTTTCCTCACTTAGTGGCGCTATAGGAAGTGACCATTGTTCTCTCTAACGGGCAAGTGCTTCCACCGTAATAAAAAAAAGCGAGAAGAGTAAAAAGAAAGGGAGGAAAAAAAGGCTTTTATTAGTCTCCCATTGCCAAGACCAAGACCGGTATTAGTTTCGTTCTAAAGGAATTTAACTCGGAATTTCACATGCATTTTTTTTAAATATTTGAGAAGTAAATCTTTTTTTTTTTTTTTCATTGTGTTATAGTAAACTTTTCTGCAATAAAAATAAAATACAGGTTTACTTTTCTACAATCAACCCACACGTTAACATATATGAACGAATACCGATTGGTATCCCGATACATTAAACTGGATCATGATACTGTTGTAAATCCTGATATTGTCATGAAACTATTATGGTAGGTCAACATAACAGCTTTATAACAGTAAAATTGCGTGTTGTAAAACGTATTTATAGTCTTTTATATTAGTTTTATATATTCGATTAACGTGTAAATGATCGCGAAAGTAGCACAAATAATGTATTTATTCTAGAATTTTGAATGTATTTACGTATCTTAGAACGAAGGGGAAAAAGACAAAAATAATATTTAAATCAATAAAAGCAATTTAAAAATGCATTTTTTTTTAGAGTAATTATTATACGAAAATGGCAAGAATGCTCCTTATTTAATAAGGGAATTTCCCGTTTTTCTATATAAAGTTGTAGAAAATAAGGAAGTTTGCTTAAAATAAAAAAAGTATAAGGAAAATAGTTTTAATTATATTTTCGAGGAGATTAATTCTTATCTCGTATTCAATATAACCGATAAAAAAAAAATACGTGAACTAATTTAAAAATTAACTGATAAAATATTTAGCTAATTCGCATACAGAAATGTAATTTTATAAGTAGAAAACTTTATAGAAAAGTTTTATAATCTAGAAAACGATCTTTAGTATTATCTGTATCGAAATATCATGCAGCAAATATATCAATTGAAGGTGTCCTACTTTGTAATCTCCCACATAACCAGGAAGTCGATTTTCGTAGGTTAACAATTAAATTCCAGAAAAAAAAAATTTAAGTAGATATTCTTTGGTACACAATTTTTTTTTCTTAGGTGAAAGTAAAAGTGTGATACTAATGATCTTGAATGTCTGCGTAAACTATGTGATTTTTCTCTAAACCAATAATGTAAATCAGAAGATGTCAATAAATTATGCTAATTGATCTAAAAATAACATTGATTCAAGCTGAAAATATTAAAATTATTCAAATTTTATGTTAAAAGTACACTAAACACATATTAATATATATTAACGTGTAATATTATAGTAAATAGTTCAATATAATGTGTAATGTAGGTATATAGGGTTGCCAAAACCGTGTTTTATTCTTCAGTGTTTCCGATATTCTTGCAAATATTAATTGTAAACAGTGTTTTTCTTCTTCAAAGTTAGTGAAAATTTGATAAAAATTGATTGTTCGAATGAGATAGTAATTTAGTTTCTTCAATGATAACTTTTGGGTCACCCTGTATGTCTCTTGTACACATTAATAGTTATATAATTATAATAATTTTGTTTAAAAAACCGGCAAATCTATAGCGTTTCATGTGGTGCAAACTTATTAAACATTTTAAAAAATTTTCAAAATGTTTCTAATATTATTGTTAGTTATCACGATTTATAAAATCGGTCAAAGTAAGTAAGTCTTTAAGAGAATTTCATTATTCCTATTATCTAGATACTACGCGCACAATAATCTTATCATTAAGAATATATTATTTAATATTATTTATTACATTCATCGAGGTATATTAATACAATTATTCGATCTCAACCTGTAGATTATAATTTATCCTAATTTCTTCGATTGTTCTCTCATTGTTTAAGATAAGTACTCTGTTTTGTTTTTTTCAATTAAACAGTTATAATCTGATTAGAGTTCGAGTACTGAACACGGGAGGGAATAAATTAATTTTAATTGAATTATGAGGAACAAGCACCGGTATGAATTTTTAATAACAATAATTAAGTTCTAACTGTGTAGAAGCGAATTTTAAGAATTATTTTAACGTTTAAAACAGTTTTATGTTTTAACATAAAATGGGTCCTAATTATAATAGAATGCATTACATTAAATAGTTTATTAGTTCGTCTACTTGTAATTTAAATACTTTAGCAAAGTATTTATGTACAGTAGGCTCATAAACTGGTTCCGTCTACTTATTTTAGTAGTTTTCTACTTATGAATGATGCATTAGTAGTCGTTGCTCTGAAAAGAAAATTTTAAATAAGCTGTCAAATGACAAATTTTGGCTTTGTTAAAGCCACTACTACCATTATTAATAAGTGCTTCTGCACAAAAAAGAAAAGGAAAAAAAAAGGCAAGCGGTAATATAAAAAGTATCCAGGCAAACACTGTTGTTATTATTTTTTATAATTTATGTATTATTATAAATCTATTTTATATTAGATAAATGGAAATTTATATTCTAAAACTGAATTGGGAACGTTTATTATCATATATATGATAGCACGAAATGGTTGACTCCATTCGTTTCTCTATAAATTTGATACAAAAGGATAAGAAATGAATAAAGAGGGCACGTAAAGATTTACTTTGTAAAGAAGTTCTTTGTGCAATGCGTCTATAAAAACTTTTTGGCATTTTTATGTCAAGGCTCTAAGCCAAAATTATTGACTATTTAACATCCCACCAGGCATAACTTCTATTGAATTAATTTGGCATTATTCTCCTATTTTCAAGAATTGTTTCGAAAGGAATGGACAAACGAATGGACTTTTTCCATTTAATTTCAAAGAATTTTATGGTTAAAATATTGATTATACTTACAAAAATATATTTTAAAACTTTAACAACGCTCTATAGGTCTATAAAATGAATTAATAAATAAAAATAGTACATCAAAATTAAGTATAAGTAGATTAAACTTAATTTCGCATTCGTTTTTTACAATAGGATGAATAAAAATCCTATTTAAAAATTATTATAAGTTATTTAAAAAATAATGAAAACAAAGAATTTTTTTAAAAATAAATAATAATTTTAATTAAAAATATGTAAAGCATTTAGAAATTTGAAGTTTTTTAAGTTAATATTTCGTAGAGTTATAATACTGCTTCGTATTTTTTAAAAGAGTTTATATACTTTTTGAAACATTATTTACAATTACAATTATACAAACTTTCTAATCTTCATTTTCTCAATATTAGCTTCATAAATGCCTTTTTTTGTTTATACATAATATCTATTGATCTTATTAAATGATCATTAATTAACTTTATAACAATGAAACGCGTTTTAATATTTTTAAATATTTGAATTTCTTTATTCATCAATTTATTAAAAGAAATTTAAGACGATTTTATGAAGTTGTATTCTCATTTACATGTTTTTAATAAGTAATTTTGAATATAATTTTCTTCGTCCTCAGGTTCAGGCCTAATTTTAATTTGAATTTATATATATATATTAAACAACTATGTTTTTATTATTCTAAATATAGAAATTTGTTAAAAGTGCCTTACAATTTTATATTTTAACTTGTGATTAAATCAGTGAAATAATAAAATTAATTTGATAATTTAATTAAATACAACCAAAATATGCAAAGTGAATTGAAAATAAACATGATAACCTTGAGATACGACTGAAAAGTAAAATAATTGAATAAAAACATTTCTGAATTTATAAATATAGGCGGTCCTCTGCCAAATACGTGGAAATAAATCTTTAAAACCGTATCTAAAAAGTTTCCCCGCCTACTTTTTATCTTACTCCAATAATCGAACGAATAATTTCAATTTCAACCAATCTGTTAACAGAGTTTAAATTCGTGTCACGATGTTTCCCACAAATTTGGCAGAGGTCTGCCTACAATTACTGATTTTATTCTTACATGATAAATTCAATAATATTAAAAAAAAAAAAAAAATATGAAATATTTATCAAATGAACTGATTTAATATTACAAATGTATAAATATTTTAAAAATTAATTATCTTAGAAACACAGTTAATTCAATGCTTCACATTTTATTATCTTATATCACAAAATTTGTTGTTTATTATCATAAAAAATTATATATCAATATATCAATTATCTTCTTGCAGAGAAAAAATCAATAAAAAGATAAAATTAATGTCTATTTAGAGAAAATTATTATTATAAAGATTAATAAATGTTTATAACACAAGCTAATTCAAATGATGATGATGATGATGAATGAGGTTTTCCTTTACAAATCTCGGCCACCATCTTGTTTGCAACAGCAGAACACATTTCTATTATAAATTATAATTTCTAATGTAAGTTGTTAGCGATATACTCCCCATTTCATGCTTTTATAGTTCACCAAAGTGATAGAATTATTAGCGATGATGATTATATTTTCAATTTTGTTAAATGCTTTTATGTAAGCCATTTAGAATCAATAATTTGTTGTCGAATTATGAAATGTTTTTTAAACGCACCTGGTAAAACATTACGTAAACTTATGAGTTAATTTCAACAGCTGTTAGGTGTGTTAATGACAGAGTCATCGCTTGCTTCAGACGACTAAACTAACCAATGAACGAAGACAGGATAAATATACTTTTATAACAGTAATATATTTAATAGGTATACGCGTATCCTCGACTATTCATAAAGAAATATATAATTGAAAATGTTTGCGAAAATCATTGATGCTTAAGATTATTACTTCACATTAAGGAAACGACTCTTCTTGTATGGATAGCCTTAATCTCCTATACTCGATACAGCTCCAATTGTCAACCCATGATAACTTTTAAAACTAATTTATTCATATATAATTTTTTTCCTCAAGATAATTTTTTATAAAATGAATCATTATTATATATTTATTTTTTTCTTGCAGAAACATCGGAAAAACTAAACGTTAATCCTGAAAACACGGTCTTCTCTCTCTGTGTGTATAAATTACTATCAAATGTAAGCTCATCCATAAAAATAAAAGACTGAACCAGTTAAAAATAATGGTATAACATTCATTATAATAGCATTAAAATAAATCACAATGTCAACCCTCTTTCAGAAAAACTGATGTTAGTAAAGTAACTTCACAAAAGTCTCACTATTAATGAATACAACTGTCATTTACGTGTATCAAGTCGCTTCTATGCAAGTTCTGTATATATTTAAGTTGAATTTTCAATTATAATTATCATGCCAAAGTTTTTATTATAATTTCAGATTATTCTATATCATTTATCTCAATTTAATATACTTTCTATGATACAAACTAGTATCATTACAGACAAATTAATGTATAGAAAATATTGATCTTACTTTCGTGAACAAAATTTAAGAAGTACTTTATTAACGGAAGCGTGAAGGTTAAATGATCATTATGAAGCACTAAACACAAATTTGCATAATTTATACTAGAACGAATTTGAATTACTTAACTAACACGAAACTTCCTCGTAGGAAAAATCGATATACACGCATATAATAATACGAAAAGAAGTAGTGTAAAATTTTATTAAATTTTATTTAACACTTCTATATAAGAGGAGATTTTAAAATTACATTTTTGAGTTATCGGTATATATATATATTATTTTTTTTATATTAGCTTTAAAAGAGGCTGAAAAATAATTAAATAAATAAAAAATATGCATTCATTTTCGCTTTTCCTCCACTGATTAGCTAGAGGAAAAATAAAAAATAAATGATGGTAGGCGACATTATCAAATGCTAACATAAAAGAAAAATCTCTTTAACTTGATCATCCTTTGTGATTTTTCGAATTTTTCTTTAATTAATTAGTCAAGAACCGTATCTTCATTACTTCCTCTTTTCTCATCTAAATAATGGACGAATGGATGAAGGGCGTCGTTTTTAATCTCTTAATTTTCTTGAAATAATTAAAAACTCATCCTTCGTGTAAATTATTTATTAATTGTAACTATCTAATTAGTAAATAACAATTAAATCATCGAAATATTTTTACTACTATACGTCTTCAAACAGCTCATCCGCATCTAAACTATTATATTATATTAATCATGTTCGTCTTACTTTATCGTTTGTAATTTTATGTTTATTGAGTAAACAACATAAAATCATCAGCGACTTTAATACTATAAATCTCACAACAGGGTTCAAGAGTTTAACTTGTTTAAAGGGAGCTTTTAAGAAATTTAATTACTTAAAACGTGCATTTTCAATGTACAATACGGTACTTTCTTGCATATGAAATTACGTTACATATTCATAATTAAATTTGCGAATGTTACAAATAAATTTACAATGAAAATAAAAATGAAAAATTGGGACAGAAAATCGATTTACACGAAAATTAAACGAATTTAAGTATGTATTCTATACCTTAATAGCAATATTTAACAAGCACAATTATAAATATAAGAGGAAAATTAAATATAGCTCGAACTTTAAATAACAATATAAGGAAAAAAATACAGATTGGCCCAAAGTCAATCCGAAAACGCCAGTTAACTCGGTTAACTGACGGTCACCCATTTTTTTTTTTTTAAAAAAAGCTTAAAAATTAAGCAAATTTAATCCAAATTATTCTTATTTTATAAAACATAATTTAAATAGTTTACAAGAAAATCTAAGGAAGAATAATAAATGCCAGAAATTACTAAAATTTCTCCTTATTTCATAATACGAAATTCTTATTCGTAATTAAAGTTATAATTGTAACATGAAAATGTTTTTATATATATAATTATTCGGCTCTAAGATTTCTCTAATTATTTAAATAAGATTCATAATTTGTAAAATAGTTATGCATTAGTAATTGATGAATACGGTTGGTTGGATGTTTCCTGGATAAGTCAGTTGGATATTTCATTAATTAATAAATAAAATGTAGAAAGAACTCAGGAAAAAAGGAAATTTTACTAAAGTAATTCTAAAATTTTAAATTTTTAACAATTTTTTTTTTAAATTGATGTAAAAAAAAAGTATAAGCATGATAATTAAATAAAGTATAAAGTGTAAAGAAGCGGAAAAATAACAAAAAAATTTTAAATTATGACTTTACACATTTAAAAAAAATGGTTTTAAAAGGTGTCGAAACGAAAAATTTTTGAAAGAAGAAAAATTTTTATTCAAAATTCCTTTTTGTTTCAAGAAATTCAAAACTGGAAATAAACGAGTCTGCCTTTTTCTCTGTAATTTTTTTCCTTTTTTATTCAATTATTAACAACTTAAACTTTCTGTATAATTGCATTCATGGAAATATCTCTATCTCCGTTTTATTCTACAGAAAATTTATATAATTGTCTTAAAAATTTAACCAAATTTAAACGTACGTGCGTAATTTAAAACCGTTTAAACGATGCAGCATTATACTAAAATGCTTGTGGTTTAAGTATCAAGACTGAAAAATTACGTAATGTTT
Organism: Centruroides vittatus; assembly: GCF_030686945.1. Classification (NCBI taxonomy): domain Eukaryota; kingdom Metazoa; phylum Arthropoda; class Arachnida; order Scorpiones; family Buthidae; genus Centruroides; species Centruroides vittatus. The sequence goes on along the minus strand of NW_027122650.1, from coordinate 1,259,247 downwards.
TAATAGAAAAAATATTTAAAAATTCAGTAATAAAACGTAATTTTTATAATTTATTTTACAGTTTATTTATTACAATAAAGAAAAAAAGGAAATAAAAGTTTAAGCTGTTTACTAATGATTAAGATGAGATAATGTTCAATTTTGAATGAATTTTCCTAATTAAATTTGCCTCGAAATTAAATTATTTCTTAATTAAAGCCATTCTTTTCCATTTATGAAAGCGGCTGTTCCGATTTTAACAACTGTCATCGGTAGTGCAGCACTCCTACAATAATTATAGTACTACGTAGAGGCAATAACTCGAAAGGTTTTACAGTATGTTTCAATGAGACGATGTCGTAATGGACACAGCTGGTAAGTTTTAAGCTTTAACGAGAATCGAACGTCAACCTTCTCTGAAAGGACAAATTATGTTGGAATTTCGTAGAGGACAATCTTTAAACAGGTGTGTCGAAGTGCAGGATATGATGTCATACGGTAGGTGGCAATTCTTGTGTAATTTTCGGAACAAAATGCAAGATTTCGAAATTGGTTATTTACTTTTTTCGCCGTCTTACTTCCTTTCAGTTCGTCGAGTAATTGTCAAAAATTCCAGCCAAGCATTAAAACATTTAGCAATATTTCATCTGCCCAAATGCTTTCTAGACTGTAAGAATGACATTTCGCTGTTAATATTTCGTAATTTTTCCTTCGTGAACAACCAGTCATTAAGAATATATTGGATATTTTTATTTATTTATTTATTTTTAAAAAAAAAATTAATTTTTCAGTAGGGAAATGATTTTCTTAACTTCAATAAGTAGGTAAATTAAGGGTAAGATTTCAGCTCCCCGTGAGTGGTGAACCCTAGAGTCTAGACGACGAAAAAAGTTAGAAAGGACCATGCTTCACGAGATATGGATTGGCAATTTCACTGGGAGCTAGGGACAGTTTTGAGACACCATCTAACGAATATAATGGTTAAAATTTTGCTATATTTAAAAATTTTAAATACTTATTGAATATGAACATTACTATAATTTAATTGGCAGTTTTTTGGAGCGTGTTTTCTGTTTTACGACAAAAAAAACAAAAAGACGAGCGTATAAAAATTCTCAAAAATAAAGAAAATTAATGGGATATTTAGGACACAAAATTACACGAATTTCGATATTTAATTACCGATTATTCGAAAGTAAAAGAATAAAATTGTATATTTTTTTCTTGAAGGGTGGAAGATACGCTCGATTAATTCCAGATTAGAGATCGGACGAGGGACATCCTTGGTCGTCAATAAAAATCGGTAGCACGTGGGGTAAATCACGTGATCCGCATATGTCCTACTTAGATGGGTCGCTAGACGAGGCCGTACTGCGTGGACGTGTTTAAAAATTCAATTTTTATTGACAAAGAACCAACCTGTAACTATTTTATTTATTTTTGATTACTGTAACCTATTCGTCTATAACCATAAAACTCGCCTATGTGACGAAATGTTTAAAAGTGTTGGCATAGAAATTTATGGTAAATAAATGTCAAAATGTACATTTTCATTAATTTTTTAAATTAATTTAATCACTAATGTTAACTACAGACTAAAATTAAAAGGGTATTTTTCATATGTTAATGTAAAGATACAGTATTCTGTATATTATAGACCTATCGATAATACTTGTTTACGCCTACTACTTGTTTGTCAGAAGAAAAAATATCAAAAATATGCTAACTACATACTTAAAAGGTATTATTTTATGGAAAGTAAATAATATCCAAGAAGTAATAAAAACTTTATACATAAAACATCAATAAATTTAACACATTGTATGGATTTTTAAAATATACTTCTATACAAATTGCTTATGAACTTAGATTTAAGCGAAATTCCCAAATTTATAGAATAAAATACAAATCTACAAAACAGCAATTTGTCATTTTAGAAAAATACACAATTTTTTTTTTTTTTTTTTTTACCAGAATAATGTATTTATTTTAGTTCCGCAAGATTGATTTTAGACAGTTTACTTTCACTAACTTTCACTTAAAATTTTCTGTTTTTACTTCTAATAGAGCCGACCATTTTGAACGAGGAAGCGAACAAAATTCAACTAGAGCTATATAAAAAGTAAATATATCTAACTTTATACTTCTATAGTAATAAATGGGGAGACTTAGATGCTATCCTTATCTGCCACGAGAACCACTTGGTCATAGACCTCTTTGTCCTCGCATTAACAACTTACCTGATGGCAAAAAAGTATAATCAGAGTTGTTAATAATCTTCTTAAATCACATATATTCTTCATGGTATGTACATAAACGTACTACAGTCGTTTAATTAGTCCCGTGTACTTTTAGTTTCGTATACATCCATAGTACAAGACACATGTATGGCAACGCAGGAGTAACATTCTCGCTTTAGCAACTTTGGAAGAATTGGCCAGTTCGTGACGTCAAACCAACTCTTCCCATTGGTCCGACGACGTACAGGTAGTACAGGTAGTACAGGTAGGTGCTGGAGCGGTAAGTGTTCAGGAATTTCATCGAAAAACCGCTTGCAAACCGATTTTTTTATGGTCGTAACTTTGCGATTTCAGTCTATTCCTTATATGGACCAAGACGTGAGAGGATTATTATGATGCAATTTATATAATTTAAATATAATTTTGTATCTTTAATTAAATTTTTAAAATACTTTCTCAATATATATATATATTGAAAAGTTGGATCTCGATTTAAATTTGGAACAACGTTGAAACAATCTTAAAATATTGTCTCAGCACGAAACAAGTTTACAAAAAAGCTTTGTTTAATGCTTAAATTTTCAAAAATTATATTAAATCACAATCATATTTGTTTATTCAATGAACAATACAAGTGACTGTTCCACTTCTTTAATTGTGTTTAATTAGCGAAGGCACACAATAAGAGTTAAGGCTAAACAAAACATAACATTTTTTTTTTTAAACGATTGTTAATTAAAATTAAATTCCTATACAAATTTAAATTCAAAATTCAGCTTCTATTTAAGGAATTAAACGTTTTTAAAACCTTATACCAAGGACTGGATTTACATTCGAATTCGAAGTCCTGCGTTATGGCGTTAAATTGTGGCTCTAACTTACAACTTACAAAAGGCCCTTCTCTTTAGACCAAGTAATGAAAATATATATGAATTTTTTGAAAAGGAAGCGAGGCCCCCTCGTAGTATGAAGCTCTAAGCTGTAGTTTGATTAGCTTTTATGTAAATTTGACTTTGCTTATGCCCTATAGTAAAAGGTCTTTTAAAAACTCTTAACTGTGCCTTATAATATTTAAATGATTCTAAAAACATCTAAAAATAAATTTATTTTTAGATATATACAAACAAAAATATTAAAATCACTAGCCCAATAATAAGGTAAATGAGCAACTCCACTAGCATACGTTCCACAATTATATTTTTAAGTACAGAAAATAATGATTAAAATTCAGGTCTTGTATCATTGTTATAAAATTTCAAATAAAAGTCATTAAGACTATAAGGAAAATTTAGAAAAATGTAATTTTTAAAATTATATTGCAAAAATTCAAATCTCCTTCATCAAAAATAAAACCAAAAACAAAAAATACAATCGAGATGACTACTAACCTTGAAGAAGGAAATATTCTATAATTAGAAAAGAATGTCTTCCAAAAAATCCCTTATAAAATATGTCATTGGAAATACATGAATCATATTTAATCATCTGAAATTTTGCAATGTATGGACATTGGAATAATTTCAATAAAGCCCTTGGACAAAATAATAATTTGTTTAGAAGAAGATTGTATAATCGTGGCAAATTTTGCAATTTCGATATTGTCCGCTGGATGTTGTCCTAATTTTCAATTCATTCTTATTATGACGTATAATAAACAAACCCTCTTTATGGTAATCTTCTGTTCCAATGACCTTCTCTTCAGGGTTTGGTAAGTTAGCAACCTTGTCTTGTAATGAAACATTTGCTAATGGAATTCCGTAGAAACACCCACATTCGAATGACCATCTGTTCGTTGGTTGACAATAAAATTGAAATTATGTCTCCATCTTTTAAATATAAAATTATTCCTCGAGTGTTTTTAGATATAAAAATCAGAAATTTTGTGTACTTATAACGGCGATGCTGTTAAAAAAAAAAAATACCGAAAGTAGTATTTACTTGTGTCGAATTATAACTAAAGATGGGTGTATATATTGAAAATATGATTCGATTGTTTAGTAAAAAAAATATCCGTTCAGCTCTTTAAGAAACAAAAGAAAATATGCTTAACTCTTACAACGATGAGTATAGGTACAAAGCAAACAAAAAAAAGTAGGCTCGAATGTAATTACTACTTGCTGTAACGAAAGGAGAATATACGACCCCATCTGTACAGAAGTTATTTTCTTTGAAAGAATATTTTGAAAAAAAAAAGTATTTTTATAGATTAATAGTCGACAATGGCCTTATTATCATTTTCCTTTTAGGGTATTTGTGAGGTGGGTCTGGTTACATCATGGGCTGTCCTTATTTCGTTTTTATTTTTTCGACTCTATTCCTGCCTAAAGGCAATAAGCAATGCCATCGGTAGGTGGTTTTAACCTTGAATGAACAACCATCCAAATAATAACTTTATTCATTAATGCATTTTCTTACTTCTTATCGTTTTTATTTATGTATTTTTTTAACATTTATGACCACAGGGTCGTTGTACTCCGATTGTACCTTCTAAACTCGGTATTAATTGACTTATATTCGTAATTATGTGTGTTTTTAATTAAATATACAAGATTCTAAGAGATGGTTGGCTAATTTGCATAATTTGATTAGTTTCTATGACATAATTTGTTTCGGCAGTACGATCGTTTCTATTGATGCAATCGTGACGAATGCTCGATGGAACGTGAAATTAACGGAATCAATTGTGAAAAAAAATACTCATTTGTTAGATTTATACCTGCAATAAACATATTAAGTTAGTTTAAAAACGAGATATGTCGGACAAAATTTCGGACGATAAACCATCTCCGAAATTGGGACATTCGAAATCGCTTGAGGATCTATCACGTGATTATGTCGATGGTCTGATTTTTCAAACGCCACCCAAAGGTTTAATTGAATTTTTTAAAATTTAAAATAAACCATGTGTTTTCTCGCAATGTGTAGACTACTTGAGGTTCTATTATAATTACATAAATACTCTCAATCGCTTGCCATTTTTCTATCACATTGCGCCATTTGCCTTATTTTTAAGAGTTAAAACGTAACTACTAATGCAAATTGTGGAAAATAGTGTGAAATTATTAAATGGAAACGTTGTACTTACGATGATTGACATTCATTTATTTGGCGTAAAAAATGCAGACAATTGACAGGTTTTATCAGGGAGTAGCGGATTCAGAAATCTTTAAAGAGGATACAGAAAAACAATATGTCTTACAAAATTTTTTACTCGAAATTTACTACCAGGATTTATTCGGGAAAACTGCCAGAAGGGACCACCCCGCACACTATAAATCCTCTTCTGTCTTCAGAAGACGAAAGCATATCGATAAATATTGTACATAACAAAGGACATTATTCAGTTTTATAAAATTCATACTAGGATGTAATCATTTAAAAGGTATTCAGTAGAAAACAAGGAAGGGATGGTAGCGTAAACATAGCAGTTTGTTCCAAATTGGGTGGGGATTTTTCTCTTATTTACTAGTATTCAGGATCTTCTACAATACCGGAAACGATAACGGAAACAGGATCTCCCTTTCCTGAATCGCTTTTCGAATCACAATAATCTTTGAAAGTGTTCATTGTAACATTTTTTGTGCACGCAATCCACATACATAATTAGATTATTTAAAAAGATTGCTGTAAAATATATTTAATTTAGTGCTGACATTTAAATAAGGTATACAAATGTGTTTCGACATAATGTAATGTCGTTTTCGCTCTGTGTTGTTAACCGATTGCTCAATATACGTACACAACTTTTAAACTATGTATATTTATATTTATTATATAGGATATATATATATTTTATTTATTTATTTATTTATTTAAAATGACAAAAACTTCCTCTCAAAAATTAAAAATAAACGAAAACATTCTGAAAATTTTTCCCTATCTTATAATACAATGTCAAGGACAATCCTTTACTAGTTAGTGGATGTTTTATAGCTCCACGCATCAACAATTCATTGTTATGTCAGGAAGAATGTTGGAATATTGTTAGATTTTCCGGTCGTTTAAGTAAAATTACTGTTTTTCCGGAAAAAAAAAAACGTAAATTCGAAAATTAAAATTTAGTCGAAGTCGTTTGGATTATTAGTAATTTAATTATTTTTAATGGATATTCTTCTAATTTGGTCTGTTGCTATTATTAGTCTCTAGTCTTTAAATGTGCTTATAATTTTTTAAAACTTGACTGTTATATATTAGTTAAGAAAACTGCAAACGATTCGATAAAATTAGCGGTATTTATAAAATAACGATACATTCAAACCTCGATATAGCACTCAGAGTTCCCCCCCCGAGACAATGGAGAGCTGACCATTTTGGGGCCCCCTTTCCAAGACCCTGCTTGACAAATGACGATAATATTGAAGTAGAAAAATAATCTACTATAAATATTAGCCCGTGAACAAAGTTATTTCATTATTTGAAAAAAATAATCCAGAAAACGAACAATTTTTTGATTTTTTCCCTCTGATGGGCCTCTAAAGCTCATGGGTTCCGGGACGTCGTTCCAGTTCCTTTGCAAGCCGCCTTATTGTGAATTACTGAATGTAGTTTCTCATTGCAAACATTATCACTAAACCACGTGACTTTCAAATTGTCATATTTCAGACTCGTGTTTAGTAAACCTTATATTTATTGTTTGGGTTACTCGATTTAGTGCTAATTTTAGAGGCGAACTGATGGTCCTGGAGTCTTCAGAATAAAAATAAAATAAGCATTAGTTTTGCACAAGAATTCCGGAAATTACCTTTATGAAATAAAGAGGAAGTTAAAATTCCAGTATGCAAATTAATTAATTTTTATTTTAATATAAACATAGCTAAAGAGGGCGGATGAATGTCTCTTTTTTTTAAAATTCAAAATAAGATCGTTTGTTATTCTTCCTGAAAGTATGACTCATTTATGTCAAAAAATAATAATAATTTTAATATTACTCTCAAAGGTGATCTTACTGATAGCGCAGAACGTCAGATAAGATTCAAAGATTCGTTTGTACCGATAATTTATGACGTTTCTGATACAATTTAAGCAAATTTCTTTAAAAAATGCGATACCCTTAACCCGAAATTTGCAGATTTCGATGGTAAATGAACAGAGCATGAATTTCGTGCAGGTTTCGGATATAATTATCACATCCGATTAAAAGTATTCATTTTCTATCGTGGGACACGCAATTGTTTCGTTCTCACACGCATCGCGCGATACCGCGAGCGTCGGAGGCGAGGGTGGAGAAATTCTGAAGCTTACACTTGACCCATTTTTACTTCTCGACGTGTTGATATCGGGTGGACCTAACACAAACCGATCTTTAACTCAAGGTCTTCTTTGACTTAACACAGCGCCCGGTTGGCCACGCGTGAACCTTCCTTCCTTCCTACCGACAGAAAATAATTCGTACACAATTACGTAGACGAGAAACGAAATCACGACGTTATAAAAAAAAGTACGTAATTAATTACAAAAGTGTCTGGAAATAAGAACATCCTATACAAAATGCGTAACGTATAATTCTATATCGAATATACTCGTTAAAGTGATTTAAAGCGATTGATATCGATCATTATAAAATAATAAAAGTCAATCCCATCTCTTTAAAGTCACAATTGGAGTGTGACTATATTTTATTATGTTCTTTGTAGCGAGGAACGACAATATGCTTATTTTAATGAGTGGCTATTTTTCCAAAATCCCGATCGGTGACCTTGGTTTGTTTTTTAGGGGCTCTATCGTAATTTCTGGGTCACAGCGGCGTTTCTGGGTTAGCCTTTAACTTCGAAAAATGCCACCCGAAACGTCACAGAAACCTAGATTTAGCCTACTCAGAAGCTTTATTAACGAGATTCACTTTATTATTCTTTCTGATACAATCGAGATTCCTTTTTTAATGTGGGACGTATTTAATATCGATTTGATAAAATAACGCGTCGTCACTTTAAGCAAAGTTATATATATATTTATTATCAAAATATACATTGAAAAGTTGGAATTATTAATGTTAACGAGGTATAATTACATATAAATCTGTTGCAGAGCGCTACACTAATCAAACGAAACTTATTAATACGTAAAGAAGTGAAACACCATGCTGTTTGTAGCATTAAAATGCTACAAATAAGTACGTAAATGTACTAAATATGTGTCATTTATAGAATTTAGATAATAATTTTCATTATATGAACTCTACAAATCGATAGAATCTAAGCAGTACCATAAAACTTCTGGGAATCAAACACCCACATCACCCCCATAAGTATGCCGTTGCATCTAAGCATTATGTTACAAACGAGTGTGTTCATCTGTAGTATAATAAGTGATGCTTATTGTATGTTTATTAGCTTGATTTAATCGATTAGAAGTATTAAATATCGATGGATGTAGCAAGTGTTCATATACAAGAAACATTAATATATATTAATAGATAGATATGAGTAATTTGGTGGGGGTAATGGTTGGCTTTGTTGGTTCGCATCATGTCTATCTTGTACGAGTTTGTGGTTTCGATGCTGTACTTGAAACAGTGAAATTTTTACTTTGTTAAAACAGAAATCGATGATGAGATCGAGTCACCACCACTGATCATATGTGATTAAAGACTCGATTCTGAGATTTTTGTTAATTATTTATATTAATTTTAAGTTGGAACTCGTGGCAACTTCGTTTTTTTAAATTAAATTTTCAAAATATAGATCTTAATTAAATATTTGTTTTTAGAATATTAGGTTTTTAATTGTTTGGCGAATACATTACCGTTATTTTATCAAAGAAACAATCTTATTTTAGATAAAATGGTAAAATTAATTATTTAATGTAAATTTTCTGTCAGATAATGTGAAAGAAATTACTGAAAAATAAAAATTTTATATTATTATTTTTATTTAATTACTTTAAAGACAATTAAGGTCAAAAGCATTAATAACAATTAATAGTAAAAATAGTATACTAACAGATGGCACCACAAACTTTAATTATACTTGTGGCGCCATCTGTTGGAAATGTTTTACACAATCTGGCATACAAAATGTACTATTTATATCTTAGCCTATATAGTAATAAATAGTAGATTTAATAAGTAATTAAATAGCAGATAGTAGAATGTAGATAAATAAAAGGAAACTGTTTAATTAGACGCTAGAAATTTTAATTCTACAAGGCGATCATAATTAAAGCGTACACAGCTTTCTGAATTGGACCACTCTAAACCAAATTTCGTATACTTTCTGCCCTGATGTGAGACTTTGATTTTCAAAAACATTTACTTCAAAATTCATTTACTAGGACGAAATTTGGCACTCCTGTCTTATTAATGTGCACAGTACATTACGTACGTTTTCTAAAGGATTTAAGGAGTTGAGAAATAAAGTATTGATACAAAAGAACAAAGAGCTATTATAATAAATATAAATAAAATAAATACTGTACTTTTTTATTTATTAACTTCATTTCATGTGGAATGTACAATAGAGAGGTTTCTTGTCGACATCACGAGTGACGTCATGAGCATGCGCAATTGTCCAGCGCCATCTTTGTGACTCTTTGTGACTTGTTTACGTTTTGTGTGTGTTCACGTGCGCTTTAACTGGAGTTCTTGTGTTGTTTTTTTTCGTCGCGAATATCACTGGTGATTTGTTGTGTAATTGGGTGTAATGCTAGTTCACTCAAGAACAAAGGAACATCATTTTTTAAAATTCCCGGCATTATTTGTCATCAAGGATCCCAAACTGAGGAGCTTTCACGACGAAGGCAAACTGCATGGCTCTCGAGAATTAACCGGAAAAATTTCGTTACGAATAAAGTGAATATCAATACAAGAGTTTGTCAGAAACATTTCATTTCAATATTTACGTTAATAAACACTAAGTTATATTTTAAAACCTAAAAGAGTTTACCGATTTGCTTATATTAATTTATTTAGGTATAGTGCATTTATAAACGAATAACTAATGTAATTTCAGGCTTTAGCTAGTGCAAACTTATAAACATTACACGTTAAAACTAAAAGCAGGCTTATTATATGCTAGTTTCAACTAGAAAATAAAGGTACTGAACAATTTGAATTAAAAAATTTCCACAGCTGTTTTTAATCAGACTTTTACTTTCAGACAAAAATTCTTAGTTAAGAAATACGTAAAAACACGAGTTTAAACAAAGAAAACATATCTTTCCAAGCAATATTACTTAGCTGTTATTCATTACTTTTACATTTATATCAGGAGAAACCCAGCTACTTGTTAAATAGTTATGGGCCTCTAAAGATTTATAAGCTTTCATTTGTGACAGGGTGTAGAAATTTGTTGTCAAAACCAAATAGTTTATAATGTCACCAAATTCTACTTTCGGCCACAACTCATGATCTACGACGAAGTCTGATAAACTGGCTTCGTATGGATCGCCTTGAAATAACGAAATTTTCTCTTCGTACAGAGCTGCATCTCGTCCTGTTAGACCGCTAGAATAGCCCACAAGAAAAGAATCTTTTTTAACTTAATCAATGATAATAGAACTGCAGTATTTTTGTACGTTTAAACTAAAAAAAAGACATCGAATAACAGACCACGTGCAAGCTAAGCGAGCGAAAACTACCACAAAAATGGCGAATGGGCGGAGCAAACGTGTGTTTTATCACGTGACATGCGACCTTGAAACCTCTCTATTGACAATTACATCAAAGTTATGGCTCTGTATGTTCTCCATCTCCATACTCTAAAGAGGTCATCGATGGCCAAGTAAGTAAAAACAACTAAATGTTAGTTGTGCCTTCGTGGGCTGGCTATATGAAATTTTTCGGGTTTTCTTCATACGTATAACAGATAAATAAGGACAAGCTTCCTATAAAAAGTCTCCTGCGTCTCTTGGTAAATCGTTACAGTGTTACGTCGCCTTATTTTTCAACTGACCATACTCTAATTGCACTAACTCATACTAAAACTACATTCTCTACTCAATAGGCTTACACTCGACGGCAAAACGCAATTCATCTGCGTGCAGTTGTCACACATATGATGATATATTCTGTCTTTTAAGACAGCTAGGTTGAGAACATTACTTTGATAAACGAGACTCCTTAGTCACCAAAAAGTCACAGGGATTCAGTTCTGGTGATCACCGCAGTCATGATTAGTACATTGGAAACGATCGGCTGTTCATTGTTCATTAAGCCAGAATGTGGCGGGGTGACCGAGAGATGAAGTTTTCAGCATACAGTCGTGGGGGCAGCGGAATGAACTCTGACGGGACAAAAAAATCTCATGGATATGTCGGGCGCATTCCTCATCACGCGGCACCCATTGTGAGTCGAACTCACGCTGGGAAAATCATAAAAAACGATACGTCCAGGTGCATCATATCCGTGTCTAGTGGCCTAAAAGGAATATAAATAAATAACGACTAACCCGTTACAAAGCTATACATCCACAAGAGCCGAATTATCGGGCTAGAGTTGGCTATAATAAATAAATAATTAATAAGACAATTTGGCACTAGAGCTTGGCGTTAGGCGCCATCTCTTACTAAACTTAATAATTATAATTAAATTAAATTAAATAATAATAATTTGGAACTGGAGGAAAAGAAATCGGCCCGAAGCGGGACTCGAACCCGCAACTTCTGCTATCCGTGCAGACACGTTACCAGTTATGCTACCCGGACCTTCAGTCCGATCGCCTCCTCCAGTATATATAAGCTAACATGACGACCATCGACGGTCATTACAATGCCGGCTGGGGACACATCAAGTGCCCACGTCCTCGGTGCCTTGGGAGGACGTGGGCACTTGATGTGTCCCCAGCCGGCATTGTAATGACCGTCGATGGTCGTCATGTTAGCTTATATATACTGGAGGAGGCGATCGGACTGAAGGTCCGGGTAGCATAACTGGTAACGTGTCTGCACGGATAGCAGAAGTTGCGGGTTCGAGTCCCGCTTCGGGCCGATTTCTTTTCCTCCAGTTCCAAATTATTTATTTAATTTAATTATAATTATTAAGTTTAGTAAGAGATGGCGCCTAACGCCAAGCTCTAGTGCCAAATTGTCTTATTAATTATTTATTTATTATAGCCAACTCTAGCCCGATAATTCGGCTCTTGTGGATGTATAGCTAAAAGGAATAGTCTAGATGAAGCAGTTTCTTTAAAAAAATAATAACCAATGATAAAAAATGATGTAAAACCACGCTACATCACATTACTTGGTTACCTTTGGTGACTTCAATGAAATATTTTGGTTAATGTATGGATTTTCGTCAAACTTAATACGGCAATTCTGGGTATTCAGATCAACATGCAATCGAAACTAGTTATAAAACTTATGTAATGGGACTGTTAAGGAGACAGTTGTGCCATAATTTTGTCCTAGAAGCTGAATTTTGAAGTAAAATTTTTTTCCAAAAATCAAAATTTTATACTCAAGTTACCAAATTTGGCTGAGGTTTGTCTAATTACTCTTTCTAATCTTAACACCTACATGATGATTATAATTAAAGAGTATCTTTTTTTTTTTTTTTTTTTTTTTGAATTTTTGATATGTAAAAATTACAATTTATGGATATTAATAAAATTCATTCCTTTAATAAATCACTTATTACGCGTATCAAAGACAATACTTTTCGTAAATCAAATAAAATATCGCATGTAGAAACGGAACATTTTCTGTACTTCAACCGAAAACGCAAAAATTGCAAATCATAAAATTTACTAAAATATATTTTTCGGCACTTCTTTCTTCGCAATATGCAATATGCATTTTCAGCCTCGTCTCTTATCATTTAATTTAGACGACATTCATACTACAATACAATTAAAAATATATTACATTTCTTTTATATCTCTTAAAACAGACAGACAAAATGACAACTAGTAAAGAGCAAGCTTGAAAATGCATATTGTTAAAGAACAAAGCACATAAGATTATAATATTGTTAGTTAAATAAACAACACAAAATTCGTAAACCATTGAAAAGCGTAATGATATTGATTCCAAAAAATAAAAATCTAGTAAAGAGTTGCATAACATTCCGGCAAGAGTTAAAACTATGTGTGGCGCCATCTGTTATGAGATTTTCGTTTAAAACTTTTTATATTATTAATTATTATAAATTGGCAAAAAGATTAATGTTGAAGGTAGAGGAGAGTTTTATAAAAATGTTAATAAAAATTTTACACGTTATTAGCATTTAAGTCTAGCTCCACTCGAGACATAACACATAGATCCACTTTATTATTTGATCCCCTTTGTACATAGGAGATTTTGGGAATCATTATTTGACCGATCACCATATGGTATTTTCCCTGTCATATTGTAACAGCTATGAAAGTAAAAATTAGTAAGAAATGTAACATGGTCTTACAAAAAAAAAAAATCGCTTAAATAATTAAGATTACGGCAATAGTTTTATTTATTTATTTACTTCTTTATTTCAAAATATGCAAATTGAATAAATATGTAAGACCTTTTTCATATTTGATAAAATTAGAGAATAAATAACAATGCATAATATAATATTTGAACTAAACAGTTAACAGTTATCGCTATTTGAATTATCAATAGTCTGAAAATGAATTTTTTAGCATAAGAATTGTTAACAAAAATAATTTATTCTTGTGCATTATGTTACTTTACCCGCTTCCAAGCGGAAACAATGTGACAAATATTTAAGAAATTGACTTTCAACTTTGTTTTTGAATTTTCAAAAACTACACGTTGACAACCCTATTGTACTAATTCAAAAAATAAAATAAAATAATACAGAAATGTTTGTATTCAGTGCTTGTAATTCATCAGTTATTAATAATTTAATAGCAAAAATAATGTTTAAGTTGCTTCTACAAATTTTTATATCATTTATTTTACAGTTTTAATACTAAGAGTTTATTTTTACTCCTGCAAGATATTAAGTCCATAACAAATTATGAATTGCTTTTTCTGGAAGTTCAAGAACTTTTCCGCTATTTATTTCTGAATATTATTAAAAATTCTTAATAAACAGTTGTTTTAAAATCACTCATTGATAAACATTGCATTATTTATCAGAGGAAACACGATAACTCCAAACACAATAGGATTCTAGTAACAATCGGAAAAGGACTTTTTTAGAAATTCAATAAAGGAATTCATTCTAATAATAAGTTTGAGAAATTACGTAAAATTTAGTTATTAAAAACAAGTCATCATATTTATTATTCTATAAGTGATTATTTATAAACGTTTTATTGGTCAAATTGCTATATTGAATAGAAAAAGATATATTTTCTGTCCGTCTGCTGATCTCGTTTTTCGGTACTTAAAAATCCTTCTAACATCGATAATTTTCAATAAAAAGTATTTTTGTCATAATTACCAAATTCTTGTGAATTATAAATATAATACGTGGAATTATCAATCATTTTGTATCCTAATTTATTCATAACGTCACCACATTCCTTTTGGATGCGATCGATTTCCTTGAAAGATAAACGACGGATCCATTGGAAAGGAACAGTCGAAGATTTTCTATATGTGGAATAGGAACCTTTTCTTTTGGATTGGCTATTTGTGTGTATTTGCAGAAATCTTGCAGCTTCGGATCTGAAGGGAATGGACAACCATTTGTAGAGATTTCTAGCCATGTTCTCTGGATGTAAAGATAAATCTTCGTATCTTATCCAATGAAGAGACATGTTGGAGGTGTTTAAAGCTTCCAAATCACTTCTCATTTCGTTACACAGGAAAAAGGGTGTGTTGCACTTCACATCTGTACACCAATTCATTTCTTTTCGAGAATTAAGGATAGCTCTGGGATCGCGGCTCAAATACACCAATTTGATATCTAAATCAGAATTTTGTTTAAGAAAAACTAAAGCATCTTTCAAGTTAAGTCTCGCGACTTTCATGAGTATTGACTGTGATTGACTGCAAATCTTATAACGATATTTGATATCGCGACACAAAACTGTATTTTTACAATTTGACATTAAATATTTATTCCGATTAAACATGAAAGAATGTTTGGATAAATGCCGGTTATATTCAATTGTTTCGTTAAATTGACAACGAAAAAGATGCGATAGAGTATTGAAAATTTTAGACGTTTCATAACTGTCAAATCTGTTATGTATCCCCAAATAATCTAAAGGTTCAAAATAATAGAAGGTTTTAGGATTTTGTTGCATAAGATCGCCTAAAAACGAAGAACCTCCTCGAAGGAAAGTAATTAATAATATTCTTGTCACGTTATCTTTTTCAAAAACAGACGAGTTCTGTTGAAGCTTGGAGATATTCAAACTTTTGGTAGAAGATACTTTTAAAGAATTCGATGAAGTTTTGGAGGAAGGAAGTAAAATATTCCCTTTTAATTGTTTTCCAAATTGTAATATTTTCAACTTTTCTTTTCTTGGTGTGTTACTGATGAAATAATAATCTGTAAAAAGTTTAAGGTAATTTAGCTTTGGATATAATTTAATACTATTATTAAATTAAAGGTATAAATTGTTATGAATTAAATTATTCAATAACGTAATTAGAGAAGAACCCCACTTCGGAAACAGTTTTTTAATATATGTGGTATTCCAAATGTCCTTACGCAGTTTTAAGATTGTTCAATATGTAAGTAACAGCAATAACGTAGTTTATACACTAACTGAAAGTATATTACTAAGAAAAAGCTTTTTTTGCCGGGACATAAATATAAACTTTGAAAAAATAAAATTTTTATTGAACGAACTGTAAAGAAGTCCTCTATTTTTTTAAAGTTTATATTACTAAGAATTTGGTCTAATGTTAGAAATAAACGTCAAATACCAGTGTTGAATATGACACCTCAAACAAACTTAATACATCGTTGTTAAAGAGATTCCAGCCAGACGGCATACAATTAATTAACGCAGAAACAAAAATGCCATCTACCGGATTAATTGTAAGTGCAGAACATTCCCAAACAAAGATCTATGTTACGAAATTTGTTCTTAAATTTGCAGTAAATATTATTCGAATACTCAGTTATTGAAGTTTTTATGTAGTCTTAAACTTTGATATAACCGTTGTTACGTATGACACATCGCTTGAGCTGATTTTTGAACTGAAGAAAACATTCATCAGATGCTTAGATTGCGTTGTAATCCTCATCATAAAATATCTAAAAACCGAGATTTTGATGCACGCATGACTGTTTTGACGTGCACCCAAACGGCGTTTGGTACAAAAAAGAAATCCAATGACGTTAAGTCAGGGAACTGAGGTGGTCAAGCAAGAGGCCTTCCTCAGCTAATTCACATTTCTGAGTGTTCAGAAAACTAATAATGCATATAAAAGCGTTCAGTAATTGGTTAGTAATTATAATATCTAAACATCTTATTAAAGTTTAAACTGCACAAAGACTTTTGCATGCATCCTGTATTAATTTCATACTTATAAATAAATTTGGCTCCAGACTGATACAGTACATCAGAGTATGGCTGAATGACTACATCGGTCATTCAAGCGAATTTTGTAGCTGTACAATAAATGGATAGAAAGATTTTGTAGTCTGGAACAGAAAGGTGTTAATAAACGCCAGAAGAATAATTGATATTACGTATATTATTAAGTATAAAAAATTATATTTTTAAATTTTAACGTCTTTTATACTTCGTTAACAAAGTAAAACAAATTATTATTTAAATTTAAAAAAACCAACTAAATTATTTTTAAATTCCTACTATTAGTTCACACTCTCCCTATATATATTTATATATCTTGTTCAAATTTTCAATCGTTAATAAAATACTTTTTATTCATCCACTCAAGTTCAAATACATTTTTTTAAACTTGTAGTGGATGACACTTGATGTTAATACAGTTTTTTTTCAAATATTAATTCATTAATTAAATTTAATTAATTAATTTAGTTTTATATGGGAGAAAAAAATTTCTCTTATATAAGATATTTAGCAGAGTGTGAACTTATATTTAGAGAGTGTGAACTAAAATAAAAGTTTTCTTTGTTGACCTAAGTAGGAATTGACTTTAAAATTTTTTTTATTTTTATATTACTTGTTTATTTATTCAAAATGAACAAACACGAGTTATGATTACTAGATTTTTGAAGAATTACCGTATTTTAATTTATTTTATTATTTTAAAGCAGTCTTTAATCAGCTAATTTAACCTTATTCAAAAATATAAAAATTTGTCGATATAACTTACCAAATTTTGTATACATCACTATCAGGAAAATAATGGTGAACAATATTAACTTAAAAGTTTTAAATTTGGTCATCTGAAATGAAACAATGCCAATGCGTTAATTCTTAAATAAACTGGCAAGGGCTGTAGCTCAATGATTCTTAACCAGAAATCCGTAGAAAGGTCCGTGCGCTTGAAAAAGTAAGAATCAACTCAGTATCTTAATTTTCACTATCCTCTACTCTAATCATGCATCACTTCGCTAATTAATTTCAGAGTAATAGTATAATAATTATACTATTATTCTGGAAAATAACAGTAGTATTAGGTAGATCTACTTCAACAATAAAAACTACTGACATTTTCATACCACATTACAGTTATTGCACCTCTCGAAAATTGTTTACGCTCATTAGTACTTTAAATTTTATTATTGTGTGAAATTGTTAATCATTGTGTTAAAAATCAATAAAACAACACATATACAGTATACTATATCATATGTTTTTATATTAATAAAAGTGATTTCTATATAACTGATTTCTATTGTAATTTTAATCCTTTTCATAACTGCATTACCATTAACAACAAACACATAATGCTATTTCAGTGTTTGTTTGTAATTTTATTTTATTCATTTAAAAAATTATTCTGAGGAAGGGTTCGTCACCTTCACCTGACTAGAAAAGAAGTCCACGGTACAAAAAACGTTTAGAATTCCTGCTCTAACTCGACATTCCCGGCGCTCGAACAGAACCATTAGGGAGTCCGATAATTTTCATTTATACTAAGATATAAAATTTAAGTAATAACAGTAGCTTAAATGGAGTAATTCTGTCAAATTATGATTTAAAAAATCTCCATGTAAAACCAGTGGCGTAGCTAGCATGGGTGACACCCGGGGCGGATATCGTAGTGTCACCCCAAGTCGCACCTTGGGTGTCACCCTTCTTAACTCTTTTATAAAACACTATCGGATTATTGAATCGTAATATGTCCGTACTCAAGCAAACTTGAACGCTATATCGAATAAGCGATGTTAACACATAGGTTTATATTGGCTAGCGTGTATCCGTTGACCCTTTTTTTTCCAGGCATTGCTTTTTGAGCCGATCGAATTTTCCACAACTTAATGTTAAAGCGCGTCATCAAGGTTTATTTCGCGACTTATTTTTTCACAGTCGGGTGACACCCCTGAACGGGTGACACCCGAGGCGGACCGCCCCCAACGCCCCCCCTCGGTACGCTCTGTGTAAAACACGTTTAGATTTAAAAACCACTATAAACTAGCTGAAACTTAATTGTGCTTGGCGTCGTCTGTTAGGTGATGTTAGTAAAAAATAACTTTTATATTATTAACTATTATAAAAAGGCAAAATGATTAATTTTGAGGATAGAGAGGAGTGTTTTTAAAAAATTTGTAAATACCAATAACGAGTATAGTTTTCATTTAATCCGACCTCATTCGAGATATAACACACGACCTCTTCTACGTAACCACCCATTTGAATTACCTAATACAAAATTTAATGAAATTAATGCCTTTTATAAACCAGTTACCATGCCAATAAAAAAGTCAATCGAATGACAAGCTAGAGATGACAATTAGAGCTGGAGTCTAAAGGCTTTGTTTGAAATAATGTAACGCTTTTGTAATCTTTTTTAATATAAAGTTTTATAGAAAGAAAAATTTATATAGCCCTAAATGGAACTATGCTTCTGATAGTAGAAATACAAAAGAAAACCTTAATTACTTTGTAAGAGAAGTGCAAGAAAATAAAGCAGACTCTCCTTCATTGCACAAAGTGGTGCCAGATTAACTGGACTGCCGGATTATTAAGTGTATAGGCCTAAAGCCTGCCCAGAGGCAACAAGGACCTGACATGTCGCTCTTTGGTACTGATTGGTTTTGGAAGAAGGCAGATAAATAATATGGTGCGCTGAAATGCAATACTGAGTGGCGTAACTAAGACTTTGCTCTGGGGTGATCTGGAAGGACCATCTATTGATGATTGTACTTTTTATTACAATCAGAATGTAGAAAAATTAAGCGAAGAATGAAGAAATTATTCCTCGCTTCCGGCAAATGAGTGTCCCTATATACCCGCTAAACAAATGTTCTAGAATGCTTCCGACACATCTAGATGGAAACTTCGAGATCGAAACTCGGTATCCGAACTATGATCTTTTTTCTAGAGCAATTCACAGGCGAATAGTGTAAGTAAGCGATTGATAACCGAGCATTCATTGATATTGAATTATTCATTAATAAAGTGTAATTGTAAATTTGCTGTTTAAGACTAATTTTTTTAAATTCAAATTTTATTCCTAAAGTCTCTGGGGATCCAACACCACTGGTACTACAAGACACAGAAATGAAACCAGAGTAGAGAAGAAAACGAGATGTTAAATTTATGACTAACATTTTCAAGAAAACGGAAGTGAGTAGGCAATATCACTGGAGGCTGTAACGGATAATTGAGAGGAAGGATTAGAGAGAGTCTACTGCAGTTATAAATTTTTTTAAAGTAGACAGTTAACTTTCAAAATGTTATGTTTATACACCATTTTGTTTTACAAGAACGAAAACAAACTTTGATGTCTAGTAGAACATAAATATTTGAATTCTTTGATTTTGGATTATTTACTTACATATTCAAAATCTTTCTACTAGACCAGAGGTCGGCAGTTTGTCAAGTGAGAAGAGCCAAATTGTCATGGAAATAAGATACCAAAGGTACCAGAGAACCACATCGAGGCTTACCTGCTTAGCCGATCGCCGACCAACTGTGTTGAAGGACGCCCCCTAGTGCGCGTTACAGGCATTTCGTGACGATAATAAATTCCTATTACAAATATACTGAATTATTTATATTGTTATTGGCCAAATGAATAATAACAATTTATACTGTTAATGTAAATAATAATTTATATTGTTAATTTAAATGTGCGAAATACGACATACGACAACAGGGACGTCTCTAGTGGCCGTTTTCGGCATAACATTACACGGACGGACGAACACGCGTTCAATAGGTTATATATATATATATATGCTTTAAATGCTACCACTCGCATGCGAATCATATTAATCAACGCGAGTGATCATGTGCGGACAGGCTAAAGAATGGTAGAGAGTATGCCGTATGAGTTGAAGTTTGTTCGGCGGCTCTATCTCATAAACTCATAAGTTATAAGGCTGCTTGAGATGAGGTGAGATTGGAGTTTATGTCCGAAGAGCCGCAAACATCTATGCAAAGAGCCGCACTTTTCGACCCCTGTACTAGACCATTTACTTTTTCGGTAAGAAATATACTGCACTTAAACATATTTTGGCAGAAAGAAGGGTCAACGTACGTTTACAAATACAACGGTGAGAGTTTATAAGTATTTTATATCTGTTAGGAATGTTAAACTGTTTTTCGAACTGAAGGCGGAAATTTCAGGACATAGGTTACCTAAGTCCGATGACAATGCACTTTAATGATGTTTTAGGGATGAACTCAATCCTTCCAACCCCATAGCCCGATAAACATTACAAAATGTGAAATTTAATCATGATATGTACAGTACGTAAATGAACTGGAATGATGGTCCTAAATCCCCATCATTCCCCATACCAATCTCGAAAAACATCAGAAATTAAATCGTTTTTTAAAATATATTTTTAAATATATTAAAATTAATTAGGACCTGTTATATAAATTTATAATAATTCTCCATGTTGCTGAATGCTTGATTTTAGTCTAGAATTTTTATGATATAATATCTTATCTTCAGTTATTTTATACTTTTAATTTGAGAATTTCCCTTTAAATGCGCAAATTTCCCGTTATATAGTAATAAATGTAATTTCAGAATTTCCATTTTAAAATATTCTGTATGTAATTATATACAGAAGTAAGCCTGTATTATCATTGTGATCAGATCAATTATTAATAAACATTATTAACATAACATAATTGAAGACAAATATTTTAACGCTAGTATTCTCTTGCAAATAGGGAATGACTGCAGGGAAATTTGTTTAGATTTTTTTTCTTTTATTCGACACGACAAAATAGAAAATAAATCATTTTAAATGTTATACAAACATGATTTATATTTAGAATGTTAGAATTTCTTATTTGATATTCAGATATTATATAAGGAATTCGATCACAAAATGTTATAAATAAGAAATTCGCATCAATTAGCCCTGGAATGACGCTTGGATAATTACGAGGCGACTGGTCAACGATGCAGACAACTTTGTAGTATGTTTTCGTTTAGTAAAAAGTATTTACTGTTTGCATAAATTATTATAAATACTTCCCATGTTGACGGAAAAAAAATATTTTCTGATGTGTCTTTATTATAAAAAATATTTTCATTAAATGTAACAAAAATAATTGCTAAAGTCGAAAAGAAAATAACTGCAAATAAATTGCTTTCAGCAGCTGTATATTTTACATTAATATGTACGACATTGTCATGTAAATATAACTAAATTTCGATAAATACTGGATCTATCACCATGAATACTAATGTAAATTATTAATTGTTAGTTTAATAAATTTATGTAAAACGTTCTAAAGTTATCTGTAACCGATGAGAAAGAGAGAGGCTAGGAAAAGAGGAGAGACAGATATAGAGAGATAAGAGACATACAAATAAAAATGTATTATTAGAAGATTTTTTTGTCGGGATTTCATTTTTTAAATAAGTTATTTGGTGATATATGACTTAAAAAATTCATAGAAAATTAAATTCGATTTTGAAAATTCTGAAGCCGTGAGTTAATAAAATTAAATAAAATTCTAAAGATAAAAACTACTCGTATCGAACAGTTTTTAACTTCCCTTTTAAAAATTTTGAAAAGCATTATACAATATTAGAAATACTGTATCATCTTCGGAAACCCTGTCCAGGGCTATACACATTACAATTGCCCTTATTATAGTTTGCTCAATGGTTATTTATATAGGGTTATCGTGTTAAATTTTAGCATGTTTATCAATTCCACTAAAACTGAAAGAGGCAGAATCTCCATCAAATGGAAACTTTCGAAATATTAAAAATTAGGATTATTTCGGTTTTACTATCAAATTATTTCCATAAAATATCTTATCTAAGGTGGAATCTATCAGACATAAATTAAAAGCTATATATTTTATACTAAGTTAAATGATGTAAACATACCATGATTTTTGCAGTTATTCCAACATCTGTTATCTTCGTATAATCTTTCTAATCTAAAACTTCTATTCAATTTTATTATTATTTAAAACAAAATTAACGTCCTTTACATGCCTGTATAAGTGTCTTTTCAAGTTAATTACAAAAGCCGTATTTAACATCATCGTATTAAAAATATTACAAAAAACAGCAATTTCCTGTGAAACTTTTAAATGCCAAAACCGTGTATTGAAAATTTATTAATGACCTTCATTTTCCTCGGATCAATTTTAGAATATTAATTACATAATAGACATTGTTTTTTCATCCGTTGTAATTACCCGTATATTAATCCTGTATAATTAAGATCTGTATAAAATCAAAACAAACATGAATGCAAAATGGCTTACAAATAAAAAACAAACTCGTTTTTGACCTACAAAAGTGTAGAATCGTATTATATTAACTGATAATAAAAAGGTTAATAAATTTCAGAATATTCATGCATTAAACAGGAATATTATAAAGAACATTCATTCACATACACAGAATTATTTTCAAAATGAGATTTTTGGATTGTAAACAGGAAAACACTACAGATTAAAAGTTATTTTAATGCAAATTGGCTCAACTGTTGATACTTTAATAATAAGTGTTTTTAGCATCATAACTAAAAATTCTTTCGAAATGTTGTAATTAAGTTGTATTTTTAGTCTCTGCGTTATGCGAAAACCTCTTAATTTCAGAAACCTCATGGCTGCGTGACGCGATAACTAAAGAATTATTACAGAATAACTTATTTGTATATACTGTACCATAAACTAAAAACAAGTAGGAAGTGCAACATGATCGTGCAAGAAAAAAGAATCAATTAAATAATTAATTTTATAACAATCGTTTCATTTCTTTATTTCAAAATATACAAATTGAAGAAACATATAAGTCTTTTTTTATATTTGATAATATTACAGAATAAATACAATGCATAAAACAATATTTTAACTAAACAGTTAACAGTTATCGCTATTTAAGTCTGCAACTGAATTTTTTAGGTAAAAATAAGCCTATATAAGATTTGTTAACAAAAGTAAATTATTCTTGTGCATTATTTTATTTTACTTGTTTCCAAGCCGAATTAATGTGAAAAATATTTCAGAAATAGACTTTTAAGGTTGTTTCGAATTTAAAAAAAAAAAAAAAAAAAAAAAAAAACATGTTGACATCACTATTGCACTGATTCGAAAAAAGATAATATAGAATAAGCAATTTCAGTGTTTGTAATTTATAAGTTATTACTAATTTAATAGCAAAAATAATATCCAAATCACTACAAACGTTTATATCACCAGTTTTAAAGTTTTAATACTAAGTGTTTATTTTTATTCCTGCAAGATGATATAACAATTTTTGCCTTTTTTTTTCCTGGTAGTTTAAGAAATTTCCGCTATTTATTTCTGAGTATTATTAAAAATTCTTAATAAACAGTTGTTTTAAAATCACTCATTGATAAACATTGCATTATTTATCAGAGGAACACGATAACTCCAAACACAATAGGA
Source organism: Centruroides vittatus (assembly GCF_030686945.1). NCBI lineage: Eukaryota > Metazoa > Arthropoda > Arachnida > Scorpiones > Buthidae > Centruroides > Centruroides vittatus. The sequence goes on along the minus strand of NW_027122650.1, from coordinate 1,235,186 downwards.
TTCTAGTAACAATCGGAAAAGGACTTTTTTAGAAATTCAAAGGAATTCATTCCAATAATAGGTTTGAGAAATTATGTAAAATTTAGTTATAAAAACAAGTCATCATATTTATTATTCTATAAGTGATTATTTATAAACGTTTTATTGGTCAAATTGCTATATTGAATAGAAAAAGATATATTTTCTGTCCGTCTGCTGATCTCGTTTTTCGGTACTTAAAAATCCTTCTAACATCGATAATTTTCAATAAAAAGTATTTTTGTCATAATTACCAAATTCTTGTGAATTATAAATATAATACGTGGAATTATCAATCATTTTGTATCCTAATTTATTCATAACGTCACCACATTCCTTTTGGATGCGATCGATTTCCTTGAAAGATAAACGACGGATCCATTGGAGAGGAGCGGTCGAGGATTTTCTATATGTGGAATAGAAATCTTTTCTTTTGGATTGGCTATTTGTGTGCGTTTGCAGAAATCTTGCAGCTTCGGATCTGAAGGGAATGGACAACCCTTTGTAGAGATTTCTAGCCATGTTCTCTGGATGTAAAGATAAATCTTCGTATTTTATCCAATGAAGAGACATGTTGGAGGTGTTTAAAGCTTCCAAATCACTTCTCATTTCGTTACACAGGAAAAAGGGTGTGTTGCACTTCACATCTGTACACCAATTCATTTCTTTTCGAGAATTAAGGATAGCTCTGGGATCGCGGCTCAAATACACCAATTTGATATCTAAATCAGAATTTTGTTTAAGAAAAACTAAAGCATCTTTCAAGTTAAGTCTCGCGACTTTCATGAGTATTGACTGTGATTGACTGCAAATCTTATAATGATATTTGATATCGCGACACAAAACTGTATTTTTACAATTTGACATTAAATATTTATTCTGATTAAACATGAAAGAATATTTAGGTAAATACCGGTTATATTCAATTGTTTCGTTAAATTGACAACGAAAAAGATGCGATAGAGTATTGAAAATTTTAGACGTTTCATAACTGTTAAATTTCTTTCTCACTCCCAAAAAATGTAAAGGTTCGTAAAAATAGAAGGTTTTAGGATTTTGTTGCATAAGATCGCCTAAAAACGTTGAACCTCCTCGAAGGAAAGTAATTAATAATATTCTTGTCATGTTATCTTTTTCAAGAACAGACGAGTTCTGTTGAAGCTTGGAGATATTCAAACTTTTGGTAGAAGATACTTTTAAAGAATTCGATGAAGTTTTGGAGGAAGGAAGTAAAATATTCCCTTTTAATTGTTCTTCAAATTGCAATATTCTCAACTTTTCTTTTCTTGGTGTGTTACTGATGAAATAATAATCTGTAAAAAGTTCAAGGTAATTTAGCTTTGGAAATAAGTTAATACTATTACTAAATTAAAGGTATAAATTGTTATGAATTGAATTATTCAATACCGTAATTAGAGAAGATTCCCACTTCGGAAACAGTTTTTTAATATATGTGGTATTCCAAATGTTCTTTAAGATGTATAAATGTTTCAAAATTTATTCTTAAACTTGCAATAAATATCATTCGAAAACTGAATTAAAGTTTGATATAAACGCTATTACGTATGACCCATTATTCAAGCCGATTTCAAACTCAAGAAACATTAGTCATCTGCTTCCTGTTCAGTGACTGCTTAGATTGCATTATAATCTTCATCGAAACAATGGGTTTTTGATGCACACATATCTGTGTAGACCTATACGTGTGTGACCCCAATTGCGTTAAATGACGAAGTGGTGGAACAAGAGGCCTTCCTTAACTAATTCACATTTCTGAGTATTCATAAAACGAATACTTTACATGAAATACTTTAATAATCGGTTTGTAATTGAAACATTTAAACATCAGATTAAGATTAAAGAATTTCGGTAGGTTTATTTTATTTTTTGAAATTTATTAATTTTTAAAAAAACGACACGTGACAATAGTCTAAACGTGACAGGACCTAACATTTTTTGAGAAATCAATCATTAATTTCCTGAATAAATTCATATTTGAAGTTATTTTAAAACATACTTTAATCAAATAAGTTAAACTTATTCAAAAATATAAAAATTTGTTGATATAACTTACCAAATTCTGTATACATCACTATCAGGAAAATAACGATGAATAATATTAACATAAAAATTTTAAACTTGATCATCTGAAATGATACAATGCCAATGCGTTAATTCTTAAATAATGTGGCAAGTGCTGTTACCTGCACTCGAACAAGAGGTTAAGGAGACTATTAGGAAGTCCGATAATTTTCAATTATACCAGGATATAAAATTTAAATAATAACAAAAGCTTCAAAATAATAATATTGTTGAATTATGATAAAAATCTCCATTTAAAATATACTTAAATGAAAACAAAAACACTATTAACTACCTCTAAATTAAAATTGCTAGTGGCTCTTTCTGTTACGAGATTTTGTTGTAAAAATCATTTTATATTATTATTTATTATAAAATGGCAAAAATCTTAATTTTGGTGGCAGATGGGTTTTATAATAACAATTGTAAGGGCTAATAATGAGTAAAATCTTCATTAAGTCCGATTCCTCTCAAGATATCTTCCCCATCCCCTCGATTTTTAACCACGAAAATTTAATAGCATCAATGCCGCTTATATACAAGTTACCTTATCAAATTTATTTTCGTAATTTTTATCCCTTACTGAGATATTAAAAGAAATATACGCCAACAGACACACGTACACACGCGTGTAGTAGGGATCCAGCTGGATCCAGCGCTGAGATCCGCAAATACTCAATTAACTTTCTAAATAATTGCGCAAAAGTCTACGTCGTCGCGTTGCCGCTTTGCTAACTAGTAGACCAGTGGTTCCCAACCGGTATTCCGCGGAACACTGGTGTTCCGTAAGCATCTCCAAGTGTTCCGCAGATTTAGTCGCAAATCGGAAAGTGTACAATCGTATTCGAGCCGTCGAATATCAAAAAATTAAAATCATAAAATTTTCATAAACTTAAATATATATGTACTGTACGACTCGTACTTATGGAGTGTACTACTGTTTCGAATAAGATAAAGGCAATGATAAAAACTGAATGAAATATGTAAAAAACATCAGGCACAAGTTTCCCATTAAAGTTATTTAGGTATATTTTTTCCTGTCTTAGAATTGGCGTTAATAATATGAGTAGAGATATTGAATTATAACTGCTCAATTCTAATAAAATAACTGATGACAAGCTTATGTATTTCATATTAACTTAAGTAAGTGTTCCTCTAAAGAAAATTGCTCACAAAAGTGTTCCGCATCCTAGAAAAGGCTGGGAACCACTGTACTAGACTGCTACTAATTACTTACTCACTACTTTACTAACACTAATAATTAAATTACTTATAAATAAACTATACCTTAATCAATCCAGCAAAATTTAATAAAATAATAATGTATTCAATCGCTTTTAACGATCTTTCTCAGTTACAAAAAATACAACATTAACTATAGAACATAAAATGTTTTATTTCATTAAAAAAAAAAAAAAAAAAACATAAATTGCAGGATAGATAGATAGACAGATAACACTTTATTGCACCAAAAATACATCCACGCTGGATCCGCGCTGGATCCAGCTGGAATGATTTCAATCCATCAAAAATCCAGCTGGATTCAAAACACTGCTGGATTGCAATCCCTAGCGTGTAGGCTACATACATTCTTACATACAACATATTCCGGGTATTAGTTTTTTTACTGTTTTGGATGTGTCTAAACATCAAGATTACAAAAACCCGGAAGGTCAAATGTGACACAATTACAATAATACAGTATAACAACTGGAGATGTAACCAATTTTACGTTAAAAGGACCAGGAAAGTAGCAAGACAGTAAAAATTTGAGATGATTACAATACTTTCCCCGTGTTATATTATAACAACCGCAAAAGGCTTAATTTTGAGGGTAGAGATGAGTTTTTTTTTCTTTTTTTTTAAATTTTAGATGTCAATAACGAATAAAATTTTCTTCTAGAAGTTTGATCATTCAATATTATAATATTAAAATTAAAATTAAAGGGGTAGTGAAAATATTTAGAGGAGGTTCTCAAATTTGTATTTCGCCTGGGGCCTCTCAAGTGCTAAATCCGCCACTGCATGTTAGTGTTTTAAACGTGTAGCCGCACATGCCCATGTTTTCAAAAATTGATTTTGTCATGACATCATGCATGTTAAATCGTAAAGATCAAAATAAAAATTTGCCGTTTTTGTTAAGTTATGGCAAGGCAACACTTGGGCGATCTGCTTAGTGGGGATGCCTTCCGGTAGGACTTTTAAGAGAAACTGGCCCCTATTTAGGCGTTACAGTCGTGGGTTTCGCGCCTGTCCGAGCGAGGCGCGAAACTCACGATCGAACTTCCAGTGTTCAGGGTACGAAAACCGCTTGTCCAAAAATTTGTCGTAGCGATCAATGTAGATTGATAACAATCGTTAACTGGATTGGCATGTTGCGCACGACCAGCATACAACGGGCAACCGAACCGTAGATTTTACATGGCAAATTTTAACCTCGAATATTTCGGCCCGTAGATAGAATTTTAAAATTCCAGCTTATTCACGGCATCGGCCTTGCCAATTTACACATACAGTCAGTTTCAAAATAACACAGCCGCTGTGAAATAATGACATTAATAAAGAAATAAAAGAACATTACAAAGCGATAGAATGAAATTGGCCTTTGGTTTATTCTGTTTTTATATAATAATAATTTTATCAAAAATCGGTAATAAAATAAAAATGTAAATTAATTTTAACAATGTTGTATAAGATATACTTGTCCCAAAATGATAGAGCGATTTCAACATTTAAATAATTAGTGGTTTTATTTATTATTGATAAGCAATATGCCATTTTGTTTATTTATTACTTCGTAAACGCTACCAGCCGTTGTTTTAATAAGATCTTTCCTCTCCTGATCTGTGATTTTGTGCCAAGCAGCAGTTATTGCCTTTTTTAATGATTTCACTGATGTATATTGCTTTTTTCCTGTATACTTTCCTTACTAAAATACTAAACATGTTTTTTATAAGATTAAGATCAGGAAAACATGAGAGCAATCCATAACATGTACACCATTTGCCAGAAATCAGTCCAAAGTTGATTTTGCACTATGACTGGGTACATTATCTGGATTCGAAATTGTTTCCCTTTAATTTATTCAGAAAATGGTATTATGTGCATATCTGGTACTTGCTGATATCATACAGCGTTAATACGACCCGAGATAAAAGGTAATTTGTCGTACCACCCCATCTAAATGCACACCATACCATAATACAACACTTCCAGCAGTTTGCTGCTGTTCTTGAGTGAATTTAAAAAAAAAAAAAAAAAAAATAGTTAAAATAATGAGAAGGAATAAATGGTAATAAAATACAAAAATAAAGTTTAATTAATAATAAATATTTAAATTATTCTGAGATGATAACTTTTTCGTAACTTATTTAAATATAAAAAATAAAGAGCCTAATAATTTAATTACTTTGTTACAGATTACGAGATAAAATTCAAAGAATAAGAATTTTTTAAACATATTATTTTTATTAGTTTTACTCCTTTTTTACGTCTGATTTATTTCAATTTTATATAATGAGTATTTAAGTTTTTTTCATAATATTGTGGTAATAGCTTTGTCTATCCAACTGGCCCATCCATGCTGAATTTCTTCTCATCACTCCTTATAACTTATTGCCATTTATCAGTCCACGTCAAAGGTTTGTCTTTGTGGCTCTTATTTAGAGGTAGTATTTGTTTCATTTTCTTATTTTGTAGATGATTAGATAACTCTATGTAATGTTGATTTTGATACATTTATGGATAGGTGAGATACATGCTTCAGACTCATTGTAAAATTGCTAAATTTTCTGCGAATTACTATTTTTGACGGGAATTCGGTGCAGGTCTTTCAGCTGACCTTTTTGTTCTATATTCTCCACTAGAATTTTCATGTAAGTTTCCATAACATGATGAGAACGATTTTTCTCTTCCTATGATGAAACCGTTAATTTATGTTGTATTCCAAAACTTTTTTAGAAATTCACCCTTTATTTACTACTGTCCTATATTTTATACTACCCTTTGTACTATTTTACATATTAATTGCAAGTTAACTGCTGAAGCAGAGCTGCCTTTCTCATTTTCGGACAAGTATAACCTATACAATGTTGTTAAAATTCATTTATATTTTCATTTTTACGGTTTTTTTTTATAATATTATTATTATACGACATCATAATAAAACAATAATCAATTCCGTTCTGTTAATTTGTAATCTGAAATATGAAGGAAAAAAAAAGACTATTCATGTGACAAAATGAATATAAAGATTCATAAATAACATGTAATCAGTCACTTCTTGGCCCAATTGGTCAGCGTGGGAATCAATGTCAATATAGGAATCAATAACACAATATGCTTCTTATTACTTTATTAATATCATTACTTTACAGTGGTTCTATCTGTGAAGTCCATCACTCCCCCCAAAAAACTTTTGTCATTATTGTATCTATCTATATATATATATATATGTTATATATTTGTGAATTGTCATTTATACTGCATTATCTGCATAATTTTAGTTTTAATTACTTTATTTTAATTCTTTTGCTAATAATGTATTTACTTTAATTAATCAGTTAGAAATTTTTTTTGTATTCTAAACTCTATTTATTTTATATCCTTTTTTTGCTCTGTCTGGTTGTATAAAAACAAAGAACTGTTATCTAGCTATATACAAGAAGCCCTTTAGACCCACATCTCGAAGAGAAGATGCGTACGTAAACGCGACACCGAAATTGTTTATATATCAATTGTTTATCTATCAAGTAAGGGTGTAAAAGAATTTCGCCTATTTTTCCAATTTTAGGGAACCCCTTTCCAAAACTTAAACTAGTTTAGAGAAACAAATTAGAACGGAAAATTTATCAATTAATCGTTATAAATCTCACAACATGCGAAGAAAAGATAAGGGGATGCTCGTCGTTTCCCCCTTTTTCGACGGTGTTGTATTGTAAGGAACTGAGTCCGATGCTATCCATGTCACATGGACACACATCATTCTTCATTGACAAGAGAGGAGAAGGACCACTAAATGACCAATTATGCATTTTACAAATTACCTCACCTTCCTCCGAAACTAAAGCATGATTGGTCAAAAACAAAGAAAAATAGAAAGAAGTGATGAAATTAACTCAGAGTAAGATAGAATTGCGAGAGTGAAAAAGAATTGGAAGAGTGAGAGAGGATTGAGATTGACTGCACTGGCTGGACAGGAGATTGACCAGAAAAGAGACAACCGACCTAGTGAAGGACCAAGTAAAGGAACAAGAAGACGAAAAGAAAGAAGAGATGACAACTCTTTTCCTGGTATGTTGTGAGTCGCGCAGTTCGGATATCCCCCGTTAGGTTTCCCCCGTTTTATAGATAAGAATAGACCAATTTCCTAAATCAGATTTTATAATATTGTTCAGTACGTTGTTTTTTTTTTTTTATAATAAACTTTTTCATTTGTATCTGACTTTGCCATCCTCCTGAGAGGCTCATTCCTGGACTTCGGAGTGACTCTTACCCTCGCGCCTTAACTATTTGTTTTTGTCTAAATCGGAGATGTGTCCGACAAAATACACCTGGTGGCAGAACCCTACCCAAAACATGCGTAATCAAATTTTTGACAGCCCCCGACAACCACATATCATTTCGAAACAGACTATTTCAAAATTTCATGTTTAGTGATCGTGTGAATGGTTTAAACTTAAAACCGGCATCAGTCCATAGACTTTACGTGACGAATTTTAGCAAGGAACATCTTGGTCCATAAATCGAATTTTAAAATTCTGGTTTCGTCACGACATGGGCCTTGCCGAGTTGTACATATTTGAGAAAACTCATGTTTAATGGTCCTGCGGTTGCTTTAAACTTCGATCACGGACAAAACACTTTCTGACTTACGAAAAGCTCCGCTCAATACGAGTTTTTATATTTTAATATTCATGTACAATCACAAAAATAACATAATTGCAGGCAAATATTTTAACGCTAATATTCTCTTGCAAATAAAAATTAAGCGTTCTAAAGTTGCTGAGATTATTTCGATTAGACATGACAAAATAGAAAATAAATCAATATAAATGTTATACAAATATGATTTATATTTAGAAATACTTATTATTTAATTAATAAACGTGCGTAAGATTCTAAAGTTATCTGTGTCCAATGAGGAAGAGAAAGGCTAGAGAAAGAGGAGAGACGGGTATAGAGGGATGAGAGACATACAAATAAAAATTATATTATTATAAGTTTTTTTGTGTCAAGATTTCTCTTTTTTAAATAAGTTACATACAATAAAATGTTATATGACTTTTAAAAAATTCATACAAAATTAAATAATTCGATTTTGACATTTTGAAACCGTAAATTAATAAAACTAAATAAAATTCTACAGATAAAAAACAAAAAAAAAACACTCATATTAAACTGTTTTCATCTTCCCCGTTAAAAAGTTTTGAAAAACATTAAATTATTAACACCATCTTCAGGACACCATGTCCAGCTTTCAAAATCCTAAAATTTAGAATTATTCGGTTTTATTATCAGATTATTTCCATAAAATATACTTCCTAAAGCGGAATCTATGAGGCATAAACGAAAAGCTATATGTTTCATTTATATTGTTCGGCTATTTAGTATAAAAAAAGTCAAAAACTCCGATATTTACACTTCCAAAAAGTGAGAAGACGAAATAATTATTCTGTTTTTCTTAAAAAATCAAGTTATTTGATCTGCATCATCACATTTTATTTTGTATATGCAATCATGATGATAGTATATACAAAACATTATGTAGAAAATTTTTTAAAAGCCGTAAAATTCAGTGTTTATAAGTTAAATGATGTAAACTTACTATGATTTTTGCTGTTATTCCTATATCTGTTATCTTCCTAGAATCTTTCTAATCTAAAACTTCTGTTCAATTTTTTCATTTAAAACAATATTAACATCCTCTACCTGGCTGTATATTTGTCCGTTCAGGTTAATTACGTATTTAACGTCATCGTATTAAAAATATTACAATACAGTAAGCAGTAATTTCCTGTGAAACCTTTGCATATCAATATGGTGTATTGAAAATTTATTAATAAGGCATTATTTTTTTATCCATTGTAATCACTCGTAAATTAATCCTGTATAATTAAGACCTGTATAAAATGAAAACAAACATGAATGCAAAATGGCCTACAAATAAAAACCAAACTAGGTTTTAACCAATAAAATATGCTGAAATTTATGCATTAACAGAGAAAATTTTAAAAACTTTCGTCCACATACACGAAATTTTATCAAAATGAAATTTTTGGATTGAAAACAGGAAAACACTACAGATTAAAAACTATTTTTAATATTGTGTTCTTTCAGCTTTATAACTAAGTTATTTCGAAATGTTTTGATTAAATTGTATTTTATAGTACAGTATTATATTCAAATAGTTAACCTACACTTAATAGCAGTAGAATTCTAATCCTATATTTTCTTACTTGAAAGTATGCTATAGAAGCAGTACAGACGTTATGGATTTGTTTTTTCATGTACAGTAAAACCTGTCTATAGCGACCACCCACGGTTCCTTCAAAAAGTGGTCTTTTAGACAGGTGGTCGTCCAATACAGGTGGTGCTGTAATACCGTATTTTTTAACGATAGCAAAAATAAGCGAATTTTTTCAACGATAGAGCTACATTGATATTGTATTTTATTCTTATCGGATAACTCGATTTACAGGAGCCGTCGTGATTTTTATAAGACAGATTTAATACCAATATTTTAAAGATTAATACAATACTCGCATTTTCTCGATTATAATGCACACTTTCTTTTTTCCGATTTAATTAATTCAACTCGGTTCTTTTCGTTTCGCTCCTCAGTTACGCGTATTACGTCATCGATATACAAGCGCGTGGTGTCTTTCCATCACTTTGGTTTTGGTTTTCGTTAGTTTAATCTTATTTTAACTTTAAAAATACTGTATTTTTTAAATATTTAATATTTTCTTAAGTACAATAAGAAAAATTATTAATTAATAATAAAACGAGGTGGGAGAAGTGTCTGGGTTCGAACCAGAGTTTAGACTAATTCATTGTATTAGGAGGGGGAAACGTTGTTGAGATGAGTTCGAACAATAGTTTATACCGGAGATATTCGCGGAAGTGGTCGCTTATTACAGTTGTTGTATGTTGTTTCGGACCAAAAATCGATGCCCGTGGTCGCGTTACACAGGTGGTCGTTTAATACGGGTAACTTATACGAAGACTCTACGTATAAACTATTCTGTGCCAGAAATTTTTGCCCGTTTTGACAGGTGCCCGTCGAATGCAGGTGGTGGCCTAAGCAGTTTTCACTGTATTCAGTTACCTAACGAGAAATATTGTAAAGTTCTTCCTTTTTTTTTTTTTGTTTCTAGGTGATCTTAGCTGTAGAATGCTGCAATTTACAGCATCGTACAGATAAGATCGCCAATCCGGTGAGTATGGGAAACTGGAAGAGATTTGTGAGTTGGCAGCGTACTGTGAGCATTCGTCAATTTCGTGAGTAGTTTACTCGTTATAACAAACGCACGGTGGAAAATATTGTATGCCAATAATGAAGGTATGAGCTATCTGGTCGTTATATATGACGATCCAGAGGAGGTTAGTTGTCAGCATCACCACTCTGGAAAACCAAGAACTTTTCGAGGAATGGTCTGTCCTCGACAAGGGTTCTACTCTCACCACCCGAATGCCTTATTATTGGTCTGGCTAAATTCTGGATGGGTATTATCAGGGCTAGTTTTTTTTAGCCGAAACGCATCGGTATGCTCTACTTCAGGGGTGGCGAACCTATGGCACGTGTGTCCAAAGTGGCACGTAAGGAGAAGTCATCTGGCACGTAATATATCATACGATTTCTGTCTTTTTCAATCATTCTTTCGGTTTATCATCTGATTATCCTTTTTTCAGTCAGCTTTTTTTTACATTTATTCTAATTAAAGCGTATTCGTTTAATTTCTTTAAATATCGTTATTCGAAGTCTGAAACTTTGGCACGCACAAACATCTTTAAAGCTAAGTATGCTTACAATATGGCACGCGAACACAAAAAGGTTCGCCATCCCTGCTCTACTGGAAGATAGCATAAAAACACTTGTAGTTGCTCAGCAAATCGATTGCCGGTTCTACGTACCTGCAATCGACTTGCTGAGCAACTACAGATACTGTATGTAGTAAAACAAAATGTACTGCTCAGTATATTTTTTTACTACGGATATGTCGGGCTCATCCTTTCCATCCGGCCGGTCCCATTGTAGGCCTGACCGAAACCATGATAACTGATTAAAAGGCATTCTTTATTAAGAATGCCTTTTAATCAGTCATCATGGTTTCGGCAAAAAAGTACAGGGCAAAAAAGTAAACAAAAAAAAAAAGTATATTAACAATTCTTTTCCAGCATTTAAGGTATGTTATTCCATCACTTATTTTTGCCTATATATTATTTATATTGTTTATTTTCATGATAATCTTGTTCTGCCAGATGTCGATTCGTATTGGTGGCCATAATAGAAAGTAACCTTGTTCCTAGTTTCGTCCGCCTAAGCGTAACCTGTTTTCGTCCGGAGACGTAAATAGTTACAAAATGTTTATTTTATGTAAACATATTTAATTCTTTTATGTTAGTATTTTTTGTTGCTATTGTTATGCTAATTTTTATGGTAATTTTTTTATTTCGTATTTGTAAAAATTCAACAAATCATCAAACTGATTGATTTTTTTTCATATTTCACATGGGTAAATGTGAGAAATGGGATTCTGAAGCAATAGTTGCCGCGGAGGACCTGGCGCAAACTAGTCTCGACCCAAATAAATTTGCCTGAAATCGTAGCGATCTCTCAATTTTAGGTCCAGTAGTGGGCTCAAGAGCAGTCATTTTTATAAAATGCAATCGTTCGATGAAGAGTAAATTCAACTTGTTGAATATTTTCGCTAGATGGCTAGCAACGCTGATGTACAGTCGAGAATGTGTCGAGAGAAAGACATGCTCTTAGTGAAAAATATATATACTTTTGTCTTAAAGAGATTTAAAATTTCGTTAAGCATGCTTAACGAAATTTTAAAATTAAATTAGCTTTATAATTTTTATAGCTTTTCGAACTGCAGGTGTATATTATGTAAAAAAAAACACTTAAGAGGCAGAAGTATTTTCCAGAAGTTCTTCAACTAAATTATTCATACTTTTCCGTTCCTGTCGATGGCAAATCCAATTTCTGTCAGGTCCTCGCTTCCTTTTCTTTTATCAATTAAATTATTGCCAACAAGAGAACGAAGATATAGTGGCAGTCAAAGTTAAAAGAGAAGATTATCGTTATTGAACTCTAATATCTGAACTTTTAGTTAACCTTTAAAAGTATTTTTCTCCCCGGACTTTTAACAATCGGTGAAAACTTTATTATGCTAATTAGTAAACGTGAATTTTAAATCTGACCCGAATTACTCGGTCAATACAAACAAGTGAAGATAAATGTCTCGAATCAATTTATTCTTGATCAATCATGAAGTTTCGATTCTTTAATGAGCTAAGCTGATGCTTATCACCTGACTATCTAATAATGCAATTTCTTTCTTATAGTGTTATCTACTGACTATTTATAATAACGTTTACTGAAATAATCTTTTGCCTTCATGATGCATAGTTTTCTTAAAAATCTGTATTTACTTACTTCATGCGTTTAGATTATAAAATTTACACATTGTAATTGATACGTGAGATGATGATTTGTGAAGACGATGCAAATTTTATAAGTCTAAAATAAAAAATCTATATTCGATGGCGAAAAAAACTAATTTAAATTACAGCATATGAGGACATAAATCATCTTTTATTTAAACTGAATCTTTTACTATCATACAATAGATATTTATAATGGGTTATCACACATTGAAACTTTCATATAGCTAATTTATTAGATAAATATTCATGACTTTATTCCGACTCACCTAAATTGGCATATATACAATATATTATTCATTACGCCTAAATCCATCGAAGCAATTTAGATAGGTCAGAATAAAGTCATGAATATTTATCTTATGAATTACATAGCCTATATGATAATTTTATTGTGTGATAACTCTTTATAAATATCTATTATATGATAGTAAAACATTAAATTTAATATAATAGGGGATTAGAAGCTTAATAATTAGTATATTTTATTTTAATTTACCAGAAAAATTAAGCAAATTGCCTTGCGTTCTTTGTGTTAGAATTAATTATTTTATAACACTAGGGAACAAAATAAAAGTTTTTTTTGGCACACAAATGAAAATAACTGATCCTAATAGGATTTTTTTATGCTGTTTTCAAATATATAAATAGTTTTTCTCCATCACGTTTGGTTTTTTGTGACAGCCAGCTTAAATGGAAAATATATTTATTTAGACAACATGCATATACTTATTTTTATTTATCTTCTCTAAAATGACGAAATATGGAGCTTCTTCTATGTTTGGCATTTGGAGAATCCCTTTTGAGTGTCAAACAGCAAGAATTTCACTGGCTCTGATACCTTTTTTCCATGATAGAGATGTCTTGATGGAAACGCTCCTGATAGCCCAAGATTGTCGGGGAAGAAATCTAGGTGGAAATCCAAGAAATGCATTTTGAAGGACATATATCTCATATCTTTAAGAGCCGATTCACAATTTCGCAGTAATTTGGAGCTTTGTGATTATCCAAGAAATTTTGTGCAACATCTTTGAATGATTTCCATGCTGACTTTTCAACTGCGCTTAACAAGCTTTCAAATTTCTCATTTTTAATTAAAGTTGTTATTTGTGGGCCCAACTTTGATTTAGCATCACTTATACGAGGAAATTTTTCCTTCAAATAATGAAATCCAGCATTGTTTACATTCATTGCGTTGACAAAGTTTTTGAAAAGTTCTAACTTTATATGAAGTGGGAGTTAGAAGAATCGTGTCAGTATTGACTAATGAGACATGAACGATATTTTTCTGGCCAGGAATAAACATTTCACGCTTTCGCTATTCCTTCTTAACCACTTCTAATTAATATAAAAAGCTGTAATTTTGAGGACATACCTAAGGTCGATGACAATACATTTAAATGTTGTTTTAGAGCAGGCATGACAAAGTTACGGCCCGCGGGCCAGTCATGGCCCGCGAAACACTTAGTTGCGGCATCAATTCAATGATGCTATTTGTTTATTGTTTTATTATCTTGATACCAAAGAAAATGTTATATTTTGTACTTAAACAAATAATACTTAATAAACAAAATTGTTGAACTCAATTATTAGTATTATTTTTATTTATTCATATTACTTAGAGGTATTTATTTTATTTGATTTATTTTTGTGTTTAATTTCTTGTTTACATTATGTTTTCTTTATTTCATCTTTTGAATTTGAAATTAAAGTCCGTCTCGTCAAGATCATTTATTGCATAATTCTCACGATTTTGCATATACTCGTAAAATGAGTGCTTTCGACATTCTGTGGGTGATCGGCTAACGAACATAATCCGTTCCAAGACTTCGTTCGTTAACCGATCATCGATTTATCATAGGTTTCTATGGGAATTTGATTAATTCGGCCAAATAAAATCAATCCGGTAGAAACGACGCTATCGAAAAATAACGGTAAAAATTAAAAAATATTTTGTGGGCGTTTCGAAGAGTTTTTTTTTTTTTTTTTAATCGTTCGCTTGTAATTTTCAAATAAAATACAAAAGCGTTACAAATATAACGACTGAGTTTTATAGACGACTAGCGCCATCTGTGCAGAAGTTACTAGAATATTCCTACTTAACGCCGGGAAAAAATAGTTAAAATACCCATTGTTTGACGTATGTAAGAAATATTCGGTAACTCGACGGATTATTTCGAATGGCTTTACGATTTGAGAAATGGTTAAAACTTTTGCGAAGAGAGAAACGTAACTACAACGACACCAGAGAGACGAAAGCATTCGTCCGAAGTAGTCTCCTGGGCAAGAAATGTACAGTACATCGAGCGCAGGTTTCCCTTCATTTTCGTGATCTTTCCTTTCGTTCGGCTAGAGGAGTGTGTAGCTCATATGTGGCTTTATATTTTCGTGATAATTTTTCGCCTTTTACTAAAGACTACTGTGGAGGGGAACATTACAGTGAGCCTATAGGCAACTTTTTAAATCCCGCTTTAGCGGGATGATTAATTTTATCAAAAAGTAGATCGATTAACTGTTTTAGAGGTATCGCGCTGTGGGTTACAGCTGTTTTTCTTAACACTTTCGCCTTAAGGGTACTGAGAGAGAGTTTTTTTCAACCTCGCTACGAATTCGGCTGAGTCACCGTGTTAGGTTTTCCAACATTTAATTGGTTTGTTGTTAAAGCTAATATTAATACGTTATTTTATGTAAAATAAATTAATGCTGTGTTATTTGTTATGTGACTCGTTTATAAAAGAGACAGTTACTCTCCTTATAAAGCTTTTCAGATATGCATCAGATTGTATTTTTTATTTTAAGATGTTAGTTCTATTAATATTTCCTCGGATTCAAGACCAAGCAGCAGGTCGTGCCTATCAAATGAATCTCTTTCTTCGTCGTCGTCATCTACTACGATTTCTGCATCTTCCACATTGTTGAATGCCACGGGATCAAATTCACAGGAGGTTGAAAATCAACAACAAAGCATGCTGGACTACATTAATTTGATTGAAGATTTTAGACCATTTAAGTAATTAAACGCTGGTCTAAATGCATCTGTACATCAAACACTAAACTTAAGTCTGTTGTATATATTACTCTCGGTGGAATTTCGGGACTTTGAGTATATATATCTGAACTGAGGGGACCGCGACGAGTTAAACGGTACCCTACTTTTGGACCGGAGACGAAAAATAACAAAGTTATCATATTTACCATTTCTTGCCTTTCACAACGCACGCATTCTACGCCATTTTAGTTTTTCACTATGTGGTGCTTTCTGATTCTTTATACATGTTGTCCGTATAAATCGGAAATAGGATAACTTTGTTATTTTTCGTCTCCGGTCCAAACGTAGGGTACCGTTTAACTCGTCGCGGTCCCCTCAGTTCAGATATATATACTCAAAGTCCCGAAATTCCACCGAGAGTAATCTATACAACAGCCTTAATCGAATTTATTCCAAACCTCTATAGTCAATGTCACCTTAATTAATGCACAAATTGTGTAATGTATGTACACTACATGACGTCATTATGACTTTAGACATTGATGAAATGTTTTCCATAAGCAGGTATTTCAGTCGACGGAATCACCCTTTCAATAGACCTATGGTTTGTTCTACCACAACTCTGATAGAACTGTATTTTCTGTTAAAATTTTTTTGTTTGACAGCAAGATTACCATATTCTTTATAAGGTACAGTACAATTAAAAATGTATCCAATGGATATGCTGAATCTCCAAGTAAATAATAGTTATCTCCTAAATACTTTGAAGATCTTTCTTTCAAACAAGGGCGTCGCCAGAGGGGGGTAGAGGGGCAGTTGCCCCTCCCTAGACATGCGAAAAAAATTATTTAAATGCTAAGTCATTTATTGCTCGATTTATAATTCCCGCGCGAAAAATTCAAGAAGATTATGTTTTAATTAAAATAATCTTCTTAAGCTTCTTAAAATTTATGAATCGTTTTTATGTTACCTACATACAATTCATATCCTCTATCAATTTATATCATCTTGCCCCCCCCCCTGGCCCAGTAAATAATACTTATCTCCTAAATACCTTGAAGATTCGTTTAAAAATTTATTATAAATAGGGCTCTGCTGCCAAACCCGAGAATCATTGGCACTACCAGGCCAACCAACAAATGCATCAATAATTCGCATTTCAGAATCGCAGATTATTTGCAACAGGATAGAGTGCCTTCTTTTCATGTTGTAATAACTCTGGCTGTCTTCTTTTGCAGCTTTTATATATGTGTGTGTTCCATCAACACACCCAATTATCCCAGCTAACGAAACAGTACGTAATTCTTCAAATTTACTAACTGTTCTTTCCAAGTTATCAATAGGCCACCTGACAAACTTGCCAATCATACAACACATTTTTTCACAGAAGTCTGTAAAGATTGTGTGTGGGTGATCTTTATTTACACCAAATCTATCTCCAATACTTCTAAATGCCGCAAGAGTCCAAATACTTAATAATACTTGCTTCGTAGGTGAAATAAGAAATCGGCCTTTAATTCTGTTTTTAAATTTATTAATTTTATAATTTCCTATAAAAAATAAACGCATCATCAGTTAATTTAGAAATTAATAGAAAATGTAGCTTATTTTAAGTTAAAAACTTACTTCTGTTGAAGTTTTTATGAATCCTAAAATGAGACTTGTAGTCATTCATAGAATACTACCTCTTTAACGTAATTTCTTCTGTCGCTTAGATTTTTTGCCTTCATTTGATACAGCGATGCCGATCATTAAATTTTCATAATTCTTTTTTTTATTGTGTTGTAATTCTTTAAGTAATACATTACTTTCTAAAACAGAAATTAGCGAACAAGTGACAGCATCCATTTTGCTTCAGCAACAAGTGTTTGTAAAATACCATGCAGCGGTTGCTGCTTATGACGTCATTTACGCTGCATTTTCGCTGCATAAAAAACACACCTTTATCGTTTTCAATCACTTCACGTTTCATAGTTAATGATTGGTTGTGAGTTAAGTTGGACGTTGATGAAATTTACAGTTCTAGCACAACATGCATTACTTTTAAAGTCGACTTTCTTAATTCGTTCTGGAACTTGAAAAAATAAAAATAAATACTTTCTTACTACGTTTATTTATATGTAATAATAAAAATACATATATACACAGTCTTGCATTTTTATTAGTCATGTTTTTTTCGTTTGTGGGGGTTAAAAAATCTGTCTAATGTCGATTGCTTTTCTCTCTTCTTCAGGATTTTTCAGAAGTAATTAATATCATTGTAATTGTAGAGATCCCCAAGCCTATTAACCTCAACCTGGTTTGGATGCCATTCTAAGACTTGTTCTGATATCCTCCCACTTCTTCAAAAGATCTTTAATAGCAGATATATATGCATTAATCCTCTTTTTCAAAGAAAACATATCTCGCCGAGTTTCTTGGTGTTCTTCATTCAAGGGTTCTTGGCGTTCTTCTGTTGTCAGATCAGTTTTAGGTTCCATTATGAGTTCTTCAATGTTCTTTATTTCTCAGATGAGATTTTTGTTACTACTTAAGCTGCTTGAGTCTTCTTGATTATACTGTATCTTTCATAGATAAGATTGAACTGCGGCCTGTTCAAGCCCATACTACCCAGCAACATCAGACATCTGCTCACTCTCTACCTTTGCTATTATACTCTCACCTTTCGAAAATCAAAACCGACGCGAAACTTAACTAGTGCCCACCCGAATACTATAAAAATTGTTTCTGTCAGAAAAATAAAAGTCTGGAATTCAAAGTTCGGAGGAATACTATCCGATCAGTACATACCGGGTTGAGCGTCGATGTCGACGTCTCCCACGCTTCGAAAGTTTCGAATTGTTGCCTGAAGACAAGGGAAGACCAATCAGTATTCATTATTTACGTGCTTCTTTTTCTGTGTGTTCTGTGAAGTGTTCGTTGCCCGAACATAAAAATCTTTCGCAAAAGTGTTCGTTATTCGATTTGTTCGTTAACCGATCCCCCACTGTATTGGTAAATTACAGTTTATGCTTGTATTTTGATTCTTGCAATTCTTATTTCTGGATCAGTTTGCAGACCTGCTTCAGGCCTGTAAATTGGCCGAAATTGTTTGTTTTATGATTAAAGTTATTGCTGGAAAAGTACAAATGTTGTTGTTGTTGTTGTTTTTTTTTTATTGTGAAATCTCGGGTTATTAAAAAGTAATGAAAGCTTTTTTAAAAATTATTATTAATTTATTTCTTTATTAGAAAATAAATAAAAATAATTCTTAATTACATTTGTAATGTGCTATTAAATTAATATCGTAAATATCGAATTGTTATTACTTCGATAATTCAAGTAATTCGTTATGTTCGAATAATTTTTTCAAATTTACATTCGTTTTCAAAATAAATATATTAAATGAACAGCTTAAAACAGCAATTTTATTTAAGATTCTATAGAAATTTTGTAAGGATTAATTTTTACAACTTGTAAGTTTTAGTTAACTGATGAAAATTATAAGTATTAATATATTTAATAATTTAATTGAATTTAATTATTAGTTATATGTAAAGTTAAAATGTAAAGGAAAGAAGTCTAATAATTTCTTAATGGTATAAATTTAAATAATAATAAAAGCCTAAAAGGAATAATTTTGTTGAATTGTGATAAATTTGTCTCTATTCCAAAAAGAATGTTTAAGTTTAAAAAAAAATCAGGCTTAATGTTAAAATTATATGTGGCGCCATCTGTTATGAGACTTATTAATAAAATATTTTTTTATCTTATATATAAAATTCTCGTGTCACAATGTTAGTTACCTTACTCCTCCGAAACGGCTTTACCGATTTTTACCAAATTTTATATGCATATTCAGTAGGTCTGAGAATCGGCTACTATCTATTTTTCATACCCCTACCTCATTTCCTCCTTTCAAAAATATATTTATATATGGATTAAGGCTTTTATGTCCAACAGATGGCGCTAACTTCCGACGACCTAAGTTTGCTTTTCTGTCAGGCATTATGCTTTTCTGTGAGAATGGACTGAAGCAGATCATTTTCTATCTATCTATATAAATAAAATATAACGTTCGTTTGTTCCTACTGATTCCTTTGAAATTTTGACACAACGTTGCATTCGAATACGCACGTGTTTTTATATAATATACATGTCGAAATTCCCCCAGTGGGGGGAGATGGACGGGATTAAGGCTTACCGTGAATAACTCTGCTTCTATTATACTATTTTACATGCGGTTTTTTGCGTTTTTAATTGCGTTTTAATAGGTTACGTCAACAGAATATACACTAAAAAGGATTTTTCGATATTCCCCAGCGGGAAAAGTGACGGGATTAAGGCTTACTGTGAAGAACTCGGCTTTTATTATACTATTTTAGATGCGTTTTTGATTGCGTTTTAATGGGGTACGTCAAGAGAATGTACACTAAGAAGGGATTTTTTGAAATTCCCCCCACGGGGGAAGTGTTATACATTTATAATAGATACATTTTGAGCCACAACAACGTGTGGCCGGGTCAGCTAGTATTATTATAAAAGGCTAAAATCTTATTTTTTAAGTCGGATGAACCTGTCTTTGACGTTCATCAGTCTTTAGTGTTTTTAAACCTTTAGTATTCTTTTTTGAAAAGTACAGAAATTTATCATAATTCAATAAAATTACTCCTTTTTAAGGTTTTATTGTTATTTAAATCTTATATCGTAGGATAAATTAATTCAAATAATTATACTATTTACTTTCCGATCCGTTTGAATGTCTGTAAAATCGTGATAGAGCTCTTATCTGCATTGTTTCTTTATACTGTATATCGTGGAATTAACAATACGTTTTAAGATTAGATTATAAAATTATTTTTATTTGTATGAAGCGGATAATTATCACATTTAAATGATAATGATATCACGAATTTCTTTTAAAAATTTCGTAATTTATGGAGAATGTTGATAAGCGTTACATGATAGTTAAGGAATAGAAAATAAATAACTTTTATATAATTTTTTTTTCAGATGGAAAGGAAAATTCTCTTTCGAAGAAAAATATGAAATTCTTAAAGTTAATTATGATGATTTTTTTCATAAGTTTATGTCTAAACATCGTTCCGTTTTTATTGGAATGGCATCTTAATATCGGATTTGGTAAATAATTCTAAAAGTTTATTATTCTCATTCTCGACAAATTTAAAAATTGTAAAATCATTTTTATTAATATAATGCATATTATATTTGGTAATGTAATTTTTCATACTCGTGTTTGACAGTTTATTACGAATTTATTAGTTAGCCCATCTTGGAATTATGGCGCCTTATCTTACCATCTGTGTGTATATCACACTACATAAAAGTCCGCAACTTTTTAAATTGCAATTAGTAATATTTTATCAAGAATCACTACTCGATAAAATATTATTAATTGCAATTAAAATATTACTTGGAGCGGAATCATTACCGCCAAGTAAAAATGTCACTGGCTGACTACAGGAATAGTAGTCAGGAATACAGTAATCAGAGTTGTCTATTTCGGGGGTCAATTTCTCCGCCTATAGCAATTCTGAATATCTTGTTGAAAAGATAATTGTTTTGTTAGACAATATGCAAAATTTCAGTTTTTTAAATTGACGGGTTGCAGAAATATAAGCAATTCTCTCCAAAAACCTGTATCTCTGCTTTTCTTCATCCGGCACTGCAGACGCTCCTAGGAAAAACTACTGGCTCTTGAAAGCTCAAATTTTAAACTTAAGCATCTCTCGTTGTCGGTGAGGTGCTCGCCGAACTTCCGGATCGATAGGTCAAAGTTCAGGCCAGATGGCCGAACGGCCAAGGTGGTAGTCTATTGCTCTGGGAGACCCGGGATCAAATCCGAACGGGTCGAAAAATCCCCAGGATTTTTCGGAGGATGGTCCGTCCGGATAGGTAGAGCCCCGTCCCTCACCACCCGGCCGTCCCATTGTGGGCCTAGCCGAATCCATAATGGGCTTGCTAAAAAGAGGTTCTTTTAGTGCCCACAGAACGGAAAAAATAGAAAAAAACAGATCGAAGTTCACGGGGATTTCTCATAGAACTACGGGGGGACCTCGCTTAACGAGCATAATTCGTTTCAGAATATTACTAGTAATGCAAAACACTCGTTAAGCGAAACAATTTTTTCCATGGAAATTAATGTAAAATACGATAATGCGTTCCATACCGAAACAAATACTCAAACATTTTATGTATAACTTTTATTTAAAGAAAATTATACAATATACATTGTTAAGAAGCGTGAATCATCATTCTTCTAGCACGGAACGAACCAACCTGGAACGCGAATTCGATTTACAAAAAACAAAAAACAAACCCCTCGAAATACAGTAATTTCTAATATTATAGCCTATACACAGGCCAAGAATTTGGCGTGTTTATTATATAACGAGCTATGGTTGTTGATGTTTATATGTAATATGTCTGAACACAAGTTTGGAAAAATGTATGACCACAAGCGACACTAAGACGCTAGCGAAACGATTGCTAAACATAGACTGATGTAAAATGCACAAAATCCGGGACTATCCTTCTCTCGTGACTCGTTATGCGAAACATCGCTCGTTAAGCGAGTTATTTTTACAATTTATTTTGCTCGTTATGAGAGGTGCTCGGTAAGTGAGGTTCCACTGTATTTTACTTTTCTCGCTTAATTTTACAATTATAACGATAAAACTGCAACGAAATGAATGACTGTCATTCAAAATATTGTCAATAATAAGAAAAGCTCAAATTCATGCTAATTAAATCTTTTTATAACGATTTTATTAAACGTAATACTGAAAACGTTCGGTCGGTGGCTATTGTTGAACTGTACGTCATAGTTTTAAGTCTTGATGTAATAATGCAATCATTAATCAAAAACAATTGATATTCAAAGAAAAACAGCTGAGATGTAAAAAAAATTTGTGCCAAATAAAAAATTATGACAATTTAGATCACATTCATATTTTTTCTTAGGAGTTTTTCTTTGGTAAAGATAAGCTTATCGCTCCAAAGCGAAATAGAGAAAACAATAATAAAAATTTTGGGACTGTCGCTTCGATGTTTTTGTTTGGCTAATCAAAAATCCAGCAACGAGTTGCGTAACTTTCCTTGCTGTTATTAGATTTTATTTTAAAAAAAATAATTTTTACAATATATTTTTAATTATAATAAATAAAATTTTACGTGGCACCATCTGTTATGAAATTTTGTTATAAAAACTTTATAATTTAATTATTATAAAATGGCAAAAAGCATAATTTTGAGAGACGAGATAAATTTTATTCAAAAAAAAAAAGAAGAAAGAAAAAGAAACTGCGAATGCTAACAAGAAAAAACTTCATCAAGTCCGATCAGTCTCCAGATAGGATACGTGACACCCTATATCTCCCCACCCCCTTGACTTTTAACCAACAAAATTTAATAGACGGGGTACAGTCACGTGATATAACGTCATCGCTCCGCCCAACAAAACAATCGTCCGCCATATTGGTGGCTGATTTCACGTTACCTTGCTTGATCACTTTATTATGTCAACGTGAAAGAAAGGAATTTTAACAGGCTTTGCAGCCGATTTGAAAGGCAATGATTTGATAAAATATAAAGAGAAAACTTATTTTATTGAATGTGATCCATACGAAATGAAACAAACGGATTTTTCCTCTAACGATTTAACCACGTGGCCAACTACAGAACATGGAGACAATAACGGATTATTTGACAAGCGGATTTATTCATCGTGATATTTTATCAAAAGCCGTTCGTAATGATTTAATTTTGCTTGTAGGAAAGGTACGTATCTTCATAAGAGACTTTCAATTACTCATAACATAACTGCGTTAATATAATGATGAATGTAATGTTATGAGTAATTGAAAGTCTCTTATGAAGATACGTACCTTTCCTACAAGCAAAATTAAATCATTACGAACGGCTTTTGATAAAATATCACGATGAATAAATCCGCTTGTCAAATAATTTATTGTCTCCATGTTCTGTAGTTGGCCACGTGGTTAAATCGTTAGAGGAAAAATCCGTTTGTTTCATTTCGTATGGATCACATTCAATAAAATAAGTTTTCTCTTTATATTTTATCAAATCATTGCCTTTCAAATCGGCTGCAAAGCCTGGTAAAATTCCTTTCTTTCACGTTGACATAATAAAGTGATCAAGCAAGGTAACGTGAAATCAGCAACCAATATGGCGCGCGCTTCTTTGCGCAATCTCTGTATATATGAGCGGAGTCATGTGACGTCACGTGCACCCCTCTATAGCATTTATTCATTTTTGAAATGTATGATTTAATAAATTTTGAACCAACTTATATAAAATAATAATTAGAAACGATCAAAAAACATACTCATTTATATTAATTTAATTTGTTTAGGTAACGAAATTACTTCATTGAATAAGAAGACTGGAATGATGAGAATTTTACAAACAAAAAATTTTTCTACTATATTTGATAAATTTATTTCAATATTAAATCCGTTGAATATAAAATTATTGATATATAAAAATGAAAATAATTTAATCAGAAATTATAAATCAATATCAAAATTAATTAGAAGAAATGTTAAATTATTACCAGTTTATGAAAAAGAGAACGTGACGAGGATATTGTTATTTGCTTACTTTCGAAGTGGATCTACATTTTTAGGAGATATTCTACAAAGAAGCCGAAGAACCTTCTATCACTTCGAACCTGTACATTTGATCTCGTTCAACTCAAGAATCGAGCGTAACAAAACGTCGGATACTTTCAGACTTTTAAGTCATCTCTTTCGTTGTAATTTTAATCTAACAAAACGTTACATTCGATGGGCATCCTTACGAAAAAACAGATTTTTATTTAAAAGAAACAGATTCCTGTGGTATACCTGCCGTAAATACTCACATTCGTGCTTTAATTCTAGATACCTTCACAATATTTGTATTCGATCTCCCGTTCAAGTTATGAAAGTTTTGAGACTTCAGCTGAAAGACGTTTTAATTTTTCTTCAAGAAAACCCTGATTTAAATATTAAGTTAATTTATTTGAGTCGGGATCCGAGAGCCATCATGAGTTCTCGTAAAGAATTACATTGGTGTCAACGTGATAAATGTAACAACCCCGTTGTTCTATGTGAAGAAATGAAAAACGATGTGGAAGAATTGCGAGTTGCAAACGTATCTTATCTGTGGATACGATACGAAGATTTATCACTGAACACAGTCAACGTTTCTAGAAATCTCTTGAAACGGCTATCCCTTCCCTTCTCCAGGCTACTAGAATCATATTTGTTTTCTCACGCGAGGGCCAAATTAATCGATGAGAAAAATCCTTATTCCACTCGTAGAAACTCGTCGACTGTACCTTATAAATGGTTGAAAAGTTTGACCTTTCCAGAAATTAACAATATTCAAACGAAATGCTTCGAAGCAATGAATATCTTTGGTTATGTAACTATTAATAAGTCCGCGTATTTTGATTACAAAAAACAGAACGTTCAATTAAAGAAAAAATTCTTATATCCGAGTATAGAAGGATTGCCGTTTAGAAATTAAATTAAAATTTCAAAATATAAACGAAATTGTTTCGAAAATTGAACGTTTATGAGAACGAATTAGCCTAATGTTTAAACGATCCGAAAGAAAGAATATGTGTATATACATACTAATTTGTAGAAACATTGAAGTTTGTGTGTAATTTATGTATTTATAAAGTTCATACAAAATCAGTCCTTTAAAAGAATTTGAATTTATGAAAGGAATTTACTTTTAAATGCGATAATCTAAACATAAAATGTTCCATATGTTTATAACATTTAAAAATCAGTTTTAATTCATTATACACACTGTATATAATTAAGTGACATATAACTAATTCACAGATCCACGTGCATTCCACTTGTATCTGTGAATTACAGTAATACCTCGGTTTTCGTTGATTTCGGTTATCGTCAGTTTCGGTTTTCGTCGATTTTTTACGCGAAAATTTGTCTCGGTTTTCGTCGGTTGCCTTGGATTTCGTTGGCGTGCCCACGTGACGTCCTGCTAATTTTGCGAAAACATAGGGCGACTCACGCGTTTTCCTGCTCAGTGTGGCGTTTTTTCTCGTTGTGTGAGCATTACCCCGCGCATCTAGCCAAACAGTTCCATTGCTTTCCTTTCCTTTATCTCCATCATGAGACCAAAGAAAGTTTCCAGAGCCAGCAGCCCTTCGAATGTCATGTTAAATGTTCATTTATTCTTTACAATAGTTTTTTTATATTCATTTTATATTAATTTCTTATTGTTTTTAGTATTAAGCACAATACTTACTTTCTTTAAAATGTGTTTTTGGTATGTATTTTGGAGTGTCTAGAACGAATTAATTGCATTTACATTGATTCATATGGATTACGAGTAATTTTCATTCATTTCAAATTATCGGTAATTGACGATAATTTACCGATACTTTGAAATGAAAGAAAATTTTCTGGTTACGTGTAAGGAAAAGGGTCGGTAAGTTTGGCGGAGACCACAAAATGGACGCAGAAATTTCAAACAATATGATGAAATGTGCAGACAATAAAAATTCTTGGTTTTCCTCTATCTATGAAAACTTAGAAATTATTGTACTTGTGATAGAAATTACTTATTCTGTATTGTTTCGGGGGAAAGATGAACGTGACGTCATTCTCCAAATACGATGTTCGCTGAATGAGGTCATAAACGTCATTGTAAGAAATTGCAAGTAATCAAAAACATTTTATTTATTACTACATTCATGACAGTAATATTACTTCATGTTTCACTTCCGTTCCCACATACAAAAGAATAATGTACTCTATTCGCTGATTCCATTTCTATAGATTGATAGATGTACTGTAACAGGGTTGATGGATATATTGATCACCCAACCGAGTTTTAAAATAAAGTTAACGTATCAGGTAGCCGATAGCTGGCGCTCGAGTCTCTTTGCGGTGAGAAGAAGCTGTTTTATTCATTTGATTGGTAAATAGCTTTGCTGTTTTCAAGTACTTTTGTAAGCTTTTTACGGTTCTGACCAAAAAAACATCGTATAAAATAAAATGTAATTACTAATATCACGTATAAAGAAAGAAAACGTCCATTTGGTTTTTAGAAAAATTGAATAAGGTAATTGATATTACAGATGAGGAATTGGATCAATTAAATTGAAAATAAAAGTATTTTTTAAAATATTTTTGTTTAAAACTGTTTTATTGTTACATATCGTACGCAACTTTTGTACATAATGTTCTATTTCTGTATGTAGTGTATCTGTATAATTAATAAACAACATTTGAATTTTTCAATGTTTTGTATTTTATTACATATCAGTGACAATATAATTGTCACTGATATATAATAAGGAATTATATAATAAAGAATTACACTCAAACCTGTTTTTGTGCGGTCTATTTTTGTGCGATTTTTTATTTGTGCGATTTGTTTTGTGTGATTTTTTTGTGTGCGGTATATGAATTTCAATCAAATTGGTATACTGCACAAAAATAATTGCACAAAACACATTGCACGTATAAAAAATCGCACATAAAAGACCGCACAAAAACAGGTTTGAGTGTATGTTTATCTTCTGATGCATTTAAACAGACATAGAAATTTTACCCAGATAAAGGCAAACTTTATTTTTAATTTTACTTATATATTATACTAAGTGATCGATACAAACGTGTAAACGCAGTTCCGAGGAACCGTTTCAACAATAGATTAAACTAGAGGATACGCCTCTGGAACTAGATTGCCCCACTTCTTGATCAGTCTATGGATCGTTCTGTCTCTGGTCGAGACAGGTCAGCTTTATAGCCATACGAGCAGGATACAATTTCCATTATTTTCGTTAGATTTTTTAACGTTTGTAACTCAACTACATTTATAATCATTGCTAAGTATTTCATATTTATTAAATTGGTATTTTTAATGAATATTTGTACATTCTGAATCATTAAAAGTAAACTTTTTCCTGTCACGTGCATTATAATCTTTTGCTGATTTTGCTGCTTGGGTATCAGGTGCGTGGAAAAGCAATCTTCAAAAGCTGATAGCAGTCATTCAGGAAGTACTGCATTTTAAATTCACGATGATGCTTTGTGGAGTAAGAGTGAAAAAGAAGAGAATTGTAACGAAACTTCGGAAGGCGAGTTTGAGTAGACAAAAAATGATAGCGTCAAGAAAACATGGTTGTTTGCCTTAATACGTGCATTTGATGATAATTTATTTGTGATTAAACGAAAGAAAATTAGTATTGTATTAATAAATCTAATTTTCTTTAATTTGATCTTTAAAGTCACACCTCGTCCTAAATGCGAGATCGTCGATCGTCTTATACGCGAGTAAGTACGGTATTTTACGTATAACGTTTATTCAAAGAAAATTATACAATATACATTGTTATGGAGCGTGAATCATCATCACCTTTTCTTCTAGCACGGAATGAACCAACCTGGAATGAGAATTCGATTTGCTGAAAACAAAAAAAAAATCACAGATAATAGCATGATGGAGCATGCGCACAATCCGGGACTTCCCCTTCCTCGTCACTCGTTATGCGAAGCTTCGCTCATTAAGCGAGACATCTTCAAAAAAATTGATTTGCTCGTTAAGCGAGATTTCACTGTATTTTATTGTAATAGGACAGTCTTCAATAATTGTTTAAAAACATTTACTAAGTGCGTCGCAAGCGGCAGTACAGGGGACCTATTCTGAGTAGTATCGTTAAGCTAACGAATACGATAAAAACCAGTTTCTATCGGAACCACGTGATTCGCGTTTAATCAACTGTGAAAATGCTATTCCGAGCCGTACGTTTCGTTTTCGGTGCCGATAGCCACGTGCGATAACTAAGCTTTTGTTATCGGTCACTCTCGAGCTGCCGTTAGGAACGTAACGAAAGTGAAAACAACATGGCGTCTTTTCGTGTAAGAATGATTTTACTTCACGAGCAATTGGAGAGAGGGGACAGCAGTAACACCGATTAAATTTAATACTCTTTCTTCAACTTCAGTTAATTTTTGATTAACTGAAGGCCCACCTCCTGTTTGAAACGTTGATTTTTTTATTTGTGAGGCTTTACTTTTAATGTTTGCTTTCCAGTCACTCCATGTCTATGCAAATAATATTTACATTTAATAAGATGTATTGCATTTGACATTTAATCATAATACTAATTCTAATTTGGTTATAAGGTTTATAGAAGTAGAACTTGTGGCAAAATTAAGTTTGTCATTTTATTCTTAATGAATGAATTAAAAAATACATTAATTACATGAAGTTATATAGAAATATACAAAGAAACTTAGACATACTTTGTATAATTGTAAAATGTTAGCATTATGTAATAATAGAAATCTTTATTTTGTAGATTTTATCTAAGTTTAATGTCGGCTTTAATTCATTAGTTTTAGTATAAAAAAATACATTCTATATACGTAACTTAACAGTAAACTATACACTATACATATATGACTATCTATCACATAAATTATAATTTTTAAAAACAAATATTTGCTTAACGGATAGCCTGACAAAATAGACCCAGTAATAGACCCAGACATTTTAAAACAAAACAAAACTATATCACTAGTGCTAGTACACGACAATGCTAAAAGCACGTGCTTCGCTTAGAAAATGGCGGGTTGCAGTCACGTGACAAAATACAATGTTAACTAAACTGTGATTGGTTAAAGCGTAATAGCTATCGATAGCATGGAACCCAGACGCATCTCGACCGACTACCCGTAGCGAAACCCACTTAACGTGAAGCACAGAATAGCGATTTGTCTAAGGTTCGTTAACTGCCTTTCGCTAAGGCGACTTATCGAATGTCCTGTGTATCGCTCTCGTTCAGTTATCGAAAGAGCTCAGAATAGGTCTCCAGGACGTGCACCGCGCGTGGGCGCCATCGTCAAGAGAACACCAAAACAAAAAACAAAAAAAAAAATTGGTTGTTACGTTCAAAAGCAAACTTTTGAACGGCCTAAATATTGACGTTTGCATTATATATTTACATGGATTTATAGTATTGCACGATGAAGCGTGTGCAAAGTGGTGCTAATGATGAGTTTCTCGTCTAGCGAAGAATAAACTTGTACTGACTAGTATAGAATACCTTTGACAGATGTTCAAACCAACCAAACTCAATTCGAAGGATTTTATATGCTGATCAAAAAGATAAAAATTCATGATATATTTGAATTTATTCGTAAGTGGCAAAAAAATAGAACTTCCGCGCTGGCTAGAGATACTGCGGCTGCGTTGCAAGCAAAGCTATTCTTTTGAGGATTGCTACGTTGTTGACATCGAGATAACGATAATATACATTTATAATGGTATTGAATGAACACAAATGTTATTATACGTGAACACAAATGTTATTATACGTGTAAGCTAACTTTTATAAAACTCAATTAGAGTAATCTCGAAGGAAAAATTCTAAATTACTGTTTGTTTGTTTGTTCTTAAATGACCACTTGCTCCCACTGAAATATGGGAATAATGTTCTTAATGGTCAATTTTAAATCACTTCCGATATTTATCGGCTGAAATTGAAAATAGAGAAGGTCCTATTTGGTCAGGTCGTTGCAATTTTTATCGTGCACAAACGTCACAACTGACAATTTCCTTTGAAATAGTAACCTACCTTGTTCACCCCTGTAAATGAATTTATAAAGCTTAAAAAAAATCTAAGTTCAATTTTAAGAAACCGTATTGTTTTGCATGGTCAGAGTCTAAAAAGTAAGATTATATTAATTAGACTGCAATTTGAAAAAATTGCAGACCTATAAATTCTCCCTGTCGTCTGTACATTTGTCTGTCCTTCCTAAATTTCGAAAATGGTGTTAGATAAATGAAAGATGAATTAAATTCAAGAACAGATATGGAAACCATAGGGCAGGAAGCTCCGATTAACTATATATATTAACTTCCGATACAAACTGAAAAACATGTTATTTCAACTCAAAAAGTTTTCCCTGAAAGGTATTAGATAGATGCCGGCACGACTCTATTGCTATGATGTACAGGGGCAAGCTACTATTAATTTGAGATGGAGAACATATATTTTAAATTAAATAAATTAAAAATATGATTAAAAATTGCAACCCGACATTGTTTAAAACTTAAGCTTATTTCATGGATATTTTCTCTTGTTTTATTTTATTCATTTCGTCCTGTGGACAATTAAGTCTTTTCTCATGCCCATTATGGGTTCGGCCAGGCTCTCATTATTTCACAATGGAAGACCAATGACCAATGAAGATTGATCCCCTAAAAAATCTGAAATTGACAGACAATCCCCTAAAAATTTTCCGAGGTTTCTGACGTATTCACACAGCTCACAGAGAATAGTAGAATGCGTTTCATAATTATGTAAAATATTGATAAGTACAGAAAAGATATTAATTAATTATAAAGATAAAATTCCAATTCTCAAAGCTTTTTATTTGGATATCATAAATTAGTGTCATATTCAGGGGCGTAAGAAGGGGGGAAAATGGGTCCAGCTCAAAAATGAAGAGCGGTTGCCATGATTACGGCCATTTGATTTTCAGTTCTTACCTAGTTATTTCAACTTTTCCAATTTCTAAATCTTTCTGGGTAGAGATAACTTATATATATTTCTAGGAGAGAAAGAAAGCAATACCTTAGGGATAAGCCTTTCTCGTATTGAAAAGTCTATTGATTCGGTCTGACAGTGTTGCACGCTAGCCGTATGTATATTTGAAATTAGAATTGTATTAGTAACATTCTCAACAAAAAGTAGTTCGGCCACGGCGGAACCGGCTGGACCTGTTCCCACGCTTTCATATTGTAAAATTATTTTGCTTTCACCGATTCACTCACTGCTAGACATGAAATGTTCGAAGAGAAGCAAACACACAAGCAGCGACCGAATGACCAATGAAGTTAAAAATTCAAACTTTTCATTGGGGAGTCTGATTCAACTGGTTCAATTCTGGAATCTAAAGGAATTTTTCGTGGATTGTATAAATCTGATATGTGGAGCTCCGTCCCTCATCACCTAATCGCCTTTATTATAATGTTCCTCTTAGTGCCCACAAGGCGGACAAACTGTTCAGTTTATTTTATGAACTTAGATGAATTTCAAAAATATTTTTTATTTCTAAATTCAAAGTCATCGATTCAAATAATAAAATATTTATTGTTGTTGGTTAAACAATTCATTATTTTATATTTCAATTGTTTTTGCATTTTGAATACTTAATATGTACTGACACGACAACATTTTATACGCGTGACGTCGTTATTAAAATTAGGAAAGATGACGAAAGAATTAAAAAAATTAGAAAGTCAAGAAATTTTAAAATATCCATTGAATATTGTTTATCCGATCGAACAATGATTACAGATAGAGCACGTAAATATGCAAATTAGTAGAGTGTTCTCTATTAAAGATTAATATCTTTAATAATTCTTCGGCTTTAAAATGAATAAAATTTGTTGTACCTCTACATATAGTACATGTATAGGATTTAATGTGAATTCAACCAAACTGGTAAATTTGGTTATATGAAAATAGTTGAATCAAATCGGTCAAATATAGTAGGTTACGTTTATTTTATTCTTTATTCGTACTGTACAGTAAGTTACAAAAACATTGAGTTGCAACACGATTCTTATTTATGGTTATATTTACTTACGTTATTCGCCTATTTATTTAATTATCCTTATTTTCTGAAATTGTTTTGTTAGACAACAACTGTACCCGTTTATAACTAATTTGCATAATAATAGTGTAGTATTGGAACTGAAATCATATAAATATTTGTACTTTTTATAATGAATTAATCAATACATATTAAATAATGAATACTCATCATTAATAATTTGTGACTTTACAAAACTTTATGTAAATTAGCATGATGTCACTAGCGTGTACAAAAGATGACTGTTAAGGTGCGACTATGCAGACGTGAATTTAGTAGCGAGCGATATAGTTCTCGCAAAGGAAAACATGCACAAGCGAGAAGCGAGAAATGTCGCTGGCGAGAGCGAATTTCTGGTTCTCGAACATATCTGATAGGTTTTGATATTTATCGCGTCTCGCCTCTTCTCGCCACATATTCTCGCTCGCTCGCGTCTGCATAGTCGCACCCTTAGGGAATTTCTGGTTCGAGAACCAGAAATTCGCTCTCGCTTCTCGCTTGTGCATGGTTTTCCTTTGCGAAAACTAAATCGCTCGCAACCTCTCGCTCGCTCTAAATTCGCGTCCGCATAGTCGCACCCTTATGGGTTTTTTTTTTATAATTTTTTATAATTTAACTCTTTCCGCCCTGTGGGCACTAAGAGGGCCTCTTTTAGTAGGCCCATTATGGGTTCGGCCAGGCCCACAATGGGGCGACCGGGTGGTGAGGGACGGGGCCCGACATATCCGAACGGACCACCCCCCGAAAAATTCCTGGGGATTATTCGACCCGTTCGGATTCGATCCCGGGTCCCCCAGAGCGGTAGGCTGCCACCTTGACCGCTCGGCCATCCGGCCGTCCACCCTTATGGGTTAACTGACCAGGTCAGTTTAGAAATGTTGCATTGTAAGTTGTTAAAGTGTTGCTTGATGGTTTCACTTTTGTTTTGATTATTTCCAATAATCAGGTCGCCTTGCAACGTTCTCAAAAATTTTGTAAAACTAAAAAAATATGTATAGTTTTCTTTACATTCAATTTAAAAAAATTAATATTAAAACTTGTTTCTGTAATTGAAGATTAGTTTATGTCAGCTAATTATACTGACATTAGCATGAAAGAATTATCTGTCACAGACATTAAAATTTGTATTCTGTTAATATTAAACACTTACTTACGTTTCAAAGATTGCCTATTATGGTGTACTATTTCACTTTCTTAACACTCTAACGAGATATTTAAAATACATTTCATGAATTTTTAAGTTGACGTAAGCGAATTTATGTTTGCATGTTTATCGTGCGTGGCTCAATTAAAGTACGGTGTTTATAATAAGTTTTCATTTATATATCTTTAAAACATTTTTTAAAATGAATATTTATTTAATAAAATCGTACAGAATAGTGATGATGGTATTTTAAGTACTAAGCTGGAAAAAACTGTAGACTTTGATACATTGTTTAAATCTTTTTCACATAAAATCGTTTTCTTACAAATCAAAATGCATTTGATGCCTTACTCTATTCCAGAGATATAAAAATCAGCTTTAACGCTGAACAAACTTTTACTTAACTGGGGCGTATCCAGGTGGTACTTATGGTACTACATTACCCTTTGATACGAAAACGATCAGTTTTGTTACTTTAAAATAAATATATTAACGCATACCGCACGACTTCGATTACGTAAGATTTGGTAACTAAAGTAATTAGGTAACATTGTCCGAAAAACGATAGGGCATGTATCTTGGTTTCCTCTATTTCTGCCTTGAACAGCACCCATATTCTGAAAATCCTGGATATGCCACTGGTTTAAATGAGCAGGGTTGAGCTTGTTGAAAGTGTTGATTCAAATTTAGTGAACAATAAGTTGAGTTTATCGGTACTTTTTATAATCTTTTGTTTTGTGTGTTCTATACGGATCTATACAAAGGCACGTATTGGAGGTCTTATCTTTAAGACTATACGAATACCATCGACATATTAATATAAGGCAGTTTTATTGAGATGTAAACTTTCTTGGCCGTTGTAATCAAAATATGTAGAATTATCAATTTCTTTGTATCCTAATTTATTCATGGTACCTGCGCATTTAATTTGGATATTATTAATTTCTCGATACGGTAACCGATGTAGCCACTCAAAGGGTGCCGTTGAAGAATTTCTTCTGGTCGAATAAGGGTCTTTGGTGTCTGATAATTTTGCATTCGTATGAGAATGCAAAAACGAAGTTACTTGATATGTAAAAGGAATACCTAGCCATTTGTAAAGATTTCTAGTTATATTTTCGGTATCTAGAGATAAATCTTCGTATCGTATCCATTGGTGGGGTATGTTGGACTTTTGCAATTCTTCGAAATCATTATCCATTTCTTTACACAGAATAGCTGGATTATTGCACTTTTCTTTCTTACACCAATCTAAAACTTTTCGAGAACTGATGATAGCTCTCGGATCTCGACTCAAATATAACAGTTTTATATTTAAATCGGAGTTTTCTTTCAGAAAAAGCAAAGCATCTTTAAGATGAAGTCTGGTAAGTTTCATAACTTGTACGGGTGATCTAGTACAAATATTATGCAAATATTGAGAATTGAAACATAAAACTGAGTATTTATTGCAAGTGGACCATAAAAATCTGTTTCTTTTAAACAGAAACATATGCTTTTGAAAAGATGCCCATCTATTATAACGAAAAGTCTGAGAGAAATTACAACGAAAAAGGTATGATAACAGTTTGAATGCTTCGGACGATTGATTGTGATCGAGTCTAGAATTGGATGACATCAAATGCAAAGGTTCAAAGTGATAGAAAGTCTTCCAGTTTTGTTGTAAAATGTCTCCTAAAAATGTAGAACCTCCTCGAAAATACGTAATTAATAATATTCTCGTTACGTTCTCTTTTTTAATAACAGGAAATAATTTAAAATTGTTCAAGATGATTTGACGATATACGTTCCAGTTCTTTTTACTCGTAGTTTTTAATTTAGTATGAGGAACTTTATTCAAAATAGTTGATTTTTTGTTAGACGTCGCTATAGCTGGCAATGATTTTTTGTTAAATGCAGTTATGGATGTGGTTGAAGACTTTGTAGCGGGTGGAATTAGTCTCGTGGAAGATTTTTTAATAACAACTGCTGTTGTAATAGTCGACCGCTTTTTAATTACTGGAGTTGAAGAGATTTTTGACTTTATCGGTTCTGTGTTTTGTAAAATTCTCAATGTTCCTTTTCTTGAATTGGACGGAGTAGATGAAATACCAACTGAAAAAGAAACCAGAAAATAGTAAGTGTATTGAAGCATAACATAAATATATGCTATATTGTGTTATTTTACGTTTAAAATGTAAAATGTTTAAGAAATAAAGGAAATAAATATAGTAAGATTTTAAATGATACTCTACAATGATAAAGAAAAATTATTGATAATTATTATAAATTAATGTTATCATCTGTATTAGTAAATCTAATCTTGAATTACCAAATCTTTTTCCCGGTGTTTTTTAACCATTTTCTAATAGTGATGCCTCTACTTCTTTTATAACGGTGTTACTGCGCTTTTAGTAATACACGTAAATGTTATGGCGCTGCTTAGGCACTATTTTGCGGCACTGGAGCCCACCGGTGGCTAAATAGATAAAACCTCTGAACATTGATTGACAGTTGGTCGCGGGTTCGCGTGTGACCAAACGGGCTGGCAACATGAAGTTTTCTGGGTTTTCTTCATGTGTCTAATAACACTTAAATAAGGGTCGGTTTCCCATAAAAAATCCTCTATAGTGGCATTCCTCATTGACAGATTGTCCAAGTATTGTCTTCTTCCATCAATCCATTTCACGTCACCCTAAAGTATCATTGTGGTATCCCGGCTGAAAACCATTGCTCTGTCCTACCAAATTATTTTGAGTTACGTCAGTATCGGATTGGTTTTTGATCACGGCACCGACACATGGGTGATCTGCCGAGGGGAATGCCTCCCAGGAGGTATTTTATGTGAAAATGGCACTATTTAGGCACGAGAAAAAAAAACCTGAAAAACTACGTGGCCAGCTTGTTGGCGAGGCGCGAACTTACAATAAAGTACCATCCATCAATTCTTACTCCTGAAGAGGAGCAATTGCCATCTTATACTATAAAAATAATAAATCAAATACAAGATAACACAATAAAAACATGCACACATAAACACACACACACAAAAAAAATAACAAACACGAAACATATATATATATGTTTCGTGTTTGTTTTTTTTTGTGTGTGTGTGTTTGTGTGCATGTATGTGTAAATTTTAAATTCGGTACTAAACACGATACGCACACGCAACTGAGTGCCGATTGGGTAACGTATGTCGTATGATCACACCTCAACTTATTATCACTTTGTCCGACTAGGTGATAGCAGTATTCATAATGACCGGTCAATTTGATAAATTAATCAATATTTATTACACTGCCCGCCCTTTTTGGTCATTATTCATAATGCCCGATTAATCACTTTGTCCATAACATATATATATATATATATATATAAGTGATTAATCGGGCATTATTCATAATACCGTTGTAATTTCTTTTTGGTCATTATGAATAATGACCAACAAAATCGGGCATTGTAATAAATTTCAATAATTTATCAAATTGACCGGTCATTATGAATACTGCTATCACCTAGTCGGGCAAAGTGATAATAATAAGTTGAGGTGTGATCATACGACATACGCTAGCCAATCGGCACTCAGTTGCGCGTGCGTATCGTGTTTAGTACTGAATTTAAAATTTGATTTAAAAAACCTCCACTTATTTCATTTAGAAATATTTATTTTTGTGAATTATTTCAAAGTATTTTAAAAAGAACATGTAATCTTTTAAAACTAAGTACTATTAACTATATTAATTAAATGGCAAAATTTTACCTATGTGCACCATCTTGGCGGTGGTCGCGACGTGGTGACGATCCCGGAGGGGAACCGCCGGCAAGTTGCCGATTGTTTAACGTTACTAGATATTGATACATACTATTTATTGATACGTGTGTTCAAGAACTACCGTGAATAAATAACTAGTGACGTTAAACAATCGGCGGCCTGCCGGCGGCTCCCCTCCGGGAGGGATCTGTCGAGAGCACAAACAGTCGCGACTGCCGCCAAATTCGGTACTAAACGCAATACGCACGCGCAACTGAGTGCCGATTGGCTAGCGTATGTCGTATGATCACACCTCAACTTATTATTATCACTTTGCCCGACTAGGTGATAGCAGTATTCATAATGACCGGTCAATTTGATAAATTATTGAAATTTATTACAATGCCCGATTTTGTTGGTCATTATTCATAATGCCCGTATTAATCACTTTGTCCATAACATATATATAAAATAAGAAACTTTGTGGAGTTCAAGAACATCTCTGCACTTAATTTCTTGGATATTTCCATTATTCAAAATTTCTCATTAATAATTCGTTTTTAACTTCTTGGTCTTTCAGTATTTTAGCATGTGTTAGTAATTCTAAACTCAAGAGTATATTATTCGAAAGCAAATACTGTGATGGATCATGGATAATGAAAATAAAAATTATTAAGAAGTAAAATCTAGTCTACAAATTATTAAGTTATCCGGTAAATTGAAGGCCTATGCAATTTAATTTGAACAAGGCATGGTTAACAGCTAATGCAAGAACGAATAGACATTTATAAATGCATGATTTCATATGCTGTACTTCGTAGACAGATGATTTTGATAAATAGCGAGTAAATAATAAACTAATTTCATTTCATAAAACGAGATTTTATTAATGATACTGAAAAATACGAAGACCTCAATAAGAATATGATAGATTTCGAAGTAAAACGAAATAAATTTTGATAAATCTACTATTTATAATGTAAACATAAAATTGAAAACCTAAAAGCTACAACTTATTTTGTTAAATAATGTGAAATCTTTCCAATGATCTAGTTAAGGAGCACCAAATTACATCACATGCAGTGGTGATATTCGAAATATTTAACAAGGGGTTCGCTAGCAGAAAATTTTTCCCTGACAATCACCGATAAATGAAATGGAAGTTTTGAATAGAAATAAATACAATTCCTTTTCTTGCAACCGTATATCTAACAATCAGTGGCGTACTTGGAACGTAACGAGCCATGGGTGAAGGGCTGGTAACGATAATATTTTAGGGCTGTCGACCTTTTTTTTTTTTTTTTTTTTTTAAGGCAGGGGTAATCTTTACCGCGAAATGGCGCTTCTGGAAATACACACGTGTCATCATCATCTCTCGAGATACATTATACTTTTTCTTTCGCTGTCCATAGCCCGACACGTGTTCGACAGCCATCTTGTATTATCTCGCGCACGTGGCATTCTGGGATCTCTCTTATGACTGGATCAAGAACTCTCTTGAATCGATCGCGATTAAACCTCGATTGAAACGGTCGAGAGAGATCGCACCAAGACATACTCCCTGACCTTGCTCACAAGCTAGACTGAAATGCGCGGTACGAACGGGATATAAGGCTCTAGTTTAGTAGTATTACAGAGTATAATACGCATATTTTAATATATTTAAAAAAAAAAAACAAACCCACTGAGAAATGTTCCGTGTGTTTAACAAGGTTCGGAAAACTGAAAATTTTAACAACGGGTTCGACCGAACCTGTGCGAACCCGCCGAATATCACCACTGATCACATGTAATTTGAGAAAACAAAAATTTAAGTCTAGGATTTACTTACCAAATCTATGAAGATTAGAAGACCAATCTTGAAATATTTGTAAGGCAGCCAGACAGAGAATGACAAAAAATATAACTGTAATTAACTTTAAACGTTTCATATTCGATCTGGTAAAGCAGACATTTCTTTTCATCTGAAAAAAAAATATATATATATATATTTTTCTTGATATATTTTTTTAAATATTTAAATATATATATATATATATATTTAAATATTTTCTTTTCGATATATTAAATGAAAATGCTGAAAATCTGATGAATAGTTACATTAAAAATTTTATATGAAACACAAACCACCTGATAGAAGTAATTATTATTAACCTAAATTACCGTATATGGCGTGCGGGTAACCGTAAATAACCCCCCTATCCAATGCTGTCTAAACAGATGTTTAACATTCAAAAAATTTAAAAAGGCAATGGGATCAGTAAAATTTCTTAATTCTTTAAAAACTCTAAACTTTACTTGGAATCTAAAGTTTTTTTTTTTTTTTTAGAGTTTTTAAAGAATTAAGATGTTTAACAGTCTAAATGCAACCAAATTTGGTATAATGACATTTCAGGACACTCAGAAAATATTTCCATAAAAGAAAATTAGTACCAAAATCCATCTCTATGACACTTTTGGCGCTTTGGATCTTAAGCTGTGTGATTTTTGGTTATGGGGCATTTTAAAAATTACGGTTTATTGAGGATATCGAGCAAATTTGGCATTTAAGGTTGCCAATTTTCAAAGTAACAAATTCTGAACACAAAAATCCTAAACTTGAAAAAATTGATAGGCAAAAGAAAACCTACAATTTTCCTCCTTCCCTTGATAATGATAAGACAGCCGGATGGCCGAAGCAGTTAAGGTGTCAGTCTACCGCTCTGTGGATTCAAAGCCGTAGACTGGGAATTCCGTACAGTTCAGAAAATTCCGAACGGTTGGAAACTTCAATTTGACATCCTTTGAAAGAGTATCAAACTGCATGCGAGAAACATCAGAGGATCAATTACTGTTGTCTGTAGATTGCCAGTTTGACTTTTGAGGGTTGATTGGCATGAGGAAATCCGAGTAGCACTTTTGCTTTTTTTGTTTTGTTTTGTTTTTTAAAGTGATTTTCATTTTTTGCATGTTTGAAATTTGGAAAAACATTTGTCTTTCTGGTTACCGGCATATAAACATTTTGCATTTTAGATGCATAATTTTTATATTTGCCTACAATCTACTCTTCTTCATCTCTGCATTTTTAATGATTCAGTTTTGGAAAGTGTCCTCTATTAAATTTTTTCAGCTTCAGGAACAGCTGACTCATCAGAATTAAGTAACTCTATAAAGCCACGATAAAATTCAGATAGACTATATAACACTTGTCTCTTTTTATATCACTGTTTAGCTTTCCATTAACATTTTAAATGTGGCAACCTTCCTTGTCCGTTGAACACACTGTTTGTTCATCAGGAATTACGTCTTCAGGTTTTACGATTTGAAAATGGGAACACACTGAGCATATCTCCTGCATCGCTAAGTTCTCTGTATAGCACGAGTCTTGTACAAATATTTGTTGCTTGCAGCGCCAAAAATGCCACAGTGATAGTTTTGGTACCAATTTCGTTTTATTTGGATTGCTAAATATCTCTCTAGATAGCGTCGTGTAGGAATACCTTTAATTACGATCACCCAGTCGGCTATAACCCATTTATAATTAAATATTAAAACAGTAATTTTATTGAAAATGCAGTATATCATTGTAGAAAATAAAACCATTTTGACATAAAATAGGTTTACAGCTGCTACATGCTGTTGAAGAGTTCCTTTATATCGAATTTAATTTACAGCAATAAACGGTATTTATTATTCAAAATTATCATTGCACACGGCGACATATTTTTAACATTACAAAATATATTTAAAATAATTAATTATTGTTGTGATAAACGCAGGGTATGACAGTGGAGTAAAGTGAAAAAGCAACTGCTCGGTTAGAACACAGAGTTTAATCTAACAAGTAAGCTGTAAATACTACACATACCAAAACGAGGGGAGATAAGGTAGGAAGTACTGTACTGTACAAGAACGCAGTTGTATAAACAAAAGTCTATACATCCCCTGGAATGTCCCTAGGAGAGTGCCATGATACTCTCACCAACACTTCCCCTCATTCCAGTGGGTTCTTACTAAATTACAGACCAAGCTGTAATAATAAATGCGGTCTTGATACATGACTTATAAGACTGACTTCATATTTAAAAGTCTTAGTCCATTAGCATGTTTCGGGTAGTGTAAGCCTTTTGTTAAAAGATCGGCAGGCATTCTATCCGTAGGAATAAATGCGATGTCTATTCTTCTTCGTTCAACGCATTCCCGCACGAAATGATGTCTTATGTCTATGTGCTTACTTCGCGAGTGAAACATTGGATTTCGAGCAAGTAATAGTGCTCCTTGGTTATCGCAATAAATTGTCAATTTGGATTTATTGCTTTTTGAGAGTTCATCGAAAAGTTCTAGTAGGTGTAGAGCTTCTTTAGTAGCGTCTGATAATGCCATATATTCGGCCTCGGTGCTCGATAAGGCAACTGTGCGTTGTTTTCTCGATTCCCATGATATTGGTCCACCAGCAAGCTTAAAAATGTATCCCGAGAAGGAACGGCGATCGTCTGTCGATGCTCCCCAGTCAGAGTCTGAGAATCCTGTGAGTGGCTCTCCGGTTGTCTCAAACGTCAGACCATGATTGGTCGTTCCTCTCAGATATCGAAGGATACGTTTCGCTGCAGTCCAGTGTGTCTGGTCATGTTGGGTGTTATATTGGCTCAGTTTGCTTACTGCATGTGCAATGTCTGGCCTGGTGCAGATAGAAAGATAAAGAAGACAACCAATTAGTTTTTGATATGGAAATTGCTTCATTTCCTGAACTGATGGGTTTTCAGGTCTGTGAAGTTTGAAGCTTGGGTCAAGAGGACTTGTGACTGGTTTCGATTTTTCCATCGAGAAACGTTCCAAGATTTCCTCGGTATATCTCTTTTGGAACATCTGAATTATCGTCTTCCCCTCCTTTTCTTGTTGGAAGAATTCGATGCCCAGGCAATAGTGAAGTTGTCCTAGATCTTTCATATCAAATTTGGACATGAGAGTCTTCTTTAGGTTGGCCTTTTCGATTTCGTCACGTGAGACAATTATGAGGTCGTCGACGTAGATGATGACAAAGGTCAAGTTGTTCTGTTCATTTCGAACATAAACGCAGGGGTCAAAGTTCAATGGTCTTAAACCCAGTTGTTTGAGTTCATCATCCAGTCGTTTATACCATAGGCGACTTGCTTGTCGTAGACCATAGAGGGCCTTGTTAAGTTGACAGACTTTGTTGCCTTCTTGGATAGATTGCAGCATTTGTTCTGCCTTGGTTCTAGTCTGTCCCGTTGAGTTTTTAATTATGTCTTCTAGAATTATTTCGATTTGGTCTGGAAGCTGCATGAAAATTTCCTGGTCTACATTTCCATTAAGGAACGCTGTTTTCACGTCCAATTGGTCGATGAGTAAATGTTGTTCGGCAGCAATAGCCAGCACAGTTCGAATGGAGTTGATCCTTGCAACTGGTGCAAAAGTTTCATGGAAGTCGATTCCAGGGCGTTGAGTGTAACCTTTTGCTACTAATCTCGCCTTTCGTCTTTCAAGAGTGCCATCTGCATTGTATTTTTTGCGAAGGACAATACGGCAACCTACAATGTCTCTGTCAGGAGGACGGTTGGCGATGCGCCATGTATTGTTTTCGATGATGGAGATAAACTCACTTCTAATTGCGTCTCTCCATTCTTGAGCAAACGAGCTTGAGAGGGCATCCTTGACGGAGATTTCGGTGTTGAATGCCATTTCCTGGATGACAGAGGCAAATTCACTTGTATCACTCCTTTGTTGGACATTTTCTCGGTTCAGTTCCTCATTCTGTAAATGTGGTCCTTCAGTTTAGTGTTGCGAAATCGAATTTGTCATCGTCATGTTAAAACTTTTGCGAGGTCTACCTTTTAAGCCAGTTTTGAGTAGGCGCGGGCGACCTGGACCCCTCCTTAATTCGCTATCCCTGGAGATTATATTTCCATCGTCGTCTTGTTGGATAGTGTGACGGATGTTCTCTTCCCCTTGTTCAATGGCTAGGGATGGAGGTTTAGTTAACTCAGTGATTACTTCGTGGCGATGAGTTTTGTTTTCTTGTGATGAATATTCTCTTGAGATGAATTCCTCAAAGTCGTTATTCGAGGTTTTCAGCTCAAGGAACCTAACATCTCGAGTCGCAACTACCTTCTTCCGAGTTGGCATCCAAATTCGATAGGCTTTGGATTGTTCAGAATATCCAATGAATATGCCTTCTTCAGAGCGAAGATCAAATTTACCGATAGTTGGGTCCTTATTGAGTACAAAAGCGGGACTACCAAAGGTTCGAAAGTGAGAAATTTTGCAATCCCTCCCATTCACAATTCTATAGGGTGTATCATTGTCTAAGGCTCTAGAAGGACAGCGGTTCAGGATAAAGTTTGCAGTGTGGACGGCTTCGGCCCAAAAAGAGGCCTTGAGTCCTGACTGAATTAGCATGCATCGTGCCATCTCGACTAATGTTCGATTCTTTCTTTCAGCCACTCCGTTTTGTTGTGGAGTATGGGGGACGGTTAAGCGTCGCTTTATCCCACATTCTATCAAATATTCGTCAAATTCTTTGTTACAATATTCGGTTCCGTTGTCGGATTGAAGACATTTGATTTTCTTGCTGAACTGTGTCTCTAGAAGGTTCTTTACTTGTTTAAAGACGTTCAGTATATCGCTTTTGTTGCGAAGGAAACGTACTTCACACCATCTAGATCGGTCATCTATGAAGACAGCAAAATATCTGGCGCCTGACATAGATTGAATTCGAGTCGGACCGCAGATATCAGTGTGTACTATTTCAAGTATATTGGTAGTTCGTTGGTTGTCTGCTGAGGGAAATGGATTTTGCACCATTTTTGCTCTGAGGCATGTCTCACACGGGGATAAACGATCACCAGATGGGATTCGAATTCCAAGACGACACAATATCATCCTTAGGCTCTTTTGATTAAGATGACCTAGGCGTTCATGCCAATCCATTAGGATGGACTTAGGTTGAGCGATGGCAGCAACTGGATTCCATTTACGAATATGGTAGAGTTCGTTCACTCGGTCAGCAGTAGCAACAACGTTGTCGTTTTGGTCCATGATAAATGCAACTTGTTTGCGGAATGAAACTTCATAGCCTTTATCACAAATCTTACTTACAGACATGAGATTTGTTCGAAGGTCTGGAACCAGAAGAGTGTCGGATAAGTTAAATACTCGTCCTGCTGATTCGTCGTCAAGTGCTAGTTGCACTGAGCCTATTCCTTCGATCGGTGCAGTGTTTTCTTTGCTGGCTAGGTTCAAGATTCGTCCGTCGGGTTTGATTTCTGTAAAATCATCTCTATTAGCACACATGTGGGAAGATGCACCACTGTCGAGACACCATTTATCCCTTTTGGTTGATCTTGAATCAGTTGTCTCGCC
The DNA here is from genome assembly GCF_030686945.1 of Centruroides vittatus. Lineage (NCBI taxonomy): Eukaryota > Metazoa > Arthropoda > Arachnida > Scorpiones > Buthidae > Centruroides > Centruroides vittatus. The sequence continues at coordinate 1,190,529 of NW_027122650.1, read as the reverse complement.
ATGAAAGCATTCTTCGACGGCTTTACCTGCGCGCTCACTACTTTTGGGTTTGTAACGGCAGTCAGAAGACCTGTGATTTCGACGACCGCAGTATTCACATTTCGAACCACTTGGATTTGTTTTCTCAAATCTGAATGGAGTTTTGCCTTTTGGATTCCTATGACCATCTTTGTTTTTGAAGTTCTTCTTTTCAGCATACATGGCATTCGGTACTGCGCTGGTATTTTTGCCTTTTCGAGACTCGTGCTCCTCGAGGATCTTCACCTTAAGGGCATCTGGATTTGGCAGATTGTCGCGTGATTCGATTGCACAACGAAAGTTTTCGTAGGATGGCGGAAGGCTATATAACAACATTATAGCGAGGAGGCCGTCGTTGATGTTAACATTTAAATCTTGAAGCTTATCGACAGCATCAAAAAATTTGTTTAGGTGGTCTCTGGCGTCATCAGGCTCATCCATCTTATGCAGTATGAGCTGTTTGAGGAGTGTAGCCTTGCGCGCGGGACCTTTAGATTGGTAAATAGATTCCAATTTGTGCCAAATTTCCAATGCAGTTTTACATCCCTTGACTTGTTTTAGTTCGCTGGAACTGATCGTGAGAATTAAATCGGCTTGGGCTTTGGAATCGTCTTCGTCCCATGTGGCTGCCTTTTCCTCATCATCGATGGGTCTTGGGTAGGTCCCATTCACGTATTTCCACGTTCCATTTTTAACTAAAATAGCCTTCGCTTGAATTTTCCACGTATCGTAGTTATCTTTCTTTAAAGGTTCGATTTTGATCGTGGTCGTCATTATTAAATTTAGTTGTTAATGATCGAATGAAAAAAAACCACGACTATTATAATCGGAAAATCGACGTATCGTTTCAAAGTCTGTGGGTACGGTGTCTATATATATCAGTAATTTCCCACCAAAATCAGTTTCGTATAAATCCGTTGCCGCGTTTTTGTTCGCTAGCTTGACCGGAAGTTGACTTCTCGATACTAGGCGTGGAATTTTATAAAAAAGGATTCATACCTTTGTTCTCTGTTGGTTCTCTGAGTTTCGTAGCGATTGGATTCGTGGAGCGTGAGAAATAGTCCAAACAAAATTCACTACTTGTTGCAGTTTTGTCAATTACACTTCTTCCTTGGGAATTTTCTTTTTATTCCTCTTCAGAAAGCTACTCCTGGGCCCATAACCTGTTGTGATAAATGCAGGGTGTGACAGTGGAGTAAAGTGAAAAAGCAACTGCTCGGTTAGAACACAGAGTTTAATCTAACAAGTAAGCTGTATATACTGACGGCCGGATGGCCGAGCGGTGAAGGTGGCAGCCTACCGCTCTGGGGGACCCGGGATCGAATCCGAACGGGTCGAATAATCCCCAGGAATTTTTCGGGGGTGGTCCGTTCGGATATGTCGGGCCCCGTCCCTCACCACCCGGTCGCCCCTATTGTGGGCCTGGCCGAACCCATAATGGGCCTTCTAAAAGAGGCCCTCTTAGTGCCCACAGGGCGGAAAGAGTTAAAAAAAAAAGCTGTATATACTAAACATACCAAAACGAGGTAAGATAAGGTAGGAAGTACAAGAACGCAGTTGTATAAACAAAAGTCTATACATCCCCTGGAATGTCCCTAGGAGAGTGTCATGATATACTCACCAACAATTATAAATTATCGGAATTTGATACTTTAAGTATTAAAATACGATCATTTTCTAAATTAATAAAAAATTGTGTTAAAATACATGCTCAAAATAACGATTATTATACGGTAAAATTATTTTAAACGTTTGTTTTTGGTGCAGTTTCGTATAATTTCATCACCAAATATATAATAACTACGGTAAATGTGTTGTGTGCCACAATTTATTAATAGATATGTAATTCAAAGATTTTCAGATTTATGTACGGAAATCAATATAATTTTATTATTTAGTGTAATTTATAGTAATAAAAAATAATTTCGTAATATGCAAATATACTTGTAGTCATGACAGGAAATGGGTGAAATCGATGTTATATCAAATTCAAAAAAGATAATTTCCGATAATATCAATACAGTATTATTTATACAAGATCGAAAGGCACAGAGTAAAATAAATTCTTATTTAAAAGTTGTGAAAGTTTTGAAAATGTGATTGTGTTCAAGACTAACTTGCTTTAAATGGGAAAATTTATCAAACGAACAGCGGTATTCCTTTATCGGACTATTAAATCTTGAAGCTATCTTAAATAATTTCTAAGCAATTTGACAGGAGGTAGGCCGCCATCTCTTGTTAAATATAATAATTATAATTTAGTTAATTAATTTAAACTAATTTTAGAATATTCTGGAAGAAAAGATCGAACCCGCAACTCCTGCTTACCATGGAGGAAATGCGGATTCGAGGAAAAATTTATTCTGTCAATATTTTAAAAGTTAAAACTCAGATATATTGTCAAGTTATTATGATTCATGGTTCTTGTTTATAAAATATTCTTTCCGATAATATATAATAGATATATTTGCATTTAGTATTGAGACTTTATTTTTAAATTTGGATTTTATTAAATAATATGAATAATATTATTTAATATTATTTAATACATTATTACAATATTAAATATTACTCGCTCTGAATAATAATTCTTTATCGTAATATCTACAATTATGACAACACACAGAATGATGATGTTCTAGTGTTGTAAATTCTGACTCTTGACATTAATAAGATTAGTATTTAATCGTATAACTGGTTTGATTTTTACGTATCGATTTTAAAAATTTCAATTCTTTTTAAATTACTTTTCCGTAAGCTTAAATTATAGCACATTTTTATTTATTTTTGTAATGCGATCGTTTGTTTTGTTGTCATTTGTTATTTAAGTTCTACTTTGAGTTCGCTCAATCAACATTCAATATTCAGAACTGCAAAATTTATAAAGCATACGAAAAAAAAAATAATAATAATAAATTTGTCAATCATTTTATTAATTCTCTGAATACGTAAGCGAAGATTTTGTGCTTCGTTTACATTATCATTACGAGTCATTCATAAAAAATTTATTTAATATTCAATTTTATATTTCCGTACTAATGAGCTCATTCGGAATGATTAAAAATACATTAACCTATTGATAAAGTGATAAATTAATATTGATATCGATAAAGCATGAGATACATAATGATAAATGCCTCAATTAAAAATATGCCAGAAGTGACGACACGATATTTTTAAACTGTTTTCCTCCGGTATATTATCAACAATTTTCAATTCACAATCTGTAGAAAACTCATATATGAAATTTTCTTCTAAAAACGTTATCATTGCCAAAAATTTAGTGTCGTATATCTTCATTATTGGAATAATTTAAGGACATTTTAAGTTTATTTTTTTTTTAACTGAGTGTTTTGTAATGAATTTTAAGAATGAAATACTAATTATACCTAGAAGCACTCAGTTCTAGCCCTAAAGGCACGTAGACAGTTGCATAATAATAACAATCAGCTGCAAAGAACTACGTATCAATTTTCCTCGTGCTTTTTTTTTTTTTTTTTGTTGTGTGTGTGTGTGCGCGTGTGTATGTATGTGTGTGTGTGTGTGTGTCCATTCTAATCTCAAAATAAGTAATACGTAGAATGTAATCTAGATAATTAAAATGACGAACGATTCGTACAATCCCTAACCAAATTGAAATTTAATAGTAGTATTTTAAATTATAAGAATATTTTTTGTTTGGATCAACATTCCTCGAAATAAGATGCCATCAATTCTGTGAAAAATCGAAGATGTTTTTGTTGCTTTTACATTTTGAAAAGGGAATTTTACCTTTTCCAAATGGTTGAAGAGAATTTCGTGATTTCGGAGAAATAAGTCATTACATTGGATAATGTTTCCAAGCAACATCATTAAAATTATAAAGGTTATAATTTTCCGTAACAACCATTATTTCTGTGCATTTCTTTTTAATCATATTCGGAAGTTTAAACAATAATGACTGAAAGATTAACGATTTTTCAAACTTTATCTATTTAATTTTGTTTAACGGATATCGTTATAAGTGTATAGGCTAAATGCAGGAGTATTTTTTTGGTTTTCGTTCTGTGAACACTAAGATGGCCTTTTTTAATACCCATCATGGGTTTGGCCAGACTCACAAAGGCTTGGCGATGAGGAATGAAGCCCGACGTATCCGTGAATTACCACCCATGAAAAATTCCTGGGATGATTTACCCGGATCTAGGTCTATCTCAGAACCGGTGGCTGGTGCCTTAACCGCCTTGGCTATTCGGCCATCCAATTGAAAGGTCTGCAGATAGATCCATAAACAAAGTTTTCAGAAAAGTTTACCATTGGTCCCAAACAGTCGATGCAATCAACAATTTAGTTACGTCGATAAACTAGAATCTCCCTATTTTGATTAACAATTTAAGGATGTTATTGAGAGAAAATTCGACACGCTATGCGTGTCGAACTTTCTCTCAATAACATCCTTAAATTGTTTATCTTTAATAACATTCTTAACAGATAACTTAATAACATCCTTTACAGATCAATCAAAAATTTGTGCCTTTACAGAAAAAAAAAAATCAAAATTGCTTTAAGTTAAATTATCCAAAGCAAATTATTGTAACGAAATTATTCAATTTTCGAGGGATAATCGAATTAGTTATCCGCTGTATTTTCTAGTCTTTACGAATTACACTAGAAAAAATTCTGCAACGAATTGCTTAACGTTCCCGGAACATTTAAAACTGCGTGTGACGCCATCTGTTATAAAAAAATTTTAAAATAAAATATCATATTTTTAATTATTACAAAATGGCAAAAAGCTTAATTTTGAGGGTAAGGATAATTTTTATGAAAAATTGTAAATGCTAATGACGAGTAAAATCGTCATTAAATCCGACCCTACTCGAGATACACGAACCTTACCACTCCTTGACTTTAATTATCAAAATTTAATAGCATTAATTCTCTAACGCACAAATCTCCCTGCAAAATTTCAGAAATTTTCGACAAATGATTTTGTTTACCCTCTTTTCGTTCACCCAGCTTATTAATCTGGGTGAACGAAAAGAGGGTAAACAAATCATGCTTCCTCACACACTAATATCCATACATAGAAAAAATAATAATTCTTTTTTGCATTTCTCGACGTTCCAAGATCCCGAATCCAAAAATGGAAAAATTTTCGGTGTAATTTTTTTGACAGATCCCTCTGTTACGTACAACAGTCGGGAAAGTAAAAATGGTATTGCAGTTTGTAAATGTAAGCATTCAACTCGAAATCATTATAATAAAATATAAAATTTGACTTTTAATTAGTTTTTCACATTTTTAATAAATTAAGAATAAATATTTCAAAAAATATTATTGTTATTGCAACTTCGTCAGTCATAATAAATGAAAACTTCACGTTCTCTTTTCGAAATAATATTTAATGTTAGTGTTTACTTTCTTCAGTGATGATAAATATACACTACGATTCAAAGAAGTATATATATTTTTTTTTTAAATAAATTTCTATTTTTACATTTATTTAATTTCAGAGCAGAAAAAACATTCCGAAAAAGCGTCGTGGAAATAAAAAGCACGTTACGAAAGAATTTCTTAAACTTCGGGATTCATTATTTTCTTAAAATTATCAAAATTTTTGTGGAGATTCGGTTTTTTAGCTATTTTTAAATCTGTTCTTCTGTAAAACACAATTCTACGTAAAATTTGAGGATTGCTGATCTTTGCATCAGGTTGAATTGTTTATCAGTTCAAATTTAGATTTCAACGAATCAATAATGCAATATATTCGTTAGGATTCCTTACAAATTTCGAAAATAATCATCTTTAAACATTCAGAATTCGTCACTTTATTCAAAATTCCCGAAAAAATAAAATTTACATCCATGTTATCCAATACGATTTATTTCATATTACTGAAGTTCAGTTTTAAATACATTCCCAATATTTAAAATATTCAACTTTCAATGCTATTTTTATCATTAAAAATAAATAAAAATGTCATCAAAATAAATAAATAAAAATAAATAACCAACTAAGAACATGTTCATAATTAATTTCTAACGAAATTATTATTATTATTAGACTATGTTTCGACAAATAAATTAGTAACAAATTCAACACCATTTTTTCTTAGGAGAGGAAGAAATCTTAAAGAAACGTAAAGAAATTTTTTCACATAAATATTTTGATAAATTTTAATTGATTTTTGTAATTATATACTTTATTCAGATTAAAATTTTATATTTTTCTGATTTTTATATTAAATAAAAATATTTGCGGTAGTCCTCGATTCTTAAATCCAACCCGATAAAACCCAAAGTAATCGAATTAATACATTTATTATTCTATCCATTTATAAAATCGACTATTTAGATTAAACTTTAATGTATCGAATCGTATCGTTTTAAAAACAAATTATCTTTGCAAAGCTGCAAACAAAATTTATGATTTAGACTCAAAATAAAGAACTAGATCTGATTATCTCAATTATACGTAAAATAGAATGTCTGTCTGTTTCCTTCTAAACTTTGATTGATATGCACCAAATTAATTTTTCACAGTTACTTTCTAGGACACCACAGAAAATGCAGTTACCATAAAATATCGACCCCCTCCCCTGATTTCATCCCATATTAACTCCTAAACCCTCTGCACCCAATTTTTCAGAGTTACTCTCTAGGAACACTGTGCAAAACATGAGCTACCATAAAACTTGGACACCCACCTCTCCTTTAAACCCCTTGACACTTTATGATCTGTATGTTCATTAAAAACTTTTAAACTCTTTGACAGATCTAGATGAAATTCTTCATTCTACTTTGTAGAAACCTGAAAAAAATATAGCCTACCACAAAACCTGGATACTCCATCTAATTCCTTTGATGTTATCCCCTTCACACTTTGCGATAACTTTCGTTTACTGCATTATTATATAAGTAAGTATTGCGTAATAATTAATTATTATATAATTAAGAACAAACGAGATTTGTCTATCGGGATTTTCTCGTGTGAAAAAAACATTCTTGATTATTCAAAAGAATCAGAAAAGAAAATGTTAAGATGATTAATATTACAAACCTGTGCGTAAAGCAACCAACTTTTCATCAGTGAAAATGGAGAGAAGTCTTGCGAGACGGCGGAAGCGATAACGTTTAATAAAATAAATATTTATATTAAGGATATGATAATGAGCAAAATATACTTTCCAGGAAAAATATGAGAGAGGTTAAATACTTTTTGCTCACCCTTTGATTTCTCTTTGAATTTTAGGGAGTTTTTTGCGAACACTACGGTGCTCGAGAGCATCAAATTAACTTCTGCAGTAGGGTATTAACTTAGTCAATTGCAACGACAAAACCGGAACGTGATACTCCATTCTTCTAACTTCCTTCTATTTAATAAAAATGAATAAATAAATTTGTTTACAGTAGAGCGTCGATAAGTGGAACGTCGGTAAGTGGAATGGCCGGAAAGTGGAACGATTTTCAGTCGGATTGTGTCGTGCTGAATCGAATGTTTTTGATACTAAATTTACTTCTAAAGTATAATTTTCATGTTTTTTATATTCTTTAATATATTTATTTTGTTTGACAAAATGCAGAAATAATTTTTAACGATACGATAGCCTCGATGATTATTATAAACATTTTCGTTAGGCTTAAAATCGACGAAAATTCAACACGAAGCGACACGCAACGGAGAAAAATTTGAACATCGGACAGGTTAATGTATTTTTTCGTACAAAGTCGGAAACTGGAACAAATCATTAACTGGAAGGACCCCAGTCCCCAATTGGTTCCAATTATCGACGCTCTACTGTATTTGTTTTTTTAATGACAACTTTTTGTTGTTATATTCGAATAAATTCCAAAAACATCGATGGAATATATTTAGAATTAGTATATTCAATGTGTCCTAAACGTATGAAAATCATTAGCTAACACCCAAACGTAGTAGCCGTTGCCTTAGTACATGACGATTTATTTGTTTTTCTCAGTTAAGTAAACAAACCAAGTAATTAATTAGTTTAGTCACGAGTGCAGTTTCTACAAAAATCAGAGACGTAAATATTTATAAAAATATTTTTACTATGTAATTAGAAGTAGATAAGATGAAAGATACTAATTGTAACACCAGTGGAAGAACTCTAATGAGTCGGAAAACATTAACAAAAAAATATCTACGACAGAAGGAAAACAAAACTAATAAAGAAATAATTTGCAAGATGTTAATTAAAATTTCAATAAATCAGCGTATTAATTAATTTACAAAAGTTTCAAAATTTCGCAACTGTTCTTAGGAGTTACTCAAGTTTTTGATATCCAAACAAATCGGAGTCTGTATATTTCATGTAAAAAATTTCCAATAAACACCGTTTGAATTTAGAACGATTATTCGAAAGCTATACAAAGTACAGTACATTAATTAACTTTATTTCTAATACGCCTTTATGATTACAAGAAAATTCTACGATTCAAAAACGTTTAAGAATCATAAGAAAAAAAATTTTTAAATGTTTTATAAGTAACTAATACAAGTTATTACATAAATTAATTATAATACTAAAAATAAACAAAATTATCAAAGTTGCGTAATAACAATACAACAGTTCTATGTATTTACTGCACATCTACAATTCGACTTTAAAGAATTACTTATTGAATTTAGATATTCCTACTTGAGAGATTTATCGTTGGTCGTAGAGATTTCAAAACAGGAATCAAAAGTTTGACAAGAAACAGAAACCCTCGAATTGGAGAAAACACAAATCTTAAATGCCTCAAGAAAAAGCGTTGCTTTTTGGCTTCGCTTGGGAATTTAACCAATAAAACAAACTTTGAGTTTCGAAATAAATACATTCAAGAATTAAAATTGCAATTTTAATTGTTTTCTCGGACACGTCATCGAAGAAAATGGGGATCATACAGAGATAACCTACAACGGATATAATGCGTAATTACAAACAGTTTTCTTTTCGGTCGTCTCATTATAATTCTATTGTTTTATGTTTTTGATTTCGAACGTCTTTTCGTTTATATATCGCTTGGAAACCAGCCAAGCAGCAATTTATTTAGGAAGATAATTTGATTACTGCTAATTTGTTTTAAGAGGAAAAGATTTGAAGATAATATTCGAGACCTCGTCAGAATATTTACTTAGAAATGATAAACAAGAGGCAAAAACAACTCCCCGTTATCAAATAAATTGCCTTCTCTTAATCCAAACATCGTATTTTAGATAGCTTCATACATATACATTTAATCTCTTTGTTAACATTTTTATGTTCATTCGATTGCATTACAAGGATATGGTGGATACGAATCTTCATGATTTAAGTTTCTTTTTCCGGATAAATATTGTTACCACGAGAAACAAAAGAAATGCAAACAAGATTATTTTTCAAATTGGTTTTAGAGTTAATAAATATAGGCCTAAATAAAATTGTCAAAAAATGCAATTAGTGACTTCATATTACATAGATAAATAAAGCATGTAAGTGGACATTAAATATAAGCATACAGTGGGCATTAAATATAGACTAGTAATCACCCAATATAGTGGAATAATTTAGCTTAGTTCTTTGAGAGTTTACTATATCGACGGTCTATTGTATTTAATAAATAATTTTTTTAATATTTTCAACTGCTGAAAAACCAACTTTTCAATATAAAACAACTACAGTCGAGTCCGCATAAGTCGACACCCCAACCCCAGGGAGAAGTTGAAATGTGTTGAGTTATCAGATATGACGACTAAAACAAAGTTGAAAAAACCACAAAACTATAATTAAGAAATCACAGTAGTGCCTTATTCGCTTGTGCCAATAAATATAGGTGACGAAATCACTTAAGTATAAAGTGGAGTTCTGAATTCAATATTTGATAACATCTATTCGGTGTACTTGCATAGCAGGAGGCAGGATACTGTACGCATTCAATAGGGACACTGCTTCATGTAAACAGGTAAAGCACTCAAATAGCTAATAGGTGTTAGTTGTATTGGTATAAAGAAGATATAATAAGTACTTTTCTCTTGCAGGTATGATAGTACTTTGGAAGATCTGAATTGTACTGATCTTGAGAAAAATGTCAAGCAGATCTGATAGGAGATATGGAGCTTGTAAAGTTGAAAATTTGTACCATGTCCAAACAAAGGAAACAGAAATTCTTTTATTAAATGAAAGCCAAAGAGATGCTATCAGAGAACGATTTTTTTCAAGAATTGCCTGATTCTGCTTTAGCAAAGCATTTAATTGGAAGGAAGTGCTCAGTAGCCAAAACTGTACAAGGTTCAGCTGGTAGCATTGTACCACACTGGTCAGTTTAAAAGTAATTGAACACTGTATGGACTGTAATAAATATTTGCCTAATGTAAGTGATCATCTTATGTCTACTCAGGGTTCAATATACTACAGAGAAAATATTTACAAAACAAGAGAGATAAAAAACATTTGCCACTTGACAATGGAACAAAATAATGATTTGTGAAAAAAAGAAGTATTAGAGTGACAAGATCAGTGTTCTATGAACTATATACTTATGGAAGGAGGAAAAATGCAGACTGGAAAAAGAAGTTAACTAATATATTTAAAAGCAAATTTAAAGGAAATGAAAATACAGAGTATGGTAAAAAGTGGGAAAAAACAGCACTCACATTGTATGGAACTTTCTATAGTTGTGATGTCAAACAGTATGGTTTGATAATTTTACCATTACTACCATGTTTTGCATTTTCTCCTGATGGACTTGTATTCAAATGAAGAACCCATCAAGCTGCTAGAAGTAAAGTGCCCCAAAATTGGTGCTGAAAAATTGCATAAGAAATGGTGCAATCTATTAAGTATATGGAACATGATGGGCATGGCAATTGCAGCTTCGAAAAAATCATAAATATTATGGGCAGGTCCATTAGGTTTAGCTATATTAAATTTAAATTTATGTGATTTTGTAATATTCAGTAGCAAAAATCAAACCCTCAAAACCCTTGAAGTTTTAGCAAACTATAATTTTCTTCATAAAGCTATCACATGATTTTACCAAAATTATTTTTCCTTACCTATGCAGAATTAATTCTTAAATACAACAATTTAAAATAGTGATTTTTGATGGAAAAGGTAAGAAGAAAATACACATTACTTTAAATTGTATTAACTTATAACAATATTAACAGCCATTTTCTTTTATTCAGTATTTTATTATATTCAAATACAAATACAGTAGAGCATCGATTATCCGACTCAATTGGGGACTGGGGTTGGTCGGATAACTGAAAAAACGGATAACCGAAAAGTATGAAAAAATACATTATTAGTATAGTATATTAGTATATCCCATGTAATTTGTATATTAGTATGTATATCGCTACTTCGCGTTGAATTTTCATCGATGTTAAGCCTAACAAAATTTTTTAAAATAATAATCGTCGCTATTGTATCGTTAAAAATTATTTCTTTATTTTGCACAAAATAAATACTGGCCTCCCACTCATGGTCGAGCCAATGCTGCCAGCTAACACACGCAAAAATTTAATAATAATAATATTAAAGTAGCCGAGACATAGCCAAATATTGTAGCGCCACATCACTAGCGGACATTTGAATTTGCCGACTAGAACGTGGTCGGTTAACCGATGTGACGGTTGATCGGGGGTTGAATAATCGATGCTCTACTGTAGTTGAATATTTATCTTTCAGCGTAAGCGTTCGTATTTTTCCTTCAGCGAAAGCGTTGTTAGCCTACTGTAGCTACGTATTCAGCGCCCTGCAGCAAGTAGAATCAGTGCGCCTCCTTGTTCCTCGGAGGCTCGCGAAATTTATTTTAAACATTTAATTTAAAAACATACTAACATAAGAAAACTTCAAAATTGTTTTCTCGCTTTTTCGTTTGCAAATCGGTCAATCACTTTCTTCAGATCAAGTTGACAAGCTATTGTTTTTTCAGTTGATATAGTCAGGAGCGGATCTAGGGCTTATTGAAGTCCAATGGAAACCCATTTTTTGTTAATACAAATAATACTATAAATTATCATTATTATATTATTATTAATATTTTTAATGTACGATAAATGTTCATTGTTAATGAAAAAGTATTAAAAATTTATGATGATAATTCAATTTTCGTCGGCCCTTGACACTTGGGGGCCCGGGGCTTAAGCTCTATTAATCCCTAAGTAGATCCGTCCCTGGATATAGTAACCAGAGTTAAGACGATGTTGTGACATGCTTCTTAAATAAGTTTTAATTAATTTTAGTTTTGAAAAACTTCGTTCTGCTGTTGTTGTGGTCGCCCGTAAAGTTAAAAAAATGAGGCATGCTGCAATAATGTTGGAGAACCTATTTGAGGCTGCAGTGTGAAATAAAAGTAGTTCAGCAATTTCGCTTATAGAAGTAATTTCTTTTACCTGACTATAAAAACACATTTTAAATCGAATCAGTTGAGATCCAAAACTAGGCAAATGTCGAAGAAATATGCCGATTGTAACAATTCTAATTGTTCCAGAATATTTTTATCAAATGACGCGACAAAATATGCAGGCGATAAGCACTTGAAAAGTGTGCATAATTGTCAAACGGATTCAAATCTAATCGTTAATTGATTAATTATTAAATCCAAAATTTTTTACAAATGTTTTTACAAGTTTTTATTTCGCCCTTTTTAACTTGACGCCCTCATGTTCGTGCGCCTGGAGCCGTTTGCTCCAACTTCTCCACGGTAGCTACGCCTCTGATGAAAGGTAAGAAAATGTAAAATCGGATTCTGCTGTGACGTTAAACTGTGCTGGTGTAAACTCATTTTTTTTTCAGGAGGAAAGTCGCTTATCAGACGTCTAAACGAGCGTGGGACAGAAAAAGTATGTCGATTTATCCTGTGGTGACGAGTTAAACGGTGTCGAGTAAACTAGAGTTTTTTAACATTAATGCCTATGTAAGTCGGCTGGGAGCACAGAAAACTGACTACTTAACCGGCGGTGTCTAATTATACCTATGACGACTTATGCGGACTCGACTGTATATAACACATTCTAGCTATATATGATTTTATTTATATTTATTTGAACTTTTTAGTTTCGTTCATTTTTGTTAAAAAAAAAAAAAAAACATATTATTTATACATTTTAATAAAAGTATAATTATTTTCTTTTCTCATCTAAATCAAAGAATGATTTTATTGGGCGTAGGTCGTAAAGCGTGTCTTGTAATCCCATAAGAATCCTAAGAACAATCTAATTCGGGGTTTTGTGGCTTCAAACTAGAAATCCCCTTCCAACACAACTTCATGGTATCGGTCTATAATTGCATCCACTTTTATATTTTCCGGCTGAAGAGACAATAGACGATTAACGTTACTACCTTCCTGTGACGTAATAAATAGCTTACGCATTTAATCATACAACTAACTCAGAGTATATATATTTTTTCCCCACGAGTAAAATGAAACTTTGCTATATTTAGGCTGAATTTGGGATTCTTTCGATGTAGAAATTCCACAAATAGAACGTTTTACATCTTGAAAATAAATACAGCAGAGCATCGATTATCCGACTTAATTGGGGACTGGTGTTGGTCGGATAACTGAAAAATATGAAAAAATACATTATTAGTATAGTGTATTAGGCCTGGTTTAAATACTAGCCTCCCTTTCGTGGTCGAGCCAGTGCTGCCAGCTAAAACATGCAAAAATTTAACAAAAATAATATTAAAGTAGCCAAGACATAACCAAATATTGTAGTGCCACATCACTAGCGGACATTTGAATTTGCCGACTAGAACGCGGTCGGTTAACCGTAAGTCGGTTAATCGGGGGTCGGATAATCGATGCTCTACTGTACAAGAATACACACAAAGATTTAGCCTACACATCGCTAATCGGACGAAATAGTACGCATGTGACAAATTTATAGAAAGGCTATAGAAAGGCTATCCAGATAATTTCTAGACCTTGACATGAATGACTTACAGTATAAAAACATTGTTCATAATTTAATCATGAGATACGAATTTTTACTGTTACTTAGTTTATTATAGCACCAAAATATGTTTTACGTCTCATTATAAATCTACGAATAGATGAACAGTTATTGACGGTATGTTACCTATACGTTGACTATAGAAATAAAAATAGAACATTCCGGTTTTCTGAACTAATTGTCTTTAAAAATATCTTTCTCACATCGATATTTGAAGAATTATTGTTCAAAAAAGTCCATAGTCTTCTAAATTTGAAAGATATTCTAAGAATTTTAACAATTCAATTTTGTCTCTTCTGCCATCCCCCAACAATTATAAAAGTTTAAAATGTAACCTATAGTATAAAAGTTTAAACTTTAAAAATATTCTTTTCTTTCCTTCTTATAACGAATCTTCTCTTTACAAGAAGTACCTTATCCTACTTTTTCTATTTTTAAATTTAAAAAGTAAAAGTTTATGCAAGTTCCATTTATTCTCGGAAAAAAAAAAAAAAAATCTTAAAAATTATACCAAATTTTGTCTGTATCTTCATAATATTCAGTATTAAAACGTTATACAAAGTAATCTACACAAATATTATATTGTCTTTGTCCTTCAGAAATCGAATGAAAGTTTTTCGCTTAGGACAAAAAGAAAAAAATTGGTTGGAATTTTTTAAAAACTATAGTCAATACTGGTGGCAAAACCTGCATCTGTTAGTCAGAGACAGACACGCCGCCGGGGATAAATACCTCTAAATTCCTGTCTTCAAAGAAGACAATTATAATGAAAATAAAAAAAAAAACATTTGATTATCATTGGCATCATTAAGTTCGTTTCGTTTTTTTTTTTATACGACTAACAAGTTTTCTTATCTGGATAGTTATACTTTTACAGCCTTTATCGCTAGTAGTCCACATTTTGACTTTGAGGTTTACATTAAATTATTTGTCCTTTCATGATTGAAAAAAAGAATAGATTTTACAGCTTATTCTATTGATACTCCTAATGATTCTAAACAACTCAAATGATAAAACGTAAATTTCTATCAAATAGTTTTTAAATTAAAAGTGTACAATTATAAAATCAACGTGATTAATACTAATAGATTTCTGGTGATAAAATATGCCTTGTATAGGAAAAAATAATTCAGATTTATTGAAAAGGGAACCATAAAATTAACTTGTCGACTGAATTTTAATTTAGGATTTTTATAAAAATTAATCAGATCTGTATAAATATAATACTTAAATAACATATTTTATACACATTACTCAATAAACAAAATTTCTGTACATTTCAACATACACTTCGAAGAATTATATCAAAATTTTAAATAAAAAATAAATTATTAATTAAAATTACGTTGCCGTATGCGCTTTAAAAAGTTTTGAGACATATTTAGAAATTTCTAAAATCAAATTATGAGAATTATATGTTAATTTAATTAAATAATTTTTAAGATTTAAGTTAAAACGTGAAGTTTAATAAATATTTAATTAATACATGTATAGTGAGAAAGTAAATTTGCAAGAAAATGCGACGTGTCATAAATTATGAAAATGAATTTATTGCAATTTCGTACTAAATCCTCGCTTAGTATGAATTAAATCAAAAGAAAACAATAATCAAACACACCACACTTATATATTTGTATTGCTAACTTAACAGAGATATTTGTCTCAACGTTAAAACTAAAAATAAAAAAGGGAGGAGAGAACGACAACGGAACAGTGCTGTAAACCAAGATTATTCTCCGAAACAGATGTTAGTTACTAAAAAATTCCTTAATTCCTAACATACGTCGAGCCAGAGTTTCGACTTGTTTTTTGCGTGTCGATCGTAATTTACGTTCAGTTATTACGTCGAATATAAAATTAAACAATTATTGAAAACAGCTCTATATAGGAAATTATAAATTAAATTCAATGTTTCCGATAACCGAAATATTATACCGTAGAATGTATGGAGATAAATATATTTTTCATTGACTTTAAAACAAGAGTATATTAAGTTACAACTCTTAAACGACTCAGTCATAAATCACTTCTATCGTAATCACGACGTGAAATCTTAACAAAATGTTTAAGTTTCACTTACTCCGTACTTTAGAAAATTAATTAAATATTTCATATTTTCCAGTAATTTTTTTTATGTTACACAAAAAGAATGTTTGCCACCTTACTCGTAAAATGCTATCGATCTGACACGTTTCAACGAAAACAAATCGGTTCATTAACTACGTTAATCTTTCAGAAATTTTGTTTGAGACTCCTCGAACGATGATAAAGATAAAATAGTCTATATTTAATTAATTAAACTTATATACAGTTATAATTTAAACAGTACTCAATTCATTTTATTACTAATTAATAAAAATCTAAGCATATAGGATTGCTGCAGCAAGCTATAGATTACTTTTATACAGTATAGCGGCTGCTCGTTTAGTTGGGATGGTGAACATTTTACTTTAATTTGACATTTTTCTTCAGTTTTACGTTGAGAAATTCTAAACAACGACGTCAAACTTGCGTAAAATGTACATTATTTCAACAAATCAAACACATTTATATATTAATAATATTTAAAACCTGAAATATATAACATTTTAAATTACATACTTTGAGTTCAGACTTCCAAAATCTTCCTATGACCCTGATATTTTTAATAATAATCCGAATATTCTAGTAATTTCGACTATGGAGACAGTATAAAGTTCGTTTTCCGTGCATTATCAAGACAGAACATCTCAAAAATTCTTTAAAAATTACCAAATCAAGAATGAATAATCAAACATTAAATAAACATTGTGTAATATCGAAAATGTAGAAAAATATAAACACAATTATTGTCGTATAATAAAAACGTACGTCATTCTATATTTAGAACATGCTTAATTATTAAAAAATAATAGTAAATAAAAGTTTAATTATTTCTTAATCGTTTACTAGAAAAACAACGTTTCGACAGTAAAATATTTAATTAATTAAGTAAATAGCTTTTTATATTAAACTTATAAATATCGATATTAAAAAATAAATAAAATTTATATTTATATCAGATCTACTATTAACAATCAAGTCATATTTTATGCACCGACTGTAATATTTGATTTCTATCTACTAATTAATGTTGTTTAAAAGATGGCCTTACCTATAATATAAACTTCATATAAGATTAATCTGTATATTCTATTTATACATGTCTGTATATAGTACAGTACAGTACATACAGAAAGAAATTTATACAAATCATCGCACCCATTTTGTACTGTATGACATTATGAATTTAATATCTTAGATGTATGTATATACACGATAGATAAACAGAATAAATCCAAAAATATATTTCGTAAGCTTATTTGTGTTATTTAATAGATTTAGTTTATAGATGAATCTCTCACCATTTGTTCCAAACAAATCAAGCAGCACTCTTTAAAGATACAAAGAGATGAGAAAGAAAGGAAATTACCAAGGTTTAAAAGTAGTTTTACAAGAATCGAGTGTGACCTATTTCGAAAGTAGACGTCATTTTTAAAGTTATCGAGAGAAAAATATAAAAAACTTACGCTTAAACGAAATCATGTAGAATCTGGAAAGGAGAAGATGGAAACAAAGCGGAGAGCCCCCTTATACCCTGGTTACTATTCATGTCCTAGAGAGTAACTTTGTCTACCGAGTGCACACATGGTGATGCACCTAGGAGTTTAGGAACGACGAAAGCGAGGCCAGACGTTAACCAGTTTTCTATCAAGGACGAGAAGGAAAAAGATCATAATCGTCAGTTCGACTATATAATGTGTTCTTCCTGTTGAAGTCCCTCATTAATATTTATATATGCATCAGAATAGTGAAAATAAAGGCGTAATCGCCTCTTGAAATTTTCAAAACATTTTTACTAGTCCATAGACTATAACCGGGAAATTTTTTAATTTTCATAATCTTCTAATTTTTCAGATATTTTTATCTTTTTAAGTCGATATTTTTTAATTTTGGCATAACAAAAAATTATTAGACTACTTATTTATTATTAAATTATTCATAAATTTTACTCTTTTTATTAATGTGCCTATTATGATAATGAATTAAAATAATGTGGGGGAATTTTAGAAATTGTTTAAAATTGTAATTTTAAATCTTTTTTTTTTCCTTTATAAAGTTTAAAATAACGTTTTTAATTATATTTAATATAAATAAATAACATATACTGAATATATTTTCAATTAATTAATTCAATATTTTAATGGTAATAATTAAATACCGAATAAAAGTATAATTACAGAATTATAGAATATCATATTCATCTAAAATGGGAAAATAACTTTGAAAATAAATCTCTCTAATAAATTAAACGCAATTCACGAAAATAATTTATGATATTTGTTTTTCCGTAGTCCGTAATAAAATAAAATATATTATTGTTTTCAATAGCACGTTATTGTATTATATATACATATATGTATAATGAAAACGCATGAAATGCTATCAATAGAACTATCACTTTACAAAAGTCCGACGAATGTGAGTATGAAAAGCTTTAAAAGTTTTTAAAAGTGAACCTTGATATAAGTGATGAATTCCAAACTTCAGAATTTTTCTTTCTCTCCGCTACTCGAAAAGAAATACTAATTCAAAGAAAAATGTAATATAAGCGATATTGAATTTTCGTATTATACGCTAGAAATATTAAATTCTATTTTAATTACAGCCGTAATTAATATAGAATTACAGAATTACTTCAAATTTTACACTTAAATGAAAATTGATAATGGAAAAATCTGGAACTGAGTAACCTTTCCTTAAGTTTTGAATAGCAAACAATAAGGGCCTTCAGATATTTACAATATACTGTACTTATATACTTCTCTATCAATTTTCTTTTCTTTCTCTTCCGATTTTAAATACTTATGTAAACTTTATTTACTGCTTTTCGAGCCCTTCAGTGTATAACGCGCATTATTTCATTTTTTTTTTAAATTTAAGTTTTCGAACTTTCATTGATTTAAAGTGCAATAGCAGAGTTATTTGGACGATTTTTTTCTGAATAAAAATATTTATAACTGTATAAATTTTGACAAAATTTTGTTTCATTATTGCCTTATATACACAATCTCTCCCTATTTTATTTATTTATATATCTGTCATCTAGAAACAAATATTTTAAGTATTCTTAAAAATGTTGCATCTTACAGTTTATGTTTTATGTTTCTAACTCTGCCAATAGTTTTTCATTTTTAAGTATTTTCCACTCGACAGAACCAGTATTTGAAAATTGCGGAAGTGAAGATGAGTATGAATTACTTCTGACATATAGGCCTTTATATATATTGCTATAAATCGATATATAAATAGAATAAACACCGTTTGCATTAATAAAAATAAAGGAAAAAAATGGCAATATATGTATACAAACTGTTTTTAAATTGATATTATAAAATACAGTTACTTTAATAAGCTTCTTCACATATTTTATTTTATTTTTTTAATATTTATCTGATAAACAATAATAATTGTATTAAAAATTATATCTGTTTCGACTTTTTAAACCAATAAATACGGAATTCTTTTTATAAAAACTAGATAAAAAATCAATTAATTAATTCAAATAAAATACAAATTGAATTGTATACTGTATATATCGACTTTTGACAACGATTATCTCGGGAATAAAATGTTATAAAAAACTTCAAAGTGACAATTAAATTAGAATGTGAAAAACAAGGTATTAGATTGTATCATTCAATTCCATCGTCATAAATTGATAGCGGAATTTACGTCGTTTACATTTCGTTTAAGAGAATTTAATAGAAAGGTTTTAATAAAAATTTTATTGGAATATTTCCACTAAATTGTTTTAAATGAAGTGCAGATGTCATAAATTCTCATATCGATTCTGTATAATGACTTTGTCTTGTAATCTTTATTTATGTGTAACCACTGACTTGAAGTGTTTTACAATCAACGTTTTTTTAAAAAACTCATTTCCTCCCTCCCGCCGTCATCTCTGAGCAATATTAATCTGATTTTTTAAGGCTGATAAATAATTTTACTTCAAATAAGCTATATTTTGAAACACTATATTTCTATTTTATTTAAATGTTTTCTCTCAAATTGTAGAACAAATATTTTTATAACTGCAGAATAATAAATAAATCAAAGTAAACATTAATTTTTTTGACCCCGGATGTATTTCTTTTTAGATAGGTCGTGCATGTAATTTTGATTAAATTTACTACACAGTTTATTAGATATAAAAAAAAATTATATGTAAAGTATCGCCCTATTAGGCTCGATATATCTTTCAAAAAAGTAAAAAACACCAAAGTAATATAAAACTTTCATAATCAAATTTAAATAACTTTTTCGGAATGAGGACAAGATCAATTTTTTCAGTATCTTTTCAAAAAAGTGGCAAATTTCCATTATTTTAAAATGATATGATCTTAATTTAATAATGTAAATAGAAGTACAGCAGAATCCCGATTATCCGAGGCAAACCTGAAAGCGAATACACTAACTATTCTTAACTATTCAAAAATCGAATTATTTCTTAATCGTTTAATTATATCGATAAGTTTGTATTGCTAACTTAACAGAAATATTTCGATATAGTTCTTTTGTAATTATAACTGTATATTTTGAAAATTCTTTTTTAATTTTGTTGCTAATTTATATGTTACAAAATGATTTTTTTTCTGTTATCTTTTATTGTTTAATTTCAATGTAAGACAAACCATTCATATTAAAATGTAACTACAATAAAATTTTTTGTAGTTACTTATTTTTATTCTTAAAACTATTGATTAGTGTATGATAAATTATGTAAAAATTGTTCTATGATCAAATTCAATAAAGTATAAAAAGAAACGTAAAAGTTGTATTCCATTGTAAATGTTTTATATTTGTAATTTTATTCCAAAATAACGGTGGCTGTCGATTTTATCGGGGTTTTCTGTTATCCTAAGTAACATCAGTCCACATTACCTCGGATAATCGGGATTCTACTGTACTTGTATTATAGATAGTTACATGTATTTATCATAATAGTTATAGTAAATAATATAATTTTATGTTTTTAGAGTTATAAGAAGTAGATAGTCGGATGGTTAAGGCAGTTAACCTACAGCTCTGGAGGATCTAGGATCGCGTAAGAGCAATCCCAAGAATTTTTCATCGGCGGGTCATTCCCATATGCTTGTCTCTGTCCCTCACAACCCGGCTACCCCCATTGTGGAGCTAACCGAACCTATGATGAGCATGGAAAAAGTCTTCTTAGTGCCCACAAGACGAAAAAAAAATCAAAGGTAAGGATAAAAGTCAGAAAATATAATTGCTTGAATCTCTTTCAATACAGAAAAATAAAAATATAAAAAAACGTTTTATTGTAAACACTATACTTATAAAACATAATTTCAACTTAAACCAAGAGCACTTTCTAAAATAATTTCTTAACATTTAAATTTACATATAATACAGACATAATTTATTCTAAATCATGTAATTTTGATTAAAATCTTGCATGTCGGCGCGAAATTTCGTTACGATTTACTTATTTGAATAGCATATAATTTATTTCGTTTATAATGAAAAGTCGTATATGTGAGAGACATAGTTTTAAATGATGACATTAAAAGCACTAACATTGGTTTCTAACGTTATGCGTGGTGAGCGAAGCCTTGAAAGATGATGCGTTAGGAACACACGTAGGCCTATACATTCGGTACAAACGAGTTTTTAGAATTTAGGACACTCCGCCATAGGGTCAGAGTTTTTAGATATTTCACGGTAAGGATATAAAAAAAGAAGAAGAAAAATCTCGAAAATAGAAATAACTTTGGCCTATTAATATTTTTAAAAATAAATTTTGGCATTTAGACAAAAACATTTCACTTTTTATACTCCCGGACAGCATTTATAGGTGTAAAAGTATTATAATATATAATAGTAGCCTAATTCTAATACTTAGATTTATTATTACGCTTCTATTAATTTCTTACACATTTTTATTTCTATTTTTAGAAATATTTTATGTGATAATTTATATTATCTAAACATATCATAATTAATTTTCAACAGAAAAGAATAACAGTAGAGTAATAAAACGTTTTATAATTGTCTGACGTCGTCGTTCTACAATGTTTTCTGAATCTGTAAATTAGCGTGAAACGTATTTTACACTCTCGACAGGATTCAAATTGTTCGTAAACTAAATTTATGATCTATATACAGTTTCTCTGCGCGATTTTGATTTAGAATAAAATTATAATATAACAACAGATAGTTTTAAATTGGTAAAAACTATTTTTTAAAAAAATTTAACTATTTTAACTGTTTAGGCAGGATGTATTATTTCAATTCGTGCCCGGGGCAAGACACATCTTTGGTACTTCAACCTTGGCACAACGGGTGGTTCCCAGGTTCGCCCTTCTAAGGTCGTTCTACGCGAGTCTTGACTTGGGTCAAAGTTGAACTCGAAGTTTCTTCTAGACAAACATCCAAAAATATAATCGATATATTAAACTTATACGTTTGATTTCCCAGATTTTAACTTAAAATTATCCTGTAATATTTGCGTTTATCATTTTTAGATCAAAATATTTAAACACGCAGAAGAATGCAAAATATTTTAATAAAAATCTTTAGTATTCACTTTATAATTAAAGTTTTCTTATCTTTTATTATCTTTAACGTTTTTTTTAATAATAAAACGTACGTATAATCATTAATTATAAGATTTAAAATAATGTTTTTCTTTCTTTAGATTATAGTCTATTATTCAACTTTGATTGCAGACCTCTCCAGTTTTTTTATACAGGTCTAACCCTTCCCTCTTCTTTCATCCAGTCGTACATTCTTTTAATAAATTTACTATTCTACTTTCTCCATTCTGTCCACATGCTTCGTACATTCCCATTTTCGTTTTCTTATCTACTTGTTTATCAGTTCTACATATTCCTCTTTATACATATAGCCTACGTCTTCATTTCTAATCCTATTCTATTTTGTCTCGCTAACTACAGTATTTTTCTATGTTTTAATGGATCTTAACTGTCTCACTTCTAATTTAAAAGACGTCAAGACAAGTAGTATCACTGTTTTGTACATTCCTACAATTTAAAATTTTATTTTTAACGTTTTCTTTGGTTTAAATAGGCCGCTAGCCTACTTTAAAATGCTCAGAATATTATTAAAAAGTCAAATACTTAAAAAAATTATTATTAATCTTAAAATTTGAATTAACAAATTGACTTTATTTTATTAATCAAATCATAATGTCATTTATTCTTTCCAGAAATGAAAAAATCATTTTATGAGAAAAAATAAATAATTCAATTTTATTCATTAAATAGTTATATCAATTTAAATTATTTTTTATTCTTTTGTGTGTATTTATTAAAGGATTTGTTTATTTATCATCTTAAATGAAGTAGAGATAGTAGTTCAAGAACGTGACCTTCTTAAGAAGAATTTGTTATAGTTTTTCACTGTTAAACATACTTAAAAGAAAGAAAACTATTGTTACAGCTGGAGCAATAAAGTAATTTCAGCTCATGTTCAGAAACTTTAAAATTTATGACCTTAGAAGTAGTAATAAAAAAAATACAGAAAGATAAAAATTAATGGAGAGTTATTTGGTTTTTTTTAAATGAATTTTTAAAAATATTTAAAACAATCAAAATTACATTTATTAAAGAGAAATACATTATAAATTAACTCTTCGGAGATAAGGAAATGAGTTTATTTATTTTGTTCTCTGATTTACCCCATTTAAAGAATGAAGCTAAAATTGACATTAATAATGTTGTAATAAAGTGGAAAAAATTTTAAAATTTCTGATAAATATTCCTAACATAAGTGATTATATCACGCAATATATTTATTTCTTAGAATAGACATTTTGCGCAATTCCTTTTTATTTTATTGTTTACAACTTAAATAATTGTCTATGGTAAACAATGTAATTATTAAATAAATTAAAAAGTAAAAAACAAATTAATTAATAGAAAGAGAAATTTTACCTGTATGTAGCGTAACTGTATAAGCAGAAAATTCAGTTTAAATTATTTATCTCTCTTTTTTCATAATTTTCCATTACTTTTGATGAACGTATGATGCTAAAAAAGTAAAATGATAAATGTTAAAACATGTTTTATATTAAATATGACAAGCGATATTATCTGAGTTCGAAAATTAGTATACTGTATGTTTGTATAAAATTATAACGATAAAAATTTCTTAAAATTATTATATTTAATTAATATATAAACATTTTTTATATATTATTTTTTCAAATACTATTTTCAGTTTTAAAAAATTTAAATAATTGAAAATATAAAAGATACTTCCCGAATAGCATTATGTATTCTACAAATTCATTAAGATTCTTACTGGAATTTTCTGCAAGAATAAATACATAATTTAGAATTATTATTATGAAATTCTTAAATGTAGGCTATACACATGTGATTGTTTAAAGTAGGTTTAAATTAAATTTACCAAAGTATGACTATGCAAAGATATCTAATTATAATGATAATTATATTGTAGGTAAGGTATACTTGATATAAGCATGACATATTCATATAGGCAAGTTTTGCTCGTGTAAAAATATAATATGCTTGTATGCTTATTATGCATATTATGTTTATTTGTCTAAAGGCTTATAAATGTATTTTATCTATATAAGCATATTTTGTTTATATGACAATAAATACAAGTAGATCATTCTTTAAATCAAGATAAAGGCCTATACCAAGGTTTATGGTTACTATATAAGGTTTGTGGCTCGTTATCCTATGGATAAAAAGGGCAATTACCTGGGGCCCCACCAAAAGAGGGCCACAAACCAATCTTTTATAAGAAAATATTTCCTCTAAAACATTCCCCGAAGAAAAATGTCTGAAGTAAACACTGCACAGTACATAGGACCCTTATTCAAATTCTCCCGGGCCTCATGAAGCTATAACTCGCCAGTTATATATACAAAAGATGTATATATACAGTACATATCTTTACATAAAGATAAGAAATCTGTATAATGGGAAATATAATATCTGTAAATGCCATAGACAGATTTTTTTCTTACGGAGTAATATTATATCGATAAAATATTTATCTTTGCAAGATTAAATCGATATGAATTTAAGCCGGAAGATGTCTCGGGTAATAAAATAAATAATCGAAAGAGTTCATCTTTAAATTTTATATTTTCTTTTCATTCTTCGTCTTATTAAGAATAAAAATAAGTACAGTACTTTATTTTTAAAGAGGAATGCATGACTCCTGAAGACCCCCCCCGCTAACATCATAGCATTAGTAAAGATATTTTCGTCTATTTTATAATATTATTAATAAAGTAATTATAAGATATTTTAAAAAATTATTAACGTTTTTTTCGAATAAAAAGTAATATCCACCATCGAAATCTCGACGGAGTAGACCATGCCAAGAGAATTAAAATAAATTTTCAAATAGAAAATTGCTGTCGTTAATTTAATTTGAACGCGATATTTTTAATGAATAATTTTCTTAAATTTTTATTTTCCGAACGAATAGAAAAATAAAAAGAAAAAAAGAGAGAAAAGTTTCGAATGAGCGAGTAAAAATATAAATCAAATCGGAATAATTATGGTACTTTTTTACGAACGCCATCTAGTGCAAGATATTGTCTCGATCACGTGATCAGCTTTTCCGCCATTTTGTCGGAGAAGACTATCGTTGTCAACATTTAGCTTTTGTATCGAGAATAGGAATCGATATTTATTCAAAATTACTTTCGTTTGACGAATTCGTCGTTAATAGCGGTTGGAAATATACAAAAATGGACTCGAAGAAAAGTCCTAATAGGTAAAGTTGAAATTATCGATTATTCCCGGGTTTTATTTTCTTAAAATACGAAATTGATTAGATATTTATTCGAAAATATCTATCTACTCCAAATAGATTTTTTTAAATATCGAATACGATATTTAATCCTTTACTTGTTTTATTTGTACTGAAAAGATTTATTATATCGGAATTAATTGTTTGATATTTATTAAATGAAATGATAAATCCATTAAATCATAACTGTAATAGATACATATGTTTATACAAAATAGTACATTCGACCTTCGTTTTCCCGCTAATCTGCATGAGGAAATTAAAACATTTCTCTCAAGATTCCTCTTCACATTTCAAAATTTCTTTAAAGAATCTTGAAAAATTAATTTAGAGAAAATTGTCAAAAGTTCGCATTTCTTTTGGCTAATTATTAACTTTATTAATTAACTTTAAAATTCTACAGTTTTAAATTTGTTCTTCTTCGATAAACCGTGTATTTGCTGAAAGATTTTTTTATTATTATATTTTCCGTTTAAGATAATGAATTTACTTGAAATTTTTAAGCAACTTGTTTGATTTTTGGCAATATGATTAAGGACTAACAGTTTCATCGTTACATTTGTCAAGTTGAATGTATTGACTTCTTCGGGGTTGCGAGTTGCTCGCTTACTTACGTTATTCATTGTTCTTGCGCCGTACGGTTCATTCGATCAACTTATTTTAGCGACAATAATTAATATTATCGAGAATTTCATTTATAAAAACACGCTCTCGAGAAAAATTCTCGCGATTTATGCCACAATCTGTTTAATGAAATCTTAATTAATGCTTATATAATTATGATTTAGAAGAAATCTCCATTCTTGTAATATTTTTTTTCTTTAAGCGTGGTTCATTTAACTGGCAAATAATTTGCTGTTTACTTTCCAAAACTCTTATTCTTAAAATTACGTTAATGGTAATAGCTATAAAACATTTTAACAGTTGTATAGCTTTGTTATAAATACAATAAATTACTAAAAATAAGAGAGATATAAAATTAATTAGCTATATATTGAATATTGTATTGCATGTTAGTGGAGGAATATTAAAAATTTACTTGATTTATTGATTCTGTGCTTTGTTTTTCTTATTTGAAAAATATGTTTATTAAATAGTGATGTAAATCAAATAACATGGTTTCTTTATGAATTCTAATCATTTATCTAATTTAAATATGTGTAAATCTTTTTCCGTAGCCAAAAATTGATGTTACAATAAATGAATAATCCCCGAAATGTAAAGCTTACATTAGATAATACAAATATTTTATATACCAGGATTTATATTTTGGATATTATTTGCTTATTAAAACAATTAACTATTCATTTATTAAACGAATTAAATTTTGTCACTTGATGATAATTACTTGTAACATAAATGTATTTAGGAAAGAGTCAAAAATATAATAATAAATATAGGCTTATTATAAAATATTTTCTTTCAAAATTATTTTTAAAAAATTACATTGTAATGAAGTGATTTAGTCGACAATTTGAAACTGTTGATAATCAATATATATTTAATTTTATCTGTTAAAGTTATTTGTTGTTTCCTTGAAACTTATATAATAAGGAATATGAGATATTTGATTTTGCTGATATAAGCTTTACTAAATACAATACGATATGAAGGAGTAATTTTTATTTAAACAATAATAACATATTTCTTTAGTAAAAGAAATTAAGATATTTACAGGTACAGGTATTTATGATCACTTGTAGAAAGATTTGACCTTTATGGATAAGAGTATTTGCTTTGTAGATTATACAAAGTATAAAAAAAGTTAAGTTGCATTGTGTTTTTCTTTTGCCAACTTCTTTATTTAATTTTTATCAAATTAAAGCTGAATAATTTATCAAATGAATTATTTTGTAATTTGATTTAACATGCAGTATTACCATAATTAAATGGTTTTTGTTTTTATTATTTCAACTGTTGCCAATCATTTTGTTGTTAAGAAGTATTTGATGATATAAATAAAATTTACAGAAAATACAAGGTTTTAAAATGTACAGAGTAGTATATTACTAATAGCATTAATAAAACAAATTTTTAAAAAATGTTAAATATAGTTTTAAGTAATATGAATTAATATAAAATTTATTATAATTAAATTGTGATTTAATATTGTATTTGAGATCATTGAGAATTTTTCAAAAATTATTTTAAAAATTAGTTTTAGGAAAATTTAAGCTAAAACTAAATACCAAAAGTTCTTAAAATTTACTGAATTATTAGCAACTCAATAATAAACCAATGAATTTTGGCAATTTTTGATATTTAATTAATTGCTGGTGAATTAGTTATGTTTAAGCTAGAAACATTCTTAAAATACATTTGCTATATTACAGTAAATAAAATGAAAAATCTATCCAAACCAGCAGTACTTTCTGAAATTGTTTCTATGTTAAAAAACTAACTACTGAAATTCAAAATTGGTTTGAACTGATTGGCTTAAGTACGGTAAAGTAGTTATAGTAATAGTTCCTAAACGTTCATTGTCTGTAACTTGAAATCATTGTACAGATTATGGGTTTACCATCACTGTACTAAAGAAACTAGAATCCAATAGAAGTGATATCCAGTAAATCAAATTAATGTTGTTGACTTTTGCTTCAATTTTGAATAGCATGTAATAATATAGTATCTATAGAAATTAAATCAATGCTTTTTAAAATTTATCCTTAAAGTTTACCCATCTAAACTTATTTTAATTATAGAATTACATGTAGCAATTTAATCAGTTTTACTGTATTTAGATTTATAGATTATACTTTTTTCCCCTATAAATTCTGATAACTTTCATTTAATTTTACTTTGGATTTCACAACTGATAATTATTCCATTTAATTGTATGTTACTGTATAATTATTGAATATTTTATTATTTTTAGATTATGGAAATGTGCTTACTCAATAATAATAATAATGCTTTTTTTATTCAGTGTTAAATAGTAAGTTAGATTTTAGTTGGAGTTGTAGAGAAGGCATCATTTAAGAAATGCAAGATTTCTAAATTTATGCAATTTAATTCTTCATTTTAAGCAGATGATGTGTGTCTGTTCTATTAAAGTTACTCTCTAAGTTAATTAAATTATACCAGTTATAGTTTTGATATAATTATAGGATTATTTGAAATTAAGATATATTGATTAAAATCAAGAACAAAAAAATAACTATATATAAATGCAGAAAAAGTTGTCAAACTGCTAAGTCAAAATATAATAGATTCATTTTTCAGTTTAGTTTGATACTTACT
Organism: Centruroides vittatus; assembly: GCF_030686945.1. NCBI lineage: Eukaryota > Metazoa > Arthropoda > Arachnida > Scorpiones > Buthidae > Centruroides > Centruroides vittatus. The sequence goes on along the minus strand of NW_027122650.1, from coordinate 1,161,480 downwards.
GCTTTCTTTTATAATTTTTTTTAAAATACTGTTCTGATGAGATAATGTTTCAGAGAGATCTACAGTATTTAGGAACTTTTTCTTTTTTCTTTATTTGTTTAAGTAGCTTTTGATAATTTATGAAATTATTTTTGCTAAATAATAGAATGATTTTTTCAGTTTTACTGTATTTTTTTATTTTATTGTAAATAAACACGAACACTCAAATTGAATCAATGTCAAAATTTTTTAATTGTTTTGTTGTTTAATTATTTAGTGTATTTAAATTAGGTATATGTTTTATGTTTGTTTTTGAAAATTGCTGTTTGTATGTATTATATAATTGATTATACATGTATAATCAGTAATATAATACATATATACATAATTATATATATATATATACACATACGTACATACATGGATTTTCTATGACAGAATCTACAATCTGATCTAGAATTATCAGTAATCTGAGAATGTAGGATTTATCACTGTTTCTGTAATTGTATTTGCTAAAATGGATTATACTTTATCTTAAGTATTGAAACAGGTTTCAAGTAGTTCTTATTTCAAAAGTAAATCTCAAACCATCAGACTCCTTTTGTATTTTACTGTAATTAATACATTAAGTTTTTCTAATCCTTTGTAGATTTCTGTTGAAACCATCTTATATAAAAGTTTGAAACAAAAATTGATCTGGTCAACTGTTTAGAAATCTTTGTCAAATTAAAAATTGAAATATGATTTATAAAAGGAAGTGTATTAGGAAAAAAATTAAAATTCTAAAGTAATGTTTGTTGTATATTGAAGCTGTGTAAAATTCCAATCAATAAATATTGAACTTAACAGCTAATTTTTCTATTAAGTTTTGATTTGTTATATTGATATACAGTAATTTCTATAAATAAACATTATTGATATCTTAAGTACATTATTATTATTATATATATATATATATTTTGTATAATTTTTTTTCTCATAAGTGTTGTTGTTGATGTAGTTAATAAAAAACATTTTTAGGATCCATTTTGTATTAAAAAAAAAAAATGTGATTACATTTAAAATTTACAGAATAAGTATATCTTTTTCTCATTATTTTTGATGTCTAGCATAATATTGGCTTTAGAAAATGAAGTGAGACCTGCATATCAAATTCTTTGTAATCAAAAAGTTTGAGACTTAAGATAACTTTTTTCTAGCTTTAAATTATTCTAGTTTATGTGAAAAGTAATTTTTTGTGCTTTAATTATAATTTTGATAATATAGGTATACCTCATTTTACATTGGTACTTGGCTCAGGAGAGGCAACTTAAGTCGAATTTACTTGTCACTAGGTTAAACAACAAATAACCATTCCCAGTTCTGTATTTTATTTATAAATGCATTTTTAATAATATATGGTTAATAAGAATCTATTTCAAGCTTATAAACAAATAAATTTTAGTTTTTAATATAGTACAGAAAAAAGTAATCTAAATTTATGAATACATGTACAGTACAGTACAGTACATATACATACTTGTAAATGTACTGTACATGTTTACAATTTGGCGATGTTTACAGTACATCGTGGACTCTTTATTTGTGAATGTGTTTGCTCTAAGACATTGTAAAATAAAATGATTTTGTAAGGTTAAATAACAAATACAGTTATTAAAATTATTTTGCAATAGTAAAAAAACTAATTTATGTTAAATTTACCAATATTTACATTCAATTTGTTTATTTACATCGCAGATGTAGATGGCTGTGTACATGAGGCTGTGTACAATTTGGCGATGTACTAACTAACTAATTTGATAACTACATAAATAAAATAAATGTGGATCTTCAGCATCAACAGCTGATTCTGATATTTCAATTCTGAGTATTTTAATATGATTTTATATACTTTTATTCTTATTTATTGTACAGTAACATGATTTTATGTGCTTTTAACGCTTTTCTAGTGATATTACGATTTGAATATTTGTGACGGACAGACGACGTATAATCGAGAATGATTTAACTCAAAACGATGTAACCCGAGGTATATCTGTAGTTGGCTATTGTACTTAATATTATATCCAAAATAAATGTATAAAATATCATACAATCGTTGATAAATGTCACAAATTGGTTGTTGTATACTATAATAGTTTCTTTAAATATTTTGAGTAGATTATTATTAAAATTATTAATTATTTGTTTCATTCTAGAAGTATTGGTAAAAACTAAATTATAAAAATGTGATAAAGAACTGTGAAAATGAAAAAAAAGTTTATATTTTATATAAAAATTAGATTTCATTTTTTTCCTCTAAAATATTTCATTATTTTTTATGGAGAGATTAAAATATATGTTTTTATTTTGTTTTTCTGATCAAATGAAAAAGTATATAATTAGACTTTATTTAAATAATTGAATTTATACTACAAAATTATATTTTCATCTTATTTACTACTATATCATATCAATAATTAATTTTAAGTATGCAAAGATTTAATTCAAAGAATATTGGAATGTAATCTATTAAAATATCCATTTCCAAGAATAAATTCCACTTCTATTGATTTTGCAGTTTTCTTAGTAAGAAGTGTAAAGTCTGAAGTACTAATACTGACATCTTCTGTGCATAATAATCTAAATGTTCCATCTTAAATTGTATTTTAAAATAAATTAGCCAAGTCAACAATTTTTTCCATTGAATAGTCTATATTTAATTAGTTTTAACTGTGTTAAAATATTTTGAATTAAAACTTGTAATATATCTTAATGGTATAGTCAGAATAGAATAATAATCATTTTTATAATTGTATTATACTTTTCTTAACTGTTATGTTGAGAGATGATTAAAATTTATAAGGAAATTGAATATGATTAATATTATATTTTAACTTTGCTCTGTTGATTAATTTAAACATTGTCAGAAAGAGGAGAATTCAATTTTTTGTATTTTTTGACAGACAGAAATTATAAAAAATATTTTTCAATCTGATGATTCATTTTTTATTCCTCCTGTGTTAATTTAACTGTAGATATTCTATTAATACCTGCCATTGAATGAAAGCCATTTAAACTTTATTATTAAAATTTAATAAAAAAAATCTTATACATAAGATTTCTTTTTTGTTAATTGTACTATTAGATGAAAATATCAATAATAATTAAAAATTGCAATTTACAACATAGGATCCAAAATTTTTATTGCATTCCAAAATGTTTTTGAACTAACTAATTTGATAGCTACATAAATAAGTAAAAATTAATGTTTAATTAAGTGTTCAGTAAGTTTAATTCACTGTTATATGGCTAACAATGAGTTAAGAAGTTTGAAAATGTTCATGAAGTTAAAAAAAATTTTAGCTCATATTTAAGTGTGATTTTTTATTATTAAAATGATTTTATTTATTTATTATTTTTGAGTACATTATTCTTTAAATTATTGATTATTATCATTAAAATTATTTGATTTGTCAACAATTTTTTAAAAATAATTTATTATAGTACCAAATCATTTCAACGTTTGGGATATCATGCCACTTCCAGATCCCCAGATGTGATACAGCTGCAGCGCTATATGCAAATAGATGAAACTGCAATACATATGACTATTAACCTAAACATATTTATTTTTAAATGAAAAACAATAATTTTGTTTCCATTATTAATTACATCTAATTTTGAACTGCAATGTTCTAATTATTTTATTTACTTATAAAACATCAATTAATATCTGGAACTAGATAAATCTTACCAAACAAGAACCATAAAAAAATGTTGTGCTGGAAATTAACTTTTTGTTTTGTCAGATAGAACTAGTTTTCAGAGGTTTCATTAAATTTTATAATCAAAGTATAATTTGATAATTGTTAAGCATTCTGAACCAACATCTGTTAAAGAAATCAAGCATAAGTGATTTTTCTTTATGAAGCTAAACATAATTTTTAATAATACAATACATTTTTAGCATAACATCTGTTATTGGATTTATGTATAAGATTCATATTCATTTATGCTATCATTTAAAGTAATATTTTTCTATCAGTAATTTCAAGAACAAACTCGAAATTGTGTAAATTTTTCCTTTGTTTGAATATAGAACTTGTTTCTTAATAATAGATGTAATAGTATGCTCTATTTTTGAATCAGAAATTATTATTAAAAGAAATGAAAGAATATATATATCTCTCTCTCTCAGTGGTGTTAAAGAAATTTTTTGAATTTAGATATCTAAATCACAATTTTTGTTATAACTGAACTTTTTCCTGTTGCCATGTTTATTGATACTTTTTCTAAGTTTCTATTCTGTATTCAATGGGACTTTTTAAGAGATTTTTGATCACAGAATCTTGTCTAGTTTGTAAATGAATTTAAAACTTATATTGGTATTGATAGTATTATTTTGGAATAAGAATCTGAACCTATGGACTTCTTATTCAATTTTATCAAAACTGAAAAGTTTTCAGTTGATCAGAACTTATAAAAGATTATTCTATTATAAATATACAATATCATAAAAACTCTTAAGTCCTTTACTAAGCATAACTAGTTAAGTAGAGAACATTGAATAGCTATTATAGTGTAGTTTAAGTTTGTTAGGATTTCTTTATATTGGTCAGGTTCGTATAATAATCAAATTTTTTTTTAATGAATCAAGTAATTTATTGAGAATGTTAGCATTATCGTCAATATCAGGTAAACCAAACATTTAATAAGTGTACATAAACAAACCTCACGAAACCCAATAAATTTGTAAAGCCAAAATATTAAAATTATAATTATTAAATTTAAGACGAGATGGCATGTAATGCTCCCTCTAGTGACAAATTATTTATTAATTAATGAAATATAATTGTGGAATATTAGCCCAATGTAATGTGGTGGTTGTTTGGCTTTAGTGTTACTTTATTAGGGAAAACTTGCTTAATTCGTACTTGCTCCTAATTCGTACTTCGCTTATATCTCGACTCCGGTAATAGCTATTAGTGCCTTTAGTGACAAAAAAAGTAAATAACAGTCGGCCATATTACCATCTGACAGACAACACGCTGTTACGCTGCTTCTGACAAAAATATTGAAAAGGTAAGTTTTTTCAACTTTTTCTGTAATATTTTTGCACATTTCGTAAGAACGTTCTTCAAATTGGATCGTGTATAAGTTTTTTTTTAACTACCTGTGATGTATTAATGCGTATTTTTGTGATTTCACCTGATATGATGATATATGAGTATTTGTTGTCAAATTTTTTGGAGGCAAATGTAAAACTTTTTCGACTCTTGCGCCTATTTCGTACTCCAGGCAAGTTCTTAAAACGTACTGGTACGATTTAGGAAAACCATTTTAGATTAATGTCACAATAAACTATTACTGATTTGTAAACTGTTATTTTTTTATTAAGTTACTGATTCAAAACAAATTAAAACTAAATTGTCTTTAATTTTAGAACAACACGTCAAAAAGAAAATATAATTCTTGGAGTAAAGAAAATATGGAAGAAGTGATTAAAAAATATAATGATGGTTTATAAGCTTTCTAAAATTTTGGCTCAAAAAGGGAAACACCAGGTTTGAGCTGTCACTAGTAGCGAACGTGATATCAACACCACATGCATCTGCTGTATGAACGCTGCTGGAGAATTCGTGCCACCCATGCTCATATGTAAACGTAAAAGAATGGCAGATGACTTAAAGCGTGGAGGGCTACCGAACACGTTGTACAGTTGTTCAGAAATCGGATGGATTCTGAGTACATTATTTGTCGAATGACTTAAACATTTTATAGAGTCTGAGACTGCAAACATCACAAGACAGTCAAGTTCTTCTCATCTTAGACGGTCATTCGACGCACACGAAGAACATTGATGCCATTTATCTTGCAAGGGACTATGGAATAATCATGCTCTCTCTGCCAGCACATACCACACATAAGTCGCGTTCTTGTTCTTATAGAAAATCCTTATAAAAAAGAGCTCGAGAATAAAATAGAAGAATTCAAGAACAAAAACATATCAAAGAATCTTGGTGCAAAGAAAAGTAAAACTAATAAACTATCACAAAAGGAGAATAAAAAAAGAAATAAGAAAAAAATGAAAATAACAGTTAGTACTGTAAATTATGCCAAGAAGACGTAAAAGAAAGTATGATCAAATGCTCACGATGTGAGATATGAGTACAGTAGTGAACCGAAAATCGGAATCAATTGGGGACTGGGGTTGTTCAGATTAGGGATTTGTTCCGATTATGGATTATGTACGAAAAAATATATTAACCTGTCCGATGTTCAAATTTTTCTCCGTTGCGTGTCGCTTTGTGTTGAATTTTTCTCCGTTGCGTGTCGCTTCATGTTGAATTTTCGTCGATTTTAAGCCTAACAAAAATTTTTATAACAATAATCGAGGCTATCGTATCATTAAAAATTATTTCTGCATTTTGTACAAACAAAATAAATATATTGAAGAATATAAAAACATGAAAATTATACTTTAGAAGTAAATTTAGTATCAAAAACATTCGATTCAGCACGACACAGTTCGACTGAAAATCATGCCGATTACCGGCAATTCCGATGACCGGGGTTCCGATTTACGAGACTCTACTGTATATGAACTTTGCGCAGGAACCAATAAAAAGCAACGGATTACAACTGCGATAACTGCCAAGAATCGGCGAAGACCATCAGCCGAATCTACACACGTATTAATACATTATTGATTAAGATTTTGATTCTTAAGATGCAAACCAATGATAGGATCTCAAAGTACGATTTAAGAATATATCAGTACGATTTAAGATGAATGGTTCTAAGTTGTACTTTTTTAGTGTTTTTTTAAATTGTTTATTTCTCAGAAGTTTATAAGTTTTATGCTAAATTTGATTATGGTAGTAATAAAATATTTCTCAAATAAAAGTTACTTACAATAAAAAATAATTTGTGTTTATTAATTTTGATTATATGATGGTTTTTCCTTAAGGGATACGAATTAGGCAAGTTTCCCCTATAAAACCACCACTCAAAAACTGGGTAAACTTGATAACAGCAGCATATTTTGAATACTGGATTTTGGTTTTGGATTCTGTTATGTTACTTTATTACTTTTCAGCTTCTGATAAGTTCTATTGTTTTGTCTATATTATCTTTCTGCCTTATACAACCATTCTGATAGGCTAATGAGCTTACTAAAACATTCATGATACAATTTGATAAACCTAATATTTTATTAGATTATTATTAGATTTATTAAGTTAAATAATAGAAAAAATAGTTAGTTTAAAAATGTGATGGAAAAAGCTTGAAATATCAAGCTGAAGATAAAAGCTTGATATTTTGGATGCGAAGAAAATAATAGTCAAATTTTCATTGACACATTTATTATTGATACTTTTCTTAAAATATTACACACAAACTGAAAAATAATGAGTGTTCACTTGTATTATTCAGTTAATGCACTAACTAAAAATTGAACATTTCAATGAATTAAAGTGCATTGCTTTTTTTTATATGTAAAATAATAGTTGCTTTATCCTAACATTAAAGTTTAAGATATTGGATTTTATGACTACTCTTAGAAGTAGAATCTATATATAAATGAGGATACTTGGTTTGTTTTTCCGAAATTTGATTTGTTGCCAGATTACCATTTGATATTCAGCTGTATGTGGTACAGTTTCTTAGATGTAACATTAGAAAATATTATATCCGAAAAATTTAAGATATATTTTCAATTCCTGTCTACTTGACCATTGAATTTGTACCATTTTGTACCATCCAAGTATGGCGATAAACATGACAATGGTAGGCTGAAATAACCAAACTTTTTACATAGTTTTCAATTTTATGTTTGTTATATTATAGTATTTGATTTAAATAACTACAAAGGTTATCTTATGTAAGGGTTTATCTCACTGATTGACCATTCTAACACATTTTAAAAATTATTTATTCTTCTGCCGTACACAATTTAAAAGAATTTTTTAAATGTGTTACATTGGGCACTCAGTTTGATAAATCCTTACGTAAGATAATCTTTACAATTATAAATCAACTACTATAATATATACAGGTACTCCTCACTTTATGACCTATCTGCTTAATGACCACTTGCGCTTACGACCAATCGAGTTTCGATCTGCAATTTGGGGAATCCCCTTTCTCAGCTTGAGTGTCGGTCAGTGGCGGATAGTGACATGAGCACTAAGCTATAATAGTCTTATAGTACTATAATAGGCTAATAGCATACTATAATAGTCTTTTTATGAATAAATTTGAAGTTTGTTGCATAATTTGTATAATTTTACAACGATCCTATATTCCCGGCACAAGCTCCTCGCTTATTGACCAATTCGCTTAACGACATAGTCTTTGGAATGGAACTCTGTTGTAAAGTGAGGAGTACCTGTAATATAATATGGGTTAGAAGTATGAAATAATCTTAATTTTTGCTGTTGTTTTTTGCCCAGGCAACACTGGGCTCGTCTGCTAGTTTTATACTAAATAAATGTGTTATAATTTAATAACTTGCAGATAAAACTGTTAAGACATACATCAAGACCTTGTTTAGCACTTTCTCAATTAACACTGATTTGATATAACTCAGTCTGCTTGAAGCCAAAAAAAAAGCTAAAAATTTATGCAGATTCAAATTATCGTGATGTTTTATTGATTCATAAATAATATGATTATTCCCGAACATGAATCAATCAGCAAAAGATGGCAATTCGTCATAGCACTATTCTTCCCCTAAATCTGTTTGTTTGGTGCGATTTTGGAAAAAATATAACATCATGAATGCCCATGGAATCCATCGACTTTGCTTGGCAAGAATTAACTGATAAATGCATGAACGGAGTGTGGAAGAATTTATGACTGGAAGTATTCAAGAATTCTGAGCAAGAAGAGCCTATGGTTTATCAAATTGTCAACCTAATCGATGGAGCAGGACTAGATGTAGATGAGCAGGATATTGAAGAATTACTGCATGTTTCTGGTGAGAGCCTTACCAACGACAATCTTCAAGAATTGGCAGAACAAGGAATTCATGTGAACTGGAAAACAGTGATTCTGAAAATGAAGAACCCAATGAACTTGCTACAGATTTCCTTATGACAAATGACACTAGATCAGTGTTTCCCAAACTTTTGACATCTGTGTACCCTTTGTATAATTTTCTTAATGCTGAGTACCCCTCGTCAAAAAAATTGCATATACTTTAAATCAAAAACCAAAGATAACGAGGATATTCCATTTCTATATGCTGCTGCAATTGAAAAATTGAAAAAGCCAAAATAGAAGACTATGTGGAAAATATTGTTCCTAGATATAGCGATATGGACTTTAGGTCTCATTTTCGTCTTTCTAGAAGCACTGTCAAAGTAAGTCTCTGCTAAGAATTGTTAGTTGTAGTAACTAGCTACAGAAAAATTGGTTTATTCAGCAATTTTAGCTTTTTATTAATACTAAAGCATATAACAAACCTTTCCTGTTAGAAAAATCGCACAAAAGCTAAAAATGTGTAGATACTGGAGGTTTTTGTGTGACACTGTTGTCTTGGCCATAGGGTGGAGGAATACACAGAATCACAGCACTCGGCGAAACCGCTAAGAAGTAACGAAGTTTTTATTATTTTTCTATGTTTGTAATCGAAAAAAAGTAAACTGCTTGTTGCACTAGGAACAGCCGAAGCACGGTGCAGTGTGTACCCCCACTAAACTCTTCCCGTACCCCTGGGGGTATGCGTACCACACTTTGGGAAACACTGCACTAGATGATTTCATCCAAAAAAAAATCAAGAATTTCATACGAGCCAGGACCTTCATCACATAAATGAACTTTATATTTGTGTAATGTAACACATGTTATTATGCAAATTAATATAAAAATAACTTACCAAAAATAAACAAATTTTACTATGTGTATTCCCCTTTTCCTATACACTGTGTGTTAAAATGGCCTTGTTTAATGCTGTTTCATTTAGTGCTTTGTCATCTAGGAACACATCCCTAAGCACTAAAAAAGTCTTACTGTATTCAATTTCATTCATAGTAAAACTACATAAAATGAAAAATAACACTTAAAGTTTAGACTCCTACAGATTATTATTAGGATGATTAAACATTTTGCAACACTGTGTCACTTTAAATCCCAATACACAGAACATCAATAGATTGATATATTTATCATTCTATTGATATCTCAATATATTTTATTGAGACGTTATTTTAAACCAAATAATGATTGTGTTCATTAATGTTTTATATAAAAAATTAAGTTTGTAGCTGCTACTATAATGATTAAACTTGTGGATAAATTTGATATACGTTAAATTTTAGTGAGCTAGTTAATATTCAACTAATTAGACATCACATATCAGGAGATTCTGGTATATAAAAATTTTTCTTCATAAGAATTTTACAAAAATATCTATCTAAAGTTGTAAAATATATTGCTTTTATGATATATGTTTATTAATAACATATATCATAAAAGCACTTAAATAGCATAAATAACATGTCATATATACTATTAAATGTATATAAGCTGACCAAAAATTTAAAGTGAATGGAGCATTTTTTTTTAGTTCCTCTTCAATCCTGATTTTAAATTACTGGTTTTTGTTTTTTAATGAATGTAGATTAAGAGTTCTTTTTATTAAACACAGTTCTCCATTGTCATTGAAAACGATTAACAAGAACTCTTATTTTTCCTTTTTTTTTAATGTGTGTTCATTAGTAGTAGTAAACCGATAATAATGTAAAATCAGGACTGAAGAGGGACTATGGTCAAGAATAATATGAAATGTACTTTCATATAGCATTTTACATTTTTTTGATATTTATTATATTATAAAAATTTCACAAAATTTTTATATAAAAAAAGGAAGGAAAGTTTCATTTACCAGAATCACCTGGTGAATGGCATGTTATTATGCATAGTGTATAGTTGAACATCATCTAGATTATTTTTTAATGAACTAACTTTGTGTGTTGTGATGCCAAAATGATATCATTGTTATATCTTGTATTCCTTCTTACTATCAAAAATAATGTAATTCAAACGAAGAATTTCTTTCTTTGTATATTTCTCAAACATTTTTTTTATTAATGAAAAATTCAAATATTTTAATCTTTTTGTTTTTTACATTTAGTAATCTTAGCAAATAATAATAATTTTATCTTTACTTTCTCATGCTTTGCAAATATCACTGTTAATTTGTCAATATAATACAGTATTTATTTAGCCATGTTATAATTCAATAATGAATCTAGCTTTGTCATTTGATTACTTTATTGTTTTCATTTTTTATCATTTTACCATATGGTTAGCACAGCATTGTCCTTAAGACTCTTGTGCCATAAAACAATAATAAACCAATCAACCTTATATCATTATATCACTTCAATATATGGAGTGATTTAATTATTAGATTGGTATAATGAGAACTCCTGTTTAGAGTAATATTTGTATTATTTTTATGATGGCACATTAAAGTTTCTATAATTCTTAGTAAATATATCTTTATAAAAGATCAAATAAAAACATATTGTATTATTTTTGTTTTTATTGTACTTCAATGAATCAGAGTGATATTAGCTGTGTAGTACTGTACATCATCTTAGCTTTTACAATACATGTTATTTAATATTCTGTGTGTTTATAATGATACTTAGTGGTGATGACAACTATTTATTAAGACATTGAGTTTTATTTAAAAAAATACTTTATAACTGCTTTTGGTGCTAAAATGTATTTTATTAAAAATATCCAAAATATTTTTCAGAAATATTGAATTTGTTTTAAAAAGACCCTTACATTCAAACAAATTAGTTAATACTCTTGAAGACAAGTAACATTACAAAAATACTTGAATTTGTTAATAAATTGTGTTTTAGCTTCATAAACAACTATAAAGTGTTTTTTTTTTATTAAATTATGTTAAGTTATATTTATTGGATAATTTTTTGGCACACTCATTCTTTATAGAAAATAGGCATAGTCATTTATTAATATCTTTTTAATAATAATGAAAAATCTTTGATTTGGAATAGAGCTCAAGCATGGTCTGTGTCTGATTTCTGAAAGGTATAGAACTAATCTGACATGACAAATTTATCTAGTTAGTGCTATCTAGGGGAGGGGGAAAAAATTTGTATCCTGTTCCAGGCTGACCTCTTTTTAGTAATTTAATAATTATTATTAGTAGTAAATGATACTTTAAGTCTGAGATTATTTTAATTAGTAATTCTCATTTAACACAACTTAAAACTCTGAAAGTTTTAATTTTTAGCCCAACTTTGAGTTTATTTAAGATAATTGCAAACCATGACAAGTTAGATTAATTTTACTAATACATATTTTTTCTAAAATTTTATTCTTCAGTTAATTTTTTTACCATAAGAAATTTAGGAAATTTATATTAATAGCAATTTTCTCCAAAAAAATCATTTTTGTGTTTTTTTTTTATATAGGCTAAATTGATTATTCATAATTTGAAAAGTTTTATTTAGAAATACAAAACAATTTTGTAATTGATTATTATACTAGAATGTGCCTAAATATTCCTTTAATTTTCCAATGTTTTTGTTTGAACAAGCGTTATAGATAGAAGACATTGAACTTTTACGGAAGGTGAAAAAATCAATAATGTAATATATTAATGTCAATGTTGTTTTCATTCCTATAACTTTGTTATGTTTTCATATACAGTGTTTGATTTTTTGATATTTTGTTTCGTCAGTGATATGGTTTATTGATTCTAATTGAAAAAATTTAAGTATATTTTCATACTTTTTATTTTACTGTCTTATATTATTGAATGTTTTCTTTTGGTTTAATATAATTTAAATATATTTATAGTAAAGTTGAATTTATTTGAAAACTAAGAAGAAATAGCTTTTAAAAATAGAATAAACTAAACATGGGAATTTAATTTCTATTACTTTAAATTAAAAATTTCATTAAGTATTATGATTTATAAATTTTAGTTAATAACAAATTGAGTACTTATTAACAGGAACTTAATAAAGTTCCTGTTAATAAGTAGCTCATTTCAAAATTTTTATCCTTGACATTTTATTGATTTCTTTACAGAGCATATGTCCATATAGATTTCTAAATGTAAGCTGAATTTTATTCTTTGTGCATGTGCTAATCAATAGGTAAATCATAAGTGGAAATTGACTATATCAATCTAGTTTAATATATGTCAATAATAAATTATTTTATTTAAAATTAAACATAAACATACAATGATATAACAATATATTTATAAAATTTTAATCTATAAATTTAGATGAGCAGAGCATGTAAAAAATTAGATTGAGATAAAAGTGAAATTAAATGAGTTAAATTTTTGTAATTTTGCTTTTGTGGTTGTGTTAAAATAGTGTAAACTCAGTTTTTATTTATTACCATATTAGTATGGATCAATCAGATTAGTCTTAACTACTTCTGTAATATTAAAGTTGTTATACATTCAAAGCTGTTGTTATACATTTATATATTACATAGTAGTAACATATAAAATAATTGTTAAAAAAAGTTTAGTTTCATTTTCTCTTCATTCTACAAGTATTTAATTTTGGCTAGGCTTTGTTTCCTCTTAATAGGATGAAATGATGAAATATACATTATTTTTATTTATTTATTTATCTGCTAATAGGACATGCATCAAAAAGGAACACTGAAGTGTGTTTTGAAAAGTTTAGCCAAAGAAATTTTCAGTGTTAAAAAAAATATCAATCCAAAGCAATTATTGTCAAACCACTATAACTAAAAGAACTAAGTATAGTATAATTACTTTGAGAGGATTTGAAAATAACATGTATTAACAAAATGTTATCAAAATAATAAAATTTAGTTCTTTACATTAATACTCAGCTGTCATTCTAGATAAATTTTCAGCTTTTTAAAATGGTACAATGTTCTACTTAAAGTTGTTAAGCATATACAAGTTTGAAGAGCACTGAAAAAATAACTATACACAAAGTGGAAGCAAGGCTAAAATTTATAAAACTATGCATGATAAAACAGCAAACTTTTATTCAATTCAAACTTTTATTCTAACTAATTTAATAACAGATTATGTAAGTTAATTTTCATTATTAAACTAGATAAAAATATTCATTAAATACTTTTTGATGATCTATAATTATGTTGAAGTTTAAAATTTACAACTTTGTTATTTCATATTCAATTGTATAATGTATTTTTAATTATAGAGATACATAAAAAAATTAAACTTGAATAAAAGGATAAATATTATTATACATGTGATTTTTCTGAAAATAAAAGATACAGGAATACAAAACATCAAATTGCGATACTCCTTTACTTAGATTAGGTAATTGAGAAGTGAGTCAAAAATCAAGTTTAATTATTTCTTTATATAGGTGAAAAAATGGATGACAATTATTATAATAATAATTACTAATTTATTGCTATTAAATGATATCAAATTAAGCTTTTAATTGCCTTTTGATTTAGATTCATTCTTGCTACATGCATTAACATTTTTATTTAGACTTGATCCATTTAGACGTTAAATCTTGAATAAACATGCATTTAAAGTATAAAAAATTAACATGTATTGCATTTAAAAAGTAGAGATTATAATATTAAAATTATTTTTTGCATTAAAAATTACCATACTGTTTTTAAGAAAACAATGTTAATTTTAAATCATTTCTGGAAGAAATTGTTTAAAGAAGATTACAAAGAAAATCTGAAGAAATTATTTTAATACAGGTGTATCTCACTTTAAGGCATTTTGCTTCATAGCAATCGTCTTGAATCTAACCCACTGTATTAGTGAGATATGCTTTTATACGATAAATATAATCATATTTCTGTTTCAAAATTCTACAAACAAGTTTAAAGTTTTTTCAATTAGATTTAGGCAACGTACTTAAATTCATATTGTTAGAATTGCTTTTATGTTGTGTTACATGATAACTGACAAATATTTGATATTCTTTAATAACCCAAAGTGAAGATTTATAATTGCAATTTAAAATCAAATTATTAATATAAAAAAAATGATAGAAAATAAGAACATAATTTGTTAATGACAGATGCAGCCATTTTGTAACAAAATCTAATAATACTATATGCAACTATACTCAAACACCAGAACACTTGCTGAGCTTACTGCAATTTTAATTTATAATGTTTTCAACCTATTTTTTATAGGTCATCTTCAAGAAAATTTTACAGTTCTACATTCGAACATAAAGCTTTCGAATGCTCACGACACTTAAAATTTTCTAATCTTTAAAAAATTTATTACATTAAAGGATTAAATAATAAATGTTAAAACCAACCATAAACAAATTATTAATACACTACTAACCAACAAACATAAAAATTAATAAATATTGCATCAAAAGTACATTAAACCAGTTAAAGCTGTCATGCCCTTTTACGGGTTTTTTAATCTCATTTCTTTTTCTATTATGTATTTCCAGGCCGTTGGGAGAGCATTGGCGTCTTTTGCATTTAAACACTTGTCGTTTACCTTACTCTTATATATTTCTACTTTTTCCATCCCTAACGCAATCGTCGGGGAATGGACCATCTTAACTATTCTTGCTTCATCCCATTTTACATTCGCTCCTTCTGTTTGTCCCATGATTGCCAAAATGGTGTTATTATTCCCTTTATTCACATCATATTTGTGCTCCTTTATACGCATTGTCAAATTTCTTCTAGTGACTCCAACATAATCTTTTGTCACTGCTAATTGCTCATTTTCAAAGGAAATTTTATAAACTCCCGCTTTATCCTGCATTCTCACTATGTCTTTATCATTTCTAAGCAATCTGTATATGCTTGGTGCTCTTTTATATACCATTTTTGTGTTTTTATATTTACATAACTCTTCCATCACTCCTTCCATTTTCCTGTCGTATGTGAACTTGCTGATCTGATCCTCTCTATTAAATCTTCTGCTTCCATGTTGTTTGTAACTCTTAAGCAATCCTTCTATTATGTTCGCTTTATATCCTAACTGCTTTGCCACTTTCTTAATTCTGCTAATCTCCCTAATTTGATCTTGTATGTTGGTGGAATATATGAATGCCCTTTTAATAAGCGCCTTAAACGCTGACATCTTATACTTGAACAGATCATTTGACCATGCTGGTATATATAGTGGTGCAAGCGTGGGCTTTAAATACACTGCTGTTTGCATATTGCCCATTCTGAACTTTATATTTATGTCCAGAAAATGGAGCTGTGTATGGCTTTTTTGCTCCATCCTTAGCTTTAACCCATGAGGATTGTTATTTATTGCAATTGGAAAATCCTCAATCCTTTGTTCATCCTTCCAAATTATTAATATGTCATCCACATACCTCTTGTAAACTATAATGTCCTCCTCAAATGATCTTAGGACATCCTTTTCTAGTTGATGCACCACTAATTCGCATAAGACGTACTTTACTATATGTTTACAATGCTTTGCTTAGGAAAGCTAGCTTAAATGTAGTTTTTTCAAATTAGTTTGATTTACTTTGTTTCTAGTTTATAATCAATGACAAAATGAATCAGGTTAAAATAAAAAACATAAACTATATTAGAGATTTGTAGATGATTAAATTGTATCTTTATATCAGCTATTTTCTCTAACATTATTATTATTATTTCTATAACTATAAAATAAAGAATAAAACTATTTTAAGACCATAAAAATGTGAATAAAGTCTAACAACATAATTCTCAAATCCTTTGTGGCACTTATTCTTTAGTATTTAACCCCCATCTGAAAAGTGCAATGTAATAGTAAGATTTGATTGCAGACAGAAGTATAGGCATTTCAATCAACAAATTTTAATGAATGTTAGTGATGCTTTTAACATGTATAATGCATATATCAGGCATTTTAACATGTCTACATATTTATTTAGAAATACTGCATATTTATTGCAATTTAAATGCCCATAAATCTGTCCCTTAGTCATTTTCTTTGAAATTCATCAGCATTTGAATTTTTACACATTGTTAAATATATTGCTGGTTCTTAAAGTTATTAATTTATGATATGTTTAACTAGCTGTAATTGTACTATTAGTAATAATACACTGTTTAACATATTATATAATAAAACTTTTATTGCAATGATTAAGCTAATCTTATATGAGAAAAGAGCATAATGGCACGGTTCTGCTCAGACAGATTTTAACACAAGACTGATTATTCAGAAGACAATTCTTAAAATATAGAAATTTCAATCATTTTGTAAAAAAAAAACAAATCCAAAAAACTGTCTGTGGATGATGATTATTATTTGTTTGTACAAACCAATACCAAATCTGAAGAGGAGCCAGATAAGTGTTGGACTCAAAATGCATTATTAAAAAAAAATAGTTTTTAAGAATTGTCTTCTGAATAATCAGTCTGATAAGAACCATGCCCTTATGTATCTTTTGCTTATACTGTAATAACTTAATCATTACAACAAAATATTTAATACAAATTAGCCAATATAATACATGAACAAGTTATTTGAGTTTCTGTGATAATATAATAATTCTTTTGCTTTTTGTTTTGATAACAGTTTATATTTATTAGATTTTATTTTGAATTATCTAATGAAATTTAGAGTGTTTAGTTATTCAAATAAGTCATCTAAATATTGTTAGCCATTTCTAAAGGGAGATTTTATATATATATAATTATAATAACTTAAAATATGAAATGCATGCAGTTAATGTCAAGTGTATTCAGGAGAAATAAATAAATAAACTGTCTTATAGCATTAAATTTGAAAGAATTTTATTAAATTCTCAAACATTAGCACTTTTAATGAAGCATATTCATCATCATCATGCTAAAGAATTCTGAATGAAGAACACTTTTTTTTTTAAGATTTGAAATGAAACATTTACAAAAATTTTTTCAAACTGGGAAAAAAATAAATTTAAATTTTTGTAAATGGCTCCAATTTGAACTCTGAAAAAAATCTGTTGTATTCCATTCAGAATTCTTTTTCCCTGAATATGCTTTGTTGAAAATGCTAGTTTTAAGAATTTAATAAAAAATTTTCAAGTTTAATATTGTAAGACAGTTTATTTATTTCTACTTGTACTAATTTCTTTTCACTTTGATTTGTTTTTTCTAACAGATTCTGCTATATCATCCTAATCAGATTTATAATCTTTATTGTACTTTTTTAACTTTTATTCTAGGATCTATAGTAAAATTTACCAATATTTTATTGATAAGAAATCAATTAATTTCTTTAAACAACAAAACAGTGTGATTAATTCAATAAAACTTACTGCAATTTTAATTCTGGATTCATTTGAAAAACAATGCATATTGTCAAAGATAAAATCAAATTGCAAATGAATATTCTATTGTAGTGTTTCCCAAACTTCTAGGTAAAGTGGAGCCCTTAAGTAAGAAAAATTTTTTATAGAGCCCTCACAACTCATCTTTTGCTATAAATTTATATAATTGACAGAGAAAGAACAAGGCTCTAATGTATTATATTTTTATCATTCAGTGAAATGCCAGTTATATGAATGATGAATGTTAAGAGCAAATGGCAACTATCATGTTGAGGTATCTGCTGACTCAAATAAATAACTGCTTTTAAAATAGTTAAATAATGCATTTGATTCATTGGACTGCAATTTAAAAAAATTATAGATCTATAAATTCCCACAGTTGTTCATCTTTTATCTGTCTTTCCTTAATGTCGAGAATGGAGTTAGATAGATGAAAGGTGAGACTACATATGGAAACCACAGGGATAGGAAGCTCCGATTAACTATATAAGAACTTCTGATGCAAAAGCGGAAGTCATGTTATTTCAATAAAAATTTTCCCTTGAAAGGTGTTAGATCAGTGGTTCCCAACCTTTTCTAGGATGCGGAACACTTTTGTGAGCAATTTTCTTTAGCGGAACACTTAAGTTAACTGATGACAAGCTGCTCAATTCTAATAAAATAACTGATGACAAGCTTATGTATTTCATATTATTTTATTAGAATTGAGCAGTTATAATTCAAAATCTCTACTCATATTATTAACGCCAATTTTAAGACAGGAAAAAATATACCTAAATAACTGTAATGGGAAACTTGTGCCTGATGTTTTTTACATATTTCATTCAGTTTTTATCATTGCCTTTATCTTATTCGAAACAGTAGTACACTCCATAAGTATGAGTCATACTTATATATTTAAGTTTATGAAAATTTTATGATTTTAATTTTTTGATATTCGGCGGCTCGAATACGATTGTACACTTTCCGATTTGCAACTTAATCTGCGGAACACTTGGGAGATGCTTACGGAACACCAATGTTCCGCGGAACACCGGTTGGGAACCACTGTGTTAGATAGATGACTGGCTCGACTCTGTTGTTAAAGGAAAAGTATGATGTACAGAGGCAAGTCACTACTAATTTGAGGTGGAGAGCAAATATTTTGATTTAAATAAATTAAAAATATGATTAAAAATCGCAGCCTGGCACTGTGACAATATCACAATAAATAATTGCTCATTAACTTTAAAAATGTTTTAAATGATTCATGGAGCCTTAGAATTTCAGTTGCAGAGCCCACTTTGGAAAATGCTGTTCTATTGCATTCATATATCACCCACCCATAAGGCATAAGGTTCCATCTCCATAAAAATTGAATTTCAAGTTGCACACTTGAAATTCAATTTGCCTAACAAAACAAAATCATTATGCTTAATTATTATCCTTTATCAATAAATACTGCCCAATATATTGTATGAAAAGTGTTCTGTAATACTTCATTCATCTTTGTTCTTGGTTTCTTCCTTTGATGAGTTTTTCTTCTGGCCCTTCTTTGGTTTGATACAAATGCTCATTCCATTCCTGTTTCTATTTGATTCGTTCTAATAAAGAAGCATTTGTTCTGTAATAATTTCAGAACACCTTCAGGCTGATATTTTCTTCTAGAATATTCTAAATTTAAATTTATCATTAGATCGCAGCCTACTTCCTATCTACAGTCAAATTACTTTATTTCTTTTGTTAAGTTAGCTTTGTTACATCCCAGTAGATAATCCAGCAGTTCATTTGGCATATCTAATTGAAGCCAGTTGATGATTATGTTGTTATATAAACAATTTTATTATCATTGTGTGTGTTTAAAATAAACATTATTTGCTATTATGATGTAATATTTATTCATCTTTTAATCAGTTATTTTGCAGAATCTTTTTGTATGTATATGATTAAATTTTATTTGAATGAAACAAAACAAAAAATATCTAAATACAATTTAATTACAATTATTAGTTGGTTGTTCAAAAAGACTTACTCATACAAAAATTTAGTTAAATTAATAAAATTATTAATATATTACAAATATCTGAATTTTTGTAATTTTTGAAAATCTTTTTGCAACGTAATGTAAAGTAGGAAAAGAATTAAGTTTTGAATGTAATTTTTGGAAATATGAATGGTTTATCAATGAATTTATCATTTTCAGTTCTCAAAGTAGGAACTGTATTTATTTATTTTTGTAAAATTTTAATGATAAGTATTTTTGTATCAAATAAATTTTTTAACAAAGGAAACTGAGGAGGAGTGAAGCCCAAAATGTATAATGCATTTTGGGCTTCACCTCTTATCCTTACTTAACCCTTTGATTCAGAGCATTCATTTTTTGGCATTATGCCAGGAAATGTGTGCTTTAAATCAAAGAATTAAATAAAAATTGATTTTGCAAGTCTAGCATTGATGAATTGGAATGCAGATCTGGTGTCTAATACTGTTCCACACTATTAAATATAGAATGGTTAAAAATAACAATTTTTTTTTCAATTAGGAGAGCCAAACGTCAATCTAAAGCGGCAGAAGAAAATTACTGGGATTGCAGCGTTTGTACCTATCGAAATTCTGCTGAAGCATTTAAATGCTTGATGTGTGATGTTCGTAAAGGCACATCTACCAGGTAGATTAGTTTTGAAAATAGTTTGAAAATAGGTTATATATATAACATAAAACATATAATGTCTGAAAAATTTTAGGAAGCCAAGGTTTAGTCCTCAGCTTGTTGCTCAGCAAGTAGCGCAACAATACACACAGGCTCAACCAAAGCAAAAAATGGCATCTAAGCTCGACAAAGATCGAAAGTCTTCTCCAGACAAAGTGGCAAAGAAAGTCAGGTTAGTAAGAAAGTTGAAATATTTTCATGAACTTTTTAAAAATGTAATTAAAATTAAAATATCTGTATGGTATAGTTGTTAATTACTTTCTTAGCACTATGTGTGAATTGTGCACAATTATAATTCATTCAGAACACTAAAATCAATATTTTGAAGTATGTGTGTAATAACATAAGCTATGCTTTGATATACATAATATTCTTTCTATTTGATATTGATTTAAAGAAACATTTGACAATTTAAGTATTTATAATTACATACTCTGTTTATTACCCTAAGACAGGATGTAATTACTATTAATACTGTAGTATGTAAAAGATTTTTTTTTATCTTAAATTTATTTTAAAAAATTTCATATTCAACAACTACCATATGGCATTGGGCTATATAATGGCTATAATAATAATAAATTACTATTAACATAATAATAAAAAATTTCATATATATGTTAAATATGTATTCAGTTAAACTCAGCTAAAATGCAAAAATATATCAATCCATAAACTGCTGTGTTATAGTGTATATACGTATTTTATTTTATATAGTAAAAATGTCTATGCTATTTTCCGAGAAGAATAACAATTTATAACTACTATTTTTTGTTAAAAAACCTTTTTTTATAGTGTTTGTGTACAGAAAAACATAGATATTTATTTTTTAATATTATAAATAGCAAAGCAAGCAGGGATTAAATCTGTCAAATTTCTTTAAATACAGTAAGACCCCACTTAATGCTGCCTCGATTAATGCAGACTGCTTGAGACCTAAAAAGAACAATCAAAATTTACACTGATTCAAATTAATGTGGCATTTCATTGATTTGTATATAATACAATTATTTTCAAACATGAACCTATCAGCAAAAGGTAGCAATACGTTGTAGCACTTACTTTCCTTAAATCTATGTTTGTTTTGTGCAATTTTGGAAAAAGATAACGTCATGGATGCCATAGGAAATATCGACTTTGCTTGGCAAGAATTAACTGATAAATGCAGGAATGGAGCGTGGAAGAATTTATGGCTGGAAGTATCCAAAAATTCTCAATGAGAAGAGCCTATCGTTAGGTTGACCAAATTGTGAACCTAATCAATACAGTGGGACTAGGAGATGTAGATGAGCAGGATATTGGGGAGTTACTGCAGGTTTCTGTTGAGAACCTTGCCAATGACCTTCAAGAACTAGCAGAACAAGAAATTCACGTAGAACTGGAAAATTGTGACTCTGAAAACGAAGAATCCCAAAGAATTTCTTCAGATTTCCTTAGTAAAAGTTTGGTAACGATAACCGAAATCGTTGTTTAAATTATAACGAATGATCCAGATTTTGAAAGGCGTGCAAAAGTGAAATGAAGCATTTTGGATGCGATCTTCTGATACTGACATTTGCTTAAGGAGAGAGAAAAGCGACAAATGAAACTACATGACTTTATCGCAAAAGTGAAGAATTTCAGAAGAGTCAGGACCTTCGTCACAAAAAATGAACTTTACTTTTCTGTATGCATATGTTTGTGTGTTATTTAACATATATTATTATGCAAATTAATATAGAAATAATTTAAAATTATAGTAAAATTTGTTTATTTGTGGTCGCGTGTTCTTTCCCTATTTACTCCATGTTAAAATGACCTCGTTTAATGCTGTTTTGCTAAGTGTTTTGTCATCTAGGAACACATCCTCTGCGTTAAGTGGGGTCTTACTGTACATTATAAAATTTCAATGTCTGCTAAAAATATTTATTTTTTAAGAATCATTTGGTATATTCAAAGATAACATTAAGATACTATTAAATAAATTTAACATACTTTCTGTTAATTAAGGATGGTTGATGCATTATAACTGTTTGTGGTCTCATTCTGATTTGATATTTATATTTGGATTAGATAGAAAAATTTTGAGAAATTATGTAACAATTTTATTTTTTGGAGGTTGTTGTCTGTAATATTATGCTGGATATGTATAAATTATATTCAGCTCAATATTAAATTTTAATATGAAACTTCTTGTATAACTATAAATCAAATATAACTTATTTGTTAAACTTGAACCAGGGGTATAGTCATAAATTAAAAGGTGCAAGGCTGTTAACCAGCACCCAAGTTTGAATCACTACTGTATATACAAGTAGATGTGCCACTCTCAGTAGTGTTTTATATAGGCAATGCATAACTTTGTGGCACAATATTTGCAAAACATTAAATGTGCCAAAAATGATCTATATACTTGTAATCAATGCAAAAAGCTGTTCAAAAAGGAACTTTCTCAGTTTATGTATTTTGGCAAAAAAAAAAAACAAAGTCTAAAGTCCAACTAGATGTTTACAAAATACAAGGGCTTTGCTCTGCTTAAAAAAAGTACCAGGGCAGAGCCCTGATAACACTTGCATGACTACAGTACTGATCTGGACTCATAAAATTGAACAACAAGAACAATGACATTGTCAGAATTTATTATATTTTAATTATTTTTTAAGTGATATGTTGGTAAATCTATTTCTGTGGCACTATGTTCCTGAAGCATCTAAGCTTGCTGAAGGATGCTTTGCCACTCATTCCTCTTTCAACAAGTTTTTCTCTATCATTAATTAATCATTTTTTGGTCTTTCTTCCCCCTTTCAAGCTTGTCTGGGGTTTTTTTTTTCAGCTTTATTAGTCAATTTTTTGCATGTTCTAATTAGCATATTCTAATTTTATTAAATAACTGAATCTCTCCATATAATTTATACAGCTGTCATTTTATTCTTATTTGTCATAGCACATTACTATTCCATAGATATTGTGTAAAACAGGGTCTCAAACTCAAATGCAGCAATGGGCTAGTCAAATAGATATATATCAGATGCAGGCTGCTGTGTTCAGATTAATAAACTTATAACCAATAAATATTCTGCTATAATTTGGCTAATGTATTTATTTTTACAAATATTTCAAGCTATGCTGGAAGGAAAATGATACATTGAGTAGATATCTAGAGGACAACCATGCCTGTTAATTACCTTACATCATCATTCGTGGTCTTTAGATTCCTAACTTTCAGTTAGTACAAGAATATCATAAGTTGTACTTAGGATTGAGGGAAAAAATTGCACTTATTAGCTGGTGATCTGACATGTAAAAAAACTTCAAGCATTCTTAGTAGTTAAGAAAAAATAAAGGATGTGCTGTTAGAGTATGCAAAATCTGCAAAATAATTTAAAAGAATTTATATGAGTCTTTAAGAACTTAAAACACTTGCAATTATTTGTCAACAGGTTAAATTTATAAATAAAAGAAAAATGAAATACAGTACCTGTAAAAATATTTATAAAAAATTTGAACAATTAGAACCGTAATTGCACATGTCGAGCCAGTGCGGTTTTACATGTGCAATGTACTGAAGATGAAAAGATAAACAATAATTTTTGAGATTTGTTAACATAATAGTAAAACAGTTAATATTTATTAACTCTTTATTTTATTGAATTTTTTAGAATTAATAAAAAAAATCATCTATTAAATCTACATTGTTGGATATGGAAACCCAAAGTAAAGCAAAGAATCTTTGATATCCAGCAGAAAGCATAAATTGTTTATTTTTCAGTTGCTATTTTAAATAGCTATTCTTAACTTTAGAAATTTTTAGTTTTCTCAATTTTTAAAATAAATTATATCAAATCTGCTGCAAACTAATGTAATAATGTATACACAAAACAGTAAAGCATCAATCAAAAACTATCAATTCAACATCATGTGAAATATGCAGAAATCTGGAAATCTATAACTTAAACACATTGCATTGATCAATATGATGCAGATACATTTTATCTAATGCACAGCAATTGTTAAATAAAATATTCTTAATATAGAAATGACTTATTTATTATTTAATTAATTTGTACAAAAACAAAATGGTACATGATATTTTTAATGTTAAAGTTTGCAAACCCATTCCAGAAATTTGTGGCAGATGGTGGTCTAATTTGTTGCTTTTTTTTACTGTTGTCAAGTTGTTTAATTTTCTTGATTTAAAATCAAAGATAAACTTTTTGGCTACTCTAAGAAACTATTTTCAGTGAATATCTGCTAGATTATTAATTTAATCTGTCTTCAACAAGTATTTTTTATAGTTTTGTTCTAAAATAGATTTAATTTTCATCAATTTGTCACAGTTAAGTATTTATTAAATATACATTACTGATAAGTTTAGCTCATTGGGAAGTTTTATTTTAACTTAAACTATTACTAAAGATGATCTAGTATTACTGTACTTACTCTGAAGACAAATGAATATTAAAAAGTATGGGATATGATGATAAACAGTTTGTAAACTAACTAGACGTAAGTCTACTAATATTTAAATGGCTAGTCTGTTAAATGATTAAACTATTGTTATGTAAGTTTTTAGATGCAAAAAGTTGATGACATTAAAGTGGTTAATATGTATAAATATTAAAAACATTGCATGATTTTTAATCCAATAAAATTACACGAATTTTAAACTATGCTCACATTCATTGATAAATTAATGGATATAGATTTATCCTAGAAACTTTCTTTGATTTGAGTTATTAAAGATTTTTCATATATTTCTTTGTAAATTTCATTTGCAAATATTCAATATATTATAAATAATAATCAATATATTAAACATTTTTTTTTTTAATCTTATGATTAACAATTGATTATTTTATTAAGTAAATTTTTATATATTTTATTAAATAGAATGCATTTACTCTGTATTAAAAGGAAGGCATTTGTGAGTAAATACAGTTCTACTAAACTATTCAGTTTTTTGGTTGAAGTGTATTTTGACTTTATTTTCATTCCTGTTGACTTAAGAGATATATTGAATAGAAGTTTGATAAGTCATCAACAGAAAAACAACATAATAAGTGTGGTGTGGCTGTCTGCATTTGCAGTCTCTTCTAATCAAATCAGTATTTTTGAATATTGATTTATGTGCTTAGAATGATTTACCAAAATTTGTGATGGATGATTATTTATGCTAATATACTGTGTAATATTCAGCATTTTGTATTGTTTAGTTTCTATCTGTTCTAAACAGTTATGTATTTATTTATTTATTTGTAAGAAAACTCACTGCAGATATATTACTTTCAATATTGTAGATAGATGATAAAACAATCTCTGGCAGAAAACTTTCATTCTGGTACTCTGTCTGCACATGCACTTTCAGTTATAGTAACTTGGAATGAATAATCAAAAAAAAAGTTGTAAAAATAATTTATCAAATTATCTCACGTTTGGAGCAGGGACAA
Source organism: Centruroides vittatus (assembly GCF_030686945.1). Lineage (NCBI taxonomy): Eukaryota > Metazoa > Arthropoda > Arachnida > Scorpiones > Buthidae > Centruroides > Centruroides vittatus. The sequence goes on along the minus strand of NW_027122650.1, from coordinate 1,135,120 downwards.
TTTTATTTTTCAACCACCCCGTTGTTACTTGGCTTAAATTTATCATTTAAACTAAGACACTGTTTACATGAATCATCTTCGTTCATAGTGTTCTTTGTGTCTTAGCTTAATCATCATCATAAAATTGTAATTCTATATTTAGGTTTTGTTTCAGATATTCAATTTTCTGATGTGCAGGTTTTGGTAAAAATAGAATAGCAGGGAGGACAGATTATATATACAGTATTTACTGGCATGTAGGACAAGGTGTGACTTTAAAGATGAAAATTAGATTTATTAATACAATTTAATTTTATTTCGTTTAATCACAAGTAAAATATCAAATGCACTTAAATGCACACATTGTCCCGCAAAAATTACTGGCATTTTAAACTTTAAGGAAAAATCTTGTAAAATCGACAACATAATTTATTCATGTAAAGCTGGACAATTGTGAACCTTTTTTTTTGCCAATTCTTAACAGTCGAATTCACTCATCGTCGATTAAACTTATGAGTGTCTCCGAATTCTCATTTCCAAATAATCATCTGTTTTCACCTGGGAATGAATTAAAATTTATATCGGGCTCCCCTGTAATTTTGAAATGCAGTTCAAAAGCTTTGCTTATCCTATTGCTATTCATCTTTACTGCTGACAATACACAAGAACGATTTAAATGACCCAGATAAAATACTTTTGTTTTTAAACACCAAAGGTGAGAATCCGGTAAAAAATGCGAATACACAGTTCACAAAAATTATTGCAAAAACGCAAAGAATCCTTCGCTGGCGAGTATAGGACGACCTAGGTTTTTGAAGCAGTGAAAAATGAATAAAAACCTCGTCTTATATGCGAGCAAATACGGTATTTTAGATAACTTTTGTTGGGCTTTTATCGAGATAACCGAACGTAACATCAATTATTAATAATTATTCTTATTACGGTTTAAAATACACAAATTTAAACTGTATCAATTAATAAATTTCTCCACCGAACCTTAATCTAGGCGATAAAAATTTTTCTACCAAATCCTTGAGATTATGGGGTTAACAAGATCCAAGTTACTTTCCGCTTTTCAAAATCTTGATGCTTAGGGCTGGATAAATTTAATAATAGTCGCCGTGCTTAGCATTTGCATAAACTGACAGAAACACTGTCGTATAGAAAAATCGCACGACGAAGGCGTCGAAAGAAATTTCCGGAGGAGAAAGAAAAATTTCAAATACACGTTTATAAAGCACTTCTTAGGGTGCGACTATGCAGACGCGAGCGAGCGAATTTTCCGAGCGAGCGAGAATATGTGGCGAGAAGAGGCGAGACGCGATAAATATCAAAACCTGTTAGATATGTGCGAGAACCAGAAATTCGCTCTTTCCAGCGTTATTTCTCGCTTCTCGCTTGTGCATGGTTTCCTTTACGAAAACTAAATCGCTCGCAACTTATCGCTCGCTCTAAATTCGCGTCTGCATAATCGCATCCTTAGGTGCTGTACTTTTTTTCTCATTACGATATTAGTAGTCATTATTACACTTACACACACACACACACACACACACACACACACACAATAAAACCCATGTAAAGCCGAAATCGCACGGTACCCAATGTTTTTTCCGTTCTGAACAGGTTTTTTTTAGCATAGAAAATCGCTCTGTTCTGAATAATTTTCCCGTTTAGATAGGTTTTACCGTAGAAACAAAAATTTTAGTAACCGTTCTATCGTTGCCGGCGATAAGATTTAACAGATTTAGTCTTCCAGTCTCACGCGCTAAATCGAGAAAAAACGAATAGTTCGTTATTGCCCTGTTTAGTGAGGAATCTTCATTAATAAAATATACATATGTATTAATTGTCCAATCGTTAATTTCCGATAAAAAGGATCGATTAGATTTTTATCGGTTGGGGTTTATTCTTTTAAGATTTTAAATGAAACCGGCGTTATTTAAGAATTTGCGGGGAGGAAATTTCTTTCGTCATTTTAATATTTGTCGTTTATTGGACAGACCGAGATTAAAGAACGTGGACCGAAGCAGCGGTCAACAGAAAGCGGTGACGGTCAACAACGTGACGGTCATCATCACCGAATTCCAACCCAAGAGACAGCCGGCGTCCGACGCCTCCAACGGCCTCAACGCGGCGGGAAACAACACGGACAGCGGAAGTCACTCGGACTCGACGGCGTCCGAGACGAGGAACGGAGAGACGGAGACGGATCGAAGATGAAGACTCTCGCCCCCTAGCGGACGCCGCCATACCCCCTATATATAAAAAAAGTACGTCGATATTAGCAGAAGTGTTCGTGTACAAATGTTTCGTAGTGTTTCGCTTGTTACTTCATTCGAATACCTTATCGGCGGGATTATCCGTAATTCGAGTTTAGTGGAAAAAAACAAAATAAAAAAAAATTATAAAAATAAAAACCCGGGCGTCGCGCTCCGGGTCGAGACGGAAGTCACCAGCAAATGCTGCCACCACCGTTACTATCGAAACAAACAAAAAAAATATATTTGATTTCGAAACTAATCGTTTCACACTTAATCTCGTTTACTGCCATCGTCGATTTTACATCCGGTGAACGTTTAGCTCTGTACATAATTATTAATTTACAAAGTTTTTAATGTAGTTTCGCGGAGACGAAGCAAAAGAGGAAAAGAAAAAAATATCTCCATTTTCGTTTTCTAATGTTTTACGTAAAACTGGGATGTGTTCATTTTTTTACTTTCGAAAAACTATTATTATTATTATATACAATCGAGTAGTTTTTTCCTTTTTTTTTTTGTACGATCGAGTGTAAAGTTCCGGTCGGATTTCGTACGGATCTCTTCCGTAATTATCATCATATGGATTTCGAAAAATGTACATTATATATTGTATAAAAGGAGGCGGGAGAGATTTGACGTCCTCCCGTTTGGTTCGATTCGACGCACGTCATTTAATCTATATATATAAATATTATATATATTATTATTAATCATCTGTTAAAGACGGTCGTAATTTAATGATTTCGATACCGATGTTAAATATTGACAGGTCAAAAATATTTAATAAAAATTTCTACCGTATCTAAGTTATGATTTGAATTTTAAGATTGTCTTTTTAACGATTGTTTCGTGTATACTATTGGATATTAAAAGTATGTGATTTACAGAAATCTTTGCATCTTGCGGTCCTCTCCCAAATTTCGCAGTTTGGTTCCCGGTTTACCGCGAGCATTCAACCAAGAATTTGTAATCATCCTGTAATAGACCCCACTAGTGGTCTATTATACGATGATTACACGGATACTCGGCCACGTGGCCAACCCGTCAGGGCTGATCACGTGGAGTTTCCCGGGTTTTCTTTTCGTGCTTAAATAGGGCCAGTTTTTTACAAAGTTCTCCCTGGAGTCACTCCCCTTGGCTGTGATCACTCTTATGTAGAGATAAGACAGCGCAACATATAATGAAGTAAATGTATACCTGGCTTTACAGGCGGATGGCGGAAGCCATGAAGATGTGTCTGTCTCTGAGGGGGACCCAGTTTCGGTTCTGAAGTGGAATCTTCGAGGATTTTTCATGAACCAGGTATGTTGAGCCACGAACCTCGGACTTCGTCAAAAAAGGTTTTCGTTCCAGCGTAGATTAATTTCGTTTGTTTGGAATACTTATGTTAAAACGAATTCTACGTGTTTTCCGTGGAAACTGAAAACAGATCGATCTCGTCAGCCTACGTTCACAATTTCATGTTAAAGGAATTGAGTGAGATGGAGTTTCGAGAAGCAACTGGATTCGTTAAATTAGCACTGATGGAAATTCCGCCTTATTAGGAGTCAAAACAACGAAGGCGAGATTGTCACGTGGAATGGCCTACGTCTTAGATCAGCTGAACCTAAAACAAACGTGGAAGTACTGCTTTCGAATACTATCATTTTTGAAAGAAAGCGGGCGATTATCCCATCTTTTGTATATATTTTTTAAATAGCAAGTGATTAAGCACGACGAAGAAGAGTGTGAAATATACGTGTGTCGTTTCGAAAATGCCAGCTTAGTTTACCGAAAGTCTGTATCAAAATGATAGGTTGGAGCTGAGATTAAATTTTGGTTCAGATTTGTACGCCGATACCCTTCATCTCCTCCTCCTGTTGACCGGAGAAGATAGACTGAAGAATTGAATTTCGACGCCGGTAAAACTTCGGTTCGAAAGATTCGAGCCTTCTAGGAAATAACACGTGATTAAATTCGAAGAAACGAAGTTTCCTAGGAAACAAGTTACTTTGAAAGGTTTTACTTACAAAATTAGCCTTATATCGAACGGCATGACATTTGTTTTCATATTTCGTCGCGTAATTTACGGTATTACTTTCATTATTACGTAGGTATCACATCGCGTGATTAACTTCAGTTTAAGGGGAACTAAGACCTACACCTACAGTATTGAAAACTTTCCGAGAACTTATTAGAAAATAAAACTAAAAATTTCTTTTAGAGCCAGTAAAGAATACTTTGAATTTTTACTTTCCAGGCTGTTATGTAAGTTTTATACACACGTAAGAGAAAGTAATGGAATCGTGTCGAATTTGATCATCATTTTTTATTATTATTATTATTTTTTTTGCGAATCTTTACGTTTCGAGACCTCCTGAACCCGAATAAGGGAAAAAATCCGTAGATTGTTTTTCATTTAATATCTTAGGATGGAAACGAAATTAGGCACGATAGCTTATGTATAAGAGGCATCGATGCTATTAAATTTTAGTTGTAAAAGATCGAGGGGATGAAGATATAGAGAGGGTTTGTCGCGTGTCATATCTCAAGTCCGATACCACGAGATTTTGTTAGCATTTAATTTTTTTATTTTGTATTTTAAATAATTATGAGGATAGACACGAGTTTTATCATTTTATAATAAAAAAAATAGTTTTTATAACGAAATTTCAACAGATGGCGCCACGCACTATCGATGATTAATAATACTGTATACTGTAATTATTTTTCATTTGAAAAGTAATTACAGTATATAAATAAGTATACTTGGAAATACGTGCAAGAGCAAATTGCAATTGTCGCAACATCAAAGTTCTCGATGAATTGAAATACCGTAAGTACGATTATTTTTAAAAAATTTTTAATCTAATTTTGAATGAAAAAATTATTTAAGGTGCGAACCATAAATATAAAGGCACTAATAGACTTCCGTATAAAATCATTCATACGGAAAAATCTGCATATCCTATTTATTTTTAGTTTGTTTAAATATTTAAAAAATAGTTTATTAACACAGAAAACATTAAGCCAATTGTTTAAAATGATTAACTGTCCCAAAAATATAAAGGCGGGTTGATTTGAAAATACCAGAGTTCAACAGAAACTACTAGAAATGACTTTAGTTGGTTAAAATCACTAACAATGGGTCGAAGTAAACAAACAATCCCTAAAGGAGCTGTTTGTTTAAAATTTATTGAGAAAAAAATTATTTGTGAACGTTAAAGCAAGCCAAAAATTATTTCTGCAAAGTTTTCAGTGTAATTGATTTTATTCAGAGATCTATTAGCGCCTTTATGGACGCATTGCAGTGCAATTTTATTTTTAAAATTATTTAGTTACAATTTAATTATAGTAGAACTCCATACATTAACTGAGGTAATGTGAACTGGTGCTACCTACCTCATATAATCGAAAACTCGGAGGACCCCAACATGAAAAATTAGAAATGTACCATATAAATATTTTATACTAGTTTTAAAGCTTCCTTTTATACCTTAGTGAATATAATTATGTAAAAATTGTTTTACTTTCGCGGCTGTTATGCATTGGAATCGTGTCAAATTTGAGACCGGAGCCCAAAAAGGAAAAATCTGTGGATTGTTTTTTTTTCGTTTAATATCTCAAGATGGATTAATGATGAAATGAAATTTGGCTTGGTATTTTGTATACTGGTAGCCCGGGTCGCCCCCTAGTGGCGTTCTAGCAGCATTACAAATTCCTGTGAAGCACGTTTGATACACTTAATACTGTATATGAAAGTTTTATGCGCTTAATACATTCCTCCCGAGTGGCGTATTTCTTAGATGGTGTCATGAAAGGTTTCTTTCGTCTTATCGATCGTCTTGTAGGAGAAACGACGATCTTTTTATTCTTTTTGCCAGTAATAAATCGCCATTACAAATATACTGAATTATTTATATTGTTGTTGGCCAAATGAAGAATAATAATAATTTATATCAGTGATTCTCAAACTTTTTCGATTCACCGCCCCTTTGTTCCACAAAGTTATACCCAACGCTCCTAACTCATTTTCTCTTGTGTGAGAAAGGATTGGAAATATTCTTAGGAAAACTTTTCTATGAATTTCACACTTTGTGCTCTTACCGTACATTGTTCTCAACATCTGGAAACCATTAAACGCAATGTTTCCTCTTATCCATTGATAGCCGTTCCCTTTCCTCTGTTAAGTGACCCCAACTTTTGCCTTTGGTCACCGTTCAGTACCCTGCCTCCAGTGCCTCCCTAGATTAACTCACCGCCCACTTTGAGAAACGCTGATTTATATTGTTAATTTAAATGTTTGAAATATGACACACGATAGGGCGCCTCTAGTGCCCGTTTTTGGCATACCGTTACACGGACGGACGCGTTCAATGGGTTATATAGATAGATAAAGGGCATTAGTGCTGTTAAATTTTGGTGGTTACAGGTCGAGGGGTGGGAGGTAAGTGTCACGTGTCATCTCGAAGGGTAGTCAAGGGGACGACAGAAGCTTGAAAATTTTTGCACGTTTAGCAAGCATACAATTTGACGGATATTTTTTGTTTATTTATATTTTTAAATATTGGTTAAATATACTTAAACATATTAAATATAACTCGTGCCTCGTAAGTCTTGACTCGTAACTCCTAGTTCATAATTTATAAATATGGTTATTTCCAACTTAGGAAAAGGAAATGTTTTGGAACGACGTACTGCAGCATCGTTAAATATTTTGTCAGAAGCGGCTAACAAAAAACACACAAAAAGCAGTTTTTCGAAAAGAATATTTTTTGAAGACTTTTAAATACAATATAAATTAAAACAAAAAAGCATGAAACTAAAAATACATTACATTATATACATTTATGTAATTGTTGTCTTTGTTTTTATGTATATTTGTTTTGGGGGTAAATATCAACCGCCCTTCGTGCCTTTTCTATTTACTTGTAAAAATTAAACATATTAAATTAACAAACGTAATATTACATACCTTATTTATTACAAAATTCTTCTTCTAACTCGTTTCTTAAAAAGTATTGTTTAAATTTCCCGGATCAATAGAAAAGAATGATGATTTTGTTAGAACAAAGAAAAAAACTTTTATATTTTGTAGCCAAGTTAACGGTGTCCTATCTCAAGAGGGGTCGAACTTAATGAAGATTTTACTCGTTATTAGCATTTACAATTTTTTTTTTATAATTCTCATAACAGATGGCGCCACACAAATTTTACTTAAAAACAATTCACGTAAAAATTTTTTTAATAAAAATCTCATAACATCGGGTATAATTACACAACTCATACTGTAGTTTTTTAAAAAATCCAGCAACGTTACGACGGAGTTCCTGCTTTTTCGTATCTGAATTCCCACATCAAACAGTTTAAGTGAAATCGAAAAGGGAGTCTTATTTATAATAAGTATAAACTCTTTATATAAAGCTAGATGCAACCATACCACACAAGCATTGGGAGAAATAGTGATAGAGATGTAGCTTTAAATACACAGGAAGCTAGTACATTATACAAATGCGGCGAAGTCTATAGTCGCATTTGTATAATGTAGCTTCTTATTAATGGCTTTATCAAAATATTGTAACCTATAATCTTTTAAATGTTAAAATCGGCGAAATTCTCTTCTTTCCGAATGGAAATAGACTGTACATAATAGCCAGTAATGGTTTAGAGTGACGTCACGTGTTTTGGCACGGTACATCCTTTGGTGAAACCGAATGTGCCGTGACGAGTTGGGTAAGCCCGCATATAGGAACGGAGGTTGTGCAGATGTGTTAGATGAAGGGAATTTTTACCCTTTGACCCTGGATCTCTATGTTGATTTTATTGTTCTACAATTTAAAAAGTTATCAGTTTTCTAAGCCATTTGAATGTTCTTTTGTTTTAATCAGAAAATGAATGAAAAATTAAGATGTGCCCATAACAAATGTAAAGTACTCAATACCTGCTAGCTCTAATTGCGGTTATAATTAGTAAATTCCATTATATTAAACCCCAACTTGTTTTGCCTATTCGTGTTACATTCTCAGGAGATTATATACGTACAGAACATATCGCGGCTTTATTGAGCGCAGAGGTAGAGCCGGGCCGATTTTTTTTTTTTTTTTTTTTTTTTTACAGAATTTAACTATTAAACCATTGGCTGTCACTAATATCTATCAGAGTACGTAGTCTGCATTGTTTGGTGCTTTGTTAAATATCTATATTAAAAGCAAATATCATCACTACTGTACAGTACAGTACATTCCGCTCACGAGATCACCTCTCTAGTCCTCCTTTAAACTGTATAAGGGCGCTATAGCAGAGGGGCAATCTACTTTTTTAGTAATAGTTTTTGCTTGTATCGCTTTCCAAAAATTTGAAATTTTAGTTTCTTGGCTGTTTTATATAACAGAAGAAAAGTATGGCGATCGGTCAAAAAATGACCTCTCGTGATTTTTACAGTTTCAGATTTGGAGAATTTTTGAGTTTTTCCTTTATGTGGGGGGCACGATTTTGTTCACCCACGTTGAAGCTTAATAATTCCCGTGTCTTTTGTCGAAAAATTTCTGAAATTTTTCAGGGAGGTTTGTGTATTAAGGGATTGATTCTATTAAATTTTGGTGGTTAAACATCAAGAGGTCATGTCATATCTGGAGTGAGATCAGATTTTACTCGTTATTGGGTTGCAATTTGGAAAAATTGTAGACCTATAAATTACCACTGTCGTCCATTCGTCTTTCCTTAATCTCGAGAATGGAATTATCGATAGATAGACGAAAGACGACACCGGGATACGGAAACATTAGGGGCAGTAGCCACCAATTAACTATATATGAACTTCCGAAGCAAACCAGAAGTCACGTTATTTCAATTCAAAAATTTTTCCCTGAAAGGTTTTAGATAGATGGTCGGCACGACTCGATTACGTATGGAAAAGTATGATGTACAGGGGCAAGCCACTAATTTGAGATGGAGAGCATATTTTAAATTAAATAAATTTAAAAATATGATTAAAAATTGCAGCTTGGCATTGTGACGATGTCAGAATAAATAATTGCTCGTTAACATTTAGAGATGGGTTTTATAAAACATTGTATCTCAAAATTAAGCTTTTTTGTCATTTTAAAACATTATAACAGATGGCGCCACCACAATTTAAAATCTTATTTTGCCAGTTATGAAATTCATTGCTGGATTTTTTGCCGTCGTCAATTCTCTTATTTTAAAAATAAATTCAACTCGGAAAAGAGAAAAAACTGAAGCGAAGTTAAAAAGAAACTTTAAAAATGCTACTGGCTTAAGTGAAAGTAATAACTATAAGCTAAAGATCCGAGCGGCCGGATGGCCGAGCAGTCAAGGTTAGCAGCCTGCTGCCCTGGGGGACCCGGGATCGAATCCGGACGGGTCGAAAAATCTTCAGGAATTTTTCGGGGAGTGGTTCGTCCGGATATGTCGGTCCCCGTCCCTCACCACCCGGTCACCCCATTGTGGGCCTAGCTGAACCCATAATGGGCTTGCTATAAGAGGCCCTCTTAGTGCCCACTGGGCGGAAAGAGTTACAAAAAAAAGCTCCGAAGAGAAAAACAGAAGATACAATTAACCAGACTAATCAGGATAACTTTTTTTAAAAACGTATTCAGTTCAACCAACAATATTTAGGTAAAAAATTAAATAGTTGGCAAGAGCTGTGTAATGACAAATTGATACCCAGCTTATCATTTGATATCATTGTTGATTGGTTCATCCAGAATGTCTTCTTCATAAACTTCCTTGATTTTACAATGATTCACATAATTTCAAAATTTTTGCATTAAGAAACTGAATCACAGATCTCACTTTGCACATGGTGGAATTTATTTGCTTGTTCATTTTAAACATTCAATAAGCAACAATTCAGCTTGGCTTAATTTGAACTGCTTGTGTACATTGACCAGCACAGTTACAATGCAAATGGATACTACTTTTGAAATGATCTTTGTATATTTACAATTAAAAGAATATTCAAAACAAAACTTACCTTGCTTTTAGAAATAGGTAATTATTAACCTACCACGTAATTCCTGCTAAATTGCCCGCTACCCGCAACTTGAATTTTTGCCCTGAATGATCGCAAGTGATTGTGAGCCTACTTCTTCGGGAGAATGACTGAGGGATTAGATATATCTTTCATAGCTACGATTGTTTACTGTAGACCTGTTCAAGCCATATTAGCAACATCAGACATCTGCCCACTCTCTATCTTGGTTATTATATCTTGCTTGGTTTCTACGGTGAGCACAGTTCTTGACACTCCTCTTTTTATGTTCCATAATACTATCAGTTTCTTTTTTAAATAAGTTCAGAAAAGCACTTACAAAAATTCAGAGAACAGAAATCAACTAGCGCACAAAAAATTATTTAAATGCAAAGCCAGGATGAAATTTGAAATTTGGTATTAAAATGTTAACGAATATTCGACGGAACAGTTAAACTCTCGCCTTTCGTAAATAAAAACCGACGCAAAACTTAACGAGTATCCGCCCGACAGTCTCGCGTAGACTATAAAAAACTATTTGTCAGAAAGGTGAACAAAAAGCTGGAATTACAAAGGAGAGTTTTAATCTCCAGAGCTGCAAAAAGTTTCGAATTAATTGTCACCTGAAGACAAGGGAAAACCAATCGGTATTCACTATTTTATGTCGCTTCTTTTGCTGTATGTTCTGTGAAGTGTTCGTCAACCGATCATCCACTGTTCTTATATGTATGGTGGAAACATCATGTATTGTATATATTGCACTTCAGATGTATTTGAAATACTTTATTTTAAATTAAAGATTTCCCTCGTTGTTGGAATTTTAATACTTTAAATTTCATTAACTTTCTTCATTGAAAAATAAACCATCAACGAGTTGGTCAATTTCTCCGCTACTATTAAAAAGTTTCGTGGCGCCATCTATTATCATATTTTATTAAAATATTTGTTATATTTTTTAATTATTATAAAATGGCAGAAAGCTTAATTTTGGGGATACAGACGAGTTTTATAAAAAAAATTGTAAATGCTAATAACGAATAAAATCGTCACTAAGTCTGACCCTACCCGAGATTCACACGACCCCTATTATCTTTCCATCCCTCGACCTTTACCGCCAAAATTTAATATCATCGATTACCTAAAGAATCGAACCACCCTGCAAAATTTCTGAAATTTTGTTCACCCACTTTGAAACTTAAACACCTTTTGTCGAAAATTTCTGAAATTTGTGAATTAAGACATTCTGGTAGCATTATCTGGGGTGCAAAGGGCGACAATCATTACAAATTCCTCTTTGGATTTTCAAAAATACAGATAACATTACTTTAGAATAAATGAATGATTCGGTGTTTCTATAATTTTCTTTACAGTACTAGAAAAAGAGGATTATTTTAACTTAAAAAACTGGAAGTGATCCTGTTTCTAATGAATATTACTTTAATAGAACGATCTTTTCTAAAATATTTCAAACCGATTAATGTTTTTACCTAACTCGTGACGTAAAAATATGACGGGATCGTAATATGTCACGCGTTCTAAACAATACGTAACAAATTGTTAGAATGTATTGGCGTCTTTTTCTATTGTAGGTAATTATTATTAAGCGTAAATTTGTTCGAAAGTTCCGCGTTTCTTTGAAATTTCGCGAAAAAATTGCGATTAAGTAAACTTCGGTAATGTACGGAACGCAGAAAGGGCTCTCTGTGTCGCCTTTCTCTTAGGCCCGCTCCAGTAGAGATGAGTAAAAATGCCAACGGGAGATTCTCAGTTACTTTTTACTCAAACTAACTGTTTGTGTAACCTGGATCTTTAAGGCCCGCTCGGACGAAGACAGGAGATTTGACCGGAGGCGGAGAAGTCTATCACTGTAGAGACATCGGAACAAATCTGAATACATTAGAGCATCGATTATCCGACTTAATTGGGGACTGGGGTTGGTCGGATAACTGAAAAGTATGAAAAAAATACATTATTAGTATAGTGTATTAGGCCTAGTTTAAATACTAGCCTCCCTTTCATGGTCGAGCCAGTGCTGCCAGCTAAAACACGCAAAAATTTAACAAAAATAATATTGAAGTAGCCAAGACATAACTAAATATTGTAGCGCCACATCACTAGCGGACATTTGAATTTGCAGACTAGAACGCGGTCGGTTAATCGGGGTCGGATAATCGATGCTCTATTGTACTTCAAACACTCCAGGAATTTTCCAGGAAGATCTAACCTGGATATGTTGGACCCTGTTCCTCACCTGGCTGAACCCATGATGAGTTTGATTTTAAAAAATCCTCTTAGCACTGGTGCACTCAAGATTTAATTTTGGGGAGCTGAATTGAATGGATAAAAAGTTTTTTAATGTAAATTCAATAAAATTCCTACCTTATGTGAGTGCTAATTTATAAGTAATATAGAAGACATGACACTTCATAATTAAAATTCATCTTTTTTTTTTATTTATGTAAAGAATTGTTGGAAAATTTACTCCTGTTTTTCCCCCATTTACTTTGGGGTACCAGAGCCCCTTCACCCTCTCTGGGTGCATCACTGCCTTAGTCAAGGATTGTCCTGCAAAGTGCCAAAATTGCAACTTGGTGATATTTTTATTGAAGTGGAAATAACAATCCTAGTTTGCTCATTTTGACATTCAGGGTAAAATTGAATCATAAAGCATGCCTCAGCTAAAGTGAAAATTTTTGATATGACAGAACATGTGAAATACTGTTTAATTAACCATTGTGATCAAATGTGTTATTCAGAATTATTCATTAAAAAATTATTGAAAAATGATTCCTACTTCTAAGTGACTGCTTTTGCTTTCCTGACTCTGATAAGGCTACCAGCACCTGCATTAATTAGTAAATAAAACTGGTAGTAATAAATTATTTGAAGTGATAAAAAAAAATTAAAAACTGGTGAAATAGTTGGCAATTTTTAAAAATTTTCCAGAGTGGCCCATGTTTAGTGTCCACAGGATGGAGAATATAAATAAAAAAAAGTAATTTGAGTTTATTTAGAATTAATTTATAAATAAATATTCTAAAAGTTAGTTTTGATGCTAAAACAGATTTAGCCAAACATTTATTTTTAACACAAATGTTTCTCAGAAGATAAAATATCACAAAAATTAAATTTGGAAAAAAAAATTTACAGGTTTGAATAAACCCACAGAAACCTATTCAAATGCATACAGATTTATGTATGTATAATTGCATTAAACCTAAATTAACTTTAATACCATTTTTAATTAGCTTTTTGTATAAGCTGAGAATGCATTTAAAAAATCTGAATGTTTAATACTTTTTATGACAAGATAAAAAAAATATAAAATTTGTCATCTTAATTGTATAGAATTTAGTAATACTGAATTCCATGAATTTTTCGTTAGTGTGAAAACTATAAATAATAATTTTAATAGCTGAATATTATCACAACTGCCAGACTTTTAGGCCATAATTATGCTAATGATCAGTTTAATTTTAGCTGTGGAATCTAGCAGTTAATAGAGAGGTTGGGGCCGAAGTTTTCATATCTAAAATGAACGTCAAGTGGTGCTTACAAGATAACAGTGCGTGACGTTCATGAAAACTTTGCACAACCTCGCTAATATATTTGGTTAATAAATAGTCAGGCTTTTTTTAAAGCTATTATTGTTTTATAGTTTAAAAAAAAAATTCACAAAATTTAGAAGAACACTAAAAGTATCTTCATGATTTTGTCTTTTATTGCACCTCAGAAACTAACAGTCTTATGGCAGAATCAACCTTTTTCTTTCGACTCTCATCTGCTTCAATATGCATTTTTTCTTTTTAACATGATTTGCATATTGAGGTAGACAAGCACCTACAGAAAAAAGTTGACTCTGCCATAAGACAGTTCCTGATGTGTGATAAAGAATAAAATTGTGAAGGCATTTCTATATTTTGTGAATTTTTTCAAATTCACTTATCATCCTGACAAATTTTACTAATAATAGCTTCGATTAATAGTTTATAATAGTGCACTAAAAGTAAAAACAAAAAGGACATAAAATTTATAACTTTATTTTATTAGTCTTGTAATATGTTTTTACAATATTAAAAAATTATATTAAAAAAATCATAAATTTACTTTACAAATACTTATACATTTGAATAAAAATTTCTGAAAGTGTTCATGCTATAAATTAATTAAAATATATTTTAAAATACCTAATCGAAAATGGTCTGCTTCAACCAATTGTGATATTTATTTAACATATGATCAGTAGGTTTCACCTAAAATGTATATATAATAAAATTAATTTAATAAATTATGCATAAAAACTGAAATTTAAAATATATTTATTAAATAACCTTTTTCCATTCATTGATGCAAAATATTCTGTAAGAATCATTTCCATATTTTCCAATTCCATGAAGTTCAATTGGATATGTCCAATCTTTGGTTAGATATTCATCTGCAAGAAAATTTAATTAAGATTATGTTTTATTTAAAAACTAAATTAAATTTATTAAATACATTAATAATTGTGTATGAGTGTATGTATATGATGTATATATATATATTATGTCAAAAATTAGCACACCAAGGAGGAGTTGTTGGAAACAAATGAAATTGTATATGTGCGAGTGTAACAGTGATATAAATAAGTGATTACAAAATTAAAGCAAAAGGACCATTTACTGCAGGAAAAACTACAAATGAAAGGAGTCTAATAGTATGTTGGGTCACCTGTAGCGTGAATACACAATTTGATACAAACAGGCATGGAGACATACTGGTGCTACAAGTGGTCCTCTGGTTCAGTCAAACTCCTAGACTGTTCAACTTGGCCAACCAGGTGATCCCAGACATAACAAATTAGAGAACCGAGCAGGCTAGGGAAATGTGGTGGAGGCAGTCCTGTGACAGCATTGCTATGTGTGGTTGAGCATTGTTCTATTAGAAAATGGCACTTGGGAGCCTTGCCATGAGAAGCAACATATGGCTGAAGGGTGTCACTAACATACCACTTGGCTGTCATGACCCCTTGGATCACTACTAGAGGTGATCTGCTGCCACTTGTGACGACACCCCAGACCATCACACCAGCTGTGGGGGCTGTGTGCCACTCCAAAGCATAGGCAGAATTGAGGTGTTCACCACAGGGCCTCGAGACACAAAAACAGCTACCATCAGTGCCCAAATTGAATCTGGATTCATCTCCATAGACGACCTGGGGTTCCATTTTGTTGTAGTTCAATCCCATTGGGAGAAGCAATACTCCAAATGGAGGTGACAGTGAGTGGCTGTCAATGGCAGCACATGTAATGGTCACCGTGATACCAAATGTTCCTCACCCAGGTGCCTCAAAATGGTATGGACAGACACAGGGGCCTGTAATAATGGCACCACATGCTTCCAGATGGCAAACAATGCTATAGTCGTCTGGTTGTCTGCCAATGGCATCCACAAACATGGTACCCAGGATTAGAACTCTCTCTCATCCAATGGTCCCAACACCATCTCACAGTTCTCACTCATTCCTCCACATGTTAACACAATGGTCATCTGTTCCTAAATAGAATCGTGATTTGTCACTGAACAGGTTAGGTGGCAGGCCATTTTTTGAGATGACCAACTGGCTTCTCTCAACCCAATGATCCTTTCCCTCTCAAACTTGGTTAGTTGTTCATATGGTCTTCAATTGCAATGTACAGTAGAGTCTCGTACAACGTGCAAATAAAGCAAGCAACAACCCTTGAATTTTGTCGATCAGAGGTATACATTTTTTTTTTTACAACTTATAGGCCAAGGTTTAAACTTTCATAAATCATGTGATAATGCAGGTTTCGATAACATGATTTCCTATAATGCTTGATGAATCCCCCGCGTTGTATGGGACTCTACTGTAATTGCATCTCTAGTGATACAGCAGCTCTTTACAATAGGTAAATTACAGACAGGATGCTTTTGCATGCTTTTTTTTATAGGCCAAGGTGGACTCACTTTAATGTCCTCTGCTGGCATTATACAATGAGCCATCACACTATAACTCAAATCATTTCCATATCTGCTTGAGACTTATCTGCATGCCAAGTTTTGCAGCAATATGACAAATCCTTCTTGGTGTGCTAATTTTTATGGTGATGAGTGTATAATTTTGTTTAGCTATTATAATTTAATTTGAATAGAAATACTTTCAATTATATGTCATGTATGATTTTAAAAATATATGTGTAACATTTACAAATAGTCTCATCTCTTAAAACACTTAGCCTTATAGACAAATGCAAACTAGTTGATACTGCAACAAACTGGTCAGATGTAATGTCAAATTAAATTCATATGAGCATCATAGGTTTGACCATCAACCATGTGGTCATTAATTTTATGTCCCTACAACCAGGGCCGGATTTACCAATCCAGGGGCCCTGGGCACAAATTCAGTGGGGGTCCCCCCTTTAAGAG
Organism: Centruroides vittatus; assembly: GCF_030686945.1. Lineage (NCBI taxonomy): Eukaryota > Metazoa > Arthropoda > Arachnida > Scorpiones > Buthidae > Centruroides > Centruroides vittatus. The sequence goes on along the minus strand of NW_027122650.1, from coordinate 1,118,479 downwards.
TAGGCAAATTTGATGATTTAGAAAGTTTACACAAAATACTGTACTTTCAATTAGATTTGAACTAGGAAGTTGTAAATTTCATTTAAAAATAAGGTTATTGTAAACATACATATATTTTATAGCATAAAACTAATTATTTTAATTTAACTGAAAAATACTTATGTGAAATTTTTTCCAGAAATTTTCCGATGTTTCATAGGTTTTTTCCCGGGTTTGGTTTTCTCTGCCTGTTGCCCTCAGGATTAGGCCACACTAGGCTGTCGCGGTAATAGAAAAAAATTATGTTTAAACATAATTTTTTTTTAGTTTTGTGGGGGCCCTGGGATCAGGCCCCAAATGCCCTTATGTAAATCCGGCCCTGCCTACAACTTGCAGATCCAACATATTGAACTTTTTGTGCAATAGTTATGAGATGATCTGTGCAGCATCATATGCCACATATTTCAGCTAAAAGCTACAGTTGAAGAGCTTATTTCCAAAGTGACATATCTCCATTATTTATTTATTTTTTTTTAGTTCATGGCACCAACACATCAATAATATGCTTCTCTATAGTGTTACAACATTTTTTCCCTGAAAACAGGTGTTTCTTCTGTTGAAAACAATATCAAAAAATTGGTTTTGTTTCCAGTGACATTTTTCATTTTCTACTTATTTCTAAACTTTTGCATTTCCATACAGCCAATTACAAACTATGGTCACATGACTATTTCACAGTAATGGCTGCTATCTGAAGTGCAAGTACTATTGTGTTTGATTGTTTTCTTAATTTTTCTTTAATAATGGCCACATTTTCTGAAGAAGTTCAAAAAGTATTTAGTCAATATGCTAGAAAGAGGTTGCGTACACCATTGGAATGGCAAAAAAATAAACAGAAAAAATGTTAAGAAAAACTGAACTGCTTCTTTTACAGAAGACTATAATAAAATTTTTGAGTGTATAGGTCAAGTACATGTTTGTGGTAAAGACTGGTAACTAGGTAATTGGAAACTTGCAATTCATTCACACATTAAGATAAAAATGGATTTTAAAGTATTTGAAGTGATGAAAGTAATCAGAATAAACTCCAAGTATGTTTGTTGCAAACGTCAATATTCTGATAATTGGGGATGTGCAAACATATAAATGTAAAAAGAGGTAAAAAAAAATGGTCATGTCTATCAGTTGATTCATTATCATTGGATAATAAACCTGAGCAGGAAAAGATAGATGATGTGAAGAAACTTTTAAATAAATTGGGAATAAGTGATGGGCATACTGCAGTGACATTTTAAAAAAGTGTTTTCTTATTTAGAAAGTGATTGATTCTAAATAGGTACTGTGACAGAACAATTACAATATAATTTTCATTAATAATTTTATGTAATCATTAGGTTTTTATTTTCTTTCTTTTGGAATTAGTATATTTTTTTAAACACCATTTTTTATCATCTTCAGTCATATGTAGGAAAGGTGAAAAGTTCTCAGCCTAGCCCATAGATAGCACTGCTACAAATGAAATGACTGTTTTGTTATGTTGCCAGACTTGTTGCAAAAGTAAATACCAAATGTAAATTTGATCAGACAAATAGTTTGTTTTATACAGCTGTTTAAAGTAAGCATTTTGTGTGTTTTTGACAAAATGAATAAACTTGAATGCTATTCCATCATAAAATTCTTCGTTTTGAATGATTTATCGTCAACAGAAATTCATCCAAAGTTAGTAAAAGTGTATAAGGGTCTGTGCCTTCATTATCAACAGTAAAAAAAAATGAGCAGCTGAGTTTAAATGTGGTCGTACATTGATTGAAGATGATTCATGTGAAGGACAGCCAAAAACTGCAACTACCAAAGAAAATACACAATATGGTTCTAGTTCAGGGGTCGCCAAACTTTATTGTCATCCCCCTACAACTTTTCAAAACCTCACATCAACCCTCACCAAAAAGTTTGTGTTAAAATAGTAAGAGCTTTTTTTTATTTGTAACATATTTCTTTTAATTTTACATTTATTGTATATATGTTAATAGTAATTTTTGTAACTGACAATCAATGAGATGGATAAGCTTGATGATCTTTAGCAAGATTATCAATATTCAGTTCAAAAATTGTAAGTTTTAGTCTTTTCATCAATCCCCAATAATGTTATATTGACTCCTGGGGGGTGTCGATATTGACCACATTGGCGACTCCTGTTCTAGATGATCGACGATTAAAGGTGTATGAGATAGCTAAGGCTGTAGGCATCTCAGAAGAAAGAGTACAGCACATTTTATACGAAGAACTCAGTATGAGAAAGCTTTGTGCAAGATGGGTGCCACATTTGTTAAATGCTGATCACAAACAAATGAGGAATCGACTTTCTCAGCAATGTTTGCACTGTTTTAAGAAGGATCCACCAATTTTCTGTGCAGATTTGTTATGATGGATATAACATAGGTTCACCACTACCCGAGTCAAAACAACAGTCCAAGCAGTGGGTAGAAACCGGTGGCTCTGCACCAAAGAAAGCAAAGACAATTGCATCGGCTGGAAAGGTTATGGTTAATGTTTTTTGGGATTCCAAAGGAATTCTTTTAATTGACTACCTGTCAAAGGGTCAAACAATTACACACATCTTGACCAGCTAGATGAAAAAAAATTAGAGAGAAAAGGTCTAGTTTGCAAAAGAAAAAAAAAATCCTCTTTTATCAGGACAATGCACCTGCTCACAAAGGCACTTTTGGCAATAGGAAAATTGAGGGATTTGAAGTATAAATTGTTGAAACATACTACCTATTGCCAGATTTGGCTCCCTCTGACTTTCATCTATTCCCAAATCTTAAGAAATTTTTATTTTTGGCTAGAAAACGTTTTGGGTCAAGTGAAGAGACAATAGCAGCAGTAAATGGATATTTTGAAGACCTTCCCAAATGGGACTTCAGGGACAGAATCCAGTTATTGGAGAAATGTTGGACACAAAGTGTATTGAACTAAAGAGAGACTACATTGAGAAATAAATGCATTTTTAAAATAAAAAACTCATTTTTTCACTACTAGACCAAGAACTTTTCACCTTGCCCTCGTATGAACAAGGTTCATGTTATTTTCATTTTTGTTTTTGTATTTTATTTTGTATATTCTCTTTTGTTTTTATATATTAAGTTTTGGACCATATATTTGTTGTTTTTATTATATTATCCATTCAAATGCTTCAATTTTGTTCCAAAGTGGTTAAGTCCATGATTTGAAGTACTATTGCTATCATTTCCTTTGCCTCAGGATTTTTTACACTGTTAAATCTATATTCAGAATATTAAATTAAAACTCTGTACCAATAATTAAGCTTTTACCTTAACATTTTAAAGCAATTATTTAAAATTTGTATTTTCTGGAGATATGTCACTTTGGAAGTAAGCTGTCCAATTTCTAATTATAAAGTTTTCAGATTATAATAATTATTTCATAAAGTTATTGAAACTATAAAAAGTATACATCACGATAGATATTTTATATATTGCTTACTAATTAATTCATTGCCAAAAAAGCATACAAAGCTGTAGCATGAAGCTTGTAAGCAACACAATTGTGATTTCTGATGTTCATCACTTTGAAAACACACTTCCAAGTGATAATTTGTAGAGGGGTAAAGGTGAAATGTTCATTAGTTCTTTAAAGCTACATCATAAGTGATATCACAAGCCATGACATCATGAGACTGAAGGAAAACAGTCATGTATCTGCTTACACAAATCTCACCTGAAGTCAAGTTGACAGTGACAGCACTGACTACTTTGCACTGAGTTCAATGATAATTTGTTTCTACATGGTAGTTAGAAGAATAAAATTAACAAAATTAAAAATCATATTAGCTCATAAGTGATTTTTTACATAGCAACTGTGGTATTAAATAACAGATGAACATAGTGATCCTTGAAAAAATACCCAATATCTTTTCACCATTCTTGCCTTAATTGAATGCATGTATGTGGTCGTACAAGTATGTATCAAACTGTTTTTCCAACATAATGCACTTTCTTGATGATAATATTAAATACAGTATCCCAACATTGAATAATCATCCTAGTTATAAAAGTCCAAGTATTGAACAGAAAGGAAAGCTTTAAATATTGAAATGCTTTGAAAAACTAGTTTTTTTGATGTTCTTTTAACCATACTTTTTTGTAAATAAAAATTTTCTGTTGCATAACACTAATTTTTAAGAGCAAACATACCATATTATAGGAGAAATAACTGAATTAGTATATATAAAGTATATTTTCAAGAAAGGGCCTTAAAGAAAAATAAAATATTCCTACCATTGACTTCATGCTATTCATGAAACCTTATAGTAAAACTGACTAGATTAATTTCACAATTCAGGAAAACTGAAAATAAATGCTAAAATCTTGGAAAAATAATATTATTGGAACCTTGAATAAGTTTTTGCTGTTTTCCAACAGATGGCATTACCAGAACTGTGTGCATGTATTTTTAGATGGTGACGCATCTGTAAGGAAGTACAATAAGCAATCTTGAAAAACCAGTATATGTCATTTTGCCAAAGTGTAAACAACTTTTTTTTTCATGGCATTAAACATGTCGCATTTCGTGCCAAAAAAAGAGTATTTGCGGGGAATTTTATTGCACTATTTTATTCAAAAAAAATCTGCAGTTGAAGCACACAGAATTCTTGTTGAGACTTACGGTGACCATGCTCTGTCAGAAACAACATGCAGAGATTGGTTTAGACGCTTCAAAAATAATGATTTTGATGTTGAAGATAAAAAAACGTTCTGGTGCACCGAAAAAGTTTGAAGACGAGGAATTGGAGACATTACTTCATGAAGACTCATGTCAGATGCTAGCTGAACTTGCAGAATCATTAGGAGTTGATCACACAACAGTTTTGAAACATTTGAAAGGATTAGGAATGATTCAAAAGCAAGGACATTGGGTGCTGTATGAGTTGAAGCCGAGAGACGTCGAATGGCGTCTTTTCACGTGTGAACAGCTGCTTCAATGGCAGAAAAGGAAAGGTTTTCTGCATTGTATTGTGACTGGGGATGAAAAGTGGATTCACTACGATAACCCTAAGCGTAGAAAATTGTGGGGTAAGCCTAGCCATGCATCAACATCATCGGCAAAGCCAAATATCCATGGTTCAAAGCTTCTGCTCTGCATTTGGTGGGATCAGCTAGGTGTTTAGTTTATTATGAGCTGCTCAAACCAAATGAAACCATCACAGGAGATTGCTATCGACTACAATTGATGCATTTGAGCCAAGCACTGAAGGAAAAATGGCCACTATACAAGCAGAGACACGACAAAGTGATTTTACAACATGACAATGCTCGGCCACATGTTGCACAACCAGTGAAAATCTACTTGGAAACGCTTAAATGGGAAGTCCTACCCCACCCGCCGTATTCACCAGACATTGCCCCTTCTGATTATCACTTGTTTCGATTGATAGCACGTGGCCTGGCTGAGCAGCACTTCCATTCTTACGAAGATGCCAAAAATTGGGTCGATTCTTGGATAGCCTCAAAAGACGTGTCATTTTTCCAACATGGAATTCGAATGCTGCCAGAACAATGGGAAAAAGTAGTGGCTAGCAATGGACAATACTTTCAGTGACATGTTTTTTATGACTTTTTTAAAATAAAGCATTAATTTTTACGAAAAAACAGCGAGAACTTATTCAAGGTCCCAATATGATAAAAAAAACCAATTATAATCATACAGATGTTATATATGAAATATATACCATAGGATAATGCATGCAAGATTTTTATTTGAACACTTTAACAGATGAATTCAAGTTTAATTTGAATGTCTTATATAAAACGTTTTGTTTTTCATCTTCAAGGACATTAGTAACTGCATTCAATTCTGGATTAAAGTAACATGAACAAAAATATTACAATGTAAGCAAATTTATGGTTTTAATAATGTCATTAATTATTATTAATATATTCGTTATAAAATGTATTTTTTTTTCTATTAAACAATTAAATCAGAAGGTTTTGGTGATCTAAAATGATTTCATTTCTATTGCTTTGAATTGTAAGAACACTTACCATATTTTGAAAGGTTTGGCTAACTATTAGACAAATTGATTAGCTTGGCTTATAATCAAAAGAATTTAATAATATGATTTAAATCTTAAATATTATTAATTAATATTACAATAAACAACATTTTTATAATATTTACTTATGAAAACAGTAGTATCTAGAATTTTACCTGAAAATCTGATGATGATTTTTGCACGTTTTTCATGAAGGCCCAATGGTAGCAATAATTTAGCTATTTCTTTCCAATCAGCTTTACATGTATCTTCTGGAGTTGGGAAATGTTCTAAAAATTTCCAAAGTACTGGTGCTGCTGCTTTACCTATAGAATTAATTATTAACATGAATAAAGAATTTTTCACAACCTATCTTAATTAGTTTTAAACTATTACCTGTGGTACGGTGATGAAATATAGTTGCCACTAATAACTTCCATGGGTCGTGATAGAGACTTTCTTGAATGAGATTAAATGGAGATTTTGGTGGAGTCCATTTCTGTTTCATCTTCCACATTTTCAGGAACTGAGGAACTTCAATCAATTGTTTTCGAGAAAAATAGGGACTACTACTACCAAGTGATTTTAAAACCTGAACATTGTTTGAATCACTCTCTTTCTTTTCTAAATCACAAATATCTGGTTTATTCTGAACATGATTTTCAAATTTGTTGAACTCTAAAACCGATATTAACGTGCTATCCAAAGGAGAAGAATTAAAATATGGACTGCTGACATCATCATCTTCCACTTCATATCTTGTGTCATTAATACCTTAGAGAACAGGAGGAAGATGGAATCGATATTTTGCTAGTAGGCTAAACAAATTCCAAATGTTTTTTTTATAAATGAATTTTAATATTTTTAATAAAACAACAAACTTAAATTTTCTAGCACAGATGATGATACTGAGAAAAGCTAAATTTATTAGATAGTTAAAATACCAGTTCTATGAATTACTTTATTATTATTATTATAATCATAATTTTTTTTCTTAGTGTAAAATTATTTATTAATATTAATATTTTGATAACTGATCAAAACCAAAGTAGCTAAAATAATGAAATCAATGAAAAAAAATTTTTTTATAATAATTTATATTTTTTCAGCTTTAACATAATTAAATATGCACATCAGTAACATAGGGAAAAATATCTTAATTCTTACATAATTTCATTTTTTTATGACAAAAAATTCTGTGAGCATTATTATAAACATAAAAAATATAGAATCTATATTATTTTTAACACAAATAAATATCTCTATCTCCAATTTTAAATCTTAGTTATAAAATATTGCTAATTCAAAATCATCATGGTACAATTTTTTTTATAAATCATAAAACAATGCCAGTTAAAAAACTACATTAAGAATATTCTATTATAATAATTAATAATAGAATTATTATTTATTATAATTTTAAAAATTTCAGTTAAACTAATAAGAAAATTTGGTATTCAAAACTAATTTATATTTGTATTCAGATTTACAGTTGTATTAAGAATGAGATTTTTAGGGAATTAACAGAATTCAATGGTAGATTCTGCTAAATTAGAATGTAAAAAGTATTTCAAAATTTATATTATAATGACAATTTACTGCATTAATCAGAATTATATTATTTACTGATTTTATATTAAAACTTAATATTTGTATATATCTGTTTGAAGCATAAAAGATAAAACTGATTATAAGATATATTGTTGATATGTTTATTTTATATTGTATTTCAATTATCAGTTATTCTGAATTATTATTATTGAACAATACACTATCAATATGCAATAATCAAAATAATTAGAAAACATGAATAATAATAAAGACATAACACTTTTAGAAAGTCACGAAACATCGTAACAGTAGTAGATAAAAAAAATGAAAAGCTATAGAGAATAATACGGTTTTAAATGAATAAAATAATAATTTTATGTATCTGAAAGACATCATCATCCATGTTACAAATGATTGTCTTATGCTACCCTTTTCATAATTGAGTGGAGCAATGCATAAGTCAAAAAGTGTCTGTGATCAAAGTTTAAAGCAATTACACAACCATTAAACATGATTTTTTGCAAATATGTACAACTTGGCAAGACCAATGTTATGACAAAGCCAAAATTTTGAAATTTGATCCAAGGGAAGAGATATTCAAGTTCAAAATTCACCATGTAAAGTTTATGGACTAATGGTTGTGCTAATGTCAATCAAGTTTCTGATTGTTGTCAATTTGCATTGATCTCTGACAACTTTTTTAAGATGGGCATTTAATATATATGAACTCCATGTCCTGGACACAGTTTCAAAACATGAACATGTGTCCTGCATCCACACATTTGCATGTTTTAACAGGTTGCTGGAGTTTATAGGTCACTGGCCACACATGGGGTGATTTAAATGTTTCCTGACATTTTTGTTGATTATGATGGTGCACATTCTCTCCTGAACCTGCAGGTTTTAAACTGTTTTAGACAGAACATTAGAAGCAGGTCACCACATCTGTGTTTTTGTGTCAAGCTAAAACAGAAAACTTATCTTGTAGAGCTCCTAGAAAATACCTAGTATATTTTAGATAAGCAGATATCTTTCTTTTTTTCATGTTGACAAAATAAACATGAAAGAATGAGTTTTGATTATTTTTTTATCTTCTACTATTACATTCACCTTTCAATTTCTTCCATAGTCATGTTTTCTCCTTCTTCAAGTATTATCTGGTTTTTGTAATGCTTTTCCTTTGCCTAATGATATATATATATGGAAATTAATTCTATACTTTCATTTTAACTTCATCTTAACCAAACAGATTAAAATTAGCATAAAAATATATTTGAAATGCACATTAAAATGACAATTATTTATCATAACTGTGTATTTTTTCTCCTGTTGATGTTTATAATCATCTGTTTATATGCAGAGTATATATATCTTAAGATTTCAACTAGACAATCTTCTCTAAATATAATTGGATATTCTTTGATATCATTTATGACATTATATTTCATTCATGGTATTTCTTTATGGTTATGCATTTATCCTGTTATTTTCTAAACTAAGTTAGGTATCAGAATGTGATCTGTACAAGTTATATAGTTGAAGTACACTGGGATTAATATGCTTCCAGTAAATCAACAATAAAATTTTATAAATAATATGATTTTTTGATAAAAATAATAGTATAATATTATAAAATACCATATTTTCATTTAAGTAGAAAAATCATATTTTTCTTTAATACTCTATATTAATATTTAAATTTTAATATACTGTCATTTTCATTTAATTTATCAACTTTTGCAATACTTTTTTAATGTTACGATTATTATAGTATGATACATTCCTTGAAGTATTCATTAGAACTAATGAGAAATTGTCAATAATTACATGCAATGTAGTTGTAATTTTTTTTATGGTGTTACTATTAGCTATATATATACATGACTAATCACCTCTTCTTAGTTACTTTTTTGAACTTGACAGATCAGTTAGTTTAATCATGTCCACTATGTTTTTTGACTACAGCAGTGGAAATCAGCAAGTTGTGATCCATGTTTTGCAGACTGAATATGTACCAGGAGTGAAATCCATCAAACATTTTCAGTGGAGCATGGATACTATTTTGACACAGTGGAATGTATACTTAAAAACTACATAAATACAGTTCAAAAGTGGTTGGAGAAGTGTCATGCATAAAGGAGGAGTAGGAAAAAAAAAGAAACTAAATTAGAAAAATTAGCTGTGACTCCATAAACAAAATCATCTATACTAAAAGTGGTCTTTATTGAATTCTGACAAGATAGATCCAAAAACAAAATTAATAGAAAAATACAAATGCAAATGTTTGCAAATCTGTCTTGTCTATATGAAAACAAAGGTAATAACTTTTTGAAAGGAATCATCACTGGTAATTAAATGTGGATCCCAGTAATATGAATCAGACAATAAACTGGACTAGAATAAAAACATCACCAGTTAGAAAAAAATTTGAAACTTAAGTATCAATAAGGAAACTTAAGCACAATCTTATGAGATTCCTAAAATCCAATACTGAAGCATTATCAAGAGAAAGACTCAATAATGAACAGAACTTGTTACAGCAAGATGTTATAAGCTAGAACCTGAAATTCAAAGCAAATGCTGAAAATTACTGTCAAAAGTAGTGGTGGGAAGTTAGGGAGATGGGCCGATACAAGGAGCAAGCTGTCGCTAAGTGGCCTGGTTTTGCTATTGGAATAATGATGGCTGAAGTCCAAACTGGGGGACAGGTCCCAGAGGTCCAGATATCGTTCAAACGGTCCAGTAAGATTGAGAGGCCCACAGGGGAGAGAGACCATAATGCCTGAGCCCTCACCCCATCTGGACCTGGAGTAATTGGTCTGATCTTGTGAAGAGCCCTGTAGAGTTTTATTTTATTGGACAGACTATCATCAATTATGGGAGGCCTCTGACAAGGTGTCCCTAGAGGAGTAAAAAAGCTTGTCAGGTGGGCTCCCCTGAAAAAGGATGCTAAGGCGTCTGCCTGTTGTTGTAGGAGTTAATAAAGTATCCGAGATCTGAATGATGTTGTGGGTGTCCTCGGGCACCTGTGGAATCCTCAGGCACCTGTGGAATCCCCAGTCCACTCTCTACTGGATATTTCGTCACCTGTGGAATCCTCAGGTGACGAAATATCCAGTAGAGAGTGGACTGGGATGGAGGGGAGGCACACAGGTGCCCCCACCACTCCCGTCGAGATTGACAAGATTTTCTTCTGAGTAGAGCCCCATAGAATTGGTACCACCAGTCGAGGGAAGCTAATTTACATGCAAGGCGGAAGACACAATGTTTCTTTGCTCTTATCTGGCTGCATTCGGAGGTCCACCATGGTGGTTGCCCCGACACAGGGAATGAGCAGAATGTGGTGCTGGCCACCATTGTCTCTTGGAAATGGTCAACAAAGGCCCCATATGAATTGGGTTGACTTCCATCTGGAAACCAGCTCTGGCCTAAGTAGCCGGAATATTTACTCCAGTTTGTGGTATAGTGTAAGCGTCGAGAAGTCCACACGCGATGAGCACCTGGAATTGTGATTGTAATGAATATTGGAGCATGATCACTAGTAAAAGTGTCTTGACTTGGGTGCCATGTTGTTGAGCCCAGCAAGTCTGGGAAGCCAAGAGATATGTCAATGGCTGATGAGCTGTTGGGATGGAAGTGAGTCAGCTCCCCTGTGTTTCAGCAGCACACATTTGCTGAGGAGATCCATAGACTAATTATGGCAAGACTGGCAAGTTCTATGGGCGAACTTGTTCTGTGCATTAACGCTTACGCAGATGTGGCCGTCAGCCATGATATTGTATATTTTGTATATTTTATATTGAATTAGTCTTAGATTTTCTTTGTTCCTTTGTCTAACTCTTTCTAGAACTTCCTTTGTCTAACTCTTCCTAGAACTTTCTTTGTCTAACTCTTTGCCCTTGGGGGAGGATTATCTTTCCCTCAATAGTAAGAACAAAAGAGGGAGTGAGGCCCTGAAGCAAAACAGACAGAAAGAGTGCCAGTCTGGGTTGGAATCCCGAAGAGGTAGGAGCTGAAAAGGAGTGCTCCAGAAAGGGAGAAGGGTGATCTAAGAGGATAAAGTGCAGAGAGAGATCATCGAGGAAAGACGACTCAGTCTGAAAGAAAAAGATTATAGACGAAAGATCTATAAGGAAAAGGGCTACAAACGTAACAAAAGAGAGAGATCCGAAGTTGTTCCCCACCAAAAGACACATCGCAAAGAAACCCGGGTATTTCTACTACTTTTCTTATCTTTCCTTATTTCTTCTATTCTTCCAATTTCTTTTAGTTTTAAGTTAGTATAAGTTAGTGTAAGTGAATACGGTCCTCGTCAGATTGTCGCGTGTGTGCAAGATAACTGTTTTTGAGGACAAACATTTAATGCCTATATATATTAAATTCTGGAAGTTGTAAAGTTGGGATCCTATGTAAAGAACCTGTTCAGAGAGAATAAAACTACTTTGTATTAAGTTTTATTTTGTACCATTTCGCTCGCGGGATCGTGTACCTCTTGTTACGAACACCACACAGATACTTGCTGCTAGTGCCACTCCGTGACTGCCGCGTGAAAACTACTTCAATTTAACTTCGTTTATGATATGAATACGTGTGGTAGAAGTAGAAAATGAATTCAAGATCTTGGAAGACTGCAGGAGTTAATTATTGTTCAGCTGTTAATTGCTCAAATGCTCGAGGGAAGCAACATCATCTGTCCTTCTTTAGATTTCCTAAAGAAAAAGACCAGTAAGATCATGTTTTTGTTCGTGAATGCCGTTAGGCTTAAGGTTTAACTTTATTTAGGTAGTCCCAATGTCGGCGCTTCGGTTAGGTTAGGTTAACTACATTTTTAGTAGATGTTTCCTTTTTTTCTTTTGTTTAAGAACTACCGTGAATCAATAACAAGTGACGTTAGTTAATCATTGGCCCGAGTCTGTCGAGGAGCACGAACAGTCGGAAGCGCAGCCATTGGGACTATTTAGGTAAACTTTAACCAGGCTTAAAATTTACCTAAATAAAAGTTTATCTTTAAAGTACTATCAGTCGTAGGAATAAACCAGTATACCTTCTAAATTGCCTGCAATTAATTAGAAGTGTTATACTATCCATTCATATGCAGCTCCATTTTATTTATTTTTCAGATGTCGCGTTTGGGTCCAAAACACTCGACGCCTAGATCTTCTAAATAAAACAGCAGAAGTGCTATATAAAAATAATTATCTTTGTGCTGAGCATTTTGAAAAAAACTAATTTATGAAATTGGAAAAGAAGAAATTGGTTTGGAATGCAGTCCCAACAATTTTCAATATACCAAACCCTCCAAAATTACTGACTGGAAAAAGAAAACCACCGACACCTCGTTCTGATTTGCCAAAGAAACCAAAACTTGCACAAAAAACAACTGACCAAATTCTCCCTCAGATTAAAGAATGTTGTTTTAAAGTAGAAGCTGAGGAATCCCCTGTGAATTCAGGAGACCTGGATATCCCTATAAATTCGGAAACTGTTACTCTACCTATTAATTTAGAAGCCCCGGAACTTTCTGCAAATATTGGAGTAACTTCTGACTGTACAGGAGGAAATAGTGTGACGGACACCCCACGAAAGATTAAACTGAGAAAGCAGTTGCATAGTAAGATCACACAACTATCAAAATTGAGGAAGAAGTATTCTATGCTTCGATCTCAGGTTAGAGATAAGCAAGACATAAAATATATTATGAGACAAATTCGTCAAGTGTGCCCGGGACTATCTCAGGTTCAGTTGTGTTTCTTTGAGTCACAAATGAACATGTCATCAAGATGTAAGAAAGGAAGAAGATGGACATGCATAGACAAAAAACTAGCCCTTTCTCTTTTTTATCAAAGCCCGAGAGCATACAAGATGTTTCAAAAAATATTTCTCCTACCAAGTGTGTGGTCCCTAAGGCAGTGGCTATCTCAAATGACCATTGAACCAGGCTTCCAGGACTTTATGTTTGATGCACTAAAAGCTAAAGCAAAGTGTTTGAGTGATCAAGACAAAATGTGCATTTTAATGTGGGATGAAATGTCTATCAAGTCAGAGTTGTCTTATGATTTGACTAATGATGTAGTTGATGGATTTGTTGATTTGGGGAACAATACAAGATTTTTATCAGTTGCAAATCAAGCCATGGTCTTCCAAATACAAGGAATATTTAAGAAATGGAAGCAGCCTATTGGCTATGTTCTTTCCACTAATTACACCAGATCTGATGACCTGCTGGTATTAGTAAAAGACTGTTTGTACAAGTTAACTGATGCCGGTTTAAATATTGTAACCTTGGTGTGTGACCTTTCTAATCAGAATCGTTCAGTTTATAATTCTCTTGGTATTACAGTAGAAAAACCTTTTTTTATTTACAGAGACAGGCCGATATTCTGTATGTATGATCCACACTTGTATAGTGTGGAAACCACACTTGTTGAAATGTACTTGTAATAATTTAAAAAATTATGACTTTGAATTGGATGAAAACGACAATTAAGTGGAATTACATCGAGCAGTTTATAACAAAAGACAATTCACTAGCAATTCGCTTAGCACCTAAAGTCACTATGAGACACATTATGTTGCCTATGTTTTCCAAAATGAAAGTGAAATTAGCAGCACAAATTTTAAGCCATACTGTAGCGGCTGGGATAGAAACATATGTTTCTCTAGGCTGTTTACCACCTGATGCAGCTTATACTGCAGATTTCATTGAAAAAATAGATTCACTTTTTGATGTGTTTAATGGATCAAATTTTAAAGAAATAAAACTATTAAGGAGGCAACTAACAGCTACATCTGCTCATGTAAATGTTTTAAAAGACAGTGCTGATATGTTTAAAAAATTAATTGTAAAATGTAGTCCCAAAGCAAGGATTAATTTTGTCAAGGGATGGCGCCTCACCATTTCGGCTCTGCTTGGATTATGGAGAGAATCTTAGCAAAACTGGGGTTAAGTACTTGTTTACAAGGTCATTGAATCAAGATGCAATAGAGAATTTGTATTCAAGCATAAGACAACATGGAGGGAATAGGAGTAATCCCAATGCCAGTCAATTTAAATATTGTTTAAAACAGCATACTATGAAGAGATTTTTTGCAGATGTTAAAGGACAAAATTGTGAAAATGATTTGGGACAAACTTTGTTTTCATTCCTGGATATTTTCGGCAAGTCAAAAAGTGAGAACGTGACAAGTACAGCAGTCACAACATCAGCAATACAATATAACAATTCCTTGCTGTTGCCCACTTCTTCTCAAGACGAAGATTTACCTGAGAAATGTGTTTTATCATACATTACAGGGTGTGTTTTGAGAAAAGCTTACAAGATTCACTTGTGTAGCTTTTGTTTAACAGGTTCACAAAACTCTGTGCTGTCTTCTTCTCATCAGATATTTACCCATTTTAAATCATATACGTATGAAAAAGGAGATTTTGGAAGTTTAATTTCACCTCGCGATGAAGTCTTAGAGTTCATGTCACATTGTGAAACTACTTTTGTGAAAGAGTTTAATGCGAATATGCATAAGAAAGGAATTATGTGTCACATTTTAAGGACAATAGAACAAAATAACTTTTCTATGAAAATAAACGTCTGCAAAGACTTTCAAGATTTAGTGGTAAAATTGTATATACGAATGCGTTTATATTATGCTACAAAATTTCTAAATCAGACAATGTCATCTACAACAAAGGTCACTTCAATTTCTACCAGTTCCAATTACTCAAAACTTTGTAAAGTTTTACATTTGCCTTGTTAATTACAATGTCATGAAATAATCGTAATATATAAAAGAATATGCCTGTCGTTTCAATATATTTAAGTTTTAAAATATTTTTGAACTTGTTTTGTATAATCTGTACAATATTAAATAAAACATTTCTTTATTAAGACGAGTATTTTATTCACAAGTTTTACAGTTTACTTGAGAACTGCAAATACATTGCCTATATGATGGCTAAACCAGCTTGGACACAGGACACTGTACAGTACCATTCCATTGTTAAAATCTCGGGCATATTCTTACGTTTTCACTAAAACTTCATAGTATTTAAGAAAAATACAATATGAATAAATCCGGCATCAGTTTGCTTACGAACCATTATCGTAGTTTTAACACGCCGTGTTCGTGGCGGTAGTTTTCACGCGGCGTCCGCTCGAGGACGCGATGGTCAGTTCAGTCAATCTTTCCGTTCTATTAACTTGCCAGTCTTTCTAGCTTCGCTAGGTAATTAGTCTATGGGAGATCCAGTCGAATAATGCCTGACCTGAAACGTCAGGGCAGACGCACGAGGCATCCCAATAAGGATGGTGTGCATTCCAATCCCCACATAGGCAGAGGTGACAGTCAACTGGTAAGAGGGCATCTAGCAAAATCCCTGGACTTACTCCATAAGGAGCATATACGTTGACTAAAGTTAGGGGAGGCCCTGTTATGAACACTTGGGTTTTCTGAGCCTCTAAACCTGTGATGACAGAGCTGGGCGGGTTGTGGAGGGCTGGCCACCGACTGGCTATAGCCGTCAGGAGACCTCCCCCTGGGTTGAAGAGTGGTCCCAACAGAACAATGAGAACCCCGGGAGAGAAAAAGTCAACTCCGGTGCCAGCCATGTATCCTGGATAAGTAAAACATTGGTCTCACGAAGCCATGGTGATGCCAAGAGGAGATCTTGTTTAGGGCATAGACCTCTCGCGTTCCATTGCACTATATGGAAGGTATTCTAACTTCCAGCCACGTTAAGCATTTGTTGATTGAGTTTTGACTGATGTCTGTGTATCTTGGCCTGTTCGGCCAGGGTAGTAATGTCTAAATCGTCCAAAGTGGTTGCTCTAGATGAGCCAGCAGGATAAGATGGGTCTGTATCAGATTGTGGACGGTCTGTGTCTGATGTAGCTGAAGCAGCTGCTTGATGAGGTTTTGGACCTCTTTTCTTTTTCAGATGGTGGGCTTGAGCAGTTGATCCCAACTGGCGGGATGACCGTTTGCATGGCATTGGTGCCACCATTGGCCTGTCTGTGCTTGGCTCACATTCAGATGTGTGGGCCTCCTGATCCGGAATTGTAGGATAAAATCAAAGTATTTCGTGGAGGTGACAAATCTCCACACACAACGCCTCAACTGTGGATTCTAGTTGAGAGATTGTTTTCAACAAGGTTGGGAAATCGTCTGTCAACTCTGGGGGGAGTACAGGCAGATTCTTGTCTCCGCCAAGGGGGCTGGCGAGAAGCTGCCTCATTTTGTATCGGCTTTGGTAGTGAAGCTACTTTCACATATGACACGGGCTAGCTGCTTTGCGATCGCTTCGTGTCCTGATAAGAAACATCGGTGAGTGATGCATTGTTTTAACAATTGAGCCTGTCTCTGGTAGTCCGGGCAGTGGGGAAAGTCCACTTTGTAGTCCCTGCCGCAACAAACGCAGCCACAATACTCAGCAACACGATTGGCTGATTCGTGGTCTGCGCCACATTTGATACATTTGCATTGGCCTCAACACAACAGGGCTGTATGGCCGAAGGAGAGACACTAGCTGCACTGACACAGGTGGGAAATGTAATGTTCACAGTGATAGCTCTGGTAATAGAGGGTAACCGTCTGCAAAGGGACCGCACAGGAGATAAGCGGAAAGGGTGCAATCCGGCGCCAAATGGCCCCATATCGGAATCCTGGCTATGGTTGTGATGCGGAGAGTCTCTTCTGCCGTCAGAGAGTCCCGGCATTTCACAATAAGAAATCCAGTCCGGGAGTAATGAATGTCCAGAATCCGGTTTGGATTGGAGAAATGCAGTTGGAGAGCCTTATGGAGTTCCACATTGAGTTTACATAGGCAGTAGAGGGGGCCCTGACTCTCCAAAAAGACTGTGTATATTTGGTCTGAGGGGAGACACTAACGGATGGAGTCCAATTTCTCCAATTCTGTAATAGGGGAGATAAAGCAAAACTCCTCCAAGAACGAGCCTGCCACCGTATCCGGCAAACGCGGCTGAGGGCATCCGCGCAAAGGGGACTTCAGACTATCACTTATTTAGTCCACTCAAGAGTGTCATGTCAATTTGTCACAAATGAAGAATTGAAGGAAACAATTCATGCATATCGTAACGATGGCGGACTGCACGCCGATCTCTTTCATAAGCAAGAAACGAGAAAATTAACATCCAGGCGTTAAGTGTTAACGAATATCACTATAATCACTAGCGCTTTAATTCATGCATAACATGCCTTTAAGCCAAAGCATTCTTATCTGAGAAAATTAGTTTGTAAATGACCTACTAAGTGCATCAAAAACAGTAGAGACTATAGTGAAAAATAATTTTTTTTTAAAATCACTATTGTTATTATAATAAATTTTATAACCACAGTGATATCTCATACTTCAAATTTAATTCATTCAAGGAAGCTGTTCAAATGCTGAATCATTTAAAGTCAGTCAATTTCTCCCAATAGAAATAATGGAAATAATACCCATTTCAATAAATTTAAAACAGCAAACACACATAATGTAAAGTAAAAATAACAAATAAATTCCCTAATAATAAATTAAAACAATACATAAAATATGTAAATAATGTATTTTAAAAAAAATTATATTAACTGGCTGGATTTTGACATTTTAAACATAACCACCAGATCAACTGTGTGTGCGCCAATTTCATGCTTTGTGCTAACTTTCCTTTTTCACCTCAATTATCAATACTACAACGTTCCTGTTAGACTTTGTTGCTTCTCAGATGCCAGATTAATGAGTATAATTTATTTTGGGTTGAACCAAATGATTTTGTGTATTTTTTAATAGCTGTGGTTGCTTAAAGTAGATATAATTAAATCACATAAGCTGTAAAATTTAACATATTATTGAAAATGTGAGAATTTCTTCTTTGTTTAGAAACTTAAAATGTAAAGTAAGGGTTCAAAATGTTTCAATAAAATCAAGTTGTAATTTTTTCAGATGAAAAGTATATCAGGCATATTATGCTTTATGAGTTTTGAAAAGAATGTAACACTGTACAAACAGTAAAAAAAAATTTGTAACATATATGAGAAAGATGTTCCTAAACTTCAAACATTAAAAAATTCTGCTTAGTTTAAAAGTTCTGTTCAGAAAAGTTTAAACTAAAGGATACAAAATGTATGGGGTGCCCAAAAACTGTCAACAAAGAAAATTGCAGGAAGAATTTGTAAAAATCAATGTATAACATTTAATATACATAACCAAACACACCAAAAATAAGGGGAAAAAGTACTGAAAACAGATGAGTATAATGTGAGACTGATAGACAACTTGGGTATAAAACAGATCGTATTTATGCTTCAAGTGCATTTTTCACTGCATGTGTGGTTCAAAAATTCTTGTTGAATTTAGTATTCAAACCGAAAGATTCAAAGTTCAAAGTACCACTGTACTGTACATTGCATATATTGTATTTCTTTAGTTCTAACATGCACAATAATTTATAAATTGAACTGAAGATCTTTTTATGGGAGATGATTTCAAAATCAATTTTATTAAGATTTATATCATTTTCATAATTTGTTACTTAAAGTCATCAAACAGGAAATTTTGAACAGCTCTATTTCATGTTGTTCTTTACATACATAGCTTTGTTTTAAAACTTTATCACAATGTTGTCTTGAGCTGTGTGTGCTTTTCAACAGCAAAATTCATTTTCACTAATGTGACCATTGAGCAATATGACTGAAAACATTAATTAATGATGCATAATACTGTACAGCACATGGTGTACTTGTAATGCTTCCAATCTAAGATGCTATCAATTATAAGACACACCACTATCAAAGAGGTCAAGTAAAAATGGATAAAAAATAAAGACTACCTTAGAATCAGGGAAATATAATATATGAAAATGGACCAATAACAACTATAATAATATTTTCAAATAATGTAACTAATAAAGATAAACATAACAGTCAAGGCAACAAATAAAATATTACTAAATTTATTATTATAAATGTTGAAATATAATAGGAAATAATGAGTTATTTATAAGAATTTTTTAAGTAGATGATGTTTAATATTAAAGTTATATTAATCTGATAAATAAAAGAATAAAGAAAATAAAAAAAGAATAAAATTCTTTAAGAATAAAAAAAACAAACTTAGTAATTTCCTTTATTTTGAATTTCAATGTTACTTTTTGTGTTGAATTTTATATAGTCAACAAGTAATTTTCATTTTGTAAATGAAGACCTTTTGTATCATATTTTAAATTTTAAAATATTGTTATTGTTAAGTATTTTTAGTATAAAAATAAGCTAAAGAGCACTATGACAGAGCAATTATAAAGTAAACAAGATACAAAGTGTATTAATGTAACACAGCAAATAGATTAAGATACTGGAGAAAAGTAAGGACAGAATGGATAGGGATGTTATCAAATAATATGTTCAGAAACTTATTATGGAGCTATAAATTGTTGATAATGCATGCAATGAATTCTGGAAATGCTTATAACAAATAATTTACAGTATAGAAAGAAAAAAAAGCAGCAAAAACAAACAAATATCTGTTAATGATTGA
Source organism: Centruroides vittatus (assembly GCF_030686945.1). NCBI lineage: Eukaryota > Metazoa > Arthropoda > Arachnida > Scorpiones > Buthidae > Centruroides > Centruroides vittatus. Next base: position 1,098,371 of record NW_027122650.1, on the reverse strand, counting down.
AATAAAAATATCATGCAAACATTCAAATTATTTAACAATTTCCCAAGAATATGAATTTTGGACATTCAATGCAAACTAAAATAAAACAGTTCAAGCAATTTTTATGCATTGATTCTAGTAATCATATAGAAATGAAAATTAAAATAAATATAAAAATTATGGATAAATCCAACAATAAACAAAAACATTAACAAACAGTAATCCAAGAATAAAAATTTTTTAAATACTATAGATAACACAATCAAACTAATAAATAATTTCATTATAATCTCAAAACATCATGTTATATAAATGAATTCACTGCATAGATAAAAATGCATATATTTTGTCTTGTATGTATATAAAAATTTTACATTATCATTAATTTTAACACATAAGCTTCATAAAAAATGGACACTATCTTAGCACAAAAATAAAATATTCAAAATTCATGAAAATAATAATCCTTAAATATGGCAATGTAACCATCATTATATTTTATGATTTTGTCAGGCTTGTGAACATTATTTCTTCTTAAGAAATAACTGATGTTTTTATTAAATTAATATTACCATATAAATCATAACCGTACCCAGCAGAATTAAATCTCTCAGCGAACATTAAGGTGTTGGTTTAAGTTTTTTAATATTACCATATCATAATAATTAATAAATATGTTAGTTTCATTTGATTAATTAAATTGTATGACTGAGTAAATGTTTAATAAAGTGAATGTAATGAATTATAATTTTAATAAAACAATATCTGAAAATTAATCACCTTCACTTTATTTAGATATTGAGATATTGATATATGAAGTTTACTGTTGCATTTGATATTACATTTACTATTCTGTTGAGTCAATTGCACACAGCTACAGGGAATACCAAAGGAAACTTGCAATGAAGGCTTTGATTTTAAAAAGAAATATAAAAAAATTTACCAATTGTCCATATTAATCAAGTACATATTTCTACATTATGTAACAAAATTATCGCAATTAACTTAATTAAATCAGCACCATGATAATTTTGACAATACTGCAATAATTACTTTATATAATAAAATTATATAAACAATTGCTTTTGGGATAAACAAAAAAATAAAAAAATTCAGTCTTTTCAACATGATAACTGTTTGACATTACACAATTAATAATGTAAATTCAGACATCATGCCAAATTAATTTTTCCATGACGATAAATCCAAATTTTTTTTTTAGTTTCAAGCAAAAATAAATGCAGACCTTTCAAACAAAGTATCTAGCTTTATTCATATCTATAAACTTTCTCAAAATATCATAACAATGATTTTACATCATTTGTCCAAATATTTATGTAGACCAAACAACATTAAAACTTCACATTATTACAACTTAGATACAAAATCAAGCAAATATATAGAACAGGATTTCTACATAATATGGATTATAGTAAAGTAATGATGGATTTGTGAAATTATAAAACTTAGACCTAGCAAAAGATTTTATATAAAGTAATTAAAATTTTGTACAAGTTAATATGAATGCTGTAGGTGGGAAACAATGAAGATGGATCGCTGATTTAACTACATATATTCAACCTAAAAATACAAATAAATTTATTTGTGTTAATTAAAAAATTTATTACATTTCTACTAATGAATATATATTAGTAATTAATAGTAGCTCAAGATTAATCATAACTTATTTCCATTAAAACAAATTTAATAAAATTGAGATGATAAATTTCGTTAACAACAACCTGTTATAACTGAATAACCTGTTTTCATTGTATAATTATTTTGAACAAAGTTAACAAAAAATTGACAAAGATACTGAATAATTTTCTTAATTATGATAGTAGTCTACATTTTATATATTCTGAAATATAGAAAATGAATCTCATATGCTGAACTAACAACACTTCCACAAAACAGGAATCAGCAAAATATATATACTGTAAATACTAGAAATAGGATCTGTTAATTCTGGATATGCCTGTACTTTATAATTATACAGGTCCTCTTTCACTTAGGAATGTACAACTTATGAACAATTTGATTACATCCAAATTTTGTGTTGATTCTGAAGTTATCTTACCACTTGTGGAGTAGTGTTAAAGTCAGTCCTTGACCAGTAATAAATAATTAACATGGGCTTATTTCTATTGCATATTGTCATTTTTGTTTTTACATGAATTTCGAGGTTCCATTGTCATTCATTAGGTGGCATTGAAGTCAGTAACAGAGTAACAGCATTTTTCATTATTGTTTACAAGTTTTATAAAATTTTACAACTAGTGCTTCAAAAATTCATTGAAAACATAATAGTAAATCCAGCAGTGGAGATAAATGCAAGAAGTGTCACTTTATTACCACAGAAACTAATCTGGACATTATAAAACTAAATGTGTTAGAAGAAAAAAAAATCACTTTTGAAACAGCTGCTACTAAGCAGTAGCGAGCAGGTAAACAAACATAATGTATTCTATTAAGTACACTAAAGGATTAAACATAAACACTAAATAGTTATTCTGTGTAAAAATGTGCTTTCTAGGTTAATGTTTGACTTGCAACAAAACATCAGGTTCCTAACTTGTTCATAAATCACCTGTAATACAGTAATTAATGTGTTATCTATGACTTTTTCAATCAACATTTAAGTCTACCAATATCAAATTATTTACAAAATTTATTAGTGCAAGAATTTTTAATTTTAACATACAAAGCATTATATATAGCCAAAAAATATATCAAAATTAAAATTGGCCTATGTTTTAGCACATTTGATATTATACTTCAACTTTCTTCATTATAATAGAATGTTTCATTAAAAAATGAAAGCTGTAATCATAATTAAAAAATTTTTTTGTAAAATTAAATAAACCTAAATACTTGAAATAAAATATAAATTTGAAAATTATTTTTACTAATTTGTGAGAAATGAAAACATAAATAATTTTCAAAAATAACCAATTCTTTCAGATTCTAGAGTGGTTTTTAAAAAATTGTTATCCCAATGAAATTCTGAGCAAACTTTATAAACTTTTTAATATGGATGCTTTATGTAATCTAAACTAGTTTTGACTGAATTAATTTTAACAAAATCAAACTGTAAAGTCTAAATTATCCTTAATAAATCATTTTCCACTTCATATTAAACTATTTAATATTAAACATCAAATAAAAATATTCATATTAAAGATCCAAAGTATTATGTTAATAAGGTTTTTTTTAAAGTACTAAAACTCTGAGAAAGTAAGTCTTATTATATTTTTGGGCTGCAATTTGAAAAATTGTAGATTTATAAATTCCTTCATCTCAAGAATTGAGTTAGATGGATGAAAGACAAGACCACATATGGAAACCTTAGGAGCAGGAGCCCTGATTAACTATACAGGGTGTTTTTTTTTATCTTGAGACAATGAAATAACTTAATTGGATCTCATTATTTTGGGAAAAAGGTATAGACAAAGTTGTAGGGTTTCGAAGGGCAATCAATTGGTGACCTTGACATTCAAGATTATTTGAGGGTCAAGTCTGTTTTTTCAATGGGAACACATATTTTTTACCCTAGCAATGGAAAGAGTGGGAAATTTCACAACCGGATATACTTTTGACCTTATAGTCTAGGCAGTGGTGATATTTGGAATAGTTAACAAAGGGTTCGTAAGCAGAAAATTTTTCCCTGACAATCACCGACAAACGAAATGGAAGTTTTGGCTAGAAATAAATACAATACCTTTTCTTGCAACATATCTAATAATCAGTGGCGTATTTGGAACGTAACGAGCCCTGGATGAAGACCAGGTAACAATAGTATATTAGTGCTGTCGACCTTTTCTTCTTTTTTTTTCTTTTTTTTTTAGGCAGAGAAATTTTTCACCCCGAATGGCACTGCTGATAATAGACAGATGTCATCATCTTTCAAAATACAATATCCTTTTTATTTCACTGTCCATAGCCCGACACGTGTTCCGCAGCCATCTTGTATTATCTCGCGCGCGTGAGATTGTGGGATCTCTCTTATGACTGGATCTAGTTTCAAGAACTCTCTTGAATCGATCGTGATTAAACCTCGTTTCAGTCGAGATTGAAACGGTCGAGAGAGATCGCACCAAGACATAGTCCCCAACCTTGCTCACAATCTAGATTGAAATGCTCGGTGCGAACGGGGTATAAGGCTCTAGTTTAGTAGTATTACAGAGTATAATACGTATATTTTAATATATTTAAAAAAAAAAAGAACAAAACCACTGAGAAATGTTCCGTGTGTTTAACAAGGTTCAGAAAACTGAAAATTTTAACAACGGGTTCGGCCGAACTTGTGCGAACCCGCTGAATATCACCGAGTCTAGGTCAAAGGTCAAGATTATTTTAAGGTTTAAATTATAAGCTTTTTCTAATTTCATACTTTTTATTACTGGAATAGGCAGGGAGGTAAAAGTTACATTTACATGGAAAGAGCAGAAAATTTCACAATCAGCCATGACCTTGAATACCCCAAATTCGATTTCTGAAGGTTATCTCAAGTGTGATAATTTTGAGCACAGCTCAACAAATGCATCAAAGTGGAAGGGCATCATTTTGAACATTTGTTATAAAATTTTTCTCTGAAACCAACATCTCAAGCAACGGTGAAAAGTAAAGTGACTCACCAAAAACAAGCATTGCAATAGTGAGAAGCAAGGGGACTTGCTGAAAATAAGTATCTCAAAGGGAGCAGAAAACTACTATGTCCACATTGTTACTCCTGGGTAGTGCTAAAAGTAGTGAATGCTTTTAAAGATCAAAGTAATAAAGTCATGAAAAAATGTAACTTTTACCTCCCTGCCTATTCCAGTAATAAAAAGTATGGTTTCCCATTAGAAAAAGCTTATAATTTAAATCTTAAAATAATCTTGACCTTTGACCTAGACCATAAGGTCAAAGGTATATCCAGTTCTGAAATTTTCCGTTCTTTCCATTGCCAGGGTCAAAAATATGTTCCCATTGAAAAAACAGACTTGACCCTCAAATAATCTTGAATGTCAAGGTCACCAATTGATTGGCCCTTCAAAACCCCCTACAACTTTTGTCCATACCTTTTTCCCAAAATAATGAGATCCAATTAAGTTATTTCATTGTCTCAAGATAAAAAAAACGCCCTGTATATGAACTTCTGATGCAAACAGGAAGTCACATTATTTCAATTCAAAAATTTTCTCTTGAAAGATGTTAGATAGATGACTGGCTTAACTCTATTGTTAAAGAAAAAGTATGATGTACTGTACAGAGACAAGTCACTACTAATTTGAGGTAGAGAGCATATATTTAAATAAATTAAAAATTGCAGCCCAGTAAATAATTGCTTGTAATATTATATATTATTGGACTACAAACTGAAGATTGAGTTTTAAAGCCAAGTATTTACTTTAAAACTCCAATCTTGAGTTCGTAGTCCAACAAATTCATCAAACACAGTTTCAAAGACAACATTATATATTATTATTATTTACTAATATTATATTTTGTTTGCAAAACACCAATGACCTCTACAGAACATTTGAAGCTTAAACATAGGATTAAAATTTTTTCTTTAAAAAAATGAAATAAAATTCTTCAACTAAAATTTTTAAAAAATTCTAAAGTAACACTTGAAACTAACTGCTTCAACTCATTTGTATGCTGCTCCATTGTTGTTTAATTTAAGTGCTATACTTTAAAGTCTTATAAACAATATAAAAATATAAGTGTCTTCTTTCTTCCACTCCTTACAATGAGAACAAAAAATCCAAAATATGCATCAAACTTTTTGCAGAGCCACTAGCAAAATTTGCATAGTGAACACCAGTGGTGCACAGTCCATGGAAGCTATAGCACTGCTTCCCTTGTATTTTCTAAAATATAAATACATATTGTGTGATTATTTTCATATTTTAACATACTTTGAATTAATTAAAATTGATATTTTATTATAACTGCATTATATATCTTATTACAAATTTCTATACTACATGTGAAAAACAATAATAAAATTGCTATTGTACATTTAAATATAAATTTGTATATGCATATTCCCAATGGAAGTGCTGTATTGTTGAATACAGAATAGCTTCCACAGTAAAAATATTTGAATCATGTAAAGCAGCCAGATTATATGCATTTGCGCATGCACTTTACAGAGCACCAACCTCACACGGTTTAGCTCATGGATGCTACACACCAATATATCGTATAATGCTTCCAATGATTCTGTCCAGGACCGGCACAGCTTCCCTATCATCAAATGTCACCACATGCCACTGATGAACACAACAAAGAACATGAAGAGTTGACACACTGTATTCCCTTGATTCTAAGATGCCCTTTTTAACTCATGTTTGGTAGTTTGAAACAGATTTGTCTTACAATTGATATCATCTTACATTCACAGATACAGTAGGCATCACAAGTAAACCATATGGTGCATTATATACCATAATAGAAATTTTCAACTCTACTGTTCAATGGTCGCTTTGGTTCAAATAAGCTTTGCTGATAATAAATAAACATTTAATTTTACAATGGCTAAGACATTATACCAATTTTTAAAAATTTATTGTATTTGCAGAAGAGCATAAAAATAGAGCTGTCAGACATTTGTATTGTTTCTCTAACTCAGTTCCTGAACTTTTCCTGTTATCATACTCCTTGATTCTCTTAAATTCATTTCTAGTACTCCTATCTACCATATAAATATAAAAGTACTTTTTTTTTAGAATATCAGTTTTTATGACTTGCTAATAAAAAGTAATTAAATTCAAAATGGTAATAGTTAATTGCATATTTAACATCTTATTAAAACTTTGATTATTTATTTATTATTAATGATAAATTCAGTGACTTCAGCCTATAAAGCTTAATAATTTAGCAAAAATTCTAAAATAACAAATCTATTACAATTTATTAATACTATAGACTCTAGTATACCTTTTAATCACAGCCGTTTATTGCTAATATTCGAACGTTTTCGGTTATTTTTAATAACCTTTCTCAAGAACAGTTACATTCGAATGCGGTCGTAAAAATTTGAACACGTCGCCAATCGAAAACGAGCTTTTGAAAATCCATGCAGATTTTCAAAAGCTCGTTTTACGATTGGCGACGTGTTCAAATTTTTACGACCGCATTCGAATGTAACTGTTCTTGAGAAAGGTTATTAAAAATAACCGAAAACGTTCGAATATTAGCAATAAACGGCTGTGATTAAAAGGTATACTAGAGTCTATAGTGCAAATCTACGCAGTCTTTGAAGAGTATATAGTTTATTAATACTGCACTATTAGTAAATTATGAGGAGAAATGGACTATTTTTTAATTCTCAGTCTAATGTCACTTTCAATAATAAACAGTCTTTTTGTTTGGAGAAAAGTTACATAACTACCTCCTATCATCTTTCTACCTTGTTGTAGTAGGGGTTGCAGTGTCCTGGTGGGGTTTACTCATCTGAGTGCTTTAGCTGAGTCATCTAAGAGGGACACCTGCCAATGAAAGGCATCACATGGCTCAAAGATACTCTGACAGTGTAACAGGTGCCAGGAATGATTCCCTTGGGGCACAGGCAACACCTGATTGTATTCAGCCTTGTATCTGAATTTGGGGCTCTGCAGACATCAACTGTACATTTCCCCTACATTACAACTCAGTTTTTGATTCTAAAAATGTGTGAGAGACATATATTGGAGATTCTCCAACAAGACAGCTGGCTGCTTCTGGGCTTAGTAATAGGCCTGCTGTAGCTAGTTTAGAGTAGTTTAAGCCTTTGGGGCTTAGTAGCAGGCTCAGTGTTACTGACTCACAGAAACACCATAATATAGGGTTAAATATTACCTCATGTGGTGCTCCCACTAGGGGTAAATCATTATGAATCACTAGCAGATGAGCCTGGTGTTGCTTGAACAAAAAATAACACCAGCAAAGATTATTAGATTATTTTGTACTTCTAACTCTTCTACTTACTATATTATATTATAGTATTTGATTTATATTTACAAAGGTTATCTTAAGTAAGAGATTGGGCACACTGTGAAATAAATACATAAGATAATCTTTATAGTTACATAGCCAACCTTACCCATTTTCACTGGGTGCAAGAATTAGGTCCCCTCTTCTGAGGCTAATTAAAGAATTTTTAGATGGGTCTAAAAATATGTTCGATTTCCCACAAAAATGCAAAAACATCGCATTTAAAATAGTACAGTAGAAGCAGAGTTCTTCAGAGTAATCCTTAACCCTCTCCACCGCAGGGGGGGGGGATTTCCAAAAATCCCTTCTTAGTATGCATTCTCATGGCATACCGCAACTGTGTACTAAATTTCAACTTTCAATTCCTAACTGTTTGGGCTCTGCATTTATTGTTGTCATTATTATTATTACCAACCCATCTTGATTATATAAGATTTATCTAAATCAATCTGAAAACTGCAGGATGGCTTCTGCAGTGCTAAGTTGCCATATAATGATATAGGGCCCTGGGTCTTCAAAGGTCAAGATAGGGGTTTGTCCAACTTAGGTATTACTATTTATTACCACTCATCTTATAAGGGTGTAAGGAACTGAGTCCAAGCGTTATTTTTATTTTATTATTATTTTTCGTTTTATTATATTTTGTTTGAGGCTTATGTTTAGTAAGGACAAAGGTTCCCCACCACTCTCTTATTAGTAACCAAAAAAGATGATAATAAACCAACTCACAAAAGAACGAGCACCATAGAAAAAAAATCATGCGCACTTGCACTGCCCAGCGGAAATAAACAGTCCGCAGAAAAAAAATGGAGGGGGAAATTGTGGGGATTTCCCCCTCCATTTAGTAAGTATTTCTTTTCTAGTGAGTGTGGGACTCACTAGAAAAGAAATTCTTACTAAACCGTCATAAAACATTTCAGAAAATTGTGCTAAATGCTTTGTAAACGGTTTATAAGATTTTGTCGGAGAATTGAAGCTGCCAGAAAGAAATTTGATGTTAGAAAAACTAAATATGTAAATAAGGGGAGTAAACTAGCTGAATTGTGATGTCACCTCACAGCATAAAACCAGCACGCTAACCGAAGATGATGAGGTGATTCCTGATCGAGGTGTACTACTGAGTGAAAGATTCGAGACGAAGTCCAGATTGAGAATTAGGCAATCCAAGGTGTTTAAAGAGGAATTCAATTTGACGATAGCGAAAGGATTGAGGAAACAGGTTCCTAGTATAGTGAGGTGACGGATAGATGTTTAGTTCGTAAGAGATTTTGTTCATAGTTCTTAAGTATTTGATTTGTCGAATTTTCAAAGGGGAATTAAGATTAAGTTAAGCTAAGTAGCTGAGTTTTATTGTCGGGTTGACTTGTTGATTTTCGTTAATAAATTTTGTTTTGGATTGTAGACAATTGTACATAGTTAAATTTGATTTACTAATTAAATATATTTGAAACTTTTGCTTTGACTTGATATTTGTCGTTATTCTTACTAATTTTTTCGGTGCACACGTAAAAGCCCAGGCCTGGCAAACTAATCTCAAATCCGCGTAAAGTACCTGTTAGGTTAACGGAAGTTTTACCGGCCGCAGTTAGTGTTGGTTTCCTAAGATACTAAAAATAGTACTTTACAAGGATTCGTGTATTTGCATTTTTTCTAATAAGTTGATTCAGCATTTCCTAACTGAGATCTCTGGACAAGAGACGTAGTTGTAAAATTGAGGTCTTAGGCCGCGACTCCACTAGCCGTAAAACCCCTCGCTGTAAAAGCTTTTAATCACGTGACTTATTTGCGTTTGCGCTCGGATTGCGGTGGTCCGGCTAGCAAAGCTTTTTACGGCGACAGTACTATTACGGTGTATACGTGATATATCGATATAAAGACGACAATTATATTCTACGAGTTTTCTCTATACTATAATTACAAATATAGTAAAAGTAATATCTTTACTTTCATATATTGACTTTTATTATTATATTATTAAGATAATATACAGCATTTATAAGCTTAGCTTTTTTATTATATACTCCTCTAAATTGAAGGATTTTCCTTTGGCCGTTCATATCTGCGTGTTTTAGGCATCCATTATTATAATCGGGATACCTCTTGTCGTAGATACATGAATACTTTCGGATGTTTTCGATAAATCTTTCCAGATCTTCTAGAGTAGCCACGAGAGAACGTACACAAAAGCTCGTTTTCCGCCATTTTCGCACCGTGTCACGATGACCTAGATTTAACTGACTTCTGATTGGTGGATGGTAACGGTTTACGGTCGTATTCACTTCAAAAGTTGAACACGGCTCAACTCGCTTTTACGTTGGTTTTACGACCTGCTCAGGCGTAAAATATCATGGTCACATGATTAAAAGCTTTTACAGCGAGGGGTTTTACGGCCCTTTTACGGCTAGTGGAGTCGCGGCCTTAGTCTTCTCTGTCTGTTTTCCTTACGATTCTTTTTGAACCTTCCCTTTCGGTAAGGCCAAATCTGTGGCAGAATTTTCTACTAATCACTTTCTTCATCTAATCGATGGTGATGTGAATGCAGATAACAGTATTTGTAAATGCAAGAATAACAATCCCAAAGATCATCTTCTAGACTTTTTTGTGGATAAATACCTGATAATCTTAAATCAAGTCAACAAATTCACTTATGTTACTTCCAGATGTATGAAAATTTTGGACCTCACTTTACCTTCCTCTGATTTAGGCAGCAGACTGGTGAATTAGGGAAGGTTCATCAGACATGCCATCTGATCATAGATACATTACTTTCACTTTTGTCTTCTAGCCTAAAAAGGGCGGCATTTCAGGGATCACACTGCCTGTCACAAAATTCACAATTTGTGAAAATTTTATCCATCTGGTGATGAAATGACAAATAGCAAAAATGTAAACAGAGCAGTAAAAACAAAATGTCATTCAGTGAAAAAGAGTACCGTATCACAGAATCACAGAATACTAATCAATCTCAGTCTAATAAAATTTTACTGTTTATAAACTAAAATAAAGTTGCTTGAGAAACTTAATCATAGAAACTAATATTTTTATATTATCGGTCATCCTTTCATTTCTGGTTGATGCAAAAAGTCATAGTAAGCATGAAAGTAACCTGACAAAGAACTTTCTTAAAAAATTAAAGACAAAGTCTGCCCAAAAGGGACCACCATTTATTTTTCTTGTGTTCCAGAATGTGTTATCTGGAACGCAAGAAAAATAAATGGTGGTATATCCCTTTTGGGCAGACTTTGTCTTTAATTTTTTTAAAAATAATTCTCCATCTGATGAAACAATTAACAAATAACTTTCTATTTTGGTGAATAATAATAAAAAATATGTGGCAAATGAATTGGCAATTGTTATAAAAAAGCCACAGTGACTCCTGCATTTTGAAACCCATAGACCGATTAAACACTTTTTAAAGACAGCCTATCTTCCAGACTGGATTGCTTTTCTTACTGATTTGGTGCTATGTCAGACATTGAGTTGTCTGCTGAACTTGTGCAACAGCATATTCTTGAGTCCTACACTATTAGTTGTTCAAGAGAAATTCAATCATTTAGTTTCTTGGTGAAACAGGGAATTGAACCAGAGATTTCCAACTCTGAAGTTATTTAACTGAGATAATCATACTGATGAGTGGGAGCTTTATCATAAAACTATTACCCAATATAAAAAAAGTTCTTAGAAGGGCAAAACAATCTTCTTGGAGAAATTATTTAGGCCTAAATTTTTTAATGCATGTATTACCAATATATGGGACATACTATGGCATTTATAACTTAATAAATATAAAATCATGTTTTGAATACGTATAAAAATTAAATTAATTAAACCAGAAGTATACCATTAAAAGTGAATCATCATTGAACAAAGTTTTAATCTTTATTAATTTAAGTCTTATTGTCTGATTACCTATCCAATTATTGAAGACCACAGGTTGAGAAATGCTATGCTATGTCACTGTAGTATTATGATCTTTTTGTAACTTTTCTGTGATGTTCTTAGTGCAAGGCTGCAACATGATGCTCTTACACCTTTGTTTGCATAGTCTCCTGAGGAACCTTAATAATTCTTGGTTATATTCCCAGGGTTATGCAGACAACATTCCCCAGTACTCTACCACACTTACTTCAAAGAGGTCAAACTTGTGTACAGAGCTGTGGTTATTCAGTATAAAAACATTATTATACAGGATAATTGCATTAATTATCAGTGACTAATAAGCAAAAATCAAGCTACACAAGACCACCTACTTATATAATCCTACCATTCCTCAGAAGGTGGTCTGCCTACTTTGGAAAACACTGTTCAAACTTGTTATTTAATAAAACTTAATAAAACTGATTAATTAATTTTAAGATTTTTTTTTTTTTATGGAATAAGAAATGTTTATTTTTAAACTCACAAATCAAGGAAATACAACATATTGGATTTGTGTTCTCATATGTATGTAGCAATGAAGAGAAGATAATTTTGTATATTATTTAGAGAACTTTGGAAGCACATGGGCATTTAAAGAATAATGAAATAACCTACAATTAAAGTTCAGAGTTGTTAGTTCCACATGTTCCTCTTTTTAAAACATATAAAAATTTTTTTTTAAATACTTTTTTTAAATACAATTCCCTATCTATAATCTGTAGCAGCAATTTTTCATTGATGTTTATCATACATAATCTGCAAAGAGTAATTTTTCTGTTGATCCGAAAAGTTTACTGTATAATTTTCTCAAGTTTTCGTTGTTATTTATTTACTTCTTATTATATCAGCAATGAAATGGAATGATGTGATTTGTAAGAACATTAATTAAAAAGAAATATTCTCAAATCTAGGAAAGAAATTAAACAATTCATTTTAAAGTGAATATAAAGTAAGTAGTGCTGGATTCACCTATAGGCCAACTAGGCCATGTCCTAGAGCCCCATGATTCTAGAGGCCCCAAAACTATCAATCTGTTTTCAACTTTTATCAACTTTTAATAAGAAAAAATAAGTCATTTCTTTTAAAAAAATTTTTTTAATTGATTTTATTGAATACGTGTGACTGAGTGTCTTTCATGTGATAACTGGGCAGGAAATCAGATTTACCGCTATGTATTTTTTGAGAAATATTACTGAAAATAATTGATTTTAAATCACAAAAAATTATGCCCATAAGGTCTCTGTCACTAGGACAATATAGAGATCTAAAAGAAGACACAGCAAATTTGAAAATCTGTTGAGACATCCAATTTCAAACATATAATTTAAAATCTTTTAATGTTTTTTGAACTTGTTTTTTATTTCTTTACATTCTGGAGAAAAAGTAACACTTTTATTTGGACTATTAGTTCAAATCAATTTTTTGGAAATTCCTCAGGTGATTTAGTTGATGTAGCTCAAGATACAATAGAAATTGACTTAACACATAATGAGGTAATGATATTGAACTGTGGGTGATTTATCTAATGAAAATGTTTCATTTTGGATTGAACAAGGTCCAACAGTTTGTCAGCAATTGGATGATAATTTTCAATCTTCTAAAGTTTTACAAGGATCATGATCAGTAGGTATTGTTCAAGATCATTATTAAGACCAGTAAAGTCTTAATAATGTCGAGATATACACCCATGAATAGAGAGGTTTCAGCCGACGTTTTTGCGATTAAAACCTCGACCGCAACCTCGCTAATGACCGATTTATTCACCATTTGTAGGCAGTGTTTTTGTTTTGTATGTAAAATATTCAAAATTTCAAATTTCTCCTTTGCCATAAAGGGACTTAAAAATTGGAAGAATGCTGCTTCTTTATTGAAAAGCCACAAAAATTCGTCAGAGCATAAAGATGCTTTGATGTTTTATTTGGTATGTAGAAGAAATAATGCATTATCTGATCAGTTGGAAGATGAAATACAGAAAGAACAAAACTATTGGCAAAAGCTACTAGAACAAGTAGTAGTGGTGATTTGTACTTTGGTTGAGAGAAACCTGGCATTTAAGGGCTCAAACGAAACATTTGGGATGGAGGGCAATGAAAACTTTATTGGACATTTAATGGAAACTTGATCTTTTTAGAAACTGATAGCAAAATTTGATCCATTTTTATCTGAACATATAAAAACTTATAGTCAAGTTGGTTCGGGAAGAACTTCATAGATATCAAAAACAGTACGTGAAGAACTAATTGCTTTGATGACAAAAAAGTTTTAGAATCAATTTTTACAGATGTAAAAAATTCAAAATATTTTGGAATTTCAGTCAATTCCACCCCAAATGTTTCTCACAAGGATCAATTATGCATTATTTTGAGATTTGTAGATGAATCGAGTTTTGAACCTATAGAATAATTTCTGAACTTCATTGAAATTGAGGATCACACCGGAGCCAATTTTGTGGAAATGACTGTAAATTTTTTCAAAACTAAAGCTGGTTTGAATTTTGCTGATTGTAGATCTCAGTCATATGATAATGTAATGAATATGGCAGGAAACTATAAAGGTTTGCATACAAAAATTTTGGAAAAGAACAGTAAGGTGAGTTTTTTACCATGTGCTGGACCTCACTGAATCTGGTTGATATTTCTGGTGCCAATGTTGTATAGAATCAATCAAAATAGTTAATTGATTCTATGCAACATTAATAATGATACATTGCTCAATGAATTTTCAATTTTTTTCATCATCCATCAAAAGATGGAGTGTAATTGAAAAAAATTCCAATCAATCAGTAAAATCATTATCAAACACTAGATGGAGTGCTCAAGCAGACTCAATCAAGATAATATATTGTAGTTATGAAAGTTTATTGGATGCTTTAAGCAGTATTGTAGAAAATGAAAGTTTTGATGCACAAAATTTATTGTCTATGGTAGAGTTTGAGTTTGTATTGAAAACTGTTTTTTGAAATATAATACTATAAAGAATTAATCCTTGTAAGATTCAAAAATCATGGCTAGACACTTGTTCTTGGAGACTTACTAATGAGTTTGAATGATCAATTTGACACAATTGAAGCAGAAGATAAAGAATTATTGCCTGATACTAATTATACAAAATAGAGACAAGAACTAGAAAAAAATAATTCTAAAGTGAACCTCAATCAAATGAAAAAGTGTTAATTCCCAAGAAAAAGTTTAATAATAATGTTTCTCTGAAAATTTTAAAAAACATTAATATGAATTTGGAACAAGTTGAGTCTTATAAGGAAATTAATCAGAATTTTGGATTTTTAATCAACATCGACATTCCTAATGAAGAACTGAAGAAGTGTACAAAATACTGTCAAGTAATACCAATGAGATATTGATGATTCATTACACAGCAAAATTTTGCAACTCCATAGTTTCATCAAAATTAATTATTGAGATTGAGAATCCCCTTTGATTCATTTGTTCTTGTATAGGATGATAAGAAAAAAAGACTATAGAAATTGCATTTCCAAACACAAACAGTTTTCAGAATTTATTTATGCTTGATGATTACCAACTGTTCTGGTGAAAAATTTTTCAAAATTAAAATTAACCAAAACTAATCTAAGGTCAACCAGATTACTTCAAACAATTTCACTTTATTATCTAGCAATGTTGATAAAATGAAATCCAATGATTTTGGTTTATTAATCGATGAATTTGCCAAAGAAAAATGTAGAAAATGATTTTTGTAAAACAAATTGTAATTTTTATATCATATTGAATTTTATAGTAAAAAAGTATTTGCTTTCACATTTCATAAACCTCACTGACTGTCTCTCAACTCGATAATTTAGGATTAACTTTTAAATCAGATAAGGATTTTTATAAATTGTATCTTAAAATACCTGATGTGAATAAGTCAAATAAAATTAATTTCAGAGATAATTATTATTTTTAGCAGCCCCAAAGCCTTGCTCATCCTAATACTACATTCGCACACAATCCATGACTCACTTTGATCTCGATTTACCTACAGTCTGGATTGTGACTGTCGCTAGTTGAACATCGTGCTATTTGCACAGGCAGTCCGCTTGAAAACAACCTGGCTATTACACACGATGATAAAACTGACATAACTATGCGATAAGTCACGAGCACCAACAAACAAAATGGAAGTTTTGGTTAGAAATAAATACAGTACTTTTTCTTGCCATTTATCTAATAATAGACAGATGTCATTGTCTCTCCAAATACAGTATCTTTTTTATTTCTGTCACTAGCCTGACATGTGTTCTGCCGCCATCTTGTATTTTCCCGTGCGTGTGGACTTGTGGGATCTCTCTTATGACTGGATCTAGTTTCAAGAACTCTCGAGTCAATGGCGATTGAACATCGTTACAGTCAAGATTGAAACGGTCGAGGGAAGTCACACCAAGGCATAGTTGCTGACCTTGGTCACAATCTAGATTGAAATGCTCGGTGCAAACGGGGTATAAGGCCCTAAAAATGCAAATCTGGCTCTGAATGTAAGCTTAAAATCCAGAATTATAGAAAAATTATTAGTCACTCCCTAATTTATAACTTTCTGATTTATGACAGCTAAAACTAGCATATTAAGAAAATTATTTTTTAATCAAAACATTGGACATACTCAATAACAGCACAGATATTTTTGTAAATAATGGAATTAAAGTTTAAAAAGGATTAACACACTAACTCAAAGTTAACTGTGCGTGGTCTGTCTGCTCTGAGATTTTATTAAAAAAATATCTTTTATATTATTAACATAAAAAAGACTAACTAATGGTTTAATATATTGAAAGTAGAGATAAGTTTTAAAAAATTGTAAATGCAATAATGAGTAAACTTTTCATTAAATCTGACTCCACTCAAGATATGACATGACTTCCCCCTCTCTCTCCATCTCCTTGACCTTTACCAAAATTTAATAGTACCAATGCTTCATACATAAAAATAATTCTACAAAGTTTCAAAATTTCTGGTTTATTCAGTCCTAAGATAAAATACAAAATAGACACCAATACACATCATATAAAGAATTTTGTAGGAGTTTTCTTTTTACATTTTTGGGACTCATTGAGTGTTGAAATGTCAAAAAAATGCAAAAAACTGGAAAACTGAAATTTACCAATTACCATACTCTTCCTATATATTATATTCTATAACAGCCTAGAAATTAAAAGTGCTACACAGACTTATGAGAAACCAAATCTGAAATACTTTTTTTAAGCAATTGAAAAAAAATATCTATTATAAATCATGCATGACACTTTAATATATAAATAATAAGCACTTAATTTAATTAACAAAGAAGAAATTTTTAAAGAAACCTGAATAAGAAAACTTTTCCACACTTATAAGATTTCCCAGTGTTTAAAAAAGAATAATCAAGGAAAATTTTAAAATGATACATTCTATCAACTTTCAAAAATGTGTGTTGAAAAAAAAAAATCTTAACAAGATCAACCTTAAACCTTAAGTGAAAATATCCTATTAAAGATCGAATGTATGCGATTAATAAAATAATTTGTTCATAAAAATTACATAAAAAGAATACTGAAAACATTATTTAAAAGACAGTTTTGATTATTTACCTCCTTTCACTTTTTTCTTGTGTTTACTTTTCTCACGAGAACCACTTTTTTTACTTTTCTTTGCCGCTTTTTTAGTTTTCTTGGAAGATTTAGAGTTCTTAGATTGATTACGATCTTGGGATTTTGGAGATTTTCCTGCTGGTGATTTTTCCGCTTCTGTTCCTTCTGGTTCTGACTGACTCTGATGGGCATAATCAGAAAGAATACGCTTTTTTGGTGATGGAAATGGCAATTTTACTAACAATTTTTTTCTTCCTGTGGTCCCTTTGGATTTAGAATCTCCACTAGGACTATCTTTTTTCTTTTTTGAAGATGGAGATGATGGTGGAGGTGACAAAGATGCTTTACGTTTACCAGATTTTGTTTCATCTGATTCAGATTTTAAAGACAATTGATTACTTTTTTTCCCACGAACACTAAAATCAAATTCTTCTGCCTTTAAATTTGATTTAGTACTTGTTAGATACAGAGCCAATTCAATTTTGGAACGAAATTTTTTTCCACTGGGGCTAGAAAAAATATATTCATATAATTAAGAACAGTATCTTAATTACACTCAGAAATCTTATTTGTTAATAAAAAAATATCTTCCTTATAATTATTTAGACTGAGTACAGGTAGACTTTTTATTTTTGATATTATATAATGAAAATCAGAGATAATAAAAAGCATGATAGTAGTATACATGAAAAGTTGAAATAAACAGATTTTACAATAGCAAAGACATGTTATTTAAGAACTGAGCTTAGGTAGCATCACTGAAAATACTAGCAATGTAAATTTGTGTTTAGGAATATACAAGGAATTGATAATGAAATACCAACAAAATAAATCCTAAGAAGAAAGAAAATATAATGATGAAATAAAGTTTTGTTAAAAAACATAGTGAAGTGAGCAACAGTCCCATTAAAATGACAAGAGAAGAAATAGTAAGAAAAGAATCAAAATTTAGTTAAAATTATGTAAGCATTATCATAAACTATAAAATTTCATTGATCATGTTTTTTGTAAGGATTCTGTCCTTTCCTAGTAATTTGTTTCACTATTCTGAATCAAAAATATAGTAGTTTGTATATTATAGTAGTAAAGATTATCAAAAATGCCAAATTACCAAATGTTTTTCAAAGTATTTTCACAAAACTAGATAAATTATATGAAATCTGAACACTGCTGTACTTTTGTACTAGTGCATGCTGCTATACGCTTCTAATCTGTTTATGCATGCTCTTTAATTAGTCTGATGATGATATAGTGTGTAATTATAATTATTTTCTACAATTGTGCAAAGCTATTGTAGAAAAATTTTTGTTTGGATTGGCAGTTATATTTTGTCTTCTTTTCCTCAATGCTTTCAGGAAATTTTTTCATTTTATGTACTTTCCTACAAACTTGTTCCATCATATTTTATAGAAAAATTCACAAAAGCCCACTAATTTCTTTGAAATGACCAAAAGTATTTATTTTAGCAAATGAATCATTTAGTTTATCAATTCCAACAAAAAAACCTTCTAACATCCTTTTTTCTGGCCTGGAAATGTCCTAACAGTATGGATGCTACACAAACAAAAGTAGAGGGTCAGTCAATAGTTTGCCCTTCAACGGGAACCAATACGAAATGACTATGTTTGTTAGAGAAGAACATGTAAATTGTTAAATGCCAAGAACTCCAGATTGATGGGACTGATTGACCAGAGAAAAAAAAATTAAGTTTATTCACTCCTCAACTACTTACTCTTGGTAGTACAAAATCAGCCTTTAAGGCATTAACTGCAACATCCCAACTATTTCACCCTTCATGTAGCCAAACTGACTAATTGCTAAATTTAGTATGAAGGTCCTATGCTCTAATTCGTTTCTCCTTGTCATCGCCAGGAAGATCAGTCGTCCAGTATGTTTGCAACCCACATGGCACCGCCTTTCCTTGTTCGCTACAGCTCCAGTTCTTGTCAAGGCCCACTTCTCCAGGACTTTTTATCCTTCCTAAGATGATGTTACACTGTACTGCATCTCACACTCATTTACATTTGTGTGCATTTTCATTTACATTTTTGTGCGCACTTATTTACATTTTCGTGTGTTTTTTTCTTTCTTCACATAGCACTAAAAAAATATATAATTTATGGTTCTTACAACCTAATGAGGAATAAATGTCTTGAAAGTATTTACTTAGTATTTCCCATCTATTTTCAATGTTTCTTAAAATGACTCTTGAAATATATCATTTTAAATTATTTTACAGCTGATTGCTCTACTTAGAATTACTTTCTTCATCAGTTGAGAGATTTTTTTTTAATTTTCATGAATACTTCTGTAAAGTATGATGAAATAAGTCTATATAAAGATATGTAAATAAAAAATTTATTTTATTAAGAGAGGATCAAAAGGAAAATAATGAAATTCCTAATGCTACAACAGAATCAATTATTCAATGTAGACCTAGTCATCAACTATCACAAATATCAACGTTTAACAAAAATCAAGCTTTCAAACCTGTTTGATGTTTTCTAAGGTAACTCTTGTGCATCACTATGTACTATACATTAGCTGGTTCAAAATAATATATAATGCAAATTATGATTATTTTCCAACACATACTATATATGTACTGTACAATTAAAAAAAGATACACATGTTCAGAGTTTGAGAAACCTGTTTTTAAATGCACATTTTCACATTGACCTATGGTGGAAAAAAAAACACATTAGCTACATTACTGAACATAAAAAGTGTGCACTAGCTCTAATGAAGCAACATTTGTTAAACAAAATATCAGCACAGATTATGTGTAGTCTAACATTGGTATTTACTGAATAAATATTGAGTTTACTGAATTATGCTGCATAGGAGTTTGAGGTCTTTGTACGTATTCTTGAGACAATGTTGGATTACACATCTTTTAAGAGTATTTATGAGAAGAAATTGTACATTTTTAAGATTTTTTTTATGTTTTTACATGATTATTTTTTTACATTTTTACCTTTAATGTTACACCTACTTTCTTCTACTTTTTTAAGTTACTTGTTGTTGCTTGTTTTATTGTTAATTTTATTCAGAGGCAGTACTGTAACTAGGGCGGTGCCAGCAGTGCCCAGGCACAGGGCGCAGACCCTGGGGGGCGTAGAAATGACCAGGACCAAGTTTTATATCGTAGTTTTGGGGCGTAGTTACAGAAGCTTGCACCGGATGCATAAAAGACTAGTTACGACGCTGTTCAGAGGTATTGTTTGGGGGTGGTAATTACTTGTTCTTCTAATACATTACCACATGTAAAGTTAAGGAATGAAAAAACTACTTCATCTGTTAGGATTAAATTGTTGATGTCTTTTGTCTCCACAAGACAATCTTCTGAAGAAATCTGTTTTTGGACAGTTTCAAATATGTATGTGATATGTAATTGCTTACAACTCTGCATACTTTTGCTTACTAATTGCTTACAACTATGCACTTTTCTGCATAGATGATGTAGCAGAATATGGAGATTCATGACTTCAGATATAATCTTAGATATTGTTAAATAAGTAACTTTTAATAGGACAAAAACTCCTCAAAAAACAATATCTGTAAATCTTTACTCTATTTTAAAGAACAAACATTTCAATTATCCTCTAAAATAGAAGCTTGTAATTGTGATGAATCGGTTCTTTCTTAATTACTCGTTTGCAGGCTTCCTTTTCTTCCTAAATGGCTAATACTAATCTTCTTTGTATTTTATTTTCTCTTCTGCTCTGATTCAAGATTAAGATTTTAATTTCTTTGTCTTTTCTCAGACTACCTAATACTATCCTCTGGGCCTGCACATGCCTGGAGGGAGTTGCTGTAAATGTGTTATCATAAAATAACTTTTTACAAAGTAGAGACATAAAATACAAAATTGTAATAATATTTACAAATATATATATCTATCATGAGTAATGGTTGTAAATTACACATTTGTATTTTAAGTTCATTCTGTTCAAAAATATGAAAAGTCTTTGAAGATGGTTGAAGACTTTTGTTTTTTTGTAAATCTGCTGAATTTTAGAGGTTTTGGTTTTTTAATTAGATATTATTTAATCATATTTTAAAATCAAATTCAAAACAAATAAAATTTCAGTATTTAATACTGTTTTAAATTACTACTGTTGAGAACAGATTTTCTTTTTTGATGTCAATTCCTTGCATGTAACAAACAGGAATGCATAAGTTTGAGAACAGTACACAACAGACACAAATTGTATAAAATAATAGAAGACAAAAGACATCACACAAAATTATTTAATATGTTAGCAAAATTATTATATATAATAAATTTAATTGTAACATCAACTATTTTGAAATCATTAACTTCATAATTATTCTTAATATAGTATGGTAGCTATACATACAAATTCATAATTATTATTAAAGTTCAAAAAATTATTATAGAAAAATCTGCAAAAGAGTGGAACTGATTTAATTTTTAATACAATCATACACAAATATTTATGATATTTATAGGGAATATCTAAATCAGACAGAAACTTTCATTTTTTTTGTTCTTTAATAATAGTAATAGATACATTTAATTTTGTTCAAAAACTAAAAGATGAGCATAAATCTTTAGAAAAATATACCTACCTAAAAATATACACATCATATTTTCCAGCAGATTTTCCTGTCCTTCTTTGCACTACCTTCCTAGTCCAACCATCTGGAAGAGAAGGATCTTCTAATAATGGAAAACCAGTATCTACCTGTAATTAAAAAAAATGTCTTTATAGGTAAGCAATTTGCTTATTTTGTTTGCTTTTTTCCATATTTATTGGTATTTTTGTATTTTATTGATAGATGCTCCCAAATGTTAAACTTTAAATATTACATTATAATTTTAAATCTTAACCTATAATTTAAATGATTATTTATATAATTTATTATTGTATATTTTTGTTTTTATGTTCTTTGTATTTAACCATTTTGTTTGTGGGAGAAGGTATTGCTCCCCACATTAAGGATTGTATCCAGTATGCATAATAATAAATAAATAATTAAAAAAAATGTCATAAAACTGGAGTAAATGGCAACTAATAGAAAATAGTTTTTTTTTTTTTTTTAAATTGTAATTACATTCTTGTACATAAATGTTTAAGTTAGTAAAGGATAATTTAATGCATATGTTCTCCAATATAATTTTAGATAAATATTATTCAAACTTTTTAAAAATGCATTAAGATCTTCGGTGTTAGATTATTATACAATAAATGAGAAAAATATGCAGATTAAGTATAAATTACAATTATAACATCTGAATTATTATTTCTTCTTACAAATAAAGTTATATTAAATTTCTTTGTGTTAGGAAGTTGTATTAAATGTTAAGATTTTATCAAACATTTTAAAAATATGAATTATTAGTTATATTTTTAGAATTTTTAAAAAATTGCTATAAACTTAATTAGAAAATAATTGCTTTATAATATTTTGAGCAAAAACATCTCTTGAATTTAATTGTTATTTTAACTCCATTATAGATTTAGAAACAGTCTTAATGTCATATATAAATTAGCCACCAAACTCTCCCAATCTGATACCTTGCGACGTTCTTTGGGAACCTCGTTTGTGAAGACCTGGATGTTTGTCCCCTCATTGCCTACTGACATGGCCGGTCTCAGAGCATGAATTACTGCTACTATTGGACTGAACAATAGTAAAATGCTAAGCCAGGTATTGTCTAAATTAGACTATCAGCTTGATGTGTACTGTGCCTCCCAAGGTGTGGCACACATTGAGCACCTATAAGGTACGCAAACAAAATTTCAACAGTATTCCATTGGCACATATCATGTTGTAATGTATCTTATAGTTGTTGAAAAAAATTTCTGAAATTTGTTCTGACTTATGAATAACACTGTATATATAATTTGTTATCCTTTAATAGTGCTTATACCAGCAAAGGTATTATTTGTACCATTTCTGCCTACATACCAATGCTGTTTATTTGGACCTCTAAAAATAATGTTCTGGTTCAAATAAGACTAGAGCATTATTACTTTTTTTATATTTAGAATTTCTTATAAAAGAAATTGCATCAAAGTCTTTGTATGTTGAAAACTAACTTTTTAGCTTTTTTTTAACTCAAGAGTCTTGCAGATAAACACATCATATAGACCAGTGTTTCTCAACCTCTAATAAATCGTCACCCCCTTCAATAAAACCGTTACATAGTATCGCCCCCTTCACTTCGAAAAAAATCTGATGCCGATCAAGCTTCAAAATTCTGATGCCAAGGCTAATGCCAAATTTATATTGCATTGAATAGACTAATGACTAGTGTAATGTTATTTGTTTAATTATTGTATGATATAACAAATAAAATATCTAATTATTCTTAATATAATGTTTTACTGTATCGCCCAGAAAATTGTTTTTTGTCCCCAAAATATAAATTGTTACTAATCTCCCTCCCAACAGGGAAAAACGCCCACATAAGGGTGATATCACCCCCGCTGAGAAACACATATAGACAGACAAATTGAATTTAGAAATTTTTTTTTATTGATAAACTCAAAATTATTGTTTGATGTAATCTAAATTTACCTGTTTTTACATAAATTAGAATAAATAAGACAACTAATAAACTGCAAAATATGAAATAAATCATTTTGTATATCATCCAAAATGTAAAATACAGTAGAGCATCGATTATCCGGCTCAATTGGGGACTGGGGTTGGTCAGATAACTGAAAAAATGGATAACCGAAAAGTACGAAAAAATACATTATTAATATAGTATATTAGTATATCCCATGTAATTAGTACATTAGTATATTGCTATTAACCTACGTTGTGTTGAATTTTCATCGATGTTAAGCCTAATAAAAATTTTTTTAAATAATAATCGTTGCTATTGTATTGTTAAAAATAATTTCTTCATTTTGCACAAAATAAATACAAAAATAAAGAAAAATAGAAAATTAAGCCTGGTTTAAATACTGGACTCCCTTTCATGGTAGAGTCAGTGTTGCCAGCTAAAACATGCAAAAATTTAACAAAAATAATATTAAAGTAGCCAAGACATAGCCAAATATTGCAGCACCACATCACTAGTGGACATTTGAATTTGCCGACTAGAACGGGGTCGGTTAACCAATGTGATGGTTGATCGGGGGGTCGGATAATCGATGCCCTACTGTATTAAATTTTTAATTATTTTACATATATGACAAATTTGTTTTCCTGATTATCAAATTATGTTCAATTTTGTCACTACAATATCTCTACCATTTCTCTGTTACTACAATATCTGATTACCCTATAAAACTTAATTGGAATTAAGTCTTTATGATGTGTAAAGTACATTAATGGTACATAATACAGGGTGATTCACTCAGGAATGAACACTTATTATGTGGAACATCTTCATTTACTGTAAAATGAAAAGATTAGCATGAAACAGAAATGAAATGATTACTTTATGATATGGCAATCAACTAAGGTATGTTTTACATTACATGTTATTTAAATGTGACTGTGATCGTAAGGTGTTGGACAAATAAATGATGTTCAGTCTCAAGTGAATCACTCTGTATAATAAATAATAATAATATCATACTTTAACTGATTTTTTCGCTTTTGAAGATTTCTTTGATTTATTTTTTCTTTTGGCCTTGATTTGTTTGTTTTCTGATGTTTGTTCTACTTCTCCCTCCTCCTTTTCAGTTACTACTTCAGGCAACTTTTCTTTTGTTTCCTCCTAAAGAAAAGTAGTGTTATATTTATTAATGTAAATATTGATTAAGAATACTAACAGGAATGTTATAGAATATATTTTAAATTTGAAAATTATAAGTCAGTCAAACAAACTATGTAATATTTTCAAATATTACAGTTATCATTAGTAATTAACACATTGAATATATTCATATTCAGTTAATTTTTTCTCTTAGTAATAATTAAAGTCATGTTTTGGTAAAGATATTAAAATAAAAACATTTCTGTATTACACAGATACATATAAAACTGTGATATATTATGATTTCAACTTTAAACAGAAACAAGAAATTTCAATGAAATATCCATAGCAATCAAATTTTTAAAATTTTACTTTTCATCATCTAGAAAGAAAACTCTTTGTATCAATATTTTAGTTCAAATACATATGCGTTTGTATTTGATGACTCTTTATGCAAAAACTTATTTACATATGCTTATAAAATTAACAAATTATTTTAAAAGATTACAATTGAAAATGTCTGGAATAATAAAGAAAAATGAAAAATTTCATTTCAATGATGTAGTCATTTTGAAACAACAAAAGAATTTGAAGTTAACCAATGCAGGAAGAGAACGATAAACAATTTTTTACCTTCTTACAATGGAACATTTTCAGATTAACTGATTGAATCAAACATTTGCAGGCTATTAGTTATATCATCACAGTGAAAATACTTAAAGGCATATCTCAAAATTTGGTCAAAATGAGTTAGATAAGCCTTTAAATATAAGCCTGGGTCTTTTGTGTTGTGACAGAGCGACTTATCTCTATATAACACCATTTACATTCTAGGGAATGATAAACACCAGACTTTTCTCAAATATCTGATGAAAATATTATGACTCAAGGATGTTTCTCAAGAGACGCCATAAACACTGTTTTTAAATGATTTTAAAGGCTTATCTAGACTTATGCCTCTTTGTCGCAAAATTTCACGGAGACTGTGGAATTCTCTTTTTGTATGCCCTGATTCGGTGAAATGACACGCAACCAGAGGAAAAGGTTTCAAGGTCAAACACTAAGCTGACATGTTTTTCCACTCACACAATCACCATGTTTAATATATTTTGTCTTACTGAAAAATTAATACCCATATTAACAGAATTTCCAAATATTGTGAATCCTTATAACAACAACAGGTATTGCTATGTCTCAAAGTCACATCAAATAGAAGATGATACCAGAGCTGGCAGCATTATCTTCTCCAGAAGATGATTTAAATGAACAATATCCTTTTCCAATATTGTACTCAGTGACCGAGAAGATCCTATGTATGTTCAGAATTGGACATACACAGCAGGCATGCAAAGCTCCTCACTGCAAAAAAGAGGTTTTTTTTTTTAGTTCCTGTTTTCGGTGCTCAATTCTTTTGTGCTGGACACGTTTCATGGAGGATTTGCCTACATGTGACACTCATTAGATCAACAATGATTATAGTGATAACCCAAAAACAAACTTACATAAAAATCGACAGAGTAAGAAGAAACCCATAAACAAAAAGAAGAAAAAGCCAGAAGAATTTGAAGTAGAAGGTGCTCCAAGGGAACATGACCAATAGAAAATTACAAGGGTAAACAAAAAAACTTGCTCAAGCATTATGCAGAATATTTTTCAGTAAATACAAAAAAAACTGTGAAGGGTCAATTATTAGGTCCAATGTATAAAACTGAGTGGTGTAAAAACAGTAGAAGGCAGTGTGCCAAGTTTAGTGAGGAATGTAGGTAGGCCATATTTAAAGTGTTCTACCAAATATGTGACTTGTAACTTCAAAGAGAATTTATTGAGCAGCATGTTAAACAGATGCCAAAGAAAGCATGTACAGAACAACAGGTAAAGCGAAATCGTATCATCAAAATATGAACTTCTTTTTCCTTCCATTGAAAGGAAACACAGTCAAAGTTTGTTGTAAATTATTCATGAACACATTAAGTATCAGTGAGAAAATCAAAACAGTACTTGAAAAAATTGAAACTATCAGTATGATCCAAAGAGAACTTTGTGGTGATAGATGTGTTGCAGCTGCATTCAGGTGATCCCTCACTCAATGCAGGCTAATTGAAAGCTGACTGAAGATCATATTAATCGATTCCAAAGAGTGGAGTCACATTACTGCTGAAAAGACAGCACTTGGAAATATCTTCAGTGTCTTGATTTTAAATAAAATGTATACTGTAAATAATGACCCCAACATTGAAAAACCAAGAAGAACTGGACCCCAACATTGGAAAACCATGTTTCACATCATACCACACAATTTTTAAATCCATTATTACATATCACTACACACACTGTAGTGATATGTAGCAATTGAGACAAAATATCATGAAGCTTCATGCTGTGTTGGAGATTTCTTTTTCTTTTTCAATGTATCCATTTAACAAAGATAGATTCTAAAGATTTTTGATTTTGTTCTTTGTAATTGCAGTTTTCATATGATACAGAGAACATTATCACATTTACATTTTTAAAGCTGTCCATCTGATCTTTAACAGTGTAGCCAGCTTTCTGCCAAGCTTGCATATATATGATATGGAATCTAAGTGTTTTTAATTGATCATATGGAACATAAAGCACAAGTATTAAATATTTTTATCATTTATTCTCATTTTTTATCACTTATTTCATTGTACACCATTTATCACTTCTTTACACTCATAAAAAATATAAATTGAAATATAAATCTAGAATATAAATATATATAAATCTCCAACAAACTGCATTGAAGATTTGCTTCATTTTTTTCTGGAACTAAAAACACTTATCTGAATTTTAGCTTGAACTGAATGAAAATGTTTAGGAATAAAGAAATTAGTTTTGAGTAATTTAAATTTATAAAAATATCTGAAAAATTCCTATTTTTTTTTTTTAGGGTTCATAATTATTTGTTTTTATTTTTAACTAGCAGATATGTCCATCAATGCCTGGGCAAAATGTAAAAAGAACAAACATTAAAATGAAAATAATATTAAAAGTTTTGTTATTTTAGCCTACAATTGTTACGTTAATCACAAAATGTCAAGGGGATGAAATCAGGAGTGGAATGTCCAGGTTTCATGGCAGTATATATTTTTCAGAGTCCTACACAGTAAGTATGAAAAATTTGGTGCAGCAGTCAAAAAGTTTGAAAATGTATGGAGTACAGACAAATATGCAAATTTTCTATTTTATATACAGTGGAACCTCTATATTCATAATATTCGGTATTTCGTCACATTTTGATGACCTTTCCCCCCCCGTATTCATCGTCATTCCCAACCCCGGCAGTGGCACTACAATCACATGCCTGCGCTGATCAGCTGTTCAGCCGATCAGTGTTGCCAATTTAGCTAATTTTTTGCTAGATTTAGTGGATTTATGAACAATCTAGCTATGCAAATTACCTAAATTATAATGGCCTAGCTATTTTTATAATGCTATCTAGATATTAAAAAAAAAAAAAAAACCAAACAATTTTAATGGAAACAATATGATTTGAACATTTTTGTCTCCTAAACACTATAAAGTTCAGACACTCGGCAATCTTCATATTAAGTTTATTTCAGTTGATACATGCACCTATATTTTATGCAAGTTTCAGGCTTCTCAACTGAAATAAACTTGAGATGAAGATTGCCAAGTGTCCGAGTGTCTGAACTTTATAGTGTTTAGGAGACAACAATAATTACCGACACAGTTTCGAATGCGTTTAAACATTTTTATTAAAATGTCTAGCTATAAATTTGAATTTTGGATTTGAAACACTATGTCAGCTAGCTGTAGTTAATCAGTCTGCTTTGTGTGGTCATTGTGTGTGTTCTTGGTTTCTCACATTGATTATTTTCAAAAACTCATGTTCCAATGGCTCCAACAAAGCGGACTGAAGAAAAACAGTAAGAAAAGGAAAGCTGTTAGAACAACAATAGATAAAAAACATTATTGCTAAGTCTGAAAATGGACAAAGTAGAGAGAGAGGTTCTGGCCAAAGTTTTCATCTCTAAAACACGAATGTCAAATGTTGAGCGCCACCATCTTGTAAGTTTGATAATGGCATTTGGAATGTCAAGCATTATTCCACTGACGTTCCAAACGCCATTGTCAAACTTCTAGGCTTACAAGATGGCATCGCTCAACATTCAACATTCATGTTTTAGAAATGAAAACTTCAGCTGCAACCTCTCTAGTGTTTCCAACTTAGCCAAGGAATTTAATATGCCGAGATCATAATTGGAATTAGATGAATGTAAAAGTTAAATATAATGCTCAAAATAATGATACTACAACATCAGTTTAACAATTCAGTAAAATTAATGATCCTGTTTTATGTAAAACTAATGATCAGACAAGAAAATAAAGCTTTATTAAATACATTGAAAATAATTTTTTAAGCTTTAGATGTGTTTGTTTTTTAAAACTTTTAGATGTGAAACTTTTTGGTAATTATTCTGAGCAATGCATATAAGAAAAATTATCTAATATGATAAGCAATTAAGAAATCATATATACATGAAAATAATTGAAAAGAAATAAATCAGTTGTATACAACTAATAAAAATAAAAATAATACATATAATTAAGCATTTAATATAATTTATATAATATATTTTAAACATTTTTTATAAATAGTATTTTAAAAACTTAATAATACAAATTAAATTAAAAATAATTTTGAAAATTTGTTAAGTACTGTACATTACCTTTTTAATGTAAGTATTGGCATTTTCAAGCTGATGCAAAATTGGAATGATGAACAGCAGGAAAAAGAATATAATTTTTAAATTTAAATCATTATTTTACATTTGAAAAATAGTAAATTATTATTAATTTAAATTAATCTTGTTACAATATTTCTTACTATTAATAAATATTAATTTAATATTAGTTTTTGAATTTAATTTTCTCAATGCATTTTTGATACTAGTTTATTTTTACATAAAAATTATTGTTCTCTCATTTGAAATATTAAAAATGAAAAAGTTTTGACTTTAATTAATGGTTACTTCAGAGTTTAAAAAACTAGTGTTAACAAAATCAAAATAGTATTTCAAATATTGATTCTTTTTAAAAAACTAATTGAAATGGGTTTCTAGATATAAAAGCTTAAATTTTTCAACAATTGAACATTATATATTTCACTACATCGAAGTTGTTTAAACTCCATATTAACTTTTATAGTTTGAGAACCAGTCAGTTCATAAATTTATATTTGTTACATTTGTTTTAAAACTTGATTTCTAAAATTGCTTCTCTAATATCAATTTTTATCGTGGAAATTTATCATTTATTTTCAGAAAGCATTTTTAGACTGTGGTTTCAGATATTTTCAGTCTAAAAATACATTTAATCATAGGACTTAAATCTGATTATCATGCAATTGCTTGAGAGTTTGAAATGAAGTTCTTGATCTAGTCTGAAAACATTATTATTATTGTCATTCCTCAATGGAATAGGTTGCTGTGAAGAAAAAACAAGAAAGAATACAGGTATACCTCGCCTTACATCGGCAATCGGTTCCAGGAGAGGCGACATAAGTCAAAAAATGACGTAAGTCGACTTTATTTGTGTAGTTACGACGTAAGTCGAAACTACAGTGAAAAACGCCAATAATGAGCACGTAAAGACCGCTAAATAAGATGACAACACAGAAACACAGATGTTTTCATGTTTAATTCTCTAGGATTTATGATGATTATATTAACATTTACTGTAAATGTACATATTTTAATATGATTTTATGTGCTTTTAACGCTTTTCTAGTGATATTACGACTTCAATATTTGTGGCGGACAAATGTAAAATCGAAGAAAATGACTTAAACTTGATTTTTATTTGTCCATATACTTTTTTGACAAACAACGTATAATCAAGAACAACGTAACTTGAAACGACATAACTCGAGGTATACCTGTATTTATGTAATTTGTTTTGGTCTTTTATGGAGAAATATGTTATATGAGAACAAGGATTGGATGTTATTAAAATACTTTTCAAGACACCAAGAATAACTTCTATTATCACTCAAGTACTTTTGGGCATTTGTTGAAATTGAACAAAACTGAAAAGAACAGATCATTAATTTTTAATGTTCAATCAATCAATCAAACATCTTTATTCGTAATAGGTTGTTACCTGTTACAATAGGGTGTTTGTTGATAACAAACCACAGTTGGTTTTATCGTATTATATCACATTATTTCCAATACAATTTACTTCTTGCCTATTATCATTAGCATTAACATTATTTTTTTATTATTATTAACTTGATTATTTAAATTTACATGTAGTATTACTTGAAAATAATTATATAGAAAGAGTAGGGTTTGATTCAAAGTTTAAGTTTTAGTGTCTAATAACAACAAATAAAACAAAAAATTGACATGATAAAAAAAACAAGAAAGAACTAAACAAGAGGTATACTTTGGTAGTTTCCAGAAAAATCACAACAGCAAGAAAATCAAAATATGTGACATGTAAAGAATTTTTCAAGATTATTAAAGACTCTTAGTAAGTTTAAATAAAGCAAAATGTTATGCTTGTACTTGCAAGTTAAAATTGACAGTTAACCTGCAGTAACTTATAAAACTCTCATCTACTTTCAAATTGACTTTAAAACACAAACCGAAGGTTCTTCACAGAAAATTACAGTAATTCTTATTATTTTAAATGATTTAATTTTGTGCCAATTTCAGAGGCATACAAATGATGGTGCTATATCAGTTTGGCTATACTCTTATATCTTAGTATTAAATTCAATTATATTTTTATTTTGGAAATATTACAGATTATTACATTAATTTTATATTAAAATAAACAACTTACATTTTCTTCATTATCATCACTTTTACCAGAGCCTTCTACTGGACTGTGATTGTTAGTGTTTCCTTCATTGGGTTTATCATCATCTGACAACACTGTTTTCTGATCATTTTCTTTACTATATTTGTTGTTTTCAGTTTGTGTACTGTTTGACATGTTTATCAGTCTGAAAGTATCAAAAAGTGTAAACTTAATAACAATTCAACACACTATTTATAACTAGTGAACCCAAACTATATCAGATTCCTGTAATCTTTCTAATACTTGATATAATTAAAAATACATATATTTTATTCATTCAGTTTTATGTTTTTAATTAAAATTATTTAACCTACTTTTAAATATACAGCATGTAAAATTTTATTAATTAATAATAAGAAACAAATGCAGAAAGTCAAAATTTGTTTATATGTAAAGTCAACTCTAGAAATCATTTTATTAACATATTAAAAAGTTTTATATTATAAAGATAAATAATTTTGGATTACTAATAAACTATCATTTCCACAAAGTTTAGTAATTAAATTCTAAGAATGGCTTTATTACAAGGACACAAAATTAATTTCTTGTGTGCTTATAATGTT
This sequence comes from Centruroides vittatus, assembly GCF_030686945.1. Lineage (NCBI taxonomy): Eukaryota > Metazoa > Arthropoda > Arachnida > Scorpiones > Buthidae > Centruroides > Centruroides vittatus. Next base: position 1,065,823 of record NW_027122650.1, on the reverse strand, counting down.
CAAACAGATAGAAATATGAGCCATATTGGAAAAACTCAAAAATTTAATTTAATATACTCTAAAAAATTCATAAAATAAAATACAATCAAAATACAAACAATTAATAGAAAATACTAAGTCACAAAAGTAGTAAAATTTGCAGAACCATTAAATAACAAATATTATATGTATTATAGAATTTATTTAAAAAAAAAACTCTCTAAAAAAGTTCTAAAACAAATCAGTGTAATGGAAAAAAATGGCAATACACTAAACCAAACGCTAGTAAAATTAACAAAAAACCAAAACAAGAAATTGATCTACAAAGCATTTACATAATATAGCAAATAGACAAAACCTCAGAGGCATGATTATACATTAGGATTGTTATAGTTAAATGTTTTATTTTTATTCTTGCAATTTGCTGCAAGATATACACCACATATTATCTGCTCAAAATTATGGTAGTAACAATGGAACAGCAGAAATAATTTTAAATTAGAATAAATATAACAAAACAATACCTTATTCAAATATTTTTAGGCTTTGCAAAAGAATAGAAGTCAGTCATAAAAAATGTAATTGCATACAAAAAATACCATAACATATACACTCACTCAATACAACTGGATTTTATTTAGTAATTTTAACAATTTGGATTTAATTTGTTACGTCTTGAAAAAACATTCATATAAAAACAAACAAATCTTTTTTCTCCTCCTTTAAATAATAAACCAATTTTACTAAATAAATTTTTAACAGTTCAAAATAAATTTCTTTTTATAAATCTAGCAATAATTTATATAAGCATAAACATATTTTCACAATAATAAAAACTACAATTTAAAATTTAAGATAACATATGTAAATTAGGAATATTTCAATATTTTTTTATTTACAAAAATGACAAACAATTTGATAACTAAATTATACAATAATAATAAAATTTTAAAAATTGCTAAACTTATTGTTTAGAATATAAAATTTCCAATAAAGCAATACATAATGTACACAGCTAATCAATTCTCCAGTCTTTTATAAGCATAAACAAGTCACTTAAATTTGTCTAAAAACTTTGCTGAAGTTAAATATTACTTATTCCTCAGCAGTTATAACATGTTTCAAATGAAATAATTTAACAATGTTTGTAAATAAATCAATTTAACAGTTATGATGTTTAAATAATTATTATTAGAACAAAGACAACCTACAGGTCACCCATCCACCTTATAAATACAAGTTTAGCACCCTGTGACTTCTTTCTGTTTCTCAAAGCCAAGGTGGTCCTCAATGGATGTTGTTTTGGGTGTCCAGAAGAGAGAACTGCTGTGTACAAGACACCCTGGCAGACATCTCAGAAGAAGACTGGTGTCAATGCTTCCAGAGCTGATTCTCCCACATGCTATGGTGCATTGAGCATCAGGGAGAGTAAGTTGAGAAAATATGAGGACAGACAAAGTAATAATGAACAGGGTTGTTGTATCTGGAAACTTTCAGAGTGTCTCTCGTATAAACATCTGTAAGCTCGCTAGTTATATTAAAGCCAATCTAATTCAGCAATCATTTGAAATATGTATAACTTCTCAGCATGCATTTCTTTAATCATATTAGCGAGGTTGAGGCCGAAGTTTTAAACACAAAAATGTGTACGTTAGATGTTCAGTGACGCTTTCCTGTAAGTCTATAAGTTTGACAATGGTATTTGCAAAGTCAGTGGAATCATGATTGACATTCCAAACACCATTGTCATACTTCTAGGCTTACAGGAAAGCGGCACTGACTGTCCGACGTACACGTTTTCGTGTTTAAAACTTCAGCCTCAACCCTGCTATTAACAATACAATGTATGAATGACTAAATTAATTTACTATGTATAAATATACCTGATTTTAGAATAATCTTTTTAATTTAGTTCATTGTCAATCTTTTGTCTATTCAAATGAGTTTGTTGCAGTTGGGATGGTCGAAGGGGATAGAATCCAAACCCCAAGGGCTCCATGACATTGGAGGGACCCAGATCTAGAAGAACCCTTGTGAAGGCCTATAGGACAAAATGCACATTTTGGTTTAGCAAGCAAGAGAAGAAAGACATGGTGAAAATAGGTCCTGAAGTTGGAAAAGTGTGGATTGAGAAGTGGAATGTTCTCGGGTTGTGCATGTCATAAACAGTGGACGCAAGAAAGTCAGCACAGAATTAAAGTATTATTGTGATAGTAGTGTCTTGAATTGAACTTAAAACAATGAAATAAACTTTTGATTCTTTTATTGGAGTCTTTCATTCAACAGTAGAGCATGTTTACTTAATTGGATACATTTTTTCTTCATACCTGCATGGAAACTCTCTAAGCTATCAAGAAATTCCCCACATAACTGGTGTCTGCAACAGGATATGCTCTCAAGACTCCTTTGTCATATCAAGTTATAATAGTCTCAGTATTATAAATTCATCCTGTGAAAATGGAATCCGAATCCCAGGCTATTTCAACAGAACAGTCAGCACTGTGTCCACCATTAATTGTTTGGTACCTCGGAGTGGTCCCCATGTTCACAGGCACCCAATCACATCTGATTTTGGTGAAGGAATTCTTCTTGCAATTTGAGAATGTTGACAGCTGTATAGAGAGCTGTATAGAGAGAATCAGACTACATTGTCAGTGCTAGATTAAAAGGGAAACTTCTGACCTTTCTTAACAAGGTCTGGGCCATGTTAGAGATGACTATGACAAGATCAAAGATCAAATCATTAGGAAATTTTAGGAAAGCTTTAACAAAGAGTCTCCTCCTTTAATTTTAAGAATTTAGGAAAGCTTTAAGGCAGTATATGAGCATTAGGCAACAAAAAGATGATTTGTGGGAGTTCTGTATTTGTTTATGTAAAGCAGTTGATGAAGTAATAGAATCCTAAGCTCTAACCTGAATCTTGAGCTTAACAAAGAACAATTACTTTTTGATCAGTTTATTAGAGGCATAGATATCTAATTATGCAGAGAAGTGTTGAACAGTCACCCTGCATCATTTGATAAAGCAGCTGAGGTAGAAGAAAGCAAATGAGGTGGAACAAAGGTTTTTTTTTTATAAGAGCATGTGCTGCGTCAATATGGCAGAGGCCATCATGAAACCCCATGAGGATATCAACACGGGAGTCGAAGAACACAAAGAAGGCAAATTACAAGCAGTGGTAGACAAAACCTGCAAAGCAAGTGGAAGAGCTTCTGGAAAGCATGAACTGACTGATAATTGGACCATTTATTTTGAAAGTGGTGTAAGTCCAGTTTTGGAAAAAATTGAGAAATCACATAATATACATACAATTTAGTGTAAACTTTTTAAACAATTCACACATAGCATTTTAAAATAACCATACGCTTTGATCAATTAAAAATTCATTAGTAAATGACATTGCATAATCATTGATTATGAAAGTGGTGTAAGTCCATTTTCTGCAGTGTAATTAAGCCCTTAAGCTGTCTATAAATTACATCTGCATTTTCCTTGAACTTTTACTTCTCCCTCTTGTCCCAGTTTGTCCAAGTTTTTGTAACCCTTCCCCTGTTTGGATGTCCAACATAATGCAACCCCCATTAAAACCTTCATTACCTTATGAATGATAGATACCATAAGCGGAAATGAAACATACAAGAAACTTTGAAATAAATATAATAAAATGCATAAACTGTATAAAATTTAATGAAATAAATGGATGTCCACTAATGCTCAACCCCCCTTGTCCGACTTGTCTTAAGGGAGGGGTTAACCCTCTCTTAAGACAAGTCGCTTCCAATGTGGATATCATTTATGGACAGCCCTTTACAACAGAGGAATAAAACTATGAATTTTACCAACAAATGTACAATTTGATGGAATGGAAAAAAATCCATGTAATGAACCTAAATGAAAAGCAATGTCTAATGGTAAGCTCATAATAATGATAAACTTATAAAATAGTTTAACAATAAGTAAATATTTTTAATATTCAGAATAAACAACACTATTTTATTTCTTGTTATTATATATAAACAAAATCAGAATAAAACAATGTGTTTCAAGTGAAATTTAGTTTTACATAATAGAAATTTAATGAATTTTACAATTCAATAATTATGAAAGTGGTGTAAGTCCATTTATGGCCCAGAAAGAATATATTAGTTTAGTTAAATTCACATAGAAGTCTTTATGCAATCAACTTACATATTTCTAAAGTCATAGAAACATTTTCAAACTTAGTACAGGTAGGCCTCCTACAACGCGGTAGATACGTTCCTTGAAAATACCGTGTTGTGGGAAATCGCATTATAGGAGACACCAACTTAATACAAAAACTGGGATTCGGTTCTAAAAAGAGAAAAACTGCCTTTTATGGTGTAACATTTTCATCATTTTTTAAATTTATGTACATAAAAAGCTTAAATAAAATTCAACATCATATAAAAACTAAAAAGATTATGATTTCAAGTCAAAATCAAAAAGAAACATAATGTTATGCTCACAAATTCAGTCCTCATCGTCACTTATTATAATTGTCCGAGAATGTTTGACTGGCCTTATTTCAAAATCTGAGCTTGTTTCATCAAGTTCCACTGCATTTATGTGATCCGTTGCGATTTTTCTCTTATGTGAAAGATAATTCGTTTCTAAATACTCTAAACCGTGTGGTAAAAGTACTGCGTTGTCAGAAAATTTCCGCGTTTTTCCAACCGCATTGGAGCGAAAATGCGTTGTAAAGGTACCGCGTTGTAGGAGGCTTACCTGTACACTTTATTTATATTTTTGAATCAACTAAAACACAAATGTTTAAATATCTCGAAAGAAGAAAAAATGGACTTACACCACTTTCAAAATAAACGGCCCAATTGTTAATAGAAATAATTGCAGTCAGGAAGTAGTAGAAAGTGTGTGCTACACGTGTGATCGCCCTGGACAAATTGCACATAGCTGCCCAACAAAGCACAATGAACAGTTAAACTAATAAGGACTTGCAATAGCAACCAGGATTGTAAGCCCAACAATATTTGTAAACTGATCCTGAAAATCAGAAGGTATAGGAATAGTTTGCCTATGTGTGGAGGAATTTTCGGTATGAGAAATATCACCTTTCTCATTGATACAGGATCAGAAAGGTCACTGATGGATCTTCATACAGTAAGGATACTCTTGGACAGGGACAATTGTGAAATGGTCAATGAAACTATCAGTGAGAGGAACAGTGGACCACCAGTAACCTGCAAATCTGTGATTTGTGTGAAGCTTTCACGTGGTGACAAGATCATGACAGAAGTTTGGGAGTGTCGAAGTGAGTTCTTTTGTTAATTACGACATGATTTTCAGAGTTGACTTCTTGAGTCAGACCACAAACACAATCTCTGAAGGAGTAAAGGTGCATCATACCTCCTCCTTACCAAGATACGCTTGACATGATATGAGATCTTTCTTCCTGTTTCACTTCCAAACTTGAAATCTGACAGAAACATCAAAATTTTGCCATGATATCAAGCTGTCAGATTCCAAGCCATTGAACACCCAGCAATACAAAATACCCCATATTATGCTTACTAAGTTGAAGAAGAAAATAAATGCATACCTTGAAGCTGGGATCATAGAGGAGAGTAGCAGTCCTTGAAACTCGCCAATACGCATCATGAGCAAAGACAATGGTGACATTAGATTTACTTTAGATCTAAGGCTGGTGAATGATATCACCATCAGTCAAGATTTTCCTATGATGAGAGTCAATGATATTTTAACCCAGTTTAGGGGAAGCAAAATATTTTCTGTCCTTGACTTGAGTTCTGGATATTTTCAGATCCCTATCAAGGAGAAAAGGGAAATCTTCACCTTCTCCACACCTTTTGGGGTAAATATCAATTGTGTTGCATGCCTCAAGGCAAGAAAAACAGTGGTTGGTATTTCCAGAGTGTTATGTGAGAATTGAATAAATTAATGCTGTGTATCAGGTTTGATGTGGATGTTTATATTTATTTCCAGAGTGTCATAAACCTTGTCCTTGTTCATTTCATAGGACATTCATTCTTTGTTTTCCAAGATAATGATGTTTTATTTTTTACAACATAGGTGAGCATAAATCACTCATGTCTGAAGTGATGGATATCACAGAAAGACAGAACTCAAACTGAAACCAAATTTGCTGTTCATGCTATAGGCCTATACAAGATTTCTTCCATAATCAGGTCCCTCCAATGTCAATGAGCCCTTGGGGCTTGGATTTTACCATCCCAACTGCAAACAAACTCATTTGGATAGACAAAAGATTGATGATGAACTAAACTTAATAATGTTATTAACACATCATGATGTTAATTAAATCTGTTCATATCATAATGTTAATTAAAGCAAAACTCCTTATTCATTTCTGATTTAAAATCATTTCTCTTTCTGTATTTTACATCTGATCACATTTAATTTAATTTTTCTTTTTTAAATCTCTATACAGTGGGTGATCAATTAACGAACAGTTCGGACTGCAAACAAATCAGACAACAAAAACTTTTGCAAATGATTTTTATGTTCAGATAACGGACACCTGAGAGAACAAACACAAGAAGCAATGCTGCATTTAAGATTTATAAAACTATATTTTAATGGCATCTATACATGGTTTATGGAACGAGATTTTCACAATTGTATACATAACCTTCTTTGCAATAGTTAATTTCTGTTCTCTGAATTTTTGTAAGTGCTTTTCTAAATTTTTAATACAAAAATAGACTTACGTAAAAACCAGATAACCGGAGTGGTTAGTATTCGGGTCGCAAACGTTTTCGTAGCCTCATCTAGGCTCTTCTTCAGGCTTTGTAGTAATACATCTACGCCGATCGTTGAATTTCGAATATATTCCTTTTGGAAAGAACCGTGTTTCAAATTCCGCCACGTGAAAACGTTCCAATATATATTTTTTTTAAACGAAACGAAACGTGCTGCATGGACCGGCGATCGTTTCGTTTAAAAAATATATTGGAACGTTTTCACGTGGTGGAATTCGAAACACGGTTCTTTCCAAAAGGAATATATTCGAAATTCAATGATCGGCGTAAATGTATTACTACAAAGCCTGAAGAAGAGCCTAGATGAGGCTACGAAAACGTTTGCGACCCGAATACTAACCACTCCGGTTATCTGGTTTTTACGTAAGTCTATTTTTGTATGAATTTCCGGTGTGTGAAGAAGATTGAGTAAACTTTTTATTTAAAAAACTGATAATATTATGGAGACCTAAAAAAAGTGGAGTGTGTTCACTATAGAAACTAAGCAAGAGATAATAGCCGAGGTAGAGAGTGGGCAGAAGATGTCTGATATTGTAGGCAGATGACTTCAACAGGTCTATAGTAGATACAATCTTAGCTAAGAAAAAAATAATCAAAAAGACTCAAGCAGATAAAGAAAGGAGGAACGAAAATTGCATCTGAGAAACAAAGATGTGCCATCCATGAAAAAATGGAGGGATTGCTTTTAGTTTGTTAATACATGTAAATAAACATAGTAACTATATAATCTTTTATTTATTTTTGGGATCTCTAGAACAAATTAATCAAATTCCCACAAAATCTATGGTAAATCAATAATCGGTTAACAAACAATTCGGATAGTGAACATCATCTTGGAATGGATTATGTTCGTTAACCGATCACCCCCTATAGATGTCTATACAATTATACACAGATAAATTAACTTTGGTACATAAAGAAAATTAGTTTAACCATGAAAACTAAACTGGACTTAATTTGATATCTTCAGTGATCTAATTCAATGATCTAAAATAAATCATTTCTCATAGCCAAAGGAAATCATTGCTGTTGGTGACCTAATTATGGAAATAAGAACTTGATTCACTTTCTCCCTAAAAAACTGAATAACTAAAAGTGCCACTTTTGGACTTAATTCATTTTAGTTCTGGCTCTCTTATTTTCACATTGGTGCACTTTACAGAATAAGGAATTAATTGAATGGTTGTTCAATAATGAAAATGCAATAATCCAAATCAATTTTAAAATGCAAATATAATTTATTTCTTACACCTTCCTTCCACAATTGTCAGATGATGTAAGAGAATAGCTATGACAAATTTAGTGATAGATTTGGTTTTTAAAATTCTAATTAATTAAAGAAAAGCAAAAGAATTCTGATAAAAGATTATCAATAAGAAAAATGCATATAATGTATAAAACTGTAGAAAAAAGTAACTATCTATCAACCATTCATTTTTAATAACTTAGATAAACAATCATAATATGTAGAAAGATAATCTTATAAAAGTTATGAATAATAACAAATGATGTATATTTGATCATTTTCTACTTACAGATATAGTACACAATTTAATGAGCTGGACCATAAAGATCATTCAGAGAAATTTTTTTGAAATCTATTTTGCAAGAAATAGTCAAAATGTAAAATTTTAAAATCAAGTCACTATTTCTATTTTTTGTATTACATCTGATATTACAAACTTATAACAGATAATTTCACTATTTTCACAATGCATCATAATATTAAAGTAGTGAACCTATCTAATATATAAATATCAAGTTAAGCATTCGAATATAAAGTCAAGTCAGTTAATATATGTATCATATATAAATACAAACACAGTTTAAACATTTCATAGTTCAAGAATAATTGATTATTGAAAATGAAATACAAATATATTTAATCTTTCTTCTAATTTTCAATTTTATCATTCAAACAAAATAAAAATCACAAATTTTAAGTAAAATCATTATATTGTATAAAACATGAAATTTATCAAATGAAAGTTGACTAAGTTTTAATATTAGAATTAAGTTTTAAAATATCATCATATTAAAGAGTTTTGCATGACTCAAATTAACTTCTGCATTTTAGTTTGATTTGCATGAATAATTCAGAAATTATTACTATAAGTGTTTTATGAAATTACATCAACTATTAATCATTCATTTATCAAAGTAAAAATATCTCAAATTTTATTTTAATAAAATTTTTAAGCAAAAGCATACATTAAAACTATTATTCTGTGGAAGAGAGCTGACATTTATTTAGGTTTAATTATTATGACACTCACAGTAAAATAGTATATTATGGTAATAATTACTGTGACACTATCTATCACTAGTAAATTAGATAATTATTTTCACTTTAATAGAGGCTATGTTCTTAAGTAATTAGATTACTATATATTCATTGCTATTGAAATGTTATTCTAGTTTACAATAAATTCAAAAATCCATTTATGACATAACACTGAGACTAAGGAAATAAATTATTACATAAAATAAAATCACATTAAATTTTAATTAATAAAAATATTTCTATAGTTTATAATTCTATTTAATAATGTTTTAATACTTTCAATAATAGAAATGCAAAAGTGTCCATCTTACTAAAATAATTTCGTTATAAACATCCAGTAATTTAAAGTTAACTTTAATATCATTAAAATAAAATTCTGTTGTTTAACAGTAAACACAATACGGATATAAAATGATAATTGTCTACTGGCGAACCTTGCCAATGGATTATTATAGGATACACATGATAAGTTGACGTCCTATCATGCAGCAAGTTCCTCCGAATGGGAATGGCGACGAAAATCGAACGGAGGGAATGTTATAAGAAATAAGCCCGTTCGTAGAATACGTAATAGCGGCGTATCACGCTACACAGCACTAACTACACCTCCACCCAACGATCAAAGTTAGGCACGGCAGTTCGTTCACGAGTGCATATTCCTCTGGATAGATGGCTTCGTTTCGATCTTCCGACATCATATTTTTACCAAAACTACATTATCCGAAATCAGCATCGTACGAAGGAAATCTGAACAAATGGATAACGTCCTCGCAACTGCCCCCTGTCAACGATATGCATCCAAACACGTTACTGTCAGTTTTAAACAAACCCACGTGGTTCGACCATACCAATCTATCGACGTACACCAACAAAACCATGTAAGTAAACCCTGTTTAAAATGCATCGTCATTATTTTTCTATATTATATTAATAAATATGTGATATGGCCTTCACTCGGTATTTTAATTAACGAGTCCAAGGTCTAATAATCGATGAGTCAACGGACTCAAAGTGACTTTAAAAACTTTTTTTGATCATTTAACCATGCAATTAGATTATTGTAAATTATTATTGTTGTTTTCATCTATAGGTAGCTAGTAAGTTATTTAAGTAACGTAAGTTTTTTTTTCTTTCCCCCCCCACCGTTCAAAACAAGCAAATGTTAAAGTTTAAGGAATTCTAAAAGGAATCTAAACGAACCAAATTTATTTTCGGTAATTAGATAATCCTAAAGTTACAAAACTATTGAAGGTTAATGTAATCAACGACGTGAAGTTAACGCTGAAGGTCGGAGGATATATATATAACATAATCGATATGAGTATAACAATCGCATTAAACTAAAAAATCAATTTAGGGAATATCATTAAAGTAATAAATCGAATTAGTTTGACATATACTTTGTGAATTTGTACAAAAATTTAATTCGAAATTTTTCAACAATATCGCGTCAAAGTGTGCAGAATACACGCGAGCGTCAAGCAATCTATGTGCCAAAAAAACAGACACACCCTTTGCAATACATAATGAATAAAGGTACGCTCAAATTCTGACTAAAATAGAAGTTTTTATAATTTATTTATAATTGCAATTACTAAATTCTCTGGTATCATTTTTTATTTATCAAGAATAAAAAAGTTTTCTCCTTAAGAAAACCGCACCTACATTATCACTTACTCTTCTATGGGAAATTTTTCTTTAGAAAGTATAATTTAATAGAAATTAAAATTTTACTTTAATAATAGAAATTATTATTATTATATAAAAATTCCGTTACAGTAATCAACAATTATGACTGAAATCCTATACTCTTAACTTGGTTCTATTGATTTATAAACCTAGAAAATCTCATTAATACAATCATTTTTACAGTCGCTTTGGGATTTTTTTTTTAATATAAAATTCGAAGTGAGAAAATAAAATTTAAGAATTCGAATATAGATTATTAAGGACTCCGCCTCTTCGGACGTCAACCCCGATAAATGCTAGACTCGGAAGTTTAATTGTAATAACTCTGGTAACGCGGCAATTAAAATATTTATTATTTTGCGTAAAAATATCTTTTCCTCGTAGGAAATTACGTTAAAGCTTCGTCAAATATTCATAAAATTATATGAAAATTAAAATAAAAAATGCAGAGTCAAGGGTAATTTTTTAATTATACATTTTCAACGCCGAGTTTAGAACAATGGAACAACTGGAATTGAAGGTTTTTTGAGAAATTTATAAAAATTTTCAAACTTTACATTCTTTCAAATTTTCTTTTTTACACAACAACTAATGCAAGGGTTGAAAATGTTATTATGATCAATAAAAATCGTTCTGATTTTACGCATTCGTAACTTTGATTACCGGAAAGAAAGGATTATTTGTTTCATATATGAAACCTGAAATTTTTATTTCATTAAATATCGTAGGAATATTTTTTTTTTAATATCTGTCATCTATTTTGTTCTCTATTTTAAAAATTCCACCATTCCAGATCAATTTTCGATACTTAAAAATAAAAGGAAAGAAGAATATTTCTTTAACAATATGTATTTTCTAAAATCCTCGGTAAATTTGCATATTGAGCGATTTCGAAACTAGATTTTACAAGGCAAGTTTGTACAGGAAAAAAAAGAGTACCAATCTGCTTCTAAAACGGCTTCGTTGAGAATGCCAGTCTTACTTGTGCAAAAATTTCTTTCCTCTGACATCTTTTCTAAAATAATTTCGATTTTGAAATTATTCACAGTAAATAGTCTTTAATCGACTAAATACTGTTTTAAAAAAATCACAAGTTTTTGCGTGTTTAATCAGAAAAATTCGTGACGAAGTCGATATTGTTTTGAAGTTTAAAAATTTCGACACAGAGAAATATATATAGATATACAATAAATGTATGTGAAAAGTAAATCAACGAAACGGAAACTATTTAAATCACTAGGACAATTACCATCAATTTTATAACGAGTTCTGCAGGAAAAACTGTTATCAACCTCATTAAAATTGCTGGCGATATTCAACATTCTACATACAGGTGATTTTGTCCTCCAAGGAATTCAATGACCAACTTAAAATAACTTAACATTGTTAAGAAAATTTGATCTCTTCTAAAACAGTTGTTTTATATATAAATACCACAAAAGTCGCATATTTCATTAAGAATTTTAACTATTAGTCTCAATAAAAAATTTAACTTTGTCAGTATATTTCAGTTTTGTCAATGTTATTAGAAATGCAAAAAAAGATGTATTATTTTAATTTTCTACTCATATTTACGTTTATTGAAAGTAATATTTAATGTACAATGAATTATGCTTACATTTTTTAGTAGTTTAGCATGTTTTACTAATTAATTTTCGTGATAAAATTAAATGCGTAAAATAAAGTGTGAAATTAAGCGCTTGTTGAAATACGCAATGGTATAGCTTTGCGGTGTATCATTGATGATCGATAGTTGACACAATTTAATACCATACGTCACCAATATAATAAATTTATTTGATGAATGAATGAATTGAAAACTAAATAAAATTACAGAATTATACTTATTTAAACGAAAACTATTAGTTAGCACTTAGATAAGGTGACATTGTAAAGAATATTTCCGATTTTGCAATAACACTTATAATAATAAAATCACAAAAAATTTATAATTTTTTTTGTTATGATTTATTTATGTAGCATACTTTTACAAAAATAACTTTCATTAATATATCATGATATAAATAATTTCATACAATTTTTTCTGAATTAATTCCCCAAAAGTTGAATTTTATTAAATACAGGGTGTCCCGTCAAGACCGCATAAACTCTGCAGAGCGAGAATCCTCGTTCGGAGTATTAAAAAATGACCCAAGAACCATACCTCTAAGACCCATAGTTTTCGATTAAAATACGAAATAAAAAGTATGACGTCACGTCCAGTGCATGAAAAATAAGCTTTATTGGAAACATGAACATCGGTACTTGAGTATGACATTATGCCTTTATAGGAAGATTCTCAAAACCACCCTCACGCTTATCGAGACACACATACACACGCCGAATGGCTGACTGCAAACGATCCAGTATCGTGTTGTTCACAAAATGGTCATTTTGAGCATCTTCCTACAAACATAATATCATATGCAAATACCGATGTTTGTGTTTCCAATAAAGTTTATTTTTCGTTCACCGGATCTAATGTCATACTTTTTCTTTTGCATTTTTACCGAAAATTATGGGTTGTAGAGGTATGGTTCTTGGGTCATTTTTATTGTGTAATTCGGGCGAGGATTCTCGCTCTGCAGAGTTTATGCGGTCTTGACGGAGCACCCTGTATATGATATACAAGGTGCTGCACGGATTCCCAAAACTACAGACCAACAGCGTTGGCTAACAAATTTTCGCAAAATTTTCTGTCAAGACTAATCCAATGGATACAGAAAAATAAGTTACCAGACTTTCAACAATTCACATTTAATAGGAGACTGAAAATTAAATTAGCAGTTTCTCTTCTTTCTAGCATAATTAACCCACCTTACAGAAACGTAGTCTCGTCTTCTGGTATTTTTTTTTTTTTACTTATCTTTCAAAAGCCTTTGATCCTCTAAATTCACTCGTTGGGCTGCAATTTGAAAAAAATTGTAGACCTATAAATTCCCACTATCGTCCGTGCGTTTTTTCTTAATCTCGAGAAAGGAGTTAGATAGATGAAATCCGAGACCAGATGTGAAAACCATAGAGTCGGGAAGCCCCGATTGAAACTATAGTCGGGAAGCCCCGATACGAACTATATGAAAACCGGAAGTCACGTTATTTCAATTCAAAACTTTTCCCCTGAAAGCAGTTAATAGATGCCTGGCACAAGTTCATTGTTAAGGGAAAAGTATGATATACAGCCCCAAGCCACTACTAGTTTGAGGTGTATAGCATATATTTTAAATTAAATAAATCAAAAATAAATTAAAAATATGATTAAAAATTGTAGCTCGGCATTGTGACGATGTCACAATAAATAATTTCTCGTTATCTATTGTTTTCTGAGTTTAGTGTAGCTATTCGTCAACGAGGTGAGCTAATAATGGATGATTTTTCACTAAGTGACTTAGTAACTCCATATTTACCCATTTTGTATACGTGATTTTCAAATCCTCTTTTTCATGCAATCCTTCTGATATTGATTTTCCTTCATACGAAATTTTTAATTTAACCTATGCAGTTATTTTTGCAAAAACACAAATAGTTCCTCAAAAGAAAATAAATTTAATAATTAGTATTTAGAAGGGGGGAAATGTAAAAGTCAGCGTCTCCAAATCGAAAATAGTGGTCTTTCGACGTAATGAGAAATTGCAAAAGTCGGACGTTCTTAAATCATCAACTATAAATAAGCAATGAATACAAATATCTGGGTATGATTTTTATTAGTGACACGATTTTTATCTTCTATTTAAAGTCAACTTTATCGCAAGTTATTTGAGTAAACAAAAAGTATGGTTTTAATTTGGTAAATAAAAACAAACAACCTAAAAATAATTTTTCGAATTTTCAATACGCTGTATTTACTATGTACCAATTTGGGCGCTTAACTCCGAACAAATCGCAATCTATACAATTTATTATATCCTTAAGTTGGCTAACCAGTTTCTGGTACGCTATCAAAAAAGGAAATTTTTGCTTAAAATTATTATGAACCTTCCTAATTATTATCTCTTCATTAACGCGGTTAATTAATCCCTCGATCCTATGGCGTATATCAAAATTCAGTATCAATGTTAAATAAAGACAGCTGATAAAGTCGCTTAAATTAAAACTCCTGCTGCATATAGAAGGGATTGCCGCAATTAATTTCTCGCGTTAAGCAAGAGATGCCTGTATTGTCTACTTTAGGTTCTCTTCAGTACATCTTATTGCAATTGATTGGAAAAAATCAGTTTGCAAGAAAAACATTGATTAATTTAAAAACATTACTTTGACCTTATATAGAACGTGCTCAGCAAAATATTAAATAATAATCAAACATTCTTCAACAATAATTCTCGACAAGGATAAAGGTGTTTGATTATTATTACTTTGACCGTTATGTTATCAGATGTTAATACAACTTTAAGATAGAATCAGACATCAAAATCTATTCACTGGCTCATTTAAATACAGTCAAACCTGTTTTTATGCGGGGGATAGGGACCGCATTAAAAAAGACGCATTAAAAAAAATCGCACGAAACTTCACGAATGGCTGTAAAAAACAGTTTTCGCAACACAATTAAAAAATATTTTTTTAATGCGGTCAACAGGGACCGCATAAAAAAAGTCTCACATAGAAAATAACTCAAAACCGTACGAAATAGAATTTATTTACAACAGATGTCAGCACTTGACTGCATCGTCTGGTCTATCGTCTGTTTTACATATTTTGTCCAGGTGGTGTTTTGTTGACTTAAAAAGTAAATTATTTCATTTTTCGCATATTCATGCAATAATATTACTATAATAAGTGCATTTATGCTATAATAAGTTTATTTAGCTATAATAAGTCAACGTGAGACATGACGAATCGCACGAAACTAGTCGCCAACTATACCGCACAAATAAAAATTCGCACAAAAAAAACCGCATAAATTAAAAATTCGCATTAAAAAAATCGCACAAATAAAAATCGCACATAAAAAGAGCGCATAAAAACAGGTTTGACTGTATATGGCACCCACAACTTGCAGGTGCTCCCAATAGTACACCGAATGATTCTATTTTATAATTTTAATTCGACAATAATTGTATTTTATAGATTTTTTAAATATCGAAAGAGCAAAGGGCATTACTATTGAAAATCCGACATTAGTACCGCAATTCTGTTCATGCATAATATACTGTATTCATATACTAATACTGCTCAGCCGATATGTTTCATTTTACTTAAACTTTTAATTTGCACTGATTCCTTTAAGAATTGTTTTGTTGTTGTTGTTATTATTATTATTATTATTACTACTACAACTACTTTATGTTTTTGCGCCCCCAAACCCGGGTTTAGTGGGCCTAATGAGAAATACGCCACTTAGTCCATTGGCTATATTGATTTCTTGGTGGCTTCAGCAGTCCTTAAAATCTGATCTTAACGAAGTCAACTCCGGTATTTTCATCCTTGGAACTTCTTTAGTTTGTAGAAAAGATTGTGTTCAGATTTTTACAAAGTAATTCTCAATCTTGTTAAAAATATGAGATCAAATAAAATAAACGTTCGTTATAAATATCAAAAATTTCATTTCCTATTTCACTTTATTCTAAAATGTAAAGTTCAATAGCTTAGGATAAAATATCTGTAATCCAGGTTCCTTCCAGACAGTGACTGCTACAAATGTCTAAATAATACTACTATTCGATTACGTAAATTTTGTCAAAGCTATTTTCAAGAAGATTGATTAGTGCTGATCCTCCTTTTCCAGAATAATCCGTGAAACACGTGTTCCACAATAAAATTTGCAATTTTACAAAACAGTAATTTTTAATATATTAAATACTATTAGATTAGATTAACTTAATCCTAATAATCATCGTATTGTTTGTACTCCCTTAAGATATTCCCCAAGTAAATTAATTTAATTGAATGGAAAACTTATTAGTAATGATTAATGAATATTTTATCAATAACTATCAATTTTTCACTATTAAATTAAAAATGCAGACACGAATCATAACGTCTGATGTCTGTGTTTACGGCAATGCAACACTTGGGCGATCTGTCTTGGGGGATGGATGCCTTTTAAAGGTAACTGGACCCTATTCAGGCGTTACAGACGTGGCGAAAACCCGAAAAACTCCACGTGGCCAGGCGCGAACCCACGATCGAACTGCCAGTGTTCAACGGAACAGAACCGCTTGGCCACTGGTGGGCCACGTCCGGTGTCAATTATATTTCTCCTTTTTACTACTACAATAAAGATTGTGAATATAAAAACCATTGAGTATTAAAGAATTTTATTGTGTTAATACAGGGGTAAATTTTTTCGGAAACATAACAGTAATGACGTTATGTAAATATTTAGAAATTCCATCAAAATTTTATTTTACAAATCCCAATTTTGCAAAATTCCATTATCAAATAAATTGTTTTAAAATGTACCATATAGATTATCTAATGGCAATTTTTTCCAACATTAAGTTACACTCACTTAATGACAAAAATACAAGAACTGAACAAGAATCATTATAAGAAAACTGTAAAGTCGATGCCGTAATTTATAATAATGTATCAAATTTAAAACGTTAAGAATTTAACCTTGTCGAATGCTACGAAATTCGGATCGCGAGTAATTAGGTGATCGATTGTAATTAAGGTAAGCAAAGTTTATTTAGATAAGAAAACCAAAAAATGTTATCAAAATATAATCAAATTATTCATTTTTTTAAAATTTATCACTTTCGGTATTCGTTAAAACTAATTTATTCTGCCGCGCTGTTATGAGATAAGTCATGCAATAAGTAAAGCCACAGAATAATAATCAAACTTTCCATTTGGATTGGGAAAACTACCTTAGTCATGTACTGTACACACTCACACACACACACACACACACACGATTTTAAAGATTTTTCATCGTTTACGAAAAAGAAATACAATATTCGATTTTCACTTTCTAAAAATAAACGTCGTCTTTAAAGTCAGATTACATTACGCATTAAAGAGTTGATAAATCTATAAAAAGTCCCATGAAATATTTATAGTTTCCGTTCCACAAAAAATTAAAATATAGGAAGAGATCTAATTCGTAATAATGTTTTTGCTTTATAACTCATTTTTATCAGAAAATTACGACAGAATTTTTTCCTAAACTTGTCGTGATGGCATAAACTTAACAAACATGATTTTATTACGTTACATTCCTTGTAAATAAGTAAGATTGTTGCTTATTTTAATCGAACAGTCTACTAAGAGAAAATTTTTCTTCATAAAAATTCTTCACTTTCATCGAAACACAGAAACTGTTGTCAACAGTGTGATTTTAAATAGGCATTGGCAAAACTTCTCTCAGATCAATCAAGTTAGGAAGTGACTAGAAACAGTCACTGCGAATGTACTGTTATATTTAAACCAAAGTAGAAAATATATTAGAACGAACTGTGATTCTTTTCGTAAAAAAAAATCATTTTGACGTGTGTGAAGCTTTAATTGCATACTTGCTGATGATCCTTATGACAGGAATTACACTTCAGGAACATAAACCTTTAAAGAGTGTCTTTATTTTATTAAGTCGGTTTGTAAGTGTATAAGGTTTTAAATACTGTTCTCTGAAACTATCATTCATGTTATTCAAATAACGTGAATGATAAAATATTTAGTTACCCGAAGTTAGAAAATAGAGAGAATGAAGAATCGTAGTAAAGAGAATACAGTAAGAGACTATTACGGAAAATATAATTTGTTTATAGGAAAAAGGGAAAAAAATCTAAAGCAGCTCTTAAATCAATCATACTAGCAAAAATGAAAACTCTTACGTTTAGAAAATAAAGTAACATTTTAAGGTTCTTATGGTGAACAGTCGCTCAAATCTTATTCATTAGTTAAATCTACTCGGTAGACTTAGGTTTTTATCTTTGATCGAAGTTTTATTAATCCTCACAAATTTTACTTTATTCTTTCAATGTTATTAGTCGGTAGATTTCAATTTTTGCCATATTCATCTTATTTCAAGTGCTTTAATATCCCAAAATTCAGACGTTGTATATAATACATTCGGTACAAACTATATGAAAAAATTACTAAATTTTTGTAATCTACATCTAAAAAACATTCATATAACATCGTATCATACATTCATAAAAAACATTCATATAACGACTTCGTATAATTCGTTAGCTTTGCCTTTTGTCGCAGTCGCAATGTTGGCCAATATTCAATATACGGTCGTTGCCACTATGGTAATGACCAAACGACACAATATTCAATTCCCCATGGAGTACAACGTAAGGTTAAAAAAATTAATAATGATTGTGCCATAACTTTTTTGACATTTTAAGAAAACATTAGTCAAGAAACGAGTAACGAAAAAATAACAGTTGGAAAAAATAATTCATAGAACTTTTGCTGAGACAAGTAATATTTTAAAAGTTTTAATGTCTTTAAATTGCAGCTCTTGGACAAAACATGAAAATCTCAACATTTCGATATTGTTATAAGAATACCGGTAAATTTAATTGTTCTCGTCACATTAATGATTAATGTAATCTGCATATCCATTTTATAATGCATTATACAGAGTATAAAGAATTTATTATTAAAATTGAACGCTACGTTTAGTTTCTAACAAATAACTTTTTCGAGAAAATCCAGTAATTGAATACATCGTTGGATGACTATACTGATTTTTAGCTTAATCTTTGACATTTAACTTCTAGTATTTAAATTTGTTTGGTACCGAATTCGATCAATTAATTATAAATCAAATTTTTATCAAAGAATTTACATATGAAACAAATATAAATTTGTTACTATAAATTAAATTGGATGTAATATTGTAAAATGGTCAATTCGATAACAGTTCAAACGCAATTATTTCAAACTGATTACTATTTTCACCTGTTCGTATATTTTATTTATTTAGAGTTTTATTCATATTCAGTCTACACAAAAAGGATTAAAATTTTACCCGAAGTTTTCGAAGATTGTTGCATTTATGGCAAATTGATCATTGTAAATAAGCAAAAGTCAAGGCCATGTTTTGCCAACAGGCACTTATTGAAGGTCGGATTAAAAGTACAAAAGTAGTTTTAACATTGCTGAGAATTGTAGTTACGAAATAAAAAAAAAATCAACAATAGCATCACGTATTACATCACCATCTGTATTTTTGTGACAGCATCGTCAATTACGTCATATTTAATTGTGATGCCGCGATAATACGTACTAAAGCAAAGCAATTGTCTTGTGCTATATTAAACGCGCGCACAAAGGAATAATTTTCATCGTGATATGAATTTAACACTGTATAGCATTTTCCAAGCAATATTCTGCAAAATTATATTATTCTATTGTATGCATATTTATAATTACAAAGAAAGTTGTGTAAATTTTTACAACCAATTCTATTTCGACTTATATATAATATACATCTACAAAATCACATATAACATGAAATCATCAATCGATTTCAATTTAATTTTAACTTCAGAAACTAAACGCCAACATAAAACTAAATCAACTCTATATTTTAAAAAATATAAATTCAAAAAATTCTGCATAACACCAATTTAGAATATACTCACAGTCCAGTATTTCCAAAAAAGTAAAAAGTTTGGATGGAATTCTGAAGTTTTAATTTGAAACCAAATCAAAACCTACAATTCTAAATTGTATGGTTGTATAAATAATTGATATGGAACTTGCACAACTTTATCTTAGATACCTCTGTGACATAAATCGCTTCATCATTGACAAACTTGGATGTGCCAATGATGAGGCGATATCGGGAAGAAAAATATTAAATGGCATATTAAAAACTAAACAACAACAGTAAAATTGAATAAATTTCGAATATTGAGTATGTTATTAAAATATTTAAGGAATGTGAAACAAATGAGAAAACTAAAATTGTCGTCGACATCCATTTGTGATAATAGATCATTCTAAAAAATTAAAAATTCACACGAATATGAAAAATTTTTATACCAAAAACAGATATCTTAAAATGCGCATATCAATCATAATCTCTACGTCGATTTTTTCACGAAAAATAATATTTTCATAAAATCGATGTCGAGATTTTGATTGATAGATCCATTAAATATACACTAGGTCTAGGTACTGTACTATGAGAAAAACTCATTACGAAATCGTTTTTTTTTTTTTTTTTTCTATTTACCTGCTAACCTATTAATATAACTTTATAGTAGTAAAATTTCAACATTAAATATGCGGCAATTCATTATGTTTTATTATTAAATTTCCACTACAATTTAGGTCATTTTTCTATGATATTCCTTCACTGGGAGAAAGTAATTTCCGATTTCAAATGTGCAGTTTCATATTTTGCTTATTAAAAAAAAAACTGTCTAGAACAAGGGTGCATAACTTATATGGTCGCACTGTTCTAGCTAAAATACAATAGTATGAATATTAAACATTTGTGTGCAAATCCAACAATAAGAAATTATATAAAACTCAAATATATAACATGCTAACCATTTATGAATATTTACGTAGGACTAAACAAAAACATTTTATCCAAAATTAAATGATAAGCCGCGTGTCGTGTTAGAATATAGCTTTTAAACGGACATTTTTTAAAAAACTTCTGATGTAATGAGGAGAAAATCACCACAGATGATATGAATTTAAATTTGTTTAATATAATCTATAAGTGTGTTTTGTTTTTACCTAAAATTATTTTTGATTATTGTAATGTTCAAATTCTCAAAACCTTTGATATTAACATCTCTCCCTTACTGAACTTTATTTAGAAACATTATTTGTCTTGGGTAAAAAAAAAAAGTTCAATTAATATTACCGCTATTCACACTGAACGACAAAATTATGGAAACTTTTGTTTCCATTCAGGGTCCATCTTTGATCACAAGTAATAAAAAAAAATTACTACTGTTTTCACAAAATGTATAAACACTTTAAACATCGTTTTACCTTTGTTTTTATAATAGAATTGATTTTATTCTTATAAACTTTTAAAATGAAATATGTATAGTACAAAAATATGGAAACGTTAAAAAAATTCTTTTTAAAGGCAATTTAATACTTTGTCCAGCTTACTTTAGCTGAGACAAGTGCAGTCACACGTTATGGCACGGTTTCAATTAGAGCACCACTCTCTTCCAGGTTTCTTCAACTGTAGTTTTCAATGATTCAACATTTTTGGCCTTGCCTCTCACTTTTTTCTTCATTTTATCCATAAATCTGCTACATGGTTCATATGACGAATAAACCAATACACTATCTAGGAACTTCACCTTTGATTTACACAAACTGCAATTTTTCACGTGGACGGCGAATAACTCGTAGTTGACCATCGTTAAATAATAAAAAACAATCGTCACTAAACAAAACTTTTTCATTTTCGGTTAAGTTTTATGTTTATTTGTCCAGATAAGTCGTTTTTTCTTCATTAACTTAGTTAAGAATGGTTTCTTTGCTGAAACTCTTGAAACAAAGCCTAATTTTTTAGCGGATACCTTTCCCAGTTATTTCATTCTCAGTAGCAGTAAACTGATTGAATTTATTGGCTCTTATAAGATCTGGAAGATGTAATGTTTTTATCTTCCTCAGTCATATTTTGCTTGATAAAAAAATTCAATAAAAATGGACCTATTATTATTTTACTTCGAGCTTTTTAAGATATAAATCAGTAACTTACTTTAACCTGTTTTTTTAAAATCGTTTTTCTATTTCTTAATAATTAATTCTCGTATGATAACTGATAGTTGTTTTTGAAGGTGGGATTTTAATAATTATACTTTTTCGTCCTTTTAACTGGATACTTCTTCAGAGAGACTCTCTCTTAACGTCGTTTAACACCTCTAAATTTTAATTTAAAAAATAGTTTCTATATTTTTTTCTCGTAATTATTAAGTTTTTAAAATTTTGTCCTCTATAAAAATTTTATTTTAAACATTTTTGAATAAAATAAATTTTATTATTAAAACATAAGTAAAACAATAAAGTTTTAAGTGTTATAAATAAATTTTGTGAAAACAGTAGTAATTCTTTACTTCTTGTGATCAAAAACGGAAGTTGACTGGAAACAAAGAGAGTTTCCTAATTTTGTCGTTGAGTGTAAGGGTAAATGATTCAATTAGAATGCTCACAGTTATTCAATTATTATTAGTAAATCTAAATTTCTTCAACAGCTGAATCAAAATGTTATAAATAAATTCCGATCTCCTTACTTTTCCTATTCTCAACATTATAGCTAACATTGAGTTAGAAAAAGACATC
Source organism: Centruroides vittatus (assembly GCF_030686945.1). Lineage (NCBI taxonomy): Eukaryota > Metazoa > Arthropoda > Arachnida > Scorpiones > Buthidae > Centruroides > Centruroides vittatus. The sequence goes on along the minus strand of NW_027122650.1, from coordinate 1,042,873 downwards.
GATCATCATTTTATGCATGTTTGCTATAGATTCTTGATCTGTAATTAAATGTTTTTTAAAAATTAAGTGAAGTAACGTAATACAAATTCCGCAACAAAAGATGCAATTTGGTTAATGATGTCATATCCACTCGTCTGTAGCTCAATTAGCCCATTCCATCCTTAGTGAGTTAAAAATTATACGTTAACATACAGCATGAAGAATCGGTGATCACAGAAGAGTATCGAACTTGCTAGAAGAGTCCGAGTTCGAATAAAGGTCAAGGACTCTGCCTTTAATTCTCCGAATACTCGGAGCAGAGGTGGATGACAACGAAAAATTTTGTCCTTTGATTTTGTTGGAGAATGTTATTAAGCGGACAGCGCTTGTTGCCCTTTCTATATTTATATATATAAAATTTATGCCCTTTATATATATATATATATATATATATATATATATAAATTGAATAATTGAGAATTAATTTATCATATATATATATGATAAATTAATTCTCAATTATTCAATTTTTTTTTAATATCTCTCACTCTGCAAAAATATAAAATAAATAATGAATGGTTTTACAAGAAATTTTTGCAAGCAGTATATCAGCAATTTAATATGATTTATTCGTTTCACAGAATTAGCAATGTTGTAGTAATATCTGTAGGGAAAAAAGCGATGATAGAGATTTATCGTCATTTCTATTTATATTTATAACGGGGAGAGAATAAGGTTGAGGCTCGTGACTTTCATATTGAAATTGGGAATTTATACTAGTTATTTCTATTTTAGGATGCCGGAAATTGACTGAAACAGTATTTAACTTGTATTTGTGATCGACCAGCAATTATCAGACGATTGCGAAGGATTCATTGCTAATCTTTAAAATATAAACGATTGCTGATTCAAAATATTATTCTCAGTAGCAGTAACGGTAATTTTTTTCATTCTGTCTGTTAAATAAAAAAAAATCTCTAACGGCTTGGATAGCATACAATATTCGTCAATTTAACGTCATATTTTCATTCCTACAACTAACAAAAGATGCCAAGTTGACTTGTAAAATGAGGGGAAAGTGAATACTTGAATATCATCTTAACCAAACGAACAAATATGGTTCGTGCACTTTAATATTAAAAATTATTCAGAAAGACAGGAAGTCGAGAAAGTGTTTAGATCGGAACACTAAGAATTAATGTAAAAAATACCAATTTATCATGTTGAAGTCGGTTGCATAAAAGTATTAAGGATTAGCAAAGTTGAGAAGCTAACGATCGAAGCTATTTATCAATAGTTTGTTACGCATAAAAGTTTCATATAATTATGTTATTCGAGTAATTGTCGCACTCTCTTAAATCACTCAAACTACAAATTTATTTGATAAAAATTGCTAGGACAAATAAATTTTAAATTTATAAAATTTAAGTATATTCATTAAAGAAGACAATACTTAAGTGTCTTCTCAGGTTGTCCCTTTTCACACGCGAGGAAATTAACAGTTAATTTACAAATTTATTTATTCATACGTATACATTGGTATATTATAGGAATTATAGCGTTCGCAATTTTATTAATTCTGAATGCAAATCACCAAACTTTCAGCTAGTTAATATCGCATAGATATATAAGTTTAATTAAAATTCCGTAATAGTTCGACAATAAATTGATTATTAAATTCAAATGCATTGATACAATTAAGAAGCTTCCTTTAAGACTTTTTTGTGTACTAGAAAACTATACAGTAGTATTATCCAAGAATTTGATTTGTTGCACATTTAGGAGACATTACTGAAGGCACACCTTTTTCCAACAACTTTAGTATCATAAATTTAGAAAAATTAGTTACTGTAATATTATATATTTATTAAATACATGCAAATTATACATTTATTAAAATTTCATACATTTAATTATTAGATACAAATTATGAAATGCAAATAACTACTGTACATTCATTATTATTTGCATTAACTTTATAAAATCAAATGTTTCTTTCAATACTGTAGATGGTTAAATGACTTCTTTCTAAACTAGATTATTTTATTACAATATAAAATTTCAAAACAAAACTTATTTATATTAATATTTACAGTACTTCATACACACTAAACTAATGCATTTATTAAAAATAATAAATCTATAAAAAATTATAATTGTATTGCAATTAAACACGCATACGTAATACTAAAATACTACTAACTATAGTTAAGTTATAATTTATCTTCTAATATATAGTTCAATTTTATTTATTAATACTTTGAAAAATAATTCTAATTTGATTTTTAAAATGACTTAATAAGAACACAAACTATTTATTTTGCTATTTGTAAATAATCAGTTGTCTTCTAACATCTCAAATAACTAAAATATTTTTAGTTTAATACTGTGTATACAAAATCTAATTTAGATCTTTAATTATAAAATAGCTTCGATATAATGTTTTAAATTAACAGTAAGTCAAGATATTTTAAACTTTATAAATAAAAAATTAACTATATCTCAAAATAAATTCGATTTAGTAATAAACATGTATCAACAGATATTTTATCTAAATAAACCAACAACGGGTTGCTCAACTTTCCCGGCAACATTTAAAATTTTGGTGGCGCCATCTGTAATCATATTTGTTAAACTATATTGTTATATTTTTAACTACAGTAGAGCATCGATTATCCGACCCCCGATTAACCGACCGCGTTCTAGTCGGCAAATTCAAATGTCCACTAGTGATGTGGCGCTACAATATTTGGTTATGTCTTGGCTACTTTAATATTATTTTTGTTAAATTTTTGCATGTTTTAGCTGGCAGCACTGGCTCGACCATGAAAGGGAGGCTAGTATTTAATTAAACCAGGCCTAATACATTATACTAATAATGTATTTTTTCATACTTTTCAGTTATCCAACCAACCCCAGTCCCCAATTAAGTCGGATAATCGATGCTCTATTGTATTATATAATGGCAAAAAACTTAATTTTGAGTAGGGATGAGTTTTATAAAAAAAAATTGTAAATGCCAATAACGAGTAAAATCGTCATTAAGTCGACCCTACTGGAGATAAACACGACTCCCATTATCTCCCTACCCCTCAACCTTTAACCTCCAAAATTTAATAGCATCAATCCTGGTAATAAACAAACCTTCCTGCAAAATTTCAGAAATTTTCGACAAAAAGCACAGGAGTTATTAAGCTTCAAAGAGGGTAAACAAAATCGTGCCCCTCCCACACACAAACATCCATACATACAGAATCATCGACAAATTTTTTTGCATTCTCGACGTTTCAAGGTGTCCTAAGTCCAAAAATGTAAAAATCTGGGATTATTTACCGGATCACCATACATACCCTCTGTATGACAGTCAGGAAAGTAAAAACTAAACTGTCTTTATTTTTATATAATATTCTTTCAAAAGTGAGAAAAAACTATAAACAGTAATTAGAATTCAGTTTCATATTGAAAAGTAAATTGTAGGGTTCCTAATGTCAACACAGCAAAATTTGTATGCATTGAAATATATATACAGTACATACATACATACAAATAATAAAGTAAAGTTTATCAATTATAAAGCAAATCAGTATATAAGAAAGCAATAAAAAAGTAAAAATAATTTAATTTTGTTTTCAATTAAAAAAAAATTAACTACATTAACAAGGAATATTTTTACATAAAAATTACATTATATTGTTTCAAGAAAAATGCTTAATTAAATATAAGTTTAATTTGAAGTTTCTAAATTTAGCAAACATATTAGGTAGTATAGATAACTAAGTTCAATTTACTAGAACTATGCAGAACTTATTATTTACTAGAATAATTATAAATGGCAGTCTTATGTAAAATTTATTTACATATATTTTTAAAAAAAATAAATTCTATATAATTCAACTGCAAAGAGATTTTGAACACTTTACGTATGATAGGCAACAAAAAATTAGTTACCAAAATACAGTTTTTTAATATATGCTTATGCTTACATGCATAAATTGAATAATTTTTTAAAAAGTTCATTTTGGAATTTCTTCAATTTTTACTTCTGTAATTTTTAAATATGCAAATACAGTGGGTGATCAGTTAACGAACAAAATCTGTTCCAAGGCTTTGTTCGTTAACTGTTAACTTTACCATAGGTTTTTAGGGGAATTTGATTAATTCATTCTGTAAACACCAAAAAATAAAAAATACATACTTTCTTACTACGTTTATTTATATGTAATAATAAAAATACATATATACACAGTCTTGCATTTTTATCAGTCATGTTTTTTCTGTTTGTGGGGGTTAAAGAATCTGTAATGTCAATTGCTTTTCTCTCTCAAGATTTTTCAGAAGTAATTAATACCATTGTAATTGTAGAGATCCCTAATCCTATTAACCTCAACCTGGTTTGGATGCCATTCTAAGACCGTTGTTTGACATCCTCCCACTTCTTTAAAAGATCTTTAATAGCAGATATATATGCATTAATCCTCTTTTTCAAAAGAAAACATATTTCACCAAGTTTCTTGGTGTTCTTCTGTCATGAGATCAATTTCAGGTTCCATTATGAGCTCTTCAACGTTCTTTATTTCTCAGATGTGATTTTTGTTACTCCTTTAGTTGCTCGAGTCTTCTCTATTATATTGTATCTTTCTTAGATAAGATTGAACTGCAGTCTACTGTAGACCTGTTCAAGCCATACTGCCCAGCAACATCAGACATCTTCTGCCCACTCTCCACCTTTGCTATTATACTCTCACCTTTCGAAAATAAAAACCAATGCAAAACTTAACGAGTGCCCACCCGACAGTCTCGCAAATAATTTAAAAAAATTGTTTCTGTCAGAAAAATAAAAGGCTGGAATTACAAGGAAGAGTTTCAAAGTTTAGAGGAATACTATCTGATCAGTATATACCGGGTTGGGCCCACCAGTGACCAAGCGGTCTTTGTTCCCTGAACACTTGGAGTTCGGTTGTGGGTTTGCGCCTCGATCGGACAGACTGGCCACGTGGAGTTTTCCGGGTTTTCTCCATGTCTGTAACATCTAAATAAGGGCCAGTTTCCCTTAAAAAGACCTCCCAGAAGGCATTCTCCCTAGGCAGATCATCCAAGTGTTGCATTTCCATAACTAAACAAACAAACATAAACTGCATTGAGCGTCGATGTTGACATCTCCCGCGCTCCAAAAAATTTCGAATTGTTGCCTGAAGACAAGGAAAGACCAATCAGTATCAATTATTTTACGTTGCTTCTTGTGTTTGTTCTGTGAGGTGTTTGTTGTCCAAACATAAAAATCTTTTATGAAAAAATTTGTTATCCAATTTTCTTCATAGTCCAAACTGTTCATTAACCAATCACCCACTGTATTTATCTAGACTTTTTTTAAGACCAGAAAAATATAATAGAAAGATATTGCCTTTATTTAAAAATAATATTTACAATAGTTGTTAAATTGTTATTCTATCTACACCAGAGAAAACATTTCTGTTTTCTGATTTGTGGCAGTATAAGACAAAAAAATCTAAGAAACAGAACTTTTCACTTAATAACTACAAATTAAATGTAAATATCTATGGAAATCAGGTATCAATAGCATTTCTTCTAAAAATATTTTGTTTACATAATTAAAAACTGTTTGACTTACAGAAATACAGATTTCAAAGTTATAATGAAATGTTTGAAAAAAAACTAAATATTAAAATTTTAAAGAAAATAACAGCAAAATGAATATTGAAAGTTTACTAAAATAGATTTATAAATATTTTAAATTATCAAATCTTTCATACTTTTTTTAATTTTAGATATTATTGAACCTTAAAATAAAACTATCAAGAATTAATCTGGAAATCAATTAAATTAATCTTTTTTAATCATCAAAAACACACTACCTTCATCATATAAACAATCAAAGAACTATCATTTTTCTGTAATATTTTATACATTAAAGATGTTTTCAATACTCATCCCATTGACATTTTAATGAAATGCAAAATTTAGAACATTTTCAAGTTTAAATGCTCAAACAAAAAAAATACTTTAAATAACAACATTACAAAATTATTTTAAAAAAATATAGAATACAATAAAATATCATTAAATTACATTTTTTTAAAAAGATTATCTAAAAAGATTTTAAATATGCTTTATTAGTTTTGAGAATGGCAAATTTGGGAAGGAGAAAAGAATAATTTTAATTTTATATTAGTAATTATTTAATTACATAATTGATTTTTAAATTTGAAGTGGAACTTCAAGGTTAATAAGTATTATGTTTCTTGTTAATTCAAATATAAAATCCACAGTTTTTTACATATTAAGTATGCACTTCTGGAATCTGTCAAAGCTAAGTTTAATATGTATAACAATTTTTCTTAATTACCTCTATGAACAAGCTATTTGCTCTTTTACAATTAAAATTAGATATTAATTTTCAAAAATATTTATAATTAGTTAAATGATTTGTTTTTAAAATTACTAGATTTCATTTTATTTGCATTTTTTTATGTTAGTTATTTTTAACTTTAAAAACATTTAAAAGTTTTGACATTTAAATGATTATAAAAATTTCATAAGTGACATTCTGTTTTAAGGTGAATAAACTACTGTAACTTGTGTGGTAGTAGAATTCTTAACTATTTGTTCAAACCTGTTTTTTAATCTGCAAATATGTGAAGTGTCACTTGTAGAATTGCTTAAATAATAATCATTATTACTATTAATTTTAATATGTAAATGTTATATTAAATATCATCATTTTACTATAATTATACAATTATTCAATATTAAATTAGTACATTAACATACGAGATTATTTTGAATTTCAGTGAAAACTTTTTAATCTTAATTAATAATAAAGCATTTAATCCATAGATTATACAAATTAAATATTTATCTGGAAATGAATTATCACAGATACCATAAAAATTTATTAACACTCATTGACGGGATATAAAGAGAATTTTTGTAAATTTCTGATTTTTAAGTAATGATAAAAGATCTTTAACATTAATAAGTGATCTTAAGGAGGATTGAGACAAATAGGTAATAGATGAGCCAGCTTTTCTGAATGTGCACTCTTTTCCAGAAACAGCATCTTATTTAGATGCCATTTCTGGAAGAGAGTGCACATTCTATACAGGAAAAATTATATTGGATATATATGTTTATATAAATTAGTTATTCAAAAAAATTTTTATATCATTAAAGCAAATATTCTTAGAGATTAACATTTAAACTTTGCACATTTTTTAAAAAATAACAAAATTGATTTGTAAATGATAATCAAACAAAATATATGGTAAACTATAATATATATATATATATATATTATAATCCAATTCAGAATCATCTCAATCATAAAATCCCTAAATTGTTAATTTTAATTGATAATTTGAAGATACATTGAAAAAACTTTTTAAAAAGTGATGACATCTGTAAATTTTTCCTCGGATGGAGAATTATTTTTTTTAAATTAAAAACAAAGTGTGTCCAAAAGGGACCACCCACATCTCTTTGGTTTAAATAAACAAATAAAATAACAAATTATAGAATTTTAGAGAGTATTGTATATTATAACATAGTAAAACTGCTGCACTGAAAAATGTTTGCTTATAATTTGTGCTTCCATCAATACAAATCATCAAATCTTACATATTTCAATAATAAAATTTTTTTATCACAATTTACTGTGTAATTTAAAGTCATATTGCAAAAGTCTGTATTGGACAAAGGATTTTGCTTCTGGATTAAAATGCAAAAAAATTACAGAAAGCTGAAGAAAAATTATGAAATTTAAACAAAAACTGATAAAGTAGAAGTATATCAAACACCACAAAACCCAATATATATATATAGAAACATAACCAAATGATTGCCCTAAATAATCAGGTTATAACTCCACTAATTTAATGTTTAATACTAAATAATTTGCTAATAGAGACAGATGTTAGGCACCATCTCTTAATTAAATTAATAATTTTAATTTTAATTAAATAATTAAATAATTTAAGACCTGGAAGAAAAGACTGACCTGGGGCAGGGCTTGAACCTGCACTCTCTGTTGCTATGTAATGCACTTGCCAGTTGTGCCACCTGGACCCTGAGCAAGTATTCACTTCCAGATGTATTTAAATTTAGATATAACCTTATGTGCATCTTTAGTTAAGAGATGGCACCTAACATCTGAATCTAGTAGCAAATTACTCAGTTATTTATTATTAAATTAGCTGAGTTATAGCCCGATTATTTAAGACATTTGTTTGGTTATGTTTTGATAAAGTAGAAGTACAAGCATGTTGAGTTTGAAATGCCAAGATTCCTAAAGTGTGCTAGAAAGTAAGAATTCTACTTAATTTAACAATTGGTTGCAGGCAAGTTTTAGGACTACTTAAGATAGTCAACTTGGTCACCAAATCTTTCTGCCTTTTTAAATTCACTAAAAATCCAAAGCAAATCATCATCAGTTATGAGAGCAAAAATCTGCACAATTATGAAACCTCATTTAAAACTTCTTAGGCCAAGATTCAATTCCAATAGCCTGAAACCAAATGTTGTAATTCTTGACTGATTCACCATGTGCAGTACAAATTGAAGGCATTGTTTGTAACATTTTTGGCATTGAAAAGTAAGGATATGTATGCATGAGTTATCATTTTCCGTCTATTAGGTATTTCATATTGGTTTTCTGGAGAAACATGTTTAGCCTGTAGCAAAAACTCTCTTTTTGAAACTTACCAACACTTGAGTGTTGCTGAGTGGCAGCATTTACATACTGGAGTTTTCCAATAAATAAGCATTTACATATATCCCAACTGGAAAAGGAATACAAATATGACACACTGCACTTCTCAGCTCTAAGCCATCTTGTATAAAAAAATTTTGGCAAGGTATGAAATATATATATATATTAAGTTTGAGAAAAAGTTACTGCTTAACTTTTGTAGAGTTGGATTCATATGACAAACAATTAAGAGATAACATAAGAATTAATATTTACAATAATTCCATATTTAAATAATTAAAATTAGTGTTGTAATGATGATGATGACAATAATATGTAATTAAACAACATTTTTATTCAAGAATTGGGCTAGATAAAGGTTACACTGTAGCCTATTGAAGACTGTTCAGGGAATTCATTAGGCTATAGATCTACTTCACACATAAGACAGCAATTTTAAGTCTTTTTTTCTGGACAGAAGTTGTGTCTTATATGTGTTAAAGCTAATAGGTATATTAATTAAAACTAATGTGTGTAATTTTAATATGTATAATATAATATGTATATTTTAGTTATCATATCTGAATTCTATACATATGAATCTATTAAATACCTTAATTTCATTCAAAGTAGCAATTTATTGCATAACATCATCAGGATTTTGCATTTCATAATTTTAAAAGATACAAGGACCATCAGATTCAACATTTGATGGTCCTTTCCTATAAATCTAAAAACCAAGAGTTTATCATTGTTATCTCTTATAAAGTTTCATTAGTAATTAAGACCATGTAAGAAAATTATCTTTCTACCAACAAAATCATCTTTTTGTGTGGTGCAACCTTGTTAGAAGAAATTTTTATTTAATTTTTGAAAAAATAATAGTATCTGTCTCCACTAACACAATGAATAAAAATAAGAAATGGAGACATTATATGCAAATCATGTAAAATTAAACAGGTACTATATAACCTGTTTTTCAGGTATTAAGTTAAAAAAAGACACAAAGAAACAAGTTTAAATCAATAAAAGTATTTGAATTTAATGTCAATGTCTTTAGGAATGTTGCTGTTAAAGAACAGCATTGGTTACTAAAGTAATTAGGATAATGTAAAAGATTTATATTTATGAAATATGCATGTTTGAGTTTAAATTTTAACATTATTATGTAATGTTTTATAAGTGAAAAATAAAAACAACAGAAAGTTTTACGGGCAATAGAAATTGTAATTTCTAAATAAAAATAACTTGAAAATTACAAAAATTATTTTAAATCATCCTTACAATCACATTTAAATTCAGAAAAAAATACTGGACAACATAATTCTATTGTTAGGTCTTAAAGCACAATGTTATCTTTAATTTCACTTTAGTGTGTAACAGAATTATAAAGACAATAATTACATTTTAGTTTCTCAACTTCAATTTGCAATATTCTTTTGAAATTTTTGATTCATAATAATAAACACTAAAACAATGTTAAATTAATCATCATTAATATTTGATGATAATTAAGATATATATACATAATTTTTGAAATTAACTGCATTTTTAATGTAACATAATTATAAGAACAATACTTTTTGATAAAATTCATATAATTTAATATTTAGTTGGATTTCATTTGAATAACATCAAACATTATCTGGCATAGTTTGAACCAATGTTTAAATTGTTTTACTGCAATATTTTCCTAACCATCCATAAGTACTAATTTTAATTGGTTTACATGAGAATATTGCTTGTTTTGACTATGAAGTATAGTGATACCTCAGAACTCAAATTCAATTTGTTCCTAGAGAGCATTCGAGTTTCAAAGCAATTCTTCCCATAAGGAATAATATAAAGCAAATTAATCCACTCCCAAACCCAAAAATGCCGATTTTAATTCTAAAAACTCACAATTTAAGCAAAAACAACACAAGTAAATATCCTAATTAAAGCATAAAACAATGGAAATAAAGATGATAACGAGCAATTATTTATCGTGACATAGTCACAATGTCGGGCTGCAATTTTGATCGTATTTTTAATTTATTTACAGTAATTTAAAATATAGGCTCACCATCTCAAACTAGTAGTGACATCATACTTTTCCTTTAATAATAGAGTTGTGCCAGTCATCTAACACCTTTCAAGGGAAAATTTTTGAATTGAAATAACATGACTTTCAGTTTGCATTGGAATTTCGTATATAGTTAATTGAGGCCTCCTGCCCCTAAGGTTTCTATATCTGGTCTCATCTTTCTGTCAGTACAACCGACGCAAACCAATTTGACCTACTTGTGGGACCTGCCCAATAACCATAAAATGTTTTATGGTTCTTTGTCTTCAACCCTTCTTCTTTATTCCGACTGCGATCTGTCGACACGAACGAACGTTACTCTCCACAGTTGTGCAGGGACTTATACGTATATTAATCACTTGATCAATTAAAGATGTTATAATCACTACAATGTGTTTCGTCTGTGTGTCTCTCCACTTTTTCCGGATCAACGACAGGTTATGGGCCCAGGCACTAACACTACTCCGAAACTGAACTGAACAACCTAATCTTGGTTCAACTTGTTCAACATCTTGGTTCGTATCTTTTGCCTTTACTATTTCGTCTATCGATCTTCGCGTCCGAAATGATGAATTCATTTAAAGTCGAGCTATTAAATCGAGAAAACTACGATACGTGGAGTCTCCAAGCTGAAGCTTTACTCGAAAGGGATGGCGTGTGGGAATACGCTAACGGAGCGGTACCTTCTCCCACCATTATCGCCAGTAATCCCGAGTCTCGATCGGAACACGACGCCTGGACAAAAAACGACCGTAAGGCAAGATCAAGTCTGATATTAATGTTAAGTCCGCCCGAGCTAAAACATATACGAAACTGCCGCACATCGAGAGAAATTTGGGACAAACTCAAATCAATTTACCAGTCTCAGGGACCAGCAAAAAAGGCCTCCTTAATAAAGACCTTAATTCTCACGAAGCTACATGAAGGAGGAGATCTGCACGATCACATTGCCAAATTCCTTGACACTGCGGACAAGCTGGCCGATTTAAGAATTATAGTGAACGAAGAACTCCTCTCCGTGTTATTACTATACAGCTTACCCAACAGTTTCGACACCTTTCGCACTGCGATTGAAACGAGAGACGACCTTCCGAAGCTCGAAATCCTAAAAGTCAAGATCTTTGAGGAATATGAAGGACGATCTTCCCGCGAATCACAAAGCAATGATGCGCTTACCGTCCGTTATCAAGGATCGAAACTGCGATGTAATTTTTGCAAAAAACCTGGCCACAGAGAACGAGATTGTCGTAAAAAGAAGAGACAAGAAAACCAACCGAGATCCAGCAAAGTCGAAAGCGGAACGTTTTTCACACGTGAGTCTACCTTTCACACTGGAATGACACATGATGCCTGGTGTCTCGACAGCGGAGCCACATCACACATGTGTTCTGACCAAAGAAAATTTTCAGACTTGCGAACTACCTCTAACACAAAATTGGATCTCGCTAATGATCAGACCATATCCATCGATGCAGTTGGTACGGCCCAAATTCACGTTGATACTGGTACACAGGAACGATCGTTTGACCTACTTAACACTCTCCATGTGCCATCACTTCGCACAAACCTGTTATCAGTCTCCAGAATAACCGACAAAGGCTATAAAGTAATATTTGATAAGTTCAAAGCACGAGTCATCGACTCAAAGGAACAACAGTCACAGTGGCAGATCGTATTGGCAACCTCTACTACGTACTACCTCGAAACGATCGAATCTACGTTTCCCAAGAAAAATCTCCAGTCAATGGATTACGAATCTGGCACAACAGATTCGGTCATCTTCATGCTACCGCACTAAGAAAATTGTTGGATCGAGGAGGGGTCACTGGGCTCAAATTCGACAAAGAAGATCTGCTTGATACGTGTGAGACATGCATTGCGGGAAAAATGTCACGTTTACCTTTTCCTCATCCCCATGTCAAACGGACAAGCCGACCACTCGAAATCATTCATACAGATATATGCGGACCTATGCGGAAGAGATCTCTTGGAGGATCGCTTTACTTTGTCACATTTATTGATGATTATACTCAATGGACTGAGGTACGTTTCCTAAAGACCAAAGATGAACTGTTTGAGACACTAAAAGACGTCAAAGCCTACCTAGAAAATCAGACTGGACTAAAAATCAAAGCCATCCAGAGCGACAATGGAGGCGAATACTGTAGCAAGGAAATGAGCACCTTCCTAAAGCGACAGGGAATCACGCATCGAACATCGACTGCGAGGACCCCACAACAAAATGGAGTCGCCGAGCGCAAAAATAGAACACTGGTAGAGATGGCACGATGCATGATGATCCATGCACACACTCCTACCACCTATTGGGCTGAAGCTATTTTTACAGCCAATCACATTCGCAACCGATCCCCGTCTCAAAGCATAGATGGCAAGACTCCATACGAATTATTCAAAAGAAAAATTCCTGATGTCAGCCATTTTCATACCTTCGGAACAAAAGCCTTCATTCTAAACAAAAATCCCAATAAAGGCAAATTCGATCCACGTGCTCAATCTTGCACATTTGTAGGTTACTCTGAAACCTCAAAAGCATATCGTGTCATCCTCGATGGTGAAAAAGGCGTAACCACATCTCGAGATGTCAAGTTCGCAGAAAAAATTTCAAATGCCGATATCTTCGAAGACTTCATTAACGATTCACATTTAAAACATAACTCTCTCACCACTACGAATCGACCTAACTCTATAGAGATAACTACTCAGCAAACTGAAGTTTATAACAGAGGAACTGATACCCCACATCAACCTGCCAACATCCACACGCAAACGGCAGAAGCTCCTGTGATGCGGGAAAAACAACCACCTATGAGAAGAGGACCGGGACGACCGCTCAAATTAAAAACTAAAAGTCGCGGTAGACCCTCGAAACAATATCACATGATCCCAATCAATCCACAAGATGGCAATGACCAAGTGGACGATGAGCAAGTCAGCATCACTCACCACTTTGCTGGAATTGCTGAAATTCCGCTACACCAAGCTATACACAGCTCCGAAGCTGACGAATGGAAAGCAGCCATCAAGAAGGAAATCAGCTCATTACTCGAAAATAATTCTTGGGATATCGTTGACATACCACCTAATAGAAAACCGATCGGCTGCAGACTCGTCCTACGAAACAAGTTCAACTCCGACGGAACGTTAGAGCGACGCAAAGCACGATTAGTCGCCAAAGGCTACACTCAAAAAGGCGGTATAGATTACGAAGAAACATTCGCTCCTGTAGCCCGACTCAGCTCCATTCGAACAGTCATGGCACTGGCAGCCGAACTCGACTTAGAAGTCCACCAACTCGACGTTACGACGGCATTCTTAAATGGTGATATAGAAGAAAACATCCTCATGAAAATTCCAAGCCAACTGAATGAAACACTCGAGAACATTATAAACGACCACTCTGAACTCCAAGCAGTACGAGAACGAGCTATTAAATGGTCACAGCAACTTAAAGATGGAAAACCCAAAGTGTGCAAATTAAATAGAGCCATCTACGGTCTAAAGCAAGCAGGTCGTCAGTGGTATAAAAAAACTGGACTCGCAATTAACTAAACTGGGATTCCAACCCATCACCGTCGATCCTTGCCTTTACATAGCAAAAAATGATCAGTACATCACTATAGTAGCTATTTATGTAGATGACTTGATAATAGCATGCAACGACAAGACGAAGCTCAATACTATAAAATCTGAACTCGGCACTATTTTTAGATTACGCGACATGGGACCAATTCACTGGGCTCTGGGTATCGAATTCTCCCAGACCGAAAAGGAGGGGAAGAAAGAAATCACCATGTCTCAGAAGCAATACATTCTAGACATCTTAAAACGTTTCGGCATGGAAGAATGCAAACCCATCGCTACTCCACTCGACGGAAATTCCAAACTGCTAAAACCGAGTGTAGAAGAAAGCCTCTCTGAAAGTGAGCAAAGAAAAATTCCGTACCAAAACATTATCGGCACACTTATGTATCTCGCCGTTGGTACTCGCCCTGACATTGCTTACACCGTCAGCATGTTAAGCCAATTCAACACTTGCTACAATCAGACTCACTGGCAAGCAGCAAAACGAGTGCTCCGCTACCTCAAATGTACTGCCGACTACGGAATCACATTCAAAAAAACAGGTAAACCACTAGAAGGCTATGTGGATGCCGATTGGGGAGCATGTCCGAATGATCGACGTAGCTACACAGGCTATGTGTTCATGCTCGCAGGAGCAGCAGTGAGCTGGGAATCACGAAAACAACGTACCGTCGCACTCAGCTCAACTGAAGCCGAATACATCGGATTAACCGAAGCAGCAAAGGAAGCAATCTATCTTAAGCACCTTCTCTGCAATGTTAACTCAAGCCCAAATCATCCCGTAACGATATACGACGACAACCAGAGCGCCCAAAAACTTGCCAGAAACCCGATTTTTCACTCTCGCACAAAACATATCGGGATACGACATCATTTCATCCGGGAGGCTCTCGAACGCAAAGACGTAGACATCAAATATCTACAGACCAGCGAGATGCCGGCCGACGCCCTAATGAAACCATTGTTTTCGAACAAGCATCGATCGTGCATCACCGACATGGGTATTGGACCCATAAAATATCCACCGTAATATCAAATTGAAGGGGGGTGTCAGTACAACCGACGCAAACCAATTTGACCTACTTGTGGGACCTGCCCAATAACCGTAAAATGTTTTATGGTTCTTCGTCTTCAACCCTTCTTCTTTATTCCGACTGCAATCTGTCGACACGAACGAACGTTACTCTCCACAGTTGTGCAGGGACTTATACGTATATTAATCACTTGATCAATTAAAGATGTTTTAATCACTACAATGTGTTTCGTCTGTGTGTCTCTCCACTTTTTCCGGATCAACGACACTTTCATCTATCTAACCCTATTCTTGAGATTAAGAAAAGACAGACGGATGATAGTGGGAATTTATAGGTCTACAATTTTTTCCAATTGCAGCCCAAATATTTATGAAAAATACATAAATTATTAAATTATCAAAAGATGATAATTTCACTAAATTTCTCATCTGAAAATTGTCTTTCTGAAGATAAATTCAAAAGTACTAGGGCAGCAATGAAAAACCTTGTGACCTGCACAGCAATTTCATGCTACCCACAGTGAATGTTTAGAAAGTATTAGGTTTCTTTCAATTATGCAAAAGTTTTAAAATGTATTGAATATTTTTTATGTTGTGAAAGTATGGTCCTAAAGCTGTCATAAAAAATCTTAAATTAAGAATCTCAGATAGAAAAATTACATCAAATAAACAGCAGCAATTTCCTATTAAACAAAATATTTGGTCCTGTTATAATCATATTACTTGCCTTAAAACAAACATGAATAAAGAAAATTCTTGCATTAAAGTCACTTTTGCCATTTCCTTGGCAAAACAACACTGTCACAACATTAATTTTCTGGCAATGAAGCAAACAAAAAATTTTACCAGAATTCAATCCCCAAGAAATAACCCTACAATATTTCCAATAATGTTTTTATTATTCATATTGAAAAGTATTTTTTATACTTTTCAATATGAATATTGAAATTGTAATAAATGTTCTATTCTGACAAGAGGAACCCAGGAGATTGTCATCACCAATTTCAATAAAATTTTGTGAACATGTAGTATTTACTTGTACTTAAACTCTACCAAAGCCACAGGACCCGCTACCCAGACAGAAAATCACAATTATAGTTTTTCTAGAACTATTAATACCTGCACAGAAGTATCATTTGTGTGTTAATGGCATAGGGTGATTAGTTAAGGTATCATGTGAAGTGCATTACTATTCAGTTCAAACCCCATGTACCACAATTCTTCTACATTTATAATTTAATCATATTATTATTAAATTTTTAAATGTACAGTTTTTAAAGTCATTGAACATTTATTTTTTATTTTGATCATTCCATATTTAGAAAATACATATAACATTATAATCACATTTTATATTGTTTAACATAATGTATTTAACATAATGGTTCTTATATTACTCATATCAATACATTTATATTACATTTCATCAGTGGCGTGCCGTCATTGGAAGCGATGGAAGTGCCGATTCCACCTTCTAATGACCTTCCCTTGTATTTTATAAAATATAAATTTTCATATTTTAACGTACTTTGAATTAATTAAAATTAATATTTTATTATACCTGCATTATGTATCTTTTACAAATTTCTATACTACATGTGAAAAAAAACGATAACATTGCTATTGTATATTCGAATAATTCGGTGGCGGAAGGAATGTCGAAACTGGGTCAGTCTCCAAGCAGCCAGATTATATAGGCATTGGCGCATGCGCTTTACAGAACACCAACGTCACCCGGTTTAGCTGGTGGATGCTTCACACATAAAGCTTCTAATTTTATATCCCGGACCGGTTGTGGGCTGTTTAGCCGCCTGCCTGCTAGATATTCGGCCGCCCTAGCCCGATTACGTGAATCACGAGTAGACTAGATCAACGGCGGGCAACCCCGGCCCGCGGGCCAGCTACGGCTCGCGAAAAGTTTCTATCCGGCCCGCGAGATCTTTAATAGATTATTAAATTGGAAAAATAACTAATTAATAGTTAATTTTCCAATTCTTTGTAATTTTCGAAAACGATAAGAGAAATAAATGTAGTATAAACTTTTTATTTATTTATTTCATATTTGCAGACTAAAAAAATTACGAGTCACAAAAAGGCGTCAATTAACTACTACGGCCCGCGGAAAAACGTATAATTTATTCTGGCCCGTGTTATAAAAAAGGTTGCCCACTCTAGACTAGATTTATAACTTAACCCAACCGATAGGAGTTTACTGGCATGTTTTTATGATAGTTCTGAATAGTTGACAGGAGTTTAAAAAAATCCATTAAAATATTTGATATATTTATTCTGTATTTAGTCTGCTCTCCCATCTTATATTACTTACGGGTTTCAATGTTAAACCGGTGATATTACGATTATAGTATGTCCCATCTGTAAGGGAATGCAGAAAAAACGTGTACAATTCTTGTATAATGTTAAAAAATTAACTGTTACTTTGGCATCATCATTTACAACCAAATTTAATGAATGAGACGTACAGTACAATGGTACAAAAAAAGCTCTAGAATTTATTTTCCTTAAATGTACGATCTAAGTATCGGTTGTCATAAAAATTTGTCTTTCCAATGTTTTCCCAAGATTACAGATATTCAAGTACAAAGTAACTGGTTTTGACTTATTTCTACTAAGAAGTAGTTAAATAATTAAGAGATTAGGGAATGGGGACATAAATAAAACCCTACTGAAAGAGCCAGAATTTTACTTAAACAAAAGCTTAACCGAACCAGTCACTTGCTCAGTACAGTGGGAAACTGATTTCCGTGTACACCTGGTACTAAAACGAATTGCAGTAGTTAGAAAACAAATGACTATTAAGTTTAACATATTTACATCTATGGTGAGGAACGTTTAAAATTTACAACGGCCCCGTCGCGTCCTTTGAGATATACTAGTGACGCGACAAAAGAGGCATTTGACATTGACCGATATCGGCACCCTCGGGATTTGGCACGGACACACCTACCTGGACCGTCTCTGATTCCATCATTAGCCACTCGTAGGGAGCTACAGTATTTCACTAAGTGGATTGTTTTAAGATTTAAAAAGTAAAGAACATTTTGTTATTTTTATGTACGTTTCTTCCCAAAGTTATATTTAATTATAAGTTTCTTTAAAAGTATATTCGTACAATTGAAGAATTTTTTGTACTAGGTATGTATTACGTATGGTTTTGTACTAGGTATGTACTAGGTATGTATTCGTCACACATTTTGTTTTACCAAGTAAGTTTTTCTGATAATTTTAATATTAGCCCTTATATCGTGGCTAGTGATTCAAAAATTTATTTTAAAAAAGTTTTGGCTCAAGACCATATAATGAAAAAGAAAACATTATTAAAAGAGAAAGACCAATGCCTAAATTAAATATAAATACGTCAACAAAAAATTTCGACATTTTGACGATAAAATTTATGACGAATGACGATTCTTTCGTAAAATTGAAGCAATTTGGAAATCAAAGAGGAATAGAATTTAACATTGATAGACAATATAAAATAAATATTGAAAATTATAAGATAATTACAATTTATAGATATATCTAAATTAATAGATGTTATATGTTTTTTCTCAAAGCGAGAATTGGCATTTAGAGGGCGTAGGAAATTTATTGAATCTAATAACGGAGGTAATTATATTGAACTTTTTTATTTATTAAGTACGTCAGATAATCTATTAAATATACATTTAAAGAAGTATACGGTTTTTACTGGCTTATCGAACAAACGAATACGAACGGGCCCTGACGCGCAATTAATTGATTGCCCCTGAAAGTCGGCTTCTTACAGAAACACAGCTTCCCTATCATCAAATGTCACGGCACGCCACTGCATTTCATATGTAAGGATTGGAAAATATTACAATAAGCAACTCAACACCATCTGTACTTTTTCCAGCAAAAAATATATTATATATACTGTATATAATATATTAGACATTTAATCAGGAAAAAAAATTAGACAAAAAAGATTATGCTTTCTGCTTGGACAGTTCAGTTTTACCAGAAGTCAGGCACAGCTGGAGTTCAATGGGTGGGTCCTTTGATGTAGAAAGGGAAGCTAATCAAAGTTCACAACTACAATTCTCTCTTTTCATTCACCAGTGACCTCAATGATGGACAATATAAATAAAAATATTAAGCATTCCAGACAATGTTTACAGAAGACATTTTTACTTATACTGCAATTGGTTTGTGAGATATATGGATATTTCAATGGCATCAATGAGCACTAGACACTGTAGCTATCTCCTTAAAACTGATAGAGAAATACAGTAGGCAATTGTAAAGATGCTATTAAAATAAACTCTAATTCACAACCAGTTGAGCACTCTAGTTTTTTGTGACGTGTTAAAATATGCATGGTTTGCAACTCAAATAGCATGAGAAAGAAATATCTTCAAAAATGTTAATGAAGTTTATTTCCCACCATCTGTTATTAAAACAAAATGTAAAGATTGTGCAAATGAAGTAGCAATGATAATTTGAGCATAGTGCACCAAACCATTATAGTCTTAACAGTTTTTATGATAAATACCACCCAAAATGTCATATTCTTGTGAAACAGTAATTGTAAGTATTTATTGCATGTACAGTAGTGAACCGAAAATCGGAATCAATTGGAGACTGGGGTTGTTCAGATTAGGGATTTGTTCCAATTACGGTTTATGTACGAAAAAATATATTAACCTGTCCGATGTTCAAATTTTTCTCCGGTGCGTGTCGCTTCGTGTTGAATTTTCGTCAATTTTAAGCCTAACGAAAATTTTTATAATAATAATCGAGGCTATCGTATCATTAAAAATTATTTCTGCATTTTGTAGAAACAAAATAAATATATTGAAGAATATAAAAACATGAAAATTATACTTTAGAAGTAAATTTAGTATCAAAAACGTTCAATTCAGCACGACACAGTCCAACTGAAAATCGTGCCGATTACCGGCGATTCTGATTACCGGGGTGCCGATTTACGAGTCTCTACTGTATATTTTTTGTGGCAAAAACTTTATAAAATATCAGGGAATACAAAAATTTAAAGAATAACATCAATAAATTTAAAGTTCAATAATTAAAAACGGCCTAAAAATTGTACATGAATTCGATAACCAAGATTAAATTATAAATGTAAAAAAAATTGTTGCACATGGGATTCAAACCCTTATAGTAACAATCTTCACACAACACCTTAACTCAGTGTTTTTCAACCTTTTTCATTGAGTGGCACCCGATTGAAAAATAAAAAATTGTGGCACCCTTGACTGGCGGTGGATCTAGAATCTGAATAAGGAAACTTTAATGGGGCAGATGAATTTTTTTGTGAAAACGAATATTATGCACAATGCTGGGGTGGGGTCCGGGGAGGGAGTTCCCTCCCCGGAAAAAAAATTTTAAAAATTGACAGTTTGAAGTAGCATTTTAATGCAAAAATAGTGTTTCTGTGTGTTCAAAATCAAAATTTAAGTCCATTTAATTTTGTCGAAATACTGACAATGAGTTATCTTGAACTACACTTAAGTAAATTTCCAAGAAAATGCCTAAGGGTCCTAAACTTTGGGACACCCCAATCATGGTGCCACGGCACCCCGGTTGAAAAACACTGCTTTAACTAATCACGCAACACCATTAACACATAAATGGCACTTCTGTGCAAGTATTAATAGTTCTAGAGCAGGACTTCTTAAACTTTTTTTATTCACGACCCCATTTATGATTGTGATTTTTTCGCGACCCAAAAAGAATATAAAATAAAGATATATAAATATTTTGTGATGATCTATTGATTAGGTAACAATATATACAGGGTGGGCCAACGAAAACGAAACGGCAGAGTGTTCCTGTTCGTCCAAGCAAATCGCTCGGACAGGTCGATTTTATTCTCGAGGGGACATCTTTTGCAATAAAGTTTTTGTGATTCTGAATACAACAGACAACAAAAAATTTTAAAAACTCATTTATTTTGTATTATCTAAACAAACATTTATTTCGAAAAAAATGTTTGTTTAGTTAATATTCAGATTCGCAAAAACTTTATTGCAAAAGATGTCCCCTCGAGAATAAAATCGACCTGTCCGAGCGATTTGCTTGGACGAACACGAACACTCTGCCGTTTCGTTTTCGTTGGCCCACCCTGTATACATATGAAAAAATATAGTTTTAGAATTTGTTTAAAAACATACAAAAATATAAAATTAAAAATTGCACAAAAAGTTGAAAAATTGTATTTATTATAGTTACAAAAATTATATACTCTATTTTTCATCAAAACTGCATTTTTTGCAATAACATAAATAAAAGAGAATATTGGGCAAAGCTGAAAAAGTAATTTCATGTAAATATGTGGTGTTGAATGGCAGAAGAACATTTTCAAACTCTCACAAATTATTTTCAATATTTTGCATTAAAATCTCGCGACCCCAAGATTTCGCTAAGCAACCCCAAATGGGTCGTGACCCATAGTTTAAGCCCTGTTCTAGAGAAACTTTAATTGTGATTTTTTCGAGAATGTTTGAATAGTGGGTCCTGCGACTTTAATTTGAGTTTAAATACAAGTAAATACTACACATCCACAAAATTTTGTCGAAATTGGTGATGACAACTTCCCAGGTTTCCCTTGTGAGTAGAATAGATTTTCATCTCCTAGTAAGCAAAAAACAAGTTCAACTTCCGATTGTACAACAATTCGAACATCTAGTTTTAGCAGACCATTCTACTGTCCTCAGAAAATAGAGATTAAAGTTTAAGGATGTTCAGCCCTTTACATGAATGTGGTCCCATGCAAACACATGCTAGTTTGCATATCAAAGGTGCATACAGTGATGCCATGTTTGGCTACTTAGCACTAAATTTAGCTCCTTTTTTACTCTTTTGTCACCAAAAAATATTTTTTACTTTTTCAATCAATCTTTAACAGAAAAAAATCCAGATTTCTTTTAGTTTTGTTTAACCACTCTGATATACTGCTCTACACAAACAGCAAATACTGTCTCCTCTTCATTTTGTTTGATTTGAAAATCATTTAGATAATTATTTTATTTTTTTTGTAAATAAATTTAAATTTTATTTGACTTTAGTAAATTAATTCAAAAATATTATAATTCAAAGATTTTGTTCACTTATTAATCCTTAACTTTGTAAATTATACAATCTTGACCTTGATCCTGAAAATTGTTAAAATGAATTTTCTATAAAGCAAACTAATTACTGTTTCCCTAGTAATTCCTATTAACATGAGTTTATGTATTTTCTTTTCATGTACACAGATTTTATCATAATTTTTCTGATATACATTTTTTAATGTATAAGTTAAGTTAAGTAAAGTAAAATTTGTAAGCAATTTTTGTTGTTATTTTTAATTACTCAAATTAAATATCTGACCTGTAATTTGGAGTTAGTACATTTTGATCTACCTTAAGGAAAAGGTTTGCCATTGCTGTACTAGGATATAAAAAGGTACTGTACATAGCTAAGTGTTCATGAACTCCAAAATAGCAGAGGTCAATAAATAGTTTGGAATTACGTTGGAGTGTTAATTTAGCATAGTAGACCTGTTTATTGTAATCGATTTAGAACTCCCTTATACTAATAACAACTCCTCACTGATAACTGTAACCCATTAAATGGGATGAATAAATAAGAACACATTAGTGAAAATTCTGGTTTAATTGATTGGTATTAAAAGCAGTGGCGTAGCTAGGGAATGCGGTAGGTGCGGTCCGCATCGGGCCCCTGGAAAGCAATAGGTCCATGGGGGCCTCAAAATCACAAGAAAAAAGACCCAAAAAAATTTTCACGGGAATCAGAACAAAGCAAAAATTTGGCATTTGGATGCTCGAGCTGGGACCCCTATTACACAGGAAAACCAGCAACTCAACTGTAATCTAGTTATACACTATATAAACCACTACACAAAAATATTTTAGTCCGTTTACATAAACAAAACAAAAAAATACCTAACACATCATTCATCAAACGAAAGAAATTGAACATCTAAACACAATGTTTTTAACGGAATAAATAAATTCAAAAGCTGAAATTTATAGAAAAAATTACTTGTTTTCATTTGGACGTTCCTGATTACCATTACGGAAAAAGGACGCCCCTGCCGAAAATTTTTTCAGCCCACAAATCTGGTTCCTCACCAGGCCCGGAGAACTGTAACTACGCCACTGATTAAAAGTATTTATTAAAACATATTTAACTTAAAAATTTCTTAAAGAATATTAATTTAATTCATCCAGTCTATAATTGTAAAATGCAAGCAATTTGAACAATTATACTGCAAACAAATAATGACTACAATGATTAATGCTTAAAGTTTAAAACACCGATAGTGAGAGTAAGGGTCCATTTACACACAACAGTGACATGCCGGCACAGTGACCATTTGGTGACAGTGACATCGAGCACAGCACAGTAATGAGCACAGCACAGTGAGGCCCACAACAGTGACGTGACCGTGCTGTTGGTGAGTCATCATGGACTTTTCTGAGGATGAATTGGCTATGATAGCTATATGTTTAGGTGAAGAAGAAAAAGAAATGCAATCAAGAAAGCATTGCAAGTGGGTACATCAAGCATGGACAAAAAATATCAACAGAATGGGAGTTTCATACTCTATAAAATTCATCCGACACAACCTTAATTACTCCAGTTAATCACGTTCATAAATCTTCAAACGTTTTCAACCCATTCTGGGTCTTCCTCAGGATATCATTGTAATAAATACACCAACATGTGAAATGGAACATTCAAATCGAATCCTGTCCAATTCAAATTACAAGAAAAAATTGAGATGATGAATCTATATTTTTTTGAATATTTTTGAATGTCCCAACATGCATTTCGTATTTTATTAAACAAAACAGAGAAAATATTCATTTTGTACTCAATGTCCATGTATTTCAAATGAGATAAATCCAATGAAACAGGGTGTTGATACACGATTTCAATTAAATGTTAGTCATCCATTGGAAAACAAAATTTACCATCAGTGAAAATATCGTTCCCGTCAAATGTACTTTCACAGTATGGTCACACCACTGCCACTGCACAGCACTGTGACGGACGAGTCTGGACAGGGTGGTTTAAAATTAGGTCAACGATTTCCCACAGACAAAAATTCACTGCACTGTACTGTACTGGCATGTCACTGTTGTGTGTAAATAGACCTTAAAAAGACAAGTTTAAAAATGCTTGTTTACTTGAAGATAATGACAATAACCAAAACTAATTAAAATTAACAAAGTTTTACAAATTTATATTGACTTGAGTTTTGGACATGCTAATTCTGATGTAATCATTAGTGACTGCAATAAGCAGATTCTACTGTATTTAAAAATTTTTCTGATCAAAACAGATTAGCAGAAAATGAATTCAAATACATAGCCAACAATAACAATTTTGAAAAATTTATTTGAAAGTACTTTCACTTACTATATGTTATAAATTCCTTCAGTTTGTAAAACTGAATGAAAAATGAAGAATCATGTGTGTTCGATCATACTTAAATATGTTCAAACATGCAATTCTTCATTAGAAAACTAAAAAGTATTTCAAATAATTTTTTTTTCATTAAATATCTGTTTTAATTTATTTAACCCGTTTTTTAATTAGGAAAAATAAATTTAATAAATAGAAAGCCATTCATAAAATAAATCCTGATCAATTTTTTTTCATGCTTAAAGCTTATAATAAAGTTACATAATTGTAATCATTATTATTTATTAAAAAATTTATTTTCTAATACAATACAAATCACATTTACTACTGCTTTAGTTTATTTTAAATTCTCTCTAACACCAGTGACAGCATTTCCTCAACAAATCATTCATCAAATATTGTAATGCCAAATGAGTTTCAACAACACAAGAAGTCAATTGACAGAAAATTACAATCAAGTTCCAAAAATATTTCCAGTCAAATAATAGCGAGGTTGTGGCAGTAGCGTAGCGAGGAGGGTGCAAGGGGATGTATCATGCACCAGGCGTCACTCTCAGAGGGGCGCCCAAATGGTCTCCAAGACAAACTATATGTGTTTCTGGAGGGGGAAGAGGGGCATCAATAAAGTGTCGGGCGCCAGTTATGTTCGCTACACCACTAGGTTGTGGCCGAAGTTTTCATCTTTAAAACATGAACATCAAACATCGAGTGCCACTATCTTGTAAGCAACGTTTGACGTTCATGTTTTAGAGATGAAAACTTTGGCTACAACCTTGCTATTAATCCCATTAGTTCTAGTTCTATAAGTAATTCTCATTAGTTCTTACTGTAATATTGTACAATAGGTACAGTACTAATAGGTGAATGCAAACTCATTCGAATATAACTTGAGAATGTCCATTACACAAGAATTTTATTGTATTATTATTTTTCAGATTTCATACTAAAGAGCTATCACTGGGACTGTGGTTCAAAATGCTTTTATATTAAAGAGAATAATAAAAAATGTGTCAAATGTTAGCATAGTTACTCGGTTGCCGTGATTCTAAACAATCAAAATTCGGAATAGAATACAGTGGAACCTTGCATGAGTATTTCGCATAACTAGCAAAACAAATTGTAAAAATTTGCCTTGCTTAACGAGCAATATTTCGCATAACGAGTGACGAGGAGAGGGGAAGTCCCCGAATTGTGTGCACACGGCATGCTCCATCAGTCTGTATCTCCTTCTGCTAGCATCTTAGTGTCGCTTGTGATCACATATTTTTCCAAACTTGTGTTCACACAATTACTTATAAACATCAACAACCAAAGCTCGTTATATAATAAACACGCCAAACGATATGACCAATTCCAAATTAAATTTTAGAAATGTCTGAATTAAAAATTAACTATTTATAATTATTAAATTTAATATAAGATGGAAACATAACTGCCTACCTCTAGTCAAATTAATTAATTTCTAATATTTAATTATAGCCTTTACATAACCCAAGAATTTGGCATATCGATTGGAGTGTTTATCAAACATATTAGCTGTGATTTTTTTTTGTTTCTGCAAATCAAATTCTCATTCCAGGATGGTTCATTCCATGCTAGAAGAAAGATGATGATGATGATTCATGCTCCTTAACAGTGTATATTGTACAATTTTTTTTGAGTAAACATTATACATAAAACATTTGAGCATTTTTTTTAGCATGGAACGCATTATCATATTTTACATTAATTTCTATGGGAAAAATTGTTTCGCTTAACGAGTGTTTTGCATTATGAGTAAGACTCTGGAATGAATTTTACTCGTTAAGCAAGGTTTCACTGTATCTGTACCAAAATAACTTGGTTTAGGAATTAAGAAAGACGTAACAGAATACTTTTATACTCTAAATCCCAGTAAAATAATTGAAATAATTAATCGAACTACTGTGTTTTTCTTACAAGATTTCCCAAACTTTTCATTCGAAATAAATAAAACAAATGATGACAACTTTTCTCCTAACAAAACCCTTAACTATTCAATTTTACAGTATTTAATACAATACAAATTGTCTTCAAATAACAGAATTTATAACTTTTAATCCTAAAAGAAGACGTAGCATTGTTGTCAAATCATAAAACTTAACGGCATAACATCTTACAAGATAAAATGTCTTTAACAATGTATCCTTTGAATTCTTTCAACCTAAACGAGTTTGCAAAAGCATTATGCAACTGCAATCAAACAGAAATTGCATAATTAACACTTTATTCACCATCTTAATCGGTTCAGCATCGAATTACTTTAAAAAATCCATTACAATCCAGCCATTACCGAAACTGTTCCAGATTGGTTTGTATTTAAAATATTCCAAGAAAAATGAATCAAAGAAATTTGACAATTTGTCCTTACGCATCATATGTGTTATCTGTTTATCATCGATACACGCTCCAAACGTAATTTCAGCGCTGGAAATAAGAGCAGAACGATGTAAACGGAATCTGTTACGGCTTAAGACAGAGGATGCGGGTCAACGTATTCTTATTTTAACTCAATTTTAGATGTTAGACGAGAGCAACCTTTTGTGTCGAAATGAGTTTACTAAGCCTATTAAAATAACCGGGTTACATTCTAATTTACACATTTGACACTTACCGACTGCGTATATACTTAATGATATTCAGAATGACATTTAATGTACGACGTTATTTAATATTTACTTATTGTTAATCTGCTTAGAGTTGTCATCGAGCATTCGTCTTTTTAAAAATTACAAACACAAAGCCACTATCGCCATTCTTAGCCGACGCTTGTTTAGTTTGTTAAATGTGGCGCCTTCTGTCGGTCGCGATTTCAATAATCGTTTACGAAATATTCGCCATACGTAATTGAAATGTTTATAGAATGTGCTTGTCTGTTTGTCGACATGTCCAACGTATTCGGATCAATACGATATGTAAACCATTTTAAAATCCGGAATTTTTACAGATGTGTCTGCTTATTTGATCTTTATTGCTTTGCATTTTCTATATTTTACTATTATAATTACGAAATTACAACTACTAATTGTATTTTTTTTTAATTTATTAATAAAATGAATAGCTTGTATTCTATTCTTAAGATAACGTTCGAATTATAAAATTATAAATAATTTTATTGAAATAATTTATTTAAAAAAAACTTAAATAAAAGAACAATTTTATCGAAGTATGCGTACTACGATACAACCCAAAATGTTTACATTAGTAATTTATTTATATTATACAATAGAGGACACAAGGAAAGAGAATTAACATCCCAATTTCCTATAGAAAGTCCCCCCTGGAGGCATTCCACCTAGCAGATAGCACAAGTGTTATGTTTATTGCCTTGTTTTCATCAATTCAATTACTTGTTTATGTATTTTTCTTCAATTAGTATGCTCGATATTGCATAATATAATCTTTTCCCTTATTTTACGCCGATTGACAGCAATGCTGGTTTTAAATTTTCTTAAAAACTTTTTCCGTAGTGTGTAGAATTCTTTTTGCAACTTATAAATGCAAATATTTTTTCATGCCTTGGACTTTTTTTTTTTAAACTCTTTCTGCCCTGTGGGCACTAAGAGGGCCTCTTTTAGAAAGCCCATTATGGGTTCGGCCAGGCCCACAATGGGGCGACCGGGTGGTGAGGGACGGGGCCCGACATATCCGAACGGACCACCCCCCGAAAAATTCCTGGGGATTATTCGATCCCGGGTCCCCCAGAGCGGTAGGCTGCCACCTTGACCGCTCGGCCATCCGGCCGTCTCATGCCTTGGACTAGCGCTATTAGTAAAACTTGTTTTATTAAGTTAAGGTCTAGGAAAAAGCCTTCTAGGAGGTCTTTTTAAGGGTAATTGGCCCCTATTCAGGCATTACAGACGTGGAGAAAGCCCGTGACCAGCCCGTTCTGGTGAGGCGCGAACCCATGACCGAACTCCTGTAAGTTCGCCGACCTTTAGGGGGGAATCGTTAATCCCGCGACAGGATGGTCTAGGGTCGTTCGCGTGTGGGTGTGAGGGAAGATGACACAGACAATAAGTGTCTCACAAAGAAATCCGTTTATTTAAACATAAAACAACTCACACTATGCACAGATCGTTACAAAGGTAAATGTTCGAACGTTTTTGTGCCGATGTGTTTCCTATCGTCGCTCGATAGAAGGCCCCGGGGCAGTGGCTGGTGCAGCGACTCGTCGGTTGGCGTCGGCGGACCTTTCGATGGACACCTTGGAACACCTCTTGTCTCCCTTGAAACCTCTCGGAAAAGTCTCTTGTCCTTCCAATTCGGCGATTACTTCAATCTCTCTTTTTCGTATTGTTCATGTTGATTGGCTCCACGTCCTTCCTTTCTCTCTTCTCGATTGGTCCCTCGCTTGTTTCTAAGCGAAAAACGACCACTGTTCGAGTCACGAGAAAGAACCACCTCGACACCCTCCGTTTACTCAGGTTGGAAAGAATTGATGGACCTTTGAAACTTGCGCTCATATTTTCCCCATTGTTGTCTAGTCTGAGAGATTTTTGAAATTTAATGCTTCGATGTGATGTTCCTTTTCATAATTAACTTTTCCCTTTTTCCTAATTTTAATGATCTAAATTTCATATACGAGCGACTTGTCAAAGGTCCATCTATACTGGAGGACATTCGTCTACAATCATTACTCATTACAATTATTGCGTTTTATTTTACATTAGGCTCTTTGTGCCTTTCGACATCTTTCTACTTTTTTTCATGCGTCGCGGTTTCAAATGACTAACGCGTCTAATACGATCTTTGATCGGCTTTTGTCTCTTTTAACAATGGACGATTTTCTACATTCGTTTTAACAATTTTCTAATATAAATAATTAATGTTAACCCGTTTTTGGGACTTCACACTCCCAGTGTTCAGAGAACGAAACCGCTTGGCTACTGGTGGGCTTTTAAGTGAAGTCCTAGAACCATATTAAGAAATTTTCAAGAAGAAAAGAGGCATGGCAAACAACTTTGGATTCATGTTTTACGAAAGTGAATATCTTCAGCCTATCCAGCCATCAGTGGCGAATAACTCGCAACTAGTGGTGGATAATCACACAGGTGCAAGAAGCGCGCGCTTGGAGCATCGGAAAGTTAGTAGATTCAAAAAGAGATACATTAGAGATATAACCTCAAACACAGATATCATCGCCATCAAGACAATTTTCAGTAAAGTTTCTATAACTTTAATAACTGACGATTAAGATTTTCTTTCATACCTCGAGAAAATATCTTAAGTAATAAATATTAATAACATTTAAAATTTTTTGTGCGTGTAGGTATGTACTTGCTATCTGGTCAAACAAACGCAGTTTATCTCTTGCAAACTGCAAATTCTGAAAGCGAATGACAATGGTTAGTTTTCAATCAGGAATGAAAATTTTAAGAATGAAAAGGTATAGTTTTTAGTGTCGCTTTTTTTCTTTTTTTTTGTTTTTTGTAAAGAAAACATTGTAAAGTAAGTATTCGTGTATTACATTATTATTGATCACTGGTTATTAGATTCTACTGCATTTTACAATACAAAACAGCTGAATTCATACAAAACAGTAAAATACATTGCATTTTAGCCGATTATTAAAATCATGCTACCGATTTTAAAAACTGATCGGTAAGTATTTTACTTTCTCTCTGTTATGTATCACAGATGGAAAGTGTAGTGATCGATTAAAATGACACTCCCAGATTTTTACATTTTTGGACCTTGAAACGTTAAGAAATGAAAAAAAAAAAAAAAAACCTTAGGCGGTTTTTCTGTATATATGAATGTTCTAATGCATTTCTGTGTGTGTTTGGGAGACACAATTTTGTTCCCCTATTTTGAAGGTTAAGTATTTTATTTCGGATTTTCTTGACCCGTGCGATCTCCGCTCTTACACGAGTCTTTTTCTTTCTTTCTTTCTTTTTTGTTAATATGGAGACTCTAGCCTGTTGGCTTTTACACCAGTCTGGCGGTGCCAGCTTCGTAACAATCCGGGCCGCAGATATCCGAAATCATATGTTTAAAAGATATAGATAATACTGTATTTTATTTTATTTATACTCTCGTCGACATTTGAATCACAAAAACTGCACAACACGAGTTTCAAAGATAACTTCGGGTTATTCCGATAAACGAATAAAATTGGCTACCAAAGTTTTTTATTTATATTAAACACTCAATTTTCGTAAGAACTATTTTTATATGCTAAATTTTAGAAACGGCAACAACTAAGAAAAAGCTAATTCCAGTATTTTAAATTTGATTTAAAAACTATGACGTCATAAGTTATATTGATGTATAATTTTCGAAAATACAATAAATTTTAGTGAAATTAATTTATAAAATCGATAGTTACGTATAATAAAAATAAAACAAAGATTACTTATCCAGAAATTTTTCTAATTTTAGAATTATTTTCAACTCCGGTTCTAACTTCTCACAACTATTAAAATTTTAAATTAAACATTTTTACTAATTATTTATAAAAATTAATATTTATTTTCAATAAATATGTATTACTAATTTTCTCCGGATCATCGAAAGTTTATATTAATATACATATATTGTATATAATTTTCCTATATCGATCGATTTTATGAACCAATTAAAATGGCGGCGGTATAGTCGCTATTATTTGAAAATAAGTAAATGGACAATGTTAATATATTTTTTTATTTTCAATAATAAAAGTAACGGTGAGTGAAATTTATTTGCGTATTTTCTTTATTTAGTGTGAACGTGAGTTGTTTACAAGTTATCGAAAGGTCACTTTATCCCGAGAATAAAAATAATCCGGCGAGTAACGTCATATGGCATCTGACAGGTTATTTTGAATGTAATTGATTATTATGTAATTGGAAGATGTTATATTTCTATATTAGTAATTAATTACACGTGTTCGAACAATTTATGATAAAAAGTATGAAATATTGAAAGGTAATTAGTCTGAAATTCCAAATGTTTATTATTCAAAATATATAGAATTTCAGATGTTAGTTTTACTTAACAGAGCAAATAATAAACTTAAAGGTAATAACATATTTGAATACATTTGATACTGAGCAGTTGTTAGTATGAAGTACTCATTAGTATAATGTTAAATTAATTATAGTTTTCTGTGTAAACTTAATTTTTGATTCTGTTTATAATTCTTATCAAGATAATTGATACTTCAAAAATAGAAATTGGAGATGA
This sequence comes from Centruroides vittatus, assembly GCF_030686945.1. Lineage (NCBI taxonomy): Eukaryota > Metazoa > Arthropoda > Arachnida > Scorpiones > Buthidae > Centruroides > Centruroides vittatus. The sequence goes on along the minus strand of NW_027122650.1, from coordinate 1,010,863 downwards.
ATAATGTGAGTTAAAATTTTCTCATTGGATGATATGCTTATTGAATGAGCGTAGTGTGTGATGAATCAGTGTAACAATAACTCTTGATAAATAAGAACACAATATAAAAAAATTATTGATGATACCCGGTGTCTGAAAAGAACTAAGGGATAATGGAATGTATTAGGGTGGATCCGCATGTTTGCTGTTTGTCGAATGCTGAATATTTGCATTTCTTCTTTATTTGCTATTTTAAAGTATTTTCATTGAAGATATACTGTACAATGATATAATTGCTTTATCTTCTATAGAAATAAATAAAGTGCATTGTATCTATCCTGATTAATATTTATCAAACTTTTGCTTGTTTTTTCTCTTCTTGCAATATATTATTTGTATTATTATGTTCTAATCATGTTTGCAATGTAATGTTATAAACAATAAATCTATTTTAAATATTTATATTAATTTTATTTCATATATTTCTTTAAATTTAAATCATAAGCATTTTATTAAATAATTCTTTTCAATGAAGGTATTTATGATTGATTTTTTCATGGTTATACTTATAATTTTAATGATAATCATCTTCCCATAATTTATTGTTTTATTATAAATGTAAGTTCGAAGATTTTGTTGTTGTTTTTATGTCAGCACACTATTGACTTTAGAGTACATCCAAATCTGTCAATTACAATCTGTAAAACCTCCATTAAAATTATAAATCATAAAGTCATTTTGAATGCTTATTGTAGACATCTTATATAAAAAAAAATATTAACAATAAATTATATATTAAAAACTTAATGTTAAATAATTAACAATTTCCACATCAGAAATAGGATTCAAAGTAATAATCTAACAAGTAGAAATAATACCTTAACATATTTTACCATTATATCTGCAGAATGATGATAAATTCTTCAATGGAATTTATATGTAATAGTTACACTAAAAAATTTTAGTATGTTCTACTAATTTACATTTGAATTTTAATTATTTAAGAAAATACTATAAATACAAGATTACACATCACATTTAAATTGTTCTGATGATGATAATTTTAATGCAATTTATTAGGATTTAAGTCAAGTTTAATTCATAAATTTTTATTATATAAATAAAATATTTTATTTAATTCAATTTAATAACTGTTAATAAATAAATTTCTGAAATTAATTGTGCTTTGTTTTATTTATTTTTGAGACTATATAAAATTCCAGAAGAAAACTTTAGTATAAATTAATGCAAAAAATATGAAAATAGTAATTTATTAAAAATAGACATAAGCTTATTGTTTCCTAAATATATTTCAGTTTAACATAATTCAACATTTTGAACATTTTAATATGAATCTAAAGTTCAAGAAAAGAATAGACTTTTAAATTGAAAGCATTCATTGATTTTAAGCATTCTATTAAATGTTTTTTTTCAAGATGATTCAAGTTAAATTAGAAAACATTTAAGAGCAATTAATGTTTTACAAATAAAGCTATGAATGCCAAAACAATGTTAAAAAAGTTGGGTCTAATTCCTGACATGAGATTTTGGTGTTCATATTTGTTGAGATTTGTACTTGAATTCAGTTTTCTAAAACAGTGTTGTTATTTTAACATTAATTAGGCATTTAAATAATTATAATAATTATTTTAAAAAAGAAAACAAACTAAGGATAAAAAGAGAGATATTGTGTTACTAATACTTCAGGTATGCTGTATATCATATAATTATATACAATAATTAAGTTAGCTTTTATCTTAAAATATTTGTAGAATAATAATAATAATTTAAAAATATGAACTGCTTATAAGTTGTTGAATCCTTCAAAATAAATATTACAACTCTAAAGAAAACAGTCAAATTTAAACAAGTGAATATAACAAATTTTGTTTATTGCAGTTAAATTCCATCTGTGAATTATTCAAATATTATTTTGTGTTATTTATGTCTAAATGAGAAGTTAAATACTGAAAAGTCTTTAAATAAGAGGAACATTTTACAACTTTAAAATGTGTGTAGATGCCATAGGTATTTGAGTGTGTATATTTACTTAGACAATTTAGTGATACCAATATTTTGTATTTTGTCATATTACTATTTTTTAATGTTGTTAAACACTTGATAATATATATTTTTATTTTTAGAATTACTGAAATGGCAACTGTAATGTCAGCAAAACTTGCTTCCTGTAGTGAAGACATAAAGATCTGGGATTCATTGTCATATGTAGTTGCACATCGGTTTTCTCCATATTCGTCTTCCATACGCAATTTGAATTGGAGTCCAGATTATATCCTTTTCTTTGTAATTTTTTGTAATTAATTAGTATATATATATATATATAGCTATATTATAAATTACATAAATTTAGATTTATGTAAATTCTTTGTATCTTTTCTAGAATATTTGAGTTACAAAACCATTTGTAATGTACAGTACCAGTGTACCAAACCAATATGTTAATTTTATACAATGTATTTTCTACATAAAAATTGGTATTGATCATTTATATATAAATGACCAATACCAATATATCATCATGCCATATACCATTATATTTTTAGTTTTATTTCTTTTTGATGAATGAATTATGTTACATAATTATCTCTTCAAATTCCTTTTCCATGATTGAGATTTTTCTCTTAAAGTGGTAAGTCTAACCTGACAATATAAATGAACTTTAGTTTGTAAATGTTTATTACAGTTAATTAATTAATTAATTAACTATAATAAACATTAATTAACTACTAATTAATTAATAGTTAATGTTCATTAAATATGTATTGCTTGTTTGCTTATTTCATTGCATGATATATTTTATTTAATTACTGTATAAGCACTATATGTTGACATATATGTAACTTATAAATACAAATTTATACTGCATCAATTGAACATTACAATACTTTAGAATTATATATAAATTGTATTGTTCTTCGTCAAAATTGTATTCCATGTTTATTTATCATAAATAAGGAGAAATTTTTTTATAAATGTCAAATATTAACATCTAAAACCTGTAGTTATATATTAAAGCCAAATAATTAATAGTAGTAGTAATATAGCCTGATATAATCCAGCAATCATTTGGCTTTAATTTATAAAGATCACTAGTGAATATTATTATACATTTGATTATTTACTGCATTAAAGTATTTTTAAGTTGATTTGGATTTTCAGTAATACCATTTTGTAACTGTATAGCTATATGTATATATTAAGTGTTCTTTATTTTGACAAAAAAATTTTTTGTCAAAATGTTTGTGTCCACTTTCTAAGTTTTTTGCATTTGATCAGAATTACTCAAATATGAAGTCACATCTCAATAGGATGAAATTAACCATGCTGACTTGAGCTTGAAACTTGAATATGAAGAATAATTCACTTGGGGATATTAAGCAACACTAAAAATCAATAACTAAGAAATATAACATTTTATTAAGTTTTTGATTTAGTAGGTGTCTGTAACATTCATTACAAGATTAGAAATTGCTGTGCATACTTTCTCTTCAATGCTTTTTTTTTTTTTTTTTTTGCAATTTGGATATAGCCTTCGATGGTCTTGTACACAATGCAATGCAAACTCCTTTTGTCCTTTATTCACAATCAATAAAAATTTGAAGACTGATAGTATTGATAGTAATAGGTATTGATGTTAATCCATCCAATAGTCAGATTAACAGCTCTTTCAGTGGAGGCTTTTACAATTCTTAACATGTTAATTGTCCTTTGGGCTGCTAAATATGAAGTGTTGTTTTTCCACATTGTAGGACATTCCTGGAGAAAATTTGTATTTATTTGTAGCTGAGAAAAGAATCTTCTTTGAATTGAAATATAACAATATTTTATATTTTAATTGAATGAAGAGTTCAGTTTGAAGTTCTTCAGATAAATGCCTACAAGTGTTGGTTATGCTTCTTTAAAGCTGCTGTAGAAATAGTTGTAAATGTCACTATATAAAAGCTCCTAATCAAGAAACAGAAATCTTGATTAGGGAGCTTTTACAGCTGCATTGCACGTAAGCCATGGTTTAATGTAAACTATTACAATAAATAGAGAAATATCATGTAAAGCTTCTTCTCTGATGGATAGTTTAAATTCTGACCTTAAGAGAAACATTTTTAGGGAATAAATTGCTCTTTCCATCCATTAAGCACGATGCAAAGCCTTCTCACTTTTTCCAAAAAGATCATGCACTCAGATCTACAAGATTCACACTCTCATTTATTCTCATAATTAGCTTAACCTCTTATTTTGTATGTTGTAAAAACACACTATTCTTGGAACTGCATAATTTATATGACATAATGTTAGTGTGAAGATACACAAATACATCTAGTACAGCCAGAAACTGAACACAAACTGACAGTGCTCCACATGTAATGACTAATCCAGGTCTGCTGAGTGAAGTGCAGTATGTCCAGAAGTGTTTTTGACACATTGACACTCAAGACGGCATGGGTTAATATTCATCAATTGCCGAGAAATGGGGGACACACTAATGTTTATATAAAGTATAATCATAAATTATATTTTGTAATTCTTAATTGGTTTACTGTCACATCTTGTGAGTGTGCCTAAAAATGGAGAAGTTGTTAAAACAACATACATTAAAAATTCGAAGGCTGATAGTATTGATATTAACTTAGGGGTAAGTAAATAGCAAGATTAGTTTATTAGTCTTGTAAGTAAATAGATATATTATACTTAATAAAAAGTTGTTTTATATAAAGTAGACCAAATATCCAGCAAACCTGGGACCAGAAGTTTGGATTTTCCAATTTTTTGGACACAGGATAAATATATACTAAAATGTAAAATAAACAATGGAAAAATTAAAAGTGAAATTATATTTAACACACTATGTCAGCCTCACATTAAAACATGGTGCCATGGAAACTAAAACAAAGCAGTTGCAAGGTGAACTACAGCTGTACTACAGCCTATCAAATCCAAAACTAACCAGTTTCAAAAATAGCAAGTTTTGTAGTAACTCTGGATTTCTGGAAGCCAGATATTTGGTCTATATTGTATATGCTTCATTTTTTGTCTTAATTAAAAACTGAATAAGTTGTGAAATAATTTACAAAATAAAAACATTTTCCTTTATATTTTCATTCAATTAATCTTTATTAACATAGGAGAAATCTTCATTTATCTAGGGAAGTTATATTATAAAGTACAGAACAAAAATACAATGTGTTATAAAAATTACTAAAGATTACAATAAGATTGTTATAAATAATACAAACACAAGAATATTTAGAACAAAGTTTCATAATTTATACAAATATTTTAGAAAACAGTCTTATTTTAAATCAATCAAAAAATGAATATTATAATAAATAAGTTAAATGATTATAACAAAAATAAATAGTTGAGTTAGTTTTTAAAGATATTTTAGAAAGTTGTAAATAACAATTGTTATCTGGCAAAACTCCTGCCCAAAATACTTTAACCTCAATCTCTGGTAAAATTTACATTTTAAAAGAAAATGTGATGTGTTCAGTTCTTTACATACTAAACAGATATTTGGGAAAAGTTTAACAATTTGAATTTTATAACAAACACTAAATTTATTTAATCTCACTTGAAGTATTAAAGAAAAAACATAATGTAACTTAAAATGGAATAGGTAATGGACATTCTTAAGAATACATGAATACCAAGAATAGAAGGTAGATACAGTACAGCCACTTTGTCTTGATTGCATTGGAATTAAAACATTATAAAGTAAATTTATATTGAATATACAAATTTACTTTATAATGAAAGTTTATATTTTTATTGTAAATTATTTCTTGCAATTTTATTACTTATATTTAATGCCACATACAATATTAGAACTTTATTTATAATGAGATTCCTTCAAAATATCATTTATATCCTGTAGATTTTAATTAAGACATGCTCTCTTCTTAATAAATAAAACAAAAAAAATATCCTTTTATGCTAAATATTTTATTTTGTATGTATAAAGTTTTGAAAGATTGCATATGCACATATGTTGCTATAGTTCAGTGTTCTATTTAACTGAAAGTTTTTTTTAATTCTCTGAACATTAATTTTTTGAAAGTTTTTCATAAAATTTTATCAAGAGAATTTCTGTATATATTTTTTAACAAACTACAAAATTTTAAAACAAACATTTTTCATAAATTTAATTTCAATATATAAAATTGTTAGTATTTAAAAAATTTACCTTTTAAATCAAATTTTGATAACTTATTTTTATACTTTCATTTGTTTTTTTGTTATAATTATTTATATAACTTTACTTGTAGAAAAAAACAAAAGCAGTATTTATTATATATTTATACTTAAAAATTTACTATTATTTAAATAAAAATTATCTGGTACCAGAATTTTGAAATGTTTGAATTGTTAATTTATATTTGATTCATAGTTTTGCAATAAAAATGATATCAATGTTTTATATTGGTGATGAAATAAAATGACCATGTTTTGTTATTAATTTCTGAAGTAATTATATTTTATACAATGAAAATTATAACAGATATTTGCATAATAAATATGGAATGTTTTTAAGCAATATTTACTTACATGTACTGTATTTATGTATATAATTTTTCTCATTGATATTTATTTTATAAAACCATCATTATTTCATGCTTATAATATTTATAGATAGTTCACACTTATGCAAGATTTGCAAATAATAATCCTCAAATACTTGGAATTGGGGGAAATAATGGCACAGTTCATGTTTGGAATTTAAAAATTCAAAAATCCAAATCTGTGTTTACAGTAAGTAGTTCATGATAAATTAAAATTGAATTAAATTATAATCAACATATATATATATATAATATATTATACAAAGGTAATTCTAAAAGTAAAGAATGTTTGTTTCTTTAGATATTTTTATTTAAGATAATGAAACAAAACTTATTTTCAGCACATATGAAACTTAGCTATTTTTCTACGTAGTCGCCATACAAAATTAAACATTTGTCATAGCGTATCATCAGCTTTTCTATGCTTCTGCACACTCAGTTACTGCCAAGTTCTTGAACCAGCTATTAATGGCCTCTTTCAGTTCGTTCTCACTTCCATAGTGATTCACGGCCAAAAAGTCCTTCAATTTTGGGAAAAGATCACTCAGAGCCAAGTCTAGGCTTTAAGAAGGATGTTCAAAAACTTCCCACCTAAACTGCTGAAGCAAGTTCTTCATCAATGCAGCAGCATGCGGACAGGTGTTATCCTGAAGAAGCACAATGCCTCTGGACAACGATCCCCGCCATTTGTTTTGAATGGCACGGCGTAGTCAGTAAAGGATCTGACAATAAGCCGCTGCATTTATGGTCTCCCCTCTAGACATGTAGTCGATAAGTAGGATGCCCTTTTGATCCCAAAACACTGTAGCCATAACCTTTTTGGTACTCAGAATTTGTTTGGCTTTTTTTGGTCTTGTTGGGGATCCGGAATGATACCATTTCATTGACCGGTGCTTTGTTTCTGGAGTTTTATGCGAAATCCAGGTCTCATCACCAGTAACAATGTGGTTCAAAAACTCCTCGCCATCCTTGTTGTACTGACTGAGAAAAGTCAAGTGCAGCTCTCCATCAGATTTTGTTTGTGTTCATCTGTCAAAAGTTGAGGAACCCACCTGGCACACACTTTTCTGTAGCCCAAATTACCACTAACAATGCCATAAAGAACTTTGTTTCTTGAAATTTCAGGAAAGATAACTGAGTCCATCTATAATGAAATGTCTGTCCTGTTGAATTTTTTCCTCAATCCTTGATTTGAGTTTGTCAGTCATAACTGAAAGTCAGCCCGAGCGTTCTTCATCATGAATATTTATTCACCCATCATTAAACATGACGCATCATTTTTGAACTGAAGCTTCATTCATCACATTGCTATAAACCTTGGTTATCTGTCTGTAAATTTCAATAAGGCGGATTTTTTCGCATTCAAAAAGCATATTACACTACGAATCTCACACTTGATGGGATCTTTAATTTTGTCACACAATTCAAAGTCACACTATAAACAATAAATGATCATTGCAGCTACCTGTTAGCATCAAATTGGCACCAAAAAAAAAAAAATGGAAAGGTCTATGACGTGCTGGGGGGGGGGGGGGAGAACTGCGCAGCTCATAAGATGAAAATGTTCTTTTCTTTTAGAATGACCCTTGTAATTGACATTATGAAAATACATATTTACATATTTAAATATTTGAGATAAATTACTATTATTTACTTAATAATATAGAAAACTAAAACATTAAAATTGCCAATAAAAATTTTTATATGTTTATTTAGAAGCACACAAATGAAATTACTTGTCTTCAGTTTAATTGGAATGATTCATATATTGCATCTGCATCATCAAATGGAAATATTATTTTGCATAATGTATTGAAGAATGAAGAACATGCATTATATTCATCACCAAGACCAGAAGTAAGTGACTTTAAGTTTTGTACACATAATCAAGTAATTTATCGTTTTAATATCATCCACATACAGTATATGTCAATATCCTCAAATAGTAATGGACCTTGAATAGTAACTACTACTCTTTACATCTTGAAGTAGTAATTGTCCTTGAATAGTAACCATCTACTATTCCAGGATTTCTGAAAACAGAAAAATAATATAAAATTAATAAGTATCACAAACTATGATAGGTAGGTACTGTATTTATTTAACAAACTAACTTTAAAGTGTGATTTACACTGAATGCAAAGGGTGTGAAATGTAACAAAGCAAAGAGAACAATCAAAGAAATGTGAGTGCACAGTACATAAGCTCACAAAGCTCACATTTTTAACTTCCTTTGAGAAGTTAAAAATTTCCACATCAGCTATTGGGAGTATATGGCAGTTAGAGTGCATTGGCAAGCACAAGCCAATGAAAACAATGTTTTCATCTCAACTAGAATTTTCAATTCATAGCATTAAAAAAAATGGTGAATGTGACAAGCTGGGAGAATGACCTAAAATTTATTTTAAAAATTGAGAATAGATTTGTTTTGTATAACATGGCTTTAAATGAGTACAGGTTTCAAAAATCAAGAAAAAAGGTTTAGAGAGAAGTTCAAGAGGTATGAACAGTGAGTTACACTTACCACCATTTACAGTGTTAATGAAATTTGTTTCACTCACTCCATTTACTTTGAAAGCAGGTACAGATGGATATAGTTCAATAATGTCAATTTTAAGAAATTATAACTTATAATGGTTATTTGAAAAACAAAAATATCTAAATATTTATCTAATCTTAAGAAGATTCTGGGATAATAACCGAAAATTTAAAATTCTATCAAACTCATTGACAAATGAAAATTTTAAAATTACCCCAAATTTTTGATTGGCTGAAAGTCAAACAAAAACAGACTGTTATTTCAAGAAAGTATTCATCAGTCTAATTCCATTCTATTAAACTTTTCTCCCTCTCTCTCTCACTATCTACAGGTATGTAAAATTTTCTGACTGCAAAATTGAAAAATATCGTATGAAATTTTTGTGCATCAGACTATTGAAATGTTATGTACTAGATTGATAAGTTAATTGCAATTGAAATTAGAAATGAATGAGTTTGCTCTTGAACTTAAAAATATTAAGAGCAAACTCATTTATTTCTAAAGCTTCTCTTAAAAGAGAATCATCTTTATCCTCTCCTTTATGCAAACTTTACAGTTTTGTATATGTAGGCATATTCTGCTATAAAGACTAGTGTCAGAATCCTGATGTTAACATAATTAATTGGTTGTATAATGTAATCATGAATCCTTCCAATAGCAAATAACATTCCTTATAAAAATTAAGACTCTGCTGTTCTTGCAAGTTTTAATAGATAATTTAGAAGTATTTGATTTTCCATGTACTTACATATGTATTTCTTACAAATTGTTATTTTAATTTACTTCTTATCCATATGATAAAAATTTTATATACTTAATAATAAGTTAGTGCTTGACATACTCTACAAATATAGCAGAAATAACAGTAAATAAATATAATGTTAATTAAAAATACTAGTAGTAAAACACATCCTACTTATTTAGACTTTTTCAGCTTGTTCAGCTCAGTTTCAGATTATTTCAACTTGTTTCGAACTTTAAAAGAAAAGATATTAATTTAATTTTATTTAATTTGTAAAAAAACTTGCTTTAGAACATGTAATACTTAAAATTTAAATATTTATATTCTTTTTGAAGTATCTTCTCTTTTAATGTTTGACTATACATAAACTGAAAACTCCTTAATAACCAAGCAAAAAATGCATTTTTATTAATATTTTAATTAAAAGTATACTGATTTAACATTTATCCTATCATATTCTTATAGTATTAATTTACAGAATATGCAGGAAATTTTATTTTTATAACATTAGAAAAATTTAGAATTACCATATTTAATCAAATATAAGATGCCATCAAATCTAAGACCCACCTTAATTTCTACTTGCTCATTCACAGATTTTTTTTCTTCATTTTTGAAAAAAAAGACAACTTAGACAAATTTATTGCACAGTAAAGTATGTGCAATAAATAACACTATCTTCCATAGTATCAAAGACAAAAATCTCTTCACTTTTTATGTTAGGATCTTCTGAATCAACACTGAATTTGATGTTTATATCTTTTCACATGTAGTGATCTTCAGTGTTATTTCAAGCATTGGAAATGCAAAATTTCTTGAAAGAGTGCTGCACAACTTTTTTCTGCAATTTTTATCCAAGTAGTTATGATGTTATTGAAATAGACTAAAAAGATTGAGCTAAGTATTGAGCTCTTAAATATTTACTATTTTGAATGTTAGTCTAATAAAATTATTAAAATGACACAATGGAATTAATGATAGAGAAATAAGATGCATGGATTGCACTAGACATTGCTAATTATGACATATATATTGAATCTAAGATACACCCTATTTTTAGAGATGCTTTAAACCTGAAAAAAGTGTCTTACATTCAAGTAAATATGGTAATTAATTAATTCATTTTAAAATAAATTGTGTATTATATTAGGTATTCATTTGTGTAAATTATATTAATTTTGTATCTATCTGTATATCAGATTATAACAAAATATTTTTAATATTTCAATAGTGTATAAATGCTCTTCAGTTTAGTTATGTTAAAAAATCAGTTTTGGGAGCAGTATCAGCAAGTGGAAGTCTCTCATTGTGGGATATAAATGAATCAAAGTTATTGTATAGCTTTAAACAATCTCATACATCTCCAGCTACAGGTATAGCCTTTTCACCAGTTAATCATCTTTTAGTTGCAAGTGTGGGACTTGACAAACGCTTAATATGTTATGATCCACAATTGAGAAGGTAAATATAATATTTCTGATATATTTCTATTTTGTTTGAAAGATTTATATTTTAATAAATGTATTTAAATCATATTAAACTTACATAGTATATCTAATTAACTTTGTCAATTTAAGCAAAAGTGAATTTGTTCTTGAAATTCTATATTTTTATTACATAGTCAGGATTTGCAATTAGTTTTTTCAGAAATAAAATATTTCATTGTGTTGAGTGTTTATGATATGAGCTCAGGATTTAAAAACGCTTTAATGCATTAACGATTTAGAATTTTACACTTTATTTTTAGATATTTATTATTTTACAGATAAATATAATTATTAGATTTAAGATTTTTAGTGTCAATATAATTCATTACAGATGAGTGATTCTTTTGTTGAAATTCCATTACACTTCATGATTTATTAAAGATAGAGTGAAAGTTCTGTTATCATTTAATTTATTTTAATAAAATATAAACTAATAAGTAGAAATTTAAAATTTTGCACATAATATCAATATGTTTAACAATATTATTTTTTAAATATGAGGAATGATGACTTGTATTTTTGAATATCATCATTTATTATCAACAAACTATAAAACAATACACTTAATAAAAATTATTAGTGATTTTTTCTTTACAAAATTTATGTTAAGTACAGATTATCAGATAAATATATTGTTAGTATTGAATAGTTTTTATTCTTAAAATCATTAATTCATGTCTTCAATATTTATTAATTTCGTTAAGTACAAAAATTATTTATATTATTTTTTTACTAGCTGTATTAAAACTTATCGTACTGAAGCTCCATTAACAGCTATAGATTTTATGAATGATGGAATTACTTTAGCTGTTGGTTCCGTGAAAGGAAAAATTTATATTTATGATCTTCGATCATCCAGTACACCAATGAAAACATTATCTGCTCATAGTAATTCAATCAATTCTTTATCATTTCAACATTCTTCATATAGTCTTTCCAATAAGGTGAGTTTATTTTAGTACATTAATTGATTTTAATTTTTTGATTTATTATAATTGCTTTATTAGTTACATCATAAAAATATTCTAAACTAACAATTATTATAAGATATGTTAGTATTCTATTTAAAAATAACACAGATTTACATGCTTAAATGTTTGAAAACTGGCAATAATTAATGTGTGATCAAATGATATTGGAGTATAATAAAATTTATTTGTTTTTGAGAGATTGTTACTATCTAGTAATAACATTTTACAAAGTATGTATTTTTTTTAAGTAATGAATTGGCTCCATTAATGTATGAATTTTTCATTATTTGAAATTGTGCCTATGTTCTTTGTATACTTTTTTAAAACTATTAATACAATGAAGTGTTAATTGAAGACCTAGACTATTTAACGTCCTTTCATTCAATTTTTTACACTGGTCAATACATCAGTCAAAAAACATTTAGGCTTAAAAGTCCCTTTAAACTTAAACCCTGGTTAAACTGGTAAAATAATTGTAACAAAACAGTTTTTGTTTGACATAAACAAAAGTATTTCGTTGATATCAAACATAATATCATTGGGGTTTATTTAAAAAGTATGAATATATTTAACTATAATTTGTATTTTTATTGATTTATTATAACAATCTTTGTATCACAGGCATATTAAATGCCAACTATTGGTTCAATGTGATATGTAGTATTTAATATATATATAACAATCATGTGTTTTCATGGTGATTATTCTAAAGTTGATTCACAAATATTAATTAATATTAATGTGATAAATTAATAATTAACTAATATTAAATATTAATTTGTGAATCAATTTAAATTTTTTTTTTATTCTAATGAAACCATGTTTTATATTTCTTTGCCTACACAGACACAATATAGTGACAATTTTTAAACATTAGGCAAATTATTCATCTTTTTATTCAGTTGGGACACTTACTACAAGACGCATTTCGGGCTCCTGCTCCTCTTCAGCCAACTTAAAATTTCCATATGCAACAAATACATATATACAGACAGCACAGCATTTTTAGGTTGACACATTCAAAATTTTTTCCCTTTTGCTAACAGTAATCAGTATACTATTACTTAATGGACTGTACTTCGTTCTATAGGTTGGGCAAAGAATGAACAGAACAACAGGACGAATTTCAACGAGTTTTTTTTAACATTCATCTATATAAATCAAATTTACAGAAAGGTATAGTAACTTCTATTATACCTGTAATTTGTATCTTAACACACTACTTAAATTTACGTAATGACTGTTGCTGCTGCTACAAATAGGTCTCCCGCACGACCATCTCAACTCAAATGTTGTTCTGTTCGTTCTTTGCCCAATCTATGGAACAAAGTACGGTCCATTAAGTAATAGTATACTGATTACTGTTAGCAAAAGGGAAAATATTTTGAATGTGTTAACCTAAAAATGCTGTGCTGTCTGTATATATGCATTTGTTGCATATGGAAATTTTAAGTTGGCTGAAGAGGGGCAGGATCCCGAAACGCGTCTTGTAGTAAGCGTCCCAACTGAATAAAAAGATGAATAATTTGCCTAGTGTTTGAAAATTGTCACTACATTGTGTCTGTGTAAGCAATTTTAAATTTCTAATAATGAATGTGAGAAATGGTAAATTAATAAAATACTCGGTTTGTTTGTAAAAATAAAATCTTAATGTAAAATATAATATTACAACATTGATACTAAATGTTCAGTTGTGATACTGTTTAAATACTTTAAAAACTAACAAATACTCTTGATACATAATAAATGATCATTAGTTCTATAACTAGTTTTACTGTTGTAGTGAATAAATTTTTTCCTACCTTAATAGTTTTATAATTTTAAACATTGTACAATTTCCTCACTTCATTATTGTGAAAATAAGATAATAATATATTAAGCTTTGTCACAAGTTATAAATAGTGTTTTTGATAACTTGAAACCGTGTCATGTTTCTATTGTTGTTTCTGTAGTGTTTTTGACTCAAAAATTCCTGAAAATATCTCAGGAAAAAGACTAACATGAGTTTTTACTACAGTAGAATCTGATTAACTGAAGTCCTGCATTATTCGAGACAAACCTGTAAATGAACACTACTTTTCTTAACTCTAAAGGATTTGTCACAAAATTTTGTCTTGTCTATAACTTGACACTGTTGAAAAGTTGTAGATGAGCTTCCTTTAATTCAAACTTCATTTCCACTGAATTTAGTGGGGGGGGAATACACCAACCTGGCATACTGATAAGTAGTGATGGCATGTGCTCAGATGTTTTGATCAGTAGTCCATCTTATGTTTTGCTGCATCATTAACAGTTGACTTCATGCTGTCAAATTGTTTATGTGCTCAATTGTTTTCATCACATTGCATTTTTTTATGTTTAAATTGTTAATTCATTAAAATATGTGAGCATTCAATAATCTGGCAGTCTCTTTAATCCAACTCCATTCTGCTTCCATATATGTTGGTTTATCGAGATTGTGCTGTGTTTTATTTTCTTTTTGAAGATGTAATAAAATAATTAATGACTTTTGTTTTAGTCCCTTGGACCTACAAAAAAATCTGCCCAGCTATGCAAAGATAAGGAATTGTTTGCTTCCAATGATATAAATATGAATCAGAAAGCAGTTCTTCGTAATAAAGATATCAACTGTAACCTTTCCCCAAAAGTCCTTGATAAAAGTTCAGGTAAGTAATTTATTTTATATTTACAAACAAATTTATATAAATTTATTAAAAGTATTCATTTTTGTGTAAATTGAGAATACTCGATTAGAAATGCAATCACTGCTAGATATATTTACTTTTGTTTAAGACTTAATTTCATTTATTTTTTTATTTATGAAATTTTTGCAAGTTTCATGAGTTAAGTAGAAATACACAATTGAAAAATATTTAAAAATTAGGAAAAACACATGTAAAATACATGTAAATACTGATAGGAACAGAAAGTATAAAAGTATTTTCTGAAATTTATGCTGAGACTGGTTGGAAAATCAAATAGAGCTAGTTTATACTTTTTACATACAGAAAATTTTCTGTCAGTTTAGCTAGTAGGAGAAGTTTCTCATGATGATCATTCTAATCATGTGGTTGTATCTTAATTCAAAAAAATAGCAGATACTCTTTTTGCTGGCATGATGACTAGTAACTAGATGTTTAAATTTAAATTTTGATATAAGATTTAATGTACTGCATATTTGAGATTATTAAATTTTACTGATTTTTAATATACTTCACTCTATTGTTTGATATGTTCATATCAATTGGATTAACTGTTACATTATTAAATCATGTAAGCTATATCTTTGAAACAATTTACAAACTCATTAAAATCAATTATGACATAGTTTGACTAAATTATTTTCTATAAATCATTATCATGTAGGCCAAATACAAATTTTTTATTAGTGATTGATTTATTTATAAATAGTGAAATTTCTGAAAAAAAATTTTCAGAAATACATTGAATATAGAGGTTGGTGCACTTAAAATTTCCATTGCTGTGTTGCTCCTGCTGTTGGCTATGTATCCTTCAAATATAGAGGAACATGCAATCCAGACATTTTTTGGTAAAGTGAGTGGATCCAATAATCCCTCCTGTATTAATTAACCCAAGTAGAATGTATATTTAATAAAATACAATAAATATAAGTACAACTTTTAACAAAGATAAAACTTTTGCTTCAGTCATTTCCTTCTGTAGAATGTATATTTTTCTGAATCACTTTTTCTAAGTATGTGGGGTAGGAGTATTGGCTCTTTAGTGTTGATTTTACAGGAAATGCAGACTATGTTTCCTTGACCAACTTAGCTACGATTACTGACCTTGAGCTAGACTTGAAACTTTAAAAGATAAGCTACAAGGCACTTTTTTGAGAGCTTCTAGTCTGTACTATTTTCATAATCAATTCATAGGTACTTTTCTGATTGAAAACTACTAGTCACAAACTTTTACATTTTTAGGTACTTTGTCTATGAAAAAATATTCTTTTTTTCTTGAGAGCATTTTTCTATAAGCTAGTATGCAATAAAAAGATCTTAAAATATATATTTTCTTGTATTTATTAACATTATTTAACTTGTGTGATTTTGTTTTTAGAGAATAGTCTTGAAGTTACTGATAACAGTACAATTCCTACAAGTTCATCACTAAGTAAGTTTATTTATGTAGATAATTTTATTATAGTTTAAAACCTAATTTAATTTTGTTATAAAATCTCTCAAGCAATAGTGTGTGTTGAATTATAAAAGAATTATAAAAATGATATTTACAAACATTGCAAAAATTGTTTTAATGATAAAATAAATAAGACTCAATACACACTGTTGCTTATTTATATATACAGTCAAATCTGTTTTTGTGCGGGGGATAGGGACCGCATAAAAGAAAATGCATTAAAAAAAATCGCACGAAACTTCACGAGTGGCTATAAAAAATAGTTTTCGCAACACAATTAAAAAAATATTTTTTTTATGCGGTGAATAGGGACCGCATAAAAAAAGTCTCACGTAGAAAATAACTCGAAACTGTACGAAATAACTAGGAATTGCTTTTTTAACTCCTTGGGCCTTTTTCTGCAACACCTAATGGGGAAAAAAATCCTCTAAGAATTTTAATTTTTATATTAATTAATTATTTCCACTTAAATACGAATCTAACATTAAAAAGTTAAAAATAATCGTTAAATAATGATTTTATTTGATAAATATAGCTGCAGGAAGTGTTATTTCATTTAACAAGGGGTGAAATTTCACACCTGCAGTCTAAAGCTGGAGGGGAGCTAACTTTAAATATAACACATCTGTTTAAATATAACATAATATTTATGGTTTTTATGCTATTAAAATAAGAGGGGACCGAAATAAACGTATGAGAAAAAAATTTTTCTGAATAGAAAATGAAAAAACCTGCCGATGTCATAGAAAACAACCAATAGAGTTTTTAAAAATTTTACAAAAGTCAATTATGTTCCAATTTGATTGAAATTTTCATATACCGCACAAAAAAATCGCACAGAATAAATCGCACAAATAAATCGCACAGAAAAAGACCGCACAAAAAGGTTTGACTGTATATATATATTTATTTATTTATTTATTTTGTATTTTAACTCAGATTTTATTTACACTTTTTATTATTATTTGTTGTTAGTGTAAATTGTTTTAAATCATTAGGGCTGTGTACAATGGTCTTCTGGGACCACTCATCTAATGTTTCTTTAACAAAGAATAAAGATAATAATTAATTATAGTTAATTTCATTAAATTAAATCACAAATAAACGAAGATAAATGGCTATCTTCAAATAATCTGGGAATTACCTAAATTAATTTTACTTATTGACAACTGTAGCTATTGATAACTATGATTATTTAAGTTATATCCAATAATTTAAATATTTTTTCAAGATAACTCTTAACTAGTAAACAGTTCTAACACTGATATCAGTAACGATTTACATTTTCAATACATTTATATTGATTATTTTCATGTTTTAACTTATTTAACTTAATATTTTCAGGTGATTTTTCATAATAATTAATTTAATAAATAAAATGTAAAAATTAAGTTAAAAATAAATAAATTATAGCTCAAGCTAATGATCTCCAGCTTTAGTAAACATTGTAAGACTAAGTGTTAATCAATATTGAAGTGAACTTTTCTTGTGATATCACAAAAAATCAATATGTTTGTCTGTCATAACTTTTACTGTTGATTATTAAGTCAGTACCTATTTGTCATGTTCTTCAATGAAAAATTGACGAACATGACAAACTATTGATTCTCTATTTATTTCTGAACTATTAAACGATTCTCAGATCAACATGCTGAATATTTTATGTAACAGACATTTAAGGAACAAAATGAATTGAATGGACTTGTGATATGGTTTATTTACATTGCAAACTTGAAGTTCTCTATGAGACTTCCCTGGGGGTTTTGAACAGAAGGTATTTAAATTGTTTTTTATATAAAGATAAGACTGTAGCAGTTATATTATTAAATTATTCAAACTATAAAACAGAAAAATAGATTATTAAATATTCAGGACTTGAAATTTCCTGTTACCAGATTGCCATTGACAACTAGAAATTTTTGTTTGCTGACTAAAAGAATCTAGCTAAAAATTTTATCCTTACCAATTCAATTTTTTTTCTGTGGGAGAAAACAATGAAATGTATTCAATGCAACAGGATTGTCAATGACTAGTGCATGAAGGAACTGTCCATAATTTTGGAAATTTTGGATTTGTAGCCATTCTCCTGATTTTGCATTTTGTTTAAAAATTATCCCAAAAAATATTTATTTAGCTTGCTCTGGTTGTTAGGTGGAATTTAGTAACAGATTGCTTGATTGCTCGGTTAAGCTTAATTCGAATATGAACTACCATCTACATTTCAGGCAGGTTTCAGTGAAAAATTAATTTTTTTAAATATATATTTTTGTTCTATTTACATATGAATTAATGTATTTCTCAATTGACTATAGAAAAATTTTAAACAAATTTTTAAATACATAAAATTGTTTAAGTTGTTGGTAGGTGGCTGTAGGAGGAAAACAATCACATGATCCAAAAAATCTCAAGCAATAGTTTGGTCCAAAACAATTGACCATGATCTAAAACTTAGTCTTTCTGAATCATGTCTACTGAACTGATTTAAATTGAATGTTGGTCAGTCATCAATTTAAATATCAGTTTAAATCAGTATCAAAAAGATTATTTGAGTTATTGATTTTTGCTGCTATTAATAACTTGACAATTATAATACATATATCTGTATGTACTGAACTTTTTTACACTATTGGATAATGCTATTTATGAATAACAATTACTTAATTAACATTGGTTTTACTTTCTCAGCTGTTATAGAATATAACATAGAAAAGGATAGTGTAAGGTTTGGACTGGTGTAGACTCGGCTTAAATATCCCACTTCACTGACACCAGTGTAAGGTTTCCGACAGGTGGGGATAAGTTAATCCCGTGTCAGGATGACCCTAAGGGACGTTTGCATGTGGGAGTGGCGGAGGAGGCAAATGATGACAAGTGTTTTACATAAGGAAACCCGTTTATTGGAGAACATATATGCTTACATCCACAATAGACAGTCCACTTCTCTACAGTCCTTCGGAGTGGCGAGGATTTCCCTTCCGTCGAAGCCCCGGGGCGGACGAGATGAGATCGCTGGACCGATGCTCGCAGAGGTGCGGAGGCGTCGTACGTCGTTGGCGGCGACACAACACAACACAGGTCACAGCTCTTTGCGGGATGCGGAGGAGACTCTGTCGACCTTCGGGATCCCGGGTTTTTATAGTTCTTCGCTCGCTATTCTGATTTCCGATTGGTCTTTCCCTTGTTTCTAGGCGAAACTCGGGACGACCCGGGTCATGGGAAAGGTCCGACTCGGAGTGTCCATCTGGCGTCTTTTTGACCATTGTGTTCGGAGACTGTTGACAAATTTACATGACTCGAACTCATAATTTAGCCCGTTAATTGCGATTTCTGTCATAATTCCATTTATTTATGGACTTTCGTGTCAGAGTTCGACTCTTCCATTTGACATAGATGGATCGTTTTGAACACGTGTTTTGGCACTGTTCCGCACCTGTTCCGACACGTGTTCCGACACTCGTTGTTTACATTTTGCGTCGCGATGTCTAGATCAAGAGTTTTTTTCTCTTTCTTTCTCTCTCTTTTCTATATAATCTATTGTTGTAATTTAAATGGAAGAATTTCGTGATTTACGGATCTCGTCTGCAACCTCACAATAGTGATCAGTCAGATATTTTAACACTCCAGGAACCCAAAAATGTAAAAAACATAAGTTAAAATTCAGTTATAAAACATAAGACTAGTGAAACTTCATGTTTTTTTTCTTCCAATATCCATATTAAATCAGAGACCAAGACTTTTTTAAAGACCACTGCTATTTTATTCTTTTCCTTTATAAGCAATGCATTTTGGGTTAAATTTTTTAAATCCCTCCTCAGGCTATAAATTCACAAAAAGAATGCATGAACAAAGTTATTTGATGTATTAATTACAAATAATATAAGCTACAAAACACTAACCTTCTGACATAAAAGTCATTTAATTTGTTTTAACCCCATTTCACGTATGTCTTAATGTTGAATAACTTGCACAATTGATGTATTATACCAGTGTTGTTGGAGTGAATTCCTCCCTTAAAAAAATCTAAAAAGCCGGATGTTCATTCTGCACCACAATCTTTGTATCTTCAGCTGTATTATCTTGGCTTCTTTCTCCATATCTTTTATAAAAGATATATATTGTTTATGTAAAAAGTTTTTTTTTTAAATTGATAGAACCAATTAAAAAGATTTTCAATGGAACAGATATAAAATTTAAGTTAAAATTCAGTTATAAAACATAAGACTAGTGAAAATGTCTTTTTTCTTCTAGTATCCATATTAAATCAGAGACCAAGACTTTTTTAAAAGCCACAGCTATATTATTTTTTTCCTCTATAAGCAATGCATTTTGGATTAAATTTTCTTAATCCCACCTCAGACTATAAATTCACAAAAAAAAAAAACATTTAGGAAATTCTGTAATTCTCTGCATGCATGTGTATCAGTTTCTATTTTGCATTATATCTCAGGACTGGATGAACTAAAAAATTTTAAACTTGGCAAGATTATTTCTGTATATGGGGCATTGATGCTATTAAATTTTGGCAATTAAAGATCAAGGGGTGGAAAGATAGAGGACATGTCATGTTTTGAGTGGAGTTAGACTTAATGAAAATTTAACTTGTTAACTTGTTATTAGCATTTAAACTTTTTTAAAAACCCTATCTCCACTCTCAAAATTAAGCTTTTTGTCCTTTTATAATAATTAATAATATAAAAATTATCTTTTTAATAAAATCTCAACACATGGTGCCACACACAATTTTAATTTTGTGCTAATGTGTCTTAATGTTTTTTAAATAGAGAACTTTCTCATAATTCAATAAAATTACTCCTCTTAAGCTTTTATTATTGTTTAAATTTCATATTGTAGTATAATTAAAAATTATTGGCTTCCTTAATGGTTTTCTTAACCTTCTGTTCAAGTGCTGAGAAAGTTGAGCAAGAGCCCTTGCAGGCATTTTTTTTTCCCCACTACAGTTTAAATATGAAAATTGTTTAATAATTACAAAAAGTTTATAAAAAATACATGCAGTATATTTTAAAAAGTAGTTATTAAAATGTGATATAATTATATTTGAAATAATTCATAAATAAAAAATAAATATGTCATTTTTATAGATAAATAAATTTTTTTGTCTTTATTCAGAATTTAACTTTTTAATAATTTAAAGATGAATTAATTTTATTTCTTACGTGTTCTGTATTTTATTTTGTAGAATTAGATTCTGTTTTTTCGCCAATTGGCTGTCATGAAAATAGTGAATCTACCATAAATATTCGTAGACAACCAATTGGAGGAGGCAACAATACAAGCACTACTTCTAATTATTCTGAGTCAAATGTTCTTCAAAGTCCTAAAGTAAATTATGAAATTTTTTTAAAATTTTATTATTTTTATAAATAGGTTTAATATGTAACATCTAAATATATATATTACTATTTATATTTTGTAAAGCTCTAGCAATAATTTTATATTAAATTGTTTTAAATTTTCTGAAAAATTTCATTAATACTTATAAGAAATGCTTTTAAGCAAGAACAAATTGTAACAAAATATTATAATTTTGGTATAAGCACAGTAATATTGTATAATTAGAGACCATTTTTTTGAGTTGCACCGCTCCAGCATCAAAGTATTTGCTCCGGCTCCGCTCCATGCTCCGGTTAAAATATTCTTATAGCAATTACACTAATTTTTTCTTTGATATCTAAGTACATATAAAAAAAAACTTGTTTATTTACAACTAATTTATTATTAAAAAAACCTACAACCTAAAATTTATTCCTTTTCTTTTCTTTCGAAGACACAATGTAGTGACGAAAAGAAATGAAAATACAAAACACGGTTTCCTCAAGATAGAACTAAAATTTATTCATTGATTTTAATAAATAAAATGGCAGACAGCAAATTGTCCTTCATTGACTGCCTATTATCACTTAAAGCAATCTTAATCTGGAAAATAGATGCTCAACACTTGCTTGAGAAGTTCACATGCTTGAAGCAACTCTGCATGCTTTTCTGATGCACTCCAGATAATGGTCAATGGTTTCAAATACATTCACCTTTAATCTCCCCATATCCTCTATTGCATTACAGTCTTTCTCAACATGTTTGTCTATTTCATTGTCATCTTTATTATGTATAGCGGAAATTCAATGACTGTTTTCTCTTCTATCCAATTCTTTTTCAAAATCTATATTTATTATATCACAGGTTGGCTGTGACAGCTCAACAATTGCTGGCTTTTCAGCCAAATCAATTAGTATTTGCCTTTTGATTCGCCATTGGATGTCTGAAAGACCTTCTTTCGCTTTTAATTTTTCTGCCGCACTTAATAAGATTCTATACCTAGAATCAGCATACATTCCAGCAAGAAAATGTATGTTTTGAATAAGCTTTTCTTTCTGCTTTTTCATGGAAGACAGAATTCCTAATGCAACATATCCTCCAAATTCTTCCATACATTTTTCTAGTTTACACCATTCTTTCATAAACATCTCCGGAGTAAGATTGGCAGCTTGAAGGGCAATTGTCAAAATGTTTGGTTTTTCTAAAACAGCTCTGATAAGTTTTACTTCGTCCCATTCTGCTTTGCGAAATTCTAGGTCTTTTGTCCCAGCAGCAGCTACTTGGTCACAGTAGTGTTTGAAAGAAAGATGATGATCAAGCATGGCATATGTAGAGCCCCATCTTGTTACTGTATCTAGAAATTGAGTTTTACCATACATTCTCAGCAAAACATTACAAATTGTTGGCATTCATAATTTTACCACAACCTGTTGAACTTTCCCTAATATTTTTGTTATTCATTCATTCTTTAATCCATCCCAAATGGCCAGTTCAAAAGTGTGAATCCCACACCTCATTAGTTGAATTTTTGTATTAGCATTACTCCACGCTGGTAATATTAGGGAAGGATTTTTAACCCACTGTGGCGAAATTTCTACATTCATTTCTTCAGTGTCTTCAGTTTTTTCATATTTATCCTGAAAAATATTTTTATGATTGCAAAGTTTATTTACAGCAAATGTCATGTTTGCTGTATTATCTACACAAATACTTAGTACTTGTTTTTCATTGATTTCAAATTTGTTCAAAGTTACTTTAATTTGATTTTTCACATATAAAGAGTTATGTCTTCCTTTAGTATTGACAATATTCAATGTTTTTATTTCAGTTTTCTTGTTTTTTTCATTTCAAAATTGTACATTGATGGCAAGAAAATTTCTATTTCCACGGGTTGCAGCATCTAGCTTTAAATAGCATAATTGTCCTTTTAAAGTTTGTCTTAGATTGATGCAAGCAGACTCTGCTGTGCTTATTACTAAATGACAAACAGCATCATGTCCTATTGAAACACAAAGCTTCTGAGCTATTTTGCCAGTAATCTTTTGGAATCCTTTGTTATTTAATGTGAATACAGTGAGTGGTGTCGTACTCATACAAACCATCTCAACAAGTCCCTCGTGGAAAGTATTGCTATCCATAGTGATTGTAATCTTCGATGATGTAAAATAGGTATCAATTTTTGGTTGATCAGTTCTGCATTTCTTATGACATGAAAGTGCAATGGTAAAATTGTCATGATTACGTTTTCTTCTTGCAGCAGCTTCGTCTTGTTGATTCTTCTTTTTAACTAACCCTTTGTAAATTTCAGGAAGATTATGCTTCACATGCCACCGAAGATTGAACTTTTTCAACACACTAGTTCCACTTGCTTTGAAGTTGCATTGTATAGATTTGCCATTTATAATGTGTTCCATCGTGCATGTAACTGATTTTTCTTTCCATTATCATATTCAAATACGAATATCTCTTTAAACTCTTCTTCCATAAATAGACTGTCTATCATGGGTGATGGTTTTAAATTTTGGTTGACACCATGGCTTAAATAATCAAATATTTAAGTGTTATTAATTGAGAAATTATGCATATAAACATTTGTGCATACAAAATAACCAAATAATAATAATAATCATCACAGATAAAACAATTTAACACAACAGACCAGACATCACACTCATTGACAAACACAATAAAATCACATACATTATAGACATATCCATTCCAAACACTCACAATATACAAAACACATGCACTGAAAAAATTAGCAAGTACACAGAACTCGCCCAGGAAATAAGGTATCTGTGGAGGATGGATAGGGTGCTTATTGTACCTGTTGTTCTCTCCTCTACAGGTGTCATACCACACACACTACACAAAAGCCTAGGTACATTACAATTTAATAGAAACACATACATCACACTACAGAAGGCCACTATATTGAATACATGTCACATTGTGAGAAAATTCCTGAATACAGACACACATACTGATACACTTTTTTAATTTCTATCAGTGTGTGTGTCTGTATTCAGGAATTTTCTCACAATGTGACATGTATTCAATATAGTGGCCTTCTGTAGTGTGATGTATGTGTTTCTATTCAATTGTAATGTACCTAGGCTTTTGTGTAGTGTGTGTGGTATGACACCTGTAGAGGAGAAAACAACAGGTACAATAAGCACCCTATCCATCCTCCATAGATGCCTTATTTCATGGGCGAGTTCTGTGTACTTGCTAATTTTTTCAGTGCATGCGTTTTGTATATTGTGAGTGTTTGGAATGGATATGTCTATAATGTATGTGATTTTATTGTGTTTGTCAATGAGTGTGATGTCTGGTCTGTTGTGGTATATTGTTTTATCTGTGATTATGGCTCTGTCGTAGTACATTTTGTGCGTGTTGTTTTCCAATACTGTCTGTGGAATGTATTTGTAGTATGGTTCGTGGATGTCTACTAATTTGTGTTTCTTTGCAAGCTCTTGATGTATTATATTTGCTACTTGATTATGTCTGTGTAAATAATCTGTCTGTGCCAAGAGCTTGCAACCAGAAGTGATGTGTTGTATAGTTTCTGGCATGATGTGACATTTTCTGCACGTGTCAATCGTGAGTGTTGCATCTTTGAGTATGTGTTTTCTGTAGTTTTTAGTATTTATGACCTGATCCTGTATGGCAATCATGAATCCTTCCGTCTCCCCAAAGAGGCATCCCCGAGCTAACCAGCTGTTTGATGCAGTTTTGTCAACAAAATCCTGGGCCAGATCATAAGGATGCCTGCCATGGAGTGCCTTTCGAGCCCACGATTGCTTAATGGTGTCTATGCTTTTTATATGTTGTGTTGTGTTCATATGATGTGAGTGTAAGTTTAATGGTGTGTTATTTGAGTCTGCTAGAGTTACTGCTTTATGTAATTGTGATGTTTCTTGTTTTTTGTAGAAAAACTCTCGCAGTGACTGTATTTGTTTGTAGTGAAGGTTAACTATGTCAATCAGGCCACGTCCGCCATCTTTACGTGGAAGGGTTAATCTTTCTGTGGCGGATTTAGGATGATGATGTTTATGCTTAGTAAGTGTTGTTCTTGTTTTCCTTTGGAGTTGCTCAAGATCTGTGTGAGTCCAATGTATAACTCCAAAAGAATATGTGAGTACTGGGATGACATATGTGTTTATTGCTTTAACTGTGGGTTTTGCATTTTAACTGTGTTCTGAGAATAGCATTTAACCTACTTTGGTATTCTTTAATTAATCTTTGCTTTATTTGTGCATGTTCTGTTAGTTTGGCCTGTTGGAATCCTAAATACTTGTAGAACTCGCCCTCTTCCATGGATTCAATAACGTCTCCATTTCCAAGTGCAAAATCTTCTTTCTTCAGGATTCCTTTTTCTATGTGAAGTGTTTTGCATTTATCTAGGCCAAATTCCATTTGTATGTCCTTGGTGTAGGAATGTGTGATTTGTAGGAGTTGATGAAGTTGTTTTTGTGTGGATGCATAAAGTTTTATGTCATCCATGTACATGAGATGTGACAGTGTAAACTGTGTTGTTTTTTCGTGTATGATATTGTAACCATATTGCGTGTTGTTTAACATGTTGGATAATGGATTCAGGGCTAGGCAGAACCAGAGAGGACTCAAGGAATCTCCTTGAAAAATTCCTCGCCTAATAAAAATTTGGTTTGTTTGTATGGAAGTGTTATGAACCCTGAGATGTAGTGTTGTTCTCCAGTGCTGCATAGTTTTTTGAAAGAATGCAATGAGTGATGGATGTATTTTGTACATGTGTAGGATATGTAGCAGCCAACTGTGTGGAACACTGTCGAATGCTTTTCTGTAGTCTATATATGCCATGTGTATGTTTCTGTGTTGTTTGTGTGCTTGCCGTAGAATGACTGAATCTATGAGTAACTGTTCTTTGCATCCCCTGTGGTTTCTACAGCAACCTTTTTGTTGTTCTCTAAGAATGTTGTGTTCTTCAACATGTTTGTATATTTTGTTTGTGATACATGATGTCAATAATTTGTAGAGTGTTGGAAGACATGTAATTGGTCTGTATTGTGTGGGGTCTGTGGTATTGTTGTTTTTAGGTTTCATGTAGGTGATGCCCTGAGTAAGAAAATTTGGCATGTCTTGTGGATTGATGATGATGTGTGTTAGGTGTTTAGCTAGTTCCTGGTGCAGTGATGTAAACTTTTTGTACCAGAAATTGTGAATGTTGTCTACACAGGTGTCTTCCAGTTGTGTGCTCTGTTAACAGTGTATTGGAAATCATGTATGTTTATTTCAGCACAGGGCATAGTTGGTATGTTGTGTAAGTTTCTGTTCTCCTCCTCGATCCAGCCTGCTTCAGCATTGTGCGTGACAGCACTGGACCAAAGAGAAGACCAATATGTTGTGAGTTCTTCTTCTGTTGGTGTGCCACTGTGCTGTGTATCAGTGTTTGCTTTGTTATTAATTTGTCTGTAAAAGAGTTTTTCATTGTTTGTAAATAATTTATTTTGTTGTTTTCGTAGTGTACATGTTTTGTATCGTTTGAGTCTACGTGCTTTGGCAGCAAGTTTTTGTTTTAGTGTATCAATGTATTCTGTAATGCGTGTGTTGTGATGTTCATGTTTTGTGTGTGTTTTTATTTTCTTGAAAATGTTTTTGAGCTGTTTCCTTAATTTGGGTGTTATGTTGTTTTTAGTGTATTGTGTTAGCCTGCCTAATTGCTGTCTAATGTCATTTATTTGTGTTTCTATTCTTCTCTGCCAGGCAGGCTTGTGATAGAATTGTGTTTTCTGTGTATTTGTCTGTGATTGTACTTTCAGTCCATGGTGTGTCACTACTGTGACTGCCCCAGCATAAACTAATGTATGAATGTCTGCGAGTGTAGAAATTGAATGAATGTAGTGTGGTAGTAAGTGAGTGTTTACATAATTTAGTGTTTTTCCTACTTCCTTCGACGTGTTGATTTTTGGTATTCGTGGTCTTTGTGTGGGATCTGTGCCTGTATATTTAGTGAGTGTTTCCTGAAATATAAGTGAGAGCGTATTAACTAAATCCATGTCTATGTTATCAGTGATGGATGAGGAAGTGTCTGTAGTATCATTAGTGCTAATTGTTGTATGTGTGTTATTATCAATGCTTGTTACTGGATTATCCTGACAGGTTACATGATCTTCATTAATGTTAGATGTTTCTGTCTGTTGATGTATTTGATCAGCAACCTGTTGTTTGAAAAGTTCAAGTGTTGTTTGTGGAATAAGGTTGTTGTGTATAATTGTTCTTTTTTGATCAACAACCCTTTGTTCGGTGACAGTGAGATGAGGATACTGTTGTGTGAATCTATGGTATAGTTGTTGTCTGTATGCTGTCATGTTTGTTTCGAGTTTTGTGATCGTGTAGTAAGTACGGATGATAAACTCATTCATTTCTACTGTCCATTTCATCCGTTGGCGTGGTTTTCCAGCCTTTGTGGTCTGTGGATGCATTGCCACAGAAACACCAAGGCTGGGTTGGTTCCTCACATCTGTTGAGGGCATTGCAGTAGCCATGCTTGGGCCGGTGCTGCTTTCGCCACCGGTAACCAGGGGAGACTGTGGCCTATTTTTCGAACGTGAGCCTCTGCCTAACTCACAAACTGTCACACTCAAAATGAAATGTAAGAATGAATATTTGTGCTTCCATATGAGACTGGAGAGAGAGAGAGAGAATATTAGTGCTGCTCCTGGTGGTGAATTTTTGTACTGATGACTAAAGCCACTCGTAAGCAGAGTTTAAAATCTGCTACTCATTAGCACCCCTCCCCATTAACTCCACATCTGTGATCATCAAGAATTCAGAGAACTGAGGGGTCACAAAGGGGAAAAGAATAGCTTGGTTCAAGGGATAGTGGAGAGAGAGGTTCCCACCTTTCACATGGGACATACGTGGAATGGATGTAAAATTCATCTGTGCTTGTGATCACCTTTCTGTTTATTTCAATTATTGTATTCTTAACATTTGTAATATTACAACTTATGCTACTTCCATTCTCACCGTCTTAAATATTAAATAAATATATATATTGGAGCAGCAAAGCACTACAAATTTCCATGCTCCAGCTCTGCTCCTGCTCAGAGTAAAAATCCATTGCTCCACCTGCCCCATGCTCCAGCTCCGCTCCAAAGCCCTGGCTTATACCACTATACTAAGTCAACAAACTCAGTTTATTGGTATTAAAGATCACAAATAATCACTTTTAATGGACTCAATGGTTTTGACAGAAACAAAAATGTCATTGTCAGGAAATAATTATAAAATGATTAAAAAAATAATCTGTTTTATTGTTCCACACCAAAAAGCTGTTTGTTGACTTACTATTTTAATTTCTTGGTAT
This sequence comes from Centruroides vittatus, assembly GCF_030686945.1. Classification (NCBI taxonomy): domain Eukaryota; kingdom Metazoa; phylum Arthropoda; class Arachnida; order Scorpiones; family Buthidae; genus Centruroides; species Centruroides vittatus. The sequence continues at coordinate 981,727 of NW_027122650.1, read as the reverse complement.
GATTTATTATCAGCTGTGTAATATTAACTTACTTTTCTGAGGCATGTAGCATTTGAAAATGTAAACTTTCTTTGATTTGGTAGACACGCAGTCTACCATTTTCATGCAGGCTACAAATTCATTTTCCTATCTTTAACTGAATTTATGTAATTAGAAAACTTCCTCTCTCTATAAACAGTGAAATTAAATTGCATGATATAAACAAACACAATGTGTTTCATTTCAAAAATACTAATTTTAATTTTTCAAAGTTAAAAAAAAATATCTTATTTCTTTATATTATCAATTTTAATAAATAGTTTTTTTTAAAGATAATTAGACAAGAGAAAATATATAATATTTTTTATATCATTTAACTAATGCAATTTGACTTTTATACTTTCTTTTTCTTAACTTTCACTAGATTCACTTTCTAATAATTCATTTGAAAACATAATATATTATTACTTATATTAATAATAATAATATATTATATTGTTATTTCATGCTTTAGTATGTTTTATGAGGTGCATTTCATAGATAATGCATGAAATATCAAAATTTTGTATTTATAATATAGTATTTCTTACAAAAATGACTGACTTCCAGTGATTTTTAATTGACACACTGACACAATATCATATTAACAATCTAGAGGTGTCACATAATTTGTTTTTACAACACTTAAATCATTTTATTTTGTTTTGTGACACCACCACCATTAAGAATGCCACTACTAAAAAAATAGTTGAAAAACACTGAGATATTCTGTTACATAAAAATATTGGTTATAAAGCATATGTCTCATTTCAAATTTTTACTTATCCACAGTGATTATTTATATCAAAGTTGTCATGCAGTGTGACTTTACTGTTTCTGCAGAAAGGAATTTCCCTAACTATACAAATTTTTAATTTTATAGAAAAATACATTCACATTTCAGCATTATAAACCTGTTTGGCCTAAGTATTAGTCAATGTTTTTCCTAGTTTTAAAAAAGGAATAAATCACTCTTGATCTATATTTGAGCGTTGACTTACATCTAAGTCTGATTAAAGTTTTCTTCAATTTTGATAACTGTGATACACATCATACAGAGTAAACTGACCCTAAAATTTGCACTGATTGGTGCAATGATTGTCCAGCAATGCTAAATGTCAACTAAATAAGTGACCTATCATACTGCAGTCCATATTCTATGTACAGGAATTTAGTATTTGGCATGATTATAAATAATTGATTAGTTGATTGTCAAAAAACAATTGACTAAACTAAACTGATTGATTTTGTTGAATGTCATAAAACAATCAGTTTTGATAACTCATGCAGCAATTTATTTTGGTAACTGTTTTATTTTACTCCTAAGAGTACTAATTGATTGATCATAAAAAAACTAGGAGAAAATCATTGAAAATTTACTGTAAAATTTATTATGAAGCAGTGGAAATTTATTGCTATTGTAAAATGAAAATTGTATTGTAATTTTAAAACATATAATTTTATTGAATACATAAATTTACCCTTTATAAAATACCTTTATTTTTTTTAAGGATTTTTTTAGACCATGTTTTAGACAATTATAAAAGTAAAGAAGCAAAAACAAAATGCAAAGTTCTGATTTCATTTTTGATAGTCATATAATTGCAAGTACACTTTCTGCAATGTGTGTGAAATATGAAAGGAAGCTTATTTCTTTTAGTATGATGTATGTGCTGGGTAGTCTACTACTTGTAGGTTTGTAGGGCATTGTCTCAATTTTTTACTCTATAACTTTTATTAATTTCATTTTTATTGATATCAACAAAAAAAAAAGTAATAAGTTACAATTAGTTTCTTGTAATACAGATGTTGAGTGTCTATATTTTTCTATAAAACAAATCCTTTGAATACAATTTTCTAATTGCATTTAAATCATACTTAGTTAATTTGTAAAAAAAAAAAAATTGTAAGAAAGCAATTAAAAATTCATTTTATGCTGATTGTATTTACAAATATTTGGGAATCAAACTCAAAAATAATATTTCTAACTAAAGTAATTTTGAAAAGAAAGAAAAATGTAATTGAACATGACTAATTTTCATAATTGCATAGTTAAAAAGTAATTAAAATTCCACTTATTCTTGTAAAAGTTAGAATAACACTAGAATTATGAAATATTGTTGGTGAGAACACAGTTATAAAGGGCTTTAAAAAATGTTACCAACAACTTGGACAGAGGAGGAGGGCTATTACTGGAGTGGGGAGGTTGCAAGTAAGTCGATAGGATGAAAAACGACAGGTAGCGAAGTTAATGAATAATATAATATTAAACATCTAACTCTAAGGTTACAAGAGGCTAAAATATACAGCTAAATACAATGAGCAAATGCCTCACTTCATGATGTGCATTCCCAGTTTAACTACTACTTTCCCAGAGAGAGAGAGAGCTTACACTTTCTATTAAATACATCTGAGAACGATGCTATTGAGATGCTATTCTCTGTCTTGGTTGAGGTTGAGCCGTAATCGATGTCATGGTCAAGGTTCTCATATGACGATTCGAGCCATCATCTTCTATGTCATATGGCGAGGAGGCGGCTTTTGAAAGGAGTTCATTCCTATATGGCAAGTCTTCTATCCATTGTCCGGTTCGGGCCGGGAATGTCTGTCCTATGGAGGTTCGCCGAATATGACACGACGAGAAAATGGTGTCGCCTGCTTCTTATGGAGCAACTTGCTTCCTGCTTCTTATGGATGAACTTGCCTCAAATTGTAGGTGCTTCGTCCTTATATTCTATTTAGCATGGGAAAATGATCAGGTGATCGGATGTTTAGATAATGAATCTGCAGGTGTGAGGTGAAGGGTTACCGTTACTGATATTATGACGTCCAAGTGCAGCTGTCATGTCCATATTTAGTTTGATGTCTGCTATTGACTCATTTGTCGGTCGAATTTCTCCCTTCTCTAACAATGGACTGTTTAACTTAACAATCGGATGTTATCCTTTTTTTTTTTTTTGTAACTCTTTCCGCCCAGTGGACACTAAGAGGGCCTCTTATAGCAAGCCCATTATGGGTTCGGCCAGGCCCACAATGGGGCAGCCGAGTGGTGAGGGACGGGGACCGACATGGATGTTATCCTTCTCATCCTCCTTCAATCCGTTTTCTATTTAATGTTTTCTTAACAATCAGAACAGAGAATTAGGTTTAAGAATGTACTTAAGTTTACACAGAGTCACGCCTTGATCCTCACATATGTAAATCGAATGTAAAACAGAATAATTCTTTTCTGTATACTGAAGAGGCCTGAAATGAGGCCAAAAACAATTCAAAATCTTAAATCAAACAGTTGTTTTCAATTTATATATAACATTTTTCTGCTTATCAGAAATTTTTAGAAAATAAGTACACAGCTATTGTATAATAAGAAAAGAATTTTGTAATACAGTAGACTTTTGTTAATTCAAATTTCCTCTTGATTCAAACTGGATGCTAATCTCCATCTTATTCCTATTTAAGTCAATGTAAAATCCTCTCTGTAATTAGAATTTCCTGTTTATTCAGATCAAGAGTAAACATTAGTAGATTAACATCTTCCGATTTTTGAAATTTAAAGATTGAATTTAAAATTAATAAATTAATTTTAAAAAATTAAATTTAAAAATAAATTGAATTAATTAAAATTTAAAAACATTTCAAATCAGTGGGCATAAGATTAGGATGGCTTATAGTTGCCTTGTAGTGCTTGCTTGTTATGGCTTCTCATGAGCTACTGTACCTTTAATTTGTATTTCTCATTGATTAAACACGACAAGCAGAATAATGTTGTTAAAATTTTTTTTCAGAAATGGTTCAATTAAAACTGTTTAAGTCTCTCCCTCAATTCAAATTAATGAGGCTACAGTATTATTAATATTTTTATTGCATTAGATTAAAATAAATTCATAGATTATTATTTAACAAAAATAATGTTTTTTTAATAAATTTTCAGTTTCTTTCTACTGAGTTGACATTGCCCTCTCTGTTAAAGAATTTTCATCCGTCTCCATCATCTCAAGGTAATAAAAATTAACATTTAAAATTTTAGTGAATTCTTTTCCATCCAATTTAGTGGATTCAGATCATAGCATATTATATAATAATCTTTTTATTTTCATAACAAATAGATTTACATTTAAATATAAAGATGGAAATCTTAAACTTGGGATTTTGACTTCTAGAATATATTATATTATATTTTATCTAATATTTTAAATTTTTTATAAATCTACATCTTACACTTAAATCTTTCAAAAAAGAAAAAATAATGGAAAATGCTTTAAATAACAATTAATATGAGCTACAAAAGTTACACGAATAATTTTCCAATCTATAATTTAATTCACAAAAGTGGCTTTTTAACTTACTATTGATATATTTGTTTGATATCAGATGTCGTCATCAAAACCAGTTCTTATTTGTCATGATGTGTATAAACACACCTGTCTACTTACAGTATGATTAAAAACATTTCTATATTATTATTTGTCTGTTAAATTCAGATGGTATAGAAATTGATCATTTTAGATTTAAATTAGAAATAAATATGTGAGATAGTAAAAGAGAATTTTTGATTTATAGTTATACTTAACTAGAAATAAATAATTAACTATTTTGAGTTTTGGGTAATGCTAGAAAATCTTGACTGCTATCTCAACACTTCCCTGTGAGAGCTTCATTTGCATAATCTCATAATGGGATATGATTCCATTTATTATTAAAATTTTACTAAGTTAAATATGTTAGTCATATCTATAAATATAGAATCGTTTGGAATTTATTTATTTATTTTTACATATAATCTTTCTGGTTATATGTAAAAAGTCCTGAATAACAATATCTGTTCCCCAGATTCACAAACATAAATATAAATACAGGATGATTTTTAATTCAAGCAAAACTCATTCTTCAGTTTGACAGTTTCCCATCATTAATAATTGACTACCTTGCCACCTAAGTCCAAACATCCTAGTGACTGTTGACTTAGACCGATGTTTGATCGGTTTTTATCTCATAATTTTGCAAGTGGATGAGAAAAAGAAAGTGGGGTTTTTCCACTTTTCTTAAATTTTTAACTAATTAATTTAATTACTTGATTACTCCTTCTAGAATTTCATACCATTATTTCTTTTTTTATTGTGTCTATCTTTAAGATAAACCCGTGTGATTTCTTTTTATGGAGCTAAGTCAGGGCTATAAGGCAGCTACTCCATGCCAATACCAGCATATTTATCATAATCAAATCTGATTACATACTGTAAAGGGTTTTGAACACTTGCTGTGTGATGGGGCCTTGCACTATCTTGCATAAACCATGCACAACAATGTTTATGCCCAACAAGCATTTTGGGATAAAACTTCTTTTCCAATAATTCAGCATATGCAGCAGAAGTAATGTTGTTTTTGAAGATGAATGGTCTAATAACTCTGCTAGCACTGTTAACACACCAATTAGAGAATTAGAATTTTGATAATAATTCTTTACAATAAACACATGTTCTAAAGTGAAAGCTACCAAAAATGAAGGAAAACCTAATCTAATCCTTGTAAAGTTAGCATTCTGAGTGCATGGTAAATTGCATAATTTATTAAAAGATAAATAAACTTTTTCAACAACTCTAGCAATTTTATCTAAAGGGAAGGTGTAGCCATAGACCAAATGAGTAATCCACAATCTATGCAAGACTGAAAATTAGTAAAAAAATCAGATAGCTGTTAATGCACTTTTAGATAAGATAGGTTTACAAAATCACCATAATATTCCATGTCTAATAGCCAAAGATTTAACTATTTTATCAATATGATTTTTAAAAGTAAGTTACCTAACAAAGATTATTCCCAGATCATTGAACAATAAATCAATTAACAGGAGTAGAGTCAATGGAAAAAATAGGTAAAAGAAGATTACAAATTAAAGTAAAACACATAACTATAGCTTTTTTGAATTTTCAGTTTTTATAAGTGAATGTTGGTATAGAGACATGTACAGGTATGTATCCCTTGCATAACATGGTAGATATGTTCCAAAAAGTGCTGTCTTATGCAAATCTGTGCTATATGAAACAAAGGACTAATTCAAAACATTCTAGGATTACATTCCAGAAGTTAACAAAAGTATACTATTCTTTTTCATTACTAAGAGAAAAAAGTATTGATTGCTTTAATAAACATATATTTCCAATCAATGATTAACTAATAATTACAATTAAAGGTATTGTTAACATTAATTTTAGTTAAACAAGGGTGTTCTCTTTTTCAAAGTATTGTCATCTTCTGAGCAATTTTGTTAATCTTGATCAGAAATATCATCATCATCATCATCTTTATCATAATTTTCTATGGATGACAAAATAAAAATGTGTTATTAATCAATAATTTGTTCTAACTGGTTGCGTTTGTTCACTTGAGATCATTTTTTCAGAATTTGTGCTCAAATACCAAATTGTTCCAGTTGGGGACAGTTTGAATACCAAGATACTGCTGTATTTCATTTGTCATTTTTACAAATGATTATTTACCTATGGTTAAAAAAAGTTTAAAAGAACTTTACTAAATACAAAGATTAAGACAGTCACTATGCTTCGTTTTTATAGATTAAAGGCTAAAGTCTAAAAGCTAGGACACCTGGTTGATAGAATTTTTTCTTCCTTGTCCTAGCTTTCCTATCAGTTTTCATTAAACCTGACAAAAAGCACAAAACAAATTGAAAATTTTAATTTTAGAATATTGAATATTCTAAAATCTGTGGGCAAATTTGAGACAACACATGTGCTTACTTGAATAAAAAAAAAATATCAAATAATGAAGTTCACACTTAAAAGATGTGAATTTTTGTGTGGAGGATTTCCAAAACCATGTTAGAGCAAGTCCAGAAGTTGTGTTGTATGGGGATAACCCCAATTTTCAAACCGTGTTAGAGCAAAACTGTGTTGTATGAGGGAGACTTGTATTGCAAGCTTTTCGGTATGCAAATCAGCAATGAATAAAAGAACATTGTCAAACTGACATTGGAAACATGCTTTTCTCATCATCTGGCAAAATCATAGGCATGTCCCTATTGTAGTATAGAGCAGTCAGTGACTCATTATTGGCTATCTTGCAGGCACTACCAAAACAGTGAGGTAGAAACTTTTTTTAGTGCTCTCTCAGTTTTACTGTCTTAACAGATATTTTTGCTCCTCAGATATTGATGAGTTCTTTAGTGAGGTATATATGACAAACTGGGTAATTTTGCATAGTTCATTCTGGTCATTCTAGCATAGTTGAAATTATAGTCACCATAACTAAATTATTCCATGTTCATATAGCAACTACTGTCAATTCAATTCGGCATAATCATATTGAAGACTACAACATATTAACTCAACATAACACAAGAACACAGCAAATTAACCTTCATTTCTAATGGTCAATGTGTAGCTATTGAATTGTAAGTTAATGGTGCTGTTAAAGGGTTTTCTTCTATGTTCTTTTCATAATCAGTTTAAGTGTTTGAGATTTTGAATAACTGGAATTTGTAATTTTTGTTCTGTAGTAAAAAATGTCAGGTACTGGAATTTTTAGTTTAATTAAGTATGATATTTTTTAAAAATTAACTCTGGTGCAAGGTTTGTTTTCTTAAGTTGAATCTTGCAGGTAGATTCTAACTCTTTTCATGAAAAGAGTTAGAATCTAACTGCAATGATTGCAATGAAAATGTTTGATTTCTTTCTTTAATTTATTAAATCACATCTGTCAGGAACACAAGTTATTCTCTAACATACTGATGCCAATAAATTCAGAATAAATTTAAGATACCATGTTATTCCTTGCAAGTTAGAATAAGGAATGTCATGGAACACCATGTACAAGGAAGACTTGTATGGTGTTTTTAAAACAGTTTTATTTTACACACTACTCTACATTGAAGAGGGCCACTTAGATGGCTGAAACATGTAGACTACAATAGATGAAATGTGTATGTACTGTACATTAATTACAAAACCTTAATAAATACATATATGTACAGCACATACATTAATTGAAAAACCTTATGTAAAACTTATTATATATTGCTGACAATTTCTATGAAACTAAGTTTATAAAATTTATTAAGGTTTTGTAATTAATGTAATTTTATACATTTTAATAATAAATACATTTTAGCTGCTATAATTTACATGTTTCAGTCATCTGTGTGGCCCTTTTCAATGTGAATAATATATGAAATAAAACTGTTTCAAAAACATCTTGTAAGTCTTTCTGATTGACAGAAAACAGTGAATGACATTGTTGTATTCTTCAAAAGTTTGAGTATTAAAGGTTACCATCATCCATACAGAATGTTAACAAATGTAAAACAATTTTAAGTTTCAATTCTTTTATTCTTGTATTTCATTTTTCAGTTTAATTTTTGCAATATTTTATTGATATAATTATAACTATGTAGAGATTTGTGTGTGTAAAATGTCAAAAAATTTCTTTTATGCTATAAAAATATAAATATTTTAATATTTCATCATTTAGTCATTCACTGAATAACAAACAAATCAAACATGTATTTTTACAGGTTAACATTAAAAACTCAATTTTGAATTTGCATAATCAAAGAGAAAATTACCTTTTATTATTTAGTTTGTAGATTTGTAAATATTTTCATGCATGTGTATGTTCTGTTCAGCCACATCCACATCTATGTAACAATGTTGGGAACAGTGTACTGTTACACTCAATAAACTACTTTGGTTATGGCAAAAGATCCTGCAGCACAACATTTGAAATCACATGAAGATTTGTGAAATGGTTTACCATTGCTTGTTGGTTTTTTCATGAACCATCAAAGGTTGACACAGTATTTAGCATGCCTTGGAGTAACACAGGTGTTGAACACTTTAAGCAGCTGAAGCCTGTTCACTAGACAAATTGGTTTGTTCAAATGGTATGTCACAGAGTACAAAACAATGTACACCAGAATCATCATGTCTTTTCACAAGAATGATTCAAGATGTGGTTCATAATGAGGTAACAAAATGCCACCCACGACATTGTCACATAGATGTAGACACGAATTGAATATATTCTATAAAGCTAACAAAATATTTAACTATATTATTTCAGAAATTGAACAGTGTCTACTAAGGCAAGCCTGTAATATAGATAATTCTCAAGAATCAGTGAGTAACAGTGATGGTCTTGCCTCTTTATCATTGAAAGAAAAATCTTCCCATGCATCAAACATTCATAATTCTGGCACTCGACATATAGAAACATTGGGAGCATGGACCGATTCAAATGAAAATTCCATACCAAAATCACTTTCTAATCAAGATAATTTAAAATCAGTAACTCTGGAGGATCATTCAAATAATCAGATATTTCAAAATGTAACAAATGATAAAGTTGAAAATGAACTTAACATGAATGAAAATGGACATAAAATAGATTTGGATTCATCAATTACTAAGGAAGGTCATAATGTAATTTCTGTAAGTTTTTCTTTGCAATTTGTTTTATAAAAAAAGCATTTGTCTTAGTAGCATATTTTTCTGTAAAACTGATCTATTAATATATATATTTTTTTTATAATTATGTAAACTGAATAATAAACAATAAGGAAATAGTATGAGATTATTACTGATATTAAACTTTATAATTTCTCAGATTTTACCAACATTACTTTTTGCTAAATACACAAAAATAGTTATAAAAAATTTTGTATGCACAATTGAAAGTTATTTAAGATGTCAAATTTCCATAAAACAGAGTTTTTATTCTCTTTTATGGAAATTTGACCCAACAATTACCAGATTTGCATGATTGGTAATCTGGTGATTGCAAATCTGGTAATTAGTAGTTGCTTACAAAAAATTTTTTCAATGTAATAGTGTGCTTATTCTTTAAAATGATATTTTTGGAAATTGGTTATCTTTTGATGGTTTAGAAAAGATAAATCAGATCTATACTTTGGTGAAATTAAGAACTGTATATAAAATAATAATTATTATATATCTGCAATGCTTCTTAATATTTAAAAGGGAAATAATGTAAAAGTAAATTACAAACAGCATTAACTTTATGGTTGATAGAACAGATTAGAGATTCTTCATTTCAAAATGTTAGTTGTCATATCTATTATACAAAATTTAGTTTAGTAATAATACACTTTAGCATGAATAGAATTAATGTACTTAAAATCATATTTGTATACTAATACTTAAAAATTTATCGATTAAAACTTAAGGATATGAAAATATACAATTATGCAGAGCTTATTCTGAGATTTAATGATTTTTAACACTTATTTTCAACTTTGCTTTTATTTCTTGTAATTCTTAAAAAGTACAAATAATTGTTTATGCTAAAATAATAATTTTTTTCCTTTCTACATCTTCATATATTTAAATTTTATATATCACTTTAATGTGTTTCAGAATTCTATAAAAGACCTGATAAAGACAACAGTTCACAATACTTTTAAAGAAGAAATACATCTTATAGTTCAGAATACATTCAAAGAACAGATGCAGCAAGAAATTCAACAGCTTCTGAGGAACTGCGTCCGTCAGGTTGTCGACGATTCTGTCGTAGATCTGCACGACACACTCCGTAGAGAACACAATCAGCTTCAGTTTGAAATGATAAGACAGTTTCAGATTCAGTTGGTAATTAGAAGATAATCAAATTTATTACAAAAATAATTTTTCTATTAATCTTTTTGTTTTAAATTTAAAAAAATTATATTTTAGATTGAAATACAAGAGCTTCTGAAACAAACATTGGTAAATGAACAGCATCTCATTGCTGAAGTTGAAAGGTTAAGGGAAGAAAATGAAAAATTGAAGATGGTTTACTGAAACTGCAAACTTTTTGAAATATTTTGTGCCTTGTAATTACCATCATGTACATAATATATTTAGCTATATTTTTAAAATATTCTCATGGACTATAAAGATTAATTTTAAAATTCCGGTGTTGTTTATATTTTTTTGAATGTAAACAAACAAAAATGTTAGATATAAATAAATTTTATATTTACTAATTTGTTATAAATAAAAGTTATTTTGATTATATATTTTTATTAGAGATTTGGGGAAATCATCTGGAACATGTTTTTTCTGAACAAAATCACCATTTTAGCATTCAGGTTTTTTATAATACTTTCATACATTTTTACATAAATGTGAGTCTGATTTGAGATTTTCTTTTACTCCGGGGAAGGCATATGAATGACTAGAAAAGCTGCTAATAGTCAAATAAAATCAAACTTATTTTCAGAAAAATATATATAATGCATATTAATTGTCGGAACGAAGTGACGACTAACACTTGACTTCATGCATTCCTTGTCAACATTATAACTCTAGAATGAGTTGTCCGATCTTGATGAAATTTTCTAGGACGACTCATCATCACTCAAGGATGAACTGATTAAAATTTAAATTCTCAAAAATGATCCATTTTTGTAGAACTGGAGATAGGGGTCAAAATGAAGATCACATTTTTCTTCAGTATGGATCATTTTTGAGAGTTGAAATTTTAATCAGTTCATCCTTGAGTGATGATGAGTTGTCCTAGAAAATTTCATCAAGATCGGACAACTCATTATAAACTCTAAGGTTGACAAGGGATGCATTAAGTCATGTGTTAGTCGCTTCCTGCACACACTGTAGAAGTGGTCGGAAAATATGACAAGCATTAAAATGGTAATTTTGAAAGGTAAATGTTATCGCTAACTAGATATAAAGAATCTTTATAGAATAATGTGTATTTATTAAGTTTAAAAAGTTTTCTTTTTAAAATGTGGAGCAGCATCGATCAATATTGATGGCTTTACGATCCATTCTCTCCTTTGTCTTCCTATCGTTAGTACGAAATTTTGATCTCTAAATGGAGATGCTGCACAGAGATTCCAGATTGAGATGAAGTCGCTCAAATTCATCATCATCGATGAAATGTCAATGATTAGTGCAAGAATGCTTTACATGATCGAGAGAAGATTGAGGGAGATAAACCCCGAGAAAGATGAGCCATTTGGTGGATTCTTTATTTGTTTGGTGATTTTCATCAGCTTCCTCCTGTTGAAGATACTCCTCTACTCAAGTGTTTTTTACAATGTAATGTCCCAACAAGGTAGGGACCCTGTTGGGACATTACATTACATTTGATTCTTTTGAGAAGTTCATTGAACTTACTAATTCTCATAGACAAAATAGTGCAGATAGTTCCTTCACAACATTAGTCTTACAACATCTAGCTTTGGGTGATTTCTCTGATACAGATCTGAACATTCCCATGACAAGAAATCAAGCCTATTTATCCAGAGATGAACTTGATCAGTTCTAAACGGCAGTAGAGCTATATCCAACAAATGAGCAAGTTAAACAACGTAACAAAGACTTCTTGCAGTCCACTGGATGCCCCTCTTGCTTATATAGCATCTGAAAACACTCCAGATATTGCCCTGCCTTCGTCCAAAGATGACTCAGCTCTTGGTCTCTCCAAGTATTTGAATCTCTCAGTTAATGCCAGAATCATGCTGAGAGTCAACTTATGCGTGCAAGGAGGTCTCGTCAATGGTTCACTAGGAACTATACGCTATATTATATATGCTCCTAATGCTCGCCCTCCAGCTCTTCCTCTATTTTAGTGGAATTTGATAGCTATCAGGGACCTTTCATCTATGGTAATCTGTTTCCAATAATCCCCGTAACACGCTCTTCGAACGATGGCAGTATATTGCGATCTCGTAGACAGTTTGCCCTTACCTAAGCATACTCGATGACTATACATAAATCACAGGGATTAACTCTTCCAAAAATCAAAATAGATATAGGGAAAAAAGAGACAGCTATTGGTCTTACCTATGTTACATTGAGTTGAGTGGAAAAAATAACTGACTCGGTGTTTTTAGAGTTACAATAAACATCACTACTAGTCAATCTGTAAGTCCAAGGCCTGTAGTGATAGACAGAATTTCATGAGATGTTGGCATAGCAATTAATTAATGGCTTATTCTGACCTTATATTGGTTCCAATAGAAATCAAATATATTGTTGAGAATGAATGATTCTTTGTTACTTTTTTCCCTCATAATGTAGAAAATAAAGGTGCGAGAAGCTTCGTTCCGACTACACGCTGATGCAGCATTACGTAACTAGTTATTTAGTGGTTTACATAGTTATTTTTCAATGTTACAATACGCAAACAATAAGAAAAAATGTTTTTCCATTTTAAAAAGAATTTTCCTATATGAAAGTTCTAAATCATGCCAGAAATCTTCAAATGTAATGTGTAATGATGTATTAGAATCTGATCATACATTATTTATTGCAGAAAATTATCCAAATATAGGTAAATTTATGCATTTGCTTCTTGTCAAAAACAAGCATCTCAATATTTGTGTTTACAAATCTTTTTAAATTGCAGACGATTCTTTTGACCTACCTGAATTTTAACAACTGCATTTGTTTTTTTCCTGGCCTTAAGAAGACATATATTTGTTTTCTTTCTTCTAAGGCCAAAAAAATATTTTTGGTAATCATTTAGTCATAATTATGGATCAGTGAAGATGAGGAATCCAAAGAAAAATGAGCTGCTGAGTGAAGGGTAATGCAGGCAAAGATAAGAGAATATATGAGAAATTGGAAACAGGAAAGGGACAGAAGACAACTTATGGATTAGCTAATAGTCAAAGTGTAGAACTACAGATATAACTCAAGAAAAGCACCTTATTACAGGTATTTAACAAAGTTGAATATTCAAAATAGTCTATTTTAAAATAATATTGAACTATAGAGCAAGGGTGGGCAACCTAGTTCTATGTAAGAGCCACTTTTAAAACTTGTAAACTGATACAGGTCACACACGAGGAAAAAAAACATGGGTAAATCACAATTATTTATTCATATATGATTATAAATTAACATAAGTATGCTTAATTTGACTTCTGTCACTGATGTGAACGTAATATATCCAAAATATTTGGTTGAATATTAGTCACTGCTAGTTTTAGTTTTCACATGAGTCTGTTAGCCGATTTCTTGTTTTTCTTTTTACTAAATTGTAGAAAATAACAATAGAATTTTTGCTTAAATCAGAAAATTGATATACTTATTAATATTTTGTGCAATGCAGGCCATGGGTTGCCCATTGCTGATGTAGAGAATGAAATTAAATATAAAAAGAATGATGAATTGAATCAGAGAATGGTTAAAAATATTCCCTGGTGGAAAGTTATTGTCACATGAAGATGATATGATAGTCTAATTCTGATCCAAAGATATTAGAGCAGATTGGGTTCCCAAGCTTTTTTTGTGTATCAACCCCTTTTAAGAAAAATTTTTTTCTATAAATTAAACTATATTAAAATATACTGTATACGCATGCACAATATGTAATTTGCTCAGTTACCTCTAACGGATCAATACTTACTCTGTTGGAAAACCCTATATTAGAGGTAGCTATTATAAAAATAAAACAATTGAGCTGAAAGAAAACAAGTGCAGATAATATTTCTAGATATTGAAATAGTGAAAAAAAATGATTGAGTATGAAACAAACAACATATATTTTAAAATGATACAACATGGAAAACTGCAAATGTGAATAAACCTATGGATGAAAATTCTGAAATTAGAAAATTTTATCCAAGATGGTACCAGGAACAAACACATTGCCAGACTTAGCATTTCCACCAACAGCTTCATTCAAATTAAGGACCCAAAAGAAATATTCATTTCACAGCATCATAACATATCAAGTATATACTTGAAGTACTGAACAAGGAATTATGTATCTAAAAGGAGAACTAAAACTAGAAGGCTATGATGATGCTAGTTGGAGGTGTGGGAAAAAATAATGATAAATCTAATACCAACTTTATGTAAGAAGCCACTGATTGTCAGATAGGTTGGTCCTCAAAGGCATAAGTAAATGTTTCATTATCAGAATGTGATGCAGAAATAACTTCTGTTTTGCATAGTGTAAAAAAGGAACTAGCTGAAATCTCATTTACTAGAACAACAATTTTTACAATAATAAATCAGCTGTAAGTTTAGCTGAAAATGATGTCACATCATTAGATCTATTAGTTTTGTAAATGAAAAACTGAACAATAAACAGTTCAAGATAGAATATGTAATTAGTGAGAACAAAGTATTACATTTGCTAATAAATCTGATACTTTGTTTTAAAGAAAAATTATTCAAAGACTTGAATTGTAATTGTATAAAGATAGGTACTAATATTACAATATATTTGTCTTTAAGATTAAATTGTATAACAAGACCCCAGTAATTTCATTTGATGGAGACCATACTGGGTTTTGAGTGGGTAAAAATTAATTTAATAATGTTATTATTTTTATGTTTCAGTTTAATAAAATAAAGTTTAATCTCAAGAAAGAATTATTGTAGGAAGTTCTCACCAAATCACTAATACTTAGGCATCTTTAGTATGCTTCTAAGCATTCTCAATCAATTCACTGCCCAAATAAGAGCCAACTCTTTCACCAACTGCAATTGTGACTTAATCCTCTACTAAGACTTATTAGAGCAGATGGACACCATCATTGATTACCAAGATCAGATTACCACCTGGAAGCAGCAACTGGTCACTTTTATCACTGATCATCTGTGTCCCAACTGTTTCCAAAGATATTCATTTCCCAATTCTTTCTAGCACAACTGTTCCTATTGTTCATGACTCATGATATGCAACTTTTATCATCAGCAATTTATCAATTGGTGATAGAGCTAAGTCTAATGCTGAAGAATCTTAAGAATCACTCAAGATCTGCTGGATGCCTTAACTTCTTACTAGAACTCATTTCAGGAAATGGGAACCTGCAATTGAGGTAGTTATTGTTGCAACTGTCACCAAAAATCTAACTGGTTGCCACTGGATATCAGATCTAAAATCAATTGTTTCACACAGTGCCGCTTCAGAACAAATGACTTTCTAACTTTACTCTCTGAGCAAAGGCTAACATCAATATAAAACACTATATCTACACTAGGAAACAGCTCTGGTCAAACAAATCAGATTCAGACTAATGGTAGGTCATTGGTGAGAAAGTGAATAAAATGGGGTCAACATTTTATCCACCATACAACCAAACAATTTCCCACCTCTCTCCTGTCATATTAAAATTTTAGAATTTTTTGAATATAGTTAATATTTGTAATAAGTTTATCAAATCTAATTGATGTTAGGAAAATTTGTGATTTACTATGATGACATTTTTTGTACATAAAACTCTTTTACTTTTTTATTTGCAACACTACAATTCTAGAAGTTAACGAAACTTACATTCATCAGATTAGGTTTGAAACAAAAAGTTTTGAAAGGTAATTTTTAATTTTATTGAAATGAAAATATTAAAAGAATGAATCATTCATAATCCAATATAAAGTAACAAACTGAAAGAAAAGTGTAGGAATAAGTTAAATAAATGCATTTTACAACTAAGTTATCCTCTTTCTCTGTGTACTTCTAACTACTCTATACTGTGTAACTCTTAATTTAAATATATATTTTTATATTGATTGCTACTTTTAAATAATCAAAATATTATATAATTTCAACATTTTCTAATTTTATTGCAATAAGAATAAACAGTAGTTGCTAAAGATAACTTTTTTGTGTTGTTCTACTGTCTGAGACAGAATAAAATGAAAATTTTACACAGTAATTTATAACTTGATTTTAATATAAATTATTTTTTAAAATCAAATGTAATTACATTTTAAAAGTTATCTATTACTATTTACATCTGTACATATTTTCCTAAGACTTTAATTTACATGATTAATTTATATCAAAACTGTAAATTGTTAAGGCATTTGTTATGTCAGTCAATTTATAGTTTAATACTTGCCTTATATTTGAAAAATTAACTTCAAGATATTTTTCTTGAATTACATTATCTCTTCTTTCATTCTTTTTCTTTCAATAAGAATTTATATATTTCCACACAAAATTAGTAAAGATATTTTGCATTTCCTTGTACTTACTAATTTATCATCAAGCTAGATTCCTTTTTTTGATCAGAGAGAATTGACAGTTTAAAAGATGAAGGCAAAGGGGCAAAATATTTGAAGTAATTTAATAGTAGTTCATTCATTCAATACTAGTAGAGTATGAATTAGGATTTCTGGATCCTGACACCATTTTCATTATTTTCTGTGCACTATATTTTGTGGATTTCAACAAACCTGAAAGAATTATTATATTATTATAAAAGTTCGAGCTGTATTGTATCAATGACACAATACAGCTCAAACTTCACACTCAAATATCACATAAAAAGAAAGTAAAAACACACTGAGTGCGGTGTTAACAGTTTTTTGAATTTCATTCACCTGAAGATGAACATAAGTTTCTTGAAAGCTTCAATAAAAAACTGTTAACACCACACTCAGTGTGCTTTTATTTTCTTTTTAAAAGCAATGTTTATAATATGCACATTTTAAAATATAATTTTAACATAAAGTTTACATTTACACTTTTCAGTTTTCAAAAATACACTTTATTGAAAAATGGGTTTTAAAATTATTATAATAATAATAACAATAATAACAACAGAAAAACACATTATTTGATGCAAATTTAAGATAAATGTAATTATGCATAAATTTAAAAAATGTATTAATTACAAAACATGATATCAAGACTAACGAATCTGACACTGATAATGATGAAAAATGCCTTCTTTAATCAAGAAGAAAGGAAAAGTTATTAAATGGGTTATAAAAATATAAGAAAAAATAAGAACTGAATAGTACATGAAAACTATAAGTAATTGATAACCAAAACTTTAACACACATTTCTAAATGCTGTTAAGTGTAAATCAGTTATTTTATCCTAAATATATTGGATGTAATTTTGATAATATACTACAATAGGATCATAATACTAACAGGTAACTACCGGCGTTGCTCGGGCAAAAGTAACAATAGCAAAGATTAAGATTATTACGTTATAGTCAAAAAACAAAAAAGTAATTTCATCAACAAACTAAATATTTCTAAATTAAGGTCAAATTTAAAAATCAAATGTTCTAAGATTGTTCGATTTTCATCGAATGTTCTAAAGAAGAAAGGTCGAGAAAAACCAAACTAATCTGTTTAAATTTGAAAATTGAATATGTTCTAACATATTACTCTCTTTTCTTTTTTTTTCCTTTAGCGCCCGTAAATCTTGCACGTCTCTTTCTCTTGTTCTCCATTGTTACTTAACACTTCCATTGTTACTTAAATTTGGTGCCCTGTGTACTAAATTTCAACTTTCAACTCCTAACCGTTTTAGTGAAAATTAAGATTATCCTATTATAGTAAACCTGATAGTTACGTAACACTTTCATTGTTGACACTTCCATTGTTGATGGAAGTGTTAAGCCTTAATCCTGTCCCTCTCCCCCACGGGGAGGAGTTTCGAAAAATCCCTTCTTAGTGTGCGTTCTCGTGATGTACCCTAACTATGTACCAAATTTCAACTTTCAACTCCTAACCGTTTGGACTCTGCACTGATTATTATTATTATCAACTCGTCTCGATTATATATATAGATATTATTATTAAGTTAAAATTATCAAATGTTGATCATTTTTATTTTGTTTTTCAAACTGTAAGAAAGATGTCCAATTTTGAATAAATTGTTTTCCTGTCTTTACATTAAAAAGTTGTCGTCAAAATTAATAGAAGAATAAATTTAATAAAATACAGTGATGAGATTTAAACTGTAAGGCCAGGAACACACGTGCATAAAATTGTGTGGCAGAAAACTGAATCAGAAATCAGCTTTCAGTTCAGTTTCAGTTCGCTTTTATGCCAGAACACACATACATAAAAATTCTGGCCGAATAGGAAACATCGCTGCCACTAACAGTGCTAATTTTATTAATTTTTCCTCTCATATATCTATCCCTTCATACCTTGAATTTTTCTCCGCTTCCTCTGCTATAATATAGAAAATTTAAATTAATATACTTGTATTCCAAATTCAAATAAAGAACGTGTGATCTAAACACTAGGCCTATATATCGATTCTACTAGACCTACCAGTTATTTAAAATTTTGCACCTATAACCATCCGCAAACGTTGTTTAAATACATTGTCTTTATACGTGACACTCATGTGGTTGAACAGATTCAATAAACCCCTCTATTTCATTTATTTTTTGTTTTTTTCGAGACCGTCGCAATTATAAGGTTAACCCTCATTGCCGCCATTGTTAGAATAAAAACCACGTGTTGACTTTGACGTCACAGAAAAGACTTCTCTTTATTGGAGAAATTTTACAGCATAAAAAGTAGAGACATGCTCTACTCTTTTTTCAGTTCTGTTTCAGCCAAAATTTCAGAAAAATTTTTACGCTTTCTGTTTTATGCTAGATTTTATGCCGAATTTTACGCAAGTGTGTTCCTGGCCTAACTATGGGTTATAAACAAGGACCTACCTAAGTTGCAATTTCTGTGAAATTGTGAAAAGTGCAAATCTTACCATTTTATGCAAAATATTGCAATTTTTAGAATTATGCTTTTAATTGGATTTTTACTTACTCCAATTCAAAGAGTTCTAATTTAAATTTGGTTTGTACATTATAGATGTCTGATAAGAGGTTTTGTGTACTTTATTTGCAGCTTCATCAGTTAAACAATACTCAAACAAAATGATGAGTATAACTTAAAATTTTTTTTTTAATTTTTAGAATGTTTTAATAGATAATTATACATCACAATGTCAGGATTCTACATTTATTGTTTTTTTAAAGTTATTTACTTATTTTAGATGAGTAAAGATAATTTTAGATGAATTCACATAGAGGTATTAGTTGATCTGCTGGAAAGAATTTGTATTTGTTTAAATTTTGAACATGTTCTAGTAAACATAGGTTAAAAATTGGGATAGAACTGTACTTGAGAAATACAAAATAGTCAGAACTTTTTTGAAGTTTATCAGATGGGTAGGGCACCTGGCAAAAAGGATCTGGGGAAAACACTGAAGTAAGTGAATGTTCTGTGAATTATTATAATTTAGAGAGTGAAAAAAGTAGGCTCTCAGTTATAACAAATCTTACAACAAAATATCATCAATTTTTACAATAAAATTAGTTTCTGGAAAGCTATTGTTTTAAGTAAACCATCCTATTTCCTTTAAGTACAGTGGCGTAACATGAGATTCCTGGAAACACAATTTTAACTATATAATACCATACATAGATAATCAGTGAGAAAAGACAGCACATATGACCGAAATACTGTATATAACAAAATATTAATTGTAAAAATGGAAGGGAAACAAAGTGAGTGATCGTAAAACAGCAATTGTAAATTGTTAATTAAGTTTTTAAATAATAAAATTTTATTTACCTGCAGTTAATAATCCTTTTAAGCTCTGCTTCCAACTATATTTCCAAACAATTTCTCTGATAGCTGTATAAAAATTGTATTTATCAATTAAAAGTATTAATTAATAAAATATTTGAAAAACATTTTTCACATATAATTTTTTCTTTAATTTTGAATATAGTCAAAAAACAGTTCATAAAAAATTAAAAACTCAAAGTTTTTTCAAAAATAACTCTGCATTAAAAAAAAACTTTATAACTGGAAGAATATGAATGATATAATTTATTATAAGGTTTTAGAGCCTAATAAAATTATAACTTCTGATGTAGATATTAAATAGCCAAATGTTGCAATTAAATGAAGCAAGTAATCAATTGTCTTAAACAAGAATAATACACTCATATCAGTTTGATGGTGCAACAAACAAAACAAATTGAGAAACAAATCTAAAATTACCATCACCTCACTCATGTTTGATTTCTATTTATTTATATCATTGCATAATTATTTATATGGTATTTACCATTTAAACGTTCTGAACTTCTTAAAAAGTGAAATATGATATTATGAGAAAAATAATGTTAGAAAATGCTTAACAAAAAGGAATGCATGAGACATCAAAAGTTCTTGTTTAGATGTTCAAAAACATTGAGACTGAGTTCTTAGATGTATTTCTTTCTTTTCCAAATAATTATTTAATTAAACATTTTACATTTAATTAGTAAATCTAGAATTCTTTCTTATAAACAATAATCCCACAATACAGTATGTATAATTATTTTTTGAGTCAAAACCAAAACATTTTTATTCAGATGGAATCAATAAACTTGTGAAGTGTTAAAAAAAAAGGTAATTGAAAATGATAGAAATGACATTGACATTTTTGAGTGAAAAAAGTAGCAAAAACAAGCCAGGAATATTTTATTTGAAATAAAATTTAAATGATTTCTAATAACGGTATGATAAAGAATATATGCATTTAAAGTAAATTGAATTAAAACATTTGATGACTTCAAAACAATAAAAGATGTTATTGTTAAGCAGTGCAAACTTATTAAAAGTTTCAAAGTATCAAAGTTATTTAATTTTTCTAACAGTTTTAATATTGTTTTAAAGATAAAACATACAGTAATATACATAAAAAATATTGAGCACACTGATTAACACTTATTAACAATCATCTAATTTAAGAGTTAAGAGTTTTTCAAAATAATAAAGCAATAGAAATTAATGATATAATTGTAGTCATAAACATTAGCTAGAATGTATGATCAAAACAAAAAATTCAATTAGTTGATTTGTTATTCATTTGTTAAGTAAAATTGATCAGTATATTTACATCTGATGATTCTTTTGATATTGGTAAGTCAATCCTAGAAAATTAATAAATATGAGAATGTAAAAATTTAAGAATTTAAAATATAACAGTGTGCACACCAGAATTTCCCAAATTCAAGTCTCAGTTAGTATTAAATATTTATATAAATTTGGAAAAAATTATATACTGTCTTGTTTACTAGTCTTACTATCCTAACATTTATGCTTTCACAAATATAATTGATTAATTGCAATTTGTAAAAAAATAAATGATTTGCAAGAGAATTTTGTACATTTTAGTGCATATGTGCAAATTTGCTGAAAGAATATATTATATTAAAATTACTGCATTTTATTTAGCTAATTTGAAGTGATAGAAATAGAAGTTAACTTTAAATTTATTTATTTTAAAGAATGTTAAGGAATAACTGTTTGTTTAAATATTACAAAATAAATAATTCTAATAATAATAAGCTTTTGACTTTCAATAATACATTTTTACTTCAGTAATGGTAGATGCTATGTATGTGGTAATGATAGATGTGACATTGTCAAGTGCATGTAGAAAAAATGTACACATTTTCCTATTAAAATTAGAAGAGTCGTGATTTATTCTGCAATTTGTCTAAACAAATTGTTAAGACAAATTGCAGAATATTATTATAAAATTATAAATCATATTTTAAATAAAGTTGGCAATCTATTCAATTTTTGTAGATGATTCTTACTTACCCAACAACACAGAGGAAGCAAAGCAAGGACTAAAAAAGGCCTTTGCCTGAAATGTATATGTAGTCTAAATAAAGATTCCAAAAGGAAGCAGTAGTTGTGTGTTCTTTGATAAATAAAAATTCTAAAATCATCTACAGACATTATAAATATATTTAGCATCTACACCAGAAGCTTTCAAATTAAAGTTTTTAACAAATTACGAGCCGTCTTTGATTTAGCTTATTATGTAATGTATCTATTATTTAGATATAAAACTTTGAAATTTAACAAAAAAAAGAAAGTTTTTCAAAGTAATTATAAAATTCAAATTTTTTAATGTTGTTATAAAATAACACAATTATAAATAAATATAAAATATTTGTACATTTGTATTTTAATTCATTAAATAATAATAGTATGATTAACATTAGTAATTGATTTAATTTTAGATATTTTTTAATTTATTTCATTAAAAACTTCATCAAATTCACCAAAAAATTAGTTTGAAGAAATTTATAATTTGCTTCAAATTGATATACATTATGCTAGATGTTTATATCAAATGAATATAATAATTTACATTTATTTCATTTTGATATATTTAAGGTATTCCTTGATTAACACAACTGACCCTTCAATCCTACTGCATATATCAAAATCACGTTAATCAAAATACAGTATCTATGTTAAGTAAAGACAGCTGATA
This sequence comes from Centruroides vittatus, assembly GCF_030686945.1. Taxonomy (NCBI): domain Eukaryota; kingdom Metazoa; phylum Arthropoda; class Arachnida; order Scorpiones; family Buthidae; genus Centruroides; species Centruroides vittatus. The sequence continues at coordinate 958,668 of NW_027122650.1, read as the reverse complement.
AAGCCACGTAAATTAAAACTTCTGCCGTGTATATAAAAGGATTGCTGCAATTAATTTTCTGTGTTAAGCAAACTGCATTTAGCAAGGGACACCCTGTATTTGAAACAAAATAAGAAATTTTAGCATTACCTTTTAAAACAAAATCTTTACAGTTTGGATCTTGAGAGATTGCAAAAAGAACATCTTCCATATCTTGTAAGTAACCATCTCTATTCCAGAGTGTTGTTATATTTAATCTAACCGTTTTTGGAAGATGAGTAAGATGATGAAGTTTGGCATTTGAACTGCAGTCATGCTATACAAAAAAAAATCAAACTGGACTTAGACTTTTACATTCCATTTCTAATAGACTGCATTCTAATAAAAATACTACCTCAATTCCTTCTGATGTAATGTGTAAATCATTCATTGATTTCAGTACAGGTTCATAAAGTTGAGAAAATGCATCAAGATTAGGATGGACAATATTCTGAACTTTATTTTTATCTTCTCCAAATAACATTCTAAAATCTCCTAAAATTTAGAAAATTAATTTCTATTTGTTAAGAGATTTGTATTTCTCAGTTGTAATAGTGACAGCTTATTTTTTACACTAATAAAAACACAACAACTTAATAATTAATTCAAAATAAAACTTCAAAATTAAAAATTTATTAGTTTTTAATTTAACTAAATTATTGTAAACATGAGCAAATATTTATTGTGACATCATAACAATGCCAGGCAGCAATTTTTAATCATATTTTTAATTTATTTAATTTAAAAACATATGTTCTCCTCTTCAAATTAGTAGTGTCTTGCCCCTGTACATCACACTTTTCCTGTTAGCAATAGTAATACCAGTCATCTAACTTCTTTCAGGGAAAAATTTTTTAATTGAAATAACATAACTTATGGAACTTTTGGAAGTTCACATATAGTTAAATCAGGGCTCCTGCCTTCCATATGTGGTCTCAGCTTTCATCTAACTCCATTCTTGAGATTAAGGAAGGACAGATAAAAGAATGACAGTGGGAATTTATAAGTCTACAATTTTTTCAAATTGCAGTCCTACAATGTAAAGATGTTTTACATTTTACTATTATTAATAACTATAGTATATCCTATCCTCATTTTATGATGCAACATGTTATATCTTCCTTAAAGTTATAACAAGATGCCCACTCAAAATCCCCAAAAAAATTTTCATCTATTTCCTGGTTTTCTCAGTAAAAATTCAAATTTTTCAACTCATTTTTAACTTTTCAGAAGGCATTTTACTATCATACTATTCACATTTTTTCCATTATAAAATAAAGTAAACAATACTAAACAATCCATTTCAGTTTCAATCTCTGTAAAAAACCCAATGAAAAGCAGTGATTAATTATAGTGTGTGAGTCATTCAATTTCAACTGTAAATACTTTAATGGTTTCTAATGAAAAACTGAGTTTCAATTTGCATTAGTCCAGATTGTGTACTGTTATGTAAAAATGTAATCCCAACACAAAAAGCTATGAGTATATTCTTAAAATCAATATTTGAATTTAATATATTGTAGTATTTAAACATCAAATACTTTCTAAAACATACTTTCTAAACATACACAACACTTTTTAAGAATGATGAAAGTGAAGTACATAACACAGTCAAATAAGAAAACAGATTTTAAATTATAAGAATATGCATTTCACTTTGTACTTTCATTGAATTTGAAATTAAATATACTTTCAACTTCAATGGTTTATTTTATATTATTGTAATTATTAAGAGTATGTTAAATAAATACAAGGTATCTCATAATGGAAGATACAAGCTGATAAGATTTTTTTACATAAAATTAAGACAAAAATCCTTAATAATGCAGAACAATATTTTTTGATAATTTCAAAAATCCTTCTAATTTTGGATGCCACATAATTAACAGTTTGGCAGTCAACAACTTAAGAGAGCCAAATAACACTTGAATAATATCTTCATAATTCATATATACAGAATATACAAGTTCAAAAAAATTTGTGCATCAACATTTTAAAATCTACCATCAATTTGTTGTTTGAGAGTGAATGTAGTGATAACATAATTCCACATTTTAAACAATTAATTAATTTGCATTAATTTAGATTTTCACTGATACATTAATTATATGTAAGAAAAATGATTAGATTATATCACTAATGATAAAACTGTCCTAATTCATGCTATTTTATTCAATCACTAAACACTTAAATTATTGAATATCAATCATATATTTGACTTAATTTTTTTCATGAGAGGATGTCAGAGTGTATTCATTCAGGTAACTAATTGACGCAGAGATTTCTCTAACAGATCATCAAGATGTCAGACATAATCCATCTTTTCCATTTTGTGATTTATAAGATAGAACTCTATAATTAGTAAAAGAGTTCCTGTTTTCAACTAATTCTATAATATCAGTCAAGTAGGCCTAACAAAGGTGTTGTTACGCCTACCAAGCAGAAGACAAAATTGCTTTGTTTTCTGCTTGGAAGGATTGGTTTTTCCAGAGGGGGGTGAGGCAGGATGTAATTTTTACAAATTCATCATGAATCCCAAACAGGAGCAGACTTGAAGGTAAGATACTAGCACAGCTTCAAATTGGACCATCATAGGTCAAGTGAATCCCTTAAAAGAAGGGACAATGATCAAAAAGGTAATTCTTGAGTTGTTTTTGTCTGGCTTTAAAGCTTTGAATAGGCTTCAAAAAGAACAGTTTTTTTGTCCGAACCATCAACCAGTAGCAACAGAACACTACAAACTCATCTGCCAGTACAATCCATTTAGAAAATAAAGAACTGTCCATCAAACACTGGTCATAAGGTGGCTATTAATTCATCAACCATATATTCTAGAAATAATTAAAAGAAACAAAATATTGCATTAATTTATTAAGAAAGTCTATTGTAATTTTAACCTACAGTTGTCTCTTATACTCTTATATTACATACCTCAAAGCCTGTTACCAGTGGGTAATTAACATCAAAAACGAAAAACTTAAATTTTACGAACATTCTCAATCCTTCTGAAGTTCTTCTTCAGGCAGCGATGAATTTCCATTAGAATGTCATTGAATACGAATATTATTTGAAATTCAAATACGTGATACTCGATGAAGCTTTACTAGGCATGCGCACTATATACGTAGTATTGAGGAGAATTTATAACTCTTTGTAATCCTTTGCAATGGAAAGGACATTCTTAACTGGGATAGACTCCCAGGAGTTTATAACATCCCAATAAAAGATCACAGATGCGATAGAGAGCTCATTTACATTGGCTCTTCGAAGCACTCCTTGGACATAAGAATAAAAGGGCACATCGCAGACATACAACACTCCAGGACCACCACAGCTCTGGCTATTTACGCCAGTGATCCTGAGATAAAGCCAAACTTTAACCAGGCAAGAATCATCCTCAGCATACCATACACTGAACATCTAAAGTGGTTGGAGGCCTTATATATCTACAAACTCAGCAACACTTGCATCAACCACAAAGAGGAATTAAATCTATCCGTAGCATGGCAAGCGCTAGTAAACAAAGAGCTATAAATTCTTCTCAATACTACATATATAATGCACATGCCTAGTAAAGCTTCATTGAGTATCACGAGTTCGAATTTCAAATAATATTCGTATTCAATGACATTCTGACGGAAATTCGTCACCGCCTGAAGAAGAACTTCAAAAGGTTCAAAAACTTTTGTGAAATTTAAGTTTTTCATTTTTGATGTTAATCACACACCGGTAACAGGCTTTGAGGTATGTAATTGATTATATTCCGGTGTTGGATAAAGTGAAGTTATGATAATTAGTCTCCTATACTTACATCACTAGTTATATTATATATTGTATACCAAACATTTCAATATTTGTACCATATTTTTGTACAAATAACCCAATGGGTTATGTGTTTAAGACAATTTGAAAGCAGGTGTGGGTTATATGATTTAGATTTCAATCAAAAATTCACACATATGGAACAATGGAACAATGCAGCAGGATATACAGTGAGACAACAAGTCATGTAGAGATTTTACTTCTGTTATAATAATTTTCTGCAGAGTATACACCATTGCATGTTTTAGGCATGAAAATATTGTAGTTTATCTGAATCTGATTATAGAATAAAACATTTATTTGGGTATAAAACAATATAAAATTATTAAAAATTTATCATATAAGAAACCTGTTTTATTCTTATATAAATGGTATATGAATTAATTGCAGAAATAATAATTAAAATATGATTCATGTTTCTTCACAAAAAGTGTACAATATATACAAAGTTAGACTTTGAAATAATTTTAATAAGTTTTAAATAATTATTTTGTAAAAAAATACCTGTATATGATAATTCTGAAACTTTAATAAATAATTGTTCTTTGGTAAAAGCTTCAGGTAAACATAATAGAGCAGCATGAATAGCACTTTTTAAGTTAGTATTCAATGCTTCTATTAACTCTTGATTTGAAGGTTTATATATAAAATTCACCTAAATAAAATAAATATTAAATCATTAGCAGGACTATTTATTTTGATTAATACTACGAGGCGTGTTTTTAAAGTAAGTACCGTTTTGAAATATAAAAAAAACAAGCAAACATTTTTAACAAAATTTTTATTTATGTGAAAGCCCATATTTTACACTACTTTTCTACATAATTCCCATTAATATTGAGACACTTATCATATCGTGGGACCAGCTTTTGTATTCCATCCTCAAAGAATGTTGCCGCCTGATGAGACAACCACTGCAGAACAGCCGTTTTGACTTTGTCGTGATTGTTATGGCGCTGCCCTGCCAGATGCTTCTTCAAATGCAGAAACAAATGATAGTCACTTGGCACTAGGTCGGGACTGTATGGAGGGTGGTCTAATTGTTCCCAGCCAAATGATGTGATTAGGTCTTGAGTTTGATTTGTCGTATGTGGATGAGCATTATCGTGGAGCAAAACGACACCCTTGCTCAGTAAGCCCCGTCTTTTGTTTTGTACTGCACAACGCAATTTTTTTAAAGTCTCACAGTATGCAGCTGAATTGATCGTTTCACCATGAGGCAAAAAATCAACAAGCAACACTCTGTATCTGTCCCAAAACACCGTGCACATGATTTTCTGAGCAGAAATTGTTTGCTTGAACTTGACTTTCCTTGGAGATGATGAATGTCGCCATTCCATGGATTGTTGCTTCGATTCCGGTGTAACGTAGGCTACCCACGTTTCATCGCCTGTAACAATACGGCTTAAAAAATCATCTCCCTCGTCACTGTAGCGCTCAAGAAAAGTCAATGCACTGGCCAAACGTTTGGTTTTGTGCTCCTCCGTCAACATTTTCGGCACCCAACGGGAACACAACTTCCGATAATTTAATCGTCCGGTCACAATTTCATAGAGAACACTTCTTGAAACTGCAGGAAACTCTTTAGATAAAGATGAAATCGTGAATCGTCTGTTCTCTTTCACTCTACAGTCCACTTTTTCAATCAAATCGTCGATAATGACTGAAGGTCGCCCACTTCGTTCCTCATCGTGAATGTTTGTGCAGCCATTACTAAAGGCCCTAACCCATTTTCGTACCATTCCATCACTCATAACGCTTTCACCATAAACTTCACTGATTTGGCGATGAATTTCAGCCGCTTTCGAGCCTTTAGCACTGAGAAAACGAATAACGGCACGCACTTCGCAGTCGGCGGGATTCTCAATGAGCGGCGGCATTTCAATAACACACAAACAACAGTAAACACAGTCGACTGGCTCCGTAATGGCATTTGTGGCTTCCCAACAGATGTAGGTACACAGCGCGCATGCACTAAGTGCCAACTGCAGCGCTCCAGCGGCATTATATTAAAACGGTACTTACTTTAAAAACACGCCTCGTATATAAGAATTTCATATCCTTTTGGATAAAAATTATAAAATTGATTCATAGTTCTTGTATATTTCAAATATCTTATCAGTTATTTTAAATCTCTTTCTATCATCTATTATTATTTTTAATAAATTGTAATTAAAATGAAACAAACTGGTTTATGAAGACGTCCACTGGCATACAACGTATTCCAAATTTTAAGATCTTGTAACAAATCTTTGGTGCTAATTAACACCATATTTAATCATCTAAAAAAATATAAAAAATATTTTAAAAAATAATTATACTAGATTTTATACATTGGAACTAAAATCTTTTGTATATCCAACAATTTATTAAATAAAATGAGCAATTATTTATTGTGGCATCGTTGCAATGTCAGGCTGCAATTTTTAATCATATTTTTATTTCATTTAAAATATGCGCTCTCCACCTCAAATTAGTACTGTAGTGTCTTGTCTGTGTACATCATACTTTTCTATTATCAATGGAGTTGTGTCAACCATCTATTAACTGCTTTCAGGGAAAAAGTTTTGAATTGAAATAACTTGACTTCCAGTTTGCATTGGAAGTTTGTATATAGTTAATCAGGCTCTCCTGCGCCATATCTGCTCCATATCCTCTCTTATCTCTCATTATCCTCTCTTGTCTTTCATCTATCTAACTCAGTTCTCGAGATTAAGGAAAGACCGACAGAGGAACAGACAGAAGACAGTGGGAATTTATAGGTCTATAATTTTTCAAATTGCAGCCCAAAAAAGCTGTTTTTAACAATGACTATAGTCCTTTGCATATTACAAGAGTTTGTAAGATAAAGATAGCAACTATGAGGCTAAAAATTTTTGTTTGTTTTAATAAACTGCTTAATGTACAAAAGTTTTTGGTTTATATGAAAAGATATAAATTCTAATAATTTAATTCTTTAGATATTATAAAATTTGAAATAATTACCTTGTCTTGAGCTGGTATTAAAGTATTAAAATACATATTTGCTCCATAATTTTCTTGAATATATTTTATTAATTTTGCTGACCCATATTTTAAAAATGAATAATCTGCTCTGTTTTTAATTAAGTTTTCAGAATGCCATGCTAAAGAATCATCCACAACAATCACAAAGTCAATCATGTTTTTCTGAAATTGATAAATTATTTAATTATTAAGATTAATTATTAAAGAAAATTTAACATTAATTAAATTATTAAAAAATAGAAAATCATAATTATAATCTAATTTTCTCAATAAAAATAAAAATATTTTTAAATATGCTCTTAAGTCAGTATTTGAATCTTCTGGTGTTGGGTTTAAATGATGTAGAAAATATTTAGTTTAAACTTGACTTCTGTTTATAACTAATTTGAAAATTTAATTAAAACAAGATCTGCCATTTAAATAAATCATCATTCAAAAAATAAATAAATAAAATTGCAATTTTATCAAAACTACTTATTTATTTATATCAAATTATTTTTATAAGTGTAATCATAAAAATGATAAAATAATAATGATAAAATGATTCAAAATGAGAATGATAAAATAATTCTGGTCACATACAACCCATATCTCAAATTGCTCAAATACCAAGATAGCTAAAAAGAGCCACATCCGCATCACTTACAGAAGATGTGTTTTTTTATTTAACATCTTACGTAACGGAAAAGACCATCCTGACCGGGAAAGACTCCCCAGTGTATACAGCATCCCAATTAAGGGTCATAGATGCAACAGAAACCTAGTTTACATAGGCTCTACAAACTGCTCTTTAGGAGTTTGATTGAAAGAACACTCAGCTAATATACAGAATGAGAAGACCACCACTGCTCTGGCCATTTATGCCTCAGATCCAGACATAGAGCCAGATTTTAATCAGGCGAGAGTTATCTGCACCACACAACACGCACACCACCTTAGGTGGTTAGAGGCCATGTGCATCTACATAGCTAGCCTCAGAGATAATAATTGCATCAATCACAAGGAAGAGATAATTCCATCAGTAGTGAGCATGGCAGGCGCTTATGGACAAAAATTTTTAAATAGTGTCAATTACTGGAGAGTGCATGCCCAAGATGATGTAAGCAAAAGGCACATGTTTGTTTCAAATTGAGTTATTTGATCAGCATTCTATCAGGAATTCAACATTACCTGAGGAAGAACTGGTTAGGTTTGAAAACGTTAGTAACGAACTATTTTTTCGTTTTTTGTAGTCATGGGAGAACACACTGGTAACAGGTTTGAAGGTTTTGTTTATTTACTGCATTCCGGTGTTGAGTTAGTGATGTTTTAATGTGTCTTAATTCTTTTTGAAAATATGAGTAATTTAAAATTTGACAGCTTTTAAAATATTTAAAATTTTTTTAAATAATTGTATTCAGAAAAGTAATATAATTTTTCTTCAAAAAATTGACAGCACATTTTCATCAATCTAAGGTGGAGAAATTCACAAAATAAAATCTGAAAATTCTTGATTTTCTTTTTCTTTATTAAGTTAAGTCAAAACCACTTAAATTCTTCAAAATATAGTAGCCTAATTATTCCCAGTACAATAAAATAATTTATTCCAAAATACTTTCTTCATTTTAATCCTTCACTGAAATAAAGTGACCAGATTTTGAAATGTAAAACGTGGGACATTAAACTGGACACCCTAACAAGACCTCAGATAAGTCACATGATCAATTCTTTTAGATCATCTTTGATTTTCTAGGTTTCTGACAATATCAAAGACAATGTTACAAACAACCAATGAACATTTTACTTATCTGTATACTCTTGTTTACAAAATAATGATTTCCAACAACAGTAACATTAAACATTTAATTATGACACTGAGCATAGCTTTGTTTGCTTTATTTGCCTTTTTCTTAACTAAGATAATTAGCAAAAACCAAAAACTTTTCATAACTGATCAGCAAGACCATGGTACTTGTATGGGATGTATATTCACTGTTCTCCAACAGACAGCATTACCAGATTGAACAGTAAATCATCAATTGGGCTACTGTTTATACAAATTTGATATTAAAAAGTTTTTACTCTATAACTTGTATGTAATTCATCTTTGACTTAATTCAATGAATATTTACTGTTGTAGTTTTGAATCTATATATATAATCGAGACGAGTTGATAATAATAATAATAACTCTCTCGTGGTCACCACCTGGTCGTGGTGGGAAAGCCCAGTAATTTTACTGATCCATAGGGCAATGCAGGCTGGAGCACAAGCTCCTGGTAGGGACACCCATGCCAGTAAGGTCTATGGGGAGAAATGAAGCTAAGAGTGACCACACCCACATTCTGTGGTGATATTTATTATGGTAATAACTAGATCAAAGTGTGATACCGGCTCGGACGTCACCCGGGTTAACAAGGTCTGCGTTCGTGGGTTAAGCAGAGGCTCATGTTCGAAAAATAGGTCACAGTCTCCCTTGGTTACTGGTGGCGAAAGCAGCACCGGCCCAAGCATGGCTACTGCAATGCCCTCAACAGATGTGAGGAACCAAGCCAGCCTTGGTGTTTCTGTGGCAATGCATCCACAGACAACAAAGGCTGGAAAACCACGCCAACGGATGAAATGGACAGTAGAAATGAACGAGTTTATCATCCATACTTACTACACCATCACAAAACTCGAAACAAACATGACAGCATACAGACAACAACTACACCATAGATTCACACAACAGTATCCTCATCTCACTGTCACCGAACAAAGGGTTGTTGATCAAAAAAGAACAATTATACACAACAACCTTATTCCACAAACAACACTTGAACTTATTAAACAACAGGTTGCTGATCAAATACATTAACAGACAGAAACATCTAACATTAATGAAGATCACATAACCTGTCAGGATAATCCAGCAGCAAGCATTGATAATAACATACATACAACAATTACCACTAACAATACTACAGACACTTCCTCATCCATCACTGATAACATAGACATGGATTTAGTTAATACACTCTCACTTATATTTCAGGAAACACTTACTAAATATACAGGCACAGATCCCACACAAAGACCACAAATATCAAAAATAATCACGTCAAAGGAAGTAAGGAAAACACTAAGTTATGTAAACACTCACCACCACACTACATTCATTCAATTTCTACACTCGCAGACATTCATACATTAGTTTATGCTGGGGCAGTCACAATAGTGACACACCATGGGTTGAAAGTACAATCACAGACAAATACACAGAAAACACAAATTCTATCACAAGCCTGCCTGGCAGAGAAGAATAGAAACACAAATAAATGACATTAGACAGCAATTAGGCAGGCTAACACAATACACTAAAAACAACATAACACCCAAATTAAGGAAACAGCTCAAAAACATTTTCAAGAAAATAAAAACACACACAAAACATGATCATCACAACACATGCATTACAGAATACATTGATACACTAAAACAAAAACGTGCTACAAAGCACGTAGACTCAAATGATACAAAACATGTACACTACGAAAACAACAAAATAAATTATTTACAAACAATGAAAAACTCTTTTACAGACAAATTAATAACAAAGCAAACACTGATACACAGCACAGTGGCACACTAACAGAAGAAGAACTCACAACATATTGCTCTTCTCTTTGGTCCAGTGCTGTCATGCACAATGCTGAAGCAGGCTGGATCAAAGAGGAGAACAGAAACTTACACAACATACCAACTATGCCCTGTGCTGAAATAAACATACATGATTTCCAATACACTGTTAACAGAGCACACAACTGGAAGACACCTGGTGCAGACAACATTCACAATTTCTGGTACAAAAAGTTTACATCACTGCACCAGGAACTAGCTAAACACCTAGCACACATCATCATCAATCCACAAGACATGCCAAATTTTCTTACTCGGGGCATCACCTACATGAAACTTAAAAACAACAATACCACAGACCCCACACAATACAGACCAATTACATGTCTTCCAACACTCTACAAATTATTGACATCATGTATCACAAACAAAATATACAAACATGTTGAAGAACACAACATTCTTACGGAACAACAAAAAGGTTGCTCGTAGAAACCACAGGGGATGCAAAGAACAGTTACTCATAGATTCACTCATTCTACGGCAAGCACACAAACAACACAGAAACATACACATGGCATATATAGACTACAGAAAAGCATTCGACAGTGTTCCACACAGTTGGCTGCTACATATCCTACACATGTACAAAATACATCCATCACTCATTGCATTCTTTCAAAAAACTATGCAGCACTGGAGAACAACACTACATCTCAGGGTTAGTAACACTTCCATACAAACAAACCAAATTTTTATTAGGCGAGGAATTTTTCAAGGAGATTCCTTGAGTCCTCTCTGGTTCTGCTTAGCCCTGAATCCATTATCCAACATGTTACAACAACACGCAATATGGTTACAATATCAGACATGAAAAAACAACACAGTTTACACTGTCACATCTCATGTACATGGATGACATAAAACTTTATGCATCCACACAAAAACAACTTCATCAACTCCTACAAATCACACATTCATACACCGAGAACATACAAATGGAATTTGGCCTAGATAAATGCAAAACACTTCACATAGAAAAAGGAATCCTGAAGAAAGAAGATTTTGCACTTGGAAATGGAGACGTTATTGAATCCATGGAAGAGGGCGAGTTCTACAAGTATTTAGGATTCCAACAGGCCAAACTAACAGAACATACACAAATAAAGCAAAGATTAATTAAAGAATACCAAAGTAGGTTAAATGCTATTCTCAGAACACAGTTAAATGCAAAACACACAGTTAAAGCAATAAACACATATGTCATCCCAGTACTCACATATTCTTTTGGAGTTATACATTGGACTCACACAGATCTTGAGCAACTTCAAAGGAAAACAAGAACAACACTTACTAAGCATAAACATCATCATCCTAAATCTGCCACAGAAAGATTAACCCTTCCACGTAAAGATGGCGGACGTGGCCTGATTGACATAGTTAACCTTCACTACAAACAAATACAGTCACTGCGAGAGTTTTTCTACATTAAACAAGAAACATCACAATTACATAAAGCAGTAACTCTAGCAGACTCAAATAACACACCATTAAACTTACACTCACATCATATGGACACAACACAACATATAGAAAGCATAGACACCATTAAGCAATCGTGGGCTCGAAAGGCACTCCATGGCAGGCATCCTTACGACTCTGGCCCAGGATTTTGTTGACAAAACTGCGTCAAACAGCTGGTTAGCTCGGGGATGCCTCTTTGGGAAGACGGAAGGATTCATGATTGCCATACAGGATCAGGTCATAAATACTAAAAACTACAGAAAACACATACTCAAAGATGCAACACTCACAAATGACACATGCAGAAAATGTCACATCATGCCAGAAACTATACAACACATCACTTCTGGTTGCAAGCTCTTGGCACAGACAGATTATTTACACAGACATAATCAAGTAGCAAATATAATACATCAAGAGCTTGCAAAGAAACACAAATTAGTAGACATCCACAAACCATACTACAAATACATTCCACAGACAGTATTGGAAAACAACACGCACAAAATGTACTACGACAGAGCCATAATCACAGATAAAACAATATACCACAACAGACCAGACATCACACTCATTGACAAACACAATAAAATCACATACATTATAGACATATCCATTCCAAACACTCACAATATACAAAACGCATGCACTGAAAAAATTAGCAAGTACACAGAACTCGCCCATGAAATAAGGCATCTATGGAGGATGGATAGGGTGCTTATTGTACCTGTTGTTTTCTCCTCTACAGGTGTCATACCACACACACTACACAAAAGCCTGGGCACATTACAATTGAATAGAAACACATACATCACACTACAGAAGGCCACTATATTGAATACATGTCATATTGTGAGAAAATTCCTGAATACAGACACACACACTGATACATTTCTTTAATTTCTGTTTTGGTTACTATGCCTTGACTTTGGTCCGGCATAGTACACAGCCACTGGTGTTAACCGAATATATCTCACTTAACCCAACATAATAATAATAATAATAATAAGCACAGAGCCCAAACGGTTAGGAGTTGAATGTTGAAATTTGGTACGCAGTTAGGGTATGTCACGAGAACGCACTAAGAAGGGATTTTTCGAAATTCCTCCCCACGGAGGAGAGGGACAGGATTAAGTCTTAACACTTCCATTGTTGATGGAAGTGTTAAGTAACAATGGAAGTGTTAAGTAACAATGGAAGTGTGAAGTAACAATGGAAGTGTGAAGTAACAATGGAAGTGTGAAGTAACAATGGAAATGTTAAGAGCCCAAACGGTTAGGAGTTGAAAGTTGAAATTTGGTACATAGTTACAGTACGTCACAAAAACGCACACTAAGAAGGGATTTTTCGAAATTCCTCCCCACGGGGAGAGGGACAGGATTAAGGCTTAACACTTCCATCAACAATGGAAGTGTTAAGTAACAATGGAGAACAAGAGAAAGCGACGTGCAAGATTTACAGGCGCTGGAGGAAAAATAAGAAAAAGAGTAATATGTCAGAACATATTAGATTTTCAAATTTAAACAGATTAATTCGGTTTTTCTCGACTTTTCTTCTTTAGAACATTCGATGAAAATCGAACGATATAATCAGAACACGTCGTGAAAATCGAACAATATTAGAATATTCGATTTTCAAATTCGACCTTTCTTTAGAAATATTTAGTTTGTTGATGAAATTATTTTTTTTTCTTCTGTGACTATAATGTAATAATCTTAATCTTCACTATCGTTACTTTTGCCCGAGCAATGCTGGGCCTATCTGCTAGTATAATTATAAAAGTCAAAAAGCAGAATATTTTTCACAATTTAAAAATAGGGACTCTTCCAGGTACAATTACAACTCTGAATGGGATGATTGAGATCTTACCCGTAGAAGCAAAAAAGTCAAAGAAACCATACCTCCAATGTGACCCTTCAGGAGATACAGCCTACTTCCAAGTTGCACACAACTAGAAGTCACATCACTTCACTGTCTATGCCGGCTTTGATTGTTCGTGGAGTATTTGATGTTATATAGTTTTAGATGTTGTTTGGGGGCTCATCCCTATGTGGGACTTCAGTGGAAGTGACAGCAAGCAGCAAAAAGTGCATAACTACATGCGGAGCATGGAGAATAGACAGTATACCGATTCATGGTAAAAAAACAGACCTTTGGAGGTGAATATCTCACAAAGGGTTACATATACAGATATTGTTCCATTCAATTTTTTGCTCGTACAGGGTATATATAACTGGGGTTGACAAATCCCTCATTCAGAGTTCTCATCTTACCCTTTATACTGAAGCAAAATACAAATTAACTACAAATATAATTAAAGTGAAAATAAAGGATTATATTTTCACTTCTTTCGCTATATTTCTTCTTTTTTAAATATTGTATATACTAAAACCGTATTTTATTTCTTTTCACGTGCATTAAATAATTGAAAACAGTACTTTTTAATGGCAAGTATCCAAATCTCTTATAAAATAACAGTTTATTAATTGTACAAATCATAATAGTACCTTAGGTTCATTGTTTTTTGCTTGTCTAAATACACCGGAACCGTAAGCAAATGCTAAACTACAATTTTTACGATCGGGAAATCGTGAAAGTAAAAGTTCCAGAGTTTTATTCATAACGAGAAGTGCCTTGGAGGCAGCCATGTTTATTTTGTTACGTAATCCCCTAGCGTCAATTTAGAGAACTAAATTTATTCATTTAGATTTTAATAATAATTATAAATAAAAATTTCGAAAGAAAAAAAAAAGTAGAATTTCTTTAAGTCTGAAAGCTCTAAAGTTCGTCAAAAAATTAAAGAATAAGTTAAACGTATAATAAATCAGAATCGATTATAAAATGCAAATTAAAAATCATAAAATATAAGTAAATTATGTATTGAAATCGAATATCATTATTTTTGTAACCCGAAAATACATACGGTCCTTAAATAATTATTCCATTTTCATTTTTCAAATTTTTATAAAAAAAATAATAATAAAAGAGCTACATATCTCGATAGGAACATTAACATAATCAATATTGCCATTAAAATCTCATCAGAGAATAGCGGAAACTTTCAGAAAATGCTCTCGAAATAGTGTTTAGTTCATTGTATATTCACCTACGGTCATTAAAGATGCGTTATCTCTCTTCATTAAAAATTTAGTAATTACCTTCGACAAAGGAATCTGTTTCAAAGCAGATCATTAATTTAGGCTTAATAAATAATGTAATATACTGGACTTCTCGCGTGTATAAGCTACATACGTAGTACTTGAAGGTATAACCGATTGAAGAGATTTCATGAGACAAACTTTAAGTATTAATGAAATTTATATTCAATTAAAAAATATACTGTGTAGCTGAAAACTTATCTATGATCAAAAATTCTATTTTATTTACATATCAATATAAAATTGTTTGCATACTATAACAGCAGAAAAGGAAAACAGTTTTCAAATTTTTAGTACCAAAAAATTGATTTTAAATACTCAGAACGATTAAAAAATTGTAATACGAATATATTAATATTATTATTTTAAACTCTCTCTGTCCTGTGGACACTAAGAAGGCTTTTTTAAGCAAGCCAATTATGGGTTCTGCCGGGTTCACAATGGGGCGTCCTGTTTGGTAAGAGACTGGATCCGATATATCCGAACAGACCACGAACACTTGTATAACTCTATTATATGCATTTCCAAAAGAATATAGATTATACCGAAAATAGAGATTGACCAAAAATATTTTAGGGAGATAGATTTATCAATCACGATTGATCCGTTGGCGCCATTTGAATAGGATATGGGCCTATAGGATATTGACTTATTTTATATATGTTATTCATTATATTCCAACAAATATATATATATATATTTGTTGGAATATAATGAATAATATAAATAAAATAAGTTAATATCCTATAGGCCCATATTGATATATATATATATCTATCCTATAGGCCCATATTGATATATATATATATCTTTGTATACCTTGTATACCTTATATATATACCTTAGGGGCAGGAGGACCCAATTAACTATATAAGAATTTCTGAAGCAAACCGGAAGTCATGTTATTTCAATTTAAAACTTTTCCCCTGAAAGATGTTAGATAGATGATCCACACGACTGTATTGCTAACAGGAAAAGTATGATTTACTGGGGCAAGCCACTACTAGTTTGAGATGTAGAACAAATATTTTAAATGAAATGAATTTAAAATATGATTAAAAATTGTAGCCGGCGTTGTGACGATGTCACAATAAATACTTTCTCGTATTATATTATAGTATTTGATTTATATAACGGTTATCTTACGTAAGGGTTTATCACACCGAGTGACCAATCTAACACATTTTAAAAATTCCTTAAATTGTGTACAGTAGAGGAATAAAGAATTTTTAAAATGTGTTAGATTGGTCACTCGGTGTGATAAACCCTTACGTAAGATAACCGTTATATAAATCAAATACTATAATATAATACGAGCAAGTATTTATTGTGACATCGTCACAACGCCGGCTACAATTTTTAATCATATTTTAAATTCATTTCATTTAAAATATTTGTTCTACATCTCAAACTAGTAGTGGCTTGCCCCAGTAAATCATACTTTTCCTGTTAGCAATACAGTCGTGTGGATCATCTATCTAACATCTTTCAGGGGAAAAGTTTTAAATTGAAATAACATGACTTCCGGTTTGCTTCAGAAATTCTTATATAGTTAATTGGGTCCTCCTGCCCATAAGGTTTCCATATCTGATTTCATTTTTCATCTATCTAATTCCGTTCTCAAGATTAAGGAAAGACGGACGGACAGACGACAGTGAGGAATTTATAGGTTTCATTCTAATAAATGATATTACAGACATATTTTCTGGAAATGTGTACACAATTCATCTTCATAAAATTTATTTGTCTTAATTTAAAGTTGTCTAAGAAAAGAATAACCCAGACATAATAATAGAAATTATTGACCAAAGCAACATCCCGGAAATTACTTTTTCAAAATGTGAGAAAAATTTTCTGGGAAATAATTATTTGTATTGACTATCTGAATAATTGCCAAGAAACAATCGTTAAGGACGAATTGTCTAGGGAAGAATTGACAGGGAACCGTTTTTCTACCATAATGCTTTTATATATTCACTTTTGGCAGAAAATGTGTAAATTTTACATATTTTGTTATGATTAATGGTATTCGTCCAGTTTTAATTTTAATTGAAAACACAAATTCCATAACCTCATCTCGAAACAGAATGTAAATAAATGACGTAACAGAAAATGCAAATGATATGCTTTGACAGAATCTTTGATAAATGTTCTCGCGGATATACAAGAAATGGAACGAAATGAAAAATATTCTTTGAAATTAGATGCGTATTTTAATGAAATACGGAAGTAGAAAATCTAATAATACGTCTAAACGTCACGCAATATTGTGTGTAATCATGTTTAACGGATTATCGGGTTCGCTGAACTATAATTCATGTTTAAACCAAGTTCTTAATAAAAATTCTTTGTACTATATTGTTAATAATATTGATATTCAACAGATACGACAATAAAAAATTTATTTTTTTATAGTTTTGATCTTTGAAATTTTTGGTCATTCGTATATAATTTGTTATATATATTTTGAATAAATTAGTATTGAATGCATTATTATTATTATTATTACTATAAAATTACAATATATATCAACTGCTGCATAAACGTCAATGCATATGGTACAGAGATGACATATCCCTCCCCGGATATTTTTGTACCAGTAAATTGTACCCTCAACGTATATTTATTTTATACCGTACTACAAAAATTATAAGCAAAAACGAACACTGTACTACCCAAATTATTTTGTACGTCACCCAAAGCCAGAGAAATTTTTCTTATTCATTGGCCTGCCCCAATATTGATACAGATCGATTTCTATGAAATTGTATTGTAAGATAAAAATGATCTTCCGATATATTGAAATCGATAAATTCTTTCATGCAGAATGAATCAATTTTAAATTGGCATAGCATTTTCAATAAGTAATTGTAATAGTTTTAAATATAAATTGAAATATTTTAATGAAAATTAATTAAAATTTGGAAATAAATAAATGAATTCTTCAAAAAAAAAAATCCAGTAACTTTCCCAGCAACATTTAAAACTGCGTGTGTGGCGCTATCTGTTATGATATTTTATTATTAAAATCTTTTTATATTTTTAATTATTATAAAATGGCAAAAGACTTAATTCTGAGGATAGGGATGGATTTTACATTTAAAAAATTGTAAATGCTAATAACGAGTAAAATCATCATTAAGTCCGACCCTACTTGTGATATGACACAAGATCCCCACCCCGTCGAACTTAATAATCCAAAATTTAATAGCATCAATCCCCTTAATATATAAACCTCCCTGCAAAATTTCAGAAATTTTGAACAAAAAGAATTATTAAGCTTCAATGAGGGTGAAAAAATCGTGCCTCCCCACACACACATACACGCTATATACATACAGAAAACCCTCGACTTTTTTTCATTTCTCAGCGTTTCAAGATTCCCTGAGTCCAAAAATGTAAAAATCTTGGGGGGTTCATTTTTTGACCGATCGCCATACTTTCCCCTCTGTTATATATAACAGAGCCGGGAAAGTAAAAACTAATTTTTTAATAAAAATGTTCCAGAATTAGAACAATAAAAGTTAGAAATAAATAAGTAAACATTGTATATAGTTCAATCTCCAGTTTATTAGCAATATTTATATAAAATGTGCCAAAATTTTATTTTGGTTAAGAATTTAATGTAAGCGGGACATCTTCCTTGCAGATGTTCTGGTTTGAAGTGAACATCTCCACCTTGCAAGAAAGTGCAGTCTGCGAGTGATGTAAAAATGTACAATTTTTGCTGTTATAGTAACTCTGTGCCTGACATTTTCACATTCCGCTCGCTTCTCTGCTACTAGGAATCTGACAACAGAGTTGTAACGATATCGACATAAATATCGTTACTATTACAAATCCGAGGCAATGCATTGTTCTGTCATGTTACAGGCATAACGAATGTTTATCCAAGAAATCCACCGATTCCGAATTCATGCACCTCTTTGTAAACCAGATGGTTTTCACTATGGTTTTTTTTTTTAAACCAAAGATTTTCGCCTCGTCTCTTTGAAAAACTAACGATCTAAAGCCGAAACCAGCACAAAAAATCGTATATTACAAAAAACAAAAACAACTGAAATAACTAAAAAAACCCGCAAAAACCAACGACCTAGAATATACTACATAGAGTGGCTGAAGCAATGCCATATTTGAAAAAAATTGAATAAACGTCCGTCATTTTTCTTTTAGTCAAGGGAGCGTGGCATTTGTGTTGTGTAAAGGCAACAAGCTAAAATATTCCAACTCGTTGATAGTACCCGTCGTTGCCACCAAGAGCTCTGTAACCATAGTCACAAGCCACTCTATGTAGTATATTCTAGCTCGTTGGCAAAAACACGTTTAAAAATACACACGTGTTTACGCAACTCTCGCTAACTTTGCCTATTGAACGATCAGAGCACCGCCCTATCAGGAGCAATTGTTTCTACAACGAAAACGAGAGGTGATTACAATAACAGCTCCTCAACCATATTATCTATTAACCATAGTTTATGGCACGTTATCGTATGGGCAAAAGGATAATTGTCTGGGCCCCACCAACCCCACCTCAAACCAATCTATTATGAGAACTTCTTTTCCTCAAAAATTCCCTCGAAAAAAAATATCTGAAGTCAACACTACATGGAGCCCCCAATTCAAATTTGCCTGGGCCTCACGAAGCTATAACGTGCCATTGGGTTTATACAATGCGATTTCCGAGGAGTGATGCCTCTCGGAAGGACTTTCTATGAGAAGTTGTACCTTATTTAGGAATTACTAACGTGAAGAAAACCCTACATTTTTCGTTAATCAAACCGATGACAAATAACTGACTTAACGGAAGTCATAAATTTTGTTATCTTATTTTGCATATTTTCCTTAATGCTTAGTATAACTACGAAAAAGGCATGTGGCTCGTTAATATCTATCATAATAATATGATGAAATACAGGGAAGATGTGTATCCAGTAGCCCCATAAAAACAGATCTTACATGTTTTTAATACGTATCATTTAAACAATCTATTTTATGATATTAAATTTATAAGTAATTGTTTAGATGTAGTGTAGAGATATTTCATGAATTGACTCCAATCTAAATAAAATAAATTCTCTTTTTGTTGAGTTTCCGGTATAAATCTAGCGTTTTACAAAAAAGTATTGTTATTTTATTAAACTATTTTGAAAAATATATCCGTTTAAAGATCAACGATACAATAGAAGGGTACTTGTGGTTCCGGTTTCACGAATAGTTACGTCATAAAACGCAAAATTTGCATAATTACATAACATAAAAATATATGAAGTTGAGATGATGTATCTAAAACAATTTTAAATATATTTTATACAATATTTATTATATTAAATATGTAACAGCAATAGCAGAAATAACAAATCTAACAATTGTTAATCGTTTTGAACTGAAATAGATTGATGACGTAGGTACTATACTGTGTTGAATTTTTAAATGGCATTTTATTGATTTGAATAAATAAATACTTTCCTACTAATGTATCGTAAAGTAAAAAATCATCCTGAGAAGCAATTTCTGCAACAAGTCATATTCAGAAACGTGTAATTTACGAATATTAGGCTACATGATATATCACTTTCAAGCCTCTTTTTACATCCTTGTGAATTTAATCATACTCTATATGGTCTACAAGAACATTTATATCGTTTTATTATCAGTTAATACGCGTACTGTACAGTTAGATGCATTAAATTTTAGACAGTGAAAAGATTTGGGTATATTCCATTTGTTTTGTAGGGTGATAGGTATACAGATTATGTAAAAGCAAGGTGAAGGAATTGCAATAACATGAATTTTGCGGTGCATGAAGTGAAATCGTGATGTCTGTAAAATGATTTAAACTTAGTGCCGATGTTCATGAGTGATATTTTAACGCGAGGATGCAGCTTCATGGAAACAATGGAGCAATACACGTGCGTTACGTTTGCATAACATGTCTCACGCATCCTCGCCTCAAAATATCGCTCGTGTGCACCGCACCTAATTTAAACTTTGGGAAAATGTTTTTAAAAAAGTTGAAGCTGGGAGTTACTCCATGAATTTCCTGGTGTGTACGGTGCATTTAACTTCATCAAACACGTGATTCCTAGTGATGGAATTCGACCGGTTCATACCAATTCATCAGGACCGCTTTTCAAAATATTTTTAGTTCGGAGAATCGGTTGTTAAAATTGTATTTTGGAATATTGATTTGTTTAGATAATTTATCGCAAAAGTCTGTATTTACGTAAGACTGCAACTTTTTAACAGCTCAATGAGAATTGGAGCAGACGATTGAATATTGCAATAAGTGCGAGTGGGAACTTGTCGCTTCTGCGATTGCGATTAATCTGCGATCACCTATTCAGGATCACAATTTTCTGCACATCTCATGGGTACAAGTGGTAAGCTCTAGGGCTAGGCACTAATACAGTGCTATCTTTAGGCATAGTGCCTGTGGCCTTATGAAATTACAAATTGAGAAAATAGAAGTTGGGAATTAAAATAAAACATTAAATTTTTACTCAGTAAGTTTATTTTATGTAGACTTTTCTATATCTTTCGCGTAAAAATCTTTAGTAATTTCTTCAACTGGCAACTGTTTTAATATTTCACTTTCTGTGGAAAGTATAGATAAATTTGATAATTTTGTTTGAGACAAATTGAATATTAAAAGATTTATAATGCAATTTAGTGTTGAAAAAGATAGTGTTCCTTCAGAATTTGATTCTAAGATTGACATGTATGGTACTGTACAGTACTTCCTAAGAGCAATATTCGTATTAGGAAAGCTGGATACTAAACTTTTTTCAGCAACAAACTTCTTGTACTGTTTTTCAATCCGGAAATAATTTAAACAGATAAAAGAAAAAGATTATGTTGATTCACAAACACAAGCTGCGTTATTGCTTCAACACTAGGCGATATTCCATTTTATTTAGTTGAAATGGAATATCGCCTAGTGTTGAAACAATAACGCACCTTGTGTTTGTGAATCAACAGAATTAAACAACACGGTTTCAGAAGAATAAAAAAAGATTATATTTAAAAAATTGATTCTTTATACTTTTGACTGTTTACGCTTTAAAGAATGGCACGAACATAAGAGAAAAACTCATATAGAATCAATAGATGAAGATATTACTTTTCATCGTATTCATTACATTATGACAATTTCATTTGTTAGTTGTTTATTTTTTGTGTCTGCAAAAAATTCTTATATTTGTATAAAAAACTTTACTAACTAATAAACTTTCTAGTCGTAACATAGTTTCTCCTTAATGTTTTCTCTATATATCTATATATCTAATTTTTTTTAATTTAATGTAAGCAATTTGGTGTAACAACTTGTCCTACTCTGAGCAAATTGTTTCATTTAAGAGTTCCAATTATTCAATATCTTTAAGTTCATAATATATATAAATTTAACTGAAACATGTTTAAATATATATACAGTTAGTTCGAAATTCAATGGACGGAATAATCGCGACTTCGAATTATCGAGTTTCGAATTATTCGAGATTTACATATTTCTGTACAATATGCAAATACCACGTAACTGGTGTAATTTATTAAGCAATGATTCTTGTTTATATATTTATATACAGTAATCGAAGTTATATTGGTTCACAGCCGAAAATTTCAGTCTTTTAGATACAACAGGAAAATTATTTAAAAAAAAAAAAAAGAAAGAAAGAAAAAAAAAGCTAAGCTGAAATGATAACTACCCTGATCTCCCTCTACATTAAATAATAATAATATCTTAAAACGAGAATGGGAAGTGAAATAAATAACTGATAAAAATATTAATAACTACCGTTTCCGATGAAGAACTGTTTTCAAAATCGATGAGTCCTATTATACGAATAAGACCGATTTTTAAATGATGAAATACTTTTCGTTTGTCCAACCGTTCTTTATTTATTATGGATGAGACAATCGATAGTAGACACACAGATGTTACTTTACAAATTAGATGTAAAGATGTTACTTTAAAAATTTGATGAATTGCATTCATTTATCAACATTCGATATAGATTTTTACTTTCCTTCTGTTCTGTAACAGACGAGTACAATCCGGACTTTTCTGCATTTCTTGACGTTTTGAGGTCGCCTGATTCCAAACAACATTAAAAAATGGGAACAAAATGCTATATGTGTGTATGTTAGCAAAATTCCAAGACATCATAACGAAAAATTTTTAAATTTAAGAGGGATACTTCTATATATGGCATCTAATCTTCTATATATGGATACTCCATATATAGAACATATTAGATGCTATTATATTTCGGAGATTCGGAGTCAAGATGGAGATAGGAAGGGTAGGAGGTCATAGCTCGAGTGAGGTTAAAATTAACGAAAATTTACTTCTTTTGGCAAATATAATTTAAAAAAAAAAAAAAAAAAAAAACTTACCTCTACCTCAAAAATAAGTCCTTTGTCTTTTTCTGTTAGAAATATTTGAAAAATTATCGAACTTCTTAGTCTCCTTAACCTCGTGCTCGAGTGCCGAGAAAGTCATGCAAGAATCCTTGTGATTTAGTCTACAGTATCACAATCATAAAAAAGAGAAGATATACTAAAACGGTATATTTTCAGGCATTTTCATTCTTCAATAAAAAGCAAAGATGTTTATAAAAATTAAAATGTTTTGGTGAGTAGGTAAATTAACGAGCTATTCGTCTTCCGGTTTCCGTCGATGATACCGATACTACTTTATCCTCTGTCGTGATTCTTACTACTATTAACTTATATAAATAACTTGAATAATTAAAATACATATTTATTATTTTTAATTTTATAACTTTTTTTATAAATTAAATTTGATATTCTTTTGAATAATAGGCTATAACAAAAACATCAATACAATAAGATTAATTAAAATAAAGTAAAATTATTGTAGATAACAATATATTTCAGGTTTTTGACAGCATTATATTCTGTATTTTTGTTTATTAGATCGTCTATAACAATAATAAATAATTTAATCCGTTCAAAGTTTATTTCAAACAAAGCAATTCTGTGTATCCTATTATAATATAATTATATTTTGAAGGTGTAAAGGAACAAGCGTATATCATTTTCCTATTATTTCAAAAAACTTACTTAAATAGTGTACATAATATCTAATCGAGTATTTCTATATTGATGCTTAGTACAAATTAGGGAATTTAAGTAGCCTACTATATAAATTCTAGTTAGTTTTTTTTTTTTTACTCTTTCCTTCCTGTGAGCACTAAGAGGGCCTTTTTTCGGGCCCATTGTAGGCTTGGACGAACCGTAGTATGATCTACGGACTCAGACAGATCGCCTACTGGGTATTGGCCAGAATTTGATCCAACGGCCTTAATCGCCTCGGCCATCTGGCCTTTCTAATTTTGATTTTCAAAATTCACATAGAATTAAGTACTAATTTTCGTTCAAAAATGTTATGATTTTAGCACTTTCGGTGTAACCCAAAAGAAGATTACTGACTTATGATCGGCGGTACAAATAAGGGAATTAAAGTATAAATTTAAATTTTGGTGACATCACTTAATAAAAATTAAATATTAAATGGTCTATATACTTTCATTCAAAAACAGACAGGCAACCCCCAACTTTACCCTTCCATTCTGTTACCGTATCTCAATGGGAATTTGAGAATGATCGTTAAGTTTGAATAGCCTACTTTCGATCGTTAGTACAAGATTTGAAGTACAAATTCTCATTTAGGGAGTATTTTTGTTCAGAAACTTGATATGAGCATCTCCAATTTCGCAGACATCACTAAAATAGGGCTTATATTTACAGATAGAACAACTCGTCACTCGGTCCGAGACACAATAATTTGCAATATACTGTAAGGCAATTCGAAAGGATTTATTTTACTATACAGTCGTTTACCATACATGTCATAAAATATACTCTATTCCGATACCGCTTAATTTAATACATAGGCTATGTAAATACATTCTCCCACTTATGGCAAACGCGTATTTGGAAAAAAAAAATCTTTTTTAAATTCTCGATACAATTTTAACAAGAGAATTAAAATAATTTTAGTTTATAGCACCAGAAGATCTGATAAATCATCTTTAAGCTCGAATACGTCATAATATAAATTTTAATGTGTAACACAGATGACAAAGTGCGCAATCTCGCTCGTCACGTGACCTCTCGATTTCCGTTTCCGCCTTTGCTAGAATTCACGTTTGTCGAATGGCATCCGTCGCAATCGAAATTCTCGTCGTTCGAATATGAAGCGTTTTTTTATTTTGTTAAATTTATTAATAGTTATAGCGGTAGCTAATTGTATCAATTCGTTTTACGAAAAGAATGCGTGTAAAGACAGGACGCCGGATCGTCAGTTAATGGAACTTAGTCAAGTCTACGCCACTTTCACCTGCGATAAAGAGAATTACGGAAGAGGCCGAATCATAAACTGTGAGTACAATTTGTTGTGTGTTAAATTTGCAATATTTTTTGTATATTGGTCACGTGCTGCTATCTTCTGATTTAATATAAAAATCGCTTAACGAGTGACAAAGAGACGAGACTCTCCTGTTGCTTGATTAAATTTACTTTCATTTTTGTAACTTAATACTTTTACTTTCAGCTTTTGTACTTTATCTATACATTTTTTTCACGTCGATTGCCAACAAAAATCAACAATTTCGAAATTTGTGGATGAGTTAAAACCGAAGAAAGAAAACTTGAAGCTTTCTCTAGATAATTCCGGATGAAGTTCGATTTCCGAATATCGATAAGAACGAGGAATTTCTTTTCTTACATTATTATTGATTTATTAGTAAAATGTCTTTTTAAAACCTTCGTAAATATCAATTTACCGGTGTTGTAATTTAATCAGGTTTTTAAATTATTGACATTCTGACACACCTATAAAGGTGGATTTTAACTGCGTTTGAAGCACTAATAAAGTAGATTTGCTGTATTTTGCAGTAAAGATTGGCGTTATGGACTGTTCTACTTCCTGCCCAAATATTACCTGAGGATAACGACGACTACATTAAAGTCTGTTGTTTACTGCTTTCTTTTCTTGTGCCGCGTGATTGCGGATAGATTACAAATACTGCTCCTATGAGCTGTCTATAAGCAACTTTAAAGTACACTTGTGGGACTTCATTGTATTCGGCTTATTTATTTATTTCTCCTTTTGAATATTTTTGACTGTTTGTTTTTACTTCGTCCCTCGTTTTGCTATTTGAGGCTGTCACTTTGTCACGTCACCCGTTGAGCTGGCTCTTTCCATATTGTACTGTACATTGTTAAAGGCGAATCAAGGACAGACTGCCGATTTCATTAGGTCGGCAAGCTTCGTAATTCTATTGTCTGAGGTTTTGGATTCTCTGCTAAAAATTTTGAAGTTAAAAAACACAAAAGAAAAATGTAGATTTTCGGCTTATGGAAACATTTGTGAAAATTATTATAAAGGTAAGAGGGGAAAAAACTGTTAGAGGGATAGTAGGATGATGCCATTTCTTTAATATGAAATTTCAAACAATTTTGTAAATTTTTTTTTTTTATATATTACTCTTTTAAATAAAACCATACAAATAAAACGTCAATTACCCAATGTTGGCCAGATGGCCGAGCGGTCAAGGTAACAGCCTACTGCTCTGGGAGACCTGGGATCGAATCCGAACGGGTCGAATAATCCCCAAGAATTTTTCGGGGGGTGGCCGTTCGGATATGTCGGGCCCCGTCCCTCACCACCCGGTTGCCCTATTGTGGACCTGGCCAAACCCATAAGAGGCCCTCTTAGTGCCCACAGGGCGGAAAGAGTTAAAAAAAAAAATTACCCAATGTTTTTAATGTCAAATTTGTAATCAATCATCAGCTATGTAAATAAAAAATTTTAAAAAAATATTATCTGTATAATCATCTGTGATGTAATATTTATCTATCATTTCTTTTGTAAAGAATAAGGACTAAAGAGGGGTCATTAAGACCCAAAATGCATTTCCTCTATCCGTAAAGCCTGTTTCAGTAACTGTTCCCTGTATATGTTACTGAAAAAAAACATTAGCTTTTATTTTTTTTTTAAAATTCACAAAAAAACCAATAATGGAATGTTTAATTAATATACAAATAAAACTTGTCAAAGTATGTGCTATCATTATATATATATATGATCATTTCTTCTCTTATTCTCAGGATTTTTGAAAAATATTAATTCATTCAATAAAAATTCTACATATAGTTATGCAGTTTTTAATATTATGCTTATTTTCTGTTGTTTTCTACAATTGCCTTATTTATATATATTTATCCCAATTTTAATGATTGCACATTTTATAAGTTATCAGATTCTTTGTGGTTTTTGTTTTAATAAACATTTTAATTTTTAAATATTAAATTTAAAACTTCTTATCCTTATATTGTTAAAGAAAAACAACAAAAACCAGATTATCTTACTTTTGTCAGCATATTGACATATAAAATAATTTCTGTTTATTTTTAGCATTTTAATCTTCTGACTTTTGAATTTTGTTTCATATATAGAATGTAGAAATGTCTAAATTTTATTTTTTAGGTAAGTTTTATCATGAATTGCCTGATGCAGAAGAGGAAGGAGTAGAACACTTTTTGTGTACTGTATTAATAAAGGGCAAGGAAAAACAAAATAACTCTATTGGAGTTGGAGAGTTTATCAAATGGTCAGATTCTGCTTCCCCTATAAAATGTAAATCTGACATTAACACTGCTATAATTAATAAAGATGATAAAACAAAAGAAAACATAACCTTTGTTTGGAAAAGTCCAGCTGAAGATTTAGGAGAACTTTATTTTTCGTAAGTTCTGAATTCTTATTTTAAATATTGTTTTTCCAATAATTTCAAACATAATATAACAAATCAAAAATTTTAAATATAATTATTAATGACTATTTTTTAATAAGTGAAGTGAACTTTATTTGAATTCTCAAGTTATAAATCAAATTGTGTGAAGTGATTCCCTAGCTTGAAGTATTCAACTTGCATAACTAGCAATTCTGAACCAGAATTGTAGGTTTCTTTCATTCTTGGTTGTTTTTCAAATTTGTCAAAACACTCTTATCTTTAATCAATACAGAACAAAATATCTGCTTTTAGTGTTAAATTATTATTACAGTTTAAATAGATGATTACTTAAATATATTTTGGCAACTTGTTAGTCTTAAGTTTGAGGCAATTTCCAGTCATTCTGGAGGAATGTCCAAACTATATATCAAATTAAAGCCTTAATAATACAATGATACTAGAGGGTTTTTTTTTACACCTAAAGTAAAAAATGTGTTTTTGTGGCAGGCACTATACTTTTTTCTACGTACTACTATCAATAAATGTGTGCACACATTAGTGCTTACAGCAGAATGAAATTCAGATTTTGTCTTCTATTATTAGTTTATTATGCAAGGTGTCTTGTCAAGACTGCATAAACTTTGCAGAGTGAGAATCTTTGCTTCAAGTACATAAAATAAATGACCCAAGAGCCATACCTCTATGACGACTTCTTTTCTTTTAGTAACAGGTACAAACTTATACATTCCCAGTACTACTGGATACAACTGGGATCTGTATGACTCCTAGTTTCCTTCTCTCCTGTACATGATTGGTTGGATGTGGAATATCCAGGTTGCTGGATTGGATGTAAGAGTACAGTTGTGTGGCCATTACGATTGCCAGATCTGACACCTTTGGATTTCTTCCTATGGGGCCACCTGAAGGAATTGGTATATTGAACCCCAGTTATTGCAGAAAGTGACATGGTTGCTTGTTTTTATGTTGTGTTCACTTTTGTTGTCAAAATGATGCTGGATCATGTGCAGTCATCCATTCTATGTCATGTACATGCATGCCTTGATATGCATAGTAGTCATTTTGAGCATCTTCCTATGTAAGCATAATGTTATATGCAAGAACCAATGTTGTTGTTTCCAATAAAGCTTATTTTCTGTTCACCAGATGTGACATTATACTTTTTCTTTTGTATATTTCTTGAAAATTATGGGTCTAGAGGTATGACTTGTGGTCATTTTTTTATGTACTCTGAACAAGGATTCTCATTTTTCAGAGTTTGTGGTCTTGACGGGACATCTTGTATGTTTTTACAAATTGAGTAAAAAATCAAGTGATCCATTGAGAGGTGAGAAAAAGTTCAATTTTTTTATTTTATTTTATTTGCTTCCTGTAGTTTTATGACAAGAACAGAATGGCTGTTCTACTTGTCGTGATCCTTAATTTGATATGTAGTTATGGGTTTTTCTCTGGATGGCCAGAAATTATCCCTTGTATTAGTTAAAAAATTGGTTTATTATTCAATTTTAAATGAAAAAATTATTCGTTTTGAATACAATATGTTGCAAATTAATTTTATATCAGATTATTTTACCATATCAAATTTTAAAATCTTAATTATGGTTCCATATTAATGAAATTTATAATTAACTGGTGTTTGATTGTGAAGTAAACATGTTATATATGTAGAAAATATTAAAATTATAGTACAAAATTATGTATTTTTTATATTGTATATAATTATTTTAACTATAAATGTATTTTTTGTTTTTTAGAATGTCTTATTCGGGATCACAGTATCATACTGAAGTTAGAAAAAATCTTAAATTTACAGATTATCGTAAGTATTTTCTTATATAAAATTAATTATATTTTATGCATAATTACACACACACATACACATACAATACAGATTGTTTTGTAATTATATATTATCAGTTGTTTAATAATATCAGAATTAACACATTTCAAAACATCTTCCATAATTTTATGTGGATAATCTGACTGTGTATATCCTGAGAAAATTGCAAGAACAAAAATAAAACCTTCATGTAATCCACTCCACCATATATCCCATGCCTCTGGAATGGGTCATTGAAAACAAGATGATTATCGTTATGCAGTTTTGAAGTTGCCATCTCAATCATTACAATATTGATTTTTCTTCCATTTCTGTTAACAAATTGTTATGGATGTACATAAACAACCAATCAAATATT
Organism: Centruroides vittatus; assembly: GCF_030686945.1. Taxonomy (NCBI): domain Eukaryota; kingdom Metazoa; phylum Arthropoda; class Arachnida; order Scorpiones; family Buthidae; genus Centruroides; species Centruroides vittatus. Next base: position 928,564 of record NW_027122650.1, on the reverse strand, counting down.
CTATAATAATCATATTAATCCTAGATTATTCTGATGGAATTTCATTTAATTAAAAAATTAGTAAGTTAATTTGTTATGTAAAAATATTAAATGTAAAAGAATTTTGCACACAAGATTCAAACCCATATAGTAATTCTCTTCACACAACACCTCAACTAATCAGGCTATGCCGAGACCACACAAATAACACTTCTGCACAGGTATTAATAGTTCTAGAAAAGTTTTATCTTGATTGTCTTGATAATGTCTGAATAGTAGATCCTGCAGCTTTGGCAGAGTTTAAGTACAAGTAAATACTATAAATCCACAAAATTTTGTCAAAGTTGGTGACAACCTTCTGGGTTCTCCTTGTAAGTAATTTGGCAGGAGGTAGGCACAGTTAACCTACCATCTCTTGGTAAATTTAATAATTATAAATAAATTAATTAAATTTTAGAATATTCTAGAAGAAATTTTATTGGTATTTATTGGATTAGTCTAAACAGTCATGAGTCTAAACAGTAAGTTTTTACAAAGAAATTTGAAAACATTAACTAAATCTTTTCATTTTATTTAAAAATTAATCTTATTTTATATAATTGTTTTCATATCTTATTGAATTAAAAATATTGCAAAAACAATTTTGTTTTGCATAACATCAAACATAAAATTTAAACACAAAAAGAACTGTATTTTATGACATATAAAACACAGAATATTTAGGGGAAAAGCCATTCTACAACTTTGGCACTTAACCCCAAAATTCTTTTTACTGTATTCTGGTGTAAAAAAACAGGAAAATTAAAATGCTTACTTTCATATATCAGGAAAAGAGAGGAGTTTAAAAATAGTAGTTTACAATTAAAATTTATCACTAAAATAGTCTACATGAATACATGCAAAACTGTTTAGCTACAGCAAAGAAAAAATATAAAAAGTATGCTACTGATATTTTCTATTGAACATAAAACAGATCACTCAGCAAAAGTCCTTTACAATTAAAAGTATCTGGTAACCATGTATATCAGGTACATGTACTGTACATGCAAATCATACATACTGGTAACCTAAAATAACTTCAGTGTTAGTCTGTTCAAGAGTTTGGTTAGATAGAGGTTTCCTGTAGCATACTGAAGGTTCTTTAGCCTGTGGGTGATTGCAACTTAAATATAAGACCCAGACAAAAGTTACATCTTACATGCTTTAAAATAAGGTATTTGTTAAACTTTTCTTTGTGAGTATTAAGTTTATACAATTCTTTCATGAAATTAAACTAAATATATTATAAAAACGATTACTTTATCGTATCTCAAATGAATAATTAAAAATATTTATTCTAGCGGTTAGTTTAAAAGAATGCGGCAACAGAAAGAATTGCATGAGATATGCTTCAGAAAATAAAGACTGTGATGCTGTCAGCTGTAAATATGCCATCACATACGGTTTCTTAGATACTTATCGTAATACAGTTAAATTTACTTTTGACATTCAAGAAGACAAGAATTCTTTTCTGGCAATTGCATTTACAAAAAATGATCCTAAAGTAAGTTTCTTCATGTTTAATGAAAATTTCTAAAATTATTGAATTTTTATATTTTATTCTTTTGTGTAAGTTTTTTTATTATGCTTAAAAGTACTAATAATTGAAATAATTTTTTATACAGAGTGAATTTATAAAGGTGAAAACACCTTGTAACTTTGAAAATGTGAAAGTTATGTTCATAAGTGACACTTGTCATTAGTAAATCATGTATGTACGACAAATATATTGGTGAAATTTTTTATTGAGCTTAAAACTTGTTTGAAGGTCATTCAAATATCTTATTTACTATAGCAGATACATCAAATTTTTCAATTACAGTAAACTTCTGCTAAGTTGGACTAATAGGGGGTGAAGATTGTCTGAGTTAACAGGGTGTTTTATTCGAAGATGTAAAGGTACCATAGAGTACAGTACATAAAGACATACAGTACCATAATTTATTATGGTCAGCTTTATACAGAAGTTTTACTGAGCTTTAGTAAGTTACATTGCTTAATTTATTATTATAGGAAATGAACTCAAAAAATTTCATGACAGTATAGTATACAGCAATGTATACTGTTTAATAAATTACCAATTACAGTAATATAATGCATGGTATCACAAAGCCTTCTGGATATTTAAAATGGATACTTCTGGATACTCGATCTTAATTTTTCTATTGTCAAGAGATTTTTAATTACAATTTTTTGAAAAAATTTGTCCAAGTTATGCAAAGTCTGAGTTGACTGGGTCCAAATTAGCAGGGGTTTGCTGTATAAAGTTGTATGGAATGGTAAAATTAGTCCAAATCTTATTTCAAATCAATTTTATTTCTTAAATTTCTTTATTATGAAACAATAAGTCAACTTTACATTTATGAAGAGCAACTTACTTCTGCAACCCAAAGAACCTATGTTAAAAAACTTCTCTGTATAACATAAAATAAAAACATGTTACAAATACAACACAAATTTCTTAACTAGGTCTAATTTGCATAATCTATGCCACCATGGTGTTTTAAAAGGACAAATTGGTTGAAATGATATTTTGTTACTCTGTATGCAGAGAAACATCCAAATTGGTGCTATCCTTCATAGGCTGCAGTACTAAAAATAGTTAGAGTAGAAACTAGAAATGCTGCACAAAAAAATATCAGGCAAACCTGTTTAAAGAATAAATGAAGATAATACTGTAATTGTATTAGTAGCAGCAAATCTTCAAACCAACACGAGCCATTTCACAAATTTGTGGAATTTTCCATCCTTCTGTAGTATGAATTTTGAAAAGAAATGAACTTGCCTATTTCATCTTCATTGCTATCAAGCATTACAAGTAACTTATTTTGCTAAACAAGTTGATTTTTGCAATTGAATTTTAATTCAAATGGATGATAATCCACACTTTGCATCATCTGTATTGATAACTGATAAACCCTGATATTTCAGGGTTGGAGTCAACACCCACAACTTACATTATTGGGCAGATGAGAATTTACTCTGGCTAAGCGAAAGTGTCCATCAAGTTTATTGGTGTATTAATTTATGGTATGGGTTTTCCAGCATAGGATAATTGGTTCATTTTTTTTACGAAAGCTCGTTGATATTCAATAAAGCATCATGATTTAACAAGAAACAGTTTGACTTAACAAGATTTGCTACTGAGTTTGTATCAATAGTTATGGTTACAGCACAATGGAGTTCCATCCCATCACCACACTGAGGATAAAGACTGGTTGTATCAAGCTTTTCCAGATCACTGGATTCATTGAGGAGGATCTCTGGAATTACTACCATGCCCCTCAGACATAACTTTATTGGACTTTTTGCTTTGGAATTACATTAAATTTGGATATAATGTTTCTGTTATGGTAAAGAAACTTCTCTGCACAATTTTCATTCTTTGGATTTCGGAAGTAAACTACTCTGTACTGGTCATAAATATAAAGTTGATTTATTGTTTCATAATATATTCTTGGAGAAATTTAATTAATAAAATTGATTTAAGGCAAGATTTTAGACTAATTTCATCATTCTCTAAAACTTTATAATTAATATTTGATATATCTGACACAATAAGTAAGATATTTGAATGTTCTTTAAAATTAGTTTCAAAGTTGATAAAAGTGTTACCAATAAATTTGTCATTAGTAAACTGTAAGACAAGTATCATGTTTATAACTTTAAAAATGTGAAAGTTATATTTATAGTATGTTTCCACTTTTATGAATCATTCTGTATATACTAAACAAGCATTTTTGTTTCAATATGGTAGGTATCATTACAACTGCATAGAATGCTAAAATAATGTCCATCACAAACTTTGTAGATAATAGTGATTATGCAATTGTATTACAGTTGAACCTATCTTGAATTCATGGGAACAAGGAACAAATTCAAGACGGGTTTCAAAATATAGAGGTTCCTACACAGTAAACAGTACTAGGTTTGATTGGAAATATAGTATTTTATTAATACCATAGCAAGAAGAGTACATACATATATTAGCTATAAATAAAACATTTTTGACATACCTTAACAGAAATAGTTTGTCAATAGTTCCTGATACCTGACTTTGGCTTGCATTTTATTTGAAGAAACTTGTAGTCAATCAGAGAAAAGCAGCATTAATTATAACTGTACTGCAAGAAATGTTTCTCATCTGCAATTTATGCTATCAAAATGCAGTTGCTGAGCTTTGAAATTATAAGTGACACTTCAGTAATTTGAGTTAGAGGTTTTGGGAGGAAATTATTTGAGATAAACATGGAAAATATAGTTAATTTAGACTGAAAATGTAGGTAAAAAAAATAAATTTAGAGATAAATATGTTTGAGATAGACTGGTTCAACTGTATTTTAAAATCACTCAAAATTAGATCTAATAAATCATGATCACATTATTCTTATAATAATAACTCTCTGGGAGTCTGTTTTGTGCATCCAATAGTTGGTTGGGGTATACCAAACCCATTTTATAATCTGAAATTTTATATTAGAATAAAAACAGTTACATAAAAATGTATTATTACTTAATTTAATTCAAAATATAAAAATACGTTAAATTTCAAATAGCCATCCATAATGTCAAATTACACCTTATGACTTCAGTTTGTTATTACAGAATAAAATGAAGTTAAAATGTCGTATTCAAAAGTCAGAAAAGGAAAAGTTTATTATTATATCGGGAAACAAAAAAAAATAAGACTTCTCACGTTGTTATGTATTCATAATAAATGCTATAAAATTGTTGTTTTCAATAATTTTTCTTACAGCATATCTGCAATAATAATAGTTTTAAGCTTGGCAACCAGCAATAGCATATTTACATTCTTATTAGTGAAATATGATTATATCACACCTTAAAATTACTGATATTAAAAAATTACAATAACAAACCATTCCTATAATTTTGCAATCACATAACTGTTCATGACTAGCATTCTCTCCCAACCACTTTGTTGAACCCAAGATGAAAAGTTATGATGTCATTTTTTGCTTAGTTTATTCTTATTAATAGTGTTATTTATTTTAAATACTTCTCTGTTGATAGAGAACCTCCTTTTATACTTTGTGAATTTGGCCAATTGGCACAAAAGGCTTTGAGATATCCAAGACATTTGCTATCACTTAGTTTAATAGTGATGTTAAGTACTCTTGTCTTAATCAATAATTTTCACTCTCATCTATTGCCGATTTTTATTTTTAAAAAAATATTCAAACATGTTTAGGATCTAGTCTGCTGCTTTTCTTATCACAAATTAAACCAGAGATACTGAAAAGATGATGTCTGTACATAAGGTGCAACATTAGAGCTATTCATAGTTTTAGAATTTCTTCTTTACAACATTATATATCCAAGATTATGCAAGATTTACAGATAGATAGTTACACACAGAGATGAGTGTATATTATTTAAATAAGCAAGAACTTGCCAATAAAATTCTTTTGGAAGTACTTTGAATACTTGAAAATTTATCTTTTATACCCTCAGTTTGAGAGCAGGTAGGTGTTAATGAACTATCATTGTCTAAAAATGAAAAATTGATAAATTGTAATTTAAATGGTATTACTTTAATAATTCTGATTGTGTAACAAAAAAGTTAAATTTTTGATTAATCAGAAATTATTAAACTGAGAGAGAACTTTTTAAGTCATGTATAGTTTTTTTTTAAATTTTCAAGATTGTGTTCAAGAAGTTCCAGGAATGGGCTAAAAAAATCAAAACTTGGTTAAGATTTAATAAAAACTTATGTATAGTATTTTTCAAAATAATCATCATAAATTCCAATACATTTTCTCCAACATTGAGGAAACAGAAAATCAGTTTCTATCACGTATGGCAAAAGTTTCTTAGATTTGTTTTGTTCGAGTTCTATTAAGCCAAACTTTCATTTTAAAGCTTTGAGTTTGAGTAAAGAAGAAAAGTCATTAGGAGCTATGGAATAACTTAATAGCAGAACCATTTTAAAAAAGATTTGAATAATTGATGTAAAAGTATTCTTAAATTTATCTCCTGAAAGAAGCTGATTTTTCTGCATGTTTCCTGAATTTGAGAAAGTATATTTTGATTGTATGTATTCATATCTTGTATGTTTTTATTAATTTTATAATGTTACTTTTATTTTAAATTATAAAACAACTGATTCATTATTTCTCTCCTTAAAGCTGAAAGTAGCCATTGGTAACTGGTCAAACATAGTACTTAATAATTTCATTTAATGTCTTTTAAGTTTGGAGTTATTGTTATCTAAGGAATTAATTCAAATTAAAAGTTAATACTGAATTAAATTTTAATTTAATTCAGTATTAACTTTTAATTTGAATTAATTTGATTGGCACTTATTCTTTTAATTTAATTCAGTATTAAAATAAAAGAATAAGTGCCAAGCATTCTTTAAATTTCAGCATTAACTGTAAGATTTATGAATTAACTTGAGCAGATAATGTTTAAAAATATAACATTTAAAGTTTATTTTATAAATATTTTATATTTATTCAATGATGCAAATAGTTTTCAAATAAAGTTTTCTGTTTCTTACCATTTAGCAGTGTTTCTTTCAAGGGGGGGAGTCTAGGAGGACAATACTCACCTATAATCTCACAAAGTTTTGTAAGAACACACAAATGATAGTTGTTTCTATATATATAATTGACTGATCAACTACATTTGTCAACCCTCAGATCAGAAAAATACCCCCAGAAAATTTTTCTAAAAGAAACACTGCCATTCAATATATATGTATTATAATAATAAATCTAATTGTTTTATTTTACAGGAAAGCAACATGAATGGCACATATGTTTTTGCATGCATTAAACGTTCAAAAGATATAACTGCTGAATCATATATTATTGATGAGAAAAATAAGCTTGTAAAAAGTAAAATGGTGGTAAGATATCATTTTCATAGATGAATTAAAACAAAATATATATTATTAAAATAATTATTACAATAGAAAGTTGGAAAAGCTAGAAACAAATATATTCTATGAAATGCATGAAACAGGCATTGAGACTAAGAAAAATTATTATATATATCATGAATCGATTTTTTTCCTCTTTTAATATTTGTCTTTAAGCTCACAGTAAGTGGATTCTACTTACCATAAATCTTCACCTAATTGTCAGAGCAATTATGTCGAAGCTTAGTCTGTTTCAAGCACATGATTAAAATGAACATTCCATTACAGAACAGTAAAACAGATACTTGTTTGCACCATAAGTATTTCATCCAATAGTGGATGAAATTAGAATTACAAACTATTTCTAATTCTTCCAAAATTTTTGTCCATACAATATTATTTTTAAAAATTTAAGACTGATCATACAAAAATGAATTTTTTTTTTTGCCAGATCAATAAGATTTCCAACAAGCTGTAGAAAATGTTTCCTATTGGCTGTTGATCAGTGATTTCTATCCTTCATCATCTGTGCCCAGTAGGAATGAGAACTATTTGTTCCAGTCCACAATTTTGAAATATGTAAATGGGTTGTTGCTTTTAGTGGTCTATATGAATCCATTTTGCTGGACAAATTGTATAGTGGAAATCATTCTTTATGGTACTATGGTATTAAGAGAGAGACATTTCATTTAATTTCGCTTGGGCGATTAAGTGAGGATTTATAATAAAAATAGAATCCACTTGTAGATGGACTGAGAAGTAATAATGCATATGAATAGCAATTAAAATTGTACTAACTACATTTAATAAACAACAATGGATGTTCAGTGAAATTACTCAACATCCATTGTTGTTTATTAAATACACTTTGAGTATTTAAATTATAATAGATTTCAGAAAAAATATTTTCTTAATACACAAGTTTGTAAATAATAATCAAATATACACCACCTTTTATACAGCAAAAATTTATTTGAATTGTATTATAATTTGCATGTCAATGCATGATTTGCTTTACTGGTCTTATTTTTAATTCATAACTCCTATTCTTTACAAATTCATGTCATTTTACAACCTGTAACCATATACAGTAATACCTTGATTTTCGTTGACTTCGGTTATCATCAGTTTCGGTTTTTGTTGATTGCTTCGGATTTCGTTGGCATTCTCAAGTGACTTCACTGCTAATTTTGCAAAAACAAAGGGCAACCCACGTGTTTTCTGGTGCAGTGTGGCATTATTTCTCGTTGTGTGAACATTACCCCACAATGGCCCACTGTTGGTCAACGGTTCTGTTTCCTGAACACTGGGAGTTCAGTCTTGGGTTCGGGCTTCACCAGGGTGGACTGACCACATGAAGTTTTCCGGGTTTTCTCCACATCTGTAATGCTTGAATAGAGGCCAGTTACCCTTAAACAGATTTCCCGGAAGGCATCATTCCCCTCAATACGACCATCATAAATGCATACAACTACTATTACATGACAATTACATCACACTTTACCACAGGGCGATATGGGCTGGAAGCTCATGTCCAACTAGCTTCTACAAGACATTACCCTGCGTGTCTAGCCGAACAATTCCATTTCTTTCATCTTTATGCTAATTAGTCTTTTATGTTAATTTCTTATTGCTTTTAGTAATTAATACTATATTAATTCTCTATAAAATGTGTTTTTGGTATATATTTTGGATAGTCTAGAACGAATTAATTTGATTTACATTGATTCATATGAAAATAATTGCCTCGGTTTTCGGACAGATTATCGACGAAAACCTAGGTATCGCTGTATGCATTTTGGTGCCAAAAACTTTTTTTCGGTGACATGGTATGTAAAAGCATTATTAGTTAACAATAAAATTTAATTATACTTAAAATTCATGAAATTTTAAAACTCAAATTAAGACTACAGCTTAACTTGATATGTCATGCACTTAAAATTTACTTTAGCACCAGTATCTAGAACATAGTTAATTTATATTTTGAAATTAAAACATGGGAAAAATGCACAATCAAGTTTCTCATACATTTCTTATTAATAATTCACAGAGAAAAACAATTTATTCTGTATATCTAAAAATACTAAATGACATTTCTCAACACACATTTTTTTGTTTTATACTAGTAATGTGATTGTAAAAAGCAGAAGTTATGCATTGAATATGCAATTTAATAATGTATAAATCATTATTTTTACCTAAGTTTTTATTTGATTGAATGTTATTTAGACCTTTTTTTTTTGTTAAATCTGCTATTTAATCAGAAAGTTTTCAAATAAGTGAATAGTACAGATTTGTAAAACATTCCAATTCACTATCATCAGAAATGTTTTCAATTTAAATGTTTTTCTGTCGTGATTTGATCCCTGTTAATAAAATTCAATGTTTAATTTTAATTTTAGGAAAATTTTCAAAACTCTGCTAACGACTATGATGATCATTATTTTGGATGTAAATTTGATATGCCAGTAAAAGTTCCAGGAAAGAATGCCTTGGATCTCAATGAAGAATATTATCAACTATACTTCTGGGGTGAGCTTGATAAAGGTGAGTTTGTTTTGGTGTAGTAGATATTAAATTATTCAAAACTGGAATACAAGTATATGATATAATAGGAAAGTTATTCAGGTTTTAGAATTAATGTGTGTAAATTGCTCAACTTTAAGAGAACTTATTTTCTTCAAAAATATTGCTTTGAATATAAATATTAAACTGATGGATTTTTAAAAATGTGAACACGTAAATTAATTTGTGTGTACTTTTCTATTTTCTGTGACCATGTTCTCATCCAATAAGATTTTAAAATATCACATTATTACAAGGTATAGTTAGTCTCGGTTATTGTTTTATTAATTAAATAGAAATACTTGAATTCCAAAAGTCAATTAGAATCTTAATATTCTCTTGGAGTTTCCAAATTGAAGTGTATATAAAAAGATTTTTGTAAGTGCTAGTTTTAGTAGCAGGTAAGTCCAGCTTTGCTTGGGCATAAAATACATAAGTTTAGGCATAAAAAACATTAAGTTATAATAGAAGTATGAAATAATTTTTAAAATGCATGACATTCAGCACTTGGTGTTATAGTATTTGATTTATATAACTATGATTATTAGATTATGTACAGATGAATAAAGAATTTTTAAAATATGTTAGGTTATCACACTAATTGACCAATCTTTGTTTATTATAGTAAGGGTTTATCTTATGTATTTGATTTATATAACTACAAACATTAAAATGAAAACCATATAAAGAGTTTATTGTGACACACTTTCAATGGTCAAGTAGACAACATTAGAAAAAATTATGATACCATATTTTCAATTGCTAACTCTAAGAAACTGTACAATTCACAGCTGAATATCAAAATGGCAATCTGCCAATGAATTAAATTTCACAAAAAAAAATGGATCAAATATTTTAAGATGTGTTCCAGAGTGCCAAGTTAAAACATATTTTGTACAGGTTGGTAACCTTGCATTGTGTAATTTTCCTATTCAAATGCCACCACACCAATAGAAAAAGGGGGTTGAAGTAATTTGACAAAAAGTAGTCATTGATCTCCTCCTAGAAGAGAAGATGGTCAATGACTACTACTTAATACTGGTCTATTATTAATATTATTAAAGTGATTAATTTAACAATAGTCCAACACAAAACTAGAGAAAAATTTTTTATTTAGACTTTGTTATTTGAACATATTATAAATGCCAAAAAAGAAAAAAAAAACATTTAACAAAGTTAGAAATTGATATGTAGTATTTAAATACAGCCTTGGACTTGTCTCAAAATACTTTTGCCAAACACTAGATGATAATGATGATGATGATGAATGGGATAAGTAAAAGATGCACAAAATGTTATTCACAAGTCAAAAACCTTTGTAAATTCTTCATTAAACTATTTGTGCTTTCAGTGAAAACCTGAGAAAAAAATGCAATTATTATACTTGCATTGCTCTTAATCTCAAATTATATACAGTAAACAAGTTTATAGTTTTGTATTAAATTATCAAAAATCAACCGAAATTAGATCCATTTGCAATTTACATCATATATGTAAGATGTTAAACAAATAAAGGAATTTGTAAAAATCAGACAAATATCATACTGAATTACACTGAACTCCTGATTATCCATGAGTAAAGTTTAAAACATAAGATGTGTACACTATTGGCGACCGACCTGGTGCGCCTATAACGTCGGATGAAGTTCCGAAAGTTTAATTCGAAATAACCGTTTATCAGGTTCGTCGGAAAGACACCTTGCAACAATTTAGGTGGTTGATGGCTGGAAGCTATCTTCCGATCCAAATTAACAGAGCCCTGGGCCCCATCTCAATTCAGGCTTTGATGCGTTCACTCATGTCCAAAACCGATCGTTGAATATTTTCTGCTGCTCACAAACTGTCCGGATGACGTAATGTCCCCAAGCGAACCTCTTGACAACCCACGTCTATCTGTCCTCTTTCTCACATTCCGAGAGTCAACTCCCCTTCTCCCGCCTCGACCTTTACCCTCTACACTTGTCGAAGATGGGTCAGATGACCAACCGGTGTTTATCCGTCCACATTCCAACAGTCGCTCCCTCAACCATCTTGTAACGGTGACCGTTACCAGTCCAAAAAAAAAAAGCGGGAATTGTGTGTCTACTCGATTCTACCTTGACACCATGCATCATCAAAATTAGAATTACTGTAAAATGAGAAAGTATCATAAGTAACATTCAGCTTTTTGATAGAATATACATGAAAAAAAAATCCTACTAGTCCTAAAATAAATGTGTAAATTTCTACACTATTTTTTGAAAATAGACATGTCAGCTGTGTATATACTGTGGTTTTAAAACCTCTGAATGGTTTTTTAAATGTAGTTTAGAGGGATATTTTGGATTATCCATGTTTTCTGTGCACATCTATGCACTAATTAGCATGAATAATCAGGAATTCAGTATCTTCGTTTTTAATTACCCTATCAATTAGAACAATTGTCAATTTGTTGTTATAATGGTGATTCAGAACAAAAATTAATTCTCAAAATGTATATTTTCAGACACGGGCATTCCTATTTTGCCAGAAAAACCCGAGAGATCCGAAAAGGCTCACAATCTCGAGATGTTTGCCGACGAACGCTTTTCAAATTCTGGTCCAAAGACTACTCTGAGTCTGATTTCTCTTCTTTGTATATTTGTATTGTATTTGGTACATTAATTATTGCATGTGTTGAACAACAAATAGTTGATAACATTATTGCATTAATACATGTAAATGTTCCAAATGCTTATTTGCTTCTGTAAGAAGTTGTTGTAAAAAGCACTGGATGCTTTATGTAAAACATTCCAGGTTGTCTGTCCTGTTATGTAAACTTACTTTCATTTGATGTGTTTATTTATTTTTGTTTAAAAAAAAATATAATATAAAATATCTGAAAAATTTTTATTTGAAACCAATCAAAACTAATTCTTATTATAGTTTAAGATGCCTCTCTGCAAACGCTTTGCTTGTCTCTATGGCTTTGCATAAATTTTCCATTTTCTTTCCGGTCACAGAAAAGAAATGTTTTGGATTTTGTTTTTTTGAATTTCCTTCGCCATCCAATACCTCCAACACCGAAGCCATCCAAGCCTCGGCACTGAATGTGGATGCGACATATCTCTGCAATTAAAAGAAAAATCATTAAAATTAAATATGCATTTTCTAAATCTAAGCTTCAGTATAATACATAGCATTCTGTAACTCAATCAAATTGTGATAAATCTCATATCAGTTTTGTAATCATCAGTTCCTGTGAAACACTTATTCTTGCTATTAAATTTTTACTTTGTTGGAAAAAAATTGTTTTATTACAGTGGCGTGCCATGACATTTGATGATAGGGAAGCTGTGTTTCTGTAAGAAGCCGACTTTCAGGGGCAATCAATTAATTGCGTGTCAGGACCTGTTCGTATTCGTTTGTTCGATAAGCCAGTAAAAACCATAATCTATAAAAAATACATTTAAAGAAGTATATCTGACATACTTAATAAATAAGAAAGTTCAATATAATAAATATTGAATCTAATATAATATAATATATTCTATATTATATATAATAAGATTCAATATAATATAATTGAATCTAATAATGGAGGTTATTAGATTCAATAAATTCCCTATGCCCTCTAAATGCCAATTCTTGCTTTGAGAAAAAAACATATATCTATTAATCGTAATTATCTTGTTATAATTTTCAATATTTATTTTATATTGTCTACCAATGTTAAATTCTATTCCGCTTTGATTTCCAAATTGCTTCACTTTTACGAAACTATACAAAACTACTTTGACATCCTGTCAACTATACAGAACGTCATTCGTCATAAATTTTTATCGTCAAAATGTCGAAATTTTTTGTTGACGTATTTATATTTAATTTAGGCATTGGTCTTTCTCTTTTAATAATGTTTTCTTATTCATTATATAGTCTTGAGCCAAAACTTTTTTTAAAATAAATTTTTGAATCACTAGCCACAATATAAGGGCTAAAATTAAAATTATTAAAAAAAACTTACTTGGTAAAACAAAATGTGTGATGAATATACATACCTAGTACAAAAAATTCTTCAATTGTATGAATATACTTTTAAAGAAACTTATTATTAAATATAACTTTGTGAAGAAACGTACATAAAAATAACAAAATATTCTTTACTTTTTAAATCTTAAAACAATCCACTTAATGAAATAGCTCCCTACGAGTGGCTAATGAATGGAATCAGAGACGGTCCAGGTAGGTGTGTGCGTGCCGATACCGGTCGATGTCAAATGCCTCTTTTGTCGCATCACTAGTATTTATCAAAGGACGCGACAGAGTTGTTGTAGATTTTAAATGTTTCTCACCATAGCTGTAAAAATCTAAATACGTTAAACTGAACAGATTGTCCGTCGTTCGTTTTCTAACTAATTGGTTTTAGGACCAAGTGTTCACGGAAATTTCCAAAATTTACAACTTTTCGGTCACTCTCATTGAACTGGAAAAATTTCAGTCTTTATTACATCTAATATTACGAAGAGATCAGACCCCACTGTACTCGGCAAGAGATTGGTTCGGTTAAGCTTCTGTTTAAGTAAAATTTCGGCTCTTTCATCGGGGTTTTATTTATGTTTCTAATTCCCTAATCACTTAATTATTTAACTACTTCTTAAGTAGAAATAAGTCAAAACCGGTTACTTTGTACTTGAATATCTGTAGTCTTGGGAAAGAAGTGAAAGAAATTTTTATCACAACCGACACACAGCGCTAGAATTTATTTTCTTTAAATTTATGATTTTTTTTTGTACCTTGTACGTCTCATTCATTAAATTTGGTTGTAAATGATGCTGCCAAAGAAACAATTAATTTTTTAACACTGTACTAGAATTGTACACGTTTTTTCTGCATCTCCTTACAGATGGGACATACTAAATCGTAATATCACTGGTTTAACATTGAAATCCGTAAGTAATATAAGATGGGAGAGCAGAATAAACGCAGAATAAATATATCAAATATTTTAATGGATTTTTTTAAACTCCTGTCAACTATACAGAACTATCATAAAAACATAACCCAATTGATAGGAATTTACTGGTAAGTTATAAATCTAGTCTACGGTGGGCAACCTTTTTTATAACATGGGCCAGAATAAATTTTGTTTTTTTCCGCGGACCGTAGTAGTTAATTGACACCTTCTTGTGACTTGTAATTTTTTTAGTCTGCAATATGAAATAAATAAATAAAAAGTTAATTACTACATTTATTTCTCTTATCGTTTTCGAAAATTACAAAGAATTGGAAAATTAACTATTAATTAGTTATTTTTCCAATTTAATAATCTATTAAAGATCTCGTGGGCCGGATAGAAACTTTTCACGAGCTGTAGCTGGCCTGCGGGCCAGGGGTTGCCTGCCGTTGATCTAGTCTACTCGTGATTCGCATAATCGGGTGAGGGCGGCCGAATATCTAGCAGGCAGGCGGCTAACAGCCCACAACCGGTCCAGGATATAAAATTAGAAGCTTTATGCGTGTGTTGCTTCTACCAGCTAAACTGGGTGAAGTTGGTGCTCTGTAAACCGCATGTGCCAATGCCTATATAATCTGGCTGATTGGAAACTGACCCGGTTTCAACATTCCTTCCGCCACCGAATTATTTGAATATACAATAGCAATCTTATCGTTTTTTTCACATGTGGTATAGAAATTTGTAAAAGATACATAATGCAGTTATAATAAAATATTAATTTTAATTAATGCAAAGTACGTTAAAATATGAAAATTTATATTTTATAAAATACAAGGGAAGGTCATTGGAAGGTGGAATCGGCGCTTCCATCGCTTCCAATGACGGCACGCCACTGTTTTATTATGAGATATGAGAATTTAGTGTAGGAAAAGCATTCAATTATCCAACAGTTTTATCAATTTGTTCACAAAGTAATTTACAGTTAAATTTTCTTCAGTTACTTCTTTTATGTTTCCTTAAGCCATAAAAAATCAGATTCTTTGCTTACTGTTTTTATATAAAATCAGAACAGTTCTCAAGGCATAAACTGTCTAAATTGACTTTCTTTGGGATCATCATTCAAGAAACTTAATGTATTTGTTTTTTGAGTTCACTGGCTTCTCAAATAGAAGACCAAGTCACCATTAATGTATAACTGGCAACATCTTATTTTAATCATCATAACAAGGTTTCAACTAGTCTTAAGACAACACCCAAGAACTTCAGTTGACCAACTTTTTGTTCCTCCTAATACAGTAGAAACACTGAGTCTAAACATGCATGGATAGCAACTTTTACATTACACCTCTCCTAGACTTAGATGTACAGTACAATTTACAATAAAAAAAGTTTGTAAAAGTTTATCACTTGTTTTTAACAATGCTTACAAGCACTGTTGACACTGGGGTTTCTCAAATGGGATCCCGGTTGTTTTTTTAAAATAACCCAGGAAATCCTGCAAATTTCTTATGTTAAGGTTGAGGAAATTTTGCAAATAGGAAGTATAATTAACTCAAACTGTCAGAATACATTCGTATTTATTCATTTAAACCTACTTATGCCATAATGAGCAAAAATTTAAAAAACTAATGTCACAAATCAATACATAGCTTATTTGTGGCAGGACTCTGAAAATTCTTTACTTGTCAGAACCTGTAATACCTGGAATAATTGTGCTTACACTGTCTTAATTTTTAACCATGCCCAATGGCTTCAATAACTGCATAACAGCAGGATGTGCAAATTGGGCATGGATACAAATAAGTAAGTAGTATGCACGTATGAAGTTTGGCTTTAATAATCAGGTTTATGAAGAAAAACAAATTGCCGAATTATCGGGCTATAAGCTTGATGCTGCTATTAAAGTAGCCGAGGTAGACAAATCAAGAATACTAGCGAGCAAAAGAAGTACTGCAATCTCGAAAACGAACTAGGAATCTTCCAAGCTATGGGTGAAAAACACAGATAGCATCTGTCTTCTCTTAAATGCATTAAAGACGATTCCACCCACATGAATTGAATCGGAAAGGGCATTCTTGGTAGCAGGCTTTTCATTAGTTAAATAAGAACCAGATAGAGTGATCAGAATATTGACCATCTTTGCTTTTTTAAAATCTTATAAAAATTTACAATATTTTGTATTAATATGTTTTATTTAAGAAACAAAAGTTAATTTTTAAGTTAGAAATTTGACCTAAGTTCATTTTCTTTCTTTAAATTTTCAACTCAATTCAAAACATTTTGTTGTAGTTGTTGTACACAGTTTCCAGCAAACTTTTCTACGTAATTCAAAGGTAATTTTTAATATATATCTTACACAGCATCATTAATATGATTTTGGAGGTTGTAGAACGTGCTAAATTACGTTAAAAAATGAAAAATAATTATATCATTTGATTTCATGATATTTTGTATATCTTAAAAATAATTCATTCTATCCTGGGATTGACCGGGAAGTGAGAAACCCTAGTTGACACGATATTACAGTTTTATATTTGGAAATTTTTGGAAAGAGTTACTAGCTATGAAATATTAAAATTCAAACTAATGATGAGATGACAGCTGAAAAAATACTTACCGGTGGAACCAGGCATTGACACAATACTTGATTATTTCCTAAATTAGGTATAAAAAACATCACTGGTTTATTACCAAATGTCTCAACTGCTGCTTTTATTAGTTGATTTTCATCTCCAACAGTTTCTATTTTATGTACAAAATAGTTTTTATCATTTTGCATGACCTTTGTGATTTCATCTCGCATCTAAAAAATAAAATACATGAACAGTTTGCAATATAATTTTATATTTCTTCATTTTAAATAATTTACAAAAATCATGTTTATTAGAGAACTATAAAATATTTTAAATTGAATCTTAGAGATTATGAATTCTTTAGCCATTGATAAATTAAATATAATGTATATTTTTAAATTTTGTCACAATAAATTTTTTTTTAATTTTCTGAGAATGATTGTACATAATAATGAATTGTCTTTGAAAAATATTCATACAATTTCAACTTAACCTTTAAGAAAATTAACTGTTTTTGAGCATAATGTAGTCTCCTCTGGTAATTCATTCATTATGCAAAATGACAAAAAAGAGAATTTGAAACATGCACATTCAAATTCAAATGTTATTTTTACATTTTATGTCAATTACTAACATCTTTTGGAAGCACCATTTATTAGATTAGTTAGTTATTTACTCTTTAAACAGCAAAAATTTGAAGTATAATGTGATGACTGTTTAAATTATCCTCCATTACAATAACTTTCCTCAATAAATTCTGAATCAAAAAATAACTGGAACAAAAGCTGATTCATCTATTTAACACTATAACCAAAAATGCTACCTTGTACAGAGAGTTTATCTACAAATTTCATCTGTTAATTTATAAATAGTTATATACTCAGTTAGTCACACCATTAGTTTATATTTTTATTACACTTTAAAATGGCCCATTTCTCATTGCAGCAATTTTTTGGAGATGCTCATGTAACATAGTACAAGACCAGTGGCATGCTGTCCGTGGAAGTTGTGGAAGCACTTCCTTCCTTGTATTTTCTAAAATATAAATTACATATTGTGTGATTACTTTCATATTTTAACATACTTTGAATTAATTAAAATTAATATTTTATTATAACCTCATTATGTATCTTGTTACAAATTTCCATACAACATATGAAAAAAAAGTGATAAGATTGTTATTGTATATTCAAATATAAATTCGTATAAGCATATTCCCAATGGAAGTGCTGTATTGTCGATACGGGGTAGCTTCCACAGTGAAAATATTTGAATTGTATAAAGCAGCCAGATTACATGCATTCGTGCATGCACTTTACAGAGCACCAACCTCACATGGTTTAGCTCATAGATTCTATACACCAAAACAGCGTATAATGCTTCCAATGATTCTATCCAGGCTAGCACAGCTTCCCTACTATCAAATGTCACCGCACGCCACTGTACAAGACTTAAGCGGACAATACCACAGTTGCATGCTCAAATCTTTTCATTCAAATTCTGGACAAAGATGGAAAATTTAAGAGAAGAACTCTAGTTAATGAATTACTGAAAGGTACAAGTACTATACAAATTGTAATAATAAACACCTGAAAATTATTCAGCAGTTTGTCTTTTATGCTAAAAAGCATTGGGAAGAATGTAGAAATGTTGAAAGGATTAGGAATGGTAGGTACCATAGTACTTGCATGGCAGAATTTATCAAATGGTTTGCAGCTCAAATCCAACAAAATCCTCAGAGGAACCAAAAAACTGTAGCTAAACAGTTGAAGACCAGTATGTCAAGCCTTCACAGAACCCCAAATGAAGACTTTGGATTCAAGGCTTGTGAAATGTCCTACAGGCATTATCATACCAAAGCTAAAAAAAGATGAGAATCAGAAATGCAAGCAGCTTTTTAAAGAACTATGCAAAGTCAATGCTTTCAAAAATTATCAATTTTTACAACAAATATTTCAGTATTAAGCAATACATTAACTGGCAAAAAAACAATTTAGGCTAAAAGGTCTGCAGACATTCCTCTGGAAATAAAAAGTCATCTTGTCTCAGTGGCATGCCGTCATTGGAAGCGATGGAAGTGCCGATTCCACCTTCCAATGACCTTCTCTTGTATTTTATAAAATATAAATTTTCATATTTTAAACGTACTTTGCATTAATTAAAATTAATATTTTATTATAACTGCATTATGTATCTTTTACAAATTTCTATACTACATGTGAAAAAAACAATAAGATTGCTATTGTATATTCAAATAATTCGGTGGCGGAAGGAATGTTGAAACCGGGTCAGTTTCCAATCAGCCAGATTATATAGGCATTGGCACATGCGGTTTACAGAGCACCAACCTCACCCAGTTTAGCTGGTAGAAGCAACACATGCATAAAGCATCTAATTTTATATCCCGTACCGGTTGTGGGCTGTTAGCCGCCTGCCTGCTAGATATTCGGCCGCCCTCGCCCAATTATGTGAATCATGAGTAGACTAGATCAACGGCAAGCAACCCCTGGCCCGCAGGCCAGCTACAGCTTGCGAAAAGTTTCTATTCAGCCCGCGAGATCTTTAATAGATTATTAAATTGGAAAAATAACTAATTAATAGTTATTTTTCCAATTCTTTGTCATTTTCAAAAATGATAAGAGAAATAAATGTAGTAATTAACTTTTTATTTATTTATTTCATATTTGCAGACTAAAAAAATTACAAGTCACAAAAAGGTGTCAATTAACTACTATGGCCCGCAGAAAAAACGTAAAATTTATTCTGGCCCATGTTATAAAAAAGGTTGCCCACCCTAGACTAGATTTATAACTTAACCCAACCAATAGGAATTTACTGACATGTTTTTATGATAGTTCTGTATAGTTGACAGGAGTTTAAAAAAATCCATTAAAATATTTGATATATTTATTCTGTGTTTAGTCTGCTCTCCCATCTTATATTACTTACAAATTTTAATGTTAAGCCGGTGATATTACGATTTAGTACGTCCCATCTATAAAAGGATGAAGAAAAAACGTGTACAATTCTAGTACAGTGTTAAAAAATTAACTGTTACTTTGGCAGCATCATTTACAACCAAATTTAATGAATGAGACGTACAATGGTACAAAAAAAGCTCTAGAATTTATTTTCCTTAAATTTATGATTTATGTATCGGTTGTCATAAAAATTTCTTTCACTTCTTTCCCAAGACTACAGATATTCAAGTACAAAGTAACCGGTTTTGACTTATTTCTACTTAAGAAGTAGTTAAATAATTAAGTGATTAGGAAATTAGAAACATAAATAAAACCCCGATGAAAGAGCCGAAATTTTACTTAAACAGAAGCTTAACCGAACCAATCTCTTGCCGAGTACAGTGGGGTCTGATCTCTTCGTAATATTAGATGTAATAAAGACAGAATTTTTCCAGTTCAATGAGAGTGACCGAAAAGTTGTAAATTTTGGAAATTTCCGTGAACACTTGGTCCTAAAACCAATTAGTTAGAAAACGAACGACGGACAATCTGTTCAGTTTAACGTATTTAGATTTTTACAGCTATGGTGAGAAACATTTAAAATCTACAACAACTCTGTCGCGTCCTTTGATAAATACTAGTGATGCGACAAAAGAGGCATTTGACATCGACCGGTATCGGCACGCACACACCTACCTGGACCGTCTCTGATTCCATTCATTAGCCACTCGTAGGGAGCTATTTGACTAAGTGGATTGTTTTAAGATTTAAAAAGTAAAGAATATTTTGTTATTTTTATGTACGTTTCTTCACAAAGTTATATTTAATTATAAGTTTCTTTAAAAGTATATTCATACAATTGAAGAATTTTTTGTACTAGGTATGTATATTCATCACACATTTTGTTTTACCAAGTAAGTTTTTCTGATAATTTTAATTTTAGCCCTTATATCGTGGCTAGTGATTCAAAAATTTATTTAAAAAAGTTTTGGCTCAAGACCATATAATGAAAAAGAAAACATTATTAAAAGAGAAAGACCAATACCTAAATTAAATATAAATACGTCAACAAAAAAATTTCGACATTTTGACAATAAAATTTATGACGAATGACGATTCTTTCATAAAATTGAAGCAATTTGGAAATCAAAGCAGAATAGAATTTAACATTGGTAGACAATATAAAATAAATATTGAAAATTATAACAAGATAATTATGATTAATAGATATATCTAAATTAATAGATGTCATATGTTTTTTCTCAAAGCAAGAATTGGCATTTAGAGGGCATAGGGAATTTATTGAATCTAATAATGGAGGTAATTATATTGAACTTTCTTATTTATTAAGTACGTCAGATAATCTATTAAAAATACATTTAAAGAAGTATACGGTTTTTACTGGCTTATCGAACAAACGAATATGAACGGGCCCTGATGCGCAATTAATTGATTGCTCCTGTAAGTCGGCTTCTTACAGAAACACAGCTTCCCTATCATCAAATGTCACGGCATGCCACTGTCTTGTCTAGCTCATACTCAGAAAGTTTATGTTTGGTGAATTGTGTCTTATCAAGGAGTATGGAACATATGAAAATATTTACAAGAAGAAAATTTTCGACAACAAACTAAAGCTAATGATAAATTTCTGGGGATCTGACAAGTCGTGGATCTTCCAGCAAGATTAAACACCTTTTCAAAAAGCCAAGAGTACCCAGACATGGTTTAGAGAGAATGAAGTGCCAACCTGGATGGCACTTCATTCTCTCTAAACCATGACTTGAAGAGGGCCACTCCAGAGGAATGGCCCTCTTCAAGTCCAGACATCAATCCACTTGAGTATGAACTATGTGAAGACACAGTTCATACTTAAGTGTTTGCTCTAAAATGTACAGCAACATTAACACCTTGAAGAAATCTGAATTAAATTTGTTCTGTGATAGACAAATGTCTGCTGAAACTTCACACTGGTATCAAGCTGAAAGATGGACCATTTCCAGAATAAACAACAAAAAAACTAGAGGAGTCTAAGAGAACTTCAGTTTTTTTCACCGTTTTTTTTTTTATAAATTTGATATTTAAAAGTGTAATAATATATATGAAATATTGGAGTATATTATATCTCATTTTGTTTCAGTTATTTTGAGCTTTAGAGAATGTGTTATGTTAAAGTTCAATTGCTATCCCAACACTTTCCAGCTAGACCTTCATTTGAATAATTTCATAGTAAGATTTGAAACCCATTAATTTAAAGTTTAAACAAGACTAAAATACTAAATATTTGTTCACAAAAACCTTAAGTAGAATATTAATGGTAAAGACCCAAATTAAGCAATATCTTATTTTTTGTAAGCATGTTCAGTATGCAAATCCATAATGTTTAAAAGGACCTTATCAAATTGACACAGCAAATCAGCCTTCACTTCTGCTGGTTAGTATGTAGCTATTGAATTGTAAGTGGTTGCACTGATTAAGGATTTTTTTTTTCTAGCTTCAAGATTTCAAATAAATTTAACTTTGTAATTTTTACTAATAATCAATTTTACTGTTGCAATTACTAAATTAAAATTGTAACATTTCAGTCTTATACTAATTATCATTGTTTTAACATTTTTTTTTTTTTGATTGTAGTCAAAGTCCAGTACTAGCATTTCCAGTTTAATAAAATTTTTAAATTTCTATACAAACTATGGTGAAAACTTGTTTCTTTAACATTTTAGACCTTACATCTCTTTCCAAGAGATCAAACTGTAAAAAAAAATGGCAAGAGAGAAGTGTAATGAGCCTGATAATGATACATTCTGAATTACACTGAAAACATTTAAAAATAATTTTCTACCTTTAAATAAGTAAAGATCAAAGTCATAATTTTCTTAATCATGACACAATCAGTCATTGTTAACATTTTTGTATAAATTTTGACAAATAGAAAAATATTTAAACCAACATTAAATTTGTTAATATCTACTACTTATACTGCTTAATTGATAAATTTTGGGCAAGATAGTAAATTGGTAAATTTCATTAAAACTGGATGTTTTTAAATACAGTGGAATCTTATAATGTCAAACAGCAATAAGTCAAAGTCATTCACATTTCATGGTAGAAGTGTGTATCAAAGAAGTGATAAAGCAAAGATGACTTGAAGGAATGACAGTTTACCTTTTGTATTCCTTTGGTCTTTGTGTATCTTTTAATTAAACTTTTAATTTTCCTTTCAATTATGTCTATTTTTTCATATATTGTCATTTGCTTTCGTAAAGGTACAAGACAATCTCTCAATGTCTAAAAGTAAAAATTGATATTGTTAATTATTTATTACAAATAACATTTATGTTATTAAGATGAATCATAAAATAGTTTTTATCATAAAAATTTAATCTAAGACCACTAAAAACTTAATAGCCAGCAGAGTAAAACAAATAAGTGCTAACATTTTTGCCCATGTTGAATGGGCATCATCAGGCAAACTAATTGCCCAGCTGCTGAAACAATGGGGGATTTTGTTGTTTCAGCAGCTGGGATATTAGTTTGCCTGATGATGACACAAGCAAAAACATTAGCACTTAATGATACACTAATATCCAGCAAATATTAGTGTATCATTGCTGGATATTAGTGTTTTTTAGTAGTTTTAATTCAAGTCTACCTAATTTTTAAGTGGTAGTATTCTAAAATTTGATCTAATCTGTTAATATGAAAAAGATTTATCTAAGAAATCATTAGTATTTGATTATTATAGAAACATTTTTAGTCTAAGATTTACACAAGACAAATCAACTGTTTATTTTAATATATTTAACTTAAGTGTAAGGTGCTTTTTATAAGACCTTACATCTGGCAGTAATTTTTTTTGTTCTCTACTGTTTAAGTATCTAGTAGATAAAACAACTGACAAACTTCTACTAAAAAATTTTATTAATCTGGCAAATATATTTTGGGTAATTATCCTAAGGAGGGATAATTACCCAAAAAGTATTTGCCAAATTAACAAATTAATAAAGTTTTTTAGTAAAGGTTTGTCAATAGTTTTACCTACTAAATACTTAAACTCTAGAGAAGCAAAAGAAATAGTGCTGGATATAAGGTTTTATAAAAAGCAGCTTACACTTAAAGTTACATATATTAATCTTGAACACAGTCCCTGAATAGTTATTGTTCATTTTAAATTTAAATTACAGTATTTGATATACAGTTATTTATATGAATACAGTCGACTCCGCATAAGTCGTCGCCCAGATAACTCGACACCATCGGTTAAGTAGTCAGTTTTCTGTGGTCCCGGCCGACTTACATAGGCATTAATGTTAGAAAACTCCGGTTTACTTGACATCGTTTAACTTGTCACTACTGGATAAGTCGACATACTTTTGCTGTCTCACACTCCGATAAGTCGACACCCCCTTCTGAAAAAATGAATTCACTCCGCACGTGTGAAGCGAACTCATTTTTTTTTTCAGGAGGGGAGTCGATTTATTTATTAATATATAATTAATATATTTAATAATATAATATATAATATTAATATATATATACATATCAATAAAAATGCCTTAACATTTTATGTATTTTTATGTATAAAATAATAACAGATAAACAAAAACAAAATATACAATCTACATCAACGTCACACCAGAATCCAATTTTGCATTTTCTCATGCCAGAGGCATTAAGAATCCTTAGACGTTACTTGCAAACAATTGACAATTGCGAAGATGATGTTTTAAAGGCATTCCTGATCGTTGAAAAAGAAAGTCGAGACAGTTAAGTGCTCAAAACAAACAAAACACACAAAACGAATTTTTCAGTTTTTCATCAACAGAGTAATTGTAAATGGAGGACATAATGTATTGTAAGCCTATACTATTGTATAACGGACTACTGTATTTTATTAATTGTAGTTTTGTGGTTTTTTTTCCAACTTTGCTTTAGTCATCACATCGGATAACTTGACACATTTCCACTTCCCCTTGGGGTGTTGACTTATGTGGACTTGACTGTATTTTTGAATTAATTTTATTTTATCCTGTGTGGAGAAAAATTAAAATAATACAAGACTCAGACATTTTTTAATTAAAAATGAAACAAAAATAACTAAAAAATGTTTTCTATATAATATTATTAGTAATAAACATCAATTTTCTGCTTAATGAAGGTGATAAAATACATTTTTATATTATGAACACAGAGTGTTTAAAGTAATGTTTAAATTATTTTTTATTTTTTGTTGGAAAACTTTAATGTTGTGAGAGGGCGCTTTCGTTTCGCGCGTTTTTTGGTTGTTCCTGAGAGCGTGGACGCCATCTTGGCTGTGGAACGGATTCGAGAGGAGTCCGGGCAGTATTATCGCAGTGTTTTGGATTGTTGTGAGTAATAAAGTTGTTTTAATAGTGCAATTATTGTGTGTGCTTGTATACAGTCCATTTTCGTCGTAAACATTTGGTCCGTCGAGGCGGATGGCAACTGATGGCAACGGATCGCAACGGATTGTAACGGAGTGCAGCGGATACTGTAATGGACGTGTAGCATATTCTGCTGGATTGGAAACTTTCTCCTTCGAGTATTGGTACTCCCCTTTTCTGGATTAACTCCGCAGAGATAGGATTAAATCGCTCGAGCAAGTGAGTTGACCTTTTATTATTACCCGGTGTTATGGAGGGTCTTAAGTGTGCGTTGACCAAAAAGAAAGTCCTTAAGTCCAACACTACCAAGCTTAGGGAAAGGATAAGTGCTGGTGTTGAGGTCGCAGACGATACCCAAATAGAACTGTTCCAAACTAAAATTAAGAAACTTAGGGTTGAATTACATGACGTATTTCACGAGGTCTTTTCGCAATGTAACGATAAGGAAATTGAAATGTATATAGAGGAACAGCAATCTATTGAAGAGACTATTGACGAACTTTGGTTAACGGTAGAACGGAAGAACTCTAAACAACGAGTTAATTCCACAAGTGATGCCGATAGTTTAAAATCACAGGTACCGGATGTAAGACTTCCGAAATTGTCTCTTCCGACCTTTAGTGGAAATGTTGAGGACTGGTTATCGTTCCATGACCTGTTTAAGGCTAGTGTGGACAATAATTCTAATCTGTCGAATTGTCAGAAATTACAATATTTAAAATCATCTTGTAGAGGTTATGCTTTGAAAATTATACAGTCACTTCCGATATTGGATTCTAACTATGAAACTGCAATGGAGCTCTTACGCGAGCGGTTTTCTAATAAACGTGAGCTGGTAAATGCTTTGATCAAGAAATTAATAACCATTCCGAGTATCACTGATTCATCTCAGTCTATATTACAAGCTGTGGATATTACAAATGAATGCGTCCGATTGTTGAGTGTGCTTGACCAGGATATTACCGGGTTTTCTGAAGTGCTAATAGTTTATTTAATTACGGAAAAATTCGATAAAAATACTAGGAGTTGGTGGGAACGTACCTTAAAGAAGGATGAGCTGGGCACGCTAGAGACCTTGCTTACCTTCTTGAAGGATCATGCGAGAACCCTTCAAGTTATTAAGTTGCCACCTAAGGAACCGAGAAGTGGTTCGTATCCCAAAGTGACATCATTGGTATCTGGTAGTAATACTTGCTTTCTTTGTAAGAATGAGCACTCCTTATCGAAATGTTCAAGGTTCACACAGATGAGCACTCAGAAGAGGATAGATGTAGTTAAAAGGAATAGACTATGCTTTAATTGCCTTACTGCTCGACACCAAGCTAAAACCTGCATGAGCTTAAGTAGATGCAGACTATGTGGTAAATTACATCATACCATGTTACATATCAGTAGAGACTCTGAAGTGTCTTCAACTCTGAATTGTGGGAAGGCATTTAGTCCACCCTTGACTGATGCTCCTCCCTCCCAATCGACGCCATATGATTTATCGAGTCCAACTACCACTACTTGTGCTGGACTTTTTGATCCTTCGAGTACTATCGGAGTAGGTCTTAAAGGAACTAAACAGGTCTTACTTTGTACTGCTCTAGTCAAGGTAAGCGACTCATCTGGAAATTTCGTAACTTGTCGAGCTTTACTGGATAGCGGTTCTGAGGCATCCTTTGTAACAGAAGACTGTATCAATAGACTGTGTTTGACGAAAAACAGTGCTAATGTTCGGATTTCTTGCTTGGGATCTTTTCATGCTGTGACTTCTGGTGAAATAGAGTTGACCTTTACCCCCCATTTTAGTTCAGACTTGAAATTTAGTACAAAAGCATTCGTGATTAAAAAAATAACGTCGGATGTTCCTAATGTACCTCTCCCTCCACATCTTCTGAACAATTTTAATGACCTAGTTCTGGCCGACCCATTCTTTTTTGAAACAAGACCAGTTGACATTCTATTGGGTGTTAATGTTTTCTTTACAATGCTAAAGGGAGATATAATACGGAGAAAGGAGACACTGCCGTTTGCTGTTTGCACCAAACTCGGCTGGATTATTGCGGGAACTGCCTTTCTCCATACCATCAATCAACCTATATTCTCTGTGAATAATATTCAATTGACCACTAAGGAGTTAGTTGAGAAATTTTGGGCATTGGACTCTGTCCCGGAGGCAAGGCGAATGTCTAAGTTGGACCAAGAATGTGAAGATCATTTTCGAGATACTCATTACCGGGATAAGAGTGGACGTTATGTTGTGAGACTTCCCTTTAAACAGAACCCCTCGTGTTTGGGCTATACTAAGGAGTTGGTGTTACAACGATTTAAGGCTTTAGAGTATAAGCTCAGTCGAACACCAGAAACATATGAGTTGTATAAGGAGTTCATGCGAGAATACATAGAGCTAGGCCATATGGAATTAGTTGATCAGTCAGGATCAAGCGGTATTTCCTATTATATTCCGCATCATCCAGTTATGAAGGAATCTAGCACAACAACGAAGTTACGTGTGGTCTTTAATGCATCGACGAAATCTTCTTCAGGCGTGTCATTGAATGACATTTTAATGGTTGGTCCTAGGATTCAACAAGAGTTATTCCCAATTTTGATGAGGTTTAGAACCTTTCCCATCGTCATTACTGCTGATATAATGAAAATGTTTAGACAAATATTGATTAACGAAAAGGATAGAGATTTTCAGAGAGTATTTTGGAGAAATGATGCTAGTGATCCAATTCATGAATATAGACTTGTTACAGTTACCTACGGCACAACACCCGCACCCTTTCTGGCTACAAGGACGCTTCATCAACTTGCGGATGACGAGGGAGACAATTTTCCCCTTGCTTCTAAGGCTATTATAAGAGATTTTTATGTAGATGATCTGTTATCAGGTGCACAAAGCACCGAGGAGTGTCAGTTGCTGGTCGACCAATTAACGGCCCTGATGACTAAAGGAGGATTTGTGTTACGCAAGTGGACTTCAAATGACCCATCGGTACTAGAGAAGATACCTAAGGAATTAAGAGACTCTTCTGAGTCTGTAAAGCTTCAAGAGGATAATGGAATCAAGATCTTAGGAATCAACTGGATTCCTCGGGAGGATTGTTTCAGATTTTTTATTCCATATTCAGATGAGCAAGCAGGTTATACTAAAAGAGAAATCCTTTCGGATTTAGCAAAAATCTTTGATCCCTTGGGCTGGCTTGCTCCATGTGTTGTATATGCAAAGATTCTGATTCAAGAGTTGTGGAAGTGTCAACTTTCATGGGATGAGCCCATCACTGCTGAAGTGGAGCATAAGTGGAAGTTATTTCGAAATGAGTTAACCCTTCTTGGGAACTTAAAGATTCCGAGGTTTGTTTCACTTCCAAGGTTAAACGTCCTTGATATCCATGCATTCTGCGATGCCTCAGAGAAGGCTTACTGTGCTGTAGTCTATACAAGAACAATGTCAACTAATTGTGACGTAAAGGTCACTTTACTGACATCCAAAACCAAGGTTGCTCCTCTTAAGGTACAATCTCTTCCCAGGTTGGAACTTTGTGCTGCTGTCCTATTGGCTAATTTATTGCAAACAGTATTGAAGTATCTTGATGTTCCCATACGTGACATATTTGCATGGTCGGATTTCACCGTTGTATTAGCTTGGATTTCATCTGAGTCTTATCGTTGGGTACTGTTTGTTGCCAATAGAGTCGAAAAAATTCAGAACGCAATTCCTACCATGAAGTGGAGACACGTTGGTGGAAGTCATAATCCTGCGGACTGTGCGACAAGAGGATTTCTTCCTTCTGAGTTAGTTAACTGTGAGATTTGGTTCCAGGGACCAGATTGGTTAAGACAGATTAATCCTGAACTTTGGTCTCCTGAAATTTTTCAGACCAAAAGTTCTGAAAAATCTGTTGATGATGATGAGAAGATATACCTTGAGGAGAAGAAGACATACACGACGGCTACTTGTGAAGTTGAAGAAGATGGGATATTTAACCCCTTAACGACCATTGACGTGCATAGACGTCCAAACCCGAGATAACTCGGGCAAAATTTTATAGCTTTACAAAAAAACGGTACTTTGGGACCCGGAAAAAAATTTTTTGATCTTTGGAATGTTTTCTAAGTCTCCAAATTTTTTGAAAAATTTTTACCCGCGCGAAAAAATTTTATTGCGATTTTAATTAACCTTTAATGACCGTAATTAACGCTTAATTGTTTTTTTATGGGATTTTTTTCTGGAACTTCATTCATCCTTCTAAACTTCTAGTGCGTCGATTTTACTTCGGTAAAGTTATTTAAAGCTATTTTCTGATGTCAAAAACAACATCCAATAGTTTTTTAATTTTTTTAATTAATAGATTTTTTTATAATTACGTTTAATTAAGTCGGGGGGTCGGAAATATCAATTAAAATCGTAATTAAAAAAAAATATTTAGAAATATACCACCATCTAGTATTCACCCTACTTTTTACCCTTCTCCTCCCGAGAGTTTCATGAGAATGTCC
Organism: Centruroides vittatus; assembly: GCF_030686945.1. Classification (NCBI taxonomy): domain Eukaryota; kingdom Metazoa; phylum Arthropoda; class Arachnida; order Scorpiones; family Buthidae; genus Centruroides; species Centruroides vittatus. Next base: position 898,757 of record NW_027122650.1, on the reverse strand, counting down.
CGCGAAAGACGACACCAGCTGTTCTCAAGGTCATCCAGCTGTGTAAACAATGACTCATCAGTGTCAGATTTCGCGGATAGGCGAGAAAAAGGAAATTGTACTTTGAAGCTTTTTCTTCAAAATTAACACATTTCTTTCGTTTTTTTTCGTTTTTATTATTTTTTAATTATTTTTAATTATTCTTAATCATTAATTTAAATTTTTACGGGGAAAATTCGGTGAATAAGGAGTTAAAAGGTTTTCTTCATGGTCATTTTTTAATAGGTGCACCCTTGATTGCTATTCCAGAATCTGATTTGAGTGATATAGCTCTCCCTAGACTGAAACGTTGGACTCTAGTACAACAAACAGTTTCACACTTCTGGAAACGGTGGAATGCAGAGTATTTGACAACTCTCCAACAACGTCGTAAATGGTATCGTTCCTCACCGAATTTGGAAATTGGTGACCTTGTGTTACTAAAAAATGAACAACTTCCTCCAAACCAATGGAAAATTGGCCGTATTATACAGACCCATCCTGGTAGTGATGGTCGCGTAAGAGTTGTTACTGTATTCACGTTGACTGGAAAGCTAATAAGACCAGTTACAAAATTGTGTCCACTACCCAGTAATAATTAAGTAATATTTACGATTCGAATGATTGTCGGTTTGCTCCAGCTACAGGTAATTGATACCTTGCAGGTGTCAAGGCTGGGGGTAATGTTTAAAGTAATGTTTAAATTATTTTTTATTTTTTGTTGGAAAACTTTAATGTTGTGAGAGGGCGCTTTCGTTTCGCGCGTTTTTTGGTTGTTCCTGAGAGCGTGGACGCCATCTTGGCTGTGGAACGGATTCGAGAGGAGTCCGGGCAGTATTATCGCAGTGTTTTGGATTGTTGTGAGTAATAAAGTTGTTTTAATAGTGCAATTATTGTGTGTGCTTGTATACAGTCCATTTTCGTCGTAAACACAGAGTATATTAATTTTTATAAATAAAATTGTGCCAAATGATTGGTTTGTTTTATTTATTATATAATGTACAAGTTCTTAAACCCACTACCTTCAAAATAAGCTCTTGCACTTACAGATTTCTGTCAGCATGTATATACCACTTGTCATAGTAGTCCTGGAGGCTATTTTTTGTGACATCTATAATGGCTTTGTTGTTTACTTCCATTCTACTACTTAATCTGCATCTTTTCAATTTTAGGGAACAGATAAGTCTGTAAGGGCTGTAAGAAGATTAGGAAAGAATCATTGTGCTTCCTTGATCAGCTATTTGCTGACCAGAAGTGACTGGTGGAAGCAAAGCTGTAGGTCATGATAACTACAGCTCTTAAAGACCATCATAAAAAATAGCTTCTGGTACTGCTTTGACAATACAAGTGCTAGCAGAAGTATGTAGCTGCAGAGGACATATTTTTTTGAAAGTGATTTACAAATACTTTCATGCTAAATAATACAAATTATATTAAAAGTTCAGCTTATGTTTGACTCATCCATGTATAAACTTAGGATGTAAATATTACAAAAGAGATAAAGAAAAAGCTCTCCCAGTTATAAAACTCATTATCAGAAGTCAAACAATTATATTGAGCAATTCAAAACCAAGATATGGTAATAATGCAAAAATTAATGAAAAAACAGGAAGAAAAATTACATTATTATTATTATTTTGCTCATTTATAAAATAAAGTGATTTTCAACAGGTTCAAATACATATTCATCAAATCATTTGAATATCAGAAATTATCAAGAGCCAGAAATGTAATTATTAAATAAATAGCAAATTGTTATCTTAATTTGGCAAAAACATACTTTTACAAGATATAATTATAAAGAATTTTTGAAACAAATTTTGAATTAAAAGTTTTAAAAAATAATTTAAATTACTTACTTTTCTCACTTGCTTTATATCCATAATTACAGATTTCATTAGATCTGGTTCTATCTATAACATAAAATGTTTTTAAATTAACTTCTTTAATAAACCAAAAATGTTCAAAAATTTTTTTTTTATATTACTCATTTAATAATTTTTCACATGAATTAAAATATTGTAATAAAACCTTGCTTCTTATCCTGTTGTTAAATCAGTAACTGAATTTGATAAACAAAATATCAAAATTTTTGAAATATTATTATTTAAAATTATAAAAATATAAGCTTACATATTTTACGAAAATTATAACAGTCTTCTTCTCAAACTTACTGGGGTGAGTAAATAATCACAAACAAAACCTTTTTAACCAGTAATTGAACTTAAACACAGTTTCTGAATGTTTTCGGCCTTCACTGAGGCCTGCCTCGGGTGTTAAAATAAAATAACTTGCAAAAATTGGAACATTAGAATGATGATGCTTGACTTTAAACTTTGAATGTTTGAACATTCAAAGTTTAAAGTCGAGCATCATCGTTACTGGTTAAAAAGGTTGTTTTGCTTGTGATTATTTTACAAAAATAAATTATTTTAAAATGTTTATTTTATATTTACTAATTCTTAAATGTTTGTAATTATTCTGTTTATATTCCAGTTCCAAAATATTAACATGATATATATTAAAACTTAAGTTATTATATAAAGGAGTATTTTTATAACAATTATACTTTTTGATCTTACATATAGCTATCCTCATTAATACAAATATCAAATTTATTATTAAATTTACCATTTTTAGAAACTTCATTTCACAATTTAAATTGTTAATACTTCTTCAATAACTTTTCTTATTTATATTCCTTCAATAACTTATCATTTCAAAATAAATTAATAAATAAATTTCTAAAAATCCAGTGAAAAAAAATAAACATTCATTGGTCTATAATAAACATGGGGATATACCGTATTTTACAGACTATAAGAGACACCTTAATTTTTAAGTAATTTTTTTAAAAAATAACATTTTTATCATTTTTATTATTAGATCGCAAAGCCAGACTAAAAAAAAATTCTTAGTTTATAAAACCATGTTCCATGTTCTGCATATGCTATTACTTTCAATTTATAACCTGCATCATATGAATACCAGTACCTTTTATTTTTTTCCATTACGAAACTAGCTACTAACAAAAATATTGTACTGTTACCGATAACACAAATCACTTTCAACTCAAGTTCACTGGCACCGTAGACTGCAATGACGCATTATAGGCTAGACGGTATTCTGGGTTTGTGATGGCGGGGCGGGAGGGAGACAGTATTAGCAAGCTTGTGAATCCCCGTAACTCATGTTTGTCGCATCAGTGCACTGCTGCTGCCAGTTGAATTCAATGTTACCAGATAGAGATAGGTTTCCCTCTGGCGGGAATTTTAAATCAAACACTGGACATTTTTATATTAATTTTGAGTATAAGACGCACCTGAATTTTGGAGGCAATTTCTCGAAGAAAAAAGTGCATCTTATAGTCCGTTAAATACGGTAATCTATTGTTGTCTATATATTAAAGTAAAGTAAAGATTGAAACTATTCAGGTCTCATTAAGCAATATTATTTTTCAAAAGGAAACACCACTAGTTTAACAATTTGACCTTAAAGAAATTTTAGTTACTGAAACTAATGATAAATTTCTAAATCTAAATGAAAACAAAAAAATTTAAACTAGTGAGTCTCATAAAACTAAACTCATAATCTGAAATGTCATTTGAGCAACACTACAAATCAATGAAAAATATAAACTGAAAATAACACTGTTGTCTGTATTAGTTTTTTTTATAATTCTTTTCACATTCTGAATACTAAGAAAGTATTTCTAGTATTAAAAAGTACTAATGCTAACTACACTGTTAAGTTTCACTTGGAATATGAATTCATAAAAATTTTATGACAGTTTAAGATTTAAGTTTCTGAAAATATTTAAAAAAAATGTTTTGCATTAATGTTTCTGATATATACTAACTGATGATATTTAAAACAAATTTAATTGAATCTATAATATAAAAACACCAAAATATTGTTTATTGGTTTCACAAGTAGAAATAGATAGCAAAGAATTAAATATCTATAGGAAGTTAATTTGGTGCCAATGCTAATGACAAGAATAGATTCTTCTATTAAATAAAAATTTGCCAGGACAAATGAAATTTACAGAAAAATATATATTTCTTTTTGACTACACATACATAGATGAGTCTTAATCCATTTTTTGTCCTTTCACACGCTGTTTGAGGCAATAACAATTCCATTGGTGAAGTCGACCTTTCTTTGTAGGCTACCATTTGCCGAAAAATTAATTATTAATTTTATTTGCTGGCTACTGCTAGAGGACTTTTATAACTATTTTACATTTTTTGGTGAATGGTAGCCTACAAAGAAAGATCGACTTCATCGATGGAATTGTTATTGCCTCAAACAGCATGTGAAAGGACAAAAAATGGATTAAGACTCATCTATGTATGTAAGTATAGTCAAAAAAATATATATATTTTTCTGTAAGATTCTTCTATTATTTCTAATTTGAATTAGTTAATTTGGAGTTAGATAATTCACTTTTATTCAAAATATGTCAGTGTTTTATCTTTTATAATTATGTGTATCTGCAGATATCTATCTACATCAGGCATCAAGAATCATGCAATGAAAATATGTGCATTGTTTAACATTATAAAAAAAACTGTTTAAATCATAAATATGGATAACTTTTCCAATTAAGTATTACAAAAAATCAGTAGCATAAGCAGGCTTATAGAAAAAATCTTCAGAATCAACTCAAAGTTGCTGATTTACACTTAAAATCAACAGTTTCCCCCAAAAAAGGATAAAGAATTCCCATTAATTTTCATCTCATGCCTTAAAACATGAACATACAGTAGAGCATCGATTATCCGACCCCCGATCAACCGTCACATCAGTTAACCGACCGCATCCTAGTCCACAAATTCAAATGTCCGCTAGTGATGTGACGCTACAATATTTGGCTATGTCTTGGCTATTTTAATATTATTTTTGTTAAATTTTTGCATGTTTTAGCTGGCAACACTGGCTCGACCATGAAAGGGAGGCCAGTATTTAAACCAGGCTTAATTTTCTTTTTTGTCTTTATTTTTGTATTTATTTTGTGCAAGATAAAGAAATAATTTTTAAAGATTCAATAGCGACGATTATTATTTAAAAAAAATTTTGTTAGGCTTAATATCGATGAAATTCAACGCAAAATAGGTTAATAGCGATATACTAGTATACTATACTATTGGGTTGTTCGGAAAGTTCGTAGCGATTTTTGATAGCCGACAGTTGAGACACCGATTGACGCAAAAATGATTAGAATTGTACAAACCAATGAATATTACGATAAATGACCTTGAGACACGTCCGTTACAAAAAAACCGTTAAGATTATTCAAATAGCGTTTAATTTGGCTCATTGCAAAAATGGATGCGAACAACGTGCATTATCGACACTTGTTTCTTTTCTTTTTTCGTAAACGCAAAAATGCTGTACAAACAGCAAAAAAGATATGTGATGTTTATGGTGGGAGTGCTGTATCAGAATCAACTGTTCGAAAGTGGTTTGCAAAATTTAAAACGGGTAATTTCAGTCTTGAAGATGCTCCTCGCTCAAAAAGACCTCCTGTTATTGAAGAGGACCAAATCAAAGCATTATTGGATGAAAACCCTCATTACACAACTCGAGAGATTGCAGACATAGTGAAGTCATCAAACAGTACTGTATTTCAACATCTAAAGAAGCTCGGATACGTGAATCGTTATGACATTTGGATACCTCACGACTTAACGGAAAAAAACTTACTGGATCGCATCTCCATTTGTGATTCTCTTGAAAAACGAAATGAAAATGACCCTTTTCTGAAGCGTTTAGTGACAGGTGATGAAAAGTGGATCATTTATAACAACATCAGCTGAAAACGATCGTGGGGTAAGAAAAATGAATCACCATTAAAAACTCCAAAGGCCGGTCTTCATCCAAAGAAGGTCATGCTCACTGTCTGGTGGGATTGGAAAGGAATCCTGTACTATGAGCTGCTTCCACAGAATCAAACAATTGATTCTGATAAGTATTGTTCCCAATTGGATAAGCTGAACATGGCAATTAAAGAAAAACGTCCGGAACTGGCCAATAGAAAAGGCATTGTGTTTCACCAAGATAATGCCAGACCTCACACGTCTTTACGAACACGCCAAAAATTATTGGAACTAGGCTGGGATGTTTTACCCCACCCCCCTTACTCACCCGACCTTGCCCCGTCGGACTACCATTTGTTCCGTTCTCTACAAAATTCCCTTCATGATAAAAACTTTGATACTTTGGAAGCTTGCAAAAACCACGTGGATCAGTTTTTCGCGGAAAAAACTGGAAAGTTCTACGAAGAGGGTATCATGAAGCTGCCCCATAGATGGCAACACGTCATTAAAAACAATGGCGCATACATAATGGAATAAAAGTATATTTTTAGTATTAAAACAATTTCTTTTATTTCTCTTAACAATCACTACGAACTTTCCGAACAACCCAATAATAATGTATTTTTTCATACTGTTCAGTTATCAGTTTTTTTCAGTTATCCGACCAACCCCAGTCCCCAATTGAGTCGAATAATCGATGCTCTACTATAATTGCATATTCTACATTTGATAAAATAGCTGAAATAATAAATATTTTTACACATAATAAATACATTTTTTGAAGTATTGTCTATTTGAGAATTTTTGTAAATTTTCTGAGTTTATGTATTTTATACTTTTAGATTTCAATGAAATAAAAACAGTTTACAAGTTGCATGCTCTTAAAATACACGAGAGAAACATTAAATAGGCAAATGTTTAATATTTCTCCTTGTTGAGTTAATTTCTATAATCTATATAATTTATATTAGACATTTTTTAATCCATTAATGAAATTAGGATTCCATATTAACATTAAACAACTAGAATGATTTACATAATATAAAAACATTTATACAACAGAAACCTTCTTAACCAACCTAATTAGCAACAGCTGTTATTCAAAACGAAAAAAATTGCTGAAAATGGAGAATTATAATAAAGTTATTTAGCATTCTAAAAATTCATCATCAAAGAACAGGTCTATACTGTACATTCATTTATAAAAAATTTTAATTTTCAGTTTTAACATTTTAGATGGCAGCATATTAATTAACATCAAGTTAAATGGAAGCTGAAAATGAGAACTTTTACTTTTGTTATACTAAACCTGAATTAAAATAAATTTTAAATTCTCAATTTTTATAAAATTCAGGATTAAAGTGATCATATTTATATAATGTCTATGTCAAAAAATGTTTATTGCCTCAGTGTTTATCTCACTGTTACTGGAATTTATAAAATTAAAGAAATTGATTATTCTGATGGATTGATTAGGTAGAGGCAAGTTAAGAGAGTTTCTACTGTAATTATTGAACATTGTTATTTATATTTTTATTTACATTATCTACTTGCTTTAATTCTTCTTTTTCAACAATTTTTTCCATTTGTAGAACTTCTTCCATTAATCTATTTCCAAAACCAATAACTGACTGTGCTTGTTTTCCTGTTACAACATGTAGAGATCTCTCAGTTTGGCTTACTTTTCTTTGAGAGGTAATTACAAAAGAACTCACATGACTGGTGTTATGTAGATGTCTATAAATACACAAATATTTTTAATTCATTTTAAAATTAAATTATTAGTCCCAATAATATAAAAATTAAGCCTTAAAAAATATTTAAAATTTCAACAAAATAATATTTATTTTGATATATCTCTGATAATAAAATTTTAAATATGCTGATAGCTAAAATAATTTTAAAAAATTTGATCTCTTACATTTGACGATTTCTGAGAACAACAACATATTTAAATTATTAGTGTTGGTTATATATCAAACAAACAGGTAGATTATTTTTCAGGCTACTTAAGGCTAAGTAATTTGGCTAGAGGTAGACAGTTAAACTAATATCTCACATTAAATTTAATAATAAAAAATGAATACATTTAACATAAAATTAATTCTCTTCCAGAATATTCTATTTAAATTCTAAACTAAAATTTATTTAATTTAGAATTTTCTTCCAGAATTTTCTAAATTAAATTTATTTATCTCTGTCAGTTTTAAAGCGAGATGGTAGCTTAGTGACCTACTTCTAGCCAACTTAGTTATTAATCAGCTATAAGTAGAATGATAGAAAATCCAGCTGTTTATTTCGTATCCAAAGATAATATTTTTTACTAGTTAATTCACATAAGGAATTTATAGAAATAAATTATTGTTGTTCAATACATATTTTGGCTGTAAGTATTTATTTTCAATGACGTTTATAATACTTACTTGTATAATAAATACAAATTTATTTAAAATATATGTTAAATATGTGGAATGAATAAAAGTTTAAACTTTATATATATTCAAATTGTTCTATTTAAGTATTTATTATCTGAGGATGGCTTAAAAAGTCAAAATCATTTGCTTGATATTCTAAATTTCCTTATTGAATTTTGAAACTTTTAATTTTATTTAAAATAATAAAATAAATAAATATGATAGTGTTGTTATGAATAACAAATTAATTAGTTTTGTTTTTTCAATAGCTACAGAAATTTAAATTATCAACAGTTAAACTATCATTAAAATTTATATTTTACTTACAAATAGATTTAAAAATGTTACTAAATTCAGTTATTCATATAGGTATTAAAATTAAATTACTTACGTTCCACAACAAAGTTCTGCAGAAAATAAATTATTCTTTGGTCTATCTTTGCCTATAGTTATTACATTAACAATATTTGGATAAATCTGAAAGATTTAAAATGTTTTATATTCATTTTAAGAATTTTTCAATACAATTAATAACCAAAAATTAAACTTATCAACTGTATTAATATTTAAAATAAAATCTCACCATTTGTGGCATAGTAGTAATATTTGGTTCCAACATTGCTGTTTGTAATGGCAGTACACTTCTTGTAATGTCAATTTGATTCTTGATAAATGATCCTACATTTGATTCAATCATTTCTATTTGTTTGTCAGTCAAGGCATTCTTGAATAAAAATATTTAATTAATAAAAATTAAGCTATTAGAAATAGAAGGGCAATCCCACTAGTTAATATAATAAACAAACAGAAAGACAGACGTGAAACAGACTTTTACAGTGATTAAAAATTAATAAAAAGCCATTAAACAATGTACATAAAAGTGGCATTAAAATTGGCATTATAATGATACAAAAAGTCAATTATACTCATTCAAAAACATTCACATTTTAAATAACTTCATAAGCATTTTTAATATATTCTGTATTGTTTGCATTTAAATTTTTTTATATTAAACTGAAACAATATTGTATGGTAAATGAAACATAGTAAATTTGAATTAATCTTTCCACCAATCAGTGACTGTCAACTATCCTCTCATCAGCAACAGAGATTAAGGTCCATTTAAAATGTGCAATTTGAATTTAGAACACCAGCCTGAAGATGTTCTTTTACAAATGGACAAAATCATTTGCTTTTGAAATTGAGTTATTTTTCTGGTTTATTGGTTTAGTGACTTAATAGACTATTACTGTTAATATTAACCAGTAATTAGTAGTTGTTTTTATCATTTGAAATCATTTAAATCATCATCACTCTGCTATTTAAATCAGAAAAAGCATAAAAATAATAAAGGATTCAACTTTTAACATGATATAAAACACTTTTCAGGACCTATAAATCTCATCATCAGATCCATACATTTATATTTTAAGAATTTCAATGTTCAAATAGAACAACTGCTCATGCTTCTTATGTTTTCAATATCCATGTAATTTTAAGTTTAAAAATTTTACAAATTATCCACTACCAGATTTTATATCACATTAAAAATTTATTCCTTTATTATTTTCATGATTTTTCTGGTTTAAGTTTAGTCATGGAGTCCTTTATTGAAGTTTTGTCTCCTCTGTGCTGTTCTGTTCAAGTATCCAGTTCTGGTCTGTTATATTATCTTGACTCTCTCATTCAACATCTATTTGGTGTTTTTAGAAGATACATCCCGTAATCATGCTTCTTATATATAAAGAAGAAATGTTTTTTGTTTTATAAAGTATAAAAAGATTTGATGAATCTTCATTATTTCAAGCAATATTTTAACAAACATTAAAAAATAAATAATTAAAAACTTACAAATTTCTGAAAGATTCATTTCTTAAAACAGTTAAATTTCTGAAAACTTTTAGTTGTTTTTCTAAATATTTAGTAGATTTTATAGAATTCTGAGCATTCTGATGATGAGCAGGGTCATTAAGAGCTTGTATGGAGAGGCTAGTGATAAAATGGGCACCTTTTGTCATTTATTTTTGAACAAATGAAATGTATAAGAATGTTTCTTTTAATTAATAAAATAGTCTTAAAAATTTTACTTTTTTGTATTATTTTACTAAAAGTAATACTAATTCATAGGAGTAGAAACCTCTATGAGTCACTTTCTCCAGGAAAAAATCAGTGGAAAAAATCTACAGTTCCTCTCCACTCTCATTTCACCTGGTTATGAGAGTTTCTCTCTCAAAACACTTAATGTTAATAATCAAAATTAACAATATAAGTTTGATGTGATTATTTTGTTAAAAGAAAGAAGTTGAAAGATGGAATCTACTTAAGGCAACATGTTCTTATCACACTGTAATATTAGATAGCAGTATTCCATTGATAGGCTACAAATAACATGATGAGATTAGGTAAAGTATCACTTATTCAACCTTAGAAATATTTCTGAAAATTGGTTTGAATTATAATCATCTTTTATAGAATATAAACCATACTAAAAAATTTCATTGTGTGCCAATCTGTCAGACTCAAGGAAATCTGTTTTTATATTTTTTTTCTAAATATATTATCATATACACTGTAGTTTGCTGAGAATATTCAAACAATTTTGAAACACACATGCTAATTACATGTTTCTAATTGCACATTTTGTTTTTATATGAACTGTTGAAAGTGAAAGTTCTGTCCGTCAGTTTTCCAAAAACATACATTGATGCTGAGTTTCAGTTCCTGACAGCATTATTTACATATTCTTTGTAAAGAAATAGAAATATCTTTGTTACTTACCCACAGATAAGTAACAGGCACTTAACAATAAATCAAGTAATTTTTAAACTGGTACTTAACTTTATGTCTAAATTTCTCAATATTAAATTTTATATTCAACTTTAATAACTCAACTCTCAACTTCTCTCCTAACAAAATAAATTTTTTTGAATAGCAAATAAAATTTTTAACAACAATTATTACATACTAAACAATATGTAATTTTCAAGTGATAAGATACACTTTGAAATGAATACTATTATATAAATACTATTACATTTAATAATTTAAAATTAATTATTTTCTAAAAATTATTGAATTTTATAACATTTGATAATTCTCATTTTTTAAATTTATGTAATGAACAACAAAAAATTGTTTACTAAATGATGAAATGCAAATAGTTTAAAATCAGTATTCTTTTTCTAAAAAATTACTATTGGTATGCATATATGGTGACTGAATATATAGAATTGTTTTTAGTGAACAACTGCCAATACTATATACAGGCTACCGATACTTTTTATGTATCTGCCAGTATGCTCTATCAGTATGTTCTTGCTGAAAAATAGCCGGATTTAAATTACTATAAATAATTTTTAATTTATAAAAATTATTAAAATTAACTCGTGAAACAATACTCACTTTAGCACTATATCCAAACTGAAAATATGATGGGCCAATATATGATGATGTCTGATGTGTTGAAGGAAATATTTGCTTTAGAACAGCTTGTAATATATGAGTGGCTGTATGATTTCTCATACATCTAACTCTATGAAGCTAAATTTAAGATGTAATAAAAAAAATTATACATGTTTAGAAAAAGACTTGCATTTAAAGTTAAACAAAATGGTTATAACAAAAATTTACAGAATATTTATTTTTCTTAAAAAATTTTATTTAATAAGTTACAGTTAAGCATCAGTTAAATAAAACAGAAAACAAATAATCTTTTGATATTACTTTAATAAAAACACAACACAACTAAGAACTGCAAACATGTTCAGTAAAATAAAACTTACAATCATCAAACAAAAGATGAAATACAACTAAAGTAAAGCACAAACTTACTGAAAATGCTTGCAATTTTTAAATTACAGTTTGTTTTTATTTATTGTCCTGTTGTTAAAGTAATATTTAAAAACAGTTTTCCAGTTCTATTTATGTCATCTTTTTTTTCTTAAGCATTACAAATTATTATGGCCAAATTACCAGGTAATACAGGATGGTTATAAATTATTGAGTACATTTCAGGAAGAAATAAAAAAAAGAACATGGTAAAGTATTCACATGTACACTGTTTTATTTAACAGGCCATTAAATAACATATTTTACATTTTAAATAAATTTTATCTGAGCTCCATGTGTAACACACAAAATATTCAGGCAGCACTCAATTTTGCACCATGTGTTACAGAGCATTTCAACAGTCCCTCCACTGACTTCACCAATCATCTTTTCAGTTCTTCAATGTTGCAAACCTTTGTTGTACACCCTGCTTTTGACAAATCCCCAAAGAAAGAAATCTAGTGGTGTAATGTTGGGAAGTTGAGGTGGCCAGGAAATTGGTTCTCTGCAGCCAATCCAACATTCAGGAAATTTTTCCTGTAGCTAGTCCCAAACAATTAAACCCCAGTGTAGAGATGCCCCACCTTGCTAGAAGTAAACATTCAGTTGTCAGTATTTGATTTGCGGTATTGCACGCATAACCCTACAACATATCAAGGTGGTGCTAGTCACTGTAAGCTTGGAAAAGGTTCCCTAATTTTCCATCATAGCACCAACTATGTTCAGTCAAGATCAGCACAAACTTTCACAGCTACTCTATCATCTGAAATAAAACATAGGTCCCTATGTTTGTCTGTTATTTTTTTATTCCTTCCTAAAATGCACTCAATAATTCATAACCACTCTGTATAATAATTTGCATAAAATAAGATTTTCAATTTTATGACTATAAAATAGATATTTCATTACTAAATATACTTATTATATAAAATTTTCAATAAATATAGACTGTAAAGGCAACATAAACATTTCTGCCTTTATTAGTACAGTTTCTAAACTCTATTAAAGTTAACCAATTCAAAAATATTATTCAAAATATTTTTGGAATAATTCACAAACTAAAACTAATTATAACTACTTGAAAAAAATTGTGTTTTGTTATTTAAGAAATTATAGAAATAAACTTGTGCTATTGGCCAATTATGCTTAATAGAACAAACAAAAAATCAGAACAAGAATCTAATTAGTTTCTTCCTTACTGTATTCATTACTTACTCAGCCAAGTTTGTGATTCTAAGTTAATACAGCACTGAACAATAAGGACCTTGCATTATTAAAGCACAAACTTAAGATTGAGCAAGAATCTATTTCTCAAGTAGTCTCCCAGACAATTCAAATGTTTATCATAAGACAGTACCAGTTTTCGTATGTATTGCCTTGTGAAAAGAAAGTGATCAGAACTTGTAGTGTCCAATGTCATATGTCAGTGATGACTCACTTTTAAATTTACTCAGTTTGGAATACAAGAAAAATTCAAAAATCAGAACAGAAAAGTTTCAAATAGAATTTTAAAAACTGAATGAGAAAACTGGCTTGTCAAGCTGTGTGTGGATTTTGTTATTGATTTTCTTGATATTGATAAAAGCTAGTTCCCAGAATTACAAATCCTGTTTAATGCATATACACCAGTAGAAATAAACAAAAACACTACAGTACCACTCTTTCACAATTATCTAACACTTTCAAATTCCATATGGGAGTATAAGCAGTTGTATATACTTTCTTGTGGAATTAACAAATGTAAGTTTTTTTAGGGACCTGAACACATTAAAGTCATTGGCACCAAGTCTGGGCTGTATAGTGGATGATTCATACATTGCTATCATTATTTCAATAACAAGGTGTTTGTTTGAACAGCTGTACACAGCCTTGTGTAATTGAGCAAAATTATCATGTAATATGTGATATTTATATATTTATATAATATTTTCAAATATAATTACAGACTTATCAGTTACTGCATAAATTTTAACATTTAAAAAATTATTTCTAACATATCTGCAATTTAATTTATTAAATTACAATAAATGCTCTATTTCGTATAAGTTGATTTTTAATAAAATACAAAAACTTATTTCTGTTTCAAATAAGAACATATTTCAAATTTACTTTATAATAAAATTCTCAATCTAAATAATGTTAAATACAAGTTTTCTGTAGTGATATAAAAACTTTCAGATGACAAAATAATTTCATTAGTAAAGCTAGGCTTATCAGATGTCCCATTTTGACTGGGATTGTCCCAGTTTGATATGTGGTCCTGGCATCCCAGCAAGTTGGTCATTTTTTTTCTGGTTATTTGGTGAAATTTTAAAAGTGCCAAATATACAAGAAGTAAAAATATTGCAACTGTGGGAAAAATGGTAATTTGGCAACTAAATTATCCCCTCTGTTACACTCACTGTTGCCAATCTAAATATTTTGTATCTAGATCTAAATACTTTTAATGTTGTCTAGATGTTTTCTCCAAAATTTATAGTATATGGCCTAATAAATTTAGATGTCTTGTTTTTTCATCCAGATATTTTTTCACAGAATTTATAATAGCATATAGCCTATGAAATCCAGATATTTTTATTTCATTTTTTAGAATTTTGTTTCAATTAGAGTTGGCAACTCTGAAACTTACACTAGCCACGTCATAGTTGCACATGTCCTATCTTAGTCGAGTTCAAATTGCTAGTCAGCATTTGTGATTATTTTGTACTGTACATTAAATTGATTTAATCTCCAAAATGCCAAAAAAACGGTGTGTTTACTGATAATTAAAAAAAAATTATCCATTTTTTAAAAAGTCTGTGATTGTATTGACAAAATAAAATATGAACTGTGCTTTTCAGAATTTTCAGTAACTGATGGTGGGCACTTGGAAGCACTTGAAATGTGCAAAACATAAGGCAACCCTTGTAGCAATAGGAATTTCCTCAAATACATTGTCATATTTTAAAAATATTGATTTAAGTGACAAAGAATTTTTAAAGAAAGTTCACACTAGTGATAAATATTAATAACTTCTTAATAATAAGGTATGTTCTGTTGAGTTATTAAAAATTGCTTTTAACTCATTGTTTTTTAACAACTTTTTATATAGCATTTTCAATCATAGGTACTTATCCTAGTAAGCTTTATTTTCTGTTGTGAGTATTTTCTCAAAATTGTCCTGGTTTGAAAAAAAAAAAATATTATGGTAAGTCTAAGTATAGCAACATAATTGTATTTTAAAACAATTTGATTTTAATATTTACATAGAATGTTGCACAACTATAGATGAGCAAATTTTGATAAATTTGAAAATAAACATCATTTATTTACCAGAATGAGTACAAGCAAATATTGATAACACTGAAAATTTTTATACTCTAGTATTTTATTCAATGCAATTTAAGTTATAAGTTATAGTTGCAAGTAATACAAGTTATATACATTGTATTACTTTTACTGATTAAAAAAAATACAAACCTTATCAAATGCTAAATGTACTTCAATTCCAGGTACTGCATTTCCTTTCTGTACTAAGCCCCAATGAAAAACATAATCTTGATATTTTTGAACATCTTCAACTTTAAATAAAAACTCCTGAAACATAATTTAATTCATAATTACTACAATTAAACTTTAATAAATAATCTATAAATCAATGCTAATAACTCTAATAAGTAAAAAATTTTTTTATCATTATTACCAAAATAATTACTAAAAGAAAATAATTTTTTCATATAATATTACAAAAAATAAAATATTATAAAATATAATATTATAAATATAACAATATAAAATTTTAAATCTTAAGGGATTTTTATCATATATTCTCATTATAATTTACAGAATGATATAAATTTGGAATTTTTAAACAATGAACAGGTATTCAGTAAAAAAAAAAAACCCAAAACAAGTCAAATAAAATTAATTCATAATAATGAAGTTGGAACAAATAATAATATATAAAGTAAAATATTAAGAATTAATATAAAATATAAAAATTATACAAATTAACAAATACATACCTGTCCAGCAATGCTGCCAATATCTGAAATCTGTCCACCAGATTCTGAATAGAAGTTAGTCTCTTTCATTAATAACCAGCAATAACCATTTTCATGCACTATATCTGTTAAATTGCTGTTAGCTGATATAACTGCTACAATTTCACTCACTAAAGGATCAAATCCTGAAAGTAGAAAATTTGTTTAAGTTAGTTATAAAACTTCTATTTAAACTGAATTAAAATAAGTTTAAATGTCAATAAGATAATATTTCTGAGTCAAAATAAAAGTTAATAAAATAATTATGCTATAATAAAGTTTACATATAATAAATAAATATCTTAAAACAATATGTAGTATAACATTTAATCTTTGAAGTTATTGAACTTCTCTACAATACAGTCAAACCTGTTTTTATGCGGTGGATAGGAACCGCATAAAAAAAAAAAAAAAAAAAAAAAAAAAAAAAAACACACGAAACTTCACGAGTGGCTATAAAAAATAGTTTTTGCAACACAATTTAAAAAATATTTTTTAAATTGTGTTGCAAAAACTATTAAAATGCAAAAAATTTTAAGAGAGTCTCACATAGAAAATAACTCAAAACCGTACGAAATAGAATTTATTGACAACAGATGTCAGCACTTGACTGCATCGGCTCAACTATCGTCTGTTTTACATATTTTTGTCCAGGTGGTGTTTTGTTGACTTAAAAAATAAATTATTTCATTTTTCGCATATTCATGCAATAATATTACTATAATAAGTTCATTTATGCTATAATAAGTTTATTTAGCTATAATAAGTCAACATGAGACATGACAAATCGCACGAGACTAGTCGCAAACTATACCACACAAAAAAAAATCGCATAAAAAAAATCGCACAAAGAAAGACTGCATAAAAACAGGTTTGACTGTATGGCTTTTCTATAATTTCCAAAAAGTGACAATTATGAAAAATTGTTACTGTTAGTATGAGTATGCCACAAGTAATTTGTATTAAATCTTATTTAAAAATATATATATAATAGTAATTCATTTTAATTTATTTAATAATTATAAATTCAATGTCAATAATTTTTTAATTACCATACCTAAAGAGATAAGAGCAACTTCATAACTTAAAAGTCCAAGTTAAAAATATAATTATATATTATTGCATATGATATTAATTAGTCATTAATTACCTTATTAACTGGATAGTTTAAAGTACTTATTTAACAAGAAATAAAAACAAATTTGATTAATAATTTTGATATTTTCAAATATTTTTGGATCATTAAAAAAATCAATTGTTTTAATTCACTTTTTAAATCTTCATTTAACATGAAAATAAGAGAAATGGATCTTAGTTTTAAACTTTGGTACTTGTTGAAAATGAATGTAATAATCTTAAACATCTTAAACAGAATATTAAATATATTTTAAATTTATTTTAACTTATTTTTAGTTTTACACTTGAAATTGATTGGTTTTTTTCCCTCTTTAAAGCTAATTCCAAAATCTATAAACTTTTATAAATGCTCACTATAATGAAATAAAAATAAAAATGTTCTTACTATAATGATGATCACAGGAAGTATAATTATATTTATATTCATCATTTGTACAAGGAATTTTCATTTTTTCTAATTCTTCAATAACATGATAAGATGGGTAGTTTTGTTTTTCCTGATTTTCGTTATTTACAGATTTAGAATTATCCTGAAAAATAAATTAAGATATATATTTGAAAATTCTTCAAAAACTTTTCAACAAATATTCAAAAGATACCACACTTGACTGATTTTAGTTTTATTTATAATTATTATAATTAATGGACAAAGTTATATAGAACCTATTTAATTCTTTTCTTGAAATTTATAAATTAAAATTTAAAATCTTTCAAAGACCAAATAATGTATTCTTTAGAGCAGTGATTCTTAATGGGGGCCGTGGCCCCCTGGGGGTCCATAAGAAGTTTGCCAGGGGCCGCCAAATTATGCAAAATTTCCTTCAGAATATAATAAAAAGGAAATTGATGTATAACCGAATATCGTATTGAAAAATGAAATAAGAAAGATAAAGTTTTCCTATTTAGTTTTTTTATTTATTTTTTATTTCTTCCTACATACAACTTTGTTAGTACAGAAGAAATAAATGCAAATATGCTACTTACACCGCAGTATTTACTTCTTTTATTCCAAAGCAATTTTAAGAAACTATTAATGCTTGTAATTTTAAAAATAATTAGGAAAAATAGTAGGCTTTGAAAATTTAAATATTTTTGCAAAAGATTTGCAAAATCTTTACCACCAGTTGTGGGTGTTTTAGTTTAGTTTTAGCATCGACTTTGGATCGATTTATCGACATGTTTCTTATTTTTTGTTAAAAATTAATGAGTTTTCATGTTTAATTGTGAAGTTTGAATGTTATTTAAATAGTTAATGAAATAATAAAGTTATGATTTACATTTATTATATAAAAAAATAAAGCAATAATAAAAAAATCAATTTATTATAGATAATTTAACAAATATAAATTATTAAAAAAATGGGCGTCACAAAAAAATTATGAAATATTTGGTGGGCCGCAAGTATAAGAAGGTTAAGAACCACTGCTTTAGAGCAGTATTTTCCAAGGTTTTGACATCTGTGTATCCTTAAATTTTTTAAGTACTGTGTACCCTCTTGGAAAAATGCTTTTTAGCAAACTTCCAAATGCAGCACTTATCACAACTTAAATAGGAAAATTCATAAAAAATATAGAATTTATTGGAAAATATATACATTTAAAATAATTCTTTACTACAGTAATATTTCTTAATAATGATTCTATGCATCAATGGTACCAGTACATAGTCAAAAATTGCCATGTAACACCTGAAGATCTTTCACATACTCCCAGAGATATGTGTACCATATTTTTGGAAACACTGCTTTAGCATAATTATATGATACTCTAATGTTTCAATTTATTAGGAATGTTTTAAATAAAAAAAAACAATAATTTTACATTTTCATTATAAATTAAGTGTAGAGATTTGTACAGAGTAAAAAATAAAAATAGTTAAAACTTTTTATTACAAAAATAATAAACTTAAATAAAAGATTGAACTAACAAGAAGATGGCCAGATATTCACATCTCTGATTCAAATGAAACTTGGTGAACATGTAGCCTGAAACACAAATAGTTCCTTATCCAAATAATAGGACACACTTCTCAAGTGTTTCTGAAAATGACCTATGAAAATTGAGTGTTTACCTTTTAAGTCTAGAAGTTCTACCTATCCTAGGAATGGCTAAGTAACTGAATGAATAAGGTTCTAGACACTAGAGCTACATGATATGAGTTTGATCCTTTGTAACTTTAGTTTTTTTTCGTTAATATGTAACAGTTATTTTATTGTTTTACCATATCATTAGCATTATTATTACTATTCTTATTCCTCATATTTAAAGCTTATAAAACAAGATTTAAAATCATGACATTTCCTGTTTACTGAAAACGAATTTTCTGTAGATTTAACTCTTTTATGACATTAAATACACTTTTTATTTCTTCATATTTATTTTCTGATATTTTCACTCATCGTTACATACTACAACATCACAAGCAAATAAGCTCCAGATGTTACTGCACATGGATGAAAGACACAAGTCTGACATGAAAATAGGATAGCATAACTGCAGCATTGTCAATGTTATGGACAATTCCCTCATGCACTCATGTTTGTTATACTTCAAATAAAACAATACCACCATATCTGAAAACAAATATGAAGAAATAAAAATTTTATTTAACAACATAAAAGAGTCAAATCTACAGAAACTTCATTTTTGCTAAACAGACACCATGATTTTTAATTTTGTTTTATAAGCTTTAAACATGAGGAATAAGAATAATAATAATGCTAATGATATGGTAAAATAATAAAATAACAGTGTTACATATTTAAAAACAAAAATTGCAAAGGATTGAACCTATATCATGTAGCTCCAGTATCTAGAACCTTATCCACTCAGCCACTGCCATTCCTAGGATAGGTAGACTTGTAGACTTACAAGTCTACCTATCCTAAACATTCAATTGTAAACATTCAATTTTCAGATGTCTATTTTTTAGAAACACATGAGAAGTGGATCCTATTTAGACAAGGAACTATTTGTGTTTAGGGCTATATGCTCATAAAGTTTCATTCAAATCAGAGTTACAAATGTCTGGCCATCTCCTTGTAAGTGATAAACATTCTATAAAATTGTTGTGAAGATTAATAAAATGTTATCTTCAATAATTTAAATATTAAATAAATTTAATAATTACAGTACATTATAACATTTTAAATTTAAATAAGAAAGAAAATACAATTCCTTACATAAATATCTATCAATCACTCTGATACTGAAATAAATTTTAATTTTTTAAAAATTCAATGTGAGCATGATACAGATGATTTATCAATAGCAATTGATATTAGTCTTTTTATGTTAAGTATGTTGATAGAAAATGTTTCAAAGCTAATAAAAAGCACAAATTCAAACTTTTGTTTTCTAAATAATTGCATTTTTCAAATAAATAAAATAATAATTTAAAAAAGATCTACTTGCCAAATTCATTTTTATTTTTTCTCTGAAAGATTCATCCACAGTTAGCCCTTTATCTTTGGCCATTTTTTCAATTAAATCTTCTGATAATCCACTTTGAATAAATAAATGAAATGCATCATTTCCTGAATGAAATTATAGATAATTATTTTTCAATATGGTTTTAATTATGAATAAAACTTTATTATAATGTACAATTTTATAATTTAATTGAAAAATTTCTAGTACTAAAAACTTAACTATACTTGTATATGAGTTCTTTATTTACCTGACAAAAATTTGGTCTTTAAAGCAATTTTATCAAGAAATTTATCAGTCTGTTTTATATGATAACGTAATCTCTCTTCTTCTTCATTTATTATGTTTATTGACTAAAATATATATTTATGAAACTATAATTTTATAATTTCAGTAAAAATTATATATATATATATATATATATATTTATTAAATTATTTTAAACTGTTTGCTATTAATTAATGTTTCTGAATGTTTTATTTATTAATTAAGCATTACAATCACTTGTATTTTACTCCAGGATTACAGTTTTAAGATCATATCAAAATTTTATCCTTGATGGTGAATAAAATTTTTTGGTAACCTGATTTTATTACTTACTTCCTTATAATACAATGGTACCTTGTACTTTACACGCTTCAGAGTTCAAATGCTAAATTTGACAAAAATTTGCTTTGGAGTTTGAACTACATGCAAGTGAAAAATGCTTTCAAAGAATAAATGCAATTTGTTGTGTTCCTCTCTCAGCCTTGCATTGTTTTTGTTTTTAGAGGTTTTCTGCTTTATTTTTGATGTGTTTGCTCATATATATTGTGTTATTTGTTGATTTTTAACAATTTCTTCCTGCAATTTTTCTTCAACAGATTTTGGGCAATCTGTACATTTTAAATCCTTTAGTTCAAAATTTCTTGAATGTTGGAACTTTTTAACCACATTTTACACGTTCAAAGTTTATAAGCATCTTCTCCATACACATTACAAACTTCTTTTACTGTTTGTACAACATTGATCCTTTCTAAAACTCAACATGTAATAAGCTTGATATGCTTTTTATTTAAAGACATTTCAACTTGATTTTATTCAAATAAATTGTGAAGTAAAAAGTGTAAAATAAGCTTCTAAACAAAGAATACAATCTCACAGCAATAATGTGTTAAATTTCTTAATTGTTATAATTAAATCACTCAAGTAATTAAATATTAACAGGAAGCAAAAGAGTCTAAGAGGAAGGTTGTAATATCCACTATTGAAATTAAAAAGGAACTTAAGGCAAAACAAGGAAGCAGTACACATATGCTGATAAGGTGGCTATGTTTAAAATGACAAAGTTGAAAGTCTGTCACCAGTAAACATAATTTTATTATATAGTATTTATGTATTTTATTTATTGTTTGTGTTTTAATTTATTACTATGGCATTTAACTGTGTTATTTTTACCTTAAATTATGTGTACTTGCTGTTTTAAGCTTATCAAAATAGGTAGTGTTTAGGATTTGGGAATGGATTAAATCACTTTTTATTATTTCTAATGGGAAAAATTAATTTGAGTTTGAACAATTCAGAGTTTGAATGACCTCCTAGAATGAATTAAACTCAGAGTACAAGGCATCACTGTATTCAAAAAAATTATCCTCTTATTTAAATAATAATATTTTATGAATATTGTAAAAGATATGCTTTGATATTTGACAAAAACCAAAGCAGAAAATAGAAAAATATAAACTCAAAAAATAAAACAAAATATTTTCATTATAAAGTAGATTTTATAATTGAACGGTTTATTTGACAGTATGGTATTCATTTTAAAATAGTTTTTAGTAGATAAAAAATTAAAATATTGAGCAAATTACAATATATATTTTTCATGAAGTTTCTTGCATATAAATTAGGTTTTGTGAAATAATAAGATTTTAAATCAATTACATTATTTTCTGTTTAAAATAATTTTAATTTAAATTAGATTTTAAAATATTTTCTTACTTTTGCAACATTCTCTGTTATTTCTGGAAAGGCTTCTCCTAAAATTTCAACTACATAAGGAATAAGAGTTGACACAAATGATGGAGATGCCTTTAATTGATTGTCTGCAACCATAACTGCCTTTTTAATAATTCTTCTTAAGCAATTTCTAATTAAAACAAAGTTAAAATTTTAAATAAAATATTATACATCAATTCAATTACACACAAACTATTTGTTGAACATGTATAATTATATTTACAATAAACTCCCATACAACGCACTCCCTTATAAAGCAAATTCCTATAACACAATGAAAATTTTGCAACTAGAACTCATACAGCGTGATAAACAGTCCCATATAATACATAAGATAAATTTAATGTTTTCACATAGTTTCAGATTTTTTGTTTAGAAAGTGGAAATATATACTTACCAGTTGTTTATATATAAACAGTGAAGCCCACAGTTTAAAAAAAGAACTTTTTCGTTGTAAATAATCTTCGATCTCTGGTACAAAACAGTTATAAAATCAATTTTTAAACCATTTCACATGTAATCCGTGCTTTTTTATTAGCTCTCCAGTGAACAGGAAGCATTGATTTGTCTACGTTTTTCATTACACATGGATTTTAATGTATGATTAATTAACATTGGCTTAGTTATATGTTCTCCAGCTGCATTAGAACACAAAAGTAAAGTTATCCTGTCTTTTGATGCCTTGAAACAAGAAGTGGAAGTCTCATTTTTCACAATATATGTTCTGTTGGGCATTTTTTTCCAATACAAAGCAAACTCATCAACATTATAGACTTGTTCTGCTATATAATTGCCTTCCTCTATAATTTTGGAAAAATGTTCAGGAAACCTTTGACCCCTTTGTGATAACAGTTAAAATTTAGAGACATGTTTGAACTTGCATAAATTGGTCTGATAATGTATGTTCCCTATAACACGATTTCTTACAATGCAGAACATATCCCCTGCATTGTATGGGAGCTTACTGTATCCTATAATTACAAAATTTATTTCCAGAAAAATAAAAAATTTAAAATGTACAAAAAGCTTGAGTTGTTCTTTTCATTACATAAACAACTCAAATATTTTTCATATAAAAGGGATATATAAACAGTAAAAAAAATTAACAGTCCAAATTTATTTGTTTAACACATTAAGCATCAAAGATGTTTTGGAGCATCCTACACTGTCTTACCCAATATGTTAAAGATGCTTGTGTGTGTTCTCAAAGTTTGATTATATTATCACCCAAGAAAATTTTATCCTGTATTTATAAGAAAACTGTGGATTTTATCATTCCTTGTACAATTCAAAGAATATATTTTATCCTTTGGTTTTGGTATTAGTATTCTGTGTATTAACTTTTATTAGAACAATCATCATGTCCTTTTTTCTCTCTATGGAAAAAGCTGGCAACATTATTACTAGCTTTTTAGTTTATTCTTTGTTTTCATCCCTAATAATTGTTACCATTATTTTTAAGTCTTCAGATCACATATAAAATTACTAATACAAATGATTACTCATAAAATGGGGGTCATTTAGCTATTTTAAAAATATTACCCTTCCCCATCTCTTCAGGATTCAAACAACAAAGATTTTTCAGTTTAATTTTGATAAAAATTATGATTAATAATAACAATTTATCTCAATGAATTTCATTTTAAAAAATAGTTTATATTTTTACCCTGGACCATGAGTTGGGGTTAGGGAAATATCAATTTCTTAAAATTATTTTATTAATTTACATACATATTGAAAAAAAAAGAACAATTGATTTATTCTATCAAAAGTTATAAAAAAAACACCAGAAAAATGTTAATATTGAGAGTGGGAATGATTTTTGAAAAAATTTGAAACAAATATATTAATTTATTTTTTGGTAAACTAAAAATCTGTACAAGTAAAAATATTTCATAATTTGGAAGCAATTTGGTATATGGCCCTCACCCTCTTACTATCAGCCAAACCAATGGTCTTATTTGCCTGGAAATTTCTAAGAACATTTCCCCTAATATGCAAACCTCCCTGCAAAATTTCAGAAATTTTCAGCAAAAGCACAGGAATTAAGCTTCAAAGTGGATGAAAAAAATTGTTCCCACACATACACAAACATTCATACATACAGAAAAAAACCTATAACATTTTCTTTTTTGCATTTTTAAATGTTTTAAGGTCCCGAATCCAAAATATAAAAATTTTGGATCCATATTATAATTAAATGGAAAGAGAAAAATTTTTCAATATATTGTTAGGGAAATTGGGTTTATCTACCAGCAGTGACTGTGTTAATTAATAATGCTTTTTGGTACATCTTTAGCTCCATTATCAGATAATACTAAAACCTGTATCAAATGCACTCAAAGAAGGCTAAGATAAACACTTATTTCAAATTAAAAATTTTTAAAAATTGTTTTTCAAATACTTGTTAAACAGTAGCATCCGAAATTAGAAACACATTCTAAAACTAAAAGTTTAATTAACTTTTAGATATTAACCACTATTATAAAACAATAAATTAAAAAACATAACTATAAATAAATTGCATCCCCATGAAGACTTCACTATTTTTAATTATTTCAAATGACATACTGAATTATAATTAAGATAATACAGAGGGTGATTCAAAATGGCAGATAAAACTTTACAATGTGATCAATTATTCAATTTACAATAGAAACTTGCCTGTAGATTCAGTGTGAGTTCTGCCAAGATCCTCATGAATTTATAACAGATTTAAGAAACAGACTTCCTCAATCATCAGCATTGCAGGTATCCCTTTTGTTGTTAGTAAAGACTGATTCCAAAAGGCATTATTCAGTAAGCAATGTAAAGATTATGGAGGGGTCCATTTCAGCTAATTGTTAGGCCGCTAAGGCCTTTCCTACATGACCGAAGCAACTCATTTTTGAGAATGATTCATCATCTTTCATAACTCATTTCTTTGATGGTGAGCAGACAATAACATTAATAGATAATAAAATTTTATATATTAAGAAACATATGATTTTAATATAACATTATAATCATGAGTAAAACATTTTCAACACATTTTGACAATTTTCTGTTAATTATAAATGGTTATATAAGTGTCTAGGCAAGAGGTATTCATCTGGGACTAAGGTTTGGCAAAACTTGGTATTTTGACTCAACAAGTTAAAGTCCAAGTCTAGTCTAGATTTTGAAATCTGTGTTTAAATATTATCTATTTTCATTTACTGAACTTTGGTATCACTACAATACTTTTAAAGAATGAAAAATCTATATATTTTTAACAAAGTCCAAATAAAATATTTTTGTCTAATTTAGATAATTTTTATTTAAGTGTATTGAGGTATATTTTTAAATTGAGATTTCATACATTTAGAATACACATTCATAACTAATTAGAATTCATATCCTGTTTTGCTTACACTTCTTTAATTATAATTACCAAATTATTGTTGTTTGTAATGTACACAAAATGAGCCACTATTGTATGAAAAAAGATATCTTAAACAGAAATATTGATATCAACTAAATGTTTAGAAAGTTTACTATAAATATGATTATTTCACTTAAAGTTTAGTTTTTTTTTCCACTCTTTTTCATACTTATATAGATTTGCCAGATTGTCTTCACCACCAAACACTGGGGCAGTTTGGTGGCAAAGACAATCAAACTTGTCCAGAAAGATTGATCATGAAAAATTCCTGGAGAGTTGTTTGTTCCAGACTTAATTCTGGGTACCTAGAGTGATAGGTCAATGCCTTAATCACCTCAGCCATTTGGCTGCTGAGCTTCAGATTTTGAGATTGCTTTGAACAATTGCTTTCCAAAATTTTAATCTGTTTAGCATTTTTTACTTCTGTTTTTTCTTTTAAATATTTATAAAATAAGTAAATAAACCTGATAGACCTTAAGTTAATTTGAGATTTTTAAGACTATTTACTAATTATGTAAAGATATGTAAAGTTATATATGTTCATTTCCTTATATTTTTACTAACACAGTGTTATTACACTGTGACAATCAATGACTAACAATTTCTATTTAATGCTGTTAAAAGGAACTTTGGACTTAAACTTATTGAACATTAGATTGAGTATTGAGTTTGAACAAAAGTGAATGGACTTGACAAGTCTGAATCTGAATACTCCAAACTGAAAAATTATCTGGGACTACTTGAAATGGAGCACAATTTATGTGGAATTTTCAATTTATATGATACCTGCCAATATGTACACACTGCACAAAACAAGAACACATTATATTTTATTTTTCTCAATGCTGTAATAAAGTATTTTTGATATAAATATAAATTAAAACTTTTAATTTTGTTTTTCCTTACTTTTTTAATTAGAAATAAGTTAATTAATTATAGTAATTAATTTAAGTTTACTACCATAAAATAAATATAAATTAGAGAAGAACTTAAGATTTAATGACTTATTAAAAAATAAAAGTAAACAATATAATACTTTAAATGTATTAACTTACCCAGCATCAAATTCTGAAGGCTGAACTCCATCGCTGACTGCTATTGTTATCATTCTAGCATGATCTGCAAGAATTCTGTAGGCTGTATCAATACCATCACAATCATCAATTCCATATTTTCCTGCATAAGGTCTGACTTTGCAGTTCTTCATGATTAAATTAAAAAATACATATTTATTTTAAACAATTATTTTTTAACTCAATGTATTGTGATTGAATAGATTTATCATCATATGTTGATTACTTAGTAATTAAATAAATTAACAACTAACAATTAAGTTTAGAAATAATTGGAAAGAGAATAGATAAATCAAATTTAAATTTCTCTCTCTCTTTCAAATAATTAATAATTTTGCCTATTTTTTCATCTAAACAATCCAATATAGATCTTTTCTAGAATTATTTAAAATCAAAAATATAATTATGAGAGCTGCTCATTCTGTTATTGATTGTAATACTACTATGTTACAATTCCATTCACAGACATTTCATGATATTTAATTGACTACAATTAAACATTTTATGATAGCACATTTAAATTAGAGCCAGTTTTGTATTCTTTGTAAATTAATATAGATAGAAAATATTTTATAATAAAATTAGTAGAAAACAGAAAAGAAAAAAAAAATCATAAACATTCACAATTTAGTAATTCTCATAATTTCTTGTAGATAACCTATGGATTATTTATGTTTGAAAGATAATTTAAACAGAAGGTGAGGATTACACCCCTGTTAAAATTCCTCCTAGCATTGCTTTCTACTAAAAGGTTGAAACTACATTTCTGTAAAAATTTTTGCAAAATTATACTGGCTAAAAAATTCATTAATCTAAATCATCAAATTAATAAAATAAATATTAATTTTATACAATTAAATATATTTGTAAAACAAAATTTTTCATTAACTCACCTGGGAAATAACATTAAAAAGAGGTAGAAATAAATCTGTATCATAATTAGATCTGCTGTTTTGTAAAACTGCAGTTAATCTCTCTAATCCCATTCCTGTATCAACGTGATAATTATGTAACTTTTTTAAACTTCCATCAGCAATCCTAAAAATATATTTTCATTTATTTTTTTTAAACATTATATTAATTACTTAAATTTAAAATGTGATTCTGAATCATAATAATTTACTTTGTTAATTTTAATTTTTTTAAATCTTTTTAAGCAGCAATGCTATCTTTAGTACACCAAGAAATTATATAGCACAAGAAACACTTAACAATTCCTCCTAGCATTGAAAACTTTGCATGTAAACAACTTATAAGTCAAATAATTTGGACTATGTGGCTATTAAATTTTCCAGATTACAATAATTTATAATTAACATTAATTTCAGACACAAGCCAAATTTTTCTGGATTTTTTTTCTGCACTATAATTTTACTTATTAGAATAAATCAATTTAAATTAATAAATTTATTTTGAGATGGCTGCATATTTATACTAGATTAAAATCATTATTAGTGATTCAGTCAAAAATAGAAGAATTATAGCCAAAAATTAAAATCCACTGAAATACAGTATGATTTATGTTTAAAGTATAATTTAGGCTAAAGTATTTTTATAAAAAAAAATATATATGAAGCAACTGATTTACAAATATGGATAAAGAATAAATAGATTGAAAAAGAGAATAAAAATTGTTAAGAAAGCTTCATAGAATGAAAAGCATCTTAAATGTCATGAGAACTACAACTGAAAATTTATCTAAGACTCTAAATCTGTGGCTCTTAACCCAGAATTCATGCACTCCAAAAATGTGAGACTTTATAGTAGAGATATATTAATTACATGTATTTTTAACAA
The DNA here is from genome assembly GCF_030686945.1 of Centruroides vittatus. Taxonomy (NCBI): domain Eukaryota; kingdom Metazoa; phylum Arthropoda; class Arachnida; order Scorpiones; family Buthidae; genus Centruroides; species Centruroides vittatus. The sequence goes on along the minus strand of NW_027122650.1, from coordinate 869,817 downwards.
CAAAAATAAAATTAGAATTTATAATGAAGCATTTACTTAAACTCATTATTTATCTTACTAGAACTTTAAAACACTATTTTTTTGCATTTTTTTCTAATTTGATATCTTATTTTGTGTTAATGTTTCATTAGTTTTTGTTTAAACATTGACAAATAAATTTATATTCTGGGTATGCAATTACCATATTTTCCAGCATATAAGATGACTTTTTAACCCAGGAAAATCTTCTCAAAAGTCGGGGGTCATCTTATACGCCAAAAAGTATGATAGTCTTATACAGCGAGTATATCCCAAACTCTATATTTAAACGTAAAAGTCAGGGGTTGTCTTATACACCCAGTCATCTTATAGTCTTATACGCAGGAAAGTACAGTATATTAAATCATCTAAAATCAAATTTTTCTTCTTTGATTAAACTCTAATAAAATATTTTCATTGAAAAAGAAATATTTTTTTATAATATAAAGTCTAAAAATTATATCAATACCAATGTTAAATTTAAGTATATAATTATGTAATTTTTTTTATGTTATAAATTCATAACCTACCTAAACCTAAACATTTTTTTATACTTTTATATTGATGAATAAACAGAGAATTTTTGTTTTTAATTTCATTTAAGTTTATCTAAAGTTAAGCTAAAATACATGCAAGAAAATGGGATGACCTTACTCCTAAGAAAAAAATTGAACAAATTTTTATGGGAGTACAAGAGGACATTTAAAAAAATTCAAGGCACGTGGGCAATGCAAAATGTCAAAAATTAATAATCTAAATGTTATATACAAGCATTACCCCTTTACAAAACTTATACATAATCATTTCAAAAAAAGCTGAAAAAGATTACCAGCATTAAAACATTGCTTCTGAGAAAAATAAAGAAAATTCTATGGACTAGGAATAAAACAGTCTTGAAGATGCCAGTCAGCAATGTAATTTACTCAGTTATAAAACAAAAATAAAATTCTCAGGCTATACCATTAAACATAACATGAGGATCAAGTAAGAATAAAAAATTAGAGGAAAAAATAGGAATATATGTTATAATGTAAATACAACATAATGCTCTCACATTTAAAGTTCATATTCATCTATAACAAGGCTTCTTAAACTATGGGTCACGACCCCATTTGGGGTCGCTTAGCAAAATCTTGGGGTCGCAAGATTTTAATGCAAAATATTGAAAATAATTTGTGTGAGTTTGAAAATGTTCTTCTGCCATTCAACACCACATATTTATGTGAAATTACTTTTTCAGCTTTAACACACATCAAATCACAATATCATTCATCGCTAAAAAATGTTGAAGAGATTTTATGTCCAGCAGTGGCGTAGTGTGGGTGTCAGCCGCCCAGGGTGGAGGAAAATTTCGCCGCCCCCTTATTTAGTTATTTTTGCATGATATTATTATTTATTGTGAAATTTTGCCGCCCCCTAAAAGTGCCGCCCGGGGCGGGCCGCCCCTGCCGCCCCCACTACACTACGCCACTAATGTCCAGTAGTGTTAAACATTGCACCAAAGTTTAGTTTGTTATGCAGTAAAAAGCAAGCACATCCGTCTCATTAAAAAACAATTTCCTTTAATTTTTGTATACTTAACCATTTAACAGCTGTGCTCGAATATATTCAAACGAACTAAGACAGCCAAAATGCCCGGGTTTGAATATATACTAGCAGGGCCGGCCATCGGGCGGATGCTACGCACCGGGGCCCTGCGATTGAGGGGGCCCCAACATTATCAAGAATGCACACGAAAACTTGACAATATTCCTATCGTTATCAGTATGACGAAAAGTACATTTTATCGTAAACATTATTATTGTAGATCTCTGAATTTCGACAATCTTTAAACTAATTCTCGATGATGCGAATGTTTAGTTTTTGTTATTTGATTCGGGGAACTCCCGAGGATCCCCACCTAAATTCGACTTTTTAAAAAAAATTTCAAAACCATATAGCCCGCGTTAAGAAATGAAAATAATACTGTGGCCGTCGGCCATATAAAATTATACGATTTATGTATTCGTTTGTCATAAAAATTTGTCTTTCCACTTTTTTCCCGATACTACAAATATTCGAGTAGAAAGTAACCGGTTTCGACTTATTTCTACTTAAGAAGTAGTTAAATAATTAAGCGATTAGGGAATTGGGGACATAAACAAAACCCCGATGAAAGAGCCGGAATATTACTTAAACAAAAGCTTAACCGAACCAATATACAGCCGAGTATAGTGGGGACTGATTTCTTCGAAATATTGTATTAGATGTAATAAAGACAAATTTTTCCAATTCGACGAGAGTGACCGAAAAGTTGTAAATTTTGGAAATTTCCGTGGACAACACCTGGTCCTAAAACGAATTAGTTAGAAAACAAATGACTTTTAAGTTTAACATATTTAGATTTTTACGGCTATGGTGAGAAACGTTTAAAATTTACAACAGCCCTGTCGCGTCCTTTGAGATATACTAGTGATGCGACAAAAGAGGTATTTGACATTGACCGGTATCAGCACCCTGGGGATTTGGCAGTCCTCTGCAACCGTCTTCGATTCCATCCATTAGCCACTGGTAGGGAGCTATTTGACTAAGTACATTGTTTTAAAATTTTAAAAGTAAAGAATATTTTATATCTTTATGTACTGTACGTTTCTTTGCAAAGCTATATTTAATTATAATTTTCTTTAAAAGTATATTCATATAATTGAAGAATATTTTGTATGTACCAGTACATCCACCACATATTTTATTTCACCGAGTAAGTTTTTATTATTTTACTTTTAATTGTAGCCCTTATATCGTGGCTAGCGATTCGGAATGTAATCGTGATATTAAAAATGCATTTAGAGAAGTCTACGGTTTTTACTGGCTTATCGAATAAACGATACGAATGGAGCCTAGACCATCACTGACGCGCAATTGACTGATTGCCCCTGGATGTCGGCTTCTTACAGAAACACAGCTTCCCTATCATCAAATGTCACGGCACGCCCCTGGTATATAATCGTAGTTTTAATGTTTCTTTTATAATTTCTTCTATCTTTTTTTGTCTGTCTTATTTCTGGAACTTTCGGTCTGACTACAGCCTACAGGTGGGTCCTATTGACAAAGCCGGCGCTTCCTTTGTTTTCCCTCTGTAAGGTGTTGACCTTACAAGTGGTATTACCCGACCGCACGTGGGTCCAATTGACAAGGTCGCGCTTCTTTTGTTCCCACTCTGCTAAAAGATCAATACTTTACAAGGAGCCTCCGAGAAGTTGTGAGAGTTCGAGTTCAGCACGAGAAAGAAAGACGTGTCATACTACAAAACGTTTAATTATTGTTACATCTAATCATGTCCATGCCAAGGAAATATCCCTCTGGGTGTCAAAAAAGAAAATTAGCAGAAAAGAAAAAAGTAGAAAAGCTAAATTTCAAGAAATCACAAGTAGATCTGTTTTCTTGGCTACGAAGTAATTCCAGCAATGAAATTGTTTCGACTTCAGAAGTTACAGTTCAAGCTTCAACTGGAGAAGAAAGTTCCGCACAAACTACACAGTCTTGCAATGAAAATGTTGAAACTGTGAAATTCGTTGAAGAACCGCATGTTTATACAAATATGATCGAATCAGAAAATAACGTCGAAAATGACAATAACGAATATGATCAAATGAACATAAGTGATCCAGATTTATGGCCAAGTATTATAACTGATAAGTTTCGAATGTTTTGTGTTAAAACCGGACCTGTACAACACAAAGGAGTTTTTGCTAAGAATGATGAAGGTAGGTCATTTTCCACTACGTACTACTTTAAAAAAATGCCAAATGGTGAAACCCAGCTTCGCAGCTGGTTAATTTATTCAAAAACGCAAGACTCGGTATTTTGTTTTTGTTGTATACTATTTTCTAAAAGAAGAGGAAATGAACAATCTACACGGTTTATAGGTGGCTATAGTAACTGGAGAAAGCTGTCAACTGTAATTCAAGATCATGAGCGTTCTATTTGTCACTTTAATTCGTTTATTGCTTGGAAAGAATTACTAAAACGACTAAATTTATGTTCGACTATTGATGAAACTAATCAAGTTAATATAAATAAGGAAACGGAACGACTTAAATTACTATTTCAAAGAATTGTAGATGTGATTCTATTTTTAGCATGTAATAATCTTCCACTTCGAGGAACCCATGAAATAATAGGAACGCCTAATAATGGAAATTTTTTAAGTTTAATCGAATTTTTAAGTAAATACGACTCTGTGTTAATGGATCATATAAACAGAATAAAAAATTCGAAAAATAGAATTGTGCATCATTTAGCACATAGATCACAAGAACAAATTATTTCTGCGTTAGGAGATGAAGTCCTTAACAAAATTAAAAACGATATAAAAGCAGCCACATACTATAGTGTCCAAATGGATTGTACTCCTGATATTTCCCATAAGGAACAAACTTCAGTTATTATTAGGTATGTAAATTTTGAAGAGAAAAGATTAATTATAAATGAGTCATTTATAAGGTTTATTGAAGCAACTGATGTGACTGGAGAAGGACTAGCAAAAACTCTATTGAAAACATTAAGTGAGCTTGATTTAGATATTATGAATTGCAGAGGGCAGGGATACGACAACGGTAGCAACATGAAAGGGAAATATAAAGGTGTACAATCTAGAATAATTGCTCTAAACCCTCATGCAATATATGTGCCTTGCCTATCACACTCTTTTAATTTATTAATTTGTGATGCCGCTTCCAGCAGTATATATTGTAAAAATTTTTTTGGGATATTGCAACGTTTATATTGCTTATTTTCTGCATCAACAAAGAGATGGGAAATTCTACAAAAACATTTAAACATTACTCTTAAACCATTATGTGACACTCGTTGGGAAGCCAAAATAGATTCGGTTAAAGCAGTGTATACACAGTTTGAACAAACTTGTAATGCCCTAGAAGAATTTATTTATGTAAGTAACGATAATACAGCGGTATCCGAAGCTAAAAGTCTATTGGATTCAATACAAGAAATGCCATTTATTTTATGTTTAGTAGTATGGTTTGCAATGTTGTCTAAAATCAACGCAATCAATATACTATTTCAAGCAAAAACAATTATTCTTGAGTCGGCTTTTAATTTAGTCAATAAAATTAAAACTGAAATCCAAAATTTAAGAACAAAATTTAACACATTTTTAGACGAAGCAAAAGTGCTAGCACGTAATTTAAATATTTCAGAACATTTTCCTGAAAAACGAATACGAAAAAGAAAAAGGTTATATTCCGAAATAGCAGAAGATGAAGTTATAGAAAACCCGGTAGAGGAATTTAGATGTTATTTTTTTAACACTCTAATTGATACGGTTATTGTACAAATAGAAGATAGATTTAAAAGTATACCAAATATTATTTCTGATTTCAAATTAATCACTGATATGAAAACCTTAGAAAAACATGAATTAGAAAAATGTTCCAAAAACTTTGTAAATTTTTATAACAAAGATGTAGATGAAAACCTAATCCAGGAAATTGGTTTGCTACGGGATTTGATTTTGAATGAAAGGGATGTAAATAACGCACAAGATATATTGCAATACATACTAAATAATAATTATAATGAGTTATTTCTAAATGTATTAACTGTATTAAAACTTTTCTTTACGTTGCCAGTTACTATAGCAAGTGCTGAGCGCTCTTTCAGCAAATTAAAATTAATAAAGAATTATCTTCGATCCAGCATGTGTGCAGAACGCTTAAATGCACTTGCTATATTAAGCATCGAAAAAGAAATTGCAAAAAATTGTAATTTTTCTGAAGTAATTAATGTATTAGCAAGAACAAAATCACGCTTTAAATAAACATGCATTAATATATGTTCGTGTTTGTAAATTTTTTTATTTTAGAAAAACATTTGGGCCCAAATAGTTTCTTGCACCCGGGCCCCTTTATCGAGAAGGCCGGCCCTGTATACTAGCGATGATATATTTTGCCCAATATTCTCTTTTATTTATGTTATTGCAAAAAATGCAGTTTTTATGAAAAATGGGATATATAATTTTTGTAACTATAATAAGTACAATTTTACAACTTTTTGTGCAATTTTTAATTTTATAATTTTGTATGTTTTTAAACAAATTCTAAAACTATATTTTTTCATATGTCTATATATATTGTTACCTAATCAATAAATCATCACAAAATATTTATATATATCTTTATTTTATATTTTTTTTGGGTTGTGAATAAAAAAAGTTTAAGAAGCCCTGACCTATAAGAAGAATCTGCATATTGTAGTCATTTAGTACTTGTCTGTACTGATAACAATAACCAGCTGATAATACAAAATGGGATAAGTAAATAAGACTTCAATTGCTGAAAATTCTGATTTTATTGACTTATAATAGTAAAAGAATATTTAATTCTTTTAAAATATGTTTTTTGTATCTATGACAGATAATAGGCCTAATTATAATTAATAAATATTCAATATCACTACTTAATAGCACTGTAATTAATCCAGTGTTGTTTGTCTATTGCTTTTTGTAGTACTTTCTTTACAAAAGCAAGCATTACAAATCTATCACATATTTTTAGTTTTAACAAATTTTTAAAGTTTAAAAGCTGAAATTTAAATATTGTTATTTAATTTCTCACCATAATAGACAATTTATGTTTTAAATTTTATTAGTATACCCATAATTAGATTTAACTGTATATCAGTAACTAAATGAGTTACAATTAAAATTTAATTGTTGTTATTGAAAAGTTATTATTTAATTACCTTACCTTTCATATTGAATGAATACTAAATTCCAAATTTCTATAACATTTGCATTTCCTGAATTTATATATTTAATACTTCCTGTATCAGTATGATCAAAATGAATTTCTGTACATGGACCACAAGGACCTGTAGTTCCCATTTCCCAAAAATTATGTTCCATACCAAATGGTAAGATATGATCTTTAGGAACACTGTAAGAAAGACAATATTAAATAGTTTTAAAAATTTATTTTGTTTAATCAGTGCATAAAACATCTAAAGATTCTGAATTTACTTTAGAATATTTAATATTAAATAATGAATTTATGATTTGATTCAATGATCAAATTTTAGTCACTTATCAAATTGTTAAATTATGGCTTTGAAAAACTAATCATGAATTAGAAAATAAGTTCAAAATGACAAAATCAGATACTTTTTACTTCAAGAAATGGTAATATTTTTGAAACAAAAAAAAATACTACTAAGTTATTTGAATACTACCCTGATATATCTCATGATATTAATCAAATCAAGTAATATATCATTATTATTAAAAAAATACAAAATAAACTTTTAAATAATCTATTTATTTTTACATTTATAAAATTTTAAGTATATTAACTTTACAAAATTAAAGTCAGCGAAACATTTATATCTTTATAAAGTAAATTTTGGTCAAATTACTAACACAAATATTATTATTTTTAATAATAATATATATAGTGTAACACTTGATTTACAAGTACTTAGTTTATACTCTGATTTCTATATTCACAATTTCAGATATTCTTCAAATGATTTACAAATCTGCAAAGATGCATATTACATGAAAGTACTACATATATTCTTATATACAGTGTGTTTATAATTAAAGTTCCACTTTGAAATTGCCATAAAATGAAAACTACTGGACAGAGTGTTATCAAACTTAGTAATAGTGTACAGGACGTCATGGGATTTTATTTTCCGCGAAAAAAAAAAGTTCAAAAACTCACCACCAGCAGGGAATGGCGCTGTATGCAATATTGTTAAACGAAATAAGACATGAAGACATCGGTTGAAAATGTTTTTAATTGTTTCTAAAATGTGTTACAAAGCATGTTCAATGTGGCATCCACCATTTTCTGAAAGCAAGTTAAATCGCATTACTGTGTTCTCAACAGTAGTTCTTAGTACATAAGGAGGAATGTTATGGACATGTTGGTGTATTGCATTTTTCAATTCCACCAAATTGTTCATTTTAATTTTCAACTGATGTCTTCATGTCTTATTTTGTTTAATAATATTGCATACAGTGCCATTCCACACTGGTGGTGAGTTTTTGAACTTTTTTTGCAGGAAATAAAATTCCATGACGTCCTGTACACTGTTACAAAGTTTGATAACATTCTGTCCATTCTGTAATTTTCATTTTATGGCCATTTCAAAGTGGAACTTTAATTATAAACACCCTGTATATTACATATGTTGATATTATACAGTTGTATTAAAGTTGTAATTTAGATTTTAAAATTTTATGAAAATAAAATTTTAAAATCTAAATTAATAATTATTCCTTTAGATATCAAGAAAAGGCAATTGAGAATTCTAGAGCTTTATCTTATTCTCAATTAATTGAAAAGCATAAAATTTACAAAAACTAATCTAAAAATAGAAACTGCACTCATACAATAAAATGTATAATTTACTATTGCCATATACATGCAGTATTACATTCTTTGAGATCAAAATTGCATAGTATTTATTAAAGCTATTTGTTAACATCAATTCACAGGTTTTCGTAGTGACAATAATGAAAATCTTCTGTATTATGATAGTAATATGAACAATGAAGACTATAAAGAAACATCTTGAACTAGCAGAGAAATCTTAAAAGAAATTGTGAAATTTTTTATTAATGTGAACATATTAAAAGTAATTAAAATAACCCTTCTAACCTTTTACCCGGTGTCGTTCTATTTTTAGAATCGCGTCGTTCTATTTTCAGAATCGCAAACGTTTTCACAGCCCCTCCTGGGCTCTTCTTCAGGCGTCGTCGAATAGGCCGTTAACATTCGAATAAATAATCAATTTGAATTTCTTTTCGGAACATTACCATGGAGCATGCGCAGTACAAATATCCAGCTGCTGCACGTGGTAATGTTCCGAAAAGAAATTCAAATTGATTATTTATTCGAATGTTAACGGCCTATTCGACGACGCCTGAAGAAGAGCCCAGGAGGGGCTGTGAAAACGTTTGCGATTCTGAAAATAGAACGACGCGATTCTAAAAATAGAATGACACCGGATAAAAGGTTAAAAGGGTTATTTTAATTATTACAAATTCCGGTGTATAGAGAGATTATATTAAAAGTAAAAGTTCTGGAATGTTAAACAGTGGGTTACAAAAATGTTAGAAATGTTTCAAATAAGAACAGTGCAAAAATCACAGAGATAATTTTTATAAATCACTAACATAAAAAAAATAAAAATTATAATGGTATCAACTTTTTCAAAATATGGTAAGTAAATTATAAGCTAAGAAGCTTATAATTCACTTGCCATATGCTGTCATGTAAAATTACTTATTAAATTAGATGCAAAATATTCATTATTATTTTGTAAACTTTTAATATTTAATTAAATTAGTGAACTTTTGAAAAGTTAAACAACGTTATTATCATCATAACTATTCTCTAATGCTGGCTCTCCACTTAGTGTGATTGTGTCGCTGTCAGCTGATGATTCATGACACAATTGCTGCCCTATGTGTATAGGCTATATGCCTATGCACATAGGCACATAGCCTATACACTTTATGGAAAATGGAGGGTGATTTTCAATGAATTGTGGGAATTTTTTAAAATGGCAACAACTTTCAACTTATAATAAAATAAAGTTTTATATTTTTCAATTTTATTTTATATTTCATTTTTTAAAATCTAATATTTGTTAATTTTTGCACCTTTTCGAACTTTCCACGTCATGCTGTATATAGTACTAAGGATAATGGGTAAAAATATGATGTCACATACGCTTAGAATTATGAATGCTGCATGTTGATTGGCTGCAACAGAAAAATCGTCAGGCAAAAATATGTTTCCCCAGTACTGTCACCAAAGTACTTGAAAGTGATTCTAACCAGAAGGAATTTTCCTTCACATGAGGTGATTCAAAGGCAATTGAATCGCCTCAAAATCACACTACCAAGGAAATTGTCTGAGTGTCTTTTAATAAATATTAATAAAATTTAGTTAATAATTGTTAAAAGTATACAAACTCTATTAAATTTGTAATATTCACTAAAGGTGTTAATCAGAGTTAATAGCAATCAAATGTCATACTATTTTATATTAGTTTAACACAAATATGCAAATTTTTAGTAGTGAAAGGGTCACGAAGGAAGATGACAATATTCTACTCTGTAAATGTAATATCATTTACAGAGCAGAATAAGGAATAAACTCAAATAAATACTATAAATTGCAGTAGTTGGCAACATGGTGTTTGACCATTTTAGTTCTGTAAAATAAACTTGTGACAATGATCATTGGACTCCATCATCTGTCCTGGAATCATTCATTCGACACAACGACGACACTATTTATGACATTTGATTGCTATTAACTCTGATTAACACTTTCAGTAAATATTACAAATTTAATATAGAGTTTGTATACTTTTAATGTAATTATTAACTAAATTTTATTAATATTTGTTAAAAGACACTCCAACAGTTCCCTGTAAGTGGAGAGCCAGTACAATGTTATTAATTAGTTCCAGGAATTCCAGGAATATTAGTACATTATAAATTGATATTTTTATGAACATTTGATTTATTGAGATAATGACTTTTACAATTTAATTTCTATATTTAATAAAAAACAAGATTATTTTTATAGCAAAAATTTTAAAGATATACATTACCCTATTTTTAACCATATTTCTTTACATTCCAAATCAGGTTCTAAACCTTGAGATTCTTCACCTCCAAAATATGTGACATACAATTTTCTTGGTGGAAGACAAAAGACATCCGTAAGTAATTCCCAAGCCATACTGCATGCTTCATACTGCAATATATTTGTATGGTGTAGAAATTTTTAAATTTTACTAAAAAAACTTAATAAATCAGAGAAAAATATTTTAGTAGTAAAAACTAATTGCTAAAACATAAATTGAATTTATACTAAAAATCAAAAAAATATAATGTTGAAACCATCAAAATTGGATAAATCATCATAACATTCTGTTTGGACCAACTTTTCATCAACATTGCAAAAGATTTACAAGCACAAGACCTAAAGAAACAAAAATTTGCATAAAAAGTTGATTGGTTTGATAAATGTGCAAATATTTCCTTGAGAAATGAAGAGATTCAAAATCTGAAGAATTATGTCATTTGTTTTAACTTCTTTGAATCTTTTTCTGATTAATCCCATTAACATTACACCAATGATTTTGGTTGTACCTCTGGTGACACTTTACATTTTTTTGAAATGCACGATATATATAAATTAAGGAGTTATAATGCATCCAAGTAAATTTTATCACTGGAGTCAGGTAGGTCTTGAAAGGTAATTCCAATAAAAAACCAATTTAATCAAAAAAGGACTACTGGGACTTGAGTAATTTATATGTAAAATTTGGATGAGCATCAAGCATGTTAAGGTGCAATGCCCTTGATTTATTTATTTTATTTTAACTTACAAATGGAAATGTCATGTATATGAGAAAAGATTTCCACCCCCCCAATTAACAGTATAACCCAGATACATAAAATATTATATATAAAAATACAATTAAATGCATAAAAAAATGTTTTATGATAACTTTTCTAATATATAAATTATTAAAACATTTTAACAATACCAATTAGTAAAACAAGTGGAAAATATTCATTTTCTGTCAAAAAACTATTATAGAAATAATTTATCTCAAAGCTAAACAAATGACTTATCTTTGTTATTTACTGAAAGTAAAACTGTGAAAAAGTTATAGAAACAAATAATAAATCTACTAAAAAGTAAAACAAGAAATAATAATTAAATATCTATTTTAATTTTTCATTGTTTATTTTTATATGAATAGAAACTACAAAAATTTTTCTTTATCACAAAATTATGTATTCGGTAAAATTCAGTAAATAAATACTTTAAAAGAATTTCTATCTTTGTTGCCAATGAAACTTCTTTATGAATTAGTGTTTATCACCTGCATATCATATTATATACACACTGCATTATAAATTAAAAAAATTTTATTGGCAACAAAATCATTTAGAATGGAATAGTGTGTCCGTCAGAGGAAACATAGATCTTACATTGCTGTCTTTAATAAATTGAAGGCTATATCTATATTCACATGTTCATAATTAATTTTAAATGCCTTTCATTTGACTGTAAACATAAATTTGAAGAATGACTTACTAGCAAGTAAGAATTAACAGAAATAATGAAAAAATTTATTATATAAGTTGGTTAGAAGTAAACTCTCACAAATCAGAAAAATAGCCTTAAATAATTTAATTTTAAAATATTTATTTTTTTAGAGATTGAGAAGTACACTTATTCTTCTCTTTATGTGACCAATTTTTTTACATATGGAAAAAACAGTTATTTGAAAATTTTTAAATTTAACTTTTTGTTAAAATTGTTATTGTTAAAAAAGTTACTCTTTTTATTGAAATCGAGACTTCGTTTATATTTTTTAAGCATAGAACAGTACTATATGCATATCAGAATACTTATTGTATGTTGATTTTATGTTTCCTATGCTACCTTATATTTACTATTTTTATATGTACAAATAATATAAATGATAAATGATGATAGAATAAATAAAAAGCTTGTGTTTCTTCTGTAAATTGCTTATTTTTTCATTTCATTGAAGTTCTGGATGTTATGAAGCAATTTCTATGGGATGTATGTATTGTACTTTTTTTTACACGATTTTTGTTTTACACACATTCTTTGGAATGTATCCACCACACAAAAAAAAGGGATAAGTGTATGAATCTGTCACTTCATTGTAAATAGATAACATTCCTAATTTTTTCAGTTTATACTTAAATTTGGATAATATTTTAAGTTTAAAAATTTTTTTACTGGAATTTTATGTAAACTTATGCTAATTTCTAATTATCATATAAATTGCTATCATTAGAACATATTCTACATACAGTGCATTCATATTTTACCTTAATAAATTTTAATATTTTAAAATTTATAAATACCTTAAAATAATCTCCAAATGACCAATTACCAAGCATTTCAAAAAATGTTTGATGATAACCATCCCTTCCGACATCATCAATATCATTATGTTTCCCACCAACTCTAATACATTTCTGAGTATTAGTTACTCGCTTTAATGAAGACAAATAACTATCTTTTGATGCTGTTCCCAAAAGGATTGGTTTAAACTATAATGTTTTAAAAATATATATAGATCAACATTGTATTAAATTATTAAAGAAATAAAAATTAAAAAGTTTTGATGTATGATTAGTACCTGGTTCATGCCAGCATTTACAAACAATAAACTCTTATCTTGATTTAATATCACAGAACTTGAAGGAACGAAACGATGTTCTTTTTGAATAAAGTAATCAAGAAATGTTTTTCTTATTTGAGCAGAAGTAAAGGATTTTAAATTAGTTTTCACACCTTTATTGCTGTTATGAAAGTGATTACAGACATTTGAACAAGGAAAATGTTTTGCAAACAAACGCCATTGTTGTGTGAACTTAGAAAAAGAAGTGTGTTTTATTTTCATCTTCAAATTAAATTTGACATATAACCACAGGTTTTCCTACAAAAAGAAAAAAAATGTAATTAAAATATCATTATTTAAAGTAGAACTGATAAACATTATAATAATAGATTATAAATTAAATTTTAAAATTTAAAACTTTTGAATAATCTTATTGCATACTTTGTTATCCAAACCTATTGAGTTATTAAAACAATTCAAAACTGGGGAATTTGTATAATGGAAAATTTTTTCCACTGTTTCCTACAGAAAAAATTGCAAGTTGTTCTTGATCCATCTGAATAATCTCAACTAATTTTCTCAAATAACTAAAATACTACAAAACACCTATTTACCCATTAATCCACAATTTTAACATGAAATTAAACATCACAAACTCCAATTACCTTACTAAAAACATTTAATGAGTTTATTAAAGAATATGTTTTTAAGCAGTAATGCACTACAAAAGTTAGTATAGTATTTTTATTAGGGACTAAATAAAACTTGCATTTTCTTTAATATGCAGTAGATAGCAATGAAAACATTGTAATAATATTCTGTTTCATGCAACAATATTAAAATTTTGTTGTATGAAGCAAACATTTGTATTTGGTTAGGAAACCAAATACACATGTTCCTGAGAGAAAAACCAAACACCTTACGTTGCTGAGAAAAAATTTAATAAATAACGTAGCAAACGTTTTCAGCCAAACCTGTTGGCCATCATCAGGCTAAACATATTCGAATGCAAACAAAATGGAACAAAAATTTAAATACAAATAAAATAACGGATGAAATATACATATAATAACGTAAAAAAATAATAATAAATAACAAAGAAATGTAAAAATATGTATAGGTTAAATAAATAAATATTAAGCCATTACATAATAATAAATTACATGAAATTCTAATAAATGCAAGATATGCAATGATAACAAATCCAAGGCATTAAATTAAGAGTTCTCAAATCTTTTAATTAAATACTTCCAGGCTGAAGGCAACCCTTCAGCATCCCTGGCATTAATGCAGGTATTATGCAATCTGCTCTTAAATATTTCAATTTTCTCGGCGCTAAACGCTAAAGTCGGTGAATGTACAGGTTTAATAATGCCTGCTTCGCCCCATTTGACTACCGAGCCTTCAACCTGCGCCATCTGAGATAGAATTGTGGCGTTAATCTTTTGCTGATTTTGTACTTGTGTTCCCTTAATCTAATCCCTAAGCTTCTATTAGTGACCCCAATGTAGTTTTTATAAATGCCCAGTTCTTGGTTTTTATAAGGAATTTTGTACACTCCAGCCAATCTTTCTTTATCAATGTTGTCTTTGTCGTTTCTTAATAATTTGTACAGGTTGGGAGCTCTCTTGAAAATTAATTTGGAATTTTTGCGGGCTGAGATTTCCTTCATGATAGCTTCTTTCTTTCTGTCATACGTGAACTTCGTGAATTTGCCAAAATCCCCTCTCTGAGCTTTTGTCTTGTTAATCTTGTAGTTTTGATTAGTGCTGTTATCATATCCGCCCTGTACCCTAGAGTTCTAGCGATATGTGATATTCTGTAGATTTCTTTTTGTCTATCAACCACACTACTGCAATAGAGAAAAGCCCTGTGAATGAGGGCACGAAAAGCAGCCATTTTGTATTGTTAAAGATCATTAGAACGCGACGGATGTACAGAGGGCTATGCGTCGGTTTTACGTACACTTTAGTGACAAAATGTCCTTCTTTGAATTCAGTGTCAATGTCTAAAAAATGTATCCGTGAGGAACACGTCTGTTCAATCTTTAGCATGAGGCCGTCATCGTTGTTGTTGATCTTATTAATAAATTCCTCGACTTTTTGGTCATTCTTCCATATTACCAGGACATCGTCCATGTATCTTTTAAAATATATAATGTCATTCATGAAGCCACAAAGAAAATTGAAATATTTAAGAGCAGATTGCATAATACCTGCATTAATGCCAGGGATGCTGAAGGGTTGCCTTCAGCCTGGAAGTATTTAATTAAAAGATTTGATACTCTTAATTTAATGCCTTGGATTTGTTATCATTGCATATCTTGCATTTATTAGAATTTCATGTAATTTATTATTATGTAATGGCTTAATATTTATTTATTTAACCTATACATATTTTTATATTTCTTCGTTATTTATTATTATTTTTTTATATTATTATATGTATATTTCATCCGTTATTTTATTTGTATTTAAATTTTTGTTCCATTTTGTTTGCATTCGAATATGTTTAGCCTGATGATGGCCAACAGGTTTGGCTGAAAACGTTTGCTACGTTATTTATTAAATTTTTTCTCAGCAACGTAAAGTGTTTGGTTTTTTCTGATTTACATATTGCTGAGTGAGTTCACTTCAATACACATGTTCCTTCATTCTTTCCTTTAACATTTGGAATTTTGCTCTAATATATTATATATTCTCTCTATTCCTAACCTGTTGTCCTCCATCCAAACAGAACAAACGTCTGGTCTATTTGTAAAGTTTATAGGGTCCTTATCACTCCCTATTAACTGTAAAAAACCAGTGGAATCCTCTTATATTGTATTTTACTCAGCCTTCTGCTTTACCTGGACACTTATCAGCTCTTGTGCATTCTTTTCTTTCCTGAACATTTCTCAAATGTTCTATTAGACAATCAACCATACTTTTCCAATATTTATGTTGATAAGCCATTGTCAGTATCAACACAGCCAGAGAATGCATCTACGCATATCTTATCAGTGCCTCAAATGCTGATACCTTACATCAAAAAGATTCATGTAAAGCTTCTGAAATGTAAAAAGTAGGACATTCAGCTCCTGTACATTAGTCTTATATTTCACCCTCAAGGATAGAGAGGTTAAGTCCAAAAATCACCTTCTTGCTTTAAATAGCAAGACAGAACAAAAGGATTGTCATTGATCCTATTCAAGAATGAATTCAAATCCTATTTCCTCTTCCAAAAGATAAACTCATCATCCACGTATTTAGTATACACATGGATATGCTGCCAGAAGGCTGGAACCACTCAACTCTCCAAAGTTCTTAAAACCAATTCACATAACATATCAGACAAAGGGCTTCTCATCTCTCTCCTCTATATAAAGGTTTCATCCTTGTACACAAATGAAAAACAACATATTGTGTGCACAAGTTCCAAAATATCACAATAGTACTTACTGCATTCTTGAACTTAGCAAATATCAAATCCTGTAACTTAAAACAGCAAGGATGAATATTAATGGAAGGATACAACGATACAAAATCAGAATCATGTACATTCAGAATTACTAATTAAATGCTTTTTTGTGATTAATCAATATTCATATTATCAGAAATTTTATTTTTTCATTACTTACTTCAGTACTATAACTGTGACTACTTACACTAATAAAATTTTTGGCTTATATTCTTAACTTCATTTTCAAATAATTCCATACACTTCCTAAAAATTAAATCATTAACATAAAAAAAAACTTTAGATACTATTGCATTCTAATCAATAACACAAATATTGTAGTTATTGAACTGTGATTTAAAAATATAAATCTAAACCAATAGATAATTCATCCCACTATCAATAATTGAGAATAATAAAATAACTAATTGTATAAAAGCAAATATAAAACTCTAAATATCAAATACTATCCCATGTTTCTGGCTCCACATTATTATCTGTATAAAATGCTTACTTTTAGGAAGCCAACTGTTAAAATTTTTACAAGGGAACATTCTTTGTTCTGTGAAAATTGACTTGTACGTTAAGATGCTGAAGCTGTCCAAAAATAGATTAAAGATGTTCCTTCATGAAAATTTAACAGTTGGCTACCTGAAAGTAAGCATTTTATTCAGATAAACTCCAAAAAATAGCAATAAATCAAGAAGGTCCAGAGAGAATCTAGATAAAATTTAATACAATCAGTTTCTGACTTGAGTATGTCCAAGTTATGCAACTTCAAACTTGCATAAATTGTTTTGGTACAAAGATACTTTCTGTACAATTTTAATAATGATGAACAATTTGGATCATTAAAATAATAAATATATACAAGCATGAAAATATTCAAACCTTAACAATGTTTTCTTATGTGCCACTTTTTCTTTGCTTTTATGAAAAAAATGTGAAAAATAAAAATACAAAAAACATTTAGTGTTTATTTTACAGTGAGCTGTTTTAGAGACATTGCTGTTTGGTGTGCACAAATAGCATCAAGCTGCCATAGCTTCACACTGTGTCTGTGAGCATCTGTGCTTTACATCAATTTATTTCATGAATCCATTAGCAAAAATATGGAAAGTCTATTGTCTGATGGGTTTATAGCATTCTGTCTTTACTTAAAATAGATCTTATCTGGACCTAAGTCGTCAGCCAGTCTTTACAATAAACCGAAACCGACAACAGACTAAGGTGACGAAAGTATCATGAAAATAAAATTTAAAGGCAGCCACGGACGGTTTGATTGGTTTTATGAGATGACACCAGTTTCACAGCTCAAAAGTTGCTTACTGGAAAGAGTACTTCTGATGTAGTTTAATTAACATCGCTGTACTTACATTTCTACTTCATATAAACCTGTGTACTTATCATTCATTCCCACTTTTACTTTACATTAGTATTATTTTAGGTTTTATGCATTATTTGGTATTATTTAGTAAGTTATTTTGTGTCTGAAATGACTTAAAAATTTTTCCCATACAAATTAATGGTAATTTCTTCCTTGCTTACACCATTTCAACCTACAAAAGGTTTCACAGGAATGCTCTACTTTTGGACAGTGGGGAACATGTTTATGAAATTCAACTTAGAAATCCCAGAACATATCTTGTGCATATATTGAAGTCAAACTGTATATACAAGTATAATCCACAAAATATGCTTAACTTCTAATTTTAAATGCTAAGTATCTGCAATAAGTGTCAGATATAATATATAAGATCAATGGCATAAAAACATAATTAAATGTAATAATGTAATTGCAATTTACTAATATATGCTTATTGTACAAAGTTCTTTAACTTCAATTATTTAATACTTCTATATTTATAATTATAAAAATATTAAATGCAGTTAACATGTAAAATGCATATTTACCAAGTTAATAATTGATTAAACATTTTTATTCAATTAATTACGTAAATTAATATATCAAAATAAACTTTTAACTTATAAAAACTGGAACCATTTCGTTCATTAAATGTATTTTTATTTCGTTAATTAATTTTTCATTTATTTGAATTACAAAATTCCACATCAACCTTGAACTTAACCTCCTCCAACTATAAATTTATTATTACATTCGTCTTAAAAAGACAACTTTACTATTTATAATTGAGCAGAAGCACGTATGCTCACCTACCAATCATCCTCGCGAAAGTAAATATGATCAGTGTTGCCAAGCATCAAATTAAAATTTTTTAATATCAAATAAATGTTTAAATTTATTGTAATTAAAAACTATTTTGTAATAAAAAATATTCTATATTTATAATGTGATATTATTACACTATTTTATAACTATTCGGCTTTAAAAATTAAAAACATAAATTGAATTAATTCTAAGGACGAACTTAAATACAGTGTTACTGTTTTCATTTTCAATTATTTGATTAATTTTGGCTAATAATTGGTACAATTACAAATCTGAATGAGGTGTTGATACTTTATCAGAGTAAAAAATAAAATAAAAAAGTATGACTCTTCAGTGGCGTAGCGAGGGGGGTGCAAGGGGGTGTATCATGCACCGGGCGCCACTCGCAGAGGAGCGCCCAAATGGTCTCCAAGACAAACTATGTGTTTCTGGAGGGGAAGAGGGGGCCAATAAAGTGTCGGGCGCCAGTTATGTTCGCCACGCCACTGTGACTCTTCACGAGACAGGATGATTTCGGGAGGATCGACCTTCAAAAAATGGAGTATAATTTATGGGGTATAAAAATAGGGGAACGGTTTCTTGAGC
Organism: Centruroides vittatus; assembly: GCF_030686945.1. Classification (NCBI taxonomy): domain Eukaryota; kingdom Metazoa; phylum Arthropoda; class Arachnida; order Scorpiones; family Buthidae; genus Centruroides; species Centruroides vittatus. The sequence continues at coordinate 850,385 of NW_027122650.1, read as the reverse complement.
ATCGTGCCCGAAAATTATGACGAACATTAAAAAAGTAATACAAAGTAGCTCAGTATGGTTGGCCTGAAATAGCTATTGATGAATACTAGCTCGTGCATTATGTTCGGGAAAGTTAACCACAAATGACATTCGTTTACAAGTAAATCAATTACTACTTACCTGCGAAATGAGGACACAACGGCATGATGCCGGTTAAGTCGGTATGAGGTACGAGCCTCACAAGATGGAAAAATTTCTGTACGGCATCTTCGGTGGGAAAATAGTTCGTAAATTCGTAAGATATTAAACTGCTAAAAATGTCGTCGGGATCCAAGACGGGAGACGCCATTAGATTGAAAGTGAGAGGCATTTTTGTGTTTTACTTTTCTTCTTCTTTTCGTAATCGCACCGTAAGGGTAGGTGGGCGAGGCTACAATTTATATAACTTCGGGAGGATGAGCCGCGATCACCTGACCCGCATCCGGAGTTGTATTGAACCGGCAGGGCATGCTGCATCTGAAATCCCAAGGGAGAGAAACCTGAATGGACCGACATACGCAGTGGCTCCCTCGGGCTTACACGCCAGAAATATGAGTTCCGAATTGGTTCAGAGCTGCCTCATGGGCTCGTAGAAAAAAAAGAATAGACTGCAGTTGCCGTGGACCCGGGATCAAGTCCTGGCACACGTAACTGATGATATTAATTGAATCTGTAATTACAGGCAATAGATGGCGACTCTTTAAAATCTCCTTCTTTTATCATTTCGGCCATTCGGCCATTTGAATATTCGACAACTTTAATTAATAAACGTCTTAGTCATGCAGTAGTCTATTTCTACTACTGCTAAAGATTTAGATTCAAGTCCGATAAGAATTTTTGGAAAGTTTTTTAAAGTAGACTGAATCTAAGAATCTCGAAACAAATTCATTTCAATATATTTCATATGACGTCAATCAGAGAAAACCAAAAACTAGTATTAATCTAATCTTAAAATAACTACAGTCAAATCTTTGTACAGCGATTATCGATATAACGATGAGAAATATAGTTCTCTTGCCAATTCGTACTAGATTAACGTAAAACTTTTCCCTATTGAGCTACATTCTCTACTGCGATAAATCTCTATTTAGCGATACTGTACTCATAAAATACGCAGCATTTTCCTTTTTTTACAATGATAATAACGTAGTAAATGAAGTTCTAGTTAATTTTAAATTTATCGCTGGTTTTTGGAATGAAAATGTGGTACATTACTCTCTTAATACAGTACCTGCAATCAGTAGGCAATCAGTACAGACGGGGAGCAGAGATACCGGATTTAGCGCTTAAATTTTTTGGTTAGCACTTAAAATTAATTGTCAATTTTTGCTTTTTTAGCTTTAGATCAAAATTTTTGATAACATTTAACACTAAATGACAAAGGAATTCAGGTTTCACTTTTTATACAGCAGTTTAGCTCTTTTTGGGCTCTTTTTTGCCTTGACTCTATCTGTTTTTTCAAGAAATTGTAAATTACAATAAACCTATATATTACCTATATACTACAGCCAAAAGCCGCAAAATCTTATTTAGACTAGGTAGAAGTAATTGTAACAAAACTGTTTTAAATTTAAAACTAATGTAATTTGCAACATTAAGACACCCTTATATAAATAACTTCTGGAGAACTTTATGTTAAAATCACTTAACATAATAAAGTTCTCTTAGAAAATGTAAAGGGATGACATTACACTTATTAAAATAATTACAAAAAGCATTCTTCTTAAGAAATTATATTTTAGAATTAGTTTAGTTTTAATTCATTTCTGCTTAGGAAGATTTAGGTTCTGACTGATTTTGGATTTTGTTGTTTAACACATACTCTAGAAATAATATGCAATAAAATCACTTAAATCTTATAGTAGAGAAGACTAGTAATATTACATTTTTTCTCTTCTAATATTGTCTAACTTTGTAGAAATAACCCTATTTACAGTCCGACAATGTCAAATGAGGAAGGTGATACTCTTTTAAAAGTTCTCACAATAACAATAAATCTCTCTCAAAAATATTTTTTCTTGTTTGTTAAATATCGCTAGACGATTTTGAATGTATTCAGTTCTTTAAATTTTATTTTAATATTTATGTTTTTATTATTTATCTTTTGTCATTTTACAGGGTGGGAAAGAAAGCCACTTAACACTCTTGTTACAGAATATAGAATGAATCCAAAGAATGTAAATTGAGCCATCATGTAACGTGCATAACTCTGTAACCGTTGAAGGTAGGTGAATAAAATCTTTCAATCATTTCCTTGTGAAATTCTGGCCCTAAATGATGTGTCATATGACCCCCCTTCCCATTTACAGTTTCGGAGTTGCATTCAATATGGCCACCATGAAGACGGCGGCCGTGCGTGAAACACACATCTATCTGTTTCCTCCTTAGTCTAATACGTTCCTGACATGAGAGAATAACTGGATACATTCTATATTCTGTAGCAGAGGTGTTACAGAGAATAAAGATTATTTGACTGTAGCAGAGGTGTTAAGTTACTTTCTTTCCCACCCTGTCCATAACAATGTCTCTGTTTCAAAATTTCATTTTAAACAATTTTATAAATTCAAAAAACATTCTTACATCGAGTTTGATCGTAAATCGATCCAATAAATTTGGAATATTGTACAAAATTTAGAAAAGTTTTTATAAAATTCTTTATCCAAACATATCTTAAAAATTACAGAATGAATTGGCTTTTACTTGTAGAAAAAGAATGGTCTGAATAGTTTTTCATTTATTCGTATTCTAAGCATTGAACAAGTTTAAATACAATAAAAACCCCCACTATGGGTTTTACTATATTTAAAATTGTGACCTTTAAAATTGTTTTGCGATCACCAATGGTTCGAGCAAAAGTGGCCTCTGTGAAGGATGGTCTTTTAGATGGGTTTCACTGTATTAATTAATTATAAAATCTTAATTATAGTGGTAAAGATAAAGATATAGACTATATAATATATATTTAGCCACGATCTTTGATTTTTTAATCTAAAATTCTAAGAATATTCCTTTTAAATTACTTTTTATTAACAGATTTGCAAGTTAAAGACTTAATTGTGAAACAATAAGATTGGAGACTTTCATATAAAACTGAGAAGGAAATGTATAGTCAAACGAGTAATTATTTATTGTGACATTGTTTTGTCACAATGCCGGACTGCAATTTTTAATCATTCTTAATTTACTCAGTTTAAAATATATGTTCGCCATTGCAAATTACCGGTAGTAGTGTCTTGCCCCTGTACATCATACTTTTCCCGATAACAACAAAGTCATACCGGTCATCTATGTAAAGCCATTCAGGAAAAAAATTTAAATTGAATTCACGTGACCCTCTTTAGACCAGAAGTTCTCCTATAGTTAATCATGGCCTTCTGTCCTTATGCTTTCTATATCTAATCTCGACTTTCATCTATCTAACACCGTTCTCGAGATTAAGGAAGGACAGACAGTAAGAATTTGTAAGTCTGCAATTTTTTCAAATTGCATCCCAATTTAGATTCAATAGCGCCAGTTGTTCGTTTTGAAATGTACACTAAATCGAGTATAGCGTTAAAGTACCCTAAGAGTTATATACAGAATGTAATTTATATAAGTTTGAGTTTGAAAATCAATATCAATGTAATGCAATGCAAAATCGTATATGGTAAATTAACAAACACCGAAAAGTTTATTTAATATTTATGAGCAAGATCCGTTCACAAATAGTTATTGGCGCTTCACCAAGGTGGCACCATTTAGAGCGCGCTATATCGATGTATTTATTCCATCGTTTACAACGAATGGAAAAAGATCTTTTACAAAAAACTGAAAGAATTAAAGGCAATATTGAAATTTAATCTTTATGCTTTATTTTCTTTCAACATTATTACAGATTTTCTGCAAAACTATCACGATACAAAGATAGATTTTGAATATTTTCAACAATACATTTTTAACAGTAATATTACATTTTCCATTTGATCACAAAATTTGTTTATTGCAATTCTTTTTTTTTTCTCGTTAGCGATGAAGTCACTAATTGGCATTAGGAATTTTAAATATATCCTTTACCAATCTAGAACACTTTGTTTTATTTATCGATACTAATATAACAACGTACTGGTCACAAAATTACGTTTTTAATACTAGTTGAATAGCCATTAATTCTGTTTAATGGATATATTTTTATATGTGGATCAATACGCATGTGATTTTTTAACAACAAAGCTACAACTTATCACTCGAACTCTATCGATTACTGGATAATATATAATTGTTAAACAATCTAAACAAGAGCAATATATTTCTTCTTCTTCACGTTTTTTTTTTTCCTCTATATTTAATGTGTAAACAAGTAATTAGCACAAAAAAATATATCTTAGTTCTTTCAAACTTAAAATATATTCTGAACTTTTCTTAATGTTTTTTTATTAAGACACTAATTTATGTTTTTTTTCTAAGTAATATCTAATTTACAAATTGAGCATTTACTAGTGTTGTATGTATTTTGTAATCCAGTTCTATAACGAGTCTATATGAAAACATATAGAAGTGACTAGTCTATATCAAAAACAAAATTGTAAATACTTGAAGACGAAAACTGGATGTTGTTGTTGGCATATCATATCGATTACGTTGAGATGAAAATATTCATCTGGATAACTACTGGCTGCTTTACTATACGCAATATAGCACGTTACGGCAGAGTTAGCCGTGGGTAGATTCTTCAGGCCAGAATCTACGCGTAAAGCTCTGAATGGCGAACACCATTCCTATCGACATTCGAATATTTTGAGATCACAGCATAAACCAATCTCGCTTCAGTAGAGTCGAGCGTGAGGCGACATGCATAAAATCCCAAAAGACGTGGCTAGTGTTGAGATAACGAAAATAAGAAGTAGGAACCGATCGATAACTAGTGCCACTTGTTGCCATTCTAATTTAATGGTGTCTCTTCTTTCCTGTTCTGCCAAACGGACTTCGTTCTTTTCGATCGTTTGGTAGACTTTATTTAGCACCTTTAAAAAATGTTTTTCGAAGCTTTCGATGAAGTTCGACGACTGAATTGTACTGATGCAATGGGGAGATCGAAATTTTGGAGATAGTCGACCGTTTTCCCACGTATCTCTCTCTGGTTGAATCCTCACTGGTAACGGATGTCGATTCTAAAAAAAAAAATAGTAATTTAAATATTATTTTCTTTAATTAAACAAACACTTATTATATACTTTATTTAAAAATAGTTGTTTTTCTATTCTATATTAAATTATTTGAAAGGTATTATTATATGATAATTTTCCAAGCAATTAATAATGAAATGAAACGTTTTATTAATTTTAACATTTATAAAATTTAAAAAAAATTAATACACTACTTTAAATGTAACTTTATGAAAAATAAATTTAAATAATATCGTTAAACCTAATATATTACATGTAATATTTAAAATATGAAATTATTAATTTATTCTAAATAAACAGTACATTAATGAAAAATATAATTCTATATTAAAATATAAAATTATAATAAAGAGTTATTGGTGAGATTTTTAAATACATCTAAAAACAATTTTGTTTAAAAAAATTAAAATATCAACACGTCTTAAGAAAGTGTACAAATGTGAATTTCTTTTCATAACATGGAAGCTCCTTACTCTTCTATTCGATTCGACATTGAAATCTAAATCCAGTTCTATAAACATCAGTTTGGCTAAGCAACCGAACACTATCCTCTTGACAATAGGAGGAACTTCTTTCCCTCTCATCCCACGATGATGAATATTCAACGTCACAACGGATAGTGCCGTGGCTAACGATACCAACGACATGACAACGGCATAATATAACCCTGAAAATTACGTAAAATTCGAAATTACTTTAATGAACGTTGTAAAAAATATGCGAGATCTCATTTATGTTAAGAAAATTAAATATTTTCGAAAAATCTTAATGCAATACCTATTAATGGCACCGTATCCGATGTCGGTGGCATACTCTCTCCGATCACCATCAGGAACACTGTCATGGACAAGAGTGTAGTTATACCCAACGTAACTTTCTCTCCCGAATCGGAAGGCATATAGAAGCTTAACAAAGCAATCCCAGTGATAATCATGCAAGGTAATATCAAGTTAAAGACGTAGAATAGGGGACGACGTCTTAACACAATGAAATAAGTGACGTCGGGATACGGTTCTTGACAACAGGAATAATAAACTTCGTTTCGTACGACGGCCATGTTAATGAGATCCCATTCTCCGTTCTCTACGTAATTCGATAAGTCACCTTTGTTAGTCTGAATAATCATATTGACTTGATAACCGTCGTAAGTCCAGGAAGCGAACTTCATGGAACAGTTTTGTTCGTCGAAAGGAAACCAAGCGACATTGATTTTGCAGGAACTCTTAAAAATAGCACTGGACAGCCATGTTAGATTTCCATCTGAAAGTACGATAACATTGGTGCTGAGAATGGCATTGTTGTATTGAGAATCTGCACTGAAATTAAAAATAAAATTTTATTATTGATATTTATGTGTTTTGTTTAACTAGTTATTTAACTTATACCCTAAACAATAAATTTTCTGACTGAACTGTTTAAAAATCCCGGTGATCAAGGTCATCGGAACGAACCGAAGAACACGATCGAGTTTGATATCTATAGAATTCTATCTGGATTACTATTGTCAGACAGAAATCTATCGGGATTTAAACAGTCTTTTTCTTTAAACCGAATTACTTGTAAATTTTAAATTCCCTACTACAGAACAATTTTATTGTTTACACTTTACTACTACATTTAATTCATAAAATGTGATACAATAATAATCAAATTAGTAGAGAATGAATACATTCATTAAAAAGCAATATACTTTATAAATTATTTGTTGTAATTAGTATGAAACAATACGTACTTTCAGTTTTAAATATAATGAATTTTATTTTATTAAATATTTTTATATAATAACATTATAACAAAAATCAGCTTTAGCTCTTACATTTAAATATAATTTTTTCAAATCCGAAAAAATTCTTCAATAAATCCATTAAAGAATTTGCGTACAACTAAATATTTCATTGTTTTATTATTTGCATATTTCAAATTGAACGTAATTCCGGAAAATCAACACTTGTATCTTAATTTTTTACTTTGATTGCTTTTATTTTCGCATGCCTAGTATAATAGAATACTCCAAAGAATAACAAACATCGAAAGAATTACGCAAAATAATATTTATTTAAAATATTTTTTAAACTTTATCACTGAAAAATATGTATTTTAAGTAACAATTATGCAAGAACGGTCAGGCTACGACTTTTCTCATGAATAATGAATAAAAATTCGAATTGTCATTAAAAAAGATGAAAGTTTCTCTTAAGCAGACTTCATTTTAGTGCATTTATTTTCATATCAAACGATGGATTCCCACACGTTTTTATAAATGTAATAATTCAAGGATTAAAATAAGAATGAAACCTATAGGTAATGTTATGAGTGTCATGCTTATCTTCCTGTATATCTCAGATAACCTTGAATTATATCCTTAATATTCATATAATCTGTATAATGATATATAAGTTATCATATTTCTTCCGATAAGCATGATTATTAATAAACGACAATTGCAGTATTATATTACCTAACTATCCTATTATGGATGTTCTTTTATATCTGTTATATAATGAATTCGATATTCTTCACCGTGGACGGATAATTTAGCTGTGATATTTATACACTTTTATTTATTTAATTATTAAATCCGTATAACATTAAACTTTATAAATTAATTTTACTGATGCTCTTAAAAAATTATTGAAAATTTTAGAAGTTTTATAATAAGAATATAGAACTTATATTTTTAAGTAGAATATTCTTTATATTTTACTTAAATAAATAATTTGAGATTTATATCGACAAAATCAAATAAATCCATTGGAATAACTATTACTATTTGCTCAACACTTAGAAAATATGATTCAGTAAAATGTTTCAGTTGAAGTAAAATCAATTCAGGATGGAGATTTCTACGTTCTTATGTTCAGAAACTGAGTTTTAAAATACAGTATCTTAGAAATATATTTTGAATGATTAGTTTGTAGGTATTATAAATCATACAGTACCTTGAATAGTGAAATAAACGTTTAGTTCTGGCCGTTACATCAATAAAATATTGGGAATATTTTGTTCTTCATCCAAGATTTATTTTAAAATATCAAAAGTTTAGAAAATCAACAACGATATAATTGCAAAAGTATCAACTAAATAGGATAGGGACTTAATAATTACGCTTTTATAGAAAACTTTCTTTCTAAATAAATAAATGAATAAATAAAATCAAATAAAATGAATAAATAAAATCAAATATTTTTTACATGCAGCATTTCATTTCTATGTATAAGCAAGTTATAAAATTATTATTGTAAATCAATATATTATTAACAATATAGTAAAACTTGCCCAAAACGGAACCTGAATAAAAAGTAAACCTGCCTAAAAGGAAAAAATTTTCAAAGACGGAGCCATTTTCTACGTTAAAAAACGTGTTTAAAACGAAAACTTGTCAAACCGGAAAAACATTCGGTACCGTACGATTCTGGTTTACTCAGGTTTTACTGTATGTTATTTGATGATACTAGATCCCTCAGATATTGTAATAAATAAATAAAACTAAATGCTACACTCGGACAGTAAAATGGCCTCATCGGTAAAATCAAAACTTTTTTAAATATACATTTCTAAAATTAAAATTTTGTAAATCTAAATTTACATAACCGAAATACGAACGTTTCCTAAAATCTCGAAATTATACATACTAAAATATCATTTACTATATTATAAAACGTTATATAATTATTAATTCTTGTAAAATTTAAAATAATTTATAGGCCTATACGAAATTATTGTCATACCGAAAATTAGGATGATTATTAAATTGTTTCGTTGGTAATTAAAGGTCGTCTGGAACTTATTAAGAAATTTACCGAAGATTCCAAATACTATGCAAATGCAACATAAGAATTTTAGATTTCAATGTTAAGAAGGAAATTCTCGATTGAATATTATGTTAAATGCGGTTGAGTGCAAAGTAAAAATTCTGTTTTCAGTTCATCGAAAATGTCTTGATTCGTTAATTATTGAAAAATGATCTATAATTGCTGAATAAACAGTATACAATTGACAAAACGATGCACCATTATTGGGCTGCAATTTGAAAAAATTGTAGACCTTTATTCACTGTCATCCGTCTGTCCGTCTGTCCGTCGTTAATCTCGAGAATGACATTAGATACATGAAAGTTAAGACTAGATGTAAAATGCTTGGTGACAAGAGGCCCCGATTAACTGCATAAGAACTTCCGATGAAAAACGAAAAGTCCCGATACTTTAATTCAAAATTTTATTTAATAGTTAAAGTTAATTGTCTAAAAGTTAGAATAAAATAACTTCTTACAGTTAGATCTATAGTTTTAGCATATATTTTTGTCGTTTTTGCTTTAAGTTTGGGATGCTTTTGTCATTTAACATTGCAAGATCAAGAAGCTTTGATTAATTCTGCTTTTCATCAGACAGAAATTCCAAGTGACATCTTTATAAAGACAATAGTTATGGATCCATAATTGCGATTAAATAAATTTTCTTTAAATTAACATTTATAATCAACATTTATATTAATTTCTATAAAAAATCCTTTTTTGGAACAAGTCTCAAACTCTTCAGTTTATCACATTCTTCACGGATGTAGCCAACTTCGAGACTTATCAGTTATCAAATATATTATATTTTATGGACTTTCCATTGATAATTATAGAAATTGTTTGCTTAATATATGAAAAACCAATTGTGTAAACTGTATAGTATGTTGATAAAAATAAATAATAAATCTTTTTTTGCCACTTAGTCACTTTTCTAATTATATTTGGCATTGTGTAGGGATTATTTATGACTATTACAAAATAAAATTATCACGTTCTATGATAAAGAAATTTTTAAAAATTACACGAAAGGGTATAAAGTTTAACAAAAAATTTTTTTCAAAAATAAAGAACACAAATTTACATTAATAATTGATATAAACGAATGCTATAATCGACTATTATTATAAATGCAGAATAACTATTATTGAGTGTAAATATAAAAATATTTTAACGCTGCTAAAAATTTGAAAATTTGAATTTAGTGAACGGTCTAATGATTTTTATATGGAAATCAGGTCAAGGGCGTCGCCAGGGGGAGGGGCAGAGGGGCAGTTGCCCTCCCCTAGAAATTCGAAAAAGTTATTTAAATGCTAAGTTTTAATTAAAATAATCTTCTTAGGCTTCTTGTAAGTTAAAGAAAATGTTTTATTTGAGATATTTCTTTTCCGGTACATAGTAAATGATTAAAACTTTATGAATCGTTTCTATTTTACCTACATACAATTCATATCCTCTATCAATTTACATCATCTTGCCCCCCCTTACCCATTGGCTGGCGTCGTCCTTGAATCAGGTTAAGAGAATACAGTACTATCATCTTGTTTATCTCTCAGTTAGATGCTACTAATGTTAAACAGACACATTTCAGATCTGTGAAGTCAATTAGAATAAAATTATCTCTCTTTCTAAAATTAAAAAAAAAAAAAAAAAAAAAAAGCAAAAAGAAAGAAAGAAAAAATCCAGCAACGGGTTGCTTAATTTTCCCGGCAACATTTAGTAGCGCCATCTGTTACGATATTTTATTTTTAAAATCTTTTTATATTTTTAATTATTATAAAATGGCAAAAAGTTTAATTTTGAGGGTGGGATGGGTTTTATAAAAAAAATTATTAATGCGAATAACGAGTAAAATCATCATTAAGTCCGACCCTACTGGAGATATGACACGACCCCTTTATCTCCCCACCCCGTCGACATTTAATCATCAAAATTTAATATCATCGCTCCCCCTAATGCACAAACCTTCCTGAAAAATTTCAAAAAATTTCGAAAAAGAGCACAGGAGTTATTAAGCTTCAAAGAGGGTGAACAAAATCGTGCCCCCCACACACACACTAACATTCATATATACAGAAAAAAAAACCCGAAGTTTTTTTGCATTTCTCGACGTTTCAAGGTCCCCTAAGTCCAAAAATGTCAAAATCTTGGGGGTCATTTTTGACCGATCGCTATAATTTCCCTCTATTATGTATAACAGCCGGAGAAGTAAAAAGAAAAGAAAGATAGAAAAAGAAACAAAGTACTTTCATATAACTATAGACAAAAATTTCCCAAAATTTATATTTTTCCTGAATATATTTACAGTTATATTTAACATTTGTTTTATCGAATAAATTCTTTTCTTGAGTTTTATTTTTTATTTTCCCCCCTCGTCAAATGCATGAAATTGTCTATTTATGTTTATAATTTCTGAATCAGAACACTAACAATTATGTTTAAAGTTGTTAACAATCGAATTCATTTAAATATTTGAATATAAATTGCTTTGTTGAAAGGCGATTCCTTAATATCAATTATTCCAAATTATGTTTAAGGACCATTCTTCTAACCGATATTAATTTGTGTCGAAATACTTCATAGGTATTTTATAACATTTATACAAAGCCATATATAATATAATAATTTTTAATTATATTTATATATATACATAAAGCATTATATTTATATTTATGTATATAAATAGATAGACCCTAATCATTATAACTTGATTCTATTGTTTATTGTCAGCTGACGTAAATAGGATGTAAATTACTTTAAAATTAAGTTTACTTCAAAATGAAGTTACATTTTCATATAAAATTAATTATTTAAAGAAATGGATAATAATTTCTTTAAAAGACTGTATATATTAATATTAAAACTCAAATTTAGGTAATCAATTTACGTAATTTATACTTGAATAATTTACAAATGTTAAAATCCTGAAGATCAAATTTCTAAAATTAAATCTTAATTTATGAAGTCTTTATATCAAAGTTTCGTAAACTGTACAACTAATTAAAACAAACGAGTTTTATGCATTTAAAAAGTTTGGAATAAGTTCATTTAAAATATTAATTTTTAAAAAAATCACAAATTATAATTAAAATTTTATTATTTTTAATGACATTTTGCAAGATCTTATCTTTAAAATATATATACATATATATTTATATTTCTTTTTAAATTAAAAGTGAATCAATCAAGAATATTATAAAAATAAATTCAAAATTCTATAAAAAATTTCAATTGTTTTTAAAAAAAATAGAGGAAGAAGCTCTCAGCCAATAGCTTATTGGTAAAACGTTTTTTAAACGTCGATACAGAATGCTTATTCGATAAACGATCAAAAATTACATACAACGATTTAAAATGGCTTATCTTGAATAAATACAAATAAAAATACATTTATTTATTCTCATATATTTAACACATTTTCATAGAAAATAAATTTACATGTATACCCTACACATTTAGAATATACAGTATACCAAGTACAGTACAAGTACCTGTATATATATATACAGGCAAGTATTGTTAATAAATTCAAATAGTAGTCTTTAATAAAAGTTAAATTCATGGATTATTATTTTTTTCGGAGATATCCTTATAATTAAAATATTAATTTTATCATTAAGCATGTCTACCGATAACACGACTAATTGAAAACGAAAAGCTAATATAAACAAGCAATTATTCTATTGTGACATCAACACAATACAAGGCTGAAATTTTTAATCATATTTTTAATTTGTTTAGTAAAATATATGCTCTCCGTCTCAAATTAGTAGTGGCTTGCCCCTGCACTAAATGCCTAAAATATATAGGCATTCTTTCAACGTTACCTCATGCGATTTTGATTGGGCATTCATTCGAAAGATAATGTATATTACAGCAAAGTTCTAGTCACTTCGTCTTCTTCGAAGTTGGCACTTGGGGAAGAGAGACAAAGACAAAGGGACACAACATATACAAAACATTATAGGAACTGTTCATTAATTAAGTTACGTATACAGTTAAGAGAGGGAGGAGTTACTAACAGTATATCTTTGTTCACGATGGACAGGAAAGGGATCGAGCATTGTCTATGTGGACTTTTTTGTTGTATTAACGGTATAAGAAATTTGATCTCATACGCCTATTTACAGAAAATATTTGCAGAACTTGTTTAAGTCATTTTTTTAATGTCAGGGGGTCTATAAAGTATTGTATACCTTAGTAAAGGAGAGTAGGTTTACCTGAAGTGCATCATTGTAAACAACAGGGAAGAAGAGGGTCAAAAAGGGTTTAAAAGCTGTACGCGTAATTAATGGGCGGCCTCATACTGGAGATGTAGAACTGTTTACTGCTAAACATATTTTTAGATTTCCAGAACGATCGAAACAATCATTTTGTTATAAATTGACAAGTTTTTTGGATTTAGTGACAGAAAACATCGACATTTCTTCCTGTTTAAGCTAAGCTAAAAATAATATTGTCCTTTGCTTTCCTAATACTTCAACGTGATCTTTTCGACATCACTTTGAAGACTAATTTCCTCACTGTTTACAGTCAAATTCTATCTAATGATTATTTTCATCCAAGTTTTCTCACGAAATTTTCTAAGGAAACGTTCCTTATAGGATATTTTTTAAGTTTTAGCACTTACCAATCAAATTCGGACAAAGATTATTAAATCACTGCCGGTTACATTAGTTTAGAAGTAAGGATTTAATAATAATCGCGTAGTTTTCAGGTCGAAAATTTGATCCAAACAGTAAATAAAAATATATAAATATGTATGAACTTGAAACCAACACGTGTATCGTGAAAATTTATTATTTTCCATAAATATAAAAGCACTGTCAAATCTTAGATCTCGATTATAAAAATAAAACAAAAATCATTTAAATTTAATATTAAATAAAATTCCAAAAATTATTTGATTATTATTAAATCTAAACTTCAAAGAGTATTGTCGATTAATTATTTTGATTCACTTCTTATTTTTCCATCTTCGTTTTCCTGTATCAAATAAAATCGAAGTTACAATGAATGAAAAACTCGGCACTAACATAATTATAAAATGCGATTAACTTCAATTTAAATAATTACGGAGAATATTTCATTTGTAAAACAGAGAATGTGATCCATAACGCTTTCTAGAGATTTTCGATTTAATCAAATTTAATAGAATTTTATTATTGTAAAAAAGAAAAATTTTAATGAAAAGATCGATTATCGAGTTTATATCATTTAGTAATTTAATTTAGAACGATCTATTTTTGTATCAATTGTTTGACCAAGTTCAAGGAAATAACTTTTCTCCGTGTATTCCCCCCCCCCTTTTAACAGATAACCGAGAAACATACATTCGATCAAATATGAGTATAAACAAATCCAAAGAACAGTAAGCCATTTTTTTAATTCTTGTTTTGGCATTTAGCCAGAAAGAACCGATTTGGTGATTAAATGAGAAGATTACTGCTTTTGTCTAAAGTGACAAATCGAGTGAATAATCAAACTTTCTTTTATTTAGAAGTGTTATCGAATCGAACGTCTTCGATTACTTTTCCTTAATTCCTTCAAAAATTCTCACTCGTATTTATTGTGAAATAAAGACTAAACATTAAGTACAGTATATGAATCTAAAGTCGAATATAAACCTATACACAGTATACCCTATAATCTGATTTTAATCCCTTAGCACTTCGTGATAGATATAATAATGTTAACCTAAAATAAATTCGATTCTAATTAAGCAGATTTAATCATTTGACTTAACAGCTTTTTCCAAAATCAAAAATTTATAAAATTAATCCAAAAAATGTGTAAGAATGTAATAATTAGTGCTATAAACAACATTATAAAATCAAAGCTGTAGAGTAACTATGAATTAGTTTCATCAGAAAAATCTTTGTAGAATAATAGTTGGAATCAATACGAGTTCCTTTTATATTTTAATTATAATAAAGACATGTTTTGTAATAAATCGTTAAATTTAATCCTGATTATAATTTATATTTTTCGAGAATGGTGTCATTATTTTACAATGGAAGAATCGGAAATGACTGCTTTAGTATTTGAGAAGGTCAAATAACTTCTGTGGCCTTATGAATACGTTTGATTGAACAGTTTTAGAGACAAAATTTTCCTTAAAATATATGCGAAATACAGTATATAAAGATGGCTTTTCATTGGATCTAAATAAAATAAGTCTGAGGATTAAGTCAATAAATAAAAATTTGAATAAGTATAACATTAAAACCGATGTTATAATATAAATCTATATCCACTAGTAAATTTATGAGAGTTAAAATTTTCATAGTAATTCGAAATAGTAAATTTCAGTTCATATATTTATTAGTGGATACAGATTTACATTAAAATTATTTAATTATTAAAAATTTCCACATTAAAATACGATAAATTTTATTAAATGCTAACTTAGAATTTTCTTAAAATGGTAATTACTGTTATAGTAACAATTTACAAGCAAGAATTCTTTAACAAAGTTATCCTATTATTTAGAAATATTAAACTGTGTAGAAAAGAATGTTAGTAAATTTTGGAAAATTCCAAATTAGCAGAATTATTCGTATTTAATTTCAGGTTTGACGATTTTTGAGTGATTAATTCGATCATCCGGATAGCAAAGGCAGTTAAGCATCTTGTATGGGAACAGTTAAGAGGACTTGTATGGGGCCCGGGGTAGAGAGGGGCCCCTTTGGCCTTTTGTGTTTTGAACAAATGAAATACGTAGAATGTTTTTTTTATTAATAAAAAGCACTCTTATAGATGACATTTTACAGAGATAGGAATCAAGTTTTTCCTTTTCTCGACGGCCCTCCACTTAAGGCTCACACTACCATTCTGGAGGCCCAAGATCAAATCCGGGCAAGCATAGGAATTTTTCATGGGTGGTTTGACCCGGATGTGTCGGGTCCCGTCTGTCATTATTCATTACGGGTGGACCCGAACGAACCCGTAATAGACGTGGTTTAAAAAAGCTCTTTTCGTGACCACAGGACGAAAAGCGCCGTAAATGAAATAAAACATTGCTGTTTAATCTGTATTAAAATGAGACATTTTTATGGACAATTTAAGTTTGGATAAAGTATGATAGAATGCATAAAGGCGCTTATAGGAAAGTTTTTGCGCTTAATCTGCAGTCGACAATCTCTAAGAAGAACAGATATACAGTATTTGCGATGCGACAGATTAAATGGCAAATAGTTTGTGCAACGATTTTCTGAAGAAAGATGAAACAGATTACGAGAAAACGGTTGAATATCGCCCATCGGTTTACCGAACATTTCCAGATCACCGACTTCGATCGCTTCTTCCATTTATCTTTCTAAACAGACCGAGAAACAATGAAAAGATGCTCGTACTTTAATTACTACGTCTCTTGTCGAAGATGACTTTCGACTCTCCAAATTCCACGCGTTACTATAATTATAAAAACTTAATCGATGGCTGCCAAGCAATTAAACCGATTTGTAATATGCAATAAAATTTGATGGTTTACTTTCATTAAATTTTAATTTTTAGAAATTTTATAACCTTCCTTCCCTTTCCGAGCCACGACGCTTACGCGCCGTCATCTATTCCTATTTTGTATAATACCGTATTAGATCTTTATTTTGCTTGGCGAATTTATAAAAAAACAACCGAATTTTTAGCGTTAATTACTTAAAAAATGTATCATACTTACTTATTATATAAAATAATATCGGGTTTCCACACTTTCTCCGCCGGTATTCTAACCACGTGAACTCCTCCAAAATGGCTGGCATTCCATTGCAGGGTATAATCTAACCACATCTACGCGTTGCATACAAACGTATATAAGTAAGAAGTCGTGTCGACCATATTTTATGGAAGGAAAATAATTACTTTACCTGATTTAACCAGCAATTTGTAGTTAGGATTTGATTCCTTTCGTCCTGGAAATTACCATTAAACGTTTAAGAATCGTAGTAATTTTTCGGGTAATTATAAATAATATGTAAGTTATATATATTTTCTCGACTCACCACATCGATAATTTGTGTTAAAGCCAGACCGAACGTCACATTAACTGGATCTGTTGCATTTTGAGAAGGACGGACAGATTTATCGTAAGTTGATAGCAAATATTGAACCAATCTGTATTCGTTCTCGTCGGCAGAAGAAAGAAAAACTGCGAAAAATAATATGCATTTACGAATAAACATGGTAATTATAGAATAAATTATAAAAAGAAGAAAATAAAATGATTTGAGATAATTTTTTTATGTTATTTCTTTTTAATACGTTGGGTATTTAGGTCAGCGATTGATTTCCGACTGGGCATTTTCGACTGGAAGATAAAGATTTATTCCGTCTAAATTTCTCTTCTTCTCTTTTAAAGCATATTATTGGTTCTAAACGAGAATGAAAGTATTTCTATCAGAAAAAAATCTGTAGAACAAACAAGTACGATACTTGATAAGAACAGATGGCGGAAAGACTTTGACAGAAAGAGTGAGAGATCGAAAGTGAGTTGTGATAAATTGTGAGAATAAAAAGAAAAGAAAAAGAGAAAAAAGAAAAGAAAAAAAAACTAAAAATCAGAAGGGTAGATAAAACAGCTTTGTTTTTTCTGCTCGGTAGAAATGTTTTTGCATTAGATCCATCTGTGGCCATGTCGAAGTTCAAGGACTGTTAAACAATAATTCTGTAGCAGTCCTTATTGCTGATGAGGCACTTTCTTTTCTGACGTCGCTTTTCCACCCCGAAGCCAAAGATTTTTCTCTTCTCTAACAGAATTTTTAGATTCGAATTTTTCTTTTTAAAGTAAAGTAATTAGTAGGGAAAAAAAATATATATATATATATATATATATATAGAGGATCTTACTATTCAGAACAAATACGGTGAATATTTCTAATAACATTTTGTTACTGGAACAATTCTTGAAATCAACCTGAAAAATAAAGAAAAAAAATATCCATTAAAATTTGAAAAAGGAAACTAGAAATATTTATTGAGTAAGAGAGATAGAATCTTTGATTTGATTTCGAAAATCAGAAAATGTCTCCGATAGACAGACGATGACGGAGTAATGAAAAGGTGTAGTTGACGTTTCGAGCATTAGCCGTATGCTTCGATAAACTTGCAGAACTAGGAGTGTAGAAGCGAGGAAGATGCTCGATGAAGCGTGTTCCAACTGACCAAGAACTCGACTTTTGGTTTTCAATTATTGGCTCTTTTTTTTTATTATCATTTGTCTTTTTAGAACGTCGATATTTTGTCATCGAACTTCTCGCAGTTTTTGTTTTCTTTAATACAAAAAAATTATAGCAACGAGTTGCTGAACTTTCCCCGCAACATTTAAACAGCATGCGTGGTGCCATCTGTTATGATATTTTATTAAAAACTTTTTATATTTTTAATTATTATAGAATGACAAAATGCTTAATTTTGGTGGGTTTTACAAAAAACAAAACAAAAAAAATTGTAAATGCTAATAACGAGTAAAATCGTCATTAAGTCCGACCCTACTGAAGATACACACGACCTCCTTTATCTCCCACCTCATTGACTTTTAATCACTAAAATTTAATAGCATCACTCCCCCTAATGCACAAACTTCCCTGCAAAATTTCAGAAATTTTCCACAAAAAGTACAGGAATTATTAAGCTTTAACGAGGGTGAACAATATCGTGTCCCACACATACTAGCTTACATACATAGGCCTACAGAAAAAAACTTCCAATTTTTTTTTTTTTTTCATTTCTAGACATTTCAAGGTCCCTGAGCCCAAAAATGTAAAAATCTTAGGTGGGTCATTTTTCTTTTCTTCTGTTATATATAACAGAGCCTAGAAAGTAAAATTCTACCGAAATTCGCTCGTATAATGCGCACACTTTTGGAAATCAAAAATAATGCCAAAATAGTTTCATATTCACCAAACAATAATTCTAAAACTAAGCAGCATAAAGTGTACGATGTGTACAAGGGTTTGAAGTTCAGATTTGCTTGATTAAAAGTGATCTTCATTCGACTATAAAAGAGCATCGTCAGCTGAGATTTAATGTCAACATTCATTATTCGAAAAGACACAAAAGTTATTTCTGTGCTAACGGTCACCTTGATCAACGTCATTAATTCCTTTAAATAAGATTTGCAAATTAGCATCTCTTCAAATGTCATCACGAGAAGAAGGACATTTTTATGTTTAAAGTTTTCTCACGTGAATGTTCCCTCTCCTATTGAAATTGTGTGATAATGAACACGGTAAACAGGACCTGATAACGTTATACATAAAATTACTTAAATCAAACGTTACTATCAATATAAAAAATTTAATATAATTTTAATCGATGATAAGTCTAATTGTTTTTGTGATTATATACAAAATTACCTGAATTATCTACGAATAAATTATTCTAGAATATAATTTAAATTATAGTCATATAAAAAACGAGTTTGTAGTAAGTATTTATGTAAAAATTAGTGTAGAAATGTCTACGAACTCGCGAGTTGAATAGGTCGAAAGGAAATTAATTTAGCTGTCGAGTGTCAGATAAATCATTACAATACAAAGTCGAGATTTTAAATGAAGTAATAAAAGATGCCGTTCAACAATAAAAACGTAACAATGAATTATACGAAAGATAAATGACTGCATTGTTACGTAATATTCGAAAAAAATCATTTCAAACGATCAATTGTCTCAAACAAATTAATTAAATATAAAACGTGAAAATCTCTTTCTTAAAGTAAACATAGTAATAAAACGTAAAATATTCCAAGTAGAAGAAAATTGATTAATCAATAAAAAAAAATTTAGAAGTCATTTTTTAAAAGAAACTTTAAGCTTCTGTTTAATAGTTCCGCTGGAAGATTATAATTTATATTTATATTTTAGTAAACTATTTACTAAAAATAATAATTTTCTTAGAAAATTTACGAAAATAAATAATGAAAGATGTTTAAATATTTTGGAATTATTCATCTAAAGACATTTTCCAGTTACTTGGGAGTAACTTGAAATCTGTCTATTCGAGACTTTACCTGCGAATAGAATATAATAAAATTAAAAATTAAAATTAATTTCTAATTAACAAAAATTATTTTATTTTAAAGAACTTATAATAAGTCTCTTTTAAATAGTTTCTTCTACCAATTTGGACCATTAAATGTTCGAGTTGGCAGAGAATATTAAGGGTTTTTCACCTTTTTTTTCGAAGGGTATTATATCAATGTTGACCGTCGAGGATATCGAATGTGACGTGTCCAGTCAGTGTCTCGAGTCCAACATTCTTATATTGGATTATGTAGTAACGAATGCGATTGCCGTGAGCATTGTCCATTGAAGTTTGCAATCGATTTTCTACTCATTTTTACTTTGTACTTTACGCTTATTTGTACGTTTTTATACGTTATCTATATACTTTGTATTTATAGGTATTAAACATCTTAAAGTGTCTAGAGTCTAGACCAGTAGTTCTCAAACTGTTTGCTTATAATGCCCATGGGAGGTCGCGATGCCCTTTCAAGGGAGGCGCGAAGTGATCAATATTATTGTTTATTTTTGAGTATGACAACCGAACGTACTCGATATTCTATTACTAGTTTATCACTCTAAAATATAAAATTTAAAATAGAATTTTTTTATTCTACACGTTTTATTTAGCAGTAAGTATCTTTAAGTGGTATTTTATGTTTGTTTTTTACAAAACAAAAGAATAATCTCTTTAGAAAATTTGGAAATTACTAACATACACTGATAGATAATGCATAAAATAATTTGGTTTTTGTATAAAATATAAAATTCTACTTTAAATTTTATATTTCTGTTCATTAATTTGTTTGCAACGTGTTTAAAATTCGTGAATAATTCGTGAAAGAAGCAAACCTTGATATAATTCTATAAACTTTTTAAAAATTACTGCATAAAAATCGTTAAAATATTTTAAACAACTCAAAAATATTCCTACAGGTAATAAATTAATTAAAAAGTTTGCACTTATCCGTTTGCTATAAGGCTCAATAAATTGTTCTAATTTTACTTGTTAACCAAGCACAAAAATTCTACAAATCGTTTGACTATTGTAAAAAAAAGAAGAAGAAAAGGAACAATTGACGATAACGAATAATAATTGTGGAAACGAACAATTCCTAAAACACACCCGATATTCAAAATCGAAGTATTGTCGTAGCACTCGTCTTTCCAGATTTTTAAGTGGGCCGAATTGCTTACGTCCGGAATCTTTGTTGCCATGGAGATATCAATAGAATGGAAACGGGTGTTCGGCACGTCCCGACCACATCCAGATAAGTTTCTCTCGATTGATGAATTAAGAAGATTTCGCTGTAACAGCGAAATCAAGGTCGAGTGCAATTAAGATTTTATATCGAGAGAAGTTATCGAATGAAAGGAACAAAGACGATCTCTCGTTTCGATTCGTTTCTTTTTCCCCTCCTCTCAACTAATCGGTTTATCCATCCACAAAGAGAACTATATTAAGAGATTAAATCCGATTTGTGGATAACGAAATTTGAGTCATCAAATATAGAATAATAATAATTTCTCCTAATAATAAGCTAAAATTTGAATTGAATCTGATAATAAATTGACCTTTAAATTCATTTCTTTTTGTTTAAATTCTATCACACATCCGGTTAACTCCTAATTGAAATATAAATAAACACGCTATATATACATAAATACACCTTTATTATACACCCGAAAAATATTTTTCGAATAAATTCTTCATTTATTAATTAATAAATGAATTTTAAAAAATCGAAACGAATTCAATTTATTTATTTTTCTTATGGATTTTTATGCAAAATATAAGCAATTTATTTTTAAAAATTATATAAATTTCTAGCTAAAATTTAATGCCCGTTTGTCTGTTTGTTGTTATATTTCTCTCTGAATTAATACCACGATCGTTTTACTCTGGGGCACCCGAAATCGAATCTCGAAAAACCTCAAGAATTTTTCATTAAAAGAGGGTTTTTTTAATTAAAAGACCCTCTTAGCGCCTGGCAACAGGGCGGAAAGAGTAAAAACAATCCCTAATCGTTTAATAAAACTTTTACTTATTTTATTAAAAAGATGTATATTATAACAATAATTAACAAAGTTTTTCTTACAATATATACTTTACAATTCAGATAAGAAAGGAAAAATTTGAAATGATGTACTGTACAGTACGTACTGTACATAAGCCAATTGTTAGTTCGATACTACGCCATAAATATTCGATACAACGAATTCAACGATAATCAACATTTCGATATAACGCCATAAATTTTTACGTTATCTTTTGTTATGTTATGTTAATACAGCAGAATCGATTATCATATTAAAAATCATACAAATTACACACAATTCATGTGTATTAACTTAAATATTTTTTGTATAAAGGAACAAGAATAAGAAATATTGTTAAAATAAGTTAATTTTATCATAGTATCATTCGCTCTTATTACAGATATTGAGTTATTTATTTTGGTTTTTTTAGAATGAAAGAAATTGGAAACGATAAAAATTGTATTTATATTTTCTAATTTATAAACTTTTTTTTACTCTAGAAAAATATTTGATTATATAAAGTCTACTTTTAGATATCAAAGGTTCAATCTTTGACAAAAAAAGAAGGGATTTATTTGGAAAAACTAAAGTTTTGCCATTCAAATAAATGATTAAAATAATTGTTCGATAGTTGTTTATTATAAAAAATAAATATGAATATTTTTTAAAAATTTGATAAATTTATGAAAATTAACTTTAGTAAAATCAGGTTTTTGCTAGTGGAAGGAGCACAAGTTGCTTGAACAAAATTTAATTTTAAAAAAATATATAAATTTCTACGATATTCGAAGAAAATACGAAGTGAAACCTCCACTAACGGACACTTTTACAAACTCCTGACCCTTCAAACAGAACATCCATTATATTTACCTCTAAATAGCGGACAAGCTTCTCTGTCCCGACGGTATTCGCTATTCGGAGGTTATACTGTATTTTTAAAAATTTAAATGATTTTCGACAATTAGTAATTATTACGCCGCGTATCACAGTAGACAAACAGACTAAATAGTGTAATTTGTATAGAGATTTTCTAATTTCGTCGTGTATTTAGCGACGACCGATGTGCATTAAAGCGTATCAAAAATTAATAACTGGAAATAGAATTAAATAGCATTCTCGATGTCTCTATTACATTGTATTCGAGAGTCACGCAACCGAACAATTTCTAACTCGATCAAACTGACAGAGGACAAATCGCGAATTTATTCGCTTCTCGTAACTTAAATAGCAAACCGAAAATTGCCATCCATACATTATTGATGAAATGTAAAGAAGAATTTCGTAATAGCTTACCGAGACTTTTAATTATGAAGCCTAAACACTGTTATATTTTATAATATACTATAAATGTTTAATAATAAGCCTTTAACGTTTCCATGTATAAATTGATTCAAAATGCTTTCATCGAAAAGTTTTCCAACTAAATACATTATAAACTGCATAAACTAACCAAAATGTATTCTAAGTGAAGTTTCATGGCCTACCTTTTAGTACAGTTTATCAATTATATAATTCTTCTATAAATGACTCAAAACATGAAACTACTATAGAAAAGAACTTATTTTTTCAGAGTTATGAATTATTACATAATAGACTATAACTCTACTCAAAGTTTCGGCCATAAACTCATTTAAAATTAGAAGAAATTATTCATTCGAAGGTAAAATCGAACGTTCGAAACGTAACGTCCCATGCAAATAGTGCATATTTTTAGTGTGCTAAGCGCAACCGTTATCGATACGTAGGGAAAAAAAAATGTGCCGGGCGTATTTCATGAATAGCATATCGGAGGTCGCCGTCTGGCATTTTATTTCTCGTCACGTGATAAGTAAAAGAAATAAAAGAAGAAGTCTTTTATTGTTTCGGTCCCGGTCGTAAATCACGGACTATTGGATCGACGCGAAGGACTCGTATTACACATTCGAAGCTAAAGAGCATGCGCTATAAAACGACAATGCAAACATCCCAACGAATGTTACTCTAGGTTATTGCCGTTTACATTGCCTCATTTGTAATTCCCTCTTCTTATGACAGACTTTTTAAGCAATATTTGTACCGGGCAACTTTTGTAAATGCCTGGTTTGAGAGTCGACTTAATTACATTATTAACAAGAAATTTGATTCCGGTGCCAATTTAACACGCTCCAAACTGTCAAAAATTCGAGTAAAAACACGAAATAAAATGGTTTTTTTTAATCACTTTTATTCGTTTTTGTAATTATCTACGAAAAGTTTCAAAATATAATTTATTTATTTAAAAAAAATTTGTTAATCTTAGTTTCGACATTATTTACAATATGTTCGATTCAAATTTAATGTGTCGTCATTTGTAAAAGTTTGCAGAAAGTCGGCGCCGATTCTACATAAACCTGTCCTGTAAGAGAGACCAGTTTAGTTAAAAGCACGATTTTTATTCTATGCAACTTAGGTCAATTGCTTTGTTTTGATAAAAACCTCGAGAAGAATTTTAAATATTTCACCAGTAAAAATTATCATCATCTCATCTAAAAATAGAATTTTTATCATTATAAAATTTCTGTAACTAAAAATATCAATAGTTATTGGCTATATATATATATAAATTATTTTTCGAAAATTATTATAGTTAATTTATAAATCAGTAGGCATTTATACTTTCCCGTCATTCTTTGTTTTTATCCCTAATAATTGCCACCATTACTTCAGATTGGTTCGGGAGTTATTAAAGAACGGAAGCCGTATCTTCCGTTCCAATAGTTTGATTTTCCTGAAAATTTCTAGTAACATGTCTCCCTAATGCACAAACTACCCTGTAAAATTTCAAAAATTTTCGACAGAAAACTCCGGAGTTATTAAGCTTCAAAGTGAATAAAAAAAGCGTGTCCCCCACACACTAATATCTATAAGATACATACAGAAAAACCCAATTTTTTACACATCTCGACGTTTCAAGGTTTCCTAAGTCCAAAAATGTAAAAATCTTGGAGGGGGGAAGTTATTTTTTTGACCGATCGCCATACTTTCCCTCTGTTATGTAACATCCGGGAAGGTGGAATGTTTCAAAAATGCCGATTAGTCTTTGAGTAGAATTAAATAAATTTGATTAATTATCAATTGATAAGCTATACTTAAACCGAAATTATTGCTTAAAAAGTCTCAAATTTCGTCGTCGACATTTATAGATCGAGAATATTATCAATATTCTTTCTTATCTTGTTTTGGCAGATCTCTTTATACCAAATCGAGCTTAATGTGTCCCGAAAAGATAAAATTGTTAGAAAAGAACCGAATTATAAAACGTTGACTCGGTAAAGAATAAATCCTCGTTTTTTTAAACATAAAATAAACATTACGACTATGGAGCGATAAAAGTCAACATGTAAGAAAGATATAAAATTTCGCTTCATAATTATTGCATCAAACAATCGAACATCCCGAAGATACGAAACTCAAATTAATTATAGCGTTATAATTTATTTTTTAAGCTAAATATTAGGCATATAACTTATTAAATTCAATATTTGTGTTAGTTATACCAGCGCAGTAACAGATATACTAACGTATATCTGACGGTCTATAACGTGAGTTTATGATAATGTGTAAAACGAAAGAACCGTTCGAAGGTTGTCATCGAGGGTGGTCATTATTAAGACGAACAACCAGCATTTAGGTAAGCGGATAAGGGGAGGAAACTCTACAATTTTAATCGATATCGAATTATCGAAGCAGTTACATTTCGTTAAACAAAAAATTTATACTGGAAACGACAAAAGAATCTTTATTTTATCGTTCTCAGTTAAGATTCGGCGAAAGTCAGGTACAAACCGAGTCGTTTCTGATCGATGGCCATTCCGTTAAGTGATGGAAGAGAGAGGAACGATAGCCCGACTAATGGACTCGGGGTGGAGAAGTAGTAGCCTCCCGAAATGAGGTCAGATTTCGTGCGAATCTGACAACTATCGAGTTTCATCCAACCTCTTTAACTGCTACTAATAGCCCGAGTGTGGCTGCAAATAGTCAATTAAGTTCCGGAATAAACTAAAAAAAAATAACAATACCCGCCGATGATTAGGTGTTAACTCGAATAATTAATTTCGTATCCACGTTTTCCGAGTGACACCTTTGTCATTCTAGAGCAGAGGTTCTTCCAAGTCCATGGACTTAGAAGAACCCCTGCATTTAAAATATAGGAAACTTGATTTTTACCTTTCCAAACCCACGGAGCCCCTAAGAAATCCATGGGCTTGGAAGGGTAAAAATCAACTTCAAGTTTCATATATTTTAAATGTAGCCCTATTGTATTGTTAATTGTTGTGTTAAGAAAGAAGCAGATATAGTAATATCACATGCTATTTCAATAAATATATTTCTATATAATTGGTTTCTTTTGTAATTTTATTTTATGCATTTAAAACATTATTCAGATAAAGAGATTCATGACTCACCTGACTGGAAAAGGGGTCCAAGGATCACAAAAGGTTAAGAAGCCCTGTTCTAGGGAAATCAAACTCGATTAAATACGCAAACTGTAAAATAATTCGAGTAACCTATATTTTCCTTTTATTCTTATATAATACTTATATATTTAAAGATCTTCGCAATATGTAATAAAATTATTATTTTTAAAAAATTTATATTTACGTTCCGGTATAGAAAAATATTGTATTTGCCGAGTGGCACAATAATTTATGAGTATCTACCGGATTGCGCATATACATGCATCACCGCGTAATGTCCAAATAAATCATAGTAAATATTTGTAAGAAATAGAATAGTGCATATGGAATAATTATGATAAAATAAACCAAAAATAGATAGCAATAAAGTGATAATTCACCTGTATAAAAAATATTTTTCGATAGGTATAATAAAACTGCGCGACCGTAAAAAATTATTATTATTTAATAATACCTTCGGGTATAATATTCACGCTTATTTTATTTTATTTATATTTTAAGCTTACGGCTGTCGTTTTTATTAAATTTATAGAGAGATATTTATAAAAATATTTTATTTTTAAAAATAATTCAATGAAAACCATATTTTCCGGCGTATAATGCGCACTTTTTCCCCTAAAAATACTGTCTGAAAATGGGGTTTATTTAGAAAAATGTGTAGTAAGTACTATAAAACGGCAATTTTTTCACAATTTTTTCTCAAAAATTACCCGGTAATTTTGGTAATATTGGTTATCCATAATTAAACGAAGATATGGGTAGGGAAAAAACATGTCAAAGAATATTACTAACAGGCAATTAACTATAAATTCGTCAATGCTTAATAAATTTGTATTTTCTAATAATAATAACGTAATAGGCAGTCGATTGAACGACGAATTACGTACGATATTAATCTAGTATCAATGGGTAATGTCTAAAACGATTCTATAACAGGGAGGAACAATGAGGAGAGATCGAACAGAAATCGTGCTTCACTGGTTATTTTCTATTGTTGTCAACTCAATTTTATTCGGCTTTGTTCGGCTTTTATAGAACGACTTATTGTTAGAATGTAGCGGCAAGGAGTCTGTTTGCAAACGAATAATCTATAGTCATTGTTCGACTAATCGCTACTTTAAGGTAATTACGGAATCTACTATTGTTTCGTCATTACGTAACCGCGAATAAAATACTTATAATGTCATGTATTTTATCAAAAAAAAAAAAATGCAATTATTTTTGACTCGTACACTTTACGCCATTCAAAAATTTTATTAAAGGTTAAACGAATTAGTTATTTATTGATTTTTCGGTCAAACTATTTAAATAAAGCATCACTCGTCGGTATTTTCTCGGGTGTAAGCTATCGATTCTTCATTAATATTTGTAATTTGCCGATTTACGATAAGGATCTTCTGTAATACACAATAGTGGGACTTAAATACAAAAATTTTCTATAGATAAATGAGAGTCATTAGAAAATTAATATAAGCTTTAGCAGGCCGAGAAATTTTTATATCTCTCGTTAAATATCTAACGTGATGGCCAATTTACATAACGGCTTTTATTTGAAGTGGCTAAAATGAAAATTTTCCTTCTGTCGCTCGCTCCATCCCCCCATTTACACGCGGAATTGTTTGCCGAAAAACAAAACAAACACGTAATTGCTAGAAATTAAAATAATTCGTGAAGAATTACTCAAGTTTTGAATTTTACCAAAGATTACTGTAAATGTCTAAGCAGGCAAAGAGAGATATTGAATCTAAAATCTCCTCTCGTACGGCTTATTAATGAATGCGCTTGTTGTACAAACAGCGAAAGTACTTTGTAGAATTTTTTAAATAAAATTGAATAATTAATATAAGTAGCAGTTCCTGATAATTTGTCATTCCATCTTATCTATTTTTATTATCTGATATATAAAGATTAAATTTAAAAAACGTAAACGATTTTGTCTATTTCTGAATTATTATAAATAAACGTTTTGAACTTTATTAGTAAAAATGAACTATTTAATTATAGAAATGTTCTTAAAATTGCTTGTTCTGGATTTCGAAGGGTGTTAATGACTTCTCCACATACGTTTACACATACTAAAGAATATGAGGAAGTGACAAAGATGGGCTCAAATCCAAATAAGTCCTCGGCCAACATCACTCTGCCAAGGGTAGTAAAAAATTTTCGAGGATAAACTTTATTACTATTCTTCCTAAAATGGCATGTCGTAACCAGCAAACTGTGTTAAATGATCATTGAAAACAGTGATGACTCCGTAGTTGTCTATGTTTCCATTATCATCTAACTCCGAACAATGAGAGCAACATTATCAACTATACAGATTTTAGAGCTAATTTAGGATCAAAAATTAAAATAAAAAAAATAGAAAATAATGAAATCGATTTAACTAATTATAGTTTTAGATCATTTATATTAAATTATCTAAAACTGAATTAAAATAGAGTTTAAGAAGGTAGTCTACTTTCAATTAGAATGTACTGTACAATACGAGAGAAATCAATTCAACTATAGATTCGATAATCTATATTTTTAGTACATTTTATGAGAAGAAAGGATGAGTATTATCTAGATAAATATAAAATAAATTTATTATTGATAGATTGAACTCTTCTCATAGATTCGATTCTAATCTATTAAAAAAATAAGATTTCTATAGAAGAAAATTAAAAAATAACAATAATAACAAGGTAAAATTATTAAAAGTATTTGTAATTAGAAGATACATTAAAAAAAATTGCATCTTCTCATCATCATTTCAGCAATTTTTACACGTTTAAACGGGAAGAAGCTTAATAAAAAGTGTTCCTGTGACGTGAAAAGGACTTCAGAATTGTTTCTTTTTTATGCCTTTAAATTAATAAATCTATACAAATTGCACAATTTTTCCAATTTGTATAGATTTATTAATTTGTACAAATAAATTTTATTAATTTATTGTACAAAAAACTCACGAGAGATGATGTATCGACTCAGATATCAATATTTAATAGTACGTTTGCATATTTAATTACAATGTTGAGCTTTACACAAAATTACTTCTCTTAGATTTGAGTCGTGGTAAAATTATATAGTCTATATGTTTCATTTTGTATGTTTTTGTGCAGTTTTAAAGGAATTCTTAAAAGAGTTGACTTACGAAAATCTTTTGCTTTAACAGTTAAATTCTAATTATTCCAAGACTACCTTTTCAGGAGCAAAAAACTGTGAAAGATATTCCTTTAAGTCATCGATCTATTAGTGGCTTGCCCCTGTACATCATACTATTCCTTTAACAATAGAGTAGTGCCGGTCATCTAACACCTTTCAAGGAAAAATTTGTGAATTGAAATAGCATAACTTTCAATTTGCATTAGAAGTTTATATATAGTTAATCGGCGCTTCCTATCCCTAAAGTTTCCACATTTATATCGTCTTTTATTTAGCTAACTCCATTCTTGAGATTAAGGAAGGACACACAGACGGACGACGGTGAGAATTTATAGGTCTACAATTTTTTTCAAATTGCAACATAATCAAGTTAAAAATAAATTAGAGCAATATTTCGATTATGTAAATACGTTCAATTCATTTATCCTTTACAAATAAAAATATTTAAACTTATTAATATGAGATTAGCCAGGAAAATACGAACAAAAAAGCACGATTCTAATAAATGGCGAGACTATTCGATCGCAATAAAGATAATCTAGCAAACATCAGATTCATTTTCGTTACATAAGCACTAGCATGGTTATCGATACTCAATTAAGACGGTCTTATCCAATGAATACATACCTTTAAGAAGTCCTTCAGACTAACCGCATAAACTCGATTTAGTTTCATTATATATACAGGGGCATAGAAATCTTTTGGACCATCAGCTTCTACTTACGAGCGTATAAATTTGTTGATGCTGGAATAGAAATTCAGAACTCGTTTTGCCTAATTACTTTTTTTAAAAATCCAGTTAGCTAATTTCTGATTTAAGTAAATATTCTAATGAAATTTACAGATAATTTTCCAAATTATGAAAAAAATATATAAACATTATACGCTACAGACGCGGCCAACAGAGATATTTTATTCAATCGCTTCTACTTGGATCTGATTGCAATTGCCACGAATTTTGTGGTCATTATTGCAAATACGAGATTCAATTGAGTGCTTGTCCGACCGAGGGATCCAGAAAAACGGCCTTATTTATTTTACCTATTGGCTTATTGGCTTTGCAGTAGAACTCTGTTGAAACTCTATTCTAACGGCTCAACTTCTAATGAAGTAGAAAACTTTAAAAAGTTGAAAATATATTAAGAGAGCAAAAGAGGATGAGTTCATTACGATTTAGACGATTTTGATTATCATTTAATGCTTTTACATTCCTTAAAACTGTTCTAGAATAAATATTTAAATATATAAAACTCATCGGAGTATTTTATAATTATTTATTAAATACATTATTTTAGACTAATTCATTTATATTTTAAATAGGATTAAAATTCTAATTTTAGATCCCTTTCTTCTTGTGTTATGATAAACAAATAATACATAGTTTCTATTAATGAAGTTTCAAGTAGATATGTGAATAATGATTTTAAATTTTATTTTAATCTATTTAAATAAAATAATTTACTAAATTAAAATATAACAATTCAAAATTTTTCAAAACATAAATCATTATTAATGATGAATTAGTGCAATCTCTACGAAAAAATTAACTTAAACGGGGACAATTTATTGGATTTCTTCCATAGAAAACACTCAATACAATTAGCGATAAATAGTTTAATGTATTGAATTCGAGGATATAAAATAAAAATGAGTTTTATATCTTCCATTTATACATAAAATTAGGTAAAAAGAAATTAAAATTACTGCTAAATATTACTAGCCATATTGTCTGTTATAATATTTACATAAATTGTTGTAGAATACATATTATAATCGCTTAAATTTAAAAAAATGGTATAATATTATTAAGAGGAATAAAAATAAAGAAGCTTTGAAAGATAGATTTCATTAATAAACTATTAAATGATCATCTTTACATTTTGAAGTTGTAGAACTTATTCCTTACTTTTAAAATGTCTTACATCAACATAAATTAAATTCATAATACTTAATTAATTAATTACAAAAATGGTTTGTTTTAAGGGGTTCCTTCTGGTAGAAATGTCATAAATATTATTTAAAATAATAATAATAATAATTTTTTTCGAAGTTAACGATTAATTGAGTTTACGAATTTCTAGCAAGTTTTTTTATTTTTTTTATTTTTTTAATCACCGATATCGAAATTGCTTTCAAGCAATTAGCTGTGCTGACGTATTTCTTCCTGCTCGTTTAACTTGAAATTTATTATTAGAGTAGTTGTTCGAGATTTACGATATTGAAATATTGCAAATTAGCAAAAAAAAAAAAAATGTAACTAGACTTATTCTGGATGCAGAAATTTGAAATTCCTCTTAAAATATTTATGTAAATAAGCATTTAGAGGCTTGCCGCATATTTAAGTGTCACTTGTTTGACATCAAACAATAGATTCACTATCGATCTTCAAAGAGCTTATTAAACCATAAGGCAAAATTATATCCGCCTTATTATCGTAACTATGCAATTGTAACAGTCTAAATTGGAATGTGGAGTTAAACTGTACGAAGATATAAATAGATGAGGGTTTAATAAACATTTTTCGAAAATTTCTTACATCAGAAAAGTCATTAGAAAGACGAAAATTAAATATATAAAATGTTTATTTTGTTTTTCCTAAGTAAAATTTAAATTTAAAATAAACATAAAACAGTAAAAATGTGTTTTATTTGTCTTTTAAAATAATTCTAAAACTCATTAAAAACTGATACGTAAATCAAGTAGTGATTTTTTTTTATTATTATTAAATGAGGCTACTGTGATGATATGAAATCGATATTTTGTATAAATTATAAGTTTTATAAGTTAATAAAAGGAAAACACTTCCAAATAAATATAAACTTTGAGAAATAAATATAAAACGAATCGAAAGTCGTAATCTGTTGAGTTTTAATCAAAAATTAAGGGTTTTAATTCTTGCGTGTGACTTAGGCATGAATTTAGAGAATTATTTAAAAAATATTATACTTGAAGGACTGAATAAATATCAATTTATATTAACAAAAGTAAAAATACGTAGCTATTGGATAAATTCACTCAAAAAGTAAAGAATTTTTGCAAGAATTCACATCACAGCTAACTAAAAGACCTGAATAGTCTTTAAAAGAAAGATTAATCAATGTTCGTCTTGTTTTTATTATTTTTTAATGATCCTTTATATTTTCTATTGTAATAACTGGTAATATAATTTATAATTATCATTATTTTCTATAGTCGGTATGATTCTATAGTCGGTACGTAAATACCTAAACACACATAGACTACTATACTTTCACTACATTATTTCTTTAGGTATTGTATTATTCTCTCTTGTTCGTTTCTTTTTACAACATTGCGAGATCAATAAAACTAAAATATTCAATTTTATTACTTCGAATGCAGTTCGGTTAATGTTGAAAACCGAATAGCAAGAGTTACACGTCCCACTTTCTCGGACAGCGAAAACTTTCTCAGATTTTAGATGCTAAAGAAAATGTTAAGTTCTTTCAATCTCTATAATCCATAATTTAAAAGACCGAAATTACAAACCAGTAAATTGCATGAGATTTATCTAAATTTTTTGTGCTTATGTAACCAATAAAAAGAAGCAAAAAAGCTAATGAAAGAAATGTAATCAAAATATCGCTTTTTCTACATTCGATTAATGCTAACTTTATGAAAAAAATAATAAAAAATAAATTACACAAATTGTATTTTTTGCATTAATAAAAATATAACACAAAATGAATAAATATGCAAAAAACTCCATTACAGTAGAGCAAAAAATAATAAATAAGAATATTACTTCCTTCTCTAAGATTTAAGGATTAAATTTAAGATAACTTTAAGGATCGTGAGAATGATAATAGAGCAATTAAAATTATTTTCCAAAAAAAATAAATAAAATAATGCTTAAAACTATTTAAAATCTTTAATTAAAAAGAATTATTTTACTTTTTACTTACAGAATTTTAAAAAAATGATTGAAAAAACATAAAAAAATAATGTTTTAACGCTTTACAACAGACTTTAGTAACTAGAAAAACGCTTTTAGAAGTTTTACATCATGTAAAAAATGTTATATAAGTCTATTATTATAATGCATAAAATAAATTATTATTAAAGTGATTTTTAAGTCATAATTTTTATTTTTTAAAAATTATTTAAAATATTAAAAATGTTATATTGCTAATGGAAACTATCGGAAAAAAATTTAATTTTAAATTTCCCATTAGAAATTGGCTAAACAATGTTAAAAAAAAAAAAGAGAGATATTTATTGATTTTGCAAAGTAAGTTTTCACTTACAAAAGGTCATCTTTAATTATAAGGAAAACTAATCGTAATGTCACCTTTTTATAATTTCTTCTCATCATTTTAATTATTATTGAATTTCCAATTACTAAATTTATTCTTTAATAGCGATTAATTTGTTAATGTTACAAATATAGAACGCATAGTTCTTTAATACGCTTCGTTATGAATATACTTTAGCAAGAAAATATTTGTTTACAGAAATATTTTTTGATGGAATTATTAATACGTTGAAAATTAATGGAAAAATGTTGAATAGAAATAAAATCCGTATAAAAATATAGTAAAGAGAATGGTCTATTTCTTGAATTGCCGATAGAATGGCGTTTTCTGCTGGATTGTAATTGTAAGAAATTGAAGAAAGAAAGGGAAACGATTGCAATATACAGACTGTTGTATATAGATAGGGGAGGACGAAATGCAACAATCAATTTATTTTCTGTAAGGATTTGCAATGTCCTATCGGTTTCTATCTTCGAATCACGCAACAAAATACAATAAAAAGCACTGCAATAATAAAAATATTCTACTTATTTAGCTTTATCTAAAGACTAATAACATACAAAAGTTACATTAACGAAATGAAAAGATGCGAAGAAGAAAATCATCACTGAAATATTTTCTTTCTTTTTTTGTAAATACGATAATATTACCGTTCGTAAGTCTTTGGAAGGACAGTTTCAAATTTGTTATAAAGAATCGCTCATTATAATATTGTAGAACAGATACTGATCGAACTGTATATCATCTAGATCAGTTTTCATCATATTTAAAATAATACACCAATATATATATATATTGCATTCAAAAAAGGCATTAAATAATGAAGAAAAGTGTGCACCAATCAAGTATTAAAATCAAACCCTTAGAATTTAAAACATTTAAAAAGAAATTACAGTAGAGCATCGATTATCCGACCCACGATTAACCGATTTATCGGTTAACCGACCGCGTTCTAGTCGGCAAATTCAAATGTCCGCTAGTGATGTGGCGCTACAATATTTGGTTATGTCTTAGCTACTTTAATATTATTTTTGTTAAATTTTTGCATGTTTTAGCTGGCAGCACTGGCTCGACCATGAAAGGGAGGCTAGTATTTAAACCAGGTCTAATATACTATACTATACTAATAATGTATTTTTTCATACTTTTCGGTTATCCGACCAACCCCAGTCCCCAATTAAGTTGGATAATCGATGCTCTACTGTATTTAAATAATGAATTTTGAATCCCTCTTCAGATATTTTATATCCGAATGTTTATAAAATAAATTTTTAAACTCGAATTTTATTAAATTGTAAGACGTGCGTAACGATTTTTTCCTTAGAAATATTATTAAATAATACATAATTTTTATTTAAATTTTTAGAATAATCGATTTGCGCAAAGTAATAGAATCATTTTCCATGGCATTTGTCACGAAACTGGCCAGCATCGATAGAAAATATGCCTTTTGGGATGATAGAACGTTGCGAGATTCGACGCCCGTCGGTACAACATAACGGTAAACGATGTTGTCGAAAGGAGATTAATGACGTCGGTGGCTTCTATTGTAGTTGGTCACCTTTCGTTTGGCACCGCGACCAAGACAAACATATTTCAGTCGGTTGATCGTAATCAATTCGCTGCCGAAAGGGGAGTAGTTCTTCAACTTGATCTCATTCTGCCACCAAATGGGACCAAAGTTATGAATTCTTCCAAATCTTTCTCGCTTTCGACTATGAACTGATTTCCTGTCTCGTGATTGATTCTATAGACTTCGTATCACTTATAGATAAATCGATCCACACTAAGCTAACGTTTAACGCTGTATAACTTAATTCGAAATTTTCCACATAACTTTTTATTAGAAACTATGATAAATTTAAAAATAAGTAATAGATAATACAGTCATGATTCTGAGAATCCATCAGTTTTTATTCGTGTTTATGTGATAATTAATATCAGATTTAACTGTGAATACGTATAAAATTATTATTTATAGCCCTTACTAATTATTTTACAATGAAATCATTTGTCCCTACTAATCTATAATAAGAATATGCACTGTACTTCTAAATGGAAATAAAGCCATTACTAAAGTTTAAACTTATTTTTATGGAGAAAATATACAGTTTTTAATAGAAATTTGAATAACATTTAAATCTATCGGGGAAAAAAATCTGATATAAAAGTGAATAAATTATTTGTTTGGACGAAACTAAGCATTATCAATTTGCTATTATGGACCAATCGGTTGTAAATCTAAACGTCGCTAAGTTAATTTCTATCGATTTTGCTTCGAGAAAAATTACTAAGCCTTTGACTGATTTAGAAAATGTTACGATCAAAAAATAGTTTGTTCCTCGATTGATCGAGCAACAATGATGCCAAGGAATGTTATCACAAATAATGAAATTACAGTCGAATCGGATAGTTCGAATCGTCTAGACTTGTATGTAGCATTACTCTCTCTCAATTCACTTTTTATTAATCAACTTGTGTTGTTTAAACTCTAAAATTGTAATTTAAACATTCATATTTACAATTTTTATTATTTACTTTTTCATTTTCTTTATTTTCATTACGTTAAATCAGCTTTCCTTAGCTTAAATTTAAACTTTAAGCAAATAATTATATAGAGAGACTAAAACTATTATTATTATTATTTATATTTTAATAAATTCAAAATGTATAATATAAAAAAAAATATCCATCTTAAATAAATCTTAACTAGCTTTGAATCTCTATAAAAATATTAAATTTTATGTTGTTTTTAATTAAATAATGTTTTGTCTATTAGTATTTAACTATAAAAACTTGCCATTTGTTTGTATCCGAAATTGACACTAAATCGAATATGACGCTAAACTGAAGTATTGTACCTCAAACAATAAGAATTATATATATTCATTTGTAATGCTGAATAGTAAATTTAGTAATTCACAGATAATGAAAGATTCTCTAACATGAAGATCTATCTATTCAGAGTATTCTTTTGAAACTTTAAAAAGAGGATAGTACTATTTACGAGAGCGTTATATCGAGTGTGGTCTATAATGGATATGAAACATTTATAATAAATTTATGCATTTAAATAACAGTTATACTGCATGAATAATTGTATAAATTTCTCTCATACCCTTATACACTAAAGGAGGAAGCTGGGTTCGAATTCCAATAATATTCATTCTTTCTTACCTCTATGTCTTTAACTGTTTTACTTTTTGTTTCTATACTGTCTACTTGGACCTTGTTTATTAATAGGACTGGTATCTTCATGTCCGAAAACACACAAAAAAAGAGTGTACAGATGAAAATAAAGAAAACATTTTGGCTTTTGACTAAGATCTCCTCTCTAGGCTAATCAGAAACTACACCAGTATAATAAGTCCTATTAATAAACAAGGTTCAAGTAGACAATATAGAAGCAAAAAAGTCTAAGAATTATTTGTATGGTCAAAATTATTAAGTGAATTAATCCTTGGAATTTACAATTCATGTCCAATAATATTCTTTTGTGTCAGAGATCTGAACCCTTGATTTTCAATGCGATAAACCGCTAAAGTGCTTAATATTACTTTTGTTTATTTGTTGATTATGCCATTTTATTATTTTTTATGAGATGGATTTCGGCACAAATTGCATAAAGATCGTAGAGATATTTAAGTTAAATAGCTAATCCGAAATCAATAAATACTTTTTCAAAGTCAATATTTGATATATTCGACGACGTCTAAGCCAGATGTTTTTCAAATAAGACTCCGAGTAAAATATTTGTTAAAATTTCTAAGAATAGCTAAAACTACAAATTCGGAGATTTTATTTTTATTATCGCGGATCCATCAATCACAAATACCTAAATTTTACTAAATTGTTTTGTTTTCTTTATGTTTTTGTGTATATGAACGTTTAAAAAATTTCATAACTTTTCATTTAATAATTGCTTTAAAATGCAGTCAATGGCGCATTACAGCTTCATGGGCCCAAGCAAATTTGAATTGGGGAGCCCCATGTACTGTACAATACAGTACAGTACAGTGTTGAGACATTTCAGACAGTTTTCTTTGCAGGAAGATTTTGGGGAAATATTTTCTTTATTGGCGGGGTTCTTTATTGGTATTTCCCCACCAATAAGGGGAATATTTCCCCTTATTGGTGGGGCCCCAGGGAATTACCCTATTTTGACCATAGGATAACGCGTACTGAATACAGTATTATCATACGCTACTAACTTGTAAGTGTATATAAATTTATACACGATCTTTCTAAAGATAGCAATTCAAACTAAAAGCAAAATTCTATACATAAATTACTTTTGAATACTTTTTTCGTAAGTTTAACAGCGATCATTAAAAAAAAAACTTTGAAGAGACTTTGAAGATTAAAAGTAACCTAATTGGCATGATATTTAAAAAAGAAATGAATTTTTTAGTTAACATAATCGATGAAATTGCGAAAATATTAAAGATTTTTTCCAAAAAAAAGAAAAATATCTTAGAAAAATAAATAAATAAGGACTTAAAGCGTTTTCTTTTGAGATAATCTAGCGAAAGATACGGCTTAAAACAATGTTAAATGACAGATTTTATTCTATAGAGCATTCTTTTAACAATTCTTTAAAATATATCTCATATTTTTAAACATATTTGAATGTCGTAAACATCCATTTCAAATATCAAGAAGATAAAACTATTATAATAAAGTTTCATTCAATCACTAAGTAAATGGAGCGAATAATTCTTTTAAATCATATCTTCCCGAGCTACATTGAAACATAGAAAAATAATATGTTTTAGTATAAAATGTACAATATTATACGTCCGAATTTAAACTATATTTTAATTATTTTTCTCAAATATTATTTCACGATACGGAAACTTAGTACAATTGAAAAATATTAATATTCAGATAAATAAAAGGTTAATTGAATATTCACTTATCAATATTTTTCACATAGAAATAATATAAAAATAATTTATTCTTCCTTACGTATTATTACATTTCATTTTTAATTCAGAATTAAGAATAAAAAATGTTTTTATTAATATTTATAGCATTTATTTTACGTGACTAAGCTATATTTGTAAACGAAACTTTTAAAAATTATAAAATAAATGTTTAGTATAAGAAATGACAAATAATTATTACAGTTTATCAATTTTAGAACATAGAATAATTATTTGTAAAACAGATCACCTTCTGTGATTTAATATTTTAAACATACTTGAACTTGATCATGTATAAAATACACATATGTATGGCACTTCGTGACTATTGAATCATGCTGTACAACGGTACAAAATAAACTTGGATGCATTTCGGGATTTTATCCCCTCCACACGTACCGTCTTTATATGAAACTATATAGGAATAGTACGTATAGTTGGTCGAGAAGGAGATAAAAATCTCGAAATGCAACCCAAATTCATGTTGTACAGTAAGATACAATGGAGTCACGAAGTGCTTCTACGTCTGGTGGCTAACTTAAACTTTAAGTATCGAATGATTATACTTAAATTTTAAATTAATAAGTTCAACTTCTCTTAAGATATTTTAAGTCAATAGTCGATTATTATTGCAAATCTATTCACTCTATTGAATTGTTTACTGTGGATTTAAATTAATAAAGTTTACATTATTATTATTATTATTATTTAACGTTTTCTTAAATTTCCTTCTTTCACAATTTTAAAAGTTTTAATATTAGATTTAAATTATAATATGCTCTACTATAAAGTTTGTAAAAGTTTAAAGATTTTTACTGTTAAAAATATATATATATATATATATATATATAAATGAGAATTAAAATATAATATTTTCTTATTTTTAATATAAGATTCTGATATTTAATAGCAAGCAAACAACTAATATTAACTTGCTTTTTCTGAAATATTTTAATTTCAGTAAGAGACAATATAACAATTCAACTGAAAGTATCAGTCTATTTTTCACAAAAAAAAAGATACATAAATAGCAAATTTCCCGATCTATTTGTCCGCTTACCCGTTGAATCAATAAAATTACTATCCAAATTTCTATAGTTACGAGTCAGTTACAAGTCATTAGTTTACAAGCGTTAAAAAACATGATATTAATTTAATTTACGAGATCGATATCCGGAAGAAAAGAAATGAAGATATCAAAATTATCTGTTCACTTTTTCTTTACTTATTTTTAATTATAATTAATTTATAAATTTTTAAACTTAATAACATAATTAATTTCTCGTCTCGAAATCTTTCTTCGTCTCATTATTTTAACAGAACGATAATGTTGATCAAGTTATTAATGTTTTAAATGTACAAATTTAAAATAAACTTTTTAATATTTAATTAAGATATTTTTCCATTTTTTACTTTAATTAAGATAATTAAACATTATTTTTTACACAAGTAGTTACTTAATTAATATATATATATTTATATTATTTAAAAAGATTTTTAACATAATAAGACGAGGTAGAAATGAAAATAGAAATCGTTCATATTAGATTAAGTGACAAGAAGTGTGTTCAAACTGGAGTTCAATCAATCTGTAGATCTTTCTCTACAGATTGCAATTAATTTATCTGGTTACACAACGAATAAAACGGATCTTTCATTACAAACGAAGCCCTTCTCGCTGTCTAAGCAAAAAGGAAAAGAAGAAATCCCTCTAACAATAATTTAAAATACTTTTGATGTGGAAAGAGATACGACGTTCTCTCATTCATAACATCTTCCATGATTTACGCATCGCATTATCTACACCATTGAACCAACGAAAAATTCCTATTAATTTCTTTCTCCTTGTCGTCTATAATTAAGTTTTTTTTTCTCCTGTTTTTCCCCCATAAGATTTGATTGCGTCGTCAAATATTTTTTCGAATTTTTACAGCTCCGTATTACATAATTTTCTAGTAAAACACCGCGCGTTTTATCCTTTAATTTATTATAAATCGGCTTATAACGCGCACTGTATTTAATTAGATTATTATGTTAAACTTGTCGTATTAAAGTATCAAATTTACCTGCCCGCAGTTTTATTAATTAAAGAAGTATCTAGGAAATTCGATAGCGTAAAAGTTTAGTAGTGACACGAAAGATTTTACGAATTACGAGCACCCGTTAACCGTAAACATGGTCTCTTGGCGTTAGTTACGCAACCCGCAAACCAAAATCGATTTTAATTAATTGGAGTTAAGCGTGGATAATAATTATCTAGAGGCGTATAGAAGCGGCGAAAGGCTATTAAAAGTGTAAAGAACTCACCTGACCAACCGGATCGGCGGGACCGAGTGTCAGGTACTCCCACTCCGGAATTTACCGCCATCTCCAATTAAGTCGGAGCGCCATCTGCACGAACGATCGGGAGTCAAAGAAGTGGAAGGAAGTAAGAAGAAAGGCGCTGAGTCGGCGGAGGTGAAATATGTCGTTGGCGCTTGGGGCGATTGAAGCGCTTCTACGCTCGATTAGGCATCGGAACTAGGCGGAAGGCAATTGGACGACGTCGTCACCACTCCGCGTCGCTACCGACAATTGACGGACCCGGAATTTAGGCCGACCGACTAAAGGATAATGGGTGACGGATTGGTCACACTAATCTCTTCCCACGCCGAATTCCTCGGATTTAAGCCATCGACATCAACTATCTAACAACTATTCGCCTCCCTACCACATTTATCGTCACTGCGCTCTTCTAAAAAAAACAAAACACCCCCCTTGACGCAGGTAACCTTTTCGTCTTTGCACCGAAAAAAACACGCGTATTTTTTGGAGGGTGGCTCTACAAAACGTCATACGAACCGTAATTACTCGGTACGAATAGCCAATTTCTGTTTAATCCGTCGTCCGGTTACTAAGTAGAAATGTGAAAGTAAGTATCGATCTCGCATTTCTTTTTTTGATCTCGACGAATGCCGATTCTAAAAAACAAAAAATATATGAAGAAATAACATTCTGCTCGGTTTCTGGGACACTTTTACTTTGTGTTTTTGAAAAATTAGAAGAAAATTAAAGCGAAATGTCTCCTTATCGACCATAAATACCACTAAGAAAAAGATAAATCAGAGATGATGCTAGAGGAAAAAAATAACAATCGACCTAATTAAAATGTACTCGCGAAGATACCGAAACGAGCGTGAACAAGTTCTATTTTTAAAATTAACTTTTCAGATAATTTTAGTTACATATTTAATAATCGAATTAAATGCGTTGAAACTTATCCAAAGAGAAGCGTGTGTACCGAGAGGGAACTTTTTAAATTAGATAAAAGATTTAAAAAATAGGAGCTAATTTTTTTTTTCTTTTCTCTTTTTGAAGCTCATTTTTGTCGATTGCCAAAGAGCGAAATCATCGAAGAGATAATGCATTTGATGGGGGTTTATCGATTGTCTTATAATATCTTTCTGGGATTTTCAATTTATTTTATTAACTTTGTATTTTCTTTGATTAAAATCGAGTGGTCGAAAGTATTTGGAAACTCGTACCCGATGTTGTAAACGTGGCTTCTGACGTTGCTCGACTTCTCTTAGGACGTTGAAATTCATTACAAATGATGATTTTATTTCGGTTGTTTTATTAATGAAATTCAAGCAATAAATGTTTTTTCGTTTTATGTAAATAAACGAGAGTTATGGTTAACGATCTACCATAAAATCTTTCCGTATTTCTTAATTAATATC
Organism: Centruroides vittatus; assembly: GCF_030686945.1. Taxonomy (NCBI): domain Eukaryota; kingdom Metazoa; phylum Arthropoda; class Arachnida; order Scorpiones; family Buthidae; genus Centruroides; species Centruroides vittatus. The sequence goes on along the minus strand of NW_027122650.1, from coordinate 807,877 downwards.
GTCTACCCGAAAGTTACTAATCGATAAATCTCATTTTGTGTATCAGTTTTTAAAATTTGAATACTCAAGACCGAAACGGTTTCTACAGTACAAATCTACAAAATATAAATTAATTCTAGTATCATTAATACGTGACTTGTCGCGGAGTTACATTCAAAGTTATCGTTTATATTTTAAGTTAATTTAAATCTAGTTTCGATAAACTGTAATATAACCTAAATTAATAATAATATTACATTAATTTTTTTCTGAATTGAATAGTTTATACTTAAAGTTAATAAGGGAGTAGGCCTACTTTTTAAAATTTTATTAAAATATTTCTCTTTATCAATAAATCTTGTGTTTGTTGTAATATAATTTTATTCAAAGTACGCTCTATTTTCTGCAAGTATGATATATCCATGTACTGTACTCTACCATATTCATCACTTCACATAAGACAACCCATAGATAGGCTATAACCCGTAGGAATATTTAGAAATAACTAAAATTTTTATTTCCTTTATTATATAATTTAGAATATTGCCTAAACAAAAATTTAGCATAAATTATAATATATTAATGGATAAATTTTAAAAAATTCATGAAAACAAACTCTCTAATATAGCCTAATGCCACACAAAACAAATACTGTATCTAAATAAAACTTTGCATATTTTAAATTCCATTGTTTCTATTCAGATTTTCATCATTAATTGCATGATATATTCCGTTTAAATTAAAATCTTTTAATTCGGTCAAATTATGAAATTGGTATCCTCCCGAGTATACTGATTTAGGGCATGCATCTCATATGATTTCCATTGGATTGAGATCTAAAGAATGAGATTGTTAATCACGAATAGGAAATCATTACAATATTATTATAGAAGTACTGTACAAACGAGAGCATTGTCTTGCTAAAATCACCGAAATGGCCATTTATTTTCTCAACAACTCTAATTTCAAGTATCTTTTTCTAACCAATAGCATTTATTTTATTAGTTATAAAAATAAGAATTATCTAACCATTCTATCCAAATTTTCTCCACGCAATGATTGAATCACACTTTGCTACCGTCTATAGAATATTTCTTCCTGTTTTTCAGACGTTTCCAATAATATTGTCAACGATTTGCTAGATCTAAACTAAATGATTTTCATTGTTGAATATAATAGTCTTTTATTTTCTCTTTATTCTATAGTTTATTTTAAAGATTTAACCGTTTATATAGCAATTCTTGATGAGGGTATTCTCTCTTACGTTACAATTCTATAATGTTCTAGATAATGCTAATAATTTTACGCAAAGATGTATTTTTTCTCCAAGATCTTCGATAATTGTCCATTTTACTGTAACAGTATGCGCTCACTCTATAATTCTACCGAACTGCATTTGTAAATTGAGATTAAAATTGACTAAATATTCTTCCAATATTACTAGAATTTAGTCTTTTTTTATAATTGTTATTAACAAAATATTAATTAATTAAAAATAATAACATTCACAAAATCTATTTTAATTTCCAGAATATAGTAGTATATTTTTTAGACTTTATATGTGGGTTATTACTTAATAGTAAACATAAAAAATAATAAAGCCAAGACCTATATCTGTGTATAATGCGCATCATCTATGCATTAAAGACAAACTTCATCATTATTATTACTCACATAGATACATATTGAGCGTGATTTCCTGTATTCGTCATTAAAAAATAATTAATAATATGTTAGAGCCGACATAATAATAATAATCATGAATGAAACGAGTGGAAAGCGATCGAACAATTTGCCCGTTAGTTTTAGTATGGACTAAATATAATTCGGCGTGTTTCCTGAAGGAAATGGAACCTTAATGACAATTATTTTGCAGATAACGTTCACTTCCAAACTAATCGATTACTCGATACCAATGTTCCGTAATTATTGTGGTTACGGCGATATCACCGGACACTTTCCTAAATTTATCCGCTTTGAGCCGAGTTAATTAACATTAAACTAAGAAAAAATAAAGTTTTTAAACTTAATTTTTATAATATAATTTTATTGGTTTAAATAAACGACTTTTTAAAGTCTATTTATAGAGATGTTAAAGCGGCCTAACAGCAATAAATCTATTAAAATCTACTTTCTATTGTAGCTTATATAACAATACAATAAACGTTGCCGCTAGCATTAAATAAAATGTGGCAATATTTAGTTTATTTACAGAACTAAAAATAATTTCGAGCTTACGAAAACTGTAATTTAAAGTAGTTTTTGCTCCATATAGGTAAACTTGGCCATCAAATTTCTCTAAACTCAATAACAACTAATAGACCTTTTCAAGTGTTTTATTGTTTTTTTCTCTTTTATTTTGGTGATTTTTAAGTCCAAATAAAAATATAATAAGATATAAATTAAATCATAAAAACATTTAAAAATTTTCACTTATAAAATTGAATTAATAAGGCACGCCTTTAAATAGTTATAAGGAATTAATAGAACAGTTGAAGGAACTACAGAATCACATGTATATACTAATAAAATATTTTAAAATAGTTTCTTAAATATTGTAATATTATTTAATTTTTATTAAGAGATATAATTAAAGAAATATTTTAGAATTTAAACTATTCTGTTTCAATAAATCCTAAAAAGCGAATGTAAAATTTATTGTTTAAATGGGTTTTCGGGAAAATTAAATTTTCTCGACTCTTTGAATTGCTTGATAAAAGTACATAATATTTAAATTATAATGAAAAGATCTAAAAATTTAGGGAAAATTACATTTTTATAAAAATAATCTCCAGCTGTAAAATTCTAAATAAAAGAACATTAAAATTCCAATTGTAAATAACGTCACGTCTTTCTTTTTCAATCTTAAACTGTATAAGATTTAGGAACGAATTTATATAAAAGACGTCCAAGAAATTGATTTGAAGAATATGAACTGATAAAGAACAGGAACTAGATTTTGCAATAACACATTCAATCCCTAGATTTTTTTCTAATCAGAAATCAGAAGAAATTATTAAAGATCTATCCCCGATCACTTTGAATTTTTTTAGATTAAAATTCCTCCTCCTGTGAAAAGTACTTTATAAATATAAAAATATTTACAAAACACCTAAAGTGTTTTCTACATTGTTAAAGAATAAAGATACATCGATGCTCTTAACACATATCTAAACTAAGAAACTAGGAAAACCAAATTTTGTAAACGATATAATCAACTTTTAACTTTCGATTTTCGATAATATTCAAATAAATGAGAAAAGTTTAACTTGAATTTTATTTCTTACTAAACTTTTATGTAAGAAAATAGGGTATTTTTTCAGCAAAATAACCTTGGTCGAACGTTTGCAGGACTTGTCATCCCCGTGGCCAAGTGATAACAAATGATGTATCGAAGAATGGGCTCGAACAGTAACGTGAGTAGAGTGAGAATGTTCGTGTTTGAATTCGATTTTTTCACCTATTTTTTTACACCAATATTTAATCGACTTATAAATGGGATTAACTAAATTTTAATCTTAAGATTAATATCAAACTTTGATTAATTTTATGGCTAATAAAATTCAACCATCATGATGTACTGCACGAATGAAAGTAGGCCTATTATATTATTATTTACGAATTTGTAAAAAGGTGTATGATTAATTCGTGATTTTATTTTTCCAGAGTTTTATTTTCGAAAATATTTTAATTTTAAAGTATTATGATTTTTAAAATTAATATTCTAGAATTAAAATATTTTTCAAAAAGAGATTAAAAATAAAATTTAAAGTGGGTATTTATCATATTATTATTGATTATGCCTCTTAATCCAGATTATAAACGAGATATCACGTGGTAATTAAGTTCAATTCATTAAGATTAATTAAATATTAATTAATCGAGTGCTTAAATCAGCATTTAAGAAAGTTTTATTTTTCAATTCTATACATAAATTTTGTTCAAATAGAATATAAATTATGATTTTTATCACGCGATCTTTTATTTACTTGAATTATATATTAATACGTTTTTATAGAACCACTATTTGCTTTTATTCTCATTTTACTTTGATGCAGTTTGCATTTAGCATAAAAGTTTCCCCATTTTTCAGTCTCTCCCTATGGCCTTAGGAGGGATCCTAAGGCTCCCTTGAGGCCCTCTTAGTGAGTATAGGACACTAAGAAGACCTTTTTTAATCATACGCATCATGGGTTCGTCTGGGCGCACAATGGGTGGCCGGGTAATGGAGGGCCCGACATATCCTCATAGACCATCCCAAAAATAATTGTGGTTTTTTTGTCCGCTCGAATTCGATCGCGGGTTTCCAGAGCGGCTTTAATTCCCTTCATTTTTTGCATTTTGCAACTTATGCAAACGACCAGAGGTCATAGGTCCTCTGCATAAATTATAAAATACAAAAAAAAAATGGTTCAGATTTAAAAATTAAAGTTGCACAGACAGCTAAAAATAAATTAAATCTTGCATCAGAATATTCTCTTCTTCGAAGCATTGAAAACTTTACAGATTAAAATTTAATATTTTAAAATTTAACTGCACGTGACTAAGTCCATTTTATCTTCAGAACATTGATCAAAATCCGGTGGTCTTTCATTTCATCTATTTTTTCCTCGTCCCTATTTATTTCTGTATACATCTTGTGTAAACTGTGTAATTAAAGTTTGCAAAGTCACAGAAACAGTAACCTTTCTTACTGGATATACGATACCTTGTACTATACGTAGGGTATTATAATATATGTATAGTAAGATTCCCAAGAAAAAAGAATTTACTATAAATCTAGCAAATTCTGCTTTTTTCTAGTGTTTTTTTTTTTAAAGACTCTCAAAATATTATAATTCTTATACTCTACAATAATATACAGTATTGTGACAGTAATATAATAGAACATTATATGTGTTATGATGACAAACGTTATCTTTGTAGCTGATATAAATTTAACTCTTTCGTATTTTCCAATTAGATGAATAACTTTTAGATATGTGCACTGACGAATTTCTCATTTTATAAAAGTATGATATTACATTATTTTGATTTTATCAAGAAAACGAGCGATTATTTATTGTGAGATCGTCACAATACCGGGCTGCAATTTTTAATCATATTTTTAATTTATTTAATTTAAAATATATGCTCTCCACCTCAAATTAGTAGTATCTTGCCCCTGTACGTTATACTTTCCTACTAGCAATAGAGTCGTGCCAATCATCTATTAACTGTTTTCAGGAGAAAAGTTTTGAATTGAAATAACGTGATTTCCGATTTGCACCGGTAGTTCATATATAGTCAATCGGGCCTCCTAAGGTTTTCATATCTTGTCTCGAATTTCATCTATCTTATTCCGTTCTCGAGATTAAAAAGAGACGGACGGACGGACGACTGTGGGAATTTATAGGTCTACGATTTTCTTCAAATTGTATTCCAAAAATATCTTTCAAATTTCAAATGCAGAATTATTTAAAAGTGTTATCAATATATTAAACGATGCATTCATAAGAAATAAAAATATAAATTAATCAAATTAAGTGTGGTTGTGATAATTCCTAGAAAATTAAGGTATTTGAACCGGTTACATATTGAGATCATAAAATTAACATAAACGATTCCATAACCATAAATGTAATTTATAAATGTGATTTAAAAAAAAAAAGTTAGAGTATAACTACAAAATGTTTTAAGATACTCTTTTGGATAGTTCTGAACATAGTTCTTATTACATTCAAATCTAAAATTCCTATTAATTACTGCTTGCGGAATGTTTTCAATTCACTTGCAGAGATACAATACTTTTTATTTTATTTTCTCTTTGTACTAAAACAAAAGAAGGGAGTACGTTCGTAAAGTCGAACTTTAAGAAAGTACTGTACCCAGAGTCTCGATTTTCATTGTACACGCAGCGCCATCTCTTAAGAAAAGATAGAATTGGTCATAATTTCTAGTTTTAATCATAAAAAAGACTTTAAACTACTCTAGAACTTTTACTATTTTATAACTTACAAGTTAAGTTTCTGAAAGGCATAACACCGGAATGTTATATTAATGATTTCTCTTTTCTATAGAATAATATTCGAAATACTTTTAGAAAGTTTCTCCGATTATTTGAATTTAGTTTTTTTTAAAAAATAAATTAACTCAAATTAATTATTTAACTACAACTAATAATTATCAAAAAAAGTATTCTGTGTTTGAAACAGGAGAGACGTAAAAAGTAATTCTACCTTCTTACCTAATAAAAAAAAAAAAAAAATTAGTAACTTACATAGTGTGAAGAACAAGGTTAAATAATAAAATTTTTGACAATAAAACGTATGCTATTTTTCTATTATTTAAAATTTTCACTTAAAAATTTTACAATGAAATTTTCTAATTTTGGTTAGTAAATTTCATTAAGTTACTATTTCACACCGCTTCTACAGATGTAAAGTCCAAACAGATGGACCAATTTATAAATAAAACCGATATTTATGAAATAAAAGACTGTGCATAAATTGCGTAAGGAAGAAATAGGTGGGATAAAGCAGATACTTGCTCAGCAAATAATTAGTCTAATTCACAACACAACATCTTTACTTGTTGCTGAGATAGTTTTATTGAAAGAACTAACGTTTTCGGCCTACTCAACAGGCCATCATCAGGCTTAACTTTCGAAAACGGAACATTGGCGTTCCATTAAAAGAATACATTTGTTTAAAAACTCAAAGTATCAGTAACGGAAAAAAAAGGAAGAACATGGTAATATATACAAATATAAATACAGTATACAATAAAATCAACATAGTGAAAATAAGAAATAAAGAATAAAAAATAAAAAATAAAAATGAATCTACTGGTGATACTTTATATAAACAATTATTGAGGAATAATTGATGAAAAATGTAAATATAAGCTAAAGCAAGCCTACGAGTTCGTGTTACATTTCTTGACTACAAATTTCCAAGCTGTCGGTAGACTGTCTGCGTCCCTCGCATTTATGCATGTCTCTTCCAACTTGCTTTTGTAAATTTCAATTTTTTCAGCGGTATTTGCTAACGTTGGGGAGCTCAAGGGTTTGACAATAACCGCTCCCTCCCATTTAATTATTGAGCCTTGGGTCTGCACGAACTGCGAAAGTACTGTTGCGTTGGAGCCTTTCCTGACGTCATACTTGTGTTCTTTAAGTCTTATCCCTAAATTTCTTGTTGTGACTCCAATGTAGTCTTTTTCGATTCCTAGTTCTGTGTTCTCGTAAGGGATTTTGTACACGCATGCTTTTTCTTCCTTTTTAATGTGATCTTTATCATTTCTTAAGATTGTATATAGGTTCGGAGCTCTTTTTAGAACCATTCTGGTCTCCTTGCGGTTTGCAATTTCTTTCATAATGCCTTTTGAATTCTTGTTGTAAGTAAACTTTGTGACTTTACTGGGAACGTGTTTTGAATTTCTTGCTGTGCCCATCTCATATTTTCTAACTATTCCTGCTATTGTGCCTTTTTTATATCCTAAGGATTCGGCTACTTGTATGATTCTGTCGATTTCCTTATTTCTGTCAATCGACATAACACTTATTGTATATTTATATTTGTATATATTACCATGTTCGTCCTTTTTCTTCTTCTTCTTCTTTTTTCCGTTACTGATGCTTTGAAGTTTTAAACAAATGTATTCTTTTAATGGAACGCCAATGTTCCGTTTTCGAAAGTTAAGCCTGATGATGGCCTATTGAGTAGGCCGAAAACGTTAGTTCTTTCAATAAAACTATCTCAGCAACAAGTAAAGGTGTTGTGTTGTGAATTAGAAATTGGTGGGTGGATATGCAAGTAATTGTTACGATGCGTTATGAAGAGGTAGGGGTGTTTACAAAAACGTTACATAATACTTTGTTTGTTAAATATATAGTATATGGGTTAAGCTACCGGAAGTTTTTTCGGCAAACGGAAACAACTTCTCAGATTAAATGTAATAATAAAATATTGTAACTTTCAGTATGTCGTGCTGTGTATTATTCCTTAGTACAATTAAAGGGGTTGATGGATAATATGCGTTATGTATATTTAGGGATGGATATGTGAGACAGCGATGCTTTATAAAAAGGTGGGATGCTAGTTGAAAAGTATAAAAATAGCCTTACGTAAATTACGAAACATTCCCTAAATAACGAGAAACGTTCCGAACGTGCAGCTTGCTTTCTAGAATTGGATTTTTAAAATGAAAAAATACTCATTAATGTGTAAAATACCTAAATAACATGTGAAATATACCTAAATATGAAAAAAATTCTAGAATAATCGTCTCCGAATCATCGATTAAAACAGATTTTAATTTCTAAACACAAGAATTTACAAATCCGATAATTACGACCAATAATTTAATACTAATTGCTCGTAAATTGGATTTTAATTTGGAAAATTCAAATGCATAAATCATTGGCCCGAGAACTTTCTGAAAATATAACAGAAACTGTTATACTAATAGCGATTGTGTTTTGCAATGAAATTATGCATTGTCGTTATCCGAGAATTTTATTTATTCTTTATAAATGAAATAAAATTTAAATTAGTTAAATACGCAAATTAAAAAGTTAATAGAACACAATAGATATTAAAGAAAATTAAATAAAATGAAATCTTCGAGAACGAAAAGAGAACATCTTTAATTAATAATAATAACGCGATATATACGTGAAAAAACATTCTAACCGCAAATCCTCCATATTTAGTCCCGAAGTTACGGCTATATTCGTTGTGAATTGTAAGCTGCTTATTTTATATTAAAAGTTTCCGTGTTGTTTTTGTATGAAATCTAATAAAATACTAAAGTGGACAATCTAGAATAAAAACTATAAATACTATACAGCAAACTGGATCAAATATGGAGACGCTATCTTCCAACACGCTGTTATATAGCTATCATCAAGCAAGTCTGGAAAAATCATCAGGGTAAGTCTAGAATATCAGAAAATATTTTAAAAATTCAAAACTTAAATTTAAAAGCCATGTAGAATACTTAAAAATTAGATATTATATTGGGTTGAACGGAAAGTTTAGCGTACACCCTTCTAAACAAAGAATACAGTATCACATTAACGATAAGTGTTAAATTTCACAACTTTTATGATTAAGCTAAATCACACATTTAAGTTAAGTAACGACAGCAGCTGTCGTTACTTATCTTAGATGTGTGATTTAATTATAACAGTTGTGAAATTTAACACTATTGCTAATGCGATACTGTATTCTTTGTTTAGAAGAGTGTTTTATAACATTTTTACTTCACATTTTGTATGAATAAAATCAAGTCGAAATGTCTTTGAATGAAAAGCATATTGGGCATGTGTTTTATCAGTTTCTGAAAGGATATAACACCGTACAAACAGTAAATAATATTCGTAATGTGGGTAAAATAGTCAGGCGCTGTCATAACTTCGCAAAGAACTTGAAACAAGTTCGCGGAACACTAGTGTGCCGAAGAACACATGTTAAGAACCACTGATCTGAGGGAAATCTTTTTCCAAAAAATCTCGAAAACGGAAGTAGATAAAACCAGTTTTTAGCGTTAGAATTGTATTTAATTCTTCTGTTAACACACAGTTCAAAATTTTTAAAAATCAAATTCGTTAATTTTTTTACGAATTTATAAAGTCGTAGAAAATCTTACTGAGCGGCCTCGATTTGTAATGAACTGGCATAGTAAATCGGAGAAAGGGAATAGCTAAAGAGGAGATAAAAATATCTTGTACAGTTTTAATGGTTACATCATATTGAAAAATAGAAGATATTAGAAGAAAATAATATATTTTCCGACGTTTTTATTCATTATTGACATTTCTGTGTTTTACGCTGAATAATAATGTGATCAATTGTGCATTTTATATCATCTCGATTTAATAAAGCGCCGCCAATAAGACATTTTTTCGTGTCCTCGATTGAACACGTCTCAAAAATGATGATGAAGGACGGGACACGACAAACATCGAACAAATCACTGATGAAAATTAATCAGGTTACTCCATCCGAACTCGAATTTGAATCCCCAACAAGACGGGTGGTGCCTTTTTCGCTTGTGCCATTAGACCCGTCTGGTTAACGTTTAGCCAAAATTTTATTTGATATTTTAAATTTGTACTTAGACCTTTTTCGACAAAGATAAACTCTCTTACATGATAAAAGTCGGATAGATTATAATGAGGGCCATCTGATAGAATGCCTATATTCTGTTTCGTTGAACCAATTACTGTTTAGAAAACGTTGGAAAAATATTTTTTTACTTGAAAAGTATTTAATATTTTTAATTGTATGCGAATATTACTTTAATTAACATAAACGAATTTCTGCACTGTAAAGTTCTAAAAAAGAGGAAACAAATAAATTAAAATGGTAATGACATTATCGCTACTTTCATTAACTAAATAACAAAAATAATGCTGTTGTTTAACCCATGTTGCAACGGTGAAGCTAGAGTTATTTTTTTAAAACATATCTGGGAGTATATAATTATTTTAGTAGTCAAAATTCCCTTTATACCGCGAAAAAAGCAATGGATTTTGTATCCATTAGCATGATAATTATCGCGTCACGTGTCAACCTTCAACGAGACTGACAACCCGCTCATCAAAAATGACCCTGAAAAGTCCGTCATTCATTGGACAGAATGTAGTATACGTTAAAAAAAATACTGGCAAATTTGTACAAAGTTTATTTCATGATTTTTTTTCAATTTAGTAAATCTTGTTTTAGTTGACAATTGGCATCGAATTATTTAAAATATATATATTAATAGCTACATATTGATGCTTATTAATGCTTATATTTCTCAGATATCAGAGAAAACATAATGACAATATAATTGTCCCAAATCCATGCGGAAAGACCCACATTGTGTCATTCCAGCCACTCGAATTTGTCTCCTAGAAGGTAAACGCTTGGTGTTTGGTCACTCGACATATCCGAGTCAAATTATAATTAAATTATTTAAACTGTAATACGAGGGCGATATCCTAGAGGAAAATCTCCCGGGAGGACTTCATAAGAAAAAATGGCCTTTATTCAGTGTTTTTTTACAAAGGTGAAGAAAACTCGAAATACTGCACGTGACCAACCTATTGATCAGGCAGAATCCACGACTAATTACCATTGTTCAATGGTTTTACCCACTTGGTCACTGGTGGAAAATAACTTTCAATCAAAATTTCTGAAGCTTGGATGAAATTTCTTAAATTAGATGAGACTTTTTACTTTGTTTTATTTATTGGTTTCTTTCTATCTGTGAACAATAAGAGAGACGTTTTCGGACTCGTAATAGGGCAGCCGAATGCTGAGGAGTAGGCCCGATAGGCCAACTTCAAACGAATTCTTGGCCTTTTTCGACCACTCTGGAAAATCATATTCGATCCTAGCTTCCCCAGAGCGCTAGGCTGATGTCTTAATCGCAATTACTATAAATGGCTGAACTCTCGTATTAACTTTTATATAATTTATGTGGTTTCTGCCTAAGCAAGATTATGTCAAACATCGTACGGCCAAGAGGTAAATATGTTTTAGTCTGCATCTCTTGAAATCTAGATTCGAGTCCAGGTGATATATTTAAAAATTTTCATTAATAGATCGCTCCTTGTCTTTTATCATTCATCGTTCCAATGTAAACTTGGCCCACCAGTGGCGAGTGGATAATACTATTTAACACCGCTAGTTTGTGCGGGTTTGAACCTGACCAAAAGCCTAGTCTCGTGAAGTTTTCTGGGTTTTTTTCACAAAGTCTAACACTTAAATAGGGACCAATTTCCCATAGCAAATCCTCCCGGGGGACACCTTCTCTTTGTCAGATTGCCCAAGTTTTGCGTTGCCTAATCCCTTCCAATACGAACCTATCGGACCATGACGAGCTCGATAAAAGGCCTTATTGACGTTGACAGGGTGAAGCGAGTTTTAAAAAATGCCAAATATTGTGTAGATTTCTCAGAGTTTTACTTGAGGAAAAAAAAAAAATATATAATACAAAAGTTTTTGAGTATTTTCAATCCCTCAAAATATGACTATAACGAGTTTTTCCATTTTGGTATGGCATAAAGCATATAACTTATTGCTTTTTTTACTTGTGATCGGAACAACAACTCTTATTCAACTCTCCATAAGAGAAAAAGACAATACAAGGCACTCACTGATCTGAACCGCCACTAATCCGAACTTCACTTAATCCAAACTAATTTTGTTCGTTTTCCTGCTAAATATTCTAGCCAAAAACAAAAAGAAATCATAGATTAGTTTTTTAAAGTATGAGAAAAATTATAAAATTAATAGGTAATATTACATTTTCGAACACATTTAACACTAACACGAGAGTAAAAAACTCTTAAAATATATATTGATACTTGTCTGTAGTTCAACTTCCTTTATATAGCCTATATATAACTTATATAACATCGCCAATCTAAACAACTCACGTACAATAATTAGTTCGGATTAGCGAGAGTACACTGTATGGTCGAGTAGTAAAGACGTCAGCTGCCGTTATGGGAAATCCTCATTAGAATCCGGATCAATCAGAAATTTATGTGAGGGAGTTTATCAGATCCTGCTCTCGCCCAGGCATTATGTACCAGGACGAATCCACGATAGTCACGAACTGTCAAATTAGTGTCCTCAGGGCGTATAGGATTAAAAAAAAGGGCATATACCATCTGTATAAAGCATAAAGACTGTAATTGCAATATCTGCACGATTTATTAATGTGCGGTAGTGACACATATCGAAATCTATTTCAGATTTATGGATTTCGATACGTGTCTCATTTTTTGAAAGCTGATATCAATTGGTTAACAGAATGCAATTAGGAATATGAAGTAAAAGTAATTACTTTGAGATCAATAGAATGCATAAAATATGAAGATTAAAGCAATCTCTATGAGTTCTATGCAGGGGTCTGCGCATTGTTTATTCGATTTCGAGTGACGAATCAGTTCGTACGTAACGCGTAAACGAATAAACAGAATGGAATCCTTTACTACGATAAGACTTGATTTAAATAAATCATCCTGCATTTTCATAGCAACTAAAAATTCACTAAATTAATCGGTCGAAAATCATAGGAGCAATAGAAAATTTTCAATCAATTACAGTAAAACTGCGACTTAACGGACCTCGATTTAGTGAACTTCGGATTTTTCGAAGTCCACCAAAACAAAATTTCCAAGCCGTATGTTATATATAAAAATTAACAATCTGTTAATTTTAAAATGCTTTTTATATTTAATTAAATTGACGGGTATTTTTAAGGTGAGTACGTAAGCGATAATACATAAAAAAAAACACTTTTCTGCAAAATTAAATTTCTCGTACATACTTAATTTTAATTGCACAAACGTATCTACATAGGTAATAGCAGATAAAATAACTAATTTGTCAATTTTTTTAACACGCTAATTCAAAAATTAATAAATTTTCGTCGTCCAAATTTGTTCCTTAAATCGAGGTTTTACTGTATTATAAATTGAGAATACTTAAAGCGAGTTAATTAAATTTTCTATTTTAAAACTTCCAAAAATTCTCGAATGAAAAAAAAATAATTATATGTTGTTTTAGTGATACTTATTTTAAGAAATACGCACGTTGAGAGTATTTAAATATTTCATAAATCGAATTTATTTATATTTTTACAGTGTTTTCTATTGGACTTTTTTTCATTTTTTACCGTTTTATACGTAATTTGCCTGAACAAAATATTTTTATTTAGTTAATTTAGGCATTTTAATAAAGTATTGTAAATTGCAACAGTATTTAAATATTAATTGATATTGTTATTCACAGATGGCGTAACAGGTTTTACATAAGAGCGATCGCTTTCGATCTGGATCGATCAAATATTTTTCGTGTTCCAATTTATCGATTTCCTTTTATTTTTTTACATCGAGTAAATGCTGTAAATTTCCTGTTTGCAATACTTAAGTCCTATATAATGTTTCTTTCAGGATTTGCATGGTTAATTTCTGCTGTTGATGTAAAAGTTTAAGTTCGAAATTTTTATTTAATTTCTTATTATCGATTGTTTTTATCATTATATTTACTTAACATATTATTCATACTTATTAGAAATCATTTATTATTTATATACTCGCGCTTTATATATAGAAGCCATTTGCTTCTAGGTTTATGGTATTCTAACACACGTGTTCTTTTTCTATTTTATGACTGTTGCCAGCACAAATGTAAATAATAAATTATTTAATTACGGGATATTAGTAATACTTCCAAATGCTCTTATTTTTCTAAAAATGATTGCAAATAGAAAAGTTAGTAATTTCGAAGTGTTTTAAAAGTGTAGTAGCAAATACCACTCGTATACACTAGTGCAGACGCGTGCAATTAAACACTACATTCACTGGGTTATATCGAACACCCTCACCAAGAGGCGCTCGGTGCAGTAGGAAGGTACGCGCTTAGCATAGTAAGTGCATCGATAGGTATCTGCTTAAGTCATGCCGGTGTTCTCAGTTATCTAGGTAGTAAGGCCCGAGGCTTCGACAACAGACTGTCTCGCCACACCTCTTATTTTCGCGTTCTCCCGCTAACTTGTTCTTTTTCCAAGGACGACTCGCCACGATTTGTCTCGACCACCGTCGTTTTTGCTTCTACAACGGTTTTTCTCCTGGCAATTTCCTCTTGTTTTATCATCGTACGTACCTACCCTTAATCGAATATTTTCAAATATTCCCTTATATCACCGATATCGAGAGCTTAAAAAACACCCAAATCTCCTGTAGAAACTGTAGATTTATGTTCTTTATTTCTTATATTTATTTTATAATGTAAACATAGTAGATTATTTTTCTACTAGTAGGTCTATATTATAAAATTATAGTTTAGTAAAATAATCGTTTTATAAAGGAATCGAACGGCGAGCAAAATATTCTTTGAGTTACACGTCGTTAATCTTTGATCTCGGATCGAAGTCTAAGATCGAAGATAAACTTCATTATTGCTTTTTATCCTACGACGGATCTGGTTTCTATTAGTCATTTGACTCCGAATACGATTATTAAAATGGCATAATATTTAGATTTTTTAAAATTAAATACTCATAAAAAATAGGCAAATATAATGCAGCAAGAATACAAAAAGATTAATTGTTTTACAGTATATTGAAGCCATAAGTTAAAAACAATAATTATAATTAGAATCTCATAATTTATACACTAGAAGAGCATGATGATGCGTGTATGCAATTACACAAGGTGAAGTATGCGCTAATATATATATAATTTTTGAATCTTTAAAACTCTATTTTCAAACAAATGTTATGTTAAACAAAGCACAGAAGTATTTTTTAGTAAAGACTTGTATTATCATTTAGTATAGCCTAAACAATTACGTGAAACAATAAGTTAATGTAATGTAATAGTTACAATCATTTGCTTTATTGTGTGTGTGTGTGTGCGTTTGCGTTTTTTTCTTTTAAAGAAAATACAAGAATTATTTTTATGAATGTCTTATATTGAGAAAATTATTTTTCCATTTTTACAGGAACGTTAAAAATAAATCTAAAGTTTGTTATATCTGTCGAGTTTAATCTGTTAAACACACAGTAATATTATAATTAATCCAGAAAACGTTAAAAATCTCTTCTAGTAAGTAACGTAATTAGGATATTTTACTAGCGTAAGAAATAGATTTTATGATATTAATTAAATCAAAAATAAAAGCTAAATTGTTTACATCTGAAATAGCTTTTAACTCTACTCTTGAAGCTTCAAACAATGAATACAGAAGGTCTCACTATGCCTTAATATAAGTGTACTAAAAATAGTCTTCCAACCAGGTTTATTATCGTGGGTTACTTTTGTCTCGGAATGTAGAGACAAGGAGATCTTTTGACTAAACAATTGGCCACATCGGAATCCTTTTTTAAAAAATATAAATATGGATTTTATATCCGCTACTAGAACTTTAACATCAAGCATGTTTCTCAAACTTCGGAGACAAAGTCCACGGTATAGACAATATTTTGAGATTTTCAAGATAAAATACATTTTATGGAATGATTTTTCCCCAATTTTTCTACTAATCTATACAAAACAATATTTAATAACTGTTTTGAATAAGTTAAATATGAATTTTCAAGTGCGAATATTAGCTAATTATCTAAAAAATAGAAACAATATAGGACTAATCATTATTTTCAAAAAAATAAATACTTATGTTTGATTAAATGGTAATAATGTTGTAATTATTCAATTCATATCGAAACATTTCGCTTCCGGCAGAATACTATAATAGTAAATGCCTACATTAAAATATGCAAATATACAATCACTGATTAATATGCTAAAATATGCTCTTTGTTTAAAGTATGCATTTATATGCCAAGAGATGTATTGTTATGCCATGTGTTATAAGTTTCTCTGAACAAGAATGATTGATAGGCTTGTATTGTAGTAACTAACAAGAGGAAGAAAAAAGTTTGCGAGCGTTAACTCTCTGATCCTAGTCATGTGTTTATCAGTGTCTTATTTCTTTTATTTCACTTAACTTGCTAATGTGTATAATTTAATCTTCCTTTTTAATATTTATTTCTGAAGAAAATATATTTTGTCGTGACGAACATTGTCTGTATTTTCATTTATAATCGGGTTTATTCTGGTTACAGATTTAAACAATATTTGCTTGTTTTGTATAAGAGCTCCACTTGATATGGCCATCCCATGTTGTTTCTGAATTAATGGGTGAAGATAACCCGCCATTAGTCAAGGGAAGGAATTGTCGTGGTGTAGCAGTTTTTGATTTGAACGTGCGGTTCTAGATATATTCTAGAATTTGATAAATTTCCTGCCTTCGTTTCTTTCAGGTTTAAGAATATAAAACCATTTATGTTTTGTAGTGTATAATTTGACATAATGTATATTGTTTAGTTGCTTCGATTTTTTGTACAGATGACAGTGATAATTTATAGACTAGCACTTGCATTGCCTAAAAGAAGGACACTTTTATATATATAGATACAGTTTCATTTATTGATGAGAAATGGGCTAGTTAAAAATTAAATTTGAAATTAATTAGATAAGATTATCGATATAAATGATATTTTTTCTGAAAATGTAATCTTAAGAATTAATAATTAATAAAATGACTTAAATTTCTGATTTGAAATGCTTGTGTTTGTTAATACATGCGAAATCAGGTGTGTTAACCTGAAATTTTGAGCTGAAGCAATAATTGTTGTTATAAAAATTAAACACGATATATGAATGAGATTTAATTCAAATTTTATGTTCTTTTCAGAGCAATTTTTAAGATAAAATTTTGCGGATTGTTCGACATACGCAAATAGCAATCATTTCACACGTAATTAAAGGAAAATTAAAAGAAGAGTTTTTATATTTGAATTGATAGCAACCAAATAGAAGAAAATTCCTACTATTACCTAAAATACTACCTAAAATAGAAGAAATTCCTTACTATTATACAGTAGTACTACCTACTACTGTTATTAATGTGTAGATGTGGGATAAGTTTAGATCGTCTTTGTAGAATGAATGATACTAACGAAGTGTTTATTCTTGTTTGAATCATTAATATAAACACGCAACAGATGTTTACTGTTGTTATTGTTTACAATATAAAGTAAATTTTGTATAAAACACGGTATGATTTTAAAATGCAATAATAAAAAGTTTAAAAATTGCAAATGTTACACTTTTATAAGTAATTTTATTTCCCAAGATATTTTACATCTTAACGTGTTGAAAAACATCATTCCTTGCATTTTTGTATATAAATGATTTGATAATTTGCAAGTTGTCGAATCGAATAAAATATTACAAAGTTAGTGACTTAATTTAAAACAAGCGAGTTATCTCTCCTAATATTTTATAGAAAATAATGTAAATTATATAATATGATGTATTCGCCACACAAATAATTAGTTTAAAAGGTTCGTGTTTTTCTCGTGTGCTAGGGGTCATCGAATATGTTCACAAACCAATTGATTTATTAACAAACAACTCTCATCCAAAATGTAAGCTCAGATACATAAATCAACGTGTTCATTCAAAGAAGGAAATCGAACTCTTTATAGAAAAAAAAAGGAGTGTTTACTCGAGTGACAACCGAACATACGTCCACACTCGACCGCCCTGGGAACGGATCGGAAGAATCCAGGAGCAAACAGAACGAATAGATCCAAATAGTAAAGCTAAGAGCAATCACGTGAGTTCGAGTGAAATACATTTTCTTCTTTTCTATATCCAGAAGACTAGTTATAGGAAACTTATTATGCACGTTAGGGATTATTAATAATTATTTGTTAACGTATTTCTTCGGTAAAATTAAACTGTTTTGTATGATATTCGTTAGACACAAGAGAAAGCAGTGATAAAATTCTCTAATAAAAGTTATTTCCATTTACAGTGTCATCTTTCAAGTTATTTGTACTGTTTATTGTGTGTAGGCTTGTATTACAAAGTATGTAAAAGTAACTTCTACAATCTTTGTTGTTGAAGATAAGTCACTATTGTGCCTAAGTCTCTTATTTAAAAATTAAATGAAGTATCCAATTCAAGACAAATATGTCGAATTTGCGAGCAAGACGAGAATAAGAAATTTAATTCTGTACTGCACAGGAATTAGGTTACATGCTTCAACTGGAAACATGCTAAATAATCAATTATTGTTAGGATTGTGCCATCAGAAAATCTATGCAAAAAAGTACAGATTTTCTGTTTAGGGCCTATTAACTTTTTCATTAGATAGAACAATGTAATTATCTGAAAGAAAAGAAAAAGATGTTCAACGTAATGTTGTGTTGATTAAGAATTTACATTTGCCATGAACAAATTCGTTTGTTTCTTTAATATTAATACATTAATATAAAAACGTTTGTTATTGAACAAAAAAAAAATAGTCGAAATTTTTATATTTGTTTACATCCAAATTTATTGGAATTAAATTTATTAAGTTTTCAGGATAATCTGATTTCCGTTTAACTAGGGGAACATTTTTACGGGATTTTATTTCCGATGATAGGAGATGGTATAAAATTTTTATATAAAATTCAAGAATTATGAATAAAATTAATAATTAAATATTGGATTTCGGGTCTAAATACATTTAAATTTGCTGATATAAATGTCGGCGAGTTTCTAATTCTCGAGTGTTTTCAACAGTTGTATTAAATTGTTTCGTAACAGCATTTTGAAAAATAGAATTATGTCCCTTTCGCTATTTCGTGTTGATACAAATCAAAGAATTTGGAGAAATTTTCAAATAAAATAGGTAATATAAGTATATCCAAGGTACTGTACTGTATATTATTATGCAATAAAATCCCCACCGGATTGCCAAAACACGGGTCTACGTTCAACATTACGAAACGCATCGTTTCACCACAATGACACAAAATGCGGTCGTTCGAATATTTTTATGTTGACAAATCTAAAGTTTGGAATAAATTTAAACAAAATTTTGTCTTTGCTCCCTTAATTAACCTTTTTGTGTCACCACGCGAATAACGTGTTTCGCAAAATGGCCACTTCTAAAGAATTATTAGAACTGAGTAAAGTTTCGTTTATTTGTATTTTATATCAGAATTTACAATTTAAATTAATTAATTATGCTTTAATTTTAAATATAAAGATCGAAAATAAATAAATATAGGTTAAATTACTAAACTCTCTTAAAGTTTTGGTATTGCATTTTTGATTATTCCTATAATTTAACAGTGAAGATTTCAAATGAAATCATTTAAAATTTAAATAAATTTGGATTTATTTAGCAAATCTATCAGATGACACTGGCCTACAATCTTTTATCATTTTAAGGCATTTTCTATGGCATAAGGTGCATAATAATTAGGCTGCTAAATTCTTAGATAATGGTTATTCTATCTTTTATGACAGATTAATGTAAGATCCGAGTGAATTAATTCTGTTTTATGTCCAAAATTTTGATTAACAATCAAAGGAAGTAAAGGAAAAAATAAGTAACTTGGTTAATGCATTTCTATTTTACTTGTAGGAATTAATTTATTCTTACTTCGAAATGCTAAGAAATAAACTATAATAGGTAATTGCTATTAAACTACAAGGGGCTATTAAATTACAATAAGGTACAGTACTTATAACATTTTTTGTTATATAAAATTTTACTTTATCTGTTGTTTATCGTAATGGAAATAATCTCCGATAGTGATTGTGCCCCGGATGTCCATGGGCGTGATCGTTTGTCGGGGATTCGAACAATAGCTAGAAGGGTCGCTGGGCCCATTGCTCGGTCACACGCTTTCGTCACTTCCGGTAGCCAGGAACAATATCCGTACTTTTCGTTTCATTAGAATCTAGACCAGGCGTCGCAAACTGGCGGCCCGCTGGCCAGATACGGCCCGCGGCCTCGATTTTTTTTTCTAAAAATCGATGTTTCTAACATCTTGAGGGGATTAAAATGAAAAACTCAAACCTTAACTGTTTACGTAAATCGTAATGACTTGGCAAGAAAAGGACTTTTGTTATAACCTTTAACTTTTCTAGCCGGTATGTAGAATATACATAACAATGGAAAGTATTGGAACCGTATCAAATTTAACCCTCCGAGTTTTTTGCAAATCCCCGTGTTTGGAGACCTCCTGAATCCAAAAAAGTAAAAAAACTGACAAAAAATTCGTGGATAAGTATGCGTATGTGTTGGAATCTTTCGTTTAATATCTCAGGAAGGGGATGAAGATAAGAAACAAAATTTGGCACGGAAGCTTGTATATAAGGGGCATTGATGCTATTAAATTTTGGAGGATAAAGGTCAAGGGAGTGGGGAGATAGAAGGGGGTCATGTGTCATATCTCGAGTGGGTAGAACTTAATGAAGATGTTATACGTTATTATCATTTACAATTTTTTTATGAAACTCTTCACTACCATCAAAATTAAGCTTTTTACCATTCGATAATGATTAAAAATATAGAAAATTTTTGTAACAAGATGGTACCATACACAATTTTATTTATTATATTGTAATTAAAAATATAAAAGTTATTTTCCGAATAAAATCTGATAATAGGCGGAAAGTTACGCAACTCGTTGCTGGATATTTTTTTAAATTACAGTATGTTTTGGTTTATCGAATAATATTGAATATGGTTCGCGTATGATATAACCTATATCTATTTGACTGGCCCTTTGCTGCGTTTGAGTTTGAGACCTCTGATCTAGACAAACCGTATTCCGAAAAGGTAGAATTAGACAAGCCTCATTCTAAACTCATAAAAATACGATCCACATAATTAACTTTTATACTTAAACGAAGTTAAGTATAGAAAACGAATTAAAAAGCATTTTTAGATGTAAGAGTTAGATGATCGCCTTTGTCATATTCATATTTTATTCACACTTGTGTGCTTTAACTTGCAAGTTCTTATTAAATTTGGATTCGGATTCAACAAAAAAAATCTTTCGTAAAAAATAAATAAAATGTCTAAAAATTCGTTTAATAACGTGAATTTATTTGAAAGTTTTTAAATCAATTGCGCTCCTTAACAAAAGGAGCGTAACTGATGATAAAAAGCGACTAAACTTACATCTAAATATAAATTTTTGTAAACTTAATTCAAGTACATTCTTTGGAGAAAACCAAGTTCAAGTGGCAATATGCTATCTTTTAGGTTTATCCGTCCTGTTAAAGAAAAATGCCATCCTAATTGATATTCCTTCATTTTCTTAAGAATTATGTCACATAGTGTAGTGTTTCACATATCATTTAGTATGACGTTTGTGTTTCACATATCATTTAGTATTACGTTTGTGTTTCACTTTAATATAAAATATAGATTAGTTCATAGAAACGTTTTTATCTCAAAGGCGTAATCTTTTTCTTTCCTTCTGTATTAAACATGTCAAATTTACTCTCAGAATTCAATTTTTAATTTTTTAAAACGGGAAATAAAAAGACTATAATTTTAGTTTTAATCGCAGTTTACGAACTCTTGGAGAATAAGTCTATAATCAGTATATTTAATTAGCAGTTAACAATGAAAAATAATTAATATTTTATTACTAAAATTGCTAATAAATATTGTTGAGAATATTTGAGATATCAATAGAATTTATATGTTAAAGATCATACAGTAAAACTTCATTTTTTATAGGGATTTGCCTTAACAAATAGGAAAATGATAAAGTGGGATCAGATTAACTTGTCATTCTGCGATAAACGAACGGCTATAATTTAAGATATAATAGCGATAACCTATTTTAAAACCAAAAAAATTCGTTATTAGTTAACTATTAATCAAAATATGCTAATGATATCGATTGAAAAACAATATTCTTTGATCAAATTCGAAATTTCTTTTTGAATAGTTTTTACGATAAGCGTGGACTAAAACGATATAATAATGTTAGAATACAATATTTGTATTCTGTCGTCGATCCACAAGTGAGAAAAATAAAGTTTTTTTGAAGCATTTAAACCAGATAAACCGGATATCTAATGGTATCCGCATTCGAAGTAAGATTAAAAATGTTAATACACATGAGATACGATATATAACTGTACTTCGATAACCTTCTACTTGTATAACTGTTAGGCAAAACACTGATACAAAAAATTCTTAGAATTTCTAATAGCTGCAATACTTTACTTCATTGGCATGTGATTTGTCTTTTTAAAAATTATATCTACGTTTATTAGTCTGTACTTATTTTATTTGTATTTACATATATTATAAGCTTCCTTCAATTAAACACGATTTTCTTTGTTTTTAAATCATCGTAAAATAGTTCGTTTGTACAGTATTTGTATTGACTAAGGTCTGAGTATTTATTCAAAATCAACCGAGAAATAAGAATATTCTTTCATTCTACACAATAAAATAGAATATGTTAACAAATTCGTGTCTCTGGCTTCGAAAGAGGCGATTATATTCGAGTGGAAATATATTAAAATCGTTATATTTTGTAATGAAACTTGAATAAGTTTCGTATTTTAAAGTTTTGTTTGTTCGAGTTTAGAATAAATGTCACGAAAACACCAGAAATAGAAACAACCTATTCATAGATCCTGATAATTTAACAGTAACTTAGTTTCATTTATTAGAGGCTGTTTTAAATCTCAGTAATGTAGTTTATAATTTTTAACAGAAAGATAATTAAAAATAAAGATATTTTAAACCATTAGCTATTAGATTTTTTAATATTGAGAGTAATCTTTATCGCTTATTACGAGCAAACATTCTTTAAAATCTATTGTATCCAGTGGTAGACTAAACTTACAAAACTTTACTAACTTTATATAACTTAGCCATAACTTCCTATATAATAATCTAATCATTCTCTTTTTAATTAATATTCATATTAGATAACAAGATTATTTCTAATATACAGGTTTATTTAGCCTGTTGACATGTATACAATGATAAAACCATTGTATACCTGTCATTGATCATTAAAAACAGAATGTTAGATCTCTGCAATTAAAAATCCCGATTTTTTTCTCTCGATCCGGTCCACTTATCTTCCTTAATTACTTGAACAACGAATATCGATTCTGACGAGAATAGAACAGATTACAGCGATACATTCCAATCTTTTTCTCCGAATTATTCCCAATAGACTAGAGAAGTATAGTGTCTGAATAGCGTACAGTTTTACGTCAAACTCACATCATTATCACAATTTCTCGTAAGAAAACCGTCAAATTGATGTAATTGAACAAAACAAATGCACCTTAGAAGTTATTATAAAGTGCACCGTAACAAAAACACGAATGATAATTATTAAAGTCAATGACTGAGCACTGTTCAATGTTCTCTTCAACTATTATTCTACAAATAATTCTATTCAAAAATTCGGTATTGACAGTTTGATTGATTGTTCGCGACACACCAGTTTTTTTGTTGTTTTTTTTTATGGCTGATAATTTTAATTATTCAGGTGACCCGAGTGTGAGCTTCGAAAGAAGAAATCTAATACAAAACGCATTCAGGTGTCTGCTTCGTAAGCACATTTCGTCGTTTTATATTCTTATTATAAAACTAAATAATCCGTAACGAGAAACTTTGATTATCCATTAATATAGCTGATTGGTACATTAGTCTAAACTCAAACTGCGTGAGTTCGATTCTCTGGAGTGATTTTTTCCTCTTCTTTCTTATTTTCTGTGTGAGCTTCGAGCAGGTTTTGTCACAGGTCGATTAATCTAAGATAATTCTTAATGATTCGTCCCTCGGGGCCTGATACGAACACAGTCTTTATATGCACAACCATGTTCTATAGAAAAAAAAATCGCACTCCAAGCTTAATATCTTTGGATGAATAGGTATTTTACACTTTATCTATAAGTCTATTGACATTGTTCATTCGATAATTTGTACTTAAAATAACGATTTAATATTTTATCTATTGTTATGCATAAAAATTCGAACAGCTTATTATTTATTATTCATTAAAACCCAACTAATGTTCTAATCAATTATTCTGAAGAATGATGATAACAGAATAAAACGGATCTTTCAGAGGACTTTACGGTTATTTTTGAATGAATTTGCAGACTTATTAGTGAAAAAATAGCATGCGCTTTTCAGGTTACTAATGCACGTGATATTCTACAATGATTCAAATTTCGAAACTTAAAATCCTTTTGTATGGGCATCAGCAAAATTTTACTAAGCTAAATAAGCCAACCTGTAATAAAATTTTAAGACAGACAAAGCTTCCGATGGTGGAGGATGTAAGGTTAGACCTACGTATCTCAGTCACTTTACGATTATAATTTATGGAATTTTTACTCGATCCCAGGGAGGGAAAGTGCCCCATTTGACCCATCTGCGATTCTACATATAAGTTACAAATATTCCTTCGGGTCTCTCTGATCTATTCCAATACATAAACTCAATACTTGACTATCATAATTAACTTTTTCTTAATTATACTCTGTTTACATATACAATTGTTTTTATTTTAAGTAAACTCCTAAGTTCCAAGTCCACATTTTTTTCTGTTTATTATATAAGTCTGTATAAGATCTCCAATCTTCAGTATGATTCAATCTTTTTTGAAACGAAAAATGGTCTATAAATTTGTTTTTAGCGTAGTTTTATAAACAATACCATTCTGTTTTTATTAACTAGAAGACATAAATTGTTTAAATCCGATTGATAATAACATATCCATCGGCCGCCAAACTTTGGCTGGCAAATTCCAACATACATAGTACTGTATATGCTTCATTGTACTGTATCATTTAGCCCTAATTTTGTGTTTTGTAGGTAATAATTTAGTAATAAGTAAGTGTCTATCAAATGACTAAATTTTATGCTTTTTTGACTTACATAAATCTCGAAGGAATGCTTAATGAATCGGTTCTAACCTTAATCGTAAGTAAGAAAGTAAGAAATAACTTCAGAAAAGCCCAGATAACTTTTCAAAAATTAATTGTGAATATCTTCTGATAATTGTTTCTATAATCGAAAAAATTAAATTAAATTAATTCTAAATGAAAATAGTTATTTTAGTACAATAGACTTCTGACTGAAAGCGACTGTTCAATGCCAATCAAAATGGCTATTTTTGGTCAATTGTGCGCTTTACTATAAGCCTTCAGAGAGTTGCGAGCCCATCGCCGTATTGTGGCAAGAATGAAAGGACCCTAAAACTCCTGCCAGATCTTACTGTAAATAGGGAGATTTGCCTCTCTCGTTATGACGTTCTCTTTGGCCCACACAGGGTATCGATATCAGCTGGAGAACTTAAAGCAAAGAGATTTTCTCTGAAATCGCAACGACTACTGAATGCCTATGTCTCGAACAAATAAAAATAAACCGAAGATTTTTATGATTTTCGCTCGTCAATTCGATTAATTTAATTAAGGATTAGTTTCCTTCTAAATTAAATAAGAA
Source organism: Centruroides vittatus (assembly GCF_030686945.1). Taxonomy (NCBI): domain Eukaryota; kingdom Metazoa; phylum Arthropoda; class Arachnida; order Scorpiones; family Buthidae; genus Centruroides; species Centruroides vittatus. The sequence continues at coordinate 782,054 of NW_027122650.1, read as the reverse complement.
GTTCAAGAAGACAATTAATTAAGTATTGTCATTTCTTAGTTTTGTCGAATAAAGATCGTTGACAATTTTATTTATTTATTTTTTTAATTTAACATCATGCAATTTAATTATACACTTACTCCAATCTATACTGTTTTTTTAACTATGTTTACGCTTAATTTTAAGACATTAAACCAATATAATCTATTATTAATTAATTTCTTTTCTCATTTTCATTATCCTTATAAATTGCTATTTATAAAATTCCAAAAATGGCGGTGAATAATTTAGAAATATTCTTTTTATGATAAACTAAAGTAAAACAGAAGAAAAAATAACGTGTTTGTGTGGTTAACGTGTGGTTAACGCATTAAAGGAACGTAATTTAAACCGTAACTCCGGTTTAAATTACGTTCCTTTAATGCGTTTACCGATATCAAATTTTACAATTAGAAAGCAAATATCGATAGCTGATAATTGAAATCACACGATAAATTATTTAGAAACACGAATATGACCTGTAATAGGTTTTATGACCGATATTACAGGATAAACAGACAGCAAGACTGTGACGTAGATATAACGTTGTATGTGCAAACTGATTTCATTTGTCTTACATCACGATTTAACAATACAGTTCTAATACAATCCTCGTAAGAAATTTGCAAGTAATAGCGAATATATATTTCGCAGTGTCGTTTTAACAGTTCAATCTTTTTGTTACTTCTGTTTTAACATGAAACATTTATTAGAAAATAGGAAACTTTCTTCGTTGGTTAGAAAATAGCAAATACAGCAATCAACAACAACACGAGACCATTGAAAAACAATTGCAGTAGACTAGTTTCGTCTTCAGAGACTAAACCTTATTAAATGAAAGATTGCGTATGGAGTAAAGAATAAAAATTAAAATATTTAAATTGTATCGATAGAGAGAATCAATATGACAGTCTTTAAACCATTTTACGAATTATTTGATTTATTATGACATTTTATCGCACTTACAATGTCAATCCATTACTTTATCATTTTTTTCCCGCTTAATAATATCGATTATTTCTTTTAAAATTCTTTTCAAAAGGTTATGTTACTTAATACAGTCTTGACTACATATATATTATTTACACTTTATTAAAAAATAATAATAATAAATTGAACATTTCTGCTAGAAAAATTAAATTAAAAAATTCCTTCCCTGGCTTTAATTTTTATGAGTGTATCGATTTAACGAAATTTGAAATTTTTAACTTAAAGGGTCTATATCTAGAACATAATCAATTAGTAGTATTTAATATAAATATGTTATTAATCACGATAGTTATCTTCGATGGCGTTAGATGGAGCCACATTCGATCCAGTTGGAAAACGATGATAACGGATTTGAGTACGGTACAATAGTGTACAATACATCTGGTTGACTGTCCGAAAATTCTTCATTAATCTAAATACTGTTGAACGGATGCGCGATACTCTCGAAACGTGCCTTAAAAAATAAAAAATAAAGTCAAATACTATTTAAAAACTGGATTTTAATTCTGTAGCTTTTTTAATCAAATATTTTCATTAACTAATGCTATTTCCTTATGTAACTACAGAGTTTTGCGCAGTCCAGTCAAATATAATTTCTTTAGCAATAGGTATTTGCATGTTTAAGAAATAAAAATATATAAATATAAAACTTATCTCTTGTAATATAAATAACATAGAGAATCTTTAATTTTATTTCTAATTTAAAACATTCTTTAAAATGCCATCGAGAAACAAAGAAACTATACTTAAAAAGTTCGATATTTTCGGCTTTTATGGTCTATTTTCTAGGTTTTTGTGATTAAAAAAAACGGAGCAAACAACGTATTATTTATAGGATTTCGAAGATGACGATTGTCTGACATTGGGGATTGTCAATCATGTAACGTCACGTTCATGGGATGGGATAAAGGTAGGAGTTTCTTTCTGATTTATGAGTTTGCCGACAAAGAGTTCCCCTCCGGATCAAACCCCGATCTGCAGTGTGGCTGACGAAACCACACACTACTAGTCCTTTAGACCTAAATGCTATACCGGTTGGATGAAGAGAATGACCTCATTCCTTCCACTCTTTGTAATGGCTCTGTTATGCATAACCTTTATCCCAGATGTATTCTACTCGTTACACCTATTTATTTCTTCTTGTAACGACAACACGGTATTTAAAACTATATTAATTTTTAATTTAAATATATATATAACCGTATAGAAGTTCATTTTCGAATTTCGATGTTATTAATATTCGAGCGATGCAAATTCCAAATTACGACTGGTTTGAAGGCAGAATGTCGCCACTCGTTCTCTCACTCGAACACACAATAGCAGAAGGGGGAAAAAAGGCAGGCAATTGTAAGCGATTTGCAGAGGCTATCAGGCCTATAGCCTTGGTGCTGCGAGTTAGGGGTGTTGCTTCGAGTCGCGGTTGAGTAATGAAGCTCAAGGTCAACTACTGGTGGGATGGCTACCGTCACCGAACTCCCACTTCCCATTTTGATTATGGCTTATTTATTGTATTTATTTATTTTGTTTCTTCATAATTCAATTAGACAAATACCAAAGCTGATTCTGAAATCTGTCAATGACGTTTCGTGATTCTGTACACATCTATTTTTTCTACAAGGGGTTGTCCGTAAATTACGTCCGAATTTTTCTTGAAATTTTTACTCCCCGCTCTCTTATTGTTCCAGTTTGTCCAAGTTTCCGTAACCCCCTCTCCTCTTCGGACGTCCAACAAAACTCAACCCCTTTCAAAATCTTTATCACTTTATGAATAATAAAATGTATAAAATTTGATGAAATAAAACGGACGTCCATTGAAGTTCAACCCCTCCCCTCCTTCCCTTCCAGTGTGAACGTCATTTCTGGACAACCCCTAGAATATGAGACTGTTTACATCACTTAGAATGGCACCACAAATTCGTAAACGTTGACATTATATTCTTAATAGATAAATATATTAAAATAAGCTAATTTGTCAATTTTTTAAAATATTTAAATAGGATCTGGTAGTGAATTAAAATTGAGGATTACTTGCACTTTTGATACGTAAACAGGTGTCTTAACACAGAACGTTGACACCAGAGTTTTGTTTCAATTATACGAAACGTAAGCGAATTTTTAAAAATAGCGATACATAATACTCGCATAGTTAGAATATTTACGAATAAGAATGTATAGAATTTCTAATAAGCAGCTTTACTAAAAATTGATTTTTCAAAATTAATGGTGATTTATTATATCATTCATTCGGGACTTAATCAGGTTTATTTGTTTAATGTCTTTGTTTGTTAATATATCTCAATTATTTATTAAATGTAGAAATTAATCAATAAAACGAACTTAATTAAACGAAAAAAACAAACATTTTTAATTATTAATAATTTAAACCTGTAGACAAATACGACACTTAAATGTGTTAAATTTTAAATTTATATTCATCTCATATACATATAAAAACTAGTTTATCTTATATGCAAACACGTCGTATTTTGTTTATTGTATATTATTACTTAGAATAACATTTTATTTCGAATATTTTAAATGTAATATTAGAAATTCTTTGATAATTCTTAACCCAAAAAAGGTATAATACCATAACCTGCGTGCAGGAAAAAGCATAAAGAGGGACGTAATTATAACTCGCTGTTACATCAAATTTAAATATTTAAAAATTTAAATACAGGTGTACAAAACGGCAACTTTTATAGAATCAATAACCATTGTCTCGAGTCGTGCAACTTACATTTTTACGAAAATGAATTATTAATAAATTTCGAAATGAAATTATTAAATTTTAACAAACTTAATCGTATTTTCTTCAAGACAGATTTCATTTTATCCTTTAAATTACAAATAAATTGCCTTTTAAAGTCAACTAAAAGGTGAATAAATTTAACTTTAAAATACGTAAAATTACATAGAATAGTATGATTCGTTTCATTATTGTATTTAATTATAATAATTTACATTATATATAGGCCTACTGTTTAGACCTATATCCTATACGTTACAGACAGCCTCTCTCTTCTGTAATGTATTTTGAAATGTTTATAGAATTTTAAATCGATACGTGAAAGATTTATATACTACATTAAGCTGTTTACTTCTAATGCTAAGTGCTTCGTATTAAATTTAAAATACTTGAAATATAATGATTCATGACATTTAATTACTTCTCATTTATGATACTGTCTGATTTATAGAGGTGTTTATCAATTTTGGTTTAGAATTTTGCATAATTAAGGTAATATGAGAATCGCAAATGTTAAAATAACAAAGTCTAATGATGATAACATCAGAAAAAATAATAAGTTAGAGATGTTTGAGAATAACTAAATGAATTATTCTCATTTTTAATTAATAACCACACTAAAAATAAAGAAGAACGGAGTTTTCTTGACGAAATTCTCAAACTCAATGACAGAATGAAAGCGTAGAAGAGGAGAGAACACAATGGATGATTGTACTTTTTCCTCTTCTACGTTTTAATCAGAGTGATGTGCAAATATTGGCATTCGAAAGGGCAAGGAGTTCAGATGTCTTCAGAAAAAAACCATGAAATATCGAATTTATTTAATCGATTATTTTTGTTCTAACGAAGCTTATTAAACCACTGTTATAAATCAATATTGAATAAACGTATTTTAATTAAACGGTTTTATTTTACTTGATTTGTGTCCTCACATCTTACAACTCAAATTTCATCCTCTTCTAATTAAGATAAAAGGCTGAAACTTTGAGAACACAAAATCAATGCATTTTAATAATGTTTTAGGGGTGGCTCATCCTACCATTGATAGGATGCTGGGACGGGGCCACCCCTGAAACATCACTTCTAACTATCATTCAAACTATCCTTCTCGAAACTCGATATACATACCAAATGTAGAATTTAATCAAGACATGTGTGTAAATGAATTGTGGTTATGTATATAGTGGGATGAGGCCATCCCTATCTTACACTTTTGAAAAACATGAGAGTAAAAACGTATTTTTAAATTTTAAAAATGTATTAAAATTTTTATAATTCGCCCGTTCGCTTAAGAGTAAATGATTAAAGATTTTCAAATGATAGAAAAATAAAATATTAAATATATTCTGAATCGAATATAACGTTTTTTGTAATTTCTTTCAATTTGAATTTCCTTGGAAATTTTCATTCCTTTCAGATTTAATCTCTCATCCAGCAATTGACTCGATACCTGCTCCCGTTCACAAAGACTACAATGAACCATTCTATACTATGGCAAGACTGCAGAAAATGTCGGTCTGAGAATATTTTTTATAATCTCGACGAAGTGATAGCACTAAAAAATGCTTAGTAAACACATAAATCAAACAACAATTTACGTCTTTTGCTTGTTATAAAGTACTGAAGAGAATATAATCACGCCGAACGTAACGATTTGCCGTTCGAATCGTTAACCTTTAAACTTCTGTAAGCCATTTTTCTCGATATTGTTCCAATTTAGAAATATTCTAAAGTAGATTAAACACAAAAACTTGTCCTCGGAAATAATAAATTGGTTAACAAATAGGATTATCCTTGAACTATTCTCGTCCCGTTCAGACCTAATTTTAGAGGACAAATAAGTCAAACTTCTATATAACAAAATGTTAAATTATCGTGTCGAAAATATTTTTGTTTTTATTGGCAGGCGTGGCCATAATAAACTGGCAGAAACGGTTAAATTTAAATAATTTTTTCTCACTTTAATGATACTTTTATTTACTTAATTGCATTAAAACGATGGTTTTTTTAAAATTGAAAAGGTCGCCATCGACTTTAGTTAGTGATACAAGCTTTAATTCTTATTATATTTGAATTAATTCTACCCCTTATGTTGATAAAAAGTATGAATAAAAATTTGTAGAATTATTTAAACTTTTAAAAATAAATATACATAATTTTAAATTCGAATTTTTTACATTTTTTAAACATAATTTAAAGATTTTCGAGTTTAAAAATTCTTTCTAGTTTCAACGTTTTGTGTAAGTTAGCTTAACCATTAGCTAAACCACTTTACATTTTGTAACATTTTAAAATTACTTATAAAATAGTGAATAAATTCTAATTAGTTTGCATATTTTTAATAATTTTATAGAAAAATAAATAACGTATATAAATTCCGAACGTGTTTTATTGTTAACTTGTAAAGATGAAGGCCAAGAAATAATTTTCCACGTCGATTTTACCCTGTCAAAAGTCACGTTGACATTTTTGAAGTATTTTCTAAACTTCCTTTTTACATCATCGGACGTCAATGATTAACTCTAGACACGTGATGTTACGTGACTATCTACGTCATTTCATTTTTAGCCGCCTTTGATGTACGATTGTTTAAGTCACTTCCAGTGGTATAAGATGGAGCTTCTCAGCTCTCGATCCCTATACTTTTAGAGCATGAGAAATAAATACGAGTGACATTTCAAGGATTCGAATTTGTCACACATTTGTTTCATTTTAAGCCAAAATTTACATCGTATTGGCTTTACAGAATTTAATTTTTGTAAGCTAATATCATAAAGTTGAATTGGAAATTATTATTTTTTTTATTTTAGAAAGGGAGTCAAGCGCATCTGCACAGATTATTTGAAAATTTATAAAAGAATATATTCGTGGTCTACATTGCTAAAGGGCTTATTTAAGGGCTCTTCTGCAATCATTTTTGGCTTTGAAAACCGAATGTTTTCTCGTTAGAATAGAATTAGGCCTATTATTGTGGAGCGCTACAGGAAATGCGAGTGTCTAATGTTACGAGACCTCAAAGATCGTTGACCTCTCGGTCGTCGAGAAAGGTTTCCGTCCTCGATCACATGCAGCTTTGGGGATTTAGGTCCCTATCAGGCTCTTTGTGTGACGTACGAAGAAAACGGTAGGTGCGTGTTATTGTCTGGCCAAACGAGTATAAGAAAGGAGAGAAAGGATCTTAATCTGTTTGGTAACCAACTTGTATTCTTCCATTGTGGCTACTGTCCCATTTCCATATAATTCTTTGTATTATATTACAGATAGGCCATACAATTTTGGATTTATTTCGATATTCAATTTAAGAAAATACAAGAAAACTAAATTAAACTACCGTCGGTTACAAGCATTCGCTGTTTTTAATTTTAAATTTATGTTTACTAAATCGTAGACGGCTGGAAAATTAAATGTGATTTTTATATATTAATATGTTTTTGTTTTATATTAAAATAATAATAAAATTAACATGAGTGTAGACTATCAAAATTCGAAACTTTAGCGCTATCATTTTGTCCTCGAATGTTAAAATATTTGGGAAACAAAATTATACAGATACACTGTACAGAAAATTATACAGAGAGTCTGTACATATACGCTTAATGACAGACAGTAAAAAAAGTCGCTTTGTTGTAAGAACAAAGCTTTTCTTCTCGCAACAAAGCATTTTAACTAAATTTCGGCTATTAAAACTTATCAAAAAGACAAGAAGTTATTTAATCTACATAAAATCTGTAAAATATGGATATTAGTCTCTGAAAATATGGCATATATTATACATATGCACGAGTGTCTTTTTTAAAATTTTATTATTACTAGAAAAAAATCCAAAAATCAGTCGTGTTAAAGCTTCTTTTAAAGAATTTAAACAATTTAATTGGTATAAAAAATTGTTTTAAAGTATTATCGAAAACAGGCTATTAGAATATAGGCTACTCATGAAATTGTTTTACTTAAGCCCGTTTAAAATTCAGACTATATAAACGCATGAATTCGCATATAATATGGAAGAAATTTAAAAACTACTTCACCTTCATAAATGAATAAATAATACGTAGACCTTCCTAATTTTGAAAATAACAACAAACACTTATCTTATGTTAATATAAACAAAGAAGTCGATCAGTCGATCATTTCCTATTCTATATCTAACCGGCATTTCTCAATCGCTGTTTGTAAATATAACTTTCTTAGTGTAAGTAAGTTTGATTTTCTATAGAATTTAAAGCTGGGTTTTTTAATGTACTGTACTATAATAGTTCTGTAGCATAGTGTTGATTTAAAAACGTTTCCGCCGATCTCAAAAAATGATGCATAGTCCCTGTAAAAAATTCAGTGGAGTCAACGAAATAGTCAATATTGGAAGACACTTCTTTAAAGCCTACTTAGAATTTTTACCGAATCAAACCTAGGCCTATATCGCTGTTATCAGTTAAAAGTCGTGCTTCATTTCTTAAATCACGCCATCCATATATATATTTTTTTCAACTCGACAGTTTACAAATAGTCATTCATCAGCCCACGTCACACGATCACGCCCTCGCTACGTCCTTTCGTTCACAATTTAATTTACTCTTTCATATATTTATCCAGTGTTTTCCAGTGTTAAAGAACGTTTCGTTGCCCGAAGCTTGTTTGTGTTCATATATCTGAACGCTATCGTATTATTTATTTAGCAAAAAGAGTAATCGAGGACGAAAGTAATGTTTCGAATGGAACCGATAAAAGAAAATCGACTTTAACGTTGACACGTGAACCAGTTTTTAGATCGATTTGATAAATATTTTCTCTCGATTGTAAATAACAACTAGAAAATTCGTGTTGATTAACTTTCAGCAGGTTTGACGATCCAATTTGAATTATAACGTTATTTTTATGTTGAGCGCAGTTGACAAATTACGTGAAGTCAAAGGTCGAAGTGTCTAAAAAAATTAGACGAATCGTACGTTAAGCTTGCGTTGACATTTAAAAAAGTCAAGCCCAAATAATCTGTGAATTTTCCGTTTTAGTTAAGAGTTTATGCGAACATTAAGTAGATCAATTTAAGTTTCTTTCGGATGTATTTACATAGACAATTATAAAGTGAATATGCTTCTGGAATGTAAAATATTATCATAAATTAATATACAGTACATATATATATATAGGCCTATATATATATATATCAGTATATAGTGTGTGTACACGCGCACGCATTAATATATGACCGTAAATTAAATATAATTTTACAATTTTCTTTTGCTTTGATAATCTAATTGTTTCCTCTTTTAACACATCCTCGTCTTATTCTTTAAAATATTACCTGTTCGACATGAATTATAAAGGAAATGAATCGTTAAAAATCGCTAATGTAAATTATAATCAGTCTTAAAAATTTAGTTGCGGTAATTCCGAAGTTTAAGATGAATTAATATTCCAGAATATTTTCTCAAGACAAGAATTACAAACGACTATGTAATTCTATAAAAGAGATTCCAAGCTGTACTGTACAAGTTACATTCTAATCATATTTGGAATCGTAGTGTTTAGATTCTAAACGTTTAGATAAAAAATGTAGGCCTATGACATTCTGAATTAGAATTTTAATAAGTTCTTTAAATTAATTCAGTCTTAGTTTGTCTAATGAGAAATAAATCACTGCTCGTCAAAATATATATTAAAAAAAGCATCGAATATTATCTATTTTCCCTCATATGTGGGTAAGATGGAATAGTGCGAGAGTGAAACCTGATACATAACTAATTATCTTGTAAACAAAAAGTGTAAATAGGCATTGTATCATTATTTTTCTCGATAATCGCATAAGTGTTTGAAAAATTCATAGGAAACATCCAGTATTTTATTCATTTGGAATAGAGACCATCACGATACAGATAAGTAATACTACCATATATTGTTAACAGCCCTTTTTTGGGGGCTTTCCGGTCTCTTCGAGAAGCCTTTTTACGTGACTTTTAGAAATCGGGGTAACTGAAGCTGATGGGAACGTGAATAAAAACCGTTGTTTGGAGATGGCCGTTATATGGAGGTTATTTTGGTTGAATTTAAAAATGAAACTTTTCCGTTTAGAGTTGACCGTTATTGCAGATTCGACTGTATTAAATTTTCTATTAGGCTACACGGTGGTGGCTTTAAGTTCATTCACAAAAAGAAACTTTACGAAGATAGATTAATTATAGAACTTACCCTAGGATTGTATCATGTTTTTATAGTAAACAAGCGGCTCGTCTTACTCAAATTCACATTTTATCTCCTTTTCCCTAACCTAAATAATTATCTGATCTAAATTTTTTACGTACTTCTTTACTAACTTTTCTAGCTTGGAGGATTAATAAAATAGTTTTAGCTTCTAAAATATAAAGTAATAATATGATATTCTACTTTACGAATTCAACCTATTATGAAAATGATATATTCGATGTTATAATAATATATGCGAATTTATATTAAAATATTTTCTCATTATCCGATATGGTTATAGATACTTAATACAACTTTCTTTAATTTTAAACTCTTTAAAAGTTTTCTTTGACTCTGTAATCATAATAACTTAACTTAGGCCTAAAGTATAAAATGTAGAAATGTTTATTAAAAGAAGCGTGCATTCGATAATATTTTAAATAATTTGCATCCGTATATTATAACTATTATAATTACGAAACTATGGACTTATACATAAAGTATACACTTACGTTAGTGTAAGGAAGAAAATCAACCTTTTCCGCATTTTTAAAAGTGAAAAACTATACTTTACAGCCATTAAAGATCAAAAGTTATGCGGTAAATATTTATTTTAACTCTAAACTTTTAGGAATTTTGAAAAATTCAATAATAAATTACTACATAGCACCCTTAAACGAGAGCTTATCCCCCCAAAAAAACATTTAGTCATTCATACTTAAATGCAGATTGTAAATCCAAATTACATATATCTTTGCAAGATAAATATTAAACTAACTCACATAAATTCGTCCTAACTTCAAATTACAGTGAAATCTCCATTGACGGACACTCCCGAATAGCGGACACCTCTACTTACCGAACATTTTTACAATTTCCAGACCGTTTAAAAAGGACATTCATAGTATTTACCTTTAAATAGCGAACAAACTTCTCGGTTCCGACGGTGTCCGCTATTCGGAGGTTATACTGTAATAATTTTCTAATATGGCCTATACGACACAATTAGGTTTTTATTACAATAATCTTATTTTACACATAATCTTTTATAGCCAAGAATATATTCTATACTTCAAATAACGAAGGAAATACTGAGAATTTTATGAATAAAATAACTGGGAAAAAAATACATTTTCGTTTGTTTTATTTTGGCCCAGTCTTTTTTAAATTCCTTTGTTATTTAATTAGGCTACTTGGCTTAGTTTATCACAAGAATAAACTAAGTCTATGTTATAAGTGGATTAGACTCTCGTAGACTAGCTCTTTTAATTAGTTCTAGATTTAAGGAAAATTTTAAATTTTTTGTTCAAAAATGTTAAGGATAATCGCAAATGTGAAATGTAAATATATTTATATATTCTATTCTTTTATACTATTACATATATACCGCTTTATTCTCTTACAAGCAGTACGATTGTGTTACCTTGTATCTACTTTATATTCATCACACTTTAATGTTGTTTGCTATTCAGTGTATTTTATTAGATTTTATTTACTTAAGTTAATAAAAATGAAAGATTTTCGTAAAGAGCTATTAATTTTCGGACGAAATTATTTATTAGTTTCGAATAATTTAATTTCTACACATTAAAACTGACATAAAGTTCAAGTTAGATGCAGTTAAACTTCGTTTTGAATTTCGTGTTAAACTGGTTTGACGAGCCTCCAAGAGACTAAATTAACGATATTTATTCTGAGATACGTCACGGCGTAAAGTCCAAATCGTATTAAATTTCCAATCTACTTACAAAAGAAAATAAAAAGAAATTGCAATACAATTTATTATTATAAAAATTTCTAAGCGATAAACGCGTAGGAATATTTTTAAATCGAAATTTAATAACAATAAATATCATTTTATACTTTCCTTATCAGTTAGGGCCTACATACGAACGGTTCAAGTAATGATCATTGTATACAGTACGTATTTTTGTATTCCTTTAATCATCACACCCGATCGATTGCAGTATACAGGCATACATAGCCTATATATTGTAGAATTAATTGATTTTTTAAGCTTTACTCTATAAACACGAAAACTCGTGTTTCATAATATATATAACTATTTTATGTGATAATTAATATCTCATAACATGTGTTACATTATTATCGTATTACTCCATCATTGCTACATTGACTTTATACTAATTCATCTATATAATTATATAGATAATGTTATAATAGTCATGGAAAAAATACGAAGTTAAAAATACAGGGTATCAACATTTTTATTATCAAATGTAGCCGTATAACATATAGGCCTACATATAAACCTGTTTATAAAATAAGATAAAGGATTTCATAATCGAAAGATCTTATCAATCGTCAACTATGATTTCAGACGTAAGATAATTCAATTTTTCTTTTGTAATTACCTAACAGTTAATATTGGATTCTGTATAAGCAAGATAGATGATCAATTTTTTTAAAAAAAGTTATTGTAAATGGCTATATTTTAGTACATAACTTAATAATAAGGATGAAGAGGAGGAGGAGGATTGTCTAATGATACTGTATTTACACATAGCAATTAATTTATTTTATAACTGAACGTGTTGTACGAGTTGCAAATTGACTTAACTTATATGGATTATGAGTCCATTTGAAACTCGTAGGCCACGTTCAATTATACGGGATATTTTACAAATCGAAATGTAATGGATGATAATTATTAATCAGAGTCGATTAATAAGGTAAAAATTGCATTTTTTATACGAATTTTTTATATTTTATACGGGCTTTAAAGATAATAAGTGCTTTAAAAACCGAGCCCGATGAAGCATGATTTAAATTGAGTCGGTTTTACGAAGTTATACCTTTTCTGACAGAAAAACGTTTCTATTTATTTTATGGGCGAGACAGAGATTCGAATAAATTCACAATGACATGAAATATTTTCATTATTTTCTTCCATCTTTGCATAAAATAATATGAAAGAAGTATAAAGTGATAAAGTCAAATGTCAAATTGGGAAATGGATAGGCTGGTTAAGTGGATTAAGCACTCAGAGTTCCGATATTAATCCTATTGAACATTTGTGGGATTTAGTAAAGGACAGAAACTGATAGAGACTTTCTGCAATTTTTCCAAGCTAAATTATGTAGATACAATCTTCAGTTCTCGTGCATCCTAGACTCATTCCGATCGTCGACTAACTGTTTTTTAAGAGCCTTATTAGTAGGCTATACAGTAGTTAAAGTGGCATAACCGATCCAAATTTTATGTGCAATCGGCGCCGTCCAGTCGGTCGAAAGTAAAATCCGGCTTAGTTTCTATTGCATTGAGAGGCTCTCGATCAATCTGATTTTTTTGAATTATGGGAATTTTGTTCGTATTTTCGATCCCCGGGAGCATCATTTCGAATTTTACTACGAGTTCAGCCGAAATAACTCTTTCAGATTCTCTACAATGATGCACGTGAGAATAATTCATTCATTTTTCATGGACTAAAAATCCATTTGAACAAATTCGAGCTTATCTTTTCCATTGTGGTATCTAAGAAATATCAATAACATAAATTTTATAAGCGACAAAAATAATTTAATTTATAATTTGTGCAACTTAATCTGTATAGCCTACGTTAACGGAGTAAGCGAGAACTTCATTAATGATAAATTATTAAAGAATTTTAAGACCTAAAATCATTGTTTCATACTTTCAATAACAGTAAATAAATTTTGAAAAAATAATACATTTAAGCCTAGATATAAAGTCTGTGACGTCAGCACAGGGTTTACTTTCTACCGGATCGCCCTCTTCTCCCGGGTGGTCTCTGCTTAAAATATCCTCAGGAGAAAGGAGTAACGGTCTGCTCAAAAAAGCTTTTTAATCGAGAATTTACCTATAAACTTTACAGATTCTTAAATTAATTTGTGTTTAAATGGAAGCTGTTACGTTCTATAGTTTAGTGTTTTCATTTATCCTATAGGTAGCGAGTTTGTTTTAACTATATTTAAAAAATAGTTAAGCATTTTTAAAAATTTTTATTCTCGTTTTTATCCAAGTTAATCAGTTGTTCAATCATCGTTTCTATTTAATCAATATTTTCATCTAATAGTAATTAAAAATAATCAAAACTAATGATCTTTACTCATTTACATAATTGAAAATAAGAGAATCAATAATATCACTAGTTGGATTAAGATGCTGAAAACTAAATTACTAGCGAGAAGCTGAACTCCCTACGGACTTCCATCGGTAGCGACGAATTTCCTGAAGTTGGCTTAGCGAATTTCAGGAAATTTAATCAACTAATTCATTTTATAAAAATAAAGAAAGCAATTTAAAGATTAAAACTTCTTTTCTTAGTTAATACTTCATGATATAAACTTTTATAAACAGAAGAGTGTATCATCAAAGCTTGAATTTATGCTAATAACTTTTAATTAAGAAAAATCCATTTATAATAAATTATTCATAAATATTTAAAAACTGTTTTAGTTTTATACAATTGATTTAAAAAACAATTTTTGATTTAAAAAAAATGGTATTTTGGTGGTACATTTTGACAAGTAATTAAGAAAATGTACAGTACTCTACAATAAAAATGTACGGAGTTTAAATTATATTTTTCACAATTTTAATTCAACTATTTAGCAATTCGCTTAAAATTCTATGCATAAAGAGTGATTTATTCGGAAAAAAATAATAAATTGGCAGTTTTAATTTGATAAATATTGGGAAAAACGTTTCTCGGTAATTTAAAAGCATTTTCTACGACAGAGATTTATATAAACGGCTACGAATGTCGAATAGTGTACAGAAGTGTTTATAGGTCACGAAAGTGAGTAGGTAGTAACTGCCCTCTCTGCCCGTAAGCCATACATTCTCATACGTTGAACAGATTCATTGCAGTAGGAAGTAGGGCAGCCTATCAAATAAATGCATTATCTGCTCCGCTTTAAAAATACGGCGTTAACTTAAAGACTGTAAACACTATTTGTTTGCTTTCTACATTTTAATTTTCATATAATTACTGAAATGAATAATGGAATAATTTTCATCGGTCAGATTATATAATAAGAAATATACATTTTATAAATAAATAATAATGTGTAATTAAGAAAATTAATTTTTTATACGACCGTAATTAAAATTGAACACTGTGTAACTAGCAGAAATAAGAGATAAAATGGCAAAATGATGCTAACAAGTTGATCTAATTTTTGTTTCTTTCAGCATTTCTCTTCGTTTAACTCAATATTTTCTGTAATAATTTTTCAGATTATACAGAATTACGAATGTTCTTAATGTCGAACCGAATTGTTTTGCATAAGCAATCGGATTATTTATGCAAAACGGGAAACTTTACTGCCTTGACTAGTATAAGAAACAATCAAATAAAAAATAACAAAAAACGAAGGTTGAATTTGAGGTCAGGTAATTGTATACTCCCGTTCGTTATTTTTGAGTGAGGCCTACTTTATGTGCCGTTATTTGATTTTCTGCACGACCGACAGATTATAAAATATAAGCCTAAAAATATTTGGATCGTCGACAGCAATCTGTCGGCAAATAATAATAATAAAAATAAGAGCAACTTATTTTCTTATCAGAGCAAGAATTATAAAATAATAATAGTAAAACTATATTAAATTTTAACTACGAAACACTTCAATGCGATTTTTCGATAAAAGAATGTGAGCGTTCTAAGTAGAAAAAAAAAAAAACTAGAATATTTACGAATATATTCTGTAATGATGAATATTTAAAACGTCATTTCTACATAATTTCAAGATTAGTTATCGATTTACAAAATTTGCTATTATATATCTTGAATTAAAGCTATCAATATTTGGAAAAGTCAAATAGATACCATAAAATTATTATTTAAAGGAATAAATCATAATAATTAAAATGCATATCTTTATTTTCTGCACAGAAAATATTTATCTCTTATGATGGTTATAATTTATTGACGTGTTTATTACTTCAAAATTAAAATAATTCTTCTATTAATTCTCTACTGAAATATAAATAAAATTATGTCTGAAGTATTACCATTGATAGGTTTCTTCATCTGAATTTTCTGATGATGTAGCCTAATATTTATATCGAAATTATTTATGATAGAGTTTTTATTTCTCGAGTTTTTGGTCAGTTTATCTATTGATTTAAATATAATAATTCGTGTTTTAAACTTAAATAGCGTATTATAGGATAATAATAAATTAGATTATCATCAAAAATTCAAAATGAAAATCAGGGTGAAGCGGACATACTTTTATCACTTTTGAATATAATTTAATGAACATAATTAATACGTAAATAATCCAAATGATTTGAAATTACAGGAACTACTGAATTTAAATCAGGATGAGGAATTAAATTACACTGTTAGAAACAAAATGGCTTGCAAAATTAAATATTTATTTGTTGTTTTTTTTTTTGTTATTCCCTCGAGCATTTGCAGGACAAAAACTTTAAAAAATGATTTTAATGGTTTAAAATTAAAACATATTCAAATGATAAACAGTACAGTACAGTACAAACACGCAAATGTGTGACGGAAAGATACATTTGACGGAGTAAACAATATTATTTTATCATTTTTTATATAATTGCTAAAGAAGATAAAATACTAGCATCCACTGATTATTGTATATGAATATTTAACCTTACCAAAACACTAGAACAAAATATTGCCTACATTTAAATATTTGATAAACATTGCTTATAGATCCTTTGTATAGAAAAAAGCTAAACACGTATTTGACTGTCCGTAGGTTCTTCAGTAAATAGTCTTGCATAATCAATAATTTTTTCGTAATTTTAAAATAATCTTAAGAAAATTTTACTAGTATGAATTAGCTTTTAATTCCAATTTATAGTGGATATAAGATACTATTTCAATGTAAAAGAAGCTGGATTTAAAACTGTAGTATGTTTCATCCAATTGCAATGCAAAATCTTCAGAGAATTCTTCGTTTAAAAAGAACGAAACAATTTGAAACAATAATTTATGGTGATTCACTCGGGACTGAACACTTGATTTGTTCAATATCTCATGTTTGCATAGTCAAATTTGAATAATATGTAATGTAAAACATACCTCGGTCGACTGCTTCGTCATGAAATAAAGAATCATTCCTTTAGTGTTTCGTGCTCATCTTTTCATTTTATATAAAGATATTTTACATAATAGATGTTCAGTCCCGAGTGAATCACTCTGTATTTATATAAGAAAAATATTTGCATTTTTAATGTGTTAAAATATAGCTATTTTGATTGGTACATTCTTAATTACTTTTAACGGAAATATCGAAATGTTTTCCTTAAACTACTTCTCTCACTGAACATTATGCAAAAATTAACAAAAATCAAATTTTGGACTGATATTATCGAATATAATAGTTCGATAATATTAGTCCAAAATTCGATTTTTCCCATGTCGTCATATTATTTACGCATGTATTTAGTTGCCTTATATTTTCATCATACGAATAAAGCAACGAAATAGAAAAAATTAGATCTATTTTTTTTATTTTTAATTATTACAGATACAGTATAGTATATATACAAATTTATCTACGAGTAAATTATCTTTCATGTTATGATCTAAACTTTTGATCTTTACAACTTATGATTTATGCAGCGGAATTTTCTTATTTATACTATCGAGGAATTCACATCTCTTTGTCTCCTCGATTCGAAGTCATCGTAATTTAATTTAACACGATGCAACTTTGAATTACATCTATACACATTTGTGTAAAATTATACTCAATCATAAACAATATTCTGTCTAAAAGGCTAAAAATACAATCCATTAAATCCCGTATTTACTATACATTCAACAAAGTTGCACCGTGTTATGTGCCAAAAATTTTAATTCCAGAGTAGTTGACAATTTTTCTATCGTGCCAGAAAACCGCGGAAACAGTTTTAGTGAATTATAACATTAATATTTTTAGAAATCATTTCGTACAGGTAGCATTCCTTTTTCTATCTTTATCGATGACGTCGAGCCACGCTCGTCAACGTCGATAATTCGAGCCTTGTTATTTGTATTAATTAAAATGATTTTAAAACTTAAAATCTCAATAGAATAATAATAAACATAATGTCTCACGTCTCTAGCAGCAGCAGCAGCAGCAGCAGCAGCAGTAGTAGTAGTAGTAAATGTTTAAGAGTCATTTAATAGTTCGTATATTCGGGGTTGGTCTCTCCCTGCCATAAACACTTTTATCGATCTATAAATAATCTTATGTCTCAAAACTAATGTAACCTTATTTATGTAAAAGTATTTCAGCTTAATAAATAAATGTTTTCATAAGATATGAATTTTTCTTAAGTGAAATTACCGGATAAAAAATATTTTTAAAAATTTGAATAATTCTAGCTTTAAAAATGTTACTTAATTAAGCAAAAAACTTTAATGTCATGTTCTTAACATTAAAATGTTAATTACTTATGCTAATTTGTTGGTTTTTTATGAGCGACGAGCTAGATATAAAATTTTTAATTAATACTTTATAATTTAATATTTAGATACATTATATTTGTCTATATCGTGTTTAGTATTATAGTTTTAAAACAATAAACAGTTTTTTATATAAATATTAAGCTTTAAAATATAATTTTTTTTATATATTAAACAACATTATATTACATCTTTAACCTCATTGAACTGTTTTTTATAACAGCTAGATGTATTATCACCTGCCATCTCTAAATATTATCACATACAATAATAATGATGTGTGTTCGTTAAACACTTACATTAACATATATTAGGCTATACGTTTCCGGATGACTTTTTAGTTTATTCTTTTTTAATTTCTATGAACATAATAAAGTGTTTTATTTAATATTTAGCTTTATTTTATGGTTAAATATCTGAGAAAGTTGCTGAGTAATTACATTTACAGGATTTTTTATTTCTGAATTTTTATGTAATTTTTTAAACTTTTTTTGTGTTTATCGTTATAAATTAGTATTGTTTTTCTATTTAATGTAACACTAAATGATTTTTAATCAGATTTTCGATCGAAATGCTTATCCAAAATCTGCCTTTATTTAAAATATATAAATCGTTTGAAAATTATAGCCTTGGTATCATTGCAAGTAATCGGGACGTAAGATATACAATTTTTTATATTTCGATCTTGAAATTGAGAAAAATGTAACTTATTTTTTTGAAAGTAGAAAATACACAAAAAGGCTAGCTTTTTGAAAAGTAAAGAAAAGGTTTATTACGCATACGAAAACTAGGAAATGACCATAGACTAGAATCTATTATTCACTATTATCCCAATATAACAGCAACAAATATGTGTTTGTAAAGATAATTCGGTGTTCCATACTCGTGTAATGTTATAAATACACGTGAAAATTTCTTTAAGAAAGAGAAGAGCGGGAATAACACCTGGCATAAAAACTCTACAGAAAAATTGTAATTGTGTTTAATAAGCCACGGTTTTATGTATTCATTAGGTTTTAAAGTAACGTTATCTTTCTCAAAAGGATTGGTTTATCTGATTTGCATTTATATTACTTTACTTTCATTTGATTTAGTGTTTTAAATCGATTATATTATTCGATTTTTCGATCGCATAAAAAAAAAAAAAAAAAAATAAAAAAAAAAAAATAAAAAAAATAATAAAAAAAAAAAAAAAAAATCATTAAAATCAAAAAAAAAAAAAAAAAAAAAAAAAAAAAAAAAAAAATAATAAAAAAAAAAAAAAAAAAAAAAAAAAAAAAAAAAAAAAAATATAAAAAAAAATCTGAACAAAAATAAACAAACAAATCAAAAAAAAAAAAAATAAAATAATAAAAGAGAAGTGTATATAAAAAGAAAAAAAAAAAAAAAAAAAAAAAAAAATTATAAAAACAAAAAAATAAAACAAAAAAATAAAAATCCAAAAAAAAAAAAAAAAAAAAAAAAAAAAAAAAAAAAAAAAAAATAAAAAAAAAAAAATAAAAAAAAAAAAAAAAAAATAAAAAAAAAAAAAAAAAAATACAAAAAAAAAAAAAAAAAATAACAAAACAAATAAATAAAAAAAAATATAAAAAAAAAAAAAAAAATCTGAAATTAAAATAAAAAAAAAAAAAAAAAAAAAAAAAAAAAAAACTGATTTGCATTTATATTACTTTACTTTCATTTGATTTAGTGTTTTAAATCGATTATATTATTCGATTTTTCGATCGCATCTACTTTAGAATCGCCATAATCCTGTAATAGTCGATTATTCAAGTAGCAAACATCCCATCATACTTTCGTTCTATTGTAGAAATCTAAGAATTATTTATGTAGTGCATTATAAATATTGATTCTGCGTTTCTTTGGCATTTTTATAATTCATCATTTCTAGATTCAAATGGATTACATTCTCAATGAATATTTGATCTTTATGGAGATTCAAGTAAACAGTAATTCGAAATTTAGGCGAAGAAATGTTACATAGAAACGGTTATAATTATTAAATTCTTTTCTAATAAAATATATTAATTAACTCCTAAGTAGTAATTTATAATTATTCGATTTGTTCGGTTATTTTTACATTAATTTATGATAAAGAATAACAAGTTTTTTTTTGCTGTTTCTTCTACTAAATCCACAGAGTATAGGTCAAAAGTCCTGTCATCCTTGACAATACTGTACCGTATAAGCTTTTTTGCTTGCAGATGATGATAATTGTTTAAGAAAAAGCTGACGAACGAGCCGTCACGAGAACATGGACCCACGAATGATATCGCGCGAGGAAAACGTGATAAGCATCTAAGATAATATTAACATAAGATTTAATAAAGTCGCACTACCAAAATAAATGCTCTTACGATAGGAGAAAAACTTTTCGAAACCGGTTCAATCGAAGCAGATTTCATTCTGAAAGGCCACTAACGAGAGCGATACCCTTAGAAGTTACAAGACTTTTGACGGGCCCTGTGTGTTTCTGTCCTTCTGGATGTTTAAGACCAGATTTATTTAAAAACTTTTATTGATAAAAAGTTTAATTAGGCCTATGTGAAAGTATTTTCAAAAGATCTCTTTTAAATAATAAATTATACAATATTCTGTAACATTTTATCTAATATTTTATGAGAATAGACAAGTTAACATCTTGCTTTTTAGAAATATTATTTCAAAGTTGTCAATGAGTTGGAAAATCACTTCTTTTATAACATTAACAAAATAATATTAGCATTGAAAACTGATATTTAAACTAGTTATTATTTACTTATATACTTATGAATAGCAAGTAAAAAGTATCATATTATATTACTATTTCTTTGTAATCCATTAGATTTTTTGTGATAATTTGTCTGAATTCCTTAAAATTGGCTACTACTATTCAACAAGAAAAATTAACAGTTTGTAAAAATGTAGCCTATACATAAGTGAATAAAACAAATAAGCCACACGTATGAGACTCGCATAGTTCTGTATATAGATCTAATATAAGATTGCATATACATACAGTCGTTATTAAGTATGAAAACAAGACCGGTCTGTCGACATAGTTCAAGATGAAATCCTAAATTTTCGGCGTGATTATAAGTTGTTACGCACGCAGTTCATTTTTAACTTAAAATTTTAGCTATTCTATTTAACTGTTTTTAATGCGAGTCACCGTGACTTATTGTTTCAAATAGCAACATAATAGCAACTCTCTGTTCTTTTAAAAAACGCAAGAGAATTCTTTCAGTATCATTTGGAATGTAATGACTTTTGACTTATGACCTTGTTTAAATATATTTTACGAAATTTTCAACCGTGATAACATTCTCGACACTATATTTACCCTATAAAACCTTGATTTAACAAAATTTATCTTTGGGTTTATCAGTCAAGATATAAATCGCAGGCAAAAATCTGTGTCCTAAACTAATTTACCCGCTCACGATTACAATTTCTTTTATAAAATTACTTATTTTTTTTAAAAAAAAAAACATAAGCTTTTATATTACACATACTTCATGAAAAATATCGTAATTCATAGTTTCATCTTTTTTTTATATGTAAGAGTTAAACATAGGTCTATTGTTTTAGAAGAAATAACTTAATATTTTTCAGTCGCTACATAATAAAGCTAGATATAGCTTTAGTATATAATTTAAAAATTATTATTGTCTTGTTTAGGCAGCATATATAACTTTATATTCATTTTTAATTTTTTTCCACCCTATGGGCACTAAGAGGGTCTTTTTTAAGAGGCTGCTTGCCCAGATTCGATCCAGGGTCCTCCAGAGCTGTAGGTTGATACCTTAACAATCTCAGTCATCCGTCCTATCATATAATGCAGTAACAAATCATAGCCTACCAGTGGCCGAGTAAATGAAACTACCAAACTTAGTAAGTGGGGGGGGGGGTTCGCGCCTCAATAACGGGCCAGCCACGTAAATTTTCCTTAGTTTTCTTCGTGTCTAGCACCTAAATAAGGGCCAGTTTCCCATAGAATTTCCTCCCGGGAGGCACTCCCTCTTGGCAGGTCGTTTATGTGTTATGTTGCGTTACTCCATCAATCGTAATAAATCATAAAACGAAGTATAAAAATAGGAACTTTTAAATTTATAAGTAGCTAAAATGCAGTAAATTAATCATATAAATAATAAAAATATCTGAATTCATAAAGAAATGTAATCAATTTTATTTACGTCGAAGCTAAATTAATCCTGAAATTTAAAATAATTTTTTATTTTTCCATTTAAAATGTTTTTGCATTAAAACTTATTCAAGGACAGGAAATGTCAAATATAGGGCTATCAATTTTAATTTAAGTATTTACTTCTGAAATAAAAATATTGAAGGTCGACTGTCCGACTTAAACATACGCTTATGTTAAATAATGCCCGTTTAAGATAAAAATAAATTAATTAATTAAAATTAATTTTTATCCAAAACATCATTTGTGAATCTCTATAATTTCCTATTCATTTAATAAGTTATTTGTTAAGTTTAATTTCTTATTTATTTACATTTTAAAAAGTGAAGATTCTTCACATTTAAAAAAAAAAAAAAATATTGTCTCTGACCAACCCGTAACAAATCACCCCCTAATAAAAATATCGAAATTAACCATGACTTGAAAATTATTTGCATTTAAATTAACTTTTTACAAATACTCTCAAGTATAATACTGTTTAATTATATAGTTTTATTGTTTGCAAACGTTATTACTTTGCGGGAGGAACCCATCGACTCTCAAGAATCTCGCCATTGTAGTTTAATAGATAAATTAAAAATAAATAACTTAAATAAGATTCAAATGATATATCAGAACGATAAAATTAAATGAATTCTTAATATTTTATTCTTTTTGTGTTAAATAACACTCCTACATTAAGGAAAACACAAGAATTTTAATATTTGAGCCGTTGAAAGCGAGTGGTGCAAGTCAATTTTTCCAAAAGACTACGCTGTTGCTGAGTTTGAGTTCCTAACAGCATTATTTAAATATTCGCTGTAAAGAAATAGGAATATTTATGTTATTTACCTACAGGTAAAAGCACTTAATAATAAATCCGCAGTAATTTTTAATTCTAGGTCTAAATTTCTCAATATAGATGAAAAGTGACTTACACTACTATCAACAGAATAGACTTGAATTTCGTATCAAAAACATATTGTGTGTTAGACATAAATAGGCTATAAATTTTAATTTTTAAATAAAATACTTTTTATATTTTAAAGAAATTTTTTATGGTCTCTTCAATAATAATTTCAAGGAAAATTCTTCATTTGATTACACGTACTGTAGGCTACTATTTGTATAGAGTAGGGAGAGACGAAGTAGAACATTTAAGGATTTTCTGCTTGTAAAAAATGAACTAGATACATATACCTTTCTAACTTATAACATTTTTTGGTGGATATTCCAACTAAATTAAAAAATAAAAACGATGCACTTGGCTATTAAAAATATTTGCTAAATATTGAGTTCTATATTGCCCCACTGTGTGGGATAATACGGAACGGTGTTAAGGTGATAATAAGAACTAGATTTTAAGTGAAAACTTTTATTTATTATTAAAATTACTACTATTATTACTGTATTGTTGTGTAGAATTTTGTAAATTTGCTCTAGTCACCCCCTTTCCACCAGTGGACTCTAGCATCAAATTTGGCATTATTCATAAGTACGAGTTTTAAGCCTAATCGCCATTGTCAAGACATTTATCACACTGTTATAATCTGTTTAGTGTCGCCGGATCCTACAATAGAGGATCGGTGTCTATTGTACAGTAAAGTACAGTACAGATTTATTATGTTTGCATAGTTTATCGTCATACTTTTTTAATGAAGATTTTAGTATTTTATCTTTAATTCGTCTGATATTAGTCCCGGACTGGAATAAAAAAAGGATGTAAAAGACTGTAACTAGTTTATGTGGTCTTCATTACTTAAAATGTAAATAATCCTGGGTTTGAATGAAATTCCTATGTTCCACGACAGAACGTTGCTTTTTGATGAAAACGAGAGTCTCGTTATAAACACGAAGACGATATTTAAGAAACTTCGGTAAACGTAGATTCGAATGATATAAAAATTGCAAGCCATAACAAAGCCCAAACCTGAATAGAAGCGTTGTAAAAAAAAAATGGCATGTCGATAGCACTCAATAGCTTCACAGGTGCATAAAAACCAATTCTTCCGCGTTGTGTAAAAAAGTGATGAATCCAGTTTTAGCTGAACGAGAGGACAAAGTGCTTCCACGTGTTGATGGGTTTCAGAACTTAAATGATTTCTGAAAATTTTCTCTTATAGTGTTTCATGTCGGTATCCTACCCTACCCAAATATCAACCGATAGCCGTTTCCTTAATTCATAAATGATAATAATAGAGTCTATTTAAAATTTACAAAAGAAAATAGTAGCCTATTATAAAAATGTCAATTTTTTCTAAAACGAATTAATTTTATAATTTGGAATTTTTAATCCATAGTTTTTTTATTCGTCATTATTAATGTATTGTACTTTCTTAAAATAGGTTTCAATCAAATGCATAGTTCAAGTGAATAATATTTGTTTACCGTGAGTTGAGACGATTGTAAACAATTGAAACAATCGGAGCAATGTTTCAATTGTTTTAATTTACCGTACAAAAAAGTAGACAAAGAAACTGTTATTTAATAAATCTTATTTATTAAATTCCCCGTGTATTTCCCTTAAAACACACATAAAACTGTTTCCTTTTCCCTATTCTATATAGTTGTATGAAAGCAGAATTTTTGTTGCCAGAAGACAATTCCTCTCTTTTTTTTTCCTTTAATAATATAAAAAATAAACAGGTTTAGTACGTTATAAAAAAACACTCATTTAATTGCAAATTAAGGCCAAGAGAAATCCTTTCGACTGAACTCGTGGGGCGAAACATTTGGCTTTTTATTCGTTGTTTTGAATTGTTTCCATCTTTTACATTCAACTAAAGAAACGAATAAAATAACATACAACCCATTCATTTTCTATAGTTTATTACAAATGTTTTTTGAAGATAAATATTTCCAGAAACGTTTTTAATAATAAAATGTTCGCAAGGACAAAAATTTGATTTTATTACGTGTCGCTATGGACTTTATTTTATTCAAAATCTGTTTATTTATCTCACTTAAAGTAGGCCTTGCTTACTTTCATAGCTTAAGACAGAATTATGACTTAATATAATTACGTAATATAACTAGGGGCAAGAAAATGTGTAGTTTTAGAATCTAAGATTGAGTTTATTATCTCGAGGCGCTTCTTTTGAGAATGTGATTTTATCACGGAAAGTTTTGACGTGTTTGACAGTTGCCAAGCTTAAAATTTACATCATTATCGAATCATTTTCTTTCGTAGCCATTGATAATGTATACAAACAATCTTCGTTATAACCCGAATTTATAAAATTAATATTATGCATTTAGATTCTCTTGTAAAATTCAATAAAAAGAGATTTGTAGGACATTGATTGCTGAAATTTAAAATTTTAAACCTGTAATTATTTAAAATTAATTATGCATTTTAGAAATTAAATTGGTATGTAATGACAATTGCATTTAGTTATAACATAAGGTAAATTTATCAGTTAAGAAATGATAAAATCAGGTTTCATTTGTTGAATCGCTTGTTGCTGTATGCAACAAGCATTATTGTATCATGTATTAAGTCTATTACTCTATTCAGAATGTATTTTTCGTGTCAAATGACTGCCTCTCGATATCTACACCTGCTCTATTCAAATAAGTTTAAGATCTAACAAGAAGATAAGATCTATCCTTCGTTTCGTGATGGATAAAATTAGACTCTTCAACGGTAGTAGTTTATTATCGATCACCCTAAATGGGCGCAGCAGTCCTTGGGTCCTTTGATTAATGTCTTGCTACTTCGTCTGTCGACTTTTTCATACTCTCAATATAATAAAGTTTGTTTGAAATTATCTCTAAAGGTCAATACGTCGATAATCATTAAAAGAGGCCCTTCAATTTTTGTCTCAACTTATCTTGTACTATTTTAAAACTTCTTGCACATTGATTGATTTAAATAAAGGTTTCTTTACTGTGTTTTATCTGTTTTAATTTTGAAAAATAGATAAATTCTGTGAAATCGGATGCTTCGAGTTCATTTATAAAATACGCAGGCAGAAGAAATTATTCATTTCTTCCCCGCTTCGTAAAGACGAAATATTACTTTCCCTATAACCTACTTTAACCTAGTCTATTATCTAGAAGAGATAAAATCGTAGGCGAAGAATAAAGCCCCTATTGTGCACGACCCAGTACGTAAACACGGGCCAAGAGCGTCTGCTAACGTTAGTCAGTTTAGTAGTCAGCCCCAACGTCACGGTTTAACTCGAACGTCCTTCGCAACCCCGTCTCGTGACAATTTCTCGGGCCGGATTTAGGTCAAGGCTCCACAAATGGGTCGAGTGTCTCGAGCCAATGGACGTCGGTTCGGCTACCCGCGCTTGCCTGCCATTGGCCGGCGATGGCACTAGACCTCGTCTACGTCAGCGGCCACGTATGACGAATCTTTATCTGACTAAATTCCTCTTTGTTTATGGATGAGTCGTTCCCAAACGAGTTGCCATCGATTTGACAGAAAATCGATACGAGAAGAAGTACGACCGTCTTCTGCTAGGGAAAAAATCAATATAACTTTTCATATCGACTTTTTTTTGTCTATAACTTTCAATTTTTTCTGTCTAGAAAAAAAAGGCGCTAAGTGTTAAATGATTTATGTTAAATACATCCGTGAAAGTATTCTTTGCATATTCAAGGATATCGCTCGTGAAACACCTGTTTTCTATTCTTACGTAAGCACGAGTTAATAGGCTTGGATCTCGTTAAAAGGCTAAAATTTACTGTACAGGTCTCGGTAATAAACAACTTTTAATTGTTAAAAAAGTCTCGATTAACTTATAAAAACATTTACAATATCTTAGCCTACATTAACTTAGTAAAATTATAAACTTTTTATTAAAAGTATTGTTTAAAATACAATCACAATTATCATGTTTTAAAAATCCAGTTTTAAATTATTATATATTTTATAATTTTCAGTAAAATAATGAAGCTGAAGCATTCATTCTTCTTTCGTTAATCACTTTCGTCATTGTAATTACCAATAAAAATTTATTTTATTATTAAATAAAACTATTAACACCGTTAAATTAATAAAATAAACTGACTTTTCTAAGCTAGATAAGAAGCGAAAAGTAGTTTAAAGTTCTCTTACAGTATAAAAAGTATTGTTTGGATCAGGCCTACATAATGCGAAAAACGTAGAGGATGTAAGAGAATTAACGAGTACATTAATGTGATTTCGTGATAAATAAAAAATCTTAAATAACAAGTGTAATTAATTAAAATTTTCTTTTTTTATAATATAGTTTATTTGCAAAATAGTTTAATCATTAATTTATACCTTTACTTGGAAAGTAAGCCGATGAAAAACCTGTCTGCGGCTTGAAAAAGTTTAGCCTATTTTAATTTTAGCCCTTTACCTACTGTCAAGTGGTGCAAGTCAGATTTGGATTACTTAATATTACTAGAGATAAATACGAAAATTTAAGTTATTGCCAGTGATATATATATGAACAATATAATTAAGCTCTATCTCACCCTCTAAAACTGACAGCATCATTTTTATTTTACAAAAGAATTTATATTGGCGAGTGTAGAGATGTTTCTAAGCATTTTACATTAAACAACAAACTGGGAAAATTGTAAAACCTTTTGCAAATTAATAAGATTTTAAAACTTACGTCTAACGTTTTCAAAATGTTTATGATTTTGGAATAAAATATCTGAAATAAATTAAATAATGAGTAGGAAAGTTTGTTTGATGGCAGTATCTGTCGATAACATTTGGAATTTATATGAGATATTATTCATTCCGTGATTACTCTCTTCTGTAAGTGTCGTAATAAAGAATAGCAATAAATAGTTTTTCCCTGGAAAAAATCTTGTTAACGTAGAAGTTCTTGGCAATTAAATACTGAAATCAATAAAATACACTATTAATAGAACTAATCTAGTAATAACTTATAATGAAAAAACGATATGTAAACAGCCTTAAGTAAGTAAGCAAATATTTATTCTAGTTCTGTTTTACAGGCTTCTACGCGGTTAAAATATTTAAATGTTAAAAAATTCACAAGAATAAAAGTTTAAAGTATGTTATTATTGTTCACGGGTATTAAAATAGTCTCTTCTTGAGCATAAAATTGCGTTTTTTTTTTCAAATAGTAAAAGGAAACTGAAACTGGAAAAAGATTGTTAAAATTTAATATTTAATATTTTAATGCATTTCCAAAAATATTTCAAAAAGATTTTATTTATTTATTCCGAGAAAGTCATTTTACTCGTCGGGTTTTTTTTGAAATGTTACGTTTATGAATGAATAAAATTTTCAGTTTAGAACCTTTAGACTTTATTTAATGAAATATTTTATTATTAATACCTTTAAAAATAGTTACATTTTACAATCAATAAAACTAGAAAGAGATTTTCCGAAAGTAAATTCAATTTAATCGAAATTTCTACTTATCAAAATCTATCATTAGAATCTTTCTTTTCGTTTTAGAGAATTAATAATAAATATAAACAGCTAATTATCTACATAATATATTAAAAATACAGCATATTCGTGATTTTTTACATAAATTTAACGTTTAATTTCTATAAAATTTCATTTAAATTAGAAATAAACATAAATGCAGCAAATTCTCGCCATTTAAAGATAGAAAGAAGCTGTGTAAAAGAAAAATTAAACGTCATTTCTAAGCTACAGTGATGTAGGTACTCGTGTCATTACTTTTTTTTTACAAGAAAAAACAACGTTGAAAAAAAATAAAAATAGACGTCGCAGCCAGTCCCGTTTACAATTTGAAACAATGACACATCCATCATGTCATAGTCAGTACAATAAAATGCTGTTGGCTTAATGAAGTATACAATTCGCATTCTTTTAAGAATGGGATTGTAATAAGCTGCGACATGCCTCCCTAGTTCTAAGCTGCCATAAAACGTGAATTACGTAACCACTTACTTGTTTAACATTATACAGTAGAAGTGTAAAATTGTAGCACATATCACATCTTTCACTTTAAGAGATCCATTAAGATGGGAAGCCTCGGACAAGTCTCAAATTCCTACAATTTCCTGTGCGAATTTTTTCATTTCAGATTTACAAATATCTGAAAATATAAACTTACTAATTTTAAAATTATTTTTGATATTGATAATTCATAAAATTAAATAAACGTGACTGTTTATCTGTCTGCACGGCCGAAAGTAAGGCGTGTATTGCTTACATTTTCTCTGTAAAATAATCAAAATATAACTTTTAATACCAAATTTATGAGTTGTACAAGCCTTAAAATATTGAAAAGAGTTATTTTTTTATCCTTGCTTTACCGATTGAAATCATTCCTATAGATAATATAGGCTAACTGAAATGTTGTTTCTGAAAAATGTATATAGGCCTATCTTATAGCTAATCCTATATTCGTTTTGAAATATAAATAATGAGGTTAACACTTCTGAGAATTAGCAATAAATATAATCTTATCATAAATAGGTTAAATATAAAAATAAATGCAAATTTTATTACTTTTGACCGAGGTTGCTGAATTCTAAACAATTTTTATCTATTTTGAATTCATAAGACATTTGCCATCGCTTACACGTTACGTAAGAGGAAACAACCTATTTTTCATTTGAACCTTTTTTAATGATGAATTGCTTCGATAAAAGGTTCGAGAAAGTCATTATTTCGATTATTACAAACGTATAGAATACGTCTACGTGAGTTTTCAACCGAAGAATTAATTGAGAAAGTTAATAATCTCTCATTAAATTAATTTGACACACAATAAATTTGTAGATAGAACGTTCGGATAACGTTTACGTTAATAAATACAATAAAATTCACACTGTAATTAGCATAAAAGAGTTTTTGACTCGGAGAGACGAGATTTGTTAAGTTTAAAGTTATTTAAATACATTATTCTATGTAAATTTACAGCCCGAAGACTTAAAAACCTAATCTGGATTTAACATTGTGGTCGTGCATTGCGTCAGCTAACAAACAATTAAACTGATTTTAGGACAACGAACGTAGAAGAAAGAACTTAAACGAATGCATTTGCTACGATCGTCACTGTACTTTTGTGTTGGATAACGTGAATAGTCTTTGCATATCGTTTACAAATAAATTAATATATTATTATTCTCTAAACGTCCGAAATAATAACTAAAATCTACGAGTTACTTCTCATTCGAAAATATTTTAAAAAATCTTTATAAAATTTCAGTTAAAAATGATCCATTTGTTTAGATATTCCATCCGTTTAGAAAGCACTGAGACATAAGTTACATCAGATTTATTAAAATCACAGAAGGAATGAGCATTTTATATAGGCTATAACATAGTTTTATGATGAAATAGTTTAAAAAATTCGTATCATATGACTAGAATAGACCTAAATATTTAATATTCTACCGAATATCACCGAACTGTTTGTATATTCGTTTACAATATTCCAATTTGAATGAGACTTAAGAAGCATTAATTGTGATTCAATTTCAAATATTTGAAACTTGTTTTTTGCAGCAATTCTCTCTCCACATTTCTCGTTTAGAATTTAAATTAGATAAAACAAATATGTCTAATTTTTTTCGTGACATTGTATACCAGAGTTGCGATGTCTCTTGTTTCGCCAGAGTTAAAGAAGTTTTGTCCAGACATTACAACTAAAAATACCCCTTTTGGTTCATTATCCTGTTACCAGATTTCGAAGTGTAAAGGATAACACAGTGTTTCATTTGTCTTTTCGTTAAAATTGTAGAATAATTGAAACTAATGATAGTAATTAAGTTCGTTAAGTTATTTAATGATTTTCACAATGACTTATTGAAAAATTTACGTTAAATTTACTGAGAACACAACTGTTATAAAGAAAGTAACTATCGAATATCTTACAAATATTGTTTAAAGTAACTTTTGTTTTAATTAACTATTATTATTTTACGCAATGAAGTATTATGTAAAAGAAATTCGAAATTATTATTAATTAATTTTCATTTTTAATTACAGGGAATAAAATATATTTAGACAATTATTTTTGACACCCGATCGAAGGTAAATATTTGAGTCATATTTTGTGTAAACCCAATATTTTGTCTGTAAATAATAGTAGGTTACTAATCGGATGAATATTAAAAACAATTTCAAGAAACTTGTAATTTAATGAGTAATTCGCTGATTCTTGAACGTCGCCAAGAGAATATTTTATAAATTATTATTTAAAAAATGTCTTGTTTTTAATGATCTGTATGTAAAATTGAAAATTATTTCTTGTTATAAGTTAATTCTTTAATACGTAAAATGATTTATCACACACGGAGGGAGGAAAAACACTAAATTAAAAAATCTTTCTCTACACCTTCGGGATCCGACAATAATTTGATGAGGGCTTCGACGGAGAAGGATTTTCATATTCTGCACACCGAGGAGGATGAGAGCCTCAAAATAAAGGTTGATTCCGCCGAAGGTCTCATCAAACTATTGCTGGATACCAAAGGTATGAAGAAGAACAAAAGATGAAGACACTCTTATTATTAAATTTAGTATTTTTTCCCCATGTATGACAATAAACTGTTGTCTTGATAGTTTATTTATAGGCTTATTTGTACGTATAATAGACATACGCCTACATTAATTAGAATTCAAAAAGAATAAACACTTAAAAATCGTATACAAATTTGCATCAGTTTATTAAAAGATATTATAATTTTTATATATTATTGTCTATAAATGTGTGAAAACTTATTCTTAAATTACATTCTTTGAACTAATTAGACTAATCAAAAGTTTGAAGCTTCTAAAAGTGAATTAAATGTATTTAAAAAATGATTTCAATTAAAGCCTATTTGAAAAAATGACTAGGCTAACGTTTATTGAAGTCCTAGTTATATTTAAGAAATTAAATATAAAAAAGTTTTAATATTTCTTGTAGTTACTCGTTATTATAACGCTAAACAAACATTTAATATTATAATCTATACGCCACTGTAGGGAAGAATTAATTTCGTTGGTATTCTTAGAAATTAGAAAATGACCATTGATTCTATGTGTATGTGTGAAAAATGAGTCTAAATGGCTTTTCCCAATAGAGAGGGAAAATATTTAGAATAATCCCTCTCTCTCTATGCATTGAAAAAATAAATATTTTATATTTGACAATTTTATAAGCGCAAAAATGTTTTCTATATTTCTGACAAAGTTGCTGTATTGATGATTTAGTAATAAGCGAATACAATACTATTTTAAATCGTTTTATTAAACTCAACCTAAACAATTTACACAAAAATTCATTAAATTTACCTAAACAGATTTTGTTTAAATAGTTTTAGAACTCGGACAGTTTTTTATATCTGTTTAACAGTCTGTGCAAACCTTTCTGCATATCCAACATGAGTAGTCTTTTCATATATTCAGGTCTACTGTAATAAGTAAGTTCTACTAAAGGATAACCGAATATTTAATTTGATTTATTCACGTTTAAGCCGAATTCTTAATATTTATACAATGTATTAAAGAGATATTAAATATATTTAAGTAAAATATCAATTAAGAATAGTCTATACTTCGACAGTATCATATATTGATTTCTTAGAGTTGATGTTTTATCATATACATGCCACGCATTATAAAATGCTATCGTTTATTACAATAGTGGCCATTTGAAATTTTCGTGTCAGGAAGACGTAAATACATTATTTAAATTGTTTTCTTGATAAGATAAATGAACAACACGTTTCTATAAAAACAAAAAACAAAAAAATAGTATAAACTCGTTTCTGAATAATTACTATAAAATAATATATAGGTCTGTGATTCTTAATCAGCTTTATGTTCGATTAATAATTTTTAAAAATGCTATTAGAATTGACTGGCAATTCTACGCAATGACCTATTTGCTTTTTTACACTTATATAACCTTAATTGTTCTTTTTGAAGGGTAAAATTTGGCCAGTCGCTAGACAAATTATTGTATTGTAAACGTATTAAAACATGTGTACAATCTCTTACGACGCAAGCCACAATAAATACATACGTCACAAAAGGTCATCCCGGAGACGACAGAAAAGTGGATACGATAAATAAACACGACGTTAATTTTGGGCGGCGGGTCTATTTCGAGCGAACCGGTGGTGCCAATTTTTTCCCGTTGGCCCAGACGGAGAAAGGATCTTTCCATTAGTCCCGCTCTCTTCTAATTGCATCAACAGCTGGACTGGAAACGGCTATTACGTGGATGGTTGATGGAAGGCGAAGCGGCGCGTAGCTCACCATCGCCGGACACTTTCCATCGATCCACTTTCTGGCGACGGTTACCATGACGACGGTATCCACGTCACGAAGTGCAATGACGTGTGCAACGACTACATCGGTGTGCGGTTGACGTCTTGGCTTATCGAGAGGTAGCTTTACGAGTCGACTCGCCAGTTCGTTGTTGTTAATGCGTAGATGAAGAATTCATATGTAAAGATACGTCTCATTTCTCTTCCTCCATTAATCACGTGGTATATAAGTTATATATGTATTGAATTATCCTATTATAAACAAAGTTTACTTCGAATTGGTTATTCGCTTAAGATTCTGTATTATATTTTAACGTACGGCATTAACAAAACAAAGATACGAAGATTCTCTACGGAAAGAAATTTATTTATTTTTACGTTAACAACGAAGAATCTTTTAGCTTTGATTTGATTGATCTACTTAACCGCTGTTTTGAATGTCAACTTATCATTAATGCACCATCTTTGTTCGCGTTTAACTGCGTATCCTATCATCTGGTGTGGAGAAGGAGAGCTTGAGGGAATGGAAGGCTCGCATTTACGATAATGGACTCGGTAATTCACTGGCTTTGGACAGACAAATATCGAGTGAAGTGGAACAAACGAATGATCGTTCTTAATTCCATTATTTTATAGGGC
The DNA here is from genome assembly GCF_030686945.1 of Centruroides vittatus. Classification (NCBI taxonomy): domain Eukaryota; kingdom Metazoa; phylum Arthropoda; class Arachnida; order Scorpiones; family Buthidae; genus Centruroides; species Centruroides vittatus. The sequence continues at coordinate 747,698 of NW_027122650.1, read as the reverse complement.
CGTCCGCATATATAGATGGATATCTCGCCACTGTCTGCTCGTAAAATAAAGTGATCATTTTGAATTTGACTCCAGAGAAATGTATAGGACTTAATCTGAATTTTGATAGCCGATAGAAAAATAAAGAAGGGGGAGGGAATATTGTTACTTAAATGCGAAGATTGTATTCGGCTCCGTGACATAAAATGCGAAAAATTGAAAAATAAATTATTTTGAAAAGAATCTTAATGTAAACGCGGATATATTAAGCGAAATTAATCGTATCATAAACTTGTTAAATTCTCCTGCAAGCTCCTGTAAATTCTAAAATTCACAAATTTAACTCGATTAACTTGCATAATTTAAATTCTCTTCCATTTAAAAATTAAGATTATTTTTATATTTAATGTCCCAAACAAAATCTATTCTCATTGCAAATGCCCGAAAAAAATTAAAAGAATAATAAAATGAGAACAGTCTAATTGGTTCGTCTTTAGTTTTTATTGCAGAAGCGATTAGGCGTGGAATTACGTTTAATTAATTAATCGCTTCATTAACAAAATTAATAAACCTGTTTAATTATTCTAATGGACTATTAAATATTTACTAATTAGTTTACAAAAGGTCTTTAATATAATCGTATAATTCGATTAATGGTTACATAAAACAGATTAAGTAATCGCACTTTAAGTGAGATATGAAAGAATATCAATTAAAATAATTGATTAATTTAGTAAATTTTTAGATTAAGTAATTATTTCAATAATCAGATCCGAGTTTAATATTTAATTTACAAAAAGTCGTTTCTAAATTTACCGAAATTATTCGAAACTTTCTCCTTTGTTAGATTTTAAAATGTTATTTAAGTGTTAGTTTGTGCATGAACAAAAGCAAAAGACAATTTGCTTGTAGTTCATGCACAAACTAAGATACAAAAGAGGAACATTCTTCCCTGTTAATTTTATAAAAAGTTCCAGAGTTGTTCCTATTTTATACGTTAGAAATATAAATTATTTTTTAAATATCGACTTAATTTTTTGAGCATTTTAATCTATATATTCATTATACGCATTTCTAAAATATATCCCAAGTAACTTCACACAAATCTACTTTGATAACATTTACATTACGTTGAAAACTTGCAAGCATAATATAAGTAAAATTCGCTCATAGATATCTAATAACGGTAAAACAAAAAAACAAGTATCAAGATTTTATTATAAATGGGTATATTCGTCTCTCACTCAATTAATATTTCTCTACTTCCGATGATTTGATGCCTCAAATTCGTTAACTCGCTTCATTTAAAGACTCGAGTAAATAATTTACAGAACTTTAGAAGGCATTTTGCTAAATACATTTATCATAAATAAAACATCAGAAGTGAATAGAGTCTATTGTGACCATCCCCGAGCTCTCAGTTTTATTGGTTTACATTCGAGAGAAACCATTAAGCAGTAGAAGTAGATTACATTCATGAATACGGGCTTAAAATGTACGAGTAGGCCATTTTATCCGATAAATTGTAATGTCATGATAATAAAATATGAAGGATCGGTTTTCGTAAGTCGATCGTCGTTATCCTTTCAAGTGAAATAAGTCGATTCAAGTTTCATTTGTCTTTTGGTTTACCACAGTCTGATGATTGCAAATAAAAATTTAATAAAAACTCAAGGAAAAAACAAAGTAAATTAACTGATACGATCGATTTTTTGATAAAAATGTTTCGATGGTCAGCAACGTCAAGCTTTAAAGCAAATGGAAGTTTACAATTTAGATTTTTTCTATGATTTATAAGCTTTAAAACAGAATTTTAACTTGTACTTTCTAAAATATTGTCTTTTATTAGAAATTTTTCTTTACTTCTAAGAATCACGAAGAACAAAGCATGGGATTTATAGATTGTAGAAAATGTAAAACCTAAGCCTAATTGGATCATTTGTTTGCAACAATGAACCCAAAAAGATATATTAATATTTACTGCCACTGTAGAGGTTATAAGTATAGGCGCCTTTCCAAACAATTAAAAATTCTCACCACAGTTTTCATTGTCAGTAGAATTACACGTTGTTATAATAAACTGTTTAGGCCTATAATTATCAACAGAGTAACTCTCATACTAAAGCATTTTCGAAGGACTAAGCTTTAATGAACGGTTATAAATAGCTTAAAAGTAGAAAGCTGATTGTAGAATTTTGTTAAGAAGAATTCATTAGTTGAACATCGCGAAGAATTTATTTTTCAGAGACAGTAATTTCTTTATCTTTATCTGGAAATTTTGGTAATGGAAATTAGTTTGGTCGCAGTTAGCTCGGACGGGAATAGGCAAAATATGTAAAGGTTGTTGAGAAGAGAGACACATATGCATTTCCTGTTTAGGCTCTATCATATGATAAAATCATCTACTGATTGACAGAATTATATCAGTAAATTGAGAAACCATTATAGTTATTACAATATACATTATACGGCGTATAAAACAGTAAATTGGACAAGAGATGACACTCATTTATTACAGTTCTACACGAAATTTCTCGATTGAACTTTCTGAACTTCAAATTGTAAATAAATTCACCCGGTTATATTTAATTAGTGAATATTAATCTAATTTTACAAGTTTTTTGGTAGAAGTTGCCCGAACGACACGATAATTGAATGAATCTTTGTCATTTTAATCGAGATATTAATAAATGTTCCCGCATAGAACACAAAAAAGTTAATTAAATGCCGAGTTATGGTAAAGTAGGGACGAAGAGGCATAGTCAGTGTGCGGGTCCGAGATATTCGTGCACATTCACTTACTGCACAGATCGATTGGATAATTGGTATTGGCTGACTGTTATTGAATGTGCATGAATCCAATTGGATAATTCAGAGTTAATCTGATAGGTCTAAGACTGCCAACACTCTAACCATTCAGTTTATTCAAATGAACATTCTTTTTTGTTTTTAATTTTTGATTTATTCCCACAATGAAGTGACGCGTTATTACACCTGTACCTTACGGTTTATAAAAATTTTGTTTATCATTATTCTTCCAAATAGCGAATCTGTAAGGGGAAAAAATTTAATAATTATTCAAAATTTATATTCCGAATTAATTAATGGCACTTAACAAACAGGTTAAAAAAAGTTTAAACTTTAAATTTTCTTCAAAAAAAAAACAAATGTAAAATTATAATTTTTATAAATAAAATAAAAATTTTGAAGAAATAAAACTATCGATTTTATGAAAAGAATTTAATGGAATTTTATTGTTTGCAGAGTTTTTAAAAGAGAAATCATTATTCTCTAGAGACGGTAGGACCCATTTGTGCTGGTACAAGTACTTCGTTTCTCGGTGACTCGCACGGCGAAGGGTTGTTGCCATGGTGATCTGCCGGGGGCATATTTTGCTATCGCGTTGCAACGACCTACGCTTTTGTGATGTCTACTTTGACGTCAGCGCTTCTTTTGTCGTATGACGTCAGGTAATAACGAACCAATCGTCGTCGTAAGTTTCTTTAGCCGAACAATAAAACTTTAATGACGACATTAAGTTTAAAAGAAATAAAATCAAAAATAATTACGTCGATAATTTAAGCGGTAACATAAATTTCCACTAAAACACACGCGTAATTTAATCTTTTCGTTATAAATCATTAAAGAACTAATTAAATTTTGGACTGGTTAATGATGTAATTTAATTGTAATACGGCTTATTGGTTAAAACTATATTATACGGAATATACGGGTTTCAATAGCTATGGCAAACAGAATTAAATTAGATCGGTCAGACAATCAATATAACTTTGACTGAATTACTTTTAAACATATTCGATTTAAACATATTCGATTTAATCCGTACATAATGTGAAATTATTGCAACGATTCAATGGTAATTAAGTCTGTCTGTATGTACAATTTATTGATGTGCGGTCAGGAAAGTAGAATATCGAAAGGATGTCGTAACGTTTCTCGCATCCTGTTTGAAAAATCAGTTTTGAAAACAGGAAAGGATGCAAAAAAACATTGCGACACAAAGAAAAATAATGATAGAATATCACCTCCAAATAAATCAAATGCATATTTTAATTAATAGGAACAGAAAATAAATCTGGTAATTAAAAATAATTCGCTTCCCATTGCAAAATATCAAAATTGAGTCTGATTTAATATTCATGAATGCGCTGAATATTCGCAAATGATTGCAAAATATCTCGAGTGATGTTTAAAGTCATAAATCATAAAGAATTATCTTTTTATCTCTTCAGATAGTCTATTATCTTTTGATAAGATTGAAATTTAGTATTTATTCTTTTTGAATAACATTTGAAAAGTTTGCTTATTTTATTATTAATAAACAAATTCAAGTAAAACCGATTAACGTTATAAATATTTTTAAGTATTTAAAACCATCTTTTCTAATTGTAATATATTGTACAAAATATAGTATATCTTCAGGATTAATAGATAAACACAGCATATAAGTTTATGTAGGCTTATGTCTGAAATAAATCGAGGAGTTTTCTAAGGAAATTTACTGTTAAAAATAAATTATTTTTCGTTTCTCTAATAAATTAATTCAATAAAACTAAATTACAGTCTTATCTTTTCATCCTGACAAAAGGGGTGTGTTCGGATGACAATCAAAATTTTAATTTTGCAAACTAGTTTTGCGACTTCGCTGACATTATTACAGATGAATGTACAGTACAAATTACAACTATCTCAGCTGTATATAAAAGAATTTATTTTAAAAATTAGTTGCGTATACGAGTGATTTGTTTGTGAAGTGTACTAAATCAAATTTCAAAATAATTAAACAGGATGGCATTTAATGTAAATCATCTAGAAGACACGAAGTTATGTCGTTTTGAAGATGTTGAGAAAAATCGATTTTTGAGATACTACTCTCTGTCTAAAAAACTGGAATGAGTTAAAGTAGTCGTGCATTATAGAAAGGAATATATTTCACTCTTCTTTATTTGAAAATCTAATCGTTAGTTCGGAGCAGATGGACTAATCGCCCGAAACCCAGGAAATACTGAAAGTTAGGCTTTAGGTTGTTAGCAATCCCTAGAGCCAAGTTTCTCTAGAACACATAAAATTTTGAGATAAACAGAAGAAAATGAGACATTTCTCGGAAAATTTCTGATAAAAGAAAGACGGGCCAAATCGAAAAGATGATAAATATTGTCGAACAGACGGATGCTTTCTCTTACAAGAGCGGTAGTACGGTGAGTGATGACGTGCATGACGTCAGCATAACGTCAACAACGACGGGGTGATAAACGAGTTCGAGATAAGTTCTGGGAGAAGATGACATTCAAGAATTCTTTCCAAACATTCGATTCTGTTTTCTGAAAATCTAAATCATTCTAAGGTTAAAACGTTATTCAATAAGTTAACAGCATTCTTGTGAATCTCATTACTCACGACGGTTGTCAACCTTCTCGCATTATTTGACCCGGAGATAATGGTAAAGCAAAACAAAAAATAATAATGCAATCGCGAAAAAACAAAATAAAACATTTTCAATTGCGTTTTTTTTACACAGCAATATCGTGACATAACATTTATAATAATAATAAAATAAAGTTTTAATTTTTTCACTCTCCAAACGAGCACATAAAGTTAGAGAAAGAACTAGTCGACTTTAAAAAATGAATAAAAAAGAATTTAAAGTTCGTATTTTTAATATTTTTCTAAAATTTTTTAATGCTAACTAATAATGGATTTTTCATACAAGAAATTAAATTCTTATGGAATAAAAAATTGCCTACCTTACATAAAAATAATGTTGGACACCCAAAATTAAAATATAAAAAGGCACATAATTTTAAATTTATTTAATAATTATATGTTATTTTTTAAATTCTTTATTTCTTTTTTAGTGAAATCATTTTGAATAAAAGAAATTGAAAAAATAAAAACTAAAAAATTCCATATAAATGTAAGTAGAACAATAGAATCAAGGTGTTCAGAATATTTTATAATGTCAAAGGTATATTCGAGAGTAAATATATCGAAATATTCTCTCTTATTTTTTAGTTCCTTGAATTATATTCAAAGATTTTTCGTATTGATTTAGAGAAAATGCTAAAAATATTGTAAAAAGAAAATAACTGCATCAATATTCTGTAAATATTATTTTTTATCGAGTTAATATGTAATTAAAATTAATACTTTAAAAATATTTTAATTAAACTAATAATTATAATGTATATATGTTTAAAACTGCGTGCTTTCACGACAAATGGGAACTGAATAATAATAGTTAACTATATAATATTAGTAGTGTCTTAATCTTTGTACTGTACACACATAAGAAAAAAACTTTAAGGCATTTAACTTTCTCAATTTTATTGATGGTTATTTGGCAATTCGTATCAAAACTGAGTTTGATAAATCGTTCTAGAGATTATTTAACCGATAATCTGTTACACAACTATAGCTACGCTCTGCCGATATTGCATATAACTCTATGTTGTACAGTACTGTACACTGCATCTCGTGGATTTCACGGTTTAATAACTAAATAGTTGTTATAAACATTTCATTTAAATGATATTAACTTGTATTTCTGAAATAAGGTTTTCAGCAAATTAATCAAAAATTCAAATAATGCAATTTTAAACCTGGAGCTGGAAGCCAAACTTTAAAAATCGGGAGACTCCGGGTCAAACCCGGAGAGGTGGCAACTCTGTCACACATAATTAAAGGCCACGATAACCGCTAAAAAGTGAGTGATTTTTCATATGATTAGTCCCACATATAGCAAATCGACCCCTGACTTTTTGTGTTTACAACGAAGCGTGTCAGCTATTTTTGCTCTTTATTGCACGTGAACTATTATTTATTTTTTAGTGTTAATGCTGATTCATTTTATAGACTGATTTAATCAAAAATAATCCTGTTTTAAACTGGTTACGAGTCGATATTTTCTTACATTAATTTTGATACCAACGCTTTGTATTAAAGGGACTCTTATCTGTGTTAAAGATCTTTTTATGATAGACTGAACATCAGATATACCAATTAATTTGCCAGTGAATCGAGTGACTAGCGAAGGATCTAGGAAGCTCAGAAACTTGGGAATTGATTCCTTAAAACTACATCAATATAGATCTATTTAAATTGTTTCGAAGCATTAAAAACTATAAAACAAAAATGATAAAATGTAAAAAATGTTCAATTTAGGTTATGTTTTTATGACGTGAATCAAAAATTATATAACATAGTAAAAGAGGCAACAGTCCCGCATGTTTTTGATGGTTTTCGTGACGACAGCGATCATTTTATCAAGTCGGTTTGATAAGATCGTGTGGGTAACAAGATGGATATCAACGTCTACCTCAGACAATGATTTGAAAATCACTCGGTTGCTTCTGGCTAATTTATACAGGCTTATAATTATAACATACGCTATTCATATTCATTACGTTCTTACGTTTTACATAATCTTCTCGCATTTTTAAGATACGGCGGATTGAGGTAAAAAAGAAAAAAATTCCAATCCACTTCATGTAATTAGCATTTTTTTTACTTAATTCTCGTTTAATATTATGCGAGGAATAAGGAAGAGAATCCCACAGATTTCAACCTGGATTCGTACGTGAGTTTTATAAACAGGAAATTCCTTGGGGAGACGTAAATCAATTTGTCATTTTATCCCGGATCCATCCCGATCCGGGGGTAAGATGACAAATATCTTTGATTTTTGGTCGTTATTGCCAGTGATACGATATCTACGAGAATTATGGGATGTAAAAGCGTGTCAGAGTAACAAAAGAAAAAAAATGCAAATTGTATTCTTGTGGTTAATAATGCGTTGTCATTAATATTATAATTTCAACCAAATTTTTAAATTAACTTCGCGAATTAATAAACTGCTATTGTGCTAATAGTAATGCGGGTTTATTAATAGGCCACGAGGAAAGTTATTAACCGAATTCGATAATACATTCAGAAATTAAAAAAAAAATCGAATTACCATTTTTTCCTCGTTAATAATGTAAATACTATTTAAAATTTCAAATTGTGATGCCGAAGAGGAAATAATTTTTACTGTAATTTTTATACCATTCTATTTAACGTAAGGGAAAAATATAAATAAAAAAAGTGAATATTTAATAATTAACTTATAATTTATAACTAAGGAAGTCCTTAAATAATTACGAAAAAGTTTCTAAATTACTCGAATATTTAATCAAAGCTTCCAAATCTTTAAGGCGAAAAAGTTTATTAGAGTGGGGATTTAACGATACGTTAAAATTAGATAAAATAATTGGATTTAATTGTTAATGTGGTGTGTTTTCATTTAAATATATTGTTATGGTAGTGTTATAGAGTAAGAATATATTTACTATCTTTAGAATATTTTATAATTAAGTCGCTGATATTAAGTCCGAAGACTTGAAGATGATCTGGAAGTATGGAAATAAGGAATTATTTCTTTGTTCAGATTGTTCGAATTTCGTTATTATAAATGAATGTCGATTCAACTTTTTGATTACATTTCCATAAATAACATCGACCAGTTGTAGATTTAGCTTACATAAAGCTAGATAAATGAGTGAATTAATTAACAAAAAGTAGTTTAATCTTTAAGCGGTTATTCATCACGACCAAGGACGACGCCAGCCAATGGTAAGGGGGGGCAAGATGATGTAAATTGATAGAGGATATGAATTGTATGTAGGTAAAATAGAAATGATTCATAAAGTTTTAATCATTTACTATGTACCGGAAAAGAAATATCTCAAATAAAACATTTTCTTTAACTTACAAGAAGCCTAAGAAGATTATTTTAATTAAAACTTAGCATTTAAATAATTTTTTCGAATTTCTAGGGGAGGGCAACTGCCCCTCTGCCCCTCCCCCTGGCGACGCCCTTGATCACGACTTTCTTCCTTGTTCAAATAATTATCGTAGTTGTGATTAATGAATGCTACATACAATACTTGTGTAAACGTTTATATGATTATATTTAGTACTTTTATAGGCATTTATTGGTCCAAAAATATCGTGAAAAGTAGAATGCGTAAATCCGATAATCCTTTTAACAGAGAGGGTAATTGAATTTCAATTGTTTACTGATCCGTAACTATCGGATAATGTATATAATAAGGTACTGTACGTTTCCCAAACAAGCCCACTTCACGCGTAAAGGTGTAAGGGAAAATAACGTAGAGTAATAACAATGATTGAAATAGATATTTATTGAATCATGTGTAAACAAAACATAATATATACTTAGCAGTGATTAGTGTTATTATTCGGTAAATAAACTAACTGAAAGTATCTTTATATTGGGCCTTTTTAGGAGCACTATTCCAAATAAAGCCCGCTATTAAAATTCAACGGCTTATTAATTTTCTTGGCATTTTCGGAAAATAAATACATTCACATCCTCAGGCTGATAACGAATGCACTCATCATGAACCTGTTCTTAATTTTCATTAAAAGGAGTTTGTATCAATATATTGTTAATTTCGAAAACGTAATGTCCGTCTTCTGGGGATAAGGAGAACTTCAATTTGTGAAAAATACAGAATTTGTGGTACCAACTCCTGTTCCGTGCTTCTGACAGCAATGGCCTTTTTCCCATTCTCATATCCGTCATTCCTGTTTTTAAATTGTTCCTTAAAGTTCTATGGAATGCTAAACCTGCTAGTTACGTTTCTCTGACTTTGTCTTTTTCATAGCATCCAGGACCAAGGCCCTAGATGCTATGAAAAAGACAATCAGAGAAGTCCTTAGAAGTCTAGTTCTGTTTTTTACGGAAGCAGGCATAGTTAATTTTGGAAGAATAAATTTTCTAAGACAAAGTTTTCAAATTTTATACTGTTCCTAATAAAGTCCACCATCATTGCAGTGAACCTTATTAGGAACACCGTTAGAACCATAAATAAGATTAATATATCTTAGCTCTGACGAATATGGCATGTCTCCTTTTCTTCAAATATACATGACTACTCTTTCCCTTAGTACACAGCTCTGATATTTTATGGCCCTCTTAAATGTACTGGAAATAATTTTTCAGGCAGGATAATACGATATTTTTATAACAGCTTGCCAAGACTTACTTTCATGAACTTTGTAGACAATCACCTGTTCCTCGAATAACAATGAAACTTTCACACAGCAATCCTACTGTGACGAATGAAGATAAGTTATTACTGTATCATCTGCTAGCTATCAGCAGTTATACGACATCTGAGTATTATTAGAATAACCTATCTTATTCGATTAAAAATTTTTAGACATGGAAGAGAGAAGAGAAGATAATATTACTTCACTTAATAACACTTAGCCTAAATACACGATATTACACAATGATGGTGTGATATATGATCATTTACATGCTCATGATCGTAATATGTCATGTCTCATGATAATATACGATACAAATAATATCATACATTAAAGTATATAACAGAGACAAAAACTTTAGACTTAAAGACTTTTATTAACTAATGACATTTATTGTAACAAAAATCAAATGATCAACCGACGTTGACAATTGAAAGTGAGATAAAGAAACTACTTTCGGAAGCACTATTTCAGTGTTAAATATAAGATTTATTTTTTATTGTTTGATTGAACATACAAAAGCATGAAAGCTTATAAGCTTTCATGCTTTTGTATGTGTTCAGTTAGCATATCATTCGAATAATTACTGTAGTATAATCTCGGTTATAGCATTTAAGTAATATTATAGAAAATTAAAAGAAAATAAAAGTAGCCTACACACACGGACTTAAAAGTTATATAAATTTATAATAATTAAATATAATATTTTATCAATTTTATAGATTTTCTCTCAGATTAAAATAAAAATTGGACTTTTTAAAGAATGAAAACAAATGTGGATATGTTAAGTATACGTATTAAACAAGAACTTTTAATTTTTTTAAACATTAAGTACAAGTTACAAGTACAAGTTACATTAGTTTAAAATTCCTAAGGATAAACAAATATTTTTTCGATTTATCAATCCAAATTTAAGAACGAGCAGACAGATAGGTATACGATAGTAAAACAATTATTCTTTGTTAATATTGTTTAATATGTATATAACTTAATATTTTAAGTTCTATAAATATTGTAAGTTTCTAAAAATACTATGGACCAGAGAATAGAGAAAATTATGAAACTAGTAGCCTATTTATTTTTTTATCCAACAAATTTTTATAAGTTGAAATGTAGGATATTAGAAAGAGAAAGCGAAATTTCTATCACGTTAAAAAATGTTAAGAACTGTTGCAGACTCATAGAAAAATGAAACATGAAAGAAAAGAAATGTAATAAGAGATTAGAGACTATTAAGGCTATTTAGATTACAGAAAGAGTGAAGCCTTAAATTACTGAAATCTCTACACTGTCGATTTTGTCTTAAATATGAAAAATAAAGTAAACTACAAACAGAAGAGAGAAATAAAAACTATCGAAATGATGGATTCAATCAAAGACTAGCAGAGATAAAAAAATTCTTGTAGCCAAAACATTTGTTCTTTTTCTCATTTACTCCAATCCCATTTGGGAATTTGATCTCCGCGCTATTCCAGAATAACACTTCCTCTATCTTAGATAGTTCGTTTTGTCAAGTAGTGGCCACCACTCAATGCGAGTAATCCTGTGTAATCTATTTGATTCAAGTTTTCTTATTTTCGAAAATTGTTATTATTTATAATTTGTATAATTAACTACATTAATAATGCAGTAATATTTCATTAAAGAACAATTAGATTTTATAATTCGTACGCAAAATGATAGAAGCATCCCTAGGATAATTGGAATGATTCGCGTGATTTAAACTTTCGTTTGAAAACCTTTTTTATTATAATTTGGTTAATATTTGTACTGAAGTTTTAAAATTATGATATAAATTTATATATTTCTCTTTTTAAATTTGATTATTTATTCCGTAAACTTTCATTGCTAATGAATTAGATCTCGAAGAGTTGGAGGTAGAAAAAGATATCTCGAAAGGAATTCCTCCTATCCCATACGATAGACGTTAAGGAATTACTCGAAAATCTTTACAATAATAAATTTTAAAGTATAATTCTTCCTCTATCTTATCGATTTACCAAATTAATTTTAAAAATAAATTTTAAATCAATGGACAACTAAAATATTCAATCTTCCAATCTGTATCATCGATGCTTACAATAAATTATTAATGCTAGAGATAGAATAATTATAATCTAAATAATTGCTAAAATTATTATCTATTCAATAGTAGTTAACATTATCCTAATTTATCTTAAGTTAATTATCATTTTTAATTGATTATAAGTTAGATAATTAGACTAAAACTATGCTTAATGTTAACGGTACAGTACATTTATCGTCATATGCTTAGAGTTGACAGGATAAGTTGAATATTTAACAAATTTTATCATTTTCGGCATGCGTATCAACTTTTCAATATCTGTATGTTTTTTATAATTCATTTCTCACAATAACTAGAATAAATCTAAAGTAAATCTACGGATTGGATTAATGGAAGAAAGGAACTTAAAACAAGGACGATCTACTTGGGAAGGCTCTCGGAAGGACTTTCTATGGAAAATTAGTCCTTATTTAGGTGTTAAACAGGTGAAGAAAACTCGAAAAACGAAAAACAGCCAGTCAGTTGGGTGAGAACCCGGGACAACTAGGCCTAATAGTTGGTTCCGGGTTCAGTGGTTTTATAAGGCGTCAGCCTACAGCAAAGGATCGAATCTGGGATAACCTCAGGAATTTTTAATATGCGATTTATCCCGAATACGTCATCCCGTACCTTACCACCCGGCGTTCCGGTTCCTTTGTGGACCAGACCGAATTCATAATGGGCATGGAAAAAAGTCCTCATAATGCCCTCAGGGAGAAAAGAGCCAAAAATGGAAAAAAGTGGTTTATCATTCGGCCACTTGTGGGCCATGCTAGACCCTCAACGTAGTTGTTAAATGCAGGACGGGTTCTAAAGGATCTTTTTTTGGATTCTGAAACCAGTTTTAAAAATTAGTGTCAGATTTTGGAGAAAGTAGGAAATTCCTGCCCGGAATTTTTAAACTAAGTTTTTTATTACTCAAAACAGTCTAATGATCTTTTATTCTGATCAAGGTATTTACGAATTAGCTTGTAAATTAAAGAAAGAAACACATGTTTTGGATCTTAGGATAACTTAAGACACGTCTTCACGATCAAATGCAAAACTTGTATTCAAGCAACTTTGTTAAAGTAGACCAGATAATTTATTCTTCGAAAGTTCTTGAATTTAAAAGTTCTAAAGTAGGGTATTTTTTACTGGATTCAAGATCTTGAAGACTCTAACCAATCGAGATAAAGCATTTTTGTCACGTGATAAAATGACAATTTAGACGAAAGAAAAGGTTTATAACTGAGTATTAGTTAAGATCTAACCTCTGAAACGGCTTTCAGGTATTATAACAAGGACAAGGAGAGAACAAAACGTATGGAGTAGCTCACAAAATTGGCACAAGCATTCTCAAACGGCATCGATGACATTAATAAATAAATAATTACTTTGAAAACTCAGTATTTGCTGAATATTGAACAATTTCTAAATCCCAAAGAAATGGAACATCGACGTCACAGTGCATCAATTCAGGCGGTATTGTAAGCCGTTTCTCATAACTCACTACTTTCTTTGCGCCTTATTTAAACCACAGAATCTGGAGGGAAGCCGATATTGCCACCTGCAAATGTCTATTATATGGTGTAGACAAATTCGTCAAATAATATTCATTTATTGAATCTTCAAAGTATAAAATCGTGTAAACAGAATATTGCTTTTACATTTTCTTGATTTCAATCTTTTGATGCGAGAAATTTGATTGTATAGAAACTGACCCATGTAAAATAGCTCATCCTCGACGTACAGTACATCTATACTAACAAATAACGTAATTCGATAAAGAAATTAAGGAATTGCTTAACTTAAGCTACATACAAGCATCTGACTTATGCTGTGTAGGCCTAAAATGGAAATGTTTCCGACTTAAGCCTTTATATCTTTGGATTGAAATCTGTTCTCTTCTCAGAAACATCATGAAAATATTGAATTTTTCTGTTTATTATTGTCTTCATAACTTTATATTTTCGTAACGTTAAAAGATATTTGAAGACAATAATATATTTGCTCTTAGAACTTAAATAATACAGAAAGAAAACGATAATCCAATTAATAGAACTTGTCGAATATGTTTTTTTGATGTTATAAAGGAATTTTAGACCGAATAAAATAACTATTTTCTCGCTACAAATCGATATAAAATATTGTAAAATAAACAAAAATGTAGGCCTATATACTTCTCGTATTCGTATTAGTTTTTCATATTAATATTATAATAGTGTTTAATAGCAAACGTTCTTAAAATTTTTCTAAGACAATTTCTAAAGTTTTATTTTTCAATTTTTAAATATAAATTTTAAAGTAAAATAGAATATAAAATTACAAAAAATTTTTAACCATTTGGAATTTCAGCATTTTAAACAGAAAATTCCAAAATTTATACGTTCAAGGCTATTAAAAGTAGTGTTAATTTATAAATGTTAATACAATATTTATAAAATCGTAAGCAATGATTTTGATTAGAAAGATTTTCAAATCGAATGAGAACACGAAAACTCTCTTTAGGCTAAATATCGATTTCGATTTCACGTAAAACTAATTTCGGAATTTTACATTTCAAAATAGTGATTACGATAAATCGTGGACTGAGTAATGCTTTTGAGTCAAATATTGAAAGTAATTTGACTATCCACGTACCGTACAGGTATGCAGCCAAATCATACGAGTTAAAAATAGTCACGAGATGTTGTCCTTTAATTTATTTTAAATTAAAGGAGTGAAGGGCAAGATGATACTTCAGGAAAGGTGCTATTTTTTAATTATAACCGTTATTTAAAATAGATCTGTATTTTCGTGTAAATGCGAAAATCTTTTAATAAAATAGCAACTTGTTTATAAAATATTGATAAATATCCTTAATGCTCTTTCACTGCTTTTTCATTAAAAACTTGAGATTTGTATAGTTTTGTATAATGTGTTCTTACTGTTAAAAAATAAAACACTAAAATTGTTCTTTCTAAATTAATTTGCTTTAAAACTTTGTAATTAACTTGTTTATTGAGAAATTTTTCTACTCTAGATAACCAACAATTCAAATTATTGATCTAAAGAGCAGCTTATTATAGGTTATTACATGATTATTCCATCAAAACCGGACATTAATCGCATTCAAATAACCGTATATTAAAGATGATCTTTGACAGGTTTGAAGAAAAGTGCATCTATTAATCTTAATTTTTTTTTTCTTGTACGATTTTACTTTCTGGAAGGGTACGAATACAATTAACAATCGATTTAATAATAATCGTCAATGGGGAATTTAGCATACGAATTGAATTCATCATCGATTCGGCGGCTAATCACCTCTTGTAAAATAAGGTACCGGTCTAATAAAATGGTCGAATTTATGTGGCTTTCGTAGGTTTATGTGTTAGGCGGTGGGCAAACGACGCCACTCATGGCCTTGGATCACGTTATACTAGAAACGTGCGCTAGGCGCTTACCGATATCAGCGCTCCTTGCCATTGTCAAATATCATCTAAACACCGTATCGATTGCTTAAATCTATGAATTTGTTTACGAAATCTCCTTTAAAACAAAAAGCCAAAAAGTCGTATCGCGAGATAACAGTTGAAAAATGCAGACTATTTCCACTTCCTTTATTTGTGATGAGCTTTGCAAATTTTTTAAAAAAATATTTACGTGATTTTTTTCTTATTTTAAGTAATATAAACACACGCAAAGGTCAGATATTATCTCAAATGTAATAAATATATATAAGCGGGTATCAGATTAATTTCTTTTCTATAACGAATAAGAAATGATTCGATTTTGAAAATACAATATGTGTCATATTTAAAGCAGCGTATCAAGTTTTGCATTCTATTATTTAATTATAAAAAAAATTTATTTTTAAAATTTGTAACCCAGCAACGTAATTATAAACTATTTTTATTTGCTTAAATATGATTTAAAACTGAATATTTTATTTTTTCTGGTTGGTGTTACTGCATCATAGCCGACGTCACGTAGGCCTACTTCATTCTGTGAAAAGTTTTTGGGATTTATTTATAATCCGCGATGATTTGAGTAATAATCGAAAGCTTTAGTTACGAGTGCTACACTGTTTATTCGAACGAGTGATCTTCTCTGTCTTTGCAGGTTTCCTAGAAGCCAGTTGCACTTCCCTCACGCGACATCGCGTGTGACAAAGGGCCAGCTGCACATGCGCAGTGATTTCGGCTATGGGAGTGGTTTCGTCTCCCTTCCGCTACGTCGGGGCTGCACAAGACAATTAGCAGTTTGATATATTCGCCGCAATCGTTCGATTCGACGTTGCCCACTCCAACGTATTTTGCTGGGACATTCACAAGTTTTTCTTACTCCACCTTATGTTCATTGGCATTTTAAAAAGTTGAATAGGTCTAATTGCCGGTTGATTTTTTTCACATTCCAGTAAAATATAATAACTAAGTAATATTTTTAAAACTTTAACAACAGAGAATGGCAATAATTTTTAATTAATGAAATGTTTTTGTATCAGTTAAGTGCTTAGTTACCATTAAGTTACAAGTATTTTTACATCACAAAAAACAAATTAATTATTTATCTATCTCTATTGACGAGCATTTTAAGTATTTATACATAGATCTACTATAAATATAGGTCTAATTATTTAACGTCGAATTTAAGTTTTAATCTAGAACATAAAATTTCAAACAAATGAAAGTTCGAGTTAGACAATTAGATTAACTAATAACCTACATCTACTTAGATGATTATTGTAGAAAAATGACGTAAAAATACGTTTACATAATAAACATGTGAATAAACATGTGGGTTGCACCAAGGTCTATATAAGAAGGTCAGGACACGCGTACTGGAGCCGCCATTTTGGGACTTTTTGAGTCGCATGTTTAAAACAAACTTGTACGAGCAGTCAGTTTTATACGACATTAATTTAACTAAAATTGCATAAATTAGTTTAATTAATGCCGTATAAAACTGACTGCTCGTACAAGTTTGTTTTAAACATGCGACTCAAAAAGTCCCAAAATGGCGGCTCCAGTACATTTTTTAATTAAAAATTTTTAAAAGAACATTCCAAATTTGACCTAAATTTCTAATTTTGTTAATATTTTGCTCGAGTTTCACCATTATGTTCACAATAATTTTTCATAGAGCAAGTTTTATTTGATAAATTGATGGATTGCTTTCTTAGCTTTTATATTTTTTAATTAAACAAAGTCTTTGTCAATTAGAAGTAAGAATATACTCTGAAGTTACACTTCGTAATTGTTTTTAACAAGATTACGATTACGAATTGTAATTTAGATACTTATCAAAATATAACCAAGGTGGAAGCAAGCTATGTGCTGTACACTACAGTACATTTATAAAAAGTGAAATTTAAATATATTTGTATAGATTAATATATTGCGATTTATTTAATTAATTTAAGCCTATTTTATAGCTGAGATTTATTGGTTAACATTGCAAAACTTTTGTCGTATCAGAGTGTAATTTTTTTCTGAATATTAAAGTTAGAGGATACAATTTTTTTCCATCCATTTACAGTTGTTTCGGCTCGTTTTGTTAATAACTTAATAATTATTTACCTACCTACAAAAGGGATTAACCTGGTGTAACGACAATAAATGTGTCCGATGAAATGATAATTATTTAACCTTGCTTACCCTTCGATGTGTAGGTTATAACCTACTTCAGTTAGTCCATTTCCATCTTTCCATTTTACGCTGAAGAGTTTTGTTAAAATTCTATTGGGTTAAAGTTTTCCTACGATTCAGTTCTAAGATAAATATTTTTCGTGTTTTAGAACTTGTGAAATTAAATTTTAAAATTAGAAATTGAAGGTTATAAATTAAGGCTTTGAATAGAGGGAAACAAAACGGAAGCAAAATGGAGTTGTATTCTAAACCGCTTCCAGCTATATACGTCAGACACAAAAACGTCATCGGTTGCAATTTTATTTTTAATCGAATGCGTTAAAATATAAGCTATATAAAAACAGGTTCTTTAAAGCAATTGTCAAATTAATGGAAAATATTTTACGACGAGATGGAAGAGATATTTGTGGGACGAAAAGTGTACATATTGGTTTAAAAAGCGGCTAACTGTTCAGTGAGGTTCTTTGACACACCTGAGAGTATCCGCTGGGAAACGTTCGCTTCTTATCGATCATATTCTTCCATCTGCGAGATTCACATGGAATGCAGCAGGAGTCCATTCACCGACAGAATACACTTGTTATTCATTGGAAAGGAATATTCGCGTCGGGTGATCGGTGGCCGTGTCCAATTTCTATTAAAATTTGAAAATCTCCTGTCTCTCATATGTAAATACAGCTCTAAATTACTTATTTTGTTATCAATTTATTACTTTAGTCTCCTGTGGAGAACGGAGGCGAAGAGCCATTTATCAAATATTCGAATAAAATTTACCGATTCTCTTTGTATGTGTCAAATGTGGATACGCGTCCATATAAAATTTCAATCTGTTAAAACAAAGCGAAATAGGTCTAAATGTGTAGTCTTTCTTATATCTTATATCAATGAGTTCTTTTTTAATTATAGGCCTAAGTGTTAGGCTATATACTCGTATTCTACATGTAAGCCTATCTTTGATTTTCATTAAAAGCTTTTACTATAAATTTAGTGGTTATAACGAATGGAAATATTGTAGTTAAATAACACTTTTCATTCCATAGAATTAAATTAATTAATTAAAAGTAAAATAATTGAAAAAAACAATTTACTGTTAGCTGGTTCAAAATTATATTTACTGATTACATCGATTGTTGTATTATAGATATTGCAAGATTGTCTCGTTGTAGCTAAAACAATAAAATAAATTATATCTGTATACTGACTCGGAAACACTTGAAGTCTCGTAAACTATGTTAAAGAGTTTAAGTCGATGATGTTCCCGAATTTCTGTTAACTAAGGCTGTTAATGTTAAAGAATAAGAAAAATTACTTTAGTTAATAATATACTATTCGTAATTGAATAATCCGTTTAAGTTCTGCTTTCTTTAATCATTTATTTAGCCAGCTATTAGTACTTTTCGACTTCCGTTTATTCCCACAGTCTTAGTTACTAATTAACAACTCTCATTCCATGACGTGTATGAAGAGGACTTCGTAGAATAAAATAAGTAAGAATACCTAGAAAATGAGAGATAATATCAAAGAATGGGAGCTATAAAGTGGAATAAGTTAACCAAATGAGCAAGGTTTTCTATGATGACAAATCACTGAATCTTCATTTTTCTTTGGAAACCAATTTAATTATTTCTTTTTTGTTCCAAGTAGGCCTAATGATTGAAATCGATTATCATTTAATTTGCTTCAATTAAGAAGAAGCTGACTACAAGAGTGGAGAATTTGAAATTCATTAGGACTATTTAACATTACAGTAAGCCTAACTAATGTGAATAAATTAGTTTGATTGGTATTTCCTGTTTTCTGCTATTTTGTTCGTAATGTATCAGCAAAAATTTTGGATTTCACGAAGATTTATGTTTAATAGAAACCTTTATTAAGTTTTAATGAATATAGCGACTGTGCAATCAAAATAAATTAGAACGAACTCACAAAAAATAAACGTGCTATGAGGAAAGAAAGAAAAACAAAGGAAGTCCGAAAGAATTCTGAGTGACTCTATTGAAGTATTCGAAAAAATAGCATAAAATTATTTTTGGTAGAGGAGAGACTCTCTGGTTTATTTGACAAAGTACTTTAAGTACCTACCTCCTACTCCAACAGACAAGTTCTTAAATTTTCTAAACCCGAGGGTTGTAAGAAGCGATAAATAATTACAAGAAAAAAAAATCCATTTTTTACATTATTTTCTTTTCCGATGACGGAAGCAGAGTCAGTCCTATAAATGTAACTTGCAAATATTGAGAATTATAAAGTAATTATCCATTAGCACTCCGTTTGTTTCGTCGCCGAAGAGCGTGAGTGATCTTCAGAATAATAATTAGGCTTATACTTATTTTTATGAACAGACTAGTGGATGTGTTTTTAAGAATAAAGTAACTGGTACGGACATTTGTTTATTCGAATTAAGTCAAGTCAATTCGAAATAAATTTGTATATCGGTGGGCGTTATTGGCAGTTCCTTTAGTGAAATATTTACATATTTATGTTGTTTCATTGTGATTTTAGTTATTTTTATGTAGCACCATATCAAAGAATCTTCAGATATTTAAATTTACACGAAGAGCAGCTGAAAAAATAAAATTTAAATAAATAAACATATATAAATCTTGAGGATATGTTATACGTCCATTCGAAGAAAGATATTAAAACCGGACAGAAAAATTTATAATCCTCTTTGGATCGGGATATGGCACACTCGACAATACCGGGCAACACTTACCCTTCTTATCGTGAGCGAACACAAGGTTTATGCGCTAGCATTTACGCTTAGGGCATTATTTGTTTACATACAGATAAGCCGCTCTATTACTTCACGAAGAGTTTTAAGATTTTAAAAGCTTCCTCTGAAAATTCAACACACCAAATTAAGTAGTGTATTTGTGATAATTTACATAATTACTGTATAATGGAATTTTTTCATATATCCCATTCGCTTTCCTAACATCGAATCATTAATTAATAACACATTCCAACGAAAATTTTAATAGCTGTAATACTGATACCTTTTTAAAACTTGAACAATTATAAAACCTCAATCAATAATTTTTACAGTAGTCCGTATAAGAGATTATGGAGAAATTATGAAAGCTTTTAAGTTTATCAGTAATAAATAACGATTCTATAAAGAAATTCAAAACAACCTAAAACCGTCTTTAAGAAGCTCAGAATAGTTTATATCATAAAGTTTAAGGTATAAACGTTTCAGTTAAAGTAATTTTCGACCTCAAATTTTGTTCTATCTCTAATTTTTAAGCCTTTCTTAAGCTTATCGTGATAGATTAAAAAGGGAGCGTGCGGATGGCGAGAGATAAAGCCCGATATATCCGGTTAAATCATTTATGAAACTTCTGGAAACTTCGACAAGGACTCGAATTCTTGTACGTCGTAGTGACAAGGTGATTTCTTTAACTGTACGGTATTCAGCCGTCATTTTAGCTTTCCCGCAGGTTTGAGTATTCTGAGTAACTTTTGTCATTTTGTTTGGTGAGTACGGCAATTTGCAACACATGACCGATCTTTCAAGGGAAGATGCCTCCCGGGAGGACGTTCAGTGGGAAATTGGCTACAATTTTAGTGTTAGGCACATGAAGAAACCCGGAAAAATCCACGTTGATGGGTCGCGAATCCGCGATCTCCGTAGTTTTATCCAGTTGACCACTGATGATCCTTATTTCATTTGACATAAACTCTAATTTCTTAACATTTGGAGAAATTCAGGACTATTGTAGCCTATTTATTGTATTTTCAAACAGATTTCCGTATTCTTTAATATGACTAATAATACCCGATAAAATAAGACTTCTTTGGGTATAATGATAAACATACCAACAACAGTAAATTGTAAACCTAATGGCATTTTGAATAAAATTTGTAGATCATCTTTCTCATCTTCGCAACGTATGAAAAGGCCTGATATTATATTTATGCTTAATGATTACTTGGTTAATGGAATCTTTCGCTAAATTTAATTTATATACGCCAAATATCGTACTTATTTAGCCTATAGAAAATATAGGCTAAATATTGACTAAATATCAAGAGAAAACATTTGTAATGTACAGTACGTCTATTCTTATTGTTTTCTTTAATACAAGTGAGGTGCGTAACGAATGACCCATGAACGTCACCCTACCCAGCGATACGGTTGGCCAGTCAAAATAATTGTCAAACTCCTGTCCTAGATATCGTCATTCCAATAACTACGAAACAAAGTCTTAATTTTAAGGAAACTGTTCATATTTGCTTCAAATTAAGATGAACTATAGAAAGATTGAGAGAAACATTGCGGTTCTATTCTTCTTTTTAGAAAGATACGTAATTTAGATATTAGAAACGATAGTAACGATTTACATTTTTTCTCGAAATAGAAGGGTTTACTTGTTTACTTCGTATGACCTGTTGATTTTATAAGTACTTTGCTATGACAGTTCGACAGATAACCGGTGTTTTGTATCTAGGCAGGATCACTTAAGTTTTACCAGGAATTTTGTTAGATTTTACTCAACATGACAAATTTTTAAGAGTCACGAACTTATCTAGAATGAGTCATCCTTATTAAACGTTTCTTCTACATTGATATGATTAATAATATAACATTAAACAATAAAATACCACAGTATTACGGTGTTAACTTTAGTTATTAAGCATTACATGGAACAATCATTTAAACATTCATGAAATTTTACATATGGATAATTTTGTAAAGATTAATGTACAATACATAAGTATAATTTATATTTCGCCGCTTAATACGGACTACTTGTTGCAGTTTTTTGGTAAGTCTTCTTCTATTGAGAAGACTTAAGAATGGCTGGAGAAGACTTAAGAATACCGCGGATTAATACGTTTGCAAAACCATAATAATACAATAAATTCGATAAAACCAAAGACTTTGCATCAATTTTAATGAACGTAAATTAAAACCATTTCAGTAGTCTGTAATAAAGAAATAAATATAAATTTAAAATGTCAAAGGTTAAAAATAAATCACTCTGCTGACACGACTTATCTCTGAAATTAGGTCGTATTAAAATTGATTAAGAAAGATAAGTGTCTCTTGTTTATCAAATTATCAGTAGCTTTAGGCCTATATGAAGTCTAATACTTAAATTTAAATAGTTAAATACCCATTTTTATTTATGATCAAAGTCTAAAATTAATTTTTTGTTTCATATCTGTGATATATTTATCACTAAATTAAATATAGGCCTACTAATTATTGCAATATGCGCATTTATATACTTAACATAGATCAGTCTAAGACGAATAATCTACTGAAAAATCGCAAATTTTAAATCGAAATATTGCAATTCTTTTTTTTTTTTATCTTTTTAATCTTTTCGATTAATATAAACATTTTATAAAGACTTATAGAGTATAGACATAAATATATTAAGTATACAAATTCACTTCTAAACTTCTGGGTTTACAAATGTATAGGCCTGTGTTTAATTTATCTTCTTAAATAAATTTAAAATTTATATAATTATATTTGTTTTATTACAGGCTATAAATTAAACACATGAATTTGTTTACTTACATAATAAAGTTAATAATTGAACAAACGGTGTCGTCGTAAGTTTTTACTGTGGTTTTAAGCGGTTAATCAATGTAAAATATTGTTAAAATAAATACAGTATTTTAAAGATTTTTAGAGTATTTATTTTTAATGATTTTTATAAAATGCTAGCTGATATGCACGGCATTATCCGGGTGAAAAGTAATAAGAGCAAACATTAAAATTAAAATATATACATATTACGAGTTTGGTTAGCCTATATTTTAGTTCAACTTAAATTAGTAAAGTTATTTCGACGGAGCTTCCAAATCCAAAAGATCATCTACTCTTTGAAGTCATCACTAATAATAGCCTCACTAAAGTCATCACTAAATTCATGAACAGTGTGTTCCCTTCATTAGTTATTAGGCAATATTTACTTACATATTAATACTTTAAACTTAAATTATCGCAAGATGTAAAGGGATGAAATCAGAGTGTTTAGGTAATAGCCTGTATTTTGAAGGATTCTATGTGTCACTGGACAGTAACACTATAAAAGAGTACGGATTGGTCAAAGAGTCAAAGAGATAATAGAAAAATAAAATCAGGGGAATAGGTAGGACATCAGGTTTCATGGTAGCCTATATTTTCCTAGAGTAACTACGAAAAAATTGGTATAGATCGATCAAATGGTTTAGGAGCATAGAGGAAACATACATAAAAACATTCTAAATTATTTTATAGGCCTATATCCTGCATAAATTACTATTTTTAACTATAGTCTGAGTTAATCCTTATCTATTGCAACTAATTTCGAAAATTTAGGAGTTCTAAATGGAATGACGACCTTAATACGCCAATTAGATTTGTTGTGTATAAATTGATAAATCTGCTGAACCTTGCCCGCAATAAAAGAAAAAATTTAGATATTATGTAAGTCAGTTCATATTAAACAAGCTGTTTTTACATGTATTTTTTAAGATATTAACTTAGATTACTTATGTAATCTCATGGAAAGATAGACATATCTTAAAGGCCAAATATTCACGTTAAACTTGAACCGAATTCAGAGATTTTTTATTAATTTTAATAATATTTTTAAAATTCAAACTCGGTTTAAAGAATTTGGTGAAAGTTTTAAAATATAAACGTTACATCGCTATAGTTAATTTAGATATAAAAGTATATAGGAGTAATTAAAAGAAGGTTTTAAATGTACATTTTATTAACGTTAATTCAAAAACGATCGTTAGCTAATGGAATTTTAAAATATATAACTTTAAATATTTTTAAGTGAGTTAAATCACATTCTTATCGAAGGGGCATAACTAATTAACAATTAAATTTTTAAAATATGATTAAAAAATTTTTAATATATTTATCTTTTATCTTAAAATAAACGATATATCGCCCATTTAAAACGTTTTTAGTTTAAAATATTTATTTTAAATTAATTTTTGATTTTGTATAACTTCTTTTACAGCAAAAGT
Organism: Centruroides vittatus; assembly: GCF_030686945.1. Taxonomy (NCBI): domain Eukaryota; kingdom Metazoa; phylum Arthropoda; class Arachnida; order Scorpiones; family Buthidae; genus Centruroides; species Centruroides vittatus. Next base: position 722,978 of record NW_027122650.1, on the reverse strand, counting down.
AAAAATTTATTATTTACAAGTTGGATTTAAAAAAAAAAAAAAACAGAAAATTGTCTTTCTGATCGAACGTTGTAGAGTAAAAATAATTAGTTATTTTTTATTTTAGCAAACGAAACAATTTTTTATATTTCTGTAGATCTATAAAGTCGGAATTAACAGTGAAAACAATTATAGTCAATGCTATGATTAGGTGGGAGAACTTTTAAAAAATTTTTTGATCAATTTAATGAGAAAAGCTTCAAGTAACTAAACTAAATCTTACTATGGATTATTCTCTACGACATCGTAAACCTTTTATAGAAGCTTTATAAATAAGCTGTTCTTTGAGTGGAAGACAGAATTTACTACCTCCATTCAGAGAATCCTTGCCCATATGTGGCGAGTTATCTATCATTCGAGGGCATCATCAATCTTGACTGGCTGCCACATTTGAATTTCGTCGTTTGCCTATATACTGCAATAACTGGCTAAGCGACCAAGACGGAAACGACACGCGAAAAGAACTAAAATATATTTCCGTCCCATTAAGAATCAGTTATCCACGTAGTTTACACATACTCGGTATTTTATTCCGTTGCCAAGAAATTCGGGTGAGGCCTATCTTACAAAGTTACTCGGCATCCTCGCTTAATAAAAGAATGTTTTTCTTGGAACAAGAATAAACGTCTGCTAAATCTTAACATTCTGCTGGATCTTCTTCGAAAACGAAACGCATGCAAATTCTCCGTCTACAGTTTTCTAGAAGCAAAATTATTCGTCCTTATCAAGTGAGGAAGGTTAACTTATATTTTATAAATTATCGCGGTGTTTTCTTGAAGAAAAACTTATTTATTTCAAGTACAATAACTATTATTATATTTTATATAATTACTAAGTTTTGCAATGTAATAAAACAAATAGCTATAATAATTCTTATATGCATCCCCGATTTTATTTTATGAATAATTAATAAGCTTTCAAGTCGGTTTATAAGAGGAAAAAAATGCGAAATTGTTTTCATTTATAATTTCATTCGGTAAAAAAATGATTTCATAAATATCGTAATTTATGGCATGTGGCATCTGCTTATTAAATTTTGAGTGTATTTCGCGTGTTTTTTCCGGTACATACAATACTTTTGGATTTATGCCAAAACGAAAGAAGCCGCCTGCCATTTTTATGATGCAACAGTACAATTTAATGACGTAGGATTTGAAGATTTTTATCGAAAATTGTGTTACACTTTAAATGATTAGAGTGGCGACTCTTTCATAACGAAACTTTTCAATCCCCCGATTGTTAATTCATATTATTTTTATGGTTCCCGTCATAACCCGATAGGTAATAACACCTTTTCGATATCGAAATGTAGGCCATGCTTGGAAGAATACAACTATAAAATCGAGATATAAAATGAGCGATTTGTCGAACCACCCATGCGCATCCTTAGTTTTATGTGATATTTTGCTGTCAGTAATTTATAATAGTTCTATTTTTAGTGTTTTTGAACATTTTGACACGATTTAGTTAGTTTCGTATAACTATAATAAACTTCTACAATAAATACTTCGAAAAAATAATATAAAATTAGAGAATAGTGATATCTCCGAGTGAAAGAAAAAGTATATATGCAGAATCACGTGATTAATGTTTGCGCTTCACCTTGCGTCCGAGTTGGAATAACATTCCGATTTCTGGCGCCAGTTGTCTCCGCGTCGCATTATCACCAACACTTTTCAGTTGTTTATAATGTAGATTTTTACATCAAATAGGTTTAAAGTGGGATCATGAGAAAAATCGTATATTAAAATTTCGAAATATTCATTTTAATACGGTATCCTTGGCAGAAATTCGAACCGAAAACCAGTTTTGAATGACACTTAAATGAACAAAACGCATATTTAAGCAATTAATGCCTTATGTGATTGCGTAAATGTGCTGTTATGAAACTATAAGAAAATGATCGAGTGTTCTGTTAAAAAGTACGAAACTCGATACCATACAATCAAAAGTAGGAGTTAAGAAGAACTGGTCGCAAGAAAGATGACCTACAACGTGCTTTTCTTGTTACTCCCTATTTTTGTGTTGTATTTCTTATCCCTAGTGTTAATCCGAAAAGACTTCATTTACATTTCGCTCCTACATCTCGCTGGAATGAATAATAACATAATTAGTTTATAATTACCTATTTTATCGCTTCAATGATCTTATTTTTTTATTATTCACACTTGCACGATTTTTATGTAATTATAATTTATATTAATTTTAATAAATGCTTGTATTTATTATTAAATAATTTTACTTTTATTTAAAATGCACCTCATTTTAAAGAGATACAGATTGAAATAAACTGTAATAAAATTTAAGTAGAGTTCGGAAGTATAAAGCTTATAATTTGTTAAATACTGTAATCTGTACTACTACTATTACTGTGTAGTAGTATAGTAGTGTACTAGTACCATTACAAATACTATAATTATTTTAGAAAATAATATCAGATTAGAGAAAATGTGTTAACAAATAACCTAAAAATATTTGTAAAAAAGTTATAATGCAATACAAATCGACCTTTGTTCATTTTTATTGCCAGGGAAATCCCTGAACACGTGATTGTAACATTACTTACGAGCTTAAGATACTGGAGTAATGTTTAGGCTTGTATGCTGATTAATTTTAAATGCTTTATAACATTATTTATACTTGGAAAAAAAGATTATAAATTCTCGAGGATTGATATAAGAGTTAGAAATGAAATATATTTATATAGTAAAGTATGAGTAAAATGGTAGACGTGCTTATTGTACCGTGTTTAAACTTACGAACCATTCACTAAAGCATATGCTCAAATTGCTCCGTTTCAACAGCGGTTCTCTTGTTAGCGATACGCATTATTCACATCCCTTATTCCGGTTTACATTGTTATAGATAGGTGTACTTCTCCCCCATGAGATGGCGCGAAAAAAAGCACCCAACTTCCGAATTCCACGGCGAGAGACACGTGATAACAAACGAGGACACGTGACCGGAGTGAATTGCGGTTTTATGTCGATGCTAATGACGACCGTTCTCGACTGCGTAACGACATTGTTACAGGTTGTTCTATTTAAATTAGATACGCATCTTTTAGATTAGCATTATCCAGATAACCATCGTGTTCAATTATTTCTTATCGTCATTTCCTGTCGAATACGACATTATTTACTCTAACAATCGATGAAAACATCAGAAAACACGTTTTTTGTAGTTTTTTTTTCTGTGCTTTATTAATGTAAATAAATTCAATTTGGCAATCTACATCAACTGATAAACACAATAAATCATTTAAAGAATATGGGTTCGGTTCCTAACTGGACTAAATATATTATTTTTTTAATGTTTATCTTTGGATAGACTCATTTCATGTAGTATAATTTACATATAAGTTCTTTATTGACTAAAAATTAATTACAATAATTTTGCTACTCTTACTTTTTACGTAGATTCTTTCTCGTGTTATTTAAAAAAAAATATATCAAGGACTATATATTAGGGTTTATATTCAAGCTTTATAAGGGATTACGGTTTATTTAGGGTTTATATTGCATTAACGACCACGCCTTAATTACGAAATTAATTCATAAATAAGCCATCACATAATTTCTTGCAGGCCTAAAGAATTTTATACGATGCTCTGCAGATTTTAATCGTGTAACTTTTCAGAATATCTTTGACCTAATCATCGAGGAATTTTATTATCTATTATATTTGTAGCTCTTAATGGCGTATAGTTATGGCAGTTCTCGTATCAGTACAGTTGTCAGAACAGCTGAGTGCTGTGAAGGATGTTCGTAAATCTTAAACTGGAGACTGCAAGTGAACACAATGGAGGGTTTCAGATGGAAAATGTCTATATTTCATATTTTACGATTCGATTGAAGTGGATAGTGAGTGAGATTAAAAGTCTATTAATTAGTAGAATTAGTGTACTTATATTTCCATATAATTTAGCTGTTTATGAAAATAAATTAATAAGATTATATTAATTACGCGTGTGGACAAGAACGATTACAGAATCGAATTTCTGCTGATAAATATAAAACGAACAAGAATTTTTGGAGTGTTTTAGCTCGAGTTTTACGGAAATAAAAAGATAATGGTGAAAGAAAAGGGACATTTTAGAAATGGCATCACGTTAACTAATTAAGAAAGCAATCAAAATTGCTGTTAAATGTTATCCAAATTTTAGGATTATTTTTCTTCATGATCGTTTCGACAGGACATGTTAATCGAACTGATCCCTTAAGCATTTCTAGAATACATTTTCTAGAGTGTAAATCTTTATTTTATAAAATCGTATAGGCCTGTATTATTAACTGTACACAGTATTTTTTTAAATCAAAGCAGTTTTATAAGAGAGAAAAATTCAAACACTACTATGTATTATTTTCAGTGATGTAGGCCTAATTAAAAATAAATAAGTAAATGCAGAATGAATAAGCACTTCGTTAAATCATCGATATTTTAATGATTAAAACAATTGATAAACAATCATTTTTTAGGTTTAGATTCTCACGAAAATATAAATTTACTATAGAAACAAAGTATTTAGAAAGAAAGAAATTATTTTGATCATAAGCTTAATAAAATATTTCTGTCTTTGCACGCGAGTTCCTTCGTTCGAACTGGATTCACGATGACTTTTAGCTAATTAAAATCATTTTAATTAACTCTAAAAAGCCTTCCTTTAGATGTAGAACATTCACTATTTACCAGAAGCTTCTAACAATTCAGTTTAAATCATTAAAAAGTAATAGAACGTCTGCTATCTTTTGCGTATAAACCGACTTATTTACGTTAATTAAGCTTATGGTTTTTCATAAAACATCTATAAAAATTATTAAATAAAAATATTTACACTTTGGTTGAAATTCTTAATTGTTAACATTAGAGAAAATGAATTATGCTAATTGAATTACTCTATTTTATTTAAATATCGAAGAATATTTAGCATATAGAGGGGTTTAATCTGTACCCAAGCGATCTCTCTCTGTATGGAATGACCTCCCGCGTCGATCGAGACAACTTCTCTGAACAATGCGTGTTGTTATTGCATGTTTCGGGTATTGTTCCGAATACGAACAGAGAAGGTTACATTCATTAAATGTCTGCTGCAACAGTTCATTCTCCCAGGGGAATAAACCGAAAACATCTTATTCAAATCGACTTACCAATGCTTCATAAGCTAATCCGTTTCCAAAGTAATTATTTAAATCACATAAAATCTTAATTTTCCTTTAAAATGATTTGATCGTAATACAATCTTTCTATTGTTTTTAATTACAACAGAATATAAGAAAATATAATTAAATTTCTTGGAACTATCGCTTCTCCAGAATAAGAATGGAGCCGATGTTCATTAGTCTACATAAACCTGCTCAAAAAGGAAATAAATAGATCCGCTTTTATTACAAAATAGAACATAATAAGTATAGCACATATTATAAAATTATATATTTAAACTGCTACAATTTATTTGAAATTTCCGACATTTTTGCGAGGAAATTTCAGATCATAAAACTTATGACGTAGTGTGACGTTTTACACAGTATGAAAACATGTCCGCTTTTATCAGGTCTCATTCCAAGCAACAGCGAAAGATAACGTCAGTGTCTTTCCTTGGTATTTCCTTATTATTAATACATTAATTAGAATCATTATAAATCGTAAATATCTTAGTTTATATCTCAAAAAAGTAGATGTATGCTAACTTTAAAAGGATGTATGCTATCCTTTAGAAATTTGTTTATATGGGTTTGTATTTCAGAGCATGGTTAAATTTATATCCCCGAAACCGTCCTATTTTATTATAGATCATGAAATAAAGTAATGTTTCAATAATGAAAGTCATTGACGAAGTATAATTACGAAGATAATTATGAAAGTAAGGTTTAAAATGCATAAAATGAAAAAAAAAATTTATGGACCAATATATTATCACTTTAAAGAAATTAGTACATAGGCGTGTACCAGTATTTTACAAACTTTCAACCAGGAAGCACTTGTCTCGGGATCTATCTCGAAAATAGTGATGCTAGTAGTGATGAAATTGTCGCGCGTGCGACAATTTCACTACTAGCCTGTACCAAATTTATAATTTTTGGCAAAATTATAACTTATTTAATATTTTATTTAAATAATAATATTAAAGTTTAAAAAAACTGAGTTAATTTTAATTACAAAGTCAAGACTTCTTTGTTATTTCGTATTCTAATTTCTAAACTTTTCACGAAGCGATATCGTGAAACTACACTTTGGGAAATTCATCATTAGACTATTGTATTAATTTTATATAATAGACTCTGCATTAATTTGAAGAGGTAATAATATTTAAATTATAACATAGTAAAACAGTTATTTTATATCTAAATTTGTTAGGCAATGCGTGCGATTGACTGCTTATAAATACCAAAACGTGACGTCAACTTTTCGGATCAATTCAATATAATATTGATAAATTTTTGTCTCTTTTGTGAATTCTCCGGCTTGGAATCTCGCAATAGGAACCAGCTAAGACATTTATGTCTATTGATTCGATCGATTGATCGATCGATCGTCATCAATTATTTAAATTTGTGCACACACGCACTTAAGATTTGTGGTTGTCGCCTCCATTAAAGCAAACTAAAATAAGTTCTATTCCTTGCAATAATCTTATATTTTATTATGTTCTAAAAACAAAATTTTATAACAGTCAATGCGTTATTTTATTTATAATTATAGATTTTACACGTGACAGGATTGTCGTGTTTTATGAAGACGAAATGAATCGAGAATAATCAGTGATTAATGAATCGATAACTCCGTTATGTCACGTTATACGAATAATTTATCCAAATAGACTGTTATTAACATATAAATATCATTATCGATTGAACGTTAACTCAATTTATTATTTAAAAAAATATATATACTGGAAATTTCAAGGTAAAAGGGCTTCAAATTTTTATTTTATATTAATATTTATAAAGTCGATACGAGAATGATAAATCAGATTAAAGGCGACCAAATTTACTTTTAAAAAATTAATTAGATTTTTTTTAAAATAAAAAATCAAATAAATTTTTGTGCGAAAACTAAAATTGCTCATCGCGCCAAAGAAATAAAAAGAAAAAAGACGAAGCAAATATTCAGAGTCGTTCGTATGCACAATTTGCATGTGTTCTGTGGTTGATGCCACGCGAACACTCCAACAATACACAGGACAAACTCGAGCTCTGGATCGATATCCTTGTCCACAAACATGGTCGACAGATCTACTCACTGTACTTTTATCACATTTTGCTCTAATTTAGAGTGTCTCAGATGTTTTATAATATAAAATTTATTGTAGTTTATTAAAGAGTCGATCTCTTCGCATTCGTCAAATCGAATGTATAGTATCTTAATCGACTTTTATACACTAGAAAAGAACGGAGTTACAGACCAAAGAATAGACTAATTTAAATCTTTCTCGGCCATAAAAGTCTTTTGACATGCAAGAAATTATAAAATATTTAGCAAAGCGTTCAAAAAACAATTTATCGACAATTTATTATTTATGCATCGTACAATAATGTGCGTTAATGTAGAGAGAGAAAAAAAATCATTTTGGCAATACTTTATGCAACAGAACTGTATGATTAACTTTTAGTTTCGTTAATGAAAATTTAACTGTAGTTATATTATCCACAAATGAAAGAAATTTATATAAAAATAATAAAAAGTCATATAATTCACTGACCATTTCGAAATTTTATGAAGATAAAGTTATGTAACCAATTGGATAAATTTACGATGTGTAGGCATTCGTGTAACATTATAATTCTAGGAATTAAACATATAAATTGAATTTTAATGGACACAAACAATTCTAACAAGCAAAAGCTATGAGAACTTGAAATTTATTTTAATGGCTTACATCTATGCTATGTATTGTACAGTACCTTACAATACTCTTGAAAGGCTGTTAAAAAAAGAAACGACGTCGATAAAAAAAACCGCTTTTAAATTTTTAAACAAGGCTATTTTCCGCAAAGACTCTAAAGAGATTTTAATTACATGTTTGATTAATTTACATATATAGTCAAATAAAAAATATAGCCTATATATACGACAATATACAAATATATTTAATCTTGTCTGTAGTAGCCTACATTAAGGCAGAATGTCGTATAGACTTGTAGTCCTGTAAATCTACAGAATTCGATTCGATGTAGTTCCACTTCGATATTTTTAAATATAATAATATTCTTCGGTCTAAAATTCTACCTTTATAGTATATTGCTAGAATACTTTGAGTTTAGAAAGATTAGTAAATTTAAACTGGACAATTATTTTAATCTGAAAGCTGTGATAACGCAGAGAACCGACATTATTTTAGTTATATCACTCGACATGTCTAATTCATTTATGAGTAACTTGTGTGATACTTTCAGAAAAAGAAAACAGAGGCATTGATCTTAATTAAATTTAAATTAAATTATACTCTCCATATCCAGCTCCTGTCAATTTTATTTAATTCTCAACACTTATTAGATATTAAGTAATTTAAATTTGAAACCTAACAAACCAGAATTGGGTATTCATAAACACAGTAGTTAGGCCTAGGCCTATTTTTGATTTTGTTATATCTGTTGTCTAAATTAAAAATAAATATAGGCTATATATATAAGTATTTCTTTATATAAGTTATTCTTTACATTCTTCTATTTTTTATAAAAGTTTATATAAGTATTTCTTAATAATAAACCACAAACTTTCGTTATGGTCACGTGGAAACTTTCAGTTATATATAAGCGTATATATATATATATATATATATAACTAAAAGTTTCCACGTGACCATAATGAAATTTTGTAGTTTATTATTTAGAAATACTTATATAATTATATCTAACGCAAGAGAAGAAGGAAAGTCATTAAAGAAAATAACATACTCAGTATGCAATTACGCTCTAATTTACCGACCTCGTTAAAAAAAATAACGAAATAAATACGATATTTTTATGGAAAGGACATTGATAAAAGTCCAATGGGGACTGGCGAGAGATTAGTAAAACCGGAAGAGAATAAATTAAATTCGCTCCCGTCATATTCTCTTCTGCCAGAGTCGCTTAAGGGGTGCCTCGGAGTAAGAGCCAGGCGAAATTACTCTCCTCCTCCTTTTCGATCGATCTGTTTCCAACATTCTATATTACGTCTGTCTATACGTCGACAGATTACACGTCACATTGCTTTCCTATATCTCTAGAGGAATCTCCATCTCCCGAAAACCCCACTAGGCTTCCTTGTCCTCACGCTCGAATATTGTCAAACTGATATTTTCAACACGCTATTTAAATGCGCTCATTTGAATTCCGGTGACGTTAAACGTGCATAAATTTTAAGAATTTGGCAAAATTTATTTCAATTTAATTTATATAATTATAATTTTACAATTGATTTTTATAATAATATAATTAATTACGAAAGAAATAGATACAACGAATAAAATCTATGCTGGTGTATTGTCTATACATAAAACAAGCTACGTTTTCATCATTTTAAAATAAAAAAAAAATAAAGTAGATAAAATTGAATATTAACAAATTGACTTGTAAATATAAATTTTAAGAATCTTATCGACGAAACAGGTAGATAAATGAAATGTTTATAAACAAATTTATTGTGACATTGTCATGATGCCGGACTGCAATTTATAATTATATTTTAATTTAAAAGTTAATCGTGATCTCCTGCTCCCTAAGCTTTCCATATCTGGTCTCGATTTTCATCTATTTAACTCCGTTCTCGACATTAAGGAAGGTTGGTCCGACAGACGGACAGGCGGACGACAATGAAAATTTATTGGTCTGCAGTTTGAAAAAATGGCGCCCAATTAGAATAAATAGTCACAAAAGAGATATAAAATATGAATTTATGGCAAAGAAGACAGCAAAATCTTCTCGTCTGTAAAGGAATTAAAGACTATTTGACTGTGTAAGCCGAATGGATCGATTATTGATTGCTTAAATACTTGAAGAGTAAGGTTCCCTTCGGTTCATTATTCGATTATTTCCTTATTATAATAATTATAATAGGCCTAAACAAAAATAATCTAACAATTAGAACAAAATGATGCATTAAAAAACAAATTAAATAAAATGTTAATTTAATATCAAATTAAGTCTTGAAGAAGTTAACGACATCGTTAATCTCGTTATTAATATTTATTCATTTTAATTATAGCTGTTGTCTGTTTGTGGAAAGAAAAAAGAATACTTTTATTGTTTTTTTTCGCTTGAAAGCTCTAGAAGGGAATGTGATGGCTTCGCATACAGAAAAATGTACTTTTAAAAATAAAAACATTCAAGGTTCAAAGCGGCTTACAGATTTAATACCTTTATTTATCTATTTTGAATTTTATTTAAAAGTATTAATGAATATATAATGAAATCTAGGCCTTTATCAAAAAGAAAATTTTTCACAGTGAAAGTAGGCCTAATCGATTTATAGCATGATATTTACGACTTTAAATAAAATTAGGTAAACATATTTATAAATCATCATTGCCTACTTATTGTGAAAAATGTAATTAGTTACTTTGATAATGAAGTAAAATCGAAGGAATGTTTATATTCGGTCAGTAAAGCTCTGAAAGAGTTTGTGTAACCACAGTTTAAACGATTTATCATAAGTTCTACCCACTAAAATAATATTGCAAAATGTCTAATGATCACGTGAAAATGTGTCATTAGGTGCCTTCTTCGAAGAACACGTAAACACTGTGTGGTCTTCGAATCAGTAAATAAATTTGCAATAAATTAATAAACTTTATTAACATTTATTCTTAATAAGTCAGATAAAATCTCTCGATTCGTTAAGTTAAAGATGCAAAACTTGCCGAATAGTTCGAAATGTAGATAATTTTAAAAACTGTGATACTGCTTTCCTGTAAAATTATAGCGTAATCATATTACGTAACATTAAATTTAATTTTTCATAATCATTATTATGAAAAATAACTTCTGCCCGATATAAATTATCATATTAAACTCCACAGATGCGATTAATAGAAATAATTTACATTTTAGGATACTTAACTTGTTGAAATCGATGTTATTTTAAAGAAAATCCCTGTTAAGAATATAAAATATAATTAACTTAATGGATTTACAACCACCTTTCGACCAAAAAAAAAAAAAAAAAAACATAATCGACATATTTCCCGCGACACTTTTTATAAAAAGAAAAGAAAAAAAGATAAAAGGAAATGTGGGCAATAATTCAGGATCGTTTCAATTGCGAATGACGTGCCAGCTCTTTAACAAGCGATGGCATTGTGGAGAAGGACGTCCCGACCGCCCGTCCTTGAGTCGGACCCAAACCGAAGGCAACCGAATAGTAACGAGACCCGGAGTTCACGCCCATTGTGTCACTACCATTTATCGCGTGATTAATACGTCATTATGAATTTTCTCGCACTCGTAAACTCGGATTATAACTTACAAAAATATTACCAAGCAAAACAGTTTTTTTTTGTTTTTTTGTTTTTGCTCGTAAATCCAAAAAGTAAAGTACGTAATTTAGGAGCCTTACATAAAGATGTATGGCTTCTAAAGTGGATAATAAATTCGAATTTGGAAGATTTGCCTTCTCCCCTTTCCTGTCAGTAATTTAGGAGTAAGTCCGTTTGTAACATTTTTTTCGGGTTTAAAAGGGGTTATTGAGATTTTTCTTAAGTGTTTTAAAGTACGCCCAGTTACTTCAGAACTTCCACTTAAATACAACGTGTTAATTCAAATTTAACGTAATGTAACAATTAAATGTAAAAATCATATTTCAATACATTTCTTTTATTAAAAGAATATAAATTTCCTTATTATTTATGTCAACATATTTCGCAAATTACAAAAATATGTAAGCATAGTAAATGCTTCTTTATGTAGTCTATAACTAAATATAATCTTAAAAGATATTGGTAGTGTTATGTAAGCCTGTAACTGATATTACAGACGGAAGGTTAGTACATAATTTTACGCTCGCATATTAAATTTTCTCAAATTTTATTTAATTTTCAGAGAAAATACATTTTTTTTTTTTTTTAAATAATAAAATCGTTAAACTTTACTTCTTTCATGTCGATATTTTCGAGAGAATTAATGACTACTAAGTTCTATGGACGATGGAGTATCGAACTGTCCAATTAAAAGTTTGCTGCTAGTTCGACAACTTGCAACCCTTTGATGACAGTGCCTAAAAATAAACCTACTGTAATATAAATTAAATGCAAGATATAGAAAATATTACGATTCTAAGCAAATTTTCTCTCTATTCAACTGTATCGAGTTTACTGTATTAAATATCCTAATGAAATGCAACAATTTCGGGAATTTGTTTTGTTAAAATAAAATAAATTACATCAAATTTAAATGCTAATTTAAAAAAAAATTATGCCGGATTTACAGCATTCTATTCTTTTTTAAGTGAACGTAAAGCTTTTCTAAATAGCAACCAAATAAATCTTTTCTAAATCATTATGTATCGTGTAATGAGGATGTAAAATTTTTATTAGGACCAATCTTCAGAAGATGGCTGACATAATGTCAAGCATTTATGCGTATCCGATATAAAATCGGTTTAAAATTTCACGATCACGCTTCCGTATCGAATGTCGAATTAATGATTCCTTTTAATGTCTAGTCTATTATCATGTTATATTCGTATTCACGGTTGTAAAAACTACTTCTCTACTTCTACACATAGGTCTAATATAATTACACGAGTCACGTGGGGTGACATTAACAAAGTTTATGTCGGATATACTCTAAATTTGAGTGGTGAACAAAAGTAAGCCTCGCTACATATAAACAGATTTATATTTTGAGCTTCGTTAATAAAGTGTCATAATTAAAATTAAATAAAGAAATAATTTGTTTTCGTGACTTGAATTGAAGATTTAATTTCTAATTTATAAAGTTTATAGTTGATTTAAATAAATGTTTACTAATAAAACGAGAGAAATTAAATTGAGAAGTAGGTTATTACCATTGAAGAAACTTAAACCCCGTATAGGCAGGCCTCTGTTAACAAATCGCTGATAGAAATGAGTAAAACATAAGATTTTATATTTTTATATTCTCCGAAGTATATAATGTAATGAATTGTATTAATATGTTTGATATTTTTTACATCTATACACGTGTTAATTATTAACTTAAATCATTAAGAGACTAGAATTTCAAATATGAAAAGAGAATACAGTAACTACGTTATTAGAAATCTCGTTAAAGAATTTTTATATACGAGTGAAAACACGATAAGTGTTATGTAATGCAATTAAGAAGTGCGCCTGCCCCTCAGGAGGTTACTAAGCGAATTTACCTCGCGCTAGTCAACTTCTCGCCATTTGCGTATACAGTTACGGCTTATCTTAGAGTCTTAGAGAACGTATAGAGTCTTAGAGAAAAACGGAAGCGAGACCTTCTGTTTTCGATGATTCACTAGTGTTATTTGAAGCTACTTAAAATGTATCTATTAACAATTGCAAAAGATTAATCATATTCTAAGTTTGAAGTATTCGAATACTTTTAAGTATGTGTCTTATACGTGCTTTTGGGTTGTCAACGTTTCTTTCATTACATTAAATGAAACTGAAACAAATCATTTGTTCTTTCTGTCTTACCGTCTACTTCGTTTTTCGACGATTTTATCACATATTGTCACGTTATTTTGACATTTATCGTAACTTAGCGAAACGTAACGCAAAAAATTCTCGGCTTTGATTTCAATTAATGATTTTCGATTGAGAAAATGTGTTTAATTTAATCGTCGAAATTGAGTTGTGTTAAACATTTGATAAGTAATTACAGTAACACGTCATCTCTTCCTTTCTACATTACCTCGTCTCCTTTCGTTACTCACTTACTTTATAAGCCTTATAATGACTAAAGGTTACAAAATGACAGTAGGCATTATTACTACATACAGGACATTTTTTTACGATTTTTTAACAGGTTTAATTTCCGGAGAAAGAACAAAACAAATACGAAAAATTTACATTATTTATAGCACTTTGGCGTGAAATCTTCATAAAAGTCGTTAGTTCAAATTTGACACTCGCATAAAATTCGAATTCGATCGAATTCTTTATGTAAGACCTCGAATATGTAATGGTAAGTTATAAAAATCGATTTACATCGGCTCGGATATTTTTAATAATATAGATTATGTACTTTTCGTTTCGATAGAATACGAATTTGATTGAACTAAAAGCATAATTGACAGGGTTGAATGACGTAATCGACAAATTATGTGGCAAGTGTGAAATATTCTTGCAATACGCGATTCCGTAACATAATTGCTACATAAAACTGTAGTATTGTAACACGAAAAATATAATTTTGCATGTAATACTCATTATTTGGAATAATGTAAAAATATTTTTTAAAGTATGTAGACATATGTTATGCTTCTCTTATCTCGCAATTATTAGAATATGCACTCAATCCAAAAATTTACCGCAATCATTAATTTGGCCTATATCTCAAAAATTACTTATGAGTACAGCGCAAAATTCAATATACAGTATTGCATTCTTTACGCACAAAGCAATTGAAAAGCAAAAATTTAATCTAAGTTACGTCAAACCAAAAAACAAGAAAGAGTACTAAACATTGTCGTAAACTTTTTTGCACAAAATAATTAATATGGCGTGTGGTTCCCTCCTGCACGCACACACGCTGCGCAGCGATTGCTCGTGATGGTTAAAACGTTGTTTATCAGCTCTGACGGGGGAAAAGTCCATTCATGAACAAGAGCATCTTGTAGCTCCTAGAGGAAGCTCCTTGATGGAAGCTGAAGGGATGAACTCGTCTCACTAGAGCATCCCATATATGATCTAAGGGATTCAGGTCCTGGTGTCTTGCTGGCTTTTCCATGAGAAGAAATACTTTACAGTCAAAGTCATTAACCAGTGCAGCCCAATACCAAACATTATCGTCCATGAACAAGAAATCTGCATTCATAACAACGCGAAAAGTCTAACATGAGGTTCTAAAATCTTATCTCTACATTCTTGAAATAATGGAACTCCTTACACAAATCTGCAATTCATTGGAGCTTGTTTATTTCTGCTCTATTTACGGATTGGACGATTATAGGTTTTTATACTTATTTACTGTTAGATCGATTGTCGCGGATGAAGTTGAAAAAGTAAAAATAATAAAAAAAATGCAAATTACTTCTTTCATATATCTTTACATCTTTGTAGATGGATATCCAGATAATAAAAGTTTAAGTAATAAATTTTCATTTTTATTTTTTCTTTAAATGATCGATTGATGGATGCAACTTTTTGTTTTATTTATTGAACTGAATCAGAACGACAAGGTACAATCTATTTCTACAATACAGGACAAAACATAGCAGGACTTCTTTCAGCTCCGAACAAAAGAAAAAAAACCAACAAGATCAGGCAAACAAAAAGCATAAACGCGATTATACGACGCAACAAACACTAGGAACTTCTTTTACACAAGAATACAAAGCACGTATAATTAACAATTCATTCAAAAATTGTTAAAATATTTTTCAGATATTCGATATTTAAAATGAAAGATAAAGTTAAGTTATATTTTACCCGTTTAAAGTATTTCTCAATGTAAAATTAGGACATTTTTTTTCTTTAAATTAAACCTATGAACGCAAAGTAAAAGAAAGAAAAAGGAAAAGCGAATTTTAAATTAATTTTACCGAACGAAATTGAGAAATATCATTAAATACAATCGTTTTTTTTAACAGATCGACGACCATTGAGAAATTGAGTCATTACCTTCCAAGCTTAATACGCGCGTAATAACTCTGATCAGGACGTGGGGAATATTGAAGTTGACTTAACAAAAAACGACTACTTTAGGCTACCTTTTGTTATATTACAGATGACTTTCTCCTTATTCTAATCGCTATTCTGATCGTCGATCTAAAATTGATGTTCATATATTAAATACACGACAATCGGATTCTTCCTCATCTAATCTTAACGAATGTATCTTTCTAAATACAGTAAATATATAAAACACTAATACGTCATTTAATTTTAATTTTTTTTTTTTTTATAAATCCACTCAGTAATTTTGAATTCCTAATGCGAGCGTGGATTAATTTTGTTTTGAGGAAAGAATTCTAACTTCAAATTGTTTTAAAAAGTGACAAATCACATCACTCGATTAATAATTAATTACTCTTTAACAGCCAATCGAGTGAAAAAAGTGGAGTCCCATAAACGGAAATTTCGTTCTAAATTTAGCTCATTATCTTAATGAAATTGTGTGAAAAATATGCCATCGAGAATTTTAGCAAGTCTTCGACAATTAGTACGATTTTTATACGTACTGCGACAGATCACAGTTTGTAGAATGCGAGTGCGAGTGAATGAGTGAGTGATTTACTTATTTTTAATTAACAAAAGCCTTAGATTTTTCCGAATACCTGGACCATTTAGGGATAAAAACAAAATTTAATTTAAAACAACGACTTATTATCGTTAATAGGATTTCGTTGCTTATAAACTTAATCGCATTTCATAAAGAAAAGTTTATGTCAAAACCGATAGAAAATACTTTGCGTTATTTTAAGATGCTATTTGTTGGCAATAAAACCTTCGAGAAGAAAATAATATACCATATCATATAAAATTATCTTACTAAATCTAAATTAAACAGCATTGAATGGCATTTAAATATGGCAAGGAATTGACAGTTCGATATGATTCTTTCGAATTGAGTTTATATTACACCATTTATTAACTAATATTAAGCAAAAATACATAGTTTTCAGTCTAATAATATTTTATTTTCGTGTTCTTTGTTAAAAGTAACAAACAGCCTACAGTCGATTGTTTGGTTTACTCGTGAACATACTTCCTCTAATGAAAGATCGTTTTAGCTGTTTGGAATTGGTTTGATTTTCGGATAAAAATTTCTCATCTTTGAAAATTTTGACCACTCCATCAATTTCCAAGATCTGTTAGAATGAAATAAAATTATTAAAAAGAAAATAGAATAAATACTGTTTCGTTAATGAGCCATTTTATTAGAAATGAGTAGCCTATATTTTAAAGTAGATGGTTGAGTTTTCTGTATTTCAAAGTACAGTACTTTTACCTTTACCTTAACGTCATCATCGCCCATTATTCGATGACATAACATAAGAACAATGAGATAGGTATTTTGATCGAAGATTAGCCCATCCCGAACTATTAGTGAAAAAAAAAGAAAGAAAAAAGTTTAAACTTCGGTCGTCTACCGCAGAGGAACTCGTTTACATTCTATCCCCCGGCTGAACAGATATTCGAAACAATTCACGATTTATTATATTTATACCTCACGATATTATTAGGCTATAAGTGGTTCGTCCGGAAAATGAAATATTTTTAAATATCGTAAATTAGCCTAATTGTATTACGAAATTAACAAAAGAAAAACGGTCATTAATGTTAGAAGCGAAAATGCCGTATTGAAAAATATTTTAATAATTATTTAAATAAATAGTAATCGCTTAAACTTTATTTTTTATTTCCCTCGAGAGTTGTCAATAGGCATCAAATTCGATCGAATAAAAAAATGGGTTTTATAAACATAGGCCTATAGACATTTTATTTGATTTTTTCAAAGGAGATTATAATAACAGGAGAATTTGTCATAGATATTTAGATAAAAAAAACAAAAATTGAACCTATTGCATTTACAAAATGGAAGTTGCCATAAAAATTAATAGAAGTCATTTGTTAATTATAGTTTTTTCCCGAGCTTTTTGCTACTTTATTCGAAATAAATTGAATATGTTTCTCGTTTATTCATTAAAATAAGATTTTCTGGAACGTTAAGAATATTTCAGATTATTCTATTACATCATTAGCATCAGTTATGACTCAATAGCCAAAGAATTGTTAAATTTACAGATTTTTACAGCTATTTTTGCATATTTTAACAATATTTAACGACATTATTTATTTGAATATAATTTTATTTCTAGATTTCGGAGTCATTTATTTTTGTTTGTTTTAAAGTATTTCAAATTTTATTCGTCGTAAACAATTAAAACACTATATAAATTTATTTACATCGTTTAAATTTATTTTCATTTTTACATACCGTAATATTCTTTAATAAGTAAAACAAGTGATACACATACAATTACAAATATCAAAGAATAAAGTCGTTAATTATACGAATTATGTTTAACAAAGAAAATAAAGTCGACCTAACAATTAAAACAGAGATAGAGAATGAGTGAACGGGTATGGCTTTAAAGAAAGTATGGTTTCGAAAAATATAAGAAATATTAATAAAATGGAAATATAAATCCTTCCGGTTTTCTTTTTCTCTCATTCTTCTGTCTGATTCTTGCTTTTTCTACTGGAAGAATATAGTGAAAATACTGTAAGAAATACTGGAGCAGGTAACTGGAGAACTGAACTGAAAATATATTAAAGAAAAAGAAATATAACGATTGGCTGTGTTTTACGAATGTAAATAATTTGAAATACAAACTATAGGCCCATTTGTTCAAATTATCAGAATAAATCAATCGTAAAATACCCCTTTTTAAAAAGATATGTATTCAACTAAATTGAAATTTATAGCAGTCAACTGCTCTTTTTATAACAGTTGAAAATAAAAACTTTTTTCAATATTTAGAATGGTATAAATTTAACGAAATAATTATTTAAGTTTGCAGTATAACTGAAGTAAAGGATAATAAATGAAAACGGTGGAAACAAGAAGATATAATTTGTGTAAAAAAATTTAGAATAGAACCTAAATTGTCTTTTAATAGATCTTTTATAGTTTTTCAATAAAAAGTTTTATATAATCAAATTATATTTTTATAATTAATTATTATTTATATGTTTTTTTTAATTACTTAACTGTCATCTATTACTGAAGACAATAAGATTACATTTTTTGTCAATTTGTAATTTATTCCGAGATCAATATTAGCATAATCGGCTTATTTCTGAGATTAAAAGAGATCAGTCTAACTTCGTAACTAAAGTAATCATTAGTTAAGTATTACTACCTTTTCCGCCTTATAATGTGAATTTTTTCCTTAAAAAAACTCTGTAACAAATCGTTGCAGGTATAATAAGGTGAGTTGCATAGAACAAAAACCCAAATGCTCTAATTTTAACTCAGTGGTCCTTGGACCGGGCAGGTACAAGATTATAAATTATCAAATAAAGAAACTGAGTGAAAATAATTCTTATTTTCGCTCGAAGCCATCTGCTCGAAGCAAACTCCTCGATGTAATCGTTTCGTTTTGTTTTGATGAACTACAAATCCTCGTTAATAATTTCGATCGAACTTGCCTTCAAATTTGTTAGAATAAACTTGACAATGGGTTACGAGGTGCTCATTATTGTTTGAATTATTGAAATATTTGCTAATAATTTTTCATTGATATAATAGAAAGAACCTTTGCCGGAATAGTTAAAAATGTCTGTCTTGAGGATAATGTCTTTCAGTTCCTCAAAAATATTACTATCTTCTTTAATTATGCATGTGTTTTAAGCGCTATTGTATCTTACGAGTGATACATTAATTTTTGATTCTGGAATGAAATAAAAAAAATAACAATTATAAAACGTGAGATGTGTTTTTTGAAAAATTATATTTCTAAAATAATTTAATAAAATATTTACTTAAATTATAGAAGATTTTTCATATATTGACATGTAAGTTTTGGCTTAATTAAATGTATTTTGTAGTGATTAAAGCAGTTCAGCACTAGAACATTTCTGAAGGATAAAATTAATTAGTGTTAAACGCTTATATAAAAGAAAATAATAAGTAAAAAATCGCTGCGTGTCTTCCTAATCATGGGCCTTGTATGCAAATCAAAGAAATAGAAGAAATCAGAAGTATTAAACTAATGCATTGTAATGTAAATTCTTTTCAGATAATTTAAATGATATTAATTTCCAAAAAAAAATCTAATCGATAATAGACCTTACGTTTCACTAACGAAGTTCGTTCAATAATCATGTCACGAAATGGCCATTAAGAGTGAATAAAGGTTCAGACTCAAGGCATTCAGCGGGAACTTTCCCTATTTGACTGGAACTCTTATTCTCAAAATATTCATGATTAATTAAGTAAATATTGTGTAGACTTTATTACGAAAGCTAACATATGTCAATTTATGGTATTATAGTCGCTTCCATGAGGATATCAAATGCAATAATTAAAAATATATCTTATGCCAAATCGTAGTCACTGGTAAACTGAAGGAAAATGATCCGTCTCAAACCCTTCTATTCAATAGTTTAAAATATTTTATCTCACGACTTAATGATAGTTTTGAGCAATTAACTATCAGTTAATTCTAAGCTCTGGATCGAAAGTAAAATATTAAAATTTTTTCAAGAAATTTCTAAAAGAAGATTAACTAATTTAGAAAGTTACAAAATTTGAAATGAAAATAAACAATAGAAATTAATGTTTAAAGGAAAAAGTAAATCGCATTGTTTTTGAAGTTTTTCCATTTTTTATTTTATTTTATTTTTCTTGTTTCTGATGACTTTCCCGAAAGTTTGGTATACTTTTCGAACAATATAATGTATCAACTTGATTAGACGAAATAAATAAAAAAGCTGGAGCTTATACTGGAAAAAAAGGAGATCATCGTCTCTAATTAGCACGTGAATTATTAATAATTCTCTTTAATTTCCCTTCTTAACGTTGAAAGACTAAAGGGGACGTTTCTTGAATCTAATCTTTAGCCATAAAGTTCATCAAAAATTTTGATAGACTATCGGATATTCCAATAAATTACAGTTTTTCTTTTCTCGTAATAACGAAGCACTTCATAATAATTTATTTTTCTTAAGAATTTATTTATGCAGGATACTTTATAATAGGTTAACTGAATAACGTATTAAGAAAAGCTCGTATTTTATTCGTTAATTTTTAAATAACGAGAGGTTGAGTTTTAAATTTAGAACAGGTGTGTCTAATTCTTAAATGTGACTTCATAAATACCAAATTATGTAATTTGTAGAATGACTAGACTTAACAAAGTAATCATTTGATTGGGCACTACGTTATGAGGTCTGTTTTATTGGTCTTATAACCTAGTGGTAATATTATTTTTTTTAAAACAAATCAAGCTTGATTTATAAGTTTGATTTACTATAATAATTACACTAAATAGGTTATAGAGATTCCGTTGATTACCTTAAAAAACAAATTTTATGAAATTTTTATGATAAATCTGTAAGCATTTCGTGAAATAAGTGAGCATTGTTAAATCATTGTTCAAAAAAGGAATGCTTTATTGTTAGGAATATCTTTTAGTTTACGACACTGTTTCGAATTTTACTTCATATTAGAAACGAAATGAGTTAATGGAAATACTGCTGACGTTAAGAGAATTTTTATCGTAAACTATAAAAAAGTGTAATTAATTCTCTTTTAAAGGTTATTTTATTAAAATATTAACTAAATAATTCTCCGAGTATTTTCGACAACTGTCATTTAAATGAATTCGTTCGGATTACAATGCATCTAGGTCCTATTTAACTTATGTATAAATTTCATTTGTCCACATTTCCAATGGTTCTGTTTGTAAATCTTTCCGAATCGCTTCTCAAATAAATCAATCGTTTATCTTAACTAAGAATGAGCTTATAATTTCATAATATATTTTGCTCAGAATTATTTAGGTGCAAACTAACCAGAAGTTTTCTCTAACGTATAAACTTGTACAAGTGAATAAGCATATTTTGTATGGTGTATAGAAAATCCCTCAACGTGGTAATGTTAGAAATATTTGAATGGAAGTGTGGATACTCTTTCGTTTAGTCATCGTAAAGGATTAAACCTCCGTCTTCTTAAAGGAAAAGGATAAACAATGCCAGGAGACGATCGATAGGCAGTTTTTATCCCGGCCACCAAATCCAATTTCTATCGATTTTCCTGGTTGGCAGCGAGCGACTCGAGTCCTGGTGTGTGTGTGTACGCGACTAGAGCAGTGTCTAATCGCCATCCGTCATCCGTCGACGAGTGGTGAACTAAACCCGCCGAGCGCCCCCGTTTCTACGCGCCGCATGGCCACTCGGTCACGTCCGTCGGCGCGCACCACCGACGACGAGGTCATCCGAGGACGTCGGATCCGGTTGCTAGGCAACGGCGAGTACGGGGAGATAATACGTCATCCTTTCCGTAAGCGATTCCGGTAATCGCTCTTCTACGTAAAACGAAAGTTTAAGTTTCAATTTTAGCGCCGTCCAAAATAACTCCTTTCTAACAAAAGCAATCTTTATGCCTGACGTACTGTACAGTACATCCCGCCACTTAAAATAAACACGTCCGTGTTTGGATTAGAAAACGCCTAATTTGCTGACGTATGGGTCGAGAACGTGAAACGTGTCGTTCCATTTTACTGCGTTTACGAATTATGGAAGTTGTAAGGTGACTTACGTTCTGCCTCCCACTTCGCTTAACCGGTCTTATTCTCTTAACGGATAATCTCTGTATATGAAATTCGTGATAAATTATCTAATTAAGGATGGAACCCGATTACAAATAATCTTAAAAAAAGCACGCGTGAGAGAGATGCAATTAAGAAGAAATGAAATTCTTCGTATGGACAGAAAATATTAAGCATCGTGTCAATCTAATGGATACCCTGGCTTAGAGATTTTGGCTGTTGCTAGATGTTGATATATTAACAACGACAAGATATAAATATTAATTACGAAATTAAAGTCGAAATTTATGACGAATGATTAATTACTCTTAATTAAAAGTCGTTTTAAGAGGAAGCGAAGTACGAGAATGAAATATGACCATTATACTTGATTTGAAATTTTTGCCCCGGGTTATGTACTGTTTCCTTTTGTACTAGGTTTCAAACTTATTGTCGAATGCATCCGAACTCGTCTACGGGTGACGAGCAATGCAACTCTATTGTACGGCAAAAAAAAGATGGCCTTTCGTGTGCATAATTCATTTGCCACGCTTAAATTTTATCTGCATGCGTAGAATGTTATTACAAATGTATGCAAATTCGAAACGAGTTTGGAAATAATAAATAAAGTCTATCTTACTTGCTAGCAGGAAATAAAAATTGGAAATTTTAATGATTAGTTTAAATTTGTAAAGACATAAAGTAATCTAATTTATATGCCTAATTTAATCCAATTTATATTAACTTTACTATGATGCAACGATTTCAAAAGTCAGTTTGTTATTTAACGTCATATAATTCATTTTGTTTTCATTTATTCTCCGGTCTATTCAAGAACTTATCTCTATCTTATCGCAGTTATATAACACTATTCTTCGGTCGGACCTACGCCCAATGCATTGAAGGAAAGATAATAATAAAAGTTTATAATGAATGTTCTACTTTTAAGAGTGACGTATTAAATACTGGAATGTTAAAGGCTTTTCAGTTTCCGTGTGTAGCTTAATTCGTATCGCACTCTTTGTTTGACGTAGACTAGTCTGTCTGAAAGGAAGGAAAACTTCGGAATGACTTTCGCTGTAGCTAATAATAATATTGATAATCATAATACGTCATTATGCTACGGCTTTGTAAAGATTAGGACTTTGCTGACAGACGTATTACGACTTTTAATAAACTTAACGACTTGAAAATTTACGTAAATTTTACGTTTATTGTAGAATTAAACTTTCAATATCTTGCCGTTCCCTCATCTCTACATTATTTCGTCAATTAATATAAATATAGATTTGCATATTTAATTAATAAATTGCTGTAAAACATGATAAAGAATGCCTTAAAATTCTTTAAAATTTTAATAAATGCTGTAAAGAGTATATAAGCAGACACTTTTTAATGATAAATTAACAAACGAAATTATTTTAAAATGCAGATTGCACCGTTCAAAAACGAATAAAAATCTAAAATAAAACAAATTTATTCTTAGTCTACGTTTATTATTGTAATAGTATTAATAATGAACTGACTGACTGCTTTTACATCATTTATTTTAAATATGACTCAGTTTTAACATGTTATTGAACATCTCGAGCATGTTTTAGATAGTTAAACAGTGGTATTTACATAAAGAATTACGGCAGTTTTTCTTGATTTTTATATATTGAATAATTTTAGAAAATTTTAATCCGTATCTAATTACGTATTACAGTTTTAGTGTTAAAATAATGATATAAAGATATTTGCGATAATCTTAAGTTCGATAACAGAAAGTCCTAATCTGATCATTTACGGTTAAAAAATAACTAAGAATTTAACAAATAAAGAAAAATTCCCAATTATTATACAAAAAAATAGGTTTATTTTTTAAAGAAGATGAAAATATTGACAAATTTATGTGTTTGTCTGTTTAAAATTTTAACTGATAGTTTATTGTTTAAGTGGGCGTATCATAAGAATGAAAAAACGAAAGCTTTACAGTTGGGGCTTGTAGAGTAAAAAGCATAAATATAAGATAATGAAATATAAAAATAGAATATAAAGTCTACAAATCGAATTATTTAACGTCTGGATTAGAAATATGTCGGTGGGTTGGACCACAAATCCGAATACGTGATTATTCGTATTCATTGCGGAAAATGCTTACGTGCCACAATTAACGTCGCCCTCGACCGTCGACTCCGCTCAAATTACGTTGCCAAAATAAAATTTGACCCGACGACGACGTACAATAACCATCTGGTCAAATTTTAACCACTTAAAAGCAGTCGATGCTCTTAGTTACATTCTTTATTCTTACATCGCCTTGTTTGAAAAAAAATTCTCTTTCTAATTAGAACTTACAGGAGCTATATTTTCATTTTAGAATAAAAATAAACCGAAAGATGAAAGAACTGGCAACATCTTCATTAATTTCCATATTCAAAATACACTGTTTATAATGACTAATTAGAATAGATATATTTCGATATAGGCTGTAAAGGTATATAGCCTACATATAAACTTAGATATATGAAAAAATTGACATTTTCTTATTTTAAGTCAATTCACTTAAATTAAATTGTCACGCAATAAATACCAGAATTTTAAAATTTAGTGTAATGTCTAAATAAGTGAAATTGTCACAAAATCTGTTATTAAAACAGCAAAAGTCGTCGCAAAATGTTCTCAGATTAAGCGAATAGTTGAATAATTTCTGCATAACACTGGCAAAAAAGAATATTTGTAAAAGTTTAATTAATGAGTTAATCTTCGTTTAAATTAGAATTCTTTTCTGGACTAAGAGTTCAGTTAATCCTTCGAGTGCTTAATTGCCATTTGTACTTAATTGTCGGGGATAGACTCTATATAATCCTCTTACTAGCCTCTGAGCTACTTAATTGTCGTTTTGAAGAATTTCTCGTTGTAAGTGGATTTATATTTTTGAATTAAAACCATTTATTTTTATATAAAAGATGAGAAACCGAAATTTTAAAAATGTTTCAAACATTAATTAGATTTAAAATAAATTAAATGATTTCCGATTTTTTAAAAGACGAGTCGTTTAAATTCTGGTTCGGTAGGTTTTAGGCGCTGCCAACTAGAAGATAAACGTTATGACATTTATCTTCCGCTTGGAAGCATCTTGTCTAACGGGCGAGAAAGTAACTTTTTAAACTTTCCTTTTATCAGCTTATTTGGTAAAATGAGAAGTAAGCTTAAATTTTACGATGCACGGTTTGTATTATTGAGCTTCGTCGAGTCAAATTATCTGACTTCTGTAATAAACGCATAGAAAGCCTAGTATTGTTATTTAAATTGATTAATTGTATTGGTTATTTTAGTATACGACGTTAGAGTTATGTATAGATTAATACTACGGATTACATTAAATATATTGTTAATAGAAGGATGATAAAATTCAAATAATCGTGTCTAAGACTCGCCTCTTCACTTAGTTTCTCTTTCCTTTTCTCCACTTAAGCTTGCATTAAATTTTTGAAACATTTTTTCCATAGAGAAAAATATTTTATTTTAGATTTTAAACATAAAGCGAAGCGAAAAAGCCGTTTGCGCTTCAGCGCATCCGCCGCATCTTGGCGAAAACGACTCCAAATCAATAATTGCCACTTTAATTCCTTTAGTTTTTCTCGACGTCCTAAAAATTCGATCATCTTCGTCTTCGAATGTAAAATATTCCACAATTTTTCACCTTCGAACCCAAAAGGGTTAATCTAACGTTCTGCTAAAGAATATTCGGTAAATCGTCACTATTTAGGGTAATTATTTAGAGAAAAGTGAAACAGCAAACACAAATAATAAATATGTCCGGATATAGCTTACAGAAATGAATATTTATTTTTGAACGTCAGTAGTTTAACTTCTCTTGGAGGGGTTAAACTAGTGACGTTCAAAAAATCCATTTTTGGACTCAGGGGACCTCTACTTTTTTTTAATATTGTAATGTTAAGAATAAATACATATATTTTTACTTGAAAGAAAGATCCGACAGCCCTTCTTTCACTTGATGCGGGTGGGCATTACGTAGAACGTTAAAGCTGAGACTAGACAACTAGAAACATGATCAAAAGGATCTTATAACTCTAGAGCTGTGACGTGGAAAACAAGGGAAAATCACCTCATTATATTCCCTCGCACATTAACAAACTGGAAAAAAAAACCAAAGACAAAGAGTCGAGTGCCTCCGTTCCCGACGAATTTTAAACAGTCAATATGCTAAGAATAAGCGAGTTAAAAATTTGAAAGTTGAAATTAGGAGCGTGAGATGTTACCGGCGTGTATAGAGCTGAAAGGTAAATGCATTAAATGTGCACTTAAAAATGAGTCTTAAACACGAGGAAAACAAAACTTACCGAGAAAAATTGAGGAGAACTTTACTTGGGGAAATGAAAAATGTTTTACATCTTAAACTAAATTTACATATTAGAGAATGAACTCTAAATTATTCACACGGAATGTGCCATTACACAACGGTGAAAATCGGACATTAAGAAAGAATGCGATAAAACAATTGGACGGACGGGTACGAAATGTGGACGTGAAGAATAATGCTACGAATAAGTTTAAATTATAAAGGAAGTATCACGGAAAAGAAAAAATTGACGACAGTTATAAAAAAGCCGGTGTACTTCGGACACATCCAAAAACAGCAAACATACCACATTCCTCAAGTGTGGAAGGATAAATTGGAAACGAAAGCAAAGAAGGAGAAGACCCGGGTGGTTAGATAGCATCTACGAATGGACCGGAAGAGGAATTGAATCTAAGTTTCATCGGAGACACGCGATAGACATTTTGTCGGTTGCCTACCTCGATAACGCGAGTTTATCGAGAAGAAACTAACGATAATTACCGAATTAATTCATCATAAATTCATGTGAAAAATTTAAGAATTTCAGACATCAAATTCGATAGTACCTTGAAGATATTTCGATAGTTAAACTTGATCAGAAACTAAAACTTCCGATTAATTCTAAGCATTTAATTTAGTTCTACAACGTAGACGTGTCCAACTAAATGTCAAAAAATTCGAAATATTAAGTTATTTTATTTTAATCTTTGCTTATTTAAATATTTGAATACATTAATACAAATCTTATTCATTAAATAAACAAGCAACTTAAAAAGTAGAGTTCATTTTGAGGGAGATAAAGAATTCGGAACAGACAGATAACTTTATACAGTAGCAAAAGTGAGCTTTCATCCATAATACGGGAGTGATAAACAAAAGCGATTCGACGCATTCCTACCAGGTAATTACCGTTTTCTTGGAATTTGACGTAAGTCCGAAGTGACGGGATATAATTACGGATTTTGCACCCCGTAATTACGTCGCCGCGTTAAATTGAAGACGACGTAGATCTAAAACACTTATGTAAATATGAGAAACGTTATCTGAGTTTTCTTCAGATGAATACTTTTAAATGATAAAATATCTAAGAAATAGAATTTTCGTTTTTATAAATTAGATTTATTTTAGAACGGTTTTCGACTTTTTTAAGAAGTTTAAAAGTGTAAATTGGAGTCTAAACGTTAAGCCGTTATGTCAGCACGCAAATTACAGAGTTTTAATTACATTTTGGAAATCTCAGAAGAATTTCTAATTAATTAAATTTGAATGTTAACGATCCGGGCTACAAAATAGCGGGTTATCGAGGCGCCTTTATCTTATTTACACCGGTCATTTTGCTTTGACCCAATTTGCTTTCGGGAGAAGAAAAGGAAAGACAAAGTTGTTTATTTAAATAATATTATTTTAGAAAGCCAAAATACTAACGTTAAAATAAGAAAGACTTTAAATTCCAAACGTTTCCCGTCAACTAATAAAAGTTATTTTAAAACAACCGAAACAAAATGCTGGCTAAATCGGTCTTGTATGCAAACGAGCTGACCTTTATAAGTGGAATATTTGCAATTTTCAATGTAGACGTGTGACTTTTTTTCCTGAAAGATTAAGTATACATTAATTGTAGACGTAGACACGAATCCAAATTTAAAGTTTTGAATAAATTTAAATAAAAATTTTCGATTAACAAATCGCTTATTCGAGTAAACGTGACGAAAAGTTCCGTTTTGCTGTAAAGATATTAAAAATTTAATCACTTTTTAAGCGAATTATTTCGATTTTTGAACAAAATATTTGAAATTTTTTAATCTTTTAAACTTTCCAAATATCTTCCTTCGTTTTAAAAATCTATCTTTTGGTCGTATATGACCTTGTCCTCCTATGTGACCTTCTAGACGAAGGATGCGAATAGCTTAACAAACTAGTTTATCAAATTCAATAACAAAAATACAAATCAGGAACTAATCTCGATTTTCATAATAAATATTTATTCTTATTATTTATTCCGTCTTTCGCTCCATCCAACAGAAGACAGAATAAATAATAACTTGTAACGACCTTTTGGTAAAGTTGATATTCATTTAACGCGGTGGAATAAATTTTATCGACGTTTCTTCTGTTAATATACTTCGTAATCAGATTAATAAACTTCTGCAACACATTTACTAACGTGTTTATTCTATGTATGTAGCATCAGTGTACTATTTTGCAGTTGTAATAATGATTTCTGCTGCTTTACACTGCAAAGTTCCGCCCGGAATAAAAAAAAAACTATGAGAATTCAGCGTGTTTTGTAGACAAGAAACTTAAGCGTTAACTTTTTCTAATTATTACAATTATTATCGACGAAATCTTTTTCTCAAAAATTTCTCTTCGTGGATACGAAGAAATGCTAAAAACGACTTTATCGATCGTTTTCAAAAATAAAAAGTCCTCTTCGCTACTTTTGTCTCTTAAAAATCAGCCATTTTTTCTTTCGTTTTTCGAAATTATTATAATTTTCTGTTGGAATTCAACCAAAAAGCTATTAGCTATAGGCTACATTTTATAGGTCTATTGTAAAATATATCTTAAAATCACATCGGTAAATAATTAACTGGAATTTAAAATTATGTTTAGTTGTATTCTGAATGGAATTTTAAAAGAATAAATTACCACTTATTTAACGTTCTTGATCAAACGAAATCGACGAAGCGTATGATTAAAAGCAGATCTTTATGTAAAATGATGAGTAATTTTTTATAATATAAAATTTATTCGTTTTCAATTTTCAGTGTAATTAAAATGAAATAACAAAGAAGTAATATTTTTCTTTTAACCTTTAATTATTTAAAAAATAATGACTTTAACAGATGATACAGTACAGTGAAATTCAAGTGCAAAACGTTTAATAAAATTATAACTTAAAATTCTTGGTTTAATTTAAATTTATTTTATTTTTGAACAATAAGAAATATATATAAATATATTTGTATAAAATAACGCGAATTATTCAAATTATTCAAGTGTCCAAGATTCCTACCATCCACTATTTGATAAAATTGATATTTCCTATTTGTTACAGAGCTTGTCTTATAAGATAATACTTTTTAAAAAGTAATTTTTTTTTCTGTTATTGGAGTTATCATAAAATAAATCGGTAAACAAATCTAATTACGAAAAGTACCAATAATTTGCAAGCAACTTCTATAAATTTTGGCCACTTTAACTTTACTTCACACGCTCCTCCCGTTGACTGGGGACGAAGACTATTTTGTTTCTTCGTCGTTTTTGGTTTGTTTTAGGCGCCATTCGCCGTCCGATAAACCGAACTTTCTTTTTTTAATGCCAGAAAAAGTGGAAGAAAGTAAACAGCTTTACTTTGCTTGTCCATAATGGACGATTCGGAACGTAACGGAGTCTCGTCAGCAGTCTATAATGTTACGCGGCTCTACACGTTACAACTTTAGCGAGTTCAGATCCAATTCTCTAACGTTTGGAATTTCCGATTAAGCTTCGATAAATTTCCATCTGATCGAATATTAAATTTTAATTAAAGAGTTGATTATTTGTAATCTTCGCACTTGTTGAGAACTTAGGTTCAATTTTACAGATTGAACATTAAGAAGTTCTCGGTAGGAAATGAGTAGATTAGCTTCATCGTGAAATTGCATAAACATTAACTGATAAACAATTCTGTTGTACTGTGAACACTCGATTTAATCTCGACTGAAATTATAAAAAAAAGAGTTCGTCGAATTCCGATTAAACGAGTTAATCCAAGCGATCCGATTGGTTACTTGATACGCTTGTTATCCAATTTTACGCATGTTATTCAATTAACATAATTAAAAGACATTAAAAAGAAGAAGTTTTGCTTAAATTTTTAAATCGAAAATACATATTTTTTTCCTCTTTATTACGTTTTAAAATAGGTCCATACTTTAACGAAATTTTAAAGGAATAAACATTAAATTTAGGAAAAGGAAATGTTTTGAATTAGTAAATAATGGTTGAAAGAATGGAATTCGTATCACTTTGTATCAAATAAAGTGAAAATTCAAATTTATATTCAAACTCTCGCACTTTTTCTTACAATTATACGTCGATGTTTTCCGTATTTTAAAAGTTTAAATTAAAAAACTTTTATTATTTACTGTTGCCAACGGATTTTCGCAAATCGCTGTCGTGCTAATGAATATAGTAGGAGAGAGAAATAATTGCAAATTCAAAAAATGTAACGAGATTGGCGGCATTGTAATTCTAGATCTCATCAAAATGGATCACTTTGTAACTCGAATTATTATTAAACTCTATTCAATCGATACGTTTCTAGTTAATATTGTGACTAAAAATTTACGATTTTATCCGATCTTAATTTTCTTTTAAGGTTTTAAAAATTATAGTTCAAAACTAATTAAAAACACGGAAATAATTGGTTAATATTTCTTATTTTCTAACTTTTCTCGTTTCTGTATACGGTAATAATAATAATAATAATAGTAAACAAATAAATAAGTAAAAAACGAGTTACTCTGCATAAAGTTCTGTGGAAATTAGCTTTTTCTCTTCCAGTTTTTACCTTTGCTATTTTATTTTATAATTAGAAATTCTAATTTAAAATCATAAATCTAAATAATGTGAATTTGAAATTTCTCTGTTTCGATACAAGACAACACTAGACTATAAGCTCGTAACATACGCGTACACTACAACATTTGTTTTATTATAATTCTTTCGAAGATCTTTCGAAAAGTATTTTTTAACTTTCTCTTTTGAAATACAATTTTTTTTTTTTTTATGAAAATGCCGATTTAATGAAACTTACTGTCAGTAGGTTGAGTAAAGCCTTAGGCAAGCGTGGATTAGTCAGGTTCTTTTAAAATAATTTTATATAATGTGAATCTCGTATCACACGATACTCGATACTGTACAAGATTTAGGATCTTCGCTACTGAAAAAATTGCTAGACTAAGATCGAATATCTCCAAGCATATATTTTCGTGTGTAGGCCTATTAACGCGAAGATCTGAGTCTAAACGTAGGTTTCCTGTGACTAAAACCGTTATCGAATGTAGCTTATTTGATTTACGATTAATAAAATTAACCGTAAAATTTAATCCATCGTAACTTTCTTTTAAAGAAAATTATTAGAATTTTTAAAATTTGAAGAGGTAGTATAACTTTTCATTAGATTCAATTACAGTCAACCAAAGGAATCAAGGAAAACTCTTCCATTGTATAGTCTTACACCAGCTAAAGGTTTTCTTATGTAGTAAATAAATGTATCTACCGAAAATTTCGATATTTTAAATTGAAGATTTATCAAAAATCAATTGAGAAATTTCTTTTCTGATAGTAACAAAAGGCCCTAAAAGTCAGACAAGTAAGAGTATAAAGTGTTAGGATGGTGACCGTTTAGAAAATGGTATTCGGATATGCTCGGCAGAGTGTGGCGTAATATGTAAACCTTAAACCAGGCGAAACGAGTAATAAAGAAGTGTTAACCTATTCGCGATTGTCCTAGAAATTTTGTACGCGGATGCGCGCGCATTTGGTGTGAATCACCCTCGAGGGACGAGTCAAGGTTTCTATGTCTCATAATTGAATACCGACTCCATTCATCGTTTGACACTTGCCTTATTTTCGGCGATTGTACTTTTAATACTAATTAATTCGTCGAAAATTTATGAAAAGAAACGACTTTTTTCACTCTCTCTTTCCAATTATCGATTTAGCATACCTCGGATAAAAGGACTCTAATTGAGACGAAAAACTGCTTCGTTATAGCGTTTATGGCAATTGTCGTTAACTACTTTAACGGGGTTTCGTTAATCTTTCTCCGGATTTAGACTTTACGATTAGAACTCTGGTCGTTTCTCTTCCTCTGGGAGGCTTTAATGAAATCGACTCGTAAACCTTATTAAAAATTCATTTAAAATCGAAATAATACATTTAATCTAAAAATAATTTTACAGTTTTATCGGATATTTTATTGAATCTTAAACTGATTTCGCTTTCGAATGTAGCCTATCGATTACCCGTCTACCGGAGTTTCTCAACCAGGCGTTCGCAGACTCCGAGGGATCCGCTAAAGGGGGATTTGGGCGAAGCAATTTTAAGGACGAGGCGTTACTCCGATCCCTTCTCGTCGACATCCAGACTCTCTAATCGTCCACTAAATTATATTTAAGTCGTGACGTCGCTTCTCGGTCTATTTGGACAAATTATTTCGGGAGAGGCGGGAGGAGGATACTCGAAATAAAAGACTTTGCTTCTAAAATGTCTAGAAATTCCGTTCTTAAGAGATTCATAATTATTTATCGATCTATAAAATTCGACTTAAAAAATTTGATTTAACTTTTCACTTCGATTTTATCAGGGAATCAATCGTAGTTCATTCGTAGCTTATAATAAACTCAGGTGATGTCATGGAAAAATACGAATGAAACTTTTCGAATTTCGTAAAAAAAAGCAAGATAATGACAAAATTAAAAAGGAGAAATTTGTTATCTAAACGTTGTTTTACTTTATTATTACCCCGATAACAGTCTGATGTCGACAGTTAACTTATCTGGCTGTTTACACGCGATGAATGTAGATCCAACTTGTATTTAGATTGTCAAAATTTATGTAGCCGAGCTATATTTATCTAAAACAACATTCTAATATAAATATTAATACAATAAATATAGTCTCTTCCAATCGATTGCGTCGTCTTCGTAAACAGAACTCGAAACTTTTTATACCGCATGTTTAAATTTAACAAGAGCGAATCTAAAATATTTCGCTGCAAATTTAATTCTATCAAAAGAGGTGAAACGTGTTAAAAATAACTCATTTAGTTACTGGAATTTCGGATTCATTCAGATTAATTTACAGTATTTCTGCTTTGGAGTGTTTACTAGATCTGCGGCGAACATCGATCGAATATATTAAGACCGATACACTAGTGTGATCCGTGATTGGAACGGCAATTGTTAGTTACCTCGAACTTTACCCTTTGGATCGTTCGGATGTATTTTAATAAAATACATCGTGTCAATTTACTTAAATTACTTTAAAAAAATAAAATTGAAAAAAGATAAGGCAATTTTGTTTTTAATTTCGGTATTTTTACCGAGTCATTCCCCGAAATTTTATACAATTTTATAACTTCTCGTGAATTCAGAACATGTGTGTTAATCTTGATGTTCGAAACACACAGTATGTTACGTACGAGATTATTACTTTTCATTTTAGACTGAAATGTTGGTAAGTGTATTGGACTTTAATGATGATCTCGCTCTTTGTTTATATTACAATGACGTGGGGCATCGTTAAGAAACGCGAGTGTGGATGCATTACGGCCAAATGTAAGAGAACAGAGCGGAAGTGGCAATGTGGGAGAATGATCGAATGCGAGCGAATCGTTTATTACCTCCGTCCCGGTTACGCGTCGGATGCTATCAGATACTTGTTCCGGTTTAGGACTCTGTATACCTCGCACGTCTTCACGCTCGGCCGATTTCCAATAGAAAACAATTTCTGTTTTGCCATCCATTCCGTTCCGATTGTTAATGAAACTGGCGAAAGAGATCGATGACGTCTACGTCCATCGCGTTTTCCTTAAAGAGAAATTTCCTCGTTACGTACGGCTCGCTGATTAGTCGGGTGACCAATCATATTTTATAATGACGAATGTTAACAAATTTCTTTCCCGCTGGACGAGAAAACGTCGCTTTTTTCCGCATCCAGTAAGGAAAAAATATCCAATTATATAATGATAACCTATATTTCCTTCTTAAATGCGTTTGCTTTTTACAAAATTAAAATATAACAAATAATTGTAGCCCTACTCTAAAATAAATAACAATTTTGAAAAGACCTTCGTGTCTATGAAAAACAATAATTAAAAGTGCTATGCCCAATTAAAACCAGTTCGGGATCCTTTAATTAAATAATAACTAATGCCTCTTTAATTATAAAGTTACGTTCCGACCTCTAATAATATTTTTACTACATTGAACTTAATTGTCGCTGTCATTAATTATCCTATAAAAAAATATATGCCGCGCCCAAAGATCTTCTTAAATATTGAAAATAGGCCTAATTTCCCCCTGTTTTTTACCTTTGTCTGCAATGGGCGTAAAACGAAAATAAATGACCACTTTTTTGTAGTTAGTTTCAATTAATGAGAGAAAAATATCAATGCTTTATCTTCGAGAGCATTTAGCCATTAAAAGGAGGAACTTCTTTTAAAAAAACTCGTGTTGATAGGATGTAGGCCTACTTTAGATGGCTAATTAGGGCAAATTTCGTTAAGATTTAGCATATTTAACAATTATTCTGTTATCTATAACTCGAATAAATGTTTTCTTATTCTGTTAATAAACTTTCATAATTAAATAAAATTAAAAATTTTTGTAGTAAACTAGAAGAAATAAAACCACACAAAACGATGGATCGGACGGAGTGATAAGATATTTATATTCGGTTTTTTAAATAAATTGTTAGCGAAAATAAAGTATAACAAATGGATCGTTCCAAATATGGGGAGACGTAGAAATCTATCGGTCGAACCGTCGACAGCTGTTCGAATACAATAAGCTCCAAATGGCGAGGTTATAGAGACAGAAACCGAGCTGTGTTCCTTTTCATCTCTACAATTAGAATAGAATTTTCTTTATAAACGTGAATAACTTTCCCTTCGTTATTACAAAATTACTCTTCGAAGTAACGTAAATAATATTGATATTCTCAACTCGTCTTTCCAAAAAAGTTTCATTTATATAAATTAAAAATGCTTATAGTTATATATTTATGCTTTTTCTAATTCGTAATTGTAAAATACATTTGGATTTTTACACAACATAGACTAGACAATATTTGCGCGCTTGACGTAACTATAAAACGTTATTGTTAACTACGCGCGACGATTGTTTACCAGAGATATAAGAATTTACATTTAATTATCGAATTCGAATAGGAGGAAAATAAAAACAAAACAAAAACGCGTTAACTCCAATCCAAATCGGTATAGAAATACATTAAATAGTAGAAATGAGCGCTTAAAAACAGGCCGTTCTACCATAGACTTAAATGTGGATCGATGCAAACGGCGCATCGATTACCAAGGACTATTTTATGGTAAATTTCGGATGTCGTCCGCCGTATTCTGGCTTTAATCTGGCGGATCTTCTATGGTCCAGCGTCATCGAGAATGATCGAAAACCCGCTAGGTCCGTATCAATCGCGTGGGACCGTTAAACCTTTATCTCGATCGAACACGGATGGTCGCTTGGGAAAACACTAAATCGTGCCGAAGATATAGTTAAAAGCGTAAGGGAATATACCCGACAATGTTACGTGTTTTGAACATTAATTACAGCTTTAGTCTTGTGTAAGTTAAATAAATGGAAATGTAAACTTTCGTTTGAAACGTGATTTTAATAACTTAACATATTTTTGATATATTTTTTTTATCACTTCTAGAATTAAGTGATTTTTCTGTAAATCACAATAATTATTTTATGTATTGTTAATGAATAAAAGGTAAATCTTTACTTCTAATTAATCGCAATAACCTGTGGATTAATAGATTAAGGTATTCCAGTCGTTTGAGCACAGAAAGATTTCTTGATGCAATTTTTCTTTTAAATCTCTTAAAAGGAAAGAAAGAAATTCGCATATTGCGAGAGAGCCAGATAACAATATAACTTAAATTTTATTTATCATCGTTTCCGCGACAATACAGTAATAATAATAGTTAAAAACAAAATGACGTATACAGAAGAGGGATTGCCTTATTCACTTCTTCACTCTCCTTCTTCCGGGATTTCGTTCCCCTCCCCACCCGTGCTGACCGATTTCGTCGCAGGTCGAGCCCTCTCGTAATGGGTAAAATCCAGGCCAATTGCGCACGGGTGTCTGCGCGCATTGCGTAATAAATCAGATTCTATTCTTTAGTTTAAGATTTTGATCAAATGCGCAAAAAAAGCTTCTAAAATAATTACCTCCTCCATTTTAAAAATACGAGTAAAAATTGAAATTTTTAATTAAAAATGCCTACACAAGTATATAAAATTTTTTGTAGTTTGGACTTGATGAGCCGAACGAACAGGTGATACGGGGTAGAGAGCGAGTCCAGCTGCGAGAAAAAAAACAGGTTGTCTATCTTCTTTATGATTATAGGTCATACCGATTGCATCATTTAAAACATTCTATTGTTATAACTATTCAGTGTAGAAAAAAACAGAACCTTTCCAACTACCGGATAAAGAAATCACCGGAAATAAAATTCTTTACCCAGAAATTCTCGTAATATTAGTTTTAGTGATCTTTGGTAATTAAGACCAGACTTCGCTTCTTATCCGTGATGTTCGACTTCATTGGGATCTCTTGGGTCCGGCCAGGATCCTAACTGGAAATGAAAGCATCAGGTTAGAAAGAAATATTTAAAAAGTCTTTAAAATGGAATTAGGAATGGCGAGATTCAATGGATTTATACTATAAGAATAAAATTTCGTAGATGTAGACGTTATTTTTTCTGATAAACTTATATTTTATTTAATCTGTCTTTTCGTATTATTTTTAGAATGTAAAGATCTTCCAGATATCTCTCCAACTTAACCTTCAACTTACACCTGAATTTATCGTTAGATATGATTTTGTAAGATTAAATATATCTGAATTCAGATGATTAATCGGCGTAAGAAAGAAATAAAAAGATATTTAAGTTAAAAGAATTAATATTGGTCTATATTAGAAGAGACAAATGATACTGTCCATATCGTCGTTTTGTCCATTTTTAATTAAATGAACAAGAGGATGCAAATTCCTTTAAGATAAATCATCGACAGTTATGAGAGATTGAAAAAGAGATTATTTTAAAAGATTTATCGAGAAAATCTTAGAAAAAAAGCAAATTATAAAAATAAATTTGGATAGACTCCAAATTTATTAACAGGCGTTTCCTTTGTAGGATGTCTAATGTTAAATATTATAACATTAAATGTGCTTCAGTATGAAGAAAGTTAGTTATAAAATACTAGAAAATAAGCTTACTCTTGTAGAATTGAAGTAAAATCTTCTCGTAAACACGGCACGATAGAAACTGTACAGTACTTTAAGGGCAGAAAAAATTCATGTAGAAAATCACAACAGTAAATTAATATTTCTTGTAAATAATACAATACTTTTTCTACTCAAAAGACGTTGATTTTTGATATGGGATTGAGAAAATGGCTTAGTGATTGGCGGTTCCAAAACAACTTCATCCAGCTGCATCCATGGCAGATTGTTTATATCCGGCCATAATTATTCCGTGTCAATATTTTTCTCAATCTCGTTAGCAATTTTCCGAAGAATTTAAATTATATTTAATAACATTTACCGTATAAGCCTAAAGATAAATCTATTGCATTAATAGATGTTAATATCTGCTGTTGTTCGGCGAGAAAAACATTGAAATTAAAAAATCGTACAGTAGAGTTTCAATTATTGAACAAAGTTGAATAGAATAATTTTCAAATACGAACATTTTCCAGGAAACTCTGTCTCAAATGTTATTGTAAATTAGACGTTAGAAATACTTAAAGAGAAGTCGTATCGAAGATGGCGAATTTGGTATCTGTTTGTGTAGTTAGAATAGTGTACTGTACATTTTTAAGTCAATTTGACGTCATCTCTTAAGTTTTACAGTAAGATATTCTAAATTACGCAAAATTTACATAAAAATGCATACTATTTCTTACAATCGAACAAACCTTTAATGTTTGTGGAACGAATAATTCAAACGCAAATTCTCATTCTGCATTCTTCAGTTCGAACAAAATTAACTTCTTGTATATCGAGACAAATTGCGATACAATTCTCTTTCTCTTTTCAATAATAAATAGTCTGTTTTTAAATTTAAAAAATTGAGGATTAGAAGATTAGGAGCAAGTTTGAAAGAATATAAATTATTTCAACTCTACGAGAATATTTCTCATCTCCTGTCAGAGAATAATCAATCGTCAACAATTTTTAAATATATTTAAGATTTAAGACGTTTAGATTTTTGTTTAAGAATATCGGAATCCAAAGAATACCCACTAGGGAAATTGAAAGATCTGATACTGACTTTTTATTTAACTTTTAAAGTTAAAACTTTCGATGATAGAGAGTTTCTTGAATGATTTTGCTTGTTCGCCGTCTTACATTTTATTCGATTCTCTTTGGTCAGTCATACGAACTTACTTTTAATATCAGAGGAAAAATATGACATCGTTAAGTCGAAGATCATCGTCCATAAATATACATTTTTGCCATTCAGATAATGATATTTATTTATTGAATAAAAACCTTTTCCTCCACTTTATCTAATAGTAAATGAACCAATTTATATATAGAGCGCATAATTCAAAGTTCAGTACACTATTCTTCAATTATGCTAATTACCTCGGGGAAATTTAGATCACTGTTGCGATTCGAGTCATTAGCATGTTTCATTAGTAGAGGGAAATAGTTTATTTGTAATTATTTTCCCTTTGCTAATGGTTTAAAATGGTTTAAATATATGCCCATATATATTTAAACCATTGAGTAGTTTAGATAGGCCTACGTATACTATAG
The DNA here is from genome assembly GCF_030686945.1 of Centruroides vittatus. Taxonomy (NCBI): domain Eukaryota; kingdom Metazoa; phylum Arthropoda; class Arachnida; order Scorpiones; family Buthidae; genus Centruroides; species Centruroides vittatus. Next base: position 683,617 of record NW_027122650.1, on the reverse strand, counting down.
TTTATATTTTTCAGCATTGATATTTAACAAATATATTGTTTCTATCGAATTTCGACTTCATTTACAGTAAGCCAATTAGTTTCACTCGGAGACAAAACAAAGTAAGCGCTCTTACTTGGCCGAAGAGAAAACAAATAACTTTTATTACACTTCCTATTGTCTTGTAACAAAGAGTAAATTGAATTTAGTCAAGACCTCTACGGATATTCCGTAAAGTGCAAAATAGTTTTGTCTGTCGAATAATTTTATTACCTACGGTAGACCATTTTCGAATTTAAAGAAGAGACAACAATTAATTAGTAAAATGACAAAATTATGCAAATGATCGCCACGACCAGAGAACGGTTGCGGACAAACCGGAAATGATTGATTCACATTGCTTCACACTCGGCCTATGATATATTAACATATCTGGATAAAACGGGGAACGGCGACCGCCGAGATAAGATAGAAACTCTATTCATCGCTCTTTGTGGGGGGACTGGCGCTCCGGTAGAGAGTCGGCCTTGACAGACAAGCTCACACTTCAATAACGACAATGAGGGAGGAGAAGGGAGAAGGGCTACGCGTCGGAATAACAGCCGCGTCACGCGATAGAAAAACAGAAAAATCCCCGGAGGTTCACTGCCAGAAAAGAAACATCTCGTGAACATCTATTTACTCCGACTTGTCAACCCTCCCCCAAAAAAGATCGAGAGAATTCTTTAGATTTCGTATATTTTGGCACCGATCTGACAGCTTTTGGTTTGAACATTTCGCCGAATTACAGTTGAAATTACTTGATACTTGAAGAATACTGAATTTAAATTCGCGCTCAAAGATCTGTCTTTTTCTATATGAGTTAAGTTATATAAATATAAAAATGCAGACCCATTTATAAATATATTGAGTTAATAATAAGTCTATTAATAATTTAAAACAATATACAGTTATGTAATAGTACTTGTCGATGGCCGGATATCCGAGGTGGCTATGGCGTATGTATCGTTCTGAGGAATCCAGGTTCGAGTTCATAGCCTCTAAAATTTTTCTTGAATGGTCCGATTGGGATATTTCGGGCTCTGTTCAATGCAGACTTCCCGAATCTATAATGGAAACGAATGAAGTACTCTTAATGAGCACGGAGCGGAGAGAGTAGAGAAAAATCTGTCGATTTTAAAATTTTGTCGTAAAATTGCTCTTAAACGGAAATAATTTTAAAGGTTACCGCAAACCTGCTTTTATTACGGAAAGGGAGGACTGCACAAACAAGCGATTCGACCTACACAATTTGAGAAAATACTTGTTTGACGAGAAGATCGAAAATACTCTTTGCAAACATTTATGTAGAATGCTTTTCTAAATGTTACATAAACAGACAGGATTCGATTAAAATTATTAGACATTTAGGCTATACTCTAAATTAATTCGATTTAATTTTAATTTCAAAGCGCTATAAGTTCTAGCAAATCCTTCAAGTGTACAGTACTATACAGTACAGTGCATTGACGTATCTCGAAATTGTTTTAGTTGAATGAAATAGTAACCAAAAAAAAAACCAAATTAAATTATATTGTGTTGCATAAGAAGATGTTTAAGAGTGGGCCTGTATTAAAGTTCGTTCAAAAAGTTCAATTTTAGACATTTCACAAATGTATTTTAAGTATAACTAATGTGTGAAATGTTAAGAATATAAATTTACAGTTTAATATATTTGTAAAATCTGTTCTTTTTTCTCATTCAAGGTTGTCATCGTTACGGAACAATGACCAATATTGTTTACAGTTCTCTAAATTATGTTTAAACTTCTTTTCTGGTGGAATTATGAAAGCACTATTTGTTTTCTACTGGACTTCGAATGCAATAAATTCTGAAGGAAATTTTTATTGTCTTAATAAATTTTAATTAGCAAAATAACGATCAAAGTATTTACGATGGACTAAAAAAAACCGCAAATCTATCTTCATTTCAAAAGAAAAATTTGAAGTTTGACAGAAAGTAGATCGATGTTGAAATGTCGGCGACTTTAATATAAAAGATCAAATATTCAAACGCAATGTTCGGAAAGTCGAAAGAATATTCGACCGTGTCTATCTTCGTAATCCCAAAAAGTTCTCGACTCGTTTCATTTCGTTTATCTCGTCGAGATTTTTTTCCTCCCCATTTCCTGTTTCTTCTCCGATTCCGTCGTGTGTACTACAAAATTAGGCTCTTTCATTGAGGCCTACCATGTCTATCTTCTCACGCAAAAGCTGCCTGCCACAACTCGTTTTAGTTTTCTAGAATTTTATAAAACTGCTTTTAGAAAACAAGAAACACTTTAACGGAAGAATATGTTTAAATTTTTTAGAATATTATATAAATTTCTTACGTTAATAATGACACTCAAAAGACCGAATTTTCGATTCGTTCTAATATCTATAAAACATTAGCCTATATTATATAACTTTTTGATTAAAAAGTATAATTAAAGTATCGTCTACGTTTGTAAAATGTTTGACTGAAAATAATAATTTTAATATTTTGCAAACTTCAGCTGTCAAGTTTATACTTTTGAGGAAATTGTATAATTTTATCATTTTAAATTTAGCTTTCAAATAAGTTATGACATTTTAGAGAAAAGATATAGGAATACAAGTTGGTATTTCTGATGCTAATCTGACAAAATTGGTCTCGAGACCACAACATTTAAATTAGATATACCAAGATAATTATCTGATTAATCCGGGGAAAAAATTGATTTTGTTTTATCGAAACGACCACCCGAATATTGTACAAGAAAGATTTTAATCGGAACGGCCCTGGAACGTTTACACGATGGCGAATCCGGTCTGTCATCAATTTCGGTTTGACAGCCCGCTCTAGAAATCTCGTAAATTGACAATCGAAGGAGAGTTAGAAGACCAGATGCACGCCACTCTCCCCGACGTCAGCGCTAATATTACCAAATGATCCACTTCGAAACCCTTAGAGTGGCCGTGCCGATAACACACATCCGAATCTCTTCCTTCTTCCCCATCTATCCTAATAAAATTTGATGAAAGGAACTCCTAAATTATAAATATAAAGCCATTTTAGTGGTAAAGCGGAGAGCATGTCTCGTTCCACTTACTCTCGTAAGTTTGACCCTAACCATAGGATTTTCTTTTGAAAAAATAACGTAGAAGAGTATTTATCAATACAAGAATATTCTATAATTAGCCGATAATTGTATGCTCAGGGTTCCTCATACTTTTAACAACGATTCGTGTTACGTTGTATATCTTTAACACAGAATTCTGTAAGTTATTTAAATGTTTTTCGAATGGACAAATAAGTTGACATTAACTGTTCATTTATAAGGTAATTAGACTATATTATATATCGTTATAAAAGCATTTCTTTAACAGAAAGATGAACATTTAACAAGCGATTAATTTAATAAAATTGTTTTGAAATACACATTTAATTTACTCGTAACAATTTATTTTATGAATCTAAGAGCACTAGGTTTGAGGCTCTATGGAGGACTTATCACACCAATGACGTTATCGGAGTAATCATAGAAGTGGATAGACACAGGCTTATTACGACGGTATGCATTTCGGACAGGCAACCTGTCCCTCTTCAGCCGTATTTGTTACAATTTGGTGGGTTTACAGGCGTGATTACTCCGACAACGTCAATAGTGTGTGATAAGTCCTCCATAGAGCCAAAAACTTAGTGCTCATAGGTTCATATTATAACATAAGGACAAAAGGCAAATCACCAATTTATTTTATATTTAAAACCCTTTAAGTAAGCCTACACATTTCATATTTTTCAGAATAATCAAAAAGTCTTCTATCTATCGACTATATTATATATAATGTTAATAAGCTGTTTATACGAAGTAACGTAAAGGCATTCATAAAAGAACCGACGTTTCTACTTAAAAAAAAAAAAAAAAAAGTCTCTGGTCGAAGCTGCAACAAAATTAGAAGCTTAGAAAAGAATTTAAATAGAGAAAAACAAACATTCGCTTCGTTAGCGATATTTGAAGAGTCAGCTTTGCATTTTAATCAAAGCTAGAGAATTAAAAACACCACGCAATATAAGGGAAGACTGAATATTTAACACGTGTGTTAAATATTTAGTCTTTCCTCATCAGTCTTTCAAAAATCTTTATATTTAACCTCAGTTTTAAATAATTTATCTTATAATCTGTTATCGTATTGTAATTATCACACATGCGAATCGAAATCGATACATTTACAATCAATTTTTATAATAATCGATAATTTTCATTTAAAAAACATATTACAGTAATAACAAGTTATATTCCATATATTAATAATATTAATATTCCATTAATCTTAACAAATTACTCTCCTTTTATTTCGTATATCTCGACGTAAAAATATCCGGTAGATTAAGATACTAAATTTTTCCACGAGATTAACGTCCAAAATAAGATAAATTTTGTATTCGGAAGGATAAGCGGAAAAACAAACGAAGTCCAAAGTAAACTCGGTAATTGATTATCTCGAAAATAACTTCTTATCTCATGATTTAAAAGCTTTAACTGATAAATTTGGCATCAACACTATTTTAAAGTTGAAGTATGCTAATTTAAAATAGCAATTATGTAATTATTATAAGTGGGTGTAAAGGTGACTACACAAAAAATTCAATATACCAATTACAGCTTACTTTTCCGATAGCTGTCTTCTCCCTGTAGTTTTGTTATGAATATTTCTTTATGTGTTAATCGAAATTCATATATATAGCTTATATTATAAAATATACGAATTGTAGCATATTTTAATTATTTTTTTTCAAATTTAACAAAAAATAGTAATCTTTATCGTCATGTAATACGCTATATGTCGAATGGTATCTTGTTCCTGTCTATTTTAGACATGTAAAAACAAAATAGAAGGGAAAAAAAAAGAAAAGAAAAACTAAAACATGTAATATATCAATTAGATTTATGGGCTATTGTTATAAAAGAAGTAGGCCTAAGTTAATTCTTAATAAGATATCTGTTATTAGAGGTGTTTTTGATGATTTTCCCAAAGAGTGCTGTATGTTTATAAGGAAAATTTCGCATAATACTTGTTAAAAAGCTAATTTCTATCCATTCGACTTTGTTTTATTAATTTAATACCGAAATCTAACAAATCCCTTACACAAATATACGAAACACAAATCTATTATTTAGGCTTACAACACCCTATAAAATACATACACAGTCGGATTAATTTCTGCTACTTTGAATTATTCGAGAATTAGTTGCACGAAGTCATCAGAATAAATTATAATAAATAAATTACATAATTATTATTTATAAATGAAATGAATTTCTTTTAATAAATGTTTAGCAGTTGTTAATTTCTTAAATTAAAATAAGCTATACGATTTGTAACACGTTCTATGACAATAAAAGTGTAATATTTACAGCAAAGATAAATTGATTTGGTAAGACAAAGGTTATTATTATTATTATTATTATTATTATTATCATCATCATCATTTTTTGTCCTATATTATTCTTTAATTCCACAGAAATAAAACGTTTCGAATAATTACAAAATCGAAACTGATAAAGAAGTTTAAAAATCTAGCATAAAAATTAGATAAAACATGTCGAACAATAATAGATAAACAATAAGTTGAAAGTTACGAGACGAATGATAATTAGTTACTCATCGTAGAGATGTTTTTCGGTATCTTATATTAGGTTTTTTTTAAAAAAACAAGTTTATTTATTTTTATAAAAGAAAACAAAATTAATAACGTTTCTAGTTTTAAAGTACACGACATTTCCATTTACAACATTTTAGTTACGAAATTGCCTTAATGTACGGGACATAAATCTTATTTTTCAGTCTTCAAGTGCTTTTTTCGAATGTTTTTTACAAGATTTTTTTACATAGAATAAAAATTTCGAGGGAAGAAATACGTTCTAAACGTCAAACTTACTCCAACGATTCAAACTATTTATGTGAAATTTTAAAGGAATTTTAGTATTTCCATAGAATGAAATGTGATGATTAGTCTATCCACGAATCCAATAATTATTTTTTGGAGTCGTTATCCTTTTCGTATTTATTCTTAGTACACTTCTAAGCTTAAATATCAAAAGATACTGCTTCAAATCACCGCAATGAATAAGTAGAAACATTGATAATGTGTTCAGTTCTTCTATCTTAAGCGTTGATTATTAAAATTGAAGAAAGTAACGAAGAAAATTATCATTCATAAATTTATTTGCCTTCATACGAAATTTATTTCTACAGGCTAAATATGTTTAAATCGAGGATAAAATATGACCTTCATTTAAAATGCCATGTAAATGTTTGATGTTAATCAATTGTCACGAGTCTTACGGATAAAAATTCCGCATTTTAAATGATAGATTTGAAGTTTCCAGTATAACTTTTGGCCTTAAAATGCTTAATTGTAAATGATCAATTATGTATGAGATTCAAATTTTAGGCCTATAATTTTATAAATTTAGATGCATTTATTATTCAGATTATTGATTAAAAAAAAAGGAATATCGAAGTACACATTTATTGTTCTCTTATTTATAGCGTTAATCATCATTTTCATTCTAAAGAAATTCCTGTAGACATAAATTTATATATTTTAAGTATATTTATTATTTTATTTTGAAAAATTTCGCATAAAATGTCATTTAAATTCTACAGGAATCGTCGTTAATACAATGTTATAAATTATTTTAAGTAGAGGACGTAAAATCTTTATTATGTATACGTTTGTATCAGTTAACAATAAATCCAAAATAAATATAAAAATAATAGTAATTTTTTAAAACTATTTTCCTTATTTTTGAAAAAAAATTTTTATTTCTAAATTTTAAACTTCTTGTGATTTATCTGTTTAAATATGGATCTAAAAACTAGTTCAGTAGTTTATTATTGATGACAAATTATTGATGAACAGTTCATTAATATTCAAATTTTCAATTTTTTTTTAAACGTTAACTTATAGTAGTCTCATTTGCCAGTTATCTCGTCTGGATCTATAATTAATTTAGTAGATTTTCCTCCTTTACTTAACGAGGAAAAGATATGGAGTAGAAAAATAAACAACACGAGAAAAAAATTAAACCTCTACTTCAGGCAATTTTTTTTTAACAAAGTCTATACACAACTTTAAAAATAAGGTTTAAAATCATGTGATATTGATTTATTTAAAGGGAAGAATTTTTATGCATTACGTTAAATTACATTATTACTTGAATATGATAAATTCTTAAAACTAACCTTACGTTTTTTTAGGTTTAAAGTCCGGAATAAAAGTATTCTAATCAGACAATAATTTAATACTGGAAAAAACCGATAATTTATTAGGAAAATATTTATAATAAACTATATTTATTAGCGAATATATAGTGACTAGAATGCTAGATTCAAATGAAATTTCGACCATCGACAAGCGACATTAATTCGATAATTTTAAAACATTATGTTATTAATGTGTGTATATATACAGTATGCTATGCTATTTATTACAGTAAAACTCTTGTACAGCAGTTTTTAGATTAAGATTTCAAGTTTTAAAGTTAGTTTAAATTAGAAAGAGTAGATTAGATAATGAGAAAGTGTATTAAATCGAATATATTATTTATATTTATATAGTTAAAATGGATAAAATTTTCGCTAAATTTTAATTAATATTTATCGACTAAGCTAATTGAATTTATTAGCATTAACGTCGGTGATTATCAATGACCTTGAAAGTCATCCAAAGTTGAGCAATACTACTACTTGTTTTAAAACCACTCGACTGTATAAATCTAGAATATTATAACTAGTAAACTACAAATTTTTTCATTCATTTCTATCTTTCTTCTCCTCTCGTTTCGACCAAAAACTAAATAAATAAATAATGAATAATTCTTCTCGATTTAGGATTAAAAATTTCAAATTATAAAGGTTTCCGCCTCGAATGTTAAGCGCTATCTTAAACTTCATACGATAGCAGATATTTTAAGGTAAACAAACAAGTTGATCCCGTGCCAAAAAATCTTCTGTATTAGTTTATTAGTTTAATGCTTTTAAGTTTTTAGTTGATACACAGGTCTTTGGAATATATGCTTCGTCTTCTTTCATAAATGGCAATAGGCTTTAACATAAGGGCCATTATTTTGTAATTATTTTCCATTATCTGTGTCTTTTTGATAACTTTATTTTCGGCCGAACATATTCTCTGTAGTTGGGCGTTAGAAGACGTTCCATCTAAGATAATTCGGTACGAATTACCGACGAGTAATGGAGCGGGGTTGCACCCAACCACCCTCGGGACTACTCCTCCAAAAAGCTGGTGTTTACCGATCAAAGTATAAGTCTTTCATCGTGTTCGTCACGCAACAAATATAGCTTAGGCCCCGGGTTTTATTGATACGTACAGTACAGTACAGTACAAATGAAAAATCTACATTTTACTCTTAATTCCGATCGTTTGAACTGACCGTACTGTACGTCTATCTGCGCTTATAAATTACAAGTTAACGAAACTCTAAACACACATTTAATAGGATTATATAAGTATATTTAAAATTGCGACATTGTTTTAAAAACATTTGATATTAATGATTAAAATCATCTACGATAAGTGACGGATACGTAAGTGAATATTTCAATAAATAAATTTTCATTAAAATATAAATTATTATAGACGATGTTAATTAAGTTTAATAAATAAGTGTGCATGTTTGTACGGCCTCATATTTTTTATTTATAAAATATTATTATCGAAAGTCTCAGTAGAATTTTAAAATATTTGCTGATTATAAATTTTTTTAAAATTCTCCATACGTAAGGAAAAAAAATTACGGCAAACTGACGTCATCCTCTCGGTAATTTTGGCGAACATTTATAACGAACACAAATACTTTTACGTCATCTTCGTGACTGTCTGGCAAACTAGATGCAATTGTTCGGTAAATGTCCTCTATATATATAAAAAATTGAGGTAATTATAAGATAAAAGATTCTTTTCTATTTATTTTCTACATTTTTTTTCCACTGTCCGTTTTTAAATTGCCAAATAAATCTTTGCCAAAATTTCCGGTTTGCTTTTGAAAAATTAATACGGTTGTATACTTAAATACTGGTTACATTTAAGTAATCTACACCATTAGCTAATTAGGGTAAAAATTTGGAAAAGCACGGTTAGAAATTCAAGTAGCCTAATGTATAAATATTTAAGGCATTTTAAAATATTCTCATTCGGTTATGAAAGAGAAAGAATTAAATATAATTTGCCACGAATTATGTTTACATTCCAATTTTACGCCGAAAGCATTTTTTACACGAGCTCTTGTTAGAGACTAAAGTTGGATCGATTATAAAATACGTCTATGATTTTTGTATTTGCACCTGACTTAGGCCCGTGTTTATACTTAATATTTACAATAATTATTCGAAATATTACACGCAATCAGAAATTACATCCTATAAATTATTAGCTTAGATAGATTTTAACAAAAGAAATAGTTTTAAATTTAAAATAGAATACGAATTAAAATGAAATGTGCTCAGAATATATAATAAGCGAAAGATAAAAATGAGAATGTGTCGTAGAGAATTTACGAAGTCATACGAGGAAAACAGCTGTAAACATGTTGTAAATGTTTCTATTGATCGAAAGAAGCGGCAGTCTTTCGGTGAAATCTGTTATCACGGAGATAACACGAAGGCACATAGATCCGGTCTACAACATTGTGGAGACCTAACCCCCGGGTTGCTTCGTGGTAGGCTATACGGTCTTCTCAGGGAAAAGTATAACCTCGAAAATGTGACAAAAGATTTTTCTATAGTCGATAAAGTCGCTAACACCGGTATGACTAAAAAGAAATAAAATAATATAAGTCTGCATAATAAAAATAGAAGTTATTCAAATAGAAAAAAACTTATTTAATAATTCGTAAATTAGTAATAACTTATTAATTACAAGATAGTCCACATAATAGCCTATACAAAAGGATATTGTATAAAATGTTTGTTTTTTATTTATTTATTATGGTTTAATTGTGACATTATATTTAAACGATTCCGATTTAAACGATAATTGTGACATTATATTTAAACAAAAGAACTTGTATGGTGTGTATGGACTATAACGAACAGATGGAAATAACAGATATTATTTGATTTAATTATTAATTAAAACACAACGAATTTAAAAGTAGGCCTAATTATATCAATTTTCTTAGGATACGTTTTAAAGAAAAATCTAATTCATTTCGTTCACTCTATCTACATTATTTAATCTGTAAAAAAAAAATTAAATATGTCGTGTTTTAATGGTATTGTTTTAAAATAAAAATCGCCTAACTAATAAATGACAAAACGAAAGAATATTTAGCGAATATTTTGTAATAAACCTAGTTTAACTATTATTTTTTTACGTTTTACGAAAGTGATTAGCATAAAAATAGGAAATATAATGTTTGATTAAGACGATAAATCGATAAAAGAACTCCCAGTTTGTCAATTTTTAATGTAATTCCAAACATCTCTCCTGTTTGGATCTACCGTCATTCGTTCACGGCCACTATCATTCATATATGCGACCCTGAGGCGAATTAAGGGTGGCATCGTTTCCTTAATCAGGGGTTGTTTTTTTATGCTCACGAACAAAGTTCTCCTACTTGTAGGATATGTGTTCCACTTACAGTCGAGTCTGAAGTCTATTTTTCTCGAATATTCTTACTTAAATTATAAAAAAATGTCTGTTCCAGTAAGTCTTTTACAGATTTTGTTTTCTAGATCATTCAATTTTATAAAGTACTTCGACCGTGAAATTATTTAGATCCGAAATTATTGAATCTTTGATAGGATAAACTGAAAGATACAACGAGAAATAAGTGAAAAATACATTTGACAAGGGTGACGATGATCATAGATATATCTTCTTTTCCCCTATTCATTGAATTCATATTTAGTCTATTACTGGAATGCGAGAGTGGAGAAATTCGGGATTCAAAGTAGAAAAATCATTGCATTTTGATTTATACTTTAATTGAGTTATTCGTGGAAGCTAGAAAAAGTGTTACCTTAATGTAAGCTATATACTTTAATGGCGTACTTTTGTAATGTTAAAAAAGGAAATTTGTTTGTACCTTTATTTTGTACAGTACAGTTTAATATTTGAACAATTGTAAAACAACCGAAGGGGGACGATACGAGTCTAAGATGCATAAAGGTACTTAAAAAGAATAACAAAAGGGTGTTATAATATACAGAAGTTGTGATAAGTTTGGCAAAACAGCCCTATTAGGTTGCTGAAATAATATTTTAAGAAAAATGACTTTCAGTTAATATTAGAAATAACGGAAATAAAAACTTAAGTTTTGTCTCTTAAGTTTTTGTTGTTAATAGATAAAACTATTTCCGAACGAACCGGTTTAAATCTTTGCTTTTTGTTCCTGTAGATTACAGGAGTAAACTTTTTCTCATTCTAAACCGTAAAAGTTAAAGTTAATTCACGGACAGATTCATTATTTACTAAACTAATTTATTGAGCTCTTTTTCTTTTATGCAACTTACTTAAAATCTGAAATACAAATTCAATTTGACGACTTTTTCGGAGCTCGATGAGTTCCTGACAAAGCAATTTAAGTTAAATATTTGAGTTGAAATCAATAATAATCGTCGAAACTAAGATGTTTATCAGGAAAAATCAGTTTGTTCGTCGTTGCATTAATAATTTGCCCAAGAGATGGAAAAGAAACTAAAATTTTATGCCCAGAACCATGCAACTTCTGCTTCGACCGAACTCTTATTATTGTATTTTTGAACTGAAATCATTTTAAGTCGTTCGGTTCGAGAAGAGATTTAAAGGATTCAACAAACAGAAAACTTATTTGAAATTCTAACTCAGTTTCAGATTTTGTTTAGTTTTTCTTAAATTAAAATATTAGTAAAAGTCAACCACACATCACAGTAATGCTCCGTACGAATCTGCTATTATGTATTCAATGTTGTAAGTTAGAAATCCCGGTCACAAAGTCACGGACCTCCATCCTTTTCAGTGGACTCAGTAGGGTCCATCTGATCTCTTGAAATTTTCGTTCAAGGGATCAAATAAATCCTATTTAATCCACGATACTAAAAGGTAATCTACGTTTGTTAAGATCAGAGAAATTAGTTCTTAGGGAACGAAAGTATCTAGTACCATTCGCAATGATCAGAATGCAAGTTATAGATCGGAATTGGATTAAATTCTTTGGGAGATTTTCGCCAACAAATATTATTAATTGTTTTTAACGTAGTCATTGTTATAGCATTTACGAATTTAATAGACAGATCGTATCAGATAACCTAACCTACAAAAAACCGGCTTCGTGCCACACGGGGATTAACTTCGGCACCGTTCACTTAAAAATAGTTTCTCGACTTAAATTGTTGTTTAAGTCTGTCAACATGTTCAACTAAAATAAAAACGCAATTAAATTAAGAAACGAGATGTTAAAATTGCAACTAGAATAACTCTACGGAGAAGATAACTCGTTTAATAATAGTTTCATATCCAAGAATTTGTAGTTAATCACATAACTCATTATTTTAGACCCGTAAATTTATTGTAAAAAATCGAATGTTAAACCTAAAATGAATGAGCGATCTTTTTTAAAGCTTAAGTTATTAAATTATTTAATTTGCACTGTAATTCACGAGACAATAAAAAAGTCATCGACATAAAAAAAATAGGCTAACTACATAAGCAGTTCTCGATATAAAAATATTTTAACGCGTAAATAAACTTTTTATGATTATTAAATAATTAAATATTTAAGGTATTTTCATCTTAAAAATAATTCTAAACCGAATTCTTAATTAATTTTTCGAGATGTCGATTTACAATCGCGAGATTATAACGAAGCGAAGCGGGTCTTTTGACGTATGACGAAATTCTGGGTTAGAGAGGTATGGAATCGAGCAGAGGGCTTTTAGGCCAGCGGGTGACGACTACCACCTAATCGATATTTCAAAATGATTGGACTACATCACCCGAAAAGGCCGGGCCGAACCGCCGTTCCGGCTCTTCTCCCCCTGCACGCGCAGAATGGATCCAGCAAACAAATCCGACCGACCCATTAGTATTTATATTACGTAAGACCGAGCAAATTTACTCAAGGATCTATAAGATTGATATAATTCCAATTTCTATTAAGGGCAGCCTTTAAATATAAACGCGAGAGTTCTCTTCCACTCCTGTATCACAGAAGGTCGGTTAATTATTTAATAAAGCTACGATTTGAACGATATACAAATAAATAAATAAAAAATACAGCTTTTTAAGGTTTAATTGTTTCCAAATTTACAGGTTAATTATTTTAATTGTATTTCCTATACATTCCTTTATATATAAGGGGAAAATTGTTCTCTTTAGAAGTAACGCGATAAACTCGTAATTATCTTTGGATTAAATTTCCTCCATTCCTGTAGGAATCAAGGAGATTTCCCTCATTCTATCACACAATTCTCGCCGAAATTTAAAATATTAAGCTAAATAACTTAAGGAACTATTTGAAAGAGTATTGTTACTTACAGTTTCAATTATCCAAATAGATTTTAAATTAGTCGACTTATCTAAATAGCAAATTATTACGTATTTATTTCTTTCGTGATCTTAAATATTACGCTGATAATTGGCTACTTATAAACCATATTTAAACTCGCCCTCAGTGGCTAAATTTTATTTATTATTTAGAATTATCACTTTATGCGACAAAGAGACAACGTATAAAATTCATCCGGTTTAAAAACGAAAGAAAAAAATGCGGATTTTAATTAAAATTACGATTGTTAGATAGTGTTTACTTAGTTAAAATTTAAGAGCCTTTCGTAAGTTTCCGAGAATTTTTTACGGAAGAATTTAGCTTAAGTTTTTGAAATACGTTCCCTCGAACGTACTCGTCTCCAAGAAAACACGATTATTTTCGAGTGTCGACGACATCGCGGAGGAAAAGGAGATTAAAAATAATTTTTTTATAGAAATTTAAAAAGTTTACTTTTAAAATTGCAAGAAACGAAGGAAATGATTAGGCGCAAAAAAAATCTCAGAAACTTTTCACTCGTAAAATCCACGAGACAACGTAACAGATACCGGGAACTATCCATAGTTCCTGGTCTCTTTCAGATATCTGTTACGAAATTTAACAGAATTTCTCGAAGAAAAGCGAGATTTAAGTGATATTTTTCGAATCAGAGTATTAAGTCCGAGTTAGATGGTGTCATTAATGAAATTCGATCAGTTTATTTCCTTATTAATATAGCTAATCGGTGTTAAAATGGCTGTTGTCGAGGTAAGGATTCTTTTATTCTAGAGAAAGCGTTTAAATCTAGAACACGTCAAATTGAAATCCTATCTTAAGCTGTGTATCAGTAATTTACTTTATTAAAACGTGAAAGGTGTCGGTTTTCGAATGAATATTGTTTCTTAAAGCACGGCAGTAGCTATTTAATAAGAAATTTTCACGTGAATTTTTGTACAGCGCTCGATCGAATCGATAGTTAGGATTATCAAATATCGAGAAAATTGGCAGGTAAATGGAAGTTGAGACAAAATTATCGGCACATTTCTAAATATTTGATGATATTTCACCTTAAATGTTGTGCAGTACATTGGTCAAGCGTGTCGATGTGACAGATGCTCGTTTACGGCATCCAAATTCTCTATTATTTAGGCCTATACTTATCAAAGGAATAATGGCAAAATTCGTGAATTTTCGGGTAGTTTCTAGAAGTGACGTAATTACCAAACTCTATTGAAATACTTATTAATTAATGGAGAGAAGCGGAGAAAACGTGATATCTGTTCGTCCATAGTAAAGATACGGGAGAGAGTTGTAAAGATACCGGAATTTAGAAGGCTTACCGATAGGACCCGTTAAAACTTAATCGACCATTTTTGGCCATCAGTCTAACAGTAACCGTACGATAAGATTTATCAAACAAGAATGAGGAATAAAGGTCAAAGGTTAATATAAACATTTGACCTTTATTTCTCTCCCTCCTTTCTTCTGAAATATATATAGAACATATAATGTCAGACAAAGTTTAATCAAAGATTCCGAAAGGAAAATACGCGTCGGAGTATTTCTTTGAGAAAATGTCTTTGTCTATCAACAGAGTAGTTCGGAAATAACGCTAATCGACACAATATTTGTTATTTATCGTTGACGTATCCCGCCCTCCATTCACCCACCACCACTTGCCATCTTTTTCATCATCATCATAATCTTTCATCATCATTTATTCGGAATTTTGTAGTCATTCGATCGGAAGAACGAGAGACTACGCCCGTTTATTCTTCCCTCTCCTTTTGTGGATAAATTGCTGAGAAGTTTCGGGTCGACTCCGAAGAGGGGACAAGTGGAGGGGAAAACCCAGGCTTTTCCCTCCGTTTCCTTCTTTGGAGAGTTCTTACGAAACGCGGACGTCATCGACGGTAACCACGCTGTGCTAACGCTGCGTGGTTTCTGGTTTCCTCGGAAGCTACTTCCGGCCAGGATGATCACGTACATAAATCGCGGATCTAGGCAAGATTCGCGGTATCCTTCGGGGTTGACTTACTCCGAAAGCCTCTATTTTTATTTTATTTTATTTTATTTTTTAAAGCTACCGGAACGTACCGAATTCCTTCGAAGCTCTTCCGACGTTCATTTCCGATCCTGAAAAGAGTGTGAGTGAGAAGAGACGAGTTGTCGGTCCGTTTAAAAAACGTGGAGACGCGCTTCGTGGCCATTAGCAAAATAGGTCGCGGTCATTGCTTCGGTGGCAATTAGGGTTGTGGTTGAGAGAGAGAAGCCTTCTCCGAGACAATGTTTCTTAGGTTTAAATTAGTGTTAAAAAGCGTCGGTGTAATCTTTTAGGTTGCCGTCTCATGGAAACCATTTAACGCAAACTTCTAATTGTCGATCCGACTCTTTCATCCGTTTTTTTTCCAACATTTCCGACTTGTGTCGGTTCCCGACTTGAACCTAAAGTTCAAAGAACACTCAAAAAATAAGTGCCCTGTTTTCAGAATTATCTATCAGAAAATTTTCTTTTCGAAATTAGAGAAAGTCCGAAAGGGCCGACATTTTCCTCGTTCGATGAGATTATACAAGCTTGAAAAGTCACTCACTTGTACATTCGGAATTCCACACGTCCATGAGGATGTTTGGAATTCCGAATTTCTTATCTCCGTTCAGTTTCGTATGGAACAACTCCGAGTTTCCCATCCGCAATCTCCCGCGGAAGGGAGAAGACAGTAATTTAGACACTTTATAAAGGCCTATCCCCTTTAACTACCAGAATTTCGGAGCGGAGAAACGTAAATATGTCCACGCCAAATGGATTTTTAACTTGGAAGATACTTCTATGGAATTCTGAAGGACGGTGGCTTTTAGTCGAGCTGCTTCATAGATAATCTGATCTCAGCTTGTATGCCTAAAAGCACTGGTAAGTTTCCAGTAGAATGTTTCCCCAAACAAAATCTGTAGTTAAATTATAAATCTGGTTCGACTCTGAAAGTCCGGGATATTTGGAATGGGTTGCACCACTACGAGTACTCGTAGTCCTTTCATTCCAAAATCTGACAAATAAATTTAAGATGGTAAATATACACGAAACTGTATTTCGTTCAATAAATGAATATCGGTCCGAGAGACGAATCTGAGTTCGGTCCCAGAAGCCACGTTATCAATCAGCAGACACGCGAAAAGAGAAGAGACGTAAAGGAGCCTTCTAAAGTGCTTCTCCAGATTTTCGACCGCAAATATTCCCCCTGAAGTAGAGACTATTTCGCCCCCTTTGCGTCAAAAGAATTCTGGATATTCTTTTATCAGAGATCGTCAAAAATACTTCCTTCGTTTCCGATCTACTCTCCCGTCTTCTAGTTTAAGTCGGGGATTGCGCATGATCCGTCTCGTTCCTTATCGGAGAAGGTTTTTTTTTTTTTTCATTTTGGTTCGAAACGAAAAAATCTCGATTTCATCCCTCCGATAACGACTGTCGCCGTAACCCTTAACGGGCGTCAGAAATGGAAAATTTCTCGGTTTCGTCTTTCCAAGTTTCCGCGATAATCATTCTTTTCTCCGCCGATATTTTGGGCCGGACAGATGAGACTTCGTATAAAGGAGCACCACAATTCTTTTGTCTCTCTGCCCATTCTTTTGTGTCCGAATTCGCATCGCTCGCACCCCGAAAGTAAGGTACTCCGATTACTCTTCTTCCCTAATCGGCATTCTAGGTTTCTTCCTCATTATCAACGTCTAAAAACGCAGAATAAGGAAACATAACTGCATTTGATTAAGCATCGGAAATCTAATGTAAGAAATTGTCGTCCGTTAATTAATAATTGCTATGTCAAGTCCGTTCAGAAGACGCATACTTCCCGACTGTTATGTGACGGGTTAAGGTTAAAAATTCGTATAGAGAAGGACCGTTTAAGTTCTGGTCTCTTAATTATCGACTGATTTACCTGGATGATAAAATTTAACCGATTCCACTTTCGTTTAAGTCTAAGTAACACCGGAGGATGAGATTAACGACGTCGGTCGACTGCTTCTGTCAATTCGAAGACATCTTTAATCCAGTTATAAAACAAATTCTAGTTTACGATCATCGCAGGGATGAATGTAAACAATTGGCACCCGTAGTAAGTAGGAGTCCCTAATTCTCTCCCTTAATTAGACCAAATTCTCCCCACGAAACTTCTTGCGGGTCATTCATATCGATCCGGATACGAACCCTCGACGGGGTAGAAGGCGCGGTTAGTGAAAGATCCGAAAGGAAAGGGTCGACTAATGGCAGTGTTTGGAAGATTAACTAGAGGGAATGTAGCACTCCCACCACTGTTTAAAGGAATGGGAATCGTCCGGGGCGTTTTGGAGAGGTAGCCCTTAAGGTAAACCGAAAAAGGGTTAATAGGGACGAGTAGGGGTCTCTTATCGGGAAGAAAGAAGGCGGTTTACCGGGATTTAATTCGGTCGGATCGATGAAATCGATCCGCGCTCCCCCTTCCGCTTCCTTTAATTAACCGGAAGTTGCCTGTGGCCCCCCGGCGCCCTCTTCGACTTATACCGGTCCCGGTCCGGGTATCGGAACGAAGGCAAAAACATAGAAAGAAAAACGTTTAGGGGAGGAGAAAGGAAAAGAAATTTAAATGAAAAAAGAGAGCATTGGGTGCTGGTGGATAATAAACAAAAATTTTGCGCCAAAAAAAAACGCGCCCTGCAACGGGAACTCGAAGGAAAGTGCCGAATTCCTTCGGTGGATTCGTTAAATAGAGCGCGGCGCGCCCTCTATCCGCGCCGGGGGAGAGAACAAAAAATGTCGGGGACGAGATTTATAGCGGGGCGAGCGGATCGACGTCGTCCGGTGGCCCGGCGACCACTCGCCGCGCCACCTCTTCCGCTTCTTCCATTTGCTAGAACGGTCCGGACAAAAGCGATCCGGGCACTCGATCACGTGACTGACACCGACCAATGGCGCCGCTCTTCTCTTCTCGACGCAGCGACGGCGTCCGCTCGGTGTACGGTAGATCCAGCCAGCAATTCCAGAAGCCGGCCGCAGATTTTCTTCGTATTGCGAAAAGGGCGAGTCCAGGAGCTCCCGGACAGGTGAGTGCGTTTACTAGACACTTCAAAGAATCTGACTTCGTCGGGTCCGAAACGGGGGAGGCGCGGGGAAGCGACAATCGAAGAGAATTCTGAACGCGGTCGAGCCGCATTCTCTGCCACTCGATTCAACATGGCGACCTGCCCCGTCGCTCAACGTCGAACGACTCTCGCCTCCGAGACGACGGCTCTCTTTCGTCTTCTCTCTCTCTTTCGGAGGGCGCCGAGGGCTCCGAATGACGCCCCCGTTTCTTTCGGAGCCCGACTCGACCGAATTTCGTGGCTGGGACGGTCGGGGGAGGCGTTGTTGACGGATTTTCTAGACTACGGTCCGCCGGCGTACTACCGCGGCCCCGCCGAACCGGAATGGCAATTCGTCCTTCGCTTTTCTGTTCGTAACTCTCGATCGGAGGCTCGCATCACCCTCGGACTCGGTCCCTAATCGGCCCAAAGGTCGGTGCCCCCGTTCCTAAATCCCGAAAGGTGTCCAAACTTACCGTACTCGCGATTTCGCTGGATGTTTACCGCCGCTAACGACTTTGGACGAGTCGACTCCGACAGTCGTTCGACCGTCCCTCGTCTTTCCTCTTTTTGCCCCCCTTCTTCGCTTTCCATCGTTTTTTACTATTTCGGATCGGGTAGACAACCCGATGGCCCGTCGATAGACACGTCATACACCTCCGTGCCCTTCGTACTTTTCGGCAACCGAACTCGAATCGGAGAAGGTACCCGGCGGCCGTCGAATATTCGGCCGTCTTCTACCGCGCTCGTTGGTATTCGCCCCCCGAACGCTGGCTCGACGTTTAGGTTCCCGTCGGGCTGACGTTCGGAGACGACTTCCTCTCGGCAGCGCCCGATCCTCCCCCGTATCGGCGGGATGCGGGCCTTCCCTGCCGCCCGGGTCGTCGACCAAAGACGACCTTTTTGTTTCAACCTGACAGAAGACGGTCGATGACGTTTACGCCCCGTTAACCTTTCTCGCCCTCTCGGTCGCGGCATTTTACAAGATCCGAACTGTCGTCTGACGTCTCTGATGTAACGAACGTTAAATCTCCGGCCAGGACGCTCTTGGGAAGAGTGCTAACGACCATCCGGCGTTATGTCGATCTGGAAGACGGCGGTTTTGTTCGGGCGTCCAAAGTCGTTCGGTGTCTCTCTTTGTCGTAATTACGTCACGAAGGAATGCCGGAGGATGCGGATCGCGGCTCCTCCTCCTCCCTCTTTCGGTCGGTAATCGAGGCGGCTGGTAACCGCCGCGGTAATTTCTCGATCTAGAAGCCGTCTCGAGTTACTCGAACCGCGACCTCTGACCCGCGGTAGTTGTCCGCCCGATCGGTCTTCGCCGACCGAAGACGACTGAGCAGGGGGTGCTGCAGGCCATTTGTGATAACCATTTAGTGCGTACGTAGGGAACAGAACCGACGATGAATTCCTTGGCATGGAGCATTTTTTCCTCCGTCGGAAATGACCGTCGCGCGCTTCTATTTTCTTTTTCCGCAGAGAGTTTCTATTAGGAGTGATCGGGTCGAAGGTTGAATATCGGGAAGAAGGGCGGTTCCGCGTTCGTGACTCAGAAGTGATTCCGTCATTCCACCGGTCGCAAAGTTCGAACCAAACTTTGCGATCGGCGAAATGATTTGGTTCGAATTCTAAGATGATTGTCGTTCTTATGAGAGAGATTGAGAGAGAAGAAATCGTCGTCTTTTGTCGGAAATCATCTTCGTTTGTCTAGTATCTTTCCTACTCGGTATCCGGGAATGGCAGTAACACGTCGCCATATTCGGTAAACGAAGTGTTGGGGATTAGGGAACGCGGTGGAGAGAGTGGGCGTAGCCTAAAAACCACCTACGTAGACCCTTAACGACCCATAGTTCTGCCCAGACCCAGTATAGATGCTTTGTAAACAGAATCCCCAGTCAACCGACTCGATGGGTATTCTCCTCTCCCCTCGTCTCCCCCTGTCCTGTGGATCTGGGTTCGTCTCTTCCCTCTAATTACGTAAGTTGCAACATTGTTAAAATCCTGAGTAAGAGGGAGACGAAATCCTATTGGACGGGACATACGAATGATGTTTAGCGCCGACGCGGGCCAAATATCGATTAATTAGGACGCGTTTAAAAAGGACCGTCCGAGATGCTGTCCTGGCATTTACCGTAAAAGCCGTACATATTTGAAGACTTTTTCCCCTTCGTTTTTACTTGTTTGTTTTACGCGCGTGGCACATTTCGAGTGGTTTTATTGGATTAAAGCCTTTCTGCGGGATTTAAGCGTGTGACATAGTGGCCCGGAGGGGGACGCGTCGTCTACGTAAGGAGGGAAAGACCACCCTCGGCTGTTTGAAGAGGTATCGGGGTGGACGGAGGAGAGGGGGCCCGGGCCCGGCTAACGAGAAGAAAGCGTCTGATCGGAGGGGAGAATTTGGCTCTCCCGGGCGTAACCTAAAAATAAAACGAGTTTGGAAGACGATCGAAAAAGAGCGTCGGTTAATAACGGGCGGTCGAATAATCGTCGGCCACCCTCTTTTCTATTTTTAAACCACCGAAACCTTATTCTTCCGACCCCACCCGGGACTCGCAGGTCAAAGGTCGGCTCTCTGATGTTTAAGTGAGTAACAAGTTTTTGGAAGTATTCTTTCATCTCGGTTATAGCGTTATTTAAGTACGGTTTGTGACCGAACATCCGAGAGTCTCTTTTTCGGTAAGGCTTAAGGATAAGACGGAGAGGAAGACGAATCTTCCTCCTATTGATGTTCAGGAGTTACGCGCCTGAGGATATAGAAGCGTTTAATACCTGTGGTTACGCTACCGACGGAACTAAAATGTCGTCCTTTCGTTACAATTGTTAGTTCGTTTATAATTAAAGTCTAATGTCTCCCGATTTTTCTTCACCTATAAGTGGTCGGAGGCATTTACCTACGGGAAGGCGGGACATTCCGATCTCACTCCTTAATTATTTGATCACCGATAAAATTAACGCTCGATACCGAAAGTAGTTGCTTTAAAGTTTAAAGGAACAAATAGGAATTTACGTATAGCCAAAAAATGTTTGCGGGTCTAGAATAACTCTGACACTCCCCTACCTCGTGTATAAATTATTCTACCGCGATTACAACGAGAATAAGTACTTCCGGTTCTTCCACAGAAAATACGTATTCTTCACATCGTTATCGAAGAAACTCGCGAATGGCACCTTTACCACTCGCGACTTTCATCGGTCTCACCGTTGCAAGCGTTCCTTTGCGACAGAAAGGTGAGAAAGGAGAGGAAGGGATTAGTAAAAATTAAGTCGAGTCGATCGGTTACGAATCGTAAAATGATCCGACGGCTTCCGACACGAAAGTCACTGTGACGATCCGAGAGTTTCCTTTATATCTCACACTAATAAATTCTTCGGGTAAATTGCCTTAGAAGGAAGGGCTTCGGGGTTCTTTCGTCACCTACAAAAATCCTGCGCGCACCAATCAATCTAAATCATTTACTTTTTTCGCTTGCTCACGAAATTTTGCGTTTTTTTTCCGGCGGAAATGGATGCGGGTGGAGGAGATCGTCGGAATCCGGGGTACGTTTTAAAAGGTGGCAAAAAGAAAAGCCTACGACTTTCGTCGGCGTTAGAAATGTTTTTTTTTTTCCCTTCAGATAAATTGGGAATTAGAAGAGGTGGAAAGCGGTTTTGGTAGATATGATGGGCGGTGAAGTTTAACGGAGGACGAATTTCTTTCTAGGTTTTAATTTCGTCTTCGTCGATATGTAAATAAGAAAGAGCTTCGCGAATGAGGTAGTCTTCCTAGGTCGGCTTCTTTCCGACCTGTGTCGGAAAAGGCAATACGTAACGCTTGCGTATTCCGTGACACTATCGATCGGATATTGGAGGTAGAGACCACAGTTCGACGATGAATTCCCGAATTAATTTAACGCCTTTCCTTAATAATCAGACTGGGATTTTTAACGATGCTGACAACTGAAATTCCGGCTTTCATTCGTGGCGATTCGAGATAGTTTCTGAATAATTAAAGTTACGACAAGGTCAAATCCCTGAAGTAGAAGACTAGAGTCTAGACGGGCCTATTTTCGACTCTTCAGAAACGTTGTATAGTGACTGTGTAGACTAACTTTACATCTACCAACCAATAGCGAGAATATTCGACCTCCGACCGGGACCGTCCCGTTTTACCGGATTAAGTTCACGGTCGTCTCTGAATCTAGGTTTTCCGGGCGACCGGAAATCATTTTCTTCCGGTTTACCGAATGTAATTGGTAGGTCGAAATCTATTCTCACTTTTTATGTTATTTAGCCGAGTGAATGGCGACCAGCGACCGAGTAAGGGTAGGGCGGTTCCGACGACCTCTTTCAGGGTCGATGAGAAGAAAATAAACCTTTGGGGGCCAGGTCTTAAACGACGACAAAAATAAGTGTTGTCACCGTTCAAACGCGTTGGCAAATAGGATTGGAAAAGCGCATTGGTTTCTCAGTTGAGGTCTTAAACAGCGACAGGTTCTTCGGATTTCGTGTTTTAGTAGTTTTTGTCTTAAGTGCAATTAGACGGACGATAGAGTCGGTCTTTCTTAAAAGACTGACTTCTTCTTCCTCCTCCTCCTCCTCCGGCAAAGTAAGAACTTCGCCAGACCAAGAGAACGGGTTAAAGTTTGGATCGTCGTTTAAAATAGGCGCATTTTTCTTATGCGAAGAAGGGAATGAATGCCGAGGATGAGAAACGAACGGAATTTTGACAGTTCTCTGTTTCTTACGTGCGTTTCCGCATGCGATTCTTCCTGAGTCTTCTGTCTTTGTTTTTGACATTCCCCGCTAGAAAAGTGAAGACAGTTTCTCTGTCGTCATCTTTCTATTGTTTCCCGAATATTTGATCGGCCATCGCGTCTTTTCATGGTATTTTTCTATAAATTTCGAAAGTTGGGGTCGTCGCTCCTATATACGTTATCTCTGGAATGTTTTTTTAAAAATTATTATAAAGGAAGGAAGATTGACCGACAATGATCCAATGTGTTGAATCCCGCGATCGAGAAGCAAGAAATGCACCAAGGCTGAGCCTCGTCCCTCTTCGGGAATTTACGTTTCCGGTCCTTAAGGTAGAACGACGCGATCACCGCATTCCTTCAGATGACAGTAACCGATGGGAGATACGGAAACCGAGGGCGGTCTCGAATAGAAGGACCGATAAATTCCGACCGTGCCGACGGAGACTCCGTCGCACAACTAACCTAAATAGATAAATGGGTTACCGCCGCTCGCCAGCCACTTCCGGTTCAGTTTGTCTATCCTGGCTTTCGGTGGTCACCGAAGGATCGTGGACCGTCCGGACCTCCGACCCACCCGATGGTAAACTTAACTCTTTTGGTTACGGGGTCGAGAACCCCCATCTTTTCGTCCTTGGGTTCCTCCGTCGACTTCCATCACGCTTTCGAAAGGAAGTCCGAATTAGCGTTAAAAAAGACGTCAAGTTATTGTTTCGAGGACGGGGTCCGTACTTTTTTCTTTGCAGCTTTCCCGAAATTTGTCATTACGGTCGACGACCACTGAAGCACCTTAGAGGTCGACGTAGTTCGTAACGCATTATTATAGTCGAAGGACTGATCGACAAACGGATCTTGTCGTTCGTACGTAAATATACAACGTACTGTACAACACGTAGTAAATTTATAAATTGGTTTTTGTCGGGCATTTATTCCATCCCACCCGATCGGTAACTTTACGATCAAGACTGATAGATAAGGTTTACTCGAGATTAATGAGGAATCCCCGCCATTTTCCCTCTTGCTTCAGCGTAACTGTGTTGCTCGACTCTACGCGGATCTATATTTAAGCGAGAAGAGAACGAAATAATTTCTTCTACCGACCAAACACCTGTAAAGAGTAGAAGACAAGATGCGATTTTCCATCCATTTCGGTCCCGTCCGCTAACAGAGATTCGCAACTCGGTCGGGATTCTCTTCACCTCCCTTCTTTTAGCTCCGGCACCAACTGTCGTCATAGTTGGCAAGCTCTGTACGTAACAATCGAGCAAATTTTTATCGTCTCGGTGCGTAGCGTCGTTTAGTACTTGGACGGGCGGTACGACGGATCCGGGTTCCGAATTCAAACGAATAGCTAATTGGGGTGTCCGATGACAGAAACTCTTTCTTTGTTTTGCCGCAGCTGGAAAAAGCAAAAGATTTCTGGTAAGATTCCAGGTTTTTTTCTCGGTAGTCCATCTAGGGCATCGGCTCTCCAATTTCTACTACATCCCGGATAAAGCGTTCCTTTTCTCGCCACCGGTGGTACTTTTACCGGAATTTCGTCTCTTCAGTCCGGGTTCATTTTCCACCGTTTCCACCCTTCTTTACTTCGACCTCCGAGCGCGCGTGGCTACAACGTTACAACGCAGCAATTACTTTCCTCTTCTTCCTCGTTCTTCCGCCACTTTCGCTCAACTTCTTAATTTCGATTGGTTCCCGAACTTTTCGTTTTTCTCTATGCGCTTGCTTTGGTAGCGGGTTTCCGAGTAATCGACGTGTAACGGAGGGAAAGGGTCAGAGTGACGACGGAGATAAGTCCGCGCCCGGTCCGAGGGATTAACCCTCGGGCTAGACGGGAGGAAACCACCAGATGCAGTAGAGGGTAGAAGAAACCCGTAGCCACCGCAGAGGTTCTGGCCAAATTTAAGTAGGAAAACAATTTTTTTAAATCGTGGAAGCGCGAGAGAAGGGGGTCGATCTTTCCGCCGCCCGGGGTCCGGCGACGCCTCCGGAGTAAAGAAGAGTCAGTCCGTCTGCGGGTCACAGGGCGCGACGCGTAAGTGGGCGCGAAACGGAGAGTGGACGTCTCGCGCACTTTTCCGGCCGCTACGCGTCGTTCCGTTTCCGTTTTCCCTGCCGCCGGTTCGTTCCCGCATCGACCGAAGTGAAAGGAGAGAGAGAAAAAAAGAATACCCGAACGAAGGTCGGAGCGGCGCGACGGTCGACGGTGGAAACGGGTAATCGAATAGAAATTCGCCCGGTTCGTTTACGTAACGATTAAGGCGAAGGCGATTGGTCCGATCCGCGTTCCGTAAACCCTAACCGGCGGTGGAAGAGCCGGCGTCCGCTGTCGGCCGTCCTCCCCTCGGGAAAGGAATGGAAGCGGTCCGGCGGTGGTGCGGTCACGTGACGCGTCTGGGGTCTTCCCGCCTCGGCGAGCGGAGTCCGAAGATCGACGCGGACGCGGTCGGTCGAGAGGCGCGCGGAACGGTAAAAGAGAGGAAGACGGAGGCCGTCGGATCCCGGATTACAGACGAGGCGTTCCCTGCGTAAGAGGCCATGGGCGGTCGCCCCCTTTGCAGACTGCTACCTTCCATCCCGTAAGTCCTTTTCTTTCTATTTTAGGTTTGCGTTGTCGGCGTCGTCTTCACCCGCGGTTACCGCGGCGCGCGTTGAGGAACGTCGCGGCTAAGGCCTATCGCTTTTAACCCTAACGCTAAGGGGGAAGGTGGGGAGAATTCCCCTGGGGCTGGATTTAGTGGGGGATTAGGTGCGGGAAACGGGCCCGTCGCCCCTAGTCTTCGGAGCACTCTTAAATGGAAGCCCGGGGAGAAGTCCTAGAAGGCCGGCGTCGGCGCCTTCCGTTCCGTGTCCCGGCTTGACTTTTAGAAGTCCGGGCCTTCGGGCTTTTCCGCCAAATTTTTTCTGGGTTTGGGGAGTGTCGACTCCCAGGGGGAGACGACGGCCATGTTTTACCGCTCGAATCGGTATTTGAGATTTCCCCCCTAAACGGCCGTCGGACGAACCGTGATTTCGGGGGGGGTCACCGCCGGAGAAGGGGCGTAGGCGGAAACGATTTTTTTAGGGTGGGTGGCGTCGACCGATAAACCGGTAAAAGACACTAAACTCCTCCCCCTCCAACGGTCGAACTCGTTTTTCATTCGATTCGATAATTAGATACAAAGTGTTCGGGCGTGTAAACAATTTAACAAAACAATAGAAATGTGTTAAAAACGTTTTGACTAGAACGTAATTAGGAGTAAATATCACTTGTTTAAGGAAATTAGTTTTGCGTGTGTGTATATATATATATATTGTACTCTACTGTACAGTACTGTAAATACGCTTAAACGCTCACAAATGAATATGTATATATATATAAAATTTGTACTGTACCGTACAATACATGTGTGTGTGTGTGTGTGTGTATATATATATATATATATATATAAGCATTTATCTCTTACATATGGTTTAACTAAAACCAGAATTTTAACACCGAATTAATTTTCTTAGAATCTCCGTTTCGGTTCTATTTTATTTACATCGACGGTTTCCCGCGAATTCGACGTTTAACTTAAACCACGTGGTAACATTTTGGCGGGAATATTATTAACTCGGATGCCGTTATCCGAAAGGATTTGAAAAAGTCGCGTTGCTAACGGCGTTAATTACCGTCTGCGTCGCAGTTTCGGCCAATCGTAATTTGGCGTGCTCGGAACTAATACTGTACCTGTTGTTCTGACAGTTTCCTCAGTTTCTGGAGAGTTTTTATTGTTTCGTCGGAAAAGTTCAATGAAATTTATTACCACAGGAAGCGTCCAGAAAATTGTTACGTGGGAACTCTTTTACCCGGACAAATTTTCGTCTCTTTGCGATTGCCGTCCAGTTTCGGTCTTCTATTTTTATCTGTCGGGACGTCCCCTTTCTGACCCTCCTTCCGACCCAGAAGGGTTGATCCGAACCCCTATCCCTCGCGCCAGTACACAAGATTAGCGTTTTCACTAGAAAGTTTTGTTCCCGACGTCGGCTTACCTGTCTGTCATCCATTCTTCCTCGATAATGTTTCCGTGGGGACCGGAAGTACGTTGTCGGCTGCGCTTGCCCGACAAATAAAACCTCACCTGGGATAAGTTGCGTACTGTACCAGAAGTAATTGAAGTGGAGGACGATGGTTCCCGGGTTCGAATTTAGAAGTAGAGAGATCATTCTCCGGAGAGGAAGAGGGAAGGGAACAACGAAAGCTTCGGCGGGTTCTAAAGAGCTACACTCTAAATAACCCGCTAAAAGTGGACGAAATCGTCGTTGGTCGTCTACTTCCGGTTTCCGCTCCTGTTACCGGGTGGCGTCCTGATGGTCACGCCGGAAGTCGGACGGATTCCCTCACTGCCCTAAAGACACGAAAGCCGACGGAAATTAGTCCGGAAGGCCGCACTACCCGGGTTTAATGGGACGGCTGACGGAGGAGGATCCGTCGGGACGTGCGGTTATAATTTTCGCGCCGTCGACCCGCCCCCTTCGGAAGGCGATGTTTCGGAGCCGCCTTATTCTGCCGGAGGTGAATCGGACCCTCTTCCTCCCTCGGGTCCGAAAAAGAGGGGAAGGGAAGAATGACCGGACCCTGGTCGAAAACTTTTTACCAACGCGTCGTTAGTCGAAACTGTCGTCACACCTTTAACATTTTATATTACCTGTTCTAACATCAATGCATCTCGGAGTAAAGGCGCACGTGGGATTTATAGTTCTTCCAGACCGTGTCATACGATGTAGGTGGTGGGATACACCTACGAAAAATACAAGTATTATTAATAAGTACAGGTAAATCCGATTAAGTAGAAAGGTTTAAATCGTTTTGTTTAATAATTTCTGTAAAAGCATCGTATTTGTTTTCGGAAATTTCGTAATTTATTGAAAGATTTGAGAATTTTCGGTTGAAAGCCGCGTCGTAATTATAGTCCATTTATTTATTCGAATTTGCCAATCGCGCTTAGGAATTAGTCTTTTGTTTAAATGTAAGCGATTGATCCGTGTCTAAATTTAATTTCAGGTATATTGCATTCAGTCTTCTAAAAGTGAGAGAAGCCTCGTTGATGAAATCGGATCGAGTATCTCAAAGTAAGTACCGAAGTACGAGAAATTCGCGTTAAAACTTCGTAAGTATTTAAATTCGATCGATTAACTTCGCTTTGTGCGAAAATCGCTGGCCCAATTTTCTAAAATTTTTTAATTTTGTATTTACTTTTACACAGACTTGTATGTCTCGTACGAAAACTTCCCGTACATATTTTCCTTTGGATACGTTCTGTGGCAAAAGACAATATCAGATTTCTCGTCACCAACCGACGTAATTTCCTATTTTTGAAATTTAATCCG
Organism: Centruroides vittatus; assembly: GCF_030686945.1. Taxonomy (NCBI): domain Eukaryota; kingdom Metazoa; phylum Arthropoda; class Arachnida; order Scorpiones; family Buthidae; genus Centruroides; species Centruroides vittatus. The sequence continues at coordinate 654,934 of NW_027122650.1, read as the reverse complement.
TTTAATTGGAAAAACGTATTAGAATACCACAGAGTGCCGGTGTTTTCTTTCAGCCAGTGGTAAACGGCGACAGTTTTAAGTGGTTTGTGGTTGGCCAGTCATTAATTAAAAGAAGTTATGTGCATATTTGTGGATGAAGTTTGTTTCCAATTGTTTACCGACTGCCGAACTCTGTCGTTTTTTCTAACGTGTTTACTTTAAGGACAATTTTAAATACACTGACTGACTTCTATTTCTACTGCTATAATTTTTTAAACTCTTTCCGCCCTGCGGGCGCTAAGAGGACCTTTTATTCAAGCCGTCGTGGGTTCGGCCAGGCCTAAGCGGGACAGCGGGTGGTTAGGGTCGGGGCTCAACTTATCAGGAACAGACCACTCCCGAAAAATTCCCAGAATTTTTCGAGAGCGCAGATTTGAATCCGGCACCCTAAACTGGTAGTTGATGCCTTCACCTTCTCGGTCGTTCTGTTGTTGTTAGTAGTAGTAGTGGTGGTAAGTTTAGAATCGAAAAATTAGGCTAATGGTCTCCCGGATGAATTTAAATTAAGTTAAATTTAATGCGAGTTTTTAATGAAAAATTAATTGTTCGAATAACTGAAACGATTTAACCGAAGGATTTTAATGTTTCTTTTTATAAGATTAATTAAATTTAGAGGGCAAAGAAAGGTGTCGGAATTTCGAAAGGTGGTTTGTTGATGGCATGTTCATTTCTATTTGTAAACGGGCGAATGCGGTAGTCTGTCTGCCGAGAAGCTTACCAGTTTCGAAGGTTTGTTGATTTAGCTCGTCAAACACCGGTCTAAAAGCCTTGCCGTTAGTTAAACAAACTTTATTTTCTTTCCGTTTTAGTTTTGATACCGACGGATAGATTTTTCACTTTATTTGGCCAAATTTTCTTCACTTACCTGTAGATCCCAATAGCATAACTAATAATTAATATATTCGAGTCTAAAGTCGTTCTAGTTATAATACAAAACATAATCTACCTTTTTTGTTATAAAAAATTGTTCGAATTTTGGAGTAAACTTTTTAAAATGGGATAATTTTCCGCTGATTTGCGTAAATGGAGTCTTTAAACTATGTTTAGTTTCTCTCGTACTTATCGTAGTTACTTCATTCTGTGGCTCGATGCAATTATTTTTATTCGAAACAATTTATTACCAGTCTAAAATGCAGAGTGGCTACGAAAGTTTTCGCCATAAATTACGCTATATGCTTTTCGTCTTACAATAATTTCTTTCAAGTTATAATCAACGAAAGGAAATTAAGATTAATTTCTCCTGAGGTTTTAAATCGATTGCAGCTATCGATTAATTCGATTTTCATCTGATAATTATAACTTAAATTCGTACATTTTAGATTAGTATTTGTTGATTCCCGTTACATCGGAATCGAGTAATGTAATTAATAAATGATTCTACATTTGGCTTTATTCATGGAAAAGGTCCCATCAACACCAGACGCGAAACGACGAATTAAGGAGAGAAATTGTCAACCTTTCGTTTAATAGACCGTTTAATGTCTTAGAGAATAAATTCGTGTTCGTGTTGTTATTTTACGAGTCGAAGTTTATGGAATTTTTGATTTTAATTTTGTTCATTATAATAGTTTAATTGTTTTAGTGTATTTATTAGCATTTATCCTAGAGACAGAAAGCTAGATTATGCAGATTAAATGTGGAAGCGAATGAAGAACTAACCCTAAATTCATCCTAGATGATTTCATCAACGTACGAATCGCAAAGTTCGCAACAATACAAACATTGACTTAATATTTTGTAATCTTTTAAGCGTAGATTCGAATTTTAGTTTGTGTTTTAAGCGTCAATCTGTTCCTTCGTCGACATTAACAAATCTCAAGAGAATTAACAAGATAATTTTATTTTCTGGACATTTTAATTCTCGAAATTTCTAAAGAACATTGAAGATTCCTCCATCAAAGTCATATCTTATATAATATCATATTAAACGTTAAATATAAGGTTAAAGTTCATCGGATAACAAAACGTAACAATTTAGTCATGGATAATAGTTGTGTTAACGAGTTTAATCGATATTTTAAAGCAGATTACTCGAAGAATTTATTGCAGATTCCATTCATCATTGGTTTAATACAGATGTGTAGTTCGAATATAACTTTGTTAGACGAATTCTTTCTCACCATACCATCGTATAATATTTCTTACAATTTATAACCTTTGCGATCCGGCCGTTAGACGTATCATTATTAGAAGTAGTTACACAAATTTATATGGAAAAGGTAAACCATATGAAAGAATTTACAACGATAACTCAGAAATTATTTCGTATTGTATCATATTACTTTCTTCTACATCACGTATTTAAAAACGAATTAATCTTTCTTCTCTGTATAAGTTTATTTCCCAAATTTTACTCAAGTCTTTGTCGTTAGAAGATTGAGACAAAAATTTCATCTTTGAAAGCTTCAACTTCATAATTTAATTAATGTATTACGAGAGAGACACTTCTTTGGTCTAGCGATGAAAAATTGATGTGGCTCACAATTTGAAATGACTTTACCGGAATAAAAATTGGAAATTTCGAAGCATTTAAAAAATGGAATTATTTTAAATTTAATTGGAAACGTTACTTTTCTGATTAATTTCGTGGAATGCGATATATACGTAGGCCTAAGGACCATTTTCTCAAACTCGTCTGTTCATTTCGATTTTGTGGTTATATTATTCTAACATTTGAAAAAGAATTGTTTTAAATCTGTTTGTTGTAAATAGGCCTAATTATTGTTTGAGGTGATGGAGTCTTCCACACTACAGAAAATCGAACGTCCAGCTTTCAGTTGAAAATATTTCAATAGGAGCATGAAAGGTGACCTAATTTTTCTTAAATGTAGTGACGTAGTTGGTTGGGAGTGGCCTAAGTCGGTTTTTAATATATTACAGATAAATAATTAACCGGGAGTAGGCTATAAATGTTGTGCGCTATTGGAAGTAATAACTTGTTATTTAAGTGACTTTGATTGTCGCCTGTTTCTAATGAATGAATTCAACTTTAAAAGTCGAAATATTCCTTTCGTAAAGAATTTCCTTTAGCTGGATATGTTAACTTTATTATTAAACTTTAAACTTTAAGCGTTGTTGGATTGTACAGTGAAAATCAGACATACAGTATTAATTAAAGAAGATCTGACATAATCTGCACTTCAATGTTAGGTTTAGTAGTTTTGAAATACTGTTGGGGTTTATAATAAAGTACTTAGATTTTTCTGCACTTTCTACATATGCGGACGTTATTTTCTTTCTTCTTTAATAGTTTATTTAGGTGCGAAGTCGGTTGGTAGATGTTTTTCTTTACACGTCACAGAATGTGGATTATTGAAAGGTTAAATTTGTTTCTGTAACAAATTACAGAGCAATCATAACTGTTAAGTTACGATAATCGCATAAGTTCGTTGTGGCGGGTCTACAAGACGTCAGATCGAATGAATTATCTTGCCGATTGCTTTTGCATATTATTTTTCTGGCGGCGGAAGTCGCTTTCGTCGTTTCTTTACACTCGATTAGTTGGAGTGGCCTTCAAACCGGGCTAAAATGGTCTCTTTTTCGCGCTTTTCGGCCATGGTCCGTAGGATATTTATTCGAAATCGTTTTCGTAGTCAGTCTCCGGAATCCCGGATCGAAGCCCGTCTGTCGATCTCGTCCGGGTCTCGTCGTTTCTCGTTTTCCCACTGGATCTTATTTAGAACCGACAAGATGATCACCACCACCACTCCAAGGGTTATCGGTCTCAGAATACTTAACTGAAGTTCATTAATTAAAATTATATTTATTTTATTAAACAAGCTAAGATAACTTACGTAAAAAGACGTTATCTGCTGTGTATTTTGAATTATTAGATGGTTACTAAAGTTATATTCCTCATCGTCTTTAAGTTTTGATGAAACAATAACGAATATGGTATTGAGAATAGTTGAAATAATTAAGTACGGTCCCTCTCTTTTGATTGGAATCGGAAAAAATATCAAAATATTGCAGGAATTAACGGATATATTGTAAATTATTTCAAATTTTATTCTGGATTTAAGACGTCGGGCGATTTACGTTCGACGATCCCTTCCACCGCCACTCTCAATACTTTACGACACGAACGGCATTCCTTCCGGGTAGACGATTTTGAAGTGGGTGACGACAGAACTCCGACGTCACCACCGTTAAAAAATTATTATTTGTAAATATGTTATTAATTTGAAAACGAATCGTCTAATATTTAAGTTCGTCGTACGAGGAAATTATCAATCTTATGTTCCAAGGTTACTGCTGGTCTACCATACGAGGATATCGATCGGTTTTAATAAGTTCTTATTTATTATTATCGATATAGGTTTGATCGGAGACACTCCTTTTGTAATTATTATACGACGTCTTATTTGATGGGTAATGAAAATGACCAATCGTCCGGAATCTATCGTTCTCAATATTTCTTTTTCTTGTTGGAAACCAATATCGTTTTTTTTTTATTTTCATACAAATGACTGCTGATATATCCATAGTTATTTAAGCTGGTTTTAAAATTGGAATCGTACTTTTTTAAAAATAAAATACACATCAGGATTGGCGTGTTTTATGCGGTTTCTCCAGGATTTACTTCCTAAGCCCTTATCTTGCAGATGTCTTTCATTTGGTGCAATCCTTCCTTAATTCCTCATCCTTGCTGAGAGATTCGTATTATTTTCTTTCGACGTCTTCGAATTTCTAGCGACGGAAACTACTTCCTTTGAACAATGTTTATTACGTCGGGATTGCCGGTAACGAAGACGGAAATCGTCAATTGTCGAAGAGTCTGTAGACTCTTCGTCAATAAGAGATGTTTTAAAAAGCGGATGGCGTTAAATCGAGGCAGAAAAAAGCCTGTCTTTTGCTCTTCATCCGTTCTTTGAGAAAGCGTCGAATTATTTTTCGACCGCCCCCGTCCTAATTAGTCGGTCCCGAGAGACAAACGGCGATTGGTCTCGGGCGGTGCTTCGCCTCCCATCGCCCAACGTTTTCGGAGAGGATTCTCGGAAGTCGGCGCGCCCGCCGCCTGGGCTTAGTGCCGGGGACCGGCGCGTAGCGTGGTTTAGTCTTTCCAAGCGTCGCTTCTCGTCTCTTTCCATCCGACTCTTTCTCTTCAGAAGAAAACTCCGTTCCGACCAAGGAAGTCCTTCGCCTTCGTTTGGATAGAAGCGAAGTCGCGTCGTCTAGCTCGCGCGCGAACTCTACTCGAGTTCGGACGGAAGGTGTCCATCCGAGACTCTTCGATCGTTTTATCCGAACGTTTCGGGTAATTAAAATGAAGAAATCTTCGGTTAGAGTGACGAATCCGGTCGGAGATAGGCAAGAGCGGGGAAGAGGTCGAGAGGGAAACGCGACGCGGCCGGTTCTCCTCTTTCGATCGAATTCCGCCGCCAACCTTCCATTCAGCGACGACCGAAAAGAACGAAGCGATTGGCCGCGGCCGCCGTCGACGCGGGGGAAGGACGATTCCCGCCGCTCCTAACGTTTCCGGTTTCCGTGGAAACGACCTCAATATCACGTCCCGGTGCTGGGGTCGCGCCGAGGATAATTAATAGGCGACGAGCCTGCTGCCGCTCGTCTTTCCGTCTTTCTCGGTCAAATTTTTAATTCGGCGGCGATTATGATTATTTCATAATTAATTGCTTTCGACGGCCTCGACCGAGAAAGCGGATCTTTCTGGCGAATGGGAACGTTCCCGGATTATTCTCCGGCCTGGTTTCCCTTTAAATATCTCCGGACGGGGTTAACCGCGTCTTTCGTCGCGCTCCGCCACGTACGACGCGCCGCGCCCAAACCGCGCGATCGATGCGGACCGACGTCCCGCCGTCCCTCTGTATGGAAACCCGATCTGGGTATAATCGATTCCTTGGAAAGAAACGTTGGGCGGTGGGAGAGAGGGACCGTAGGGGGACAAGATCGACGATTGATGGGTGTTTTTCCTCCCCCTACAGGTAAACCGAGTATTCCGTTGGGACCGAAAGGTGTCTGCAAGCGTGGCGGTTGAAGCCATGCATCGCCCAACTCGTTTGAAGATCACGGATTTGAATCCCCACCTGACGTGCATTCTTTGCGGAGGATATCTGGTTGATGCCACCACCATCATCGAATGCCTCCATTCCTGTAAGTAGCTCGGTTTTAATTTATACACCCGCCTCCTTTGCTTTTCCAAGCGTGATTTACCTGTTTCCCCGTTAATTCGCCGTCGTCTTACTTAAACGACGAACGGTTCGATCCTGTCATAATTAGACAGCCGTTAGAAGCTAGGCTTAATTGCTCGAATGTTCAGAGACGACGAACCGAAGGCGAAGCGAATTATCCGGGGATGAGGTTTGTCTCGTTAGAGTTTTTATTCTGTACAGAAGGTATCTAACTGGTTTGTTTGGTATCAGTTTGCAGAACCTGCATCGTCCGTTATCTGGAAACGACAAAGTTCTGTCCTATTTGCGACGTGCAAGTTCACAAAGCCAAACCGTTATTAAACATAAGGTAAGTAACTTATTGTATTTAATTACCTCTTCTAAGGAAACGCCTAAGTTATAAACGTGTAGGTAGGGGAGGGAAAATTGAGAAAATTGAAGTTTAAGACGAATAGGATAGGTTCTTACCTCTTATTCCGGTTCCGTACGATGTAAGTTAACTAGGATGATGGTCTCCGACCACGCAATAACGAGTTTTTCGCGCGACGGACGTTTTTCCTACGGTCGATCAAAAGTTTCTGGGATGACTTTCGACATCATCTTTCATTTTCGAAAAGCGTGCGATCTCTTTGCCATTCGGAAAGTGGCACACCGATAGCGTGACTACGAACGGTAGGAATCTTTTCCTCCTCCTTAATTGTCATCCTCGATGGTTAAATCGCCAATTATCTCTGTCGCTTGCTCCTTAGAAGTAAGTGTAGACGACGGTATCTTCACTTTTAAACATCGTACATTACACGTACAAATTTTGAACATCACAGAGGAAGAAAGATCTTTGTTGCGTAAAGATGTGTTAACGATTATCTTACTGTACGTATTGAATGACAAATTCTTTTAGAAAGTCGAAAAGTTTACTTGACACATTAAAAACTCTTCAGGTTTCGTCGATATCGGAAACGTAAATTTTGTAATATCGGACACTGAAGCTCTATCTCTCGAGTTTTAAAGACAGTTTTTCTTAGGTGAGATCTCGTAGATTAGTATTTGAGAGAAGACAATAATCTGAGATAATTATCTTGTCATCGATTACTTTAACGAAACGATCTTACAATAACAACAATTAAAAACCTATAGCCATCCGTTGTGTCCGAATTAAATTTACTAAAGCCGATTTAAAAAACATTGATTGATTGTTACTTAAATTTTGATGAATCGCTCTTCTCGTAATTTACATATTTTTAAATTCAAAATTAGTCGATGAAACTAATATAGTAGCTTAATTTAACTCCTTTATCATAGTCTGACGATTAGCCTATATTAGTTAACTTTATATAAAATTAAACGTAAAAGAAGTGTATAAGAGTAAAAAAAAAATATAAGAGTAAAATACTTAAAACGGATATTATATCCGTCTTTTATAAAATGACGGATATAATATCCGTTTTAAGTATTAATAATAATCGATTACAGAATAAAAAATTGAAAGATGATGATTTTTTCCAGATGGTAGTATCAGCGCGCTTCCTTAACGTCACTTCGCCATAATTAAAAATGAAATTACCGTATAATAAAATTGTGACGATTGGAAATTACTAACTGGCTGTCCTTTTGATCTTTCTAGAAAAGTTGTTCAAGAAACACAGGAAAATAATTTATAAGGCCCTTCAAAACAGATAGATCGATAGGATTAATGATAGTTATATCGATTTATTAGTGTTAGCATAATTTTGACACAGTGGAATTGCATAATTGTTATACTTGTATAAACTATTAAGCGTAGAATTTTCAAGCATATTGTTCTGATGCAAGTAATTTAAATTTATTTTCTTTTTATGTTAATAAAAAGTTATTTGAAAAGATCCATTGAACATACGAGAAGAGATACTCTAAAGTACGATGTATCTCAATGGATAGCTTTCGAAATTTATAAGAAGCCGTTGATTCTCGGTCGATTTCGTAAAGTACGGTGCTTTGCCAAATGCCATCTTTAGTTGTATTTTTTCATGTTTTCAGAAAACAAAAAAAAATCGCATGTGGATCCTTTTACGCTCCGAAACAGATCGGACGAGTAGTCCTCTCGGGGTCCGCTCGGCGGTTCTCCCGACGGAAGATGATAGTTTGACTTCGACCCTGCACGGAAAGTGCCATGGACCGAGGATAAATCCCGTATTTCCCATGGGCTAGTTTACCCCCGACTCTTTGTGCCGGGGTACGGCCATTCCCTAAAGTGGCACGGTTTGTGGCGACGGCCATCGACCCATAAAGAGACAAGGAAAAAAAGAAATAAACAAACTTGTACCCATTTGCATTCTTTAGCAGCATATTTTATTGGAAAGTCACTTAAAATACTTAAGTTTTTAAATCTTTTATACCGTTAGAATATACAGTATTATCATTACTTTTATTATACAATATAACATATTTTTAACATTTTCGAAATATTTTCGTTGGTGAATGCTCGAAAAATTTTAAAAGTTTGACCTACGACCACACGAAACCTTGTGTACTGTACAGTCAATCAAAAATCATTGAATATAATTAGTCATAATAACGTTGGTGTAATCATAAAATCCACGAGTAGATATTATAATTAACAAAGCAGCTGCATTGTTAGTATTTTTTAGGTAAAAAAGAAGTAACACCAAATTACCAAAAACCAAAATTAGGCTTAAGTAGTTGATAAGTTCCAAGCTCAATTGCTCTCAGCAGTTAGCAACTAACAAATGTTGATGCCCCTTATATTGTGTATAAGCGAATTGCGATATTGAAGATCTTCAGTTTTCATATAAAAATACAAACAATATTTAATAGAAACAAAAGATTTACATTTATAAATGCTTCTTTCGAAATTTTTTAAACAAATCTGTTACAATTTGTGGCACTCCAGTTGAGAACCACTGCTCCTAGTCCACACGTTACTCCTAAATAATTCTGTGTATTTTATCTTCATTATTAAATGTCGTGATTGTAATTAACCAAGAAATAAATATTTACGATTAAAGATTCAGCGAAATAAGGCTACTTAATTATTTTGCAAGATAATTAAGTCGCCCTTGCAACTAGAATAATAACTTTTATGAATAGGCGGCTATCGTTTAAATTCATCGAGGGACGTCGACCTAATGATTCAAATTAGATCTTGCGAATCAAATAGTTTCGTAAACTCCCGAAGGATCTTCGAAAATCTTTGCTTTTCTTAACAAATGAGTTTATTATTATTATTTTTTTTTATTCCTTACGAAAATTTAGCTACGCAATTGCGTGAATTCGCGGTATCTGGTGATGAAAATAATGTGGAGCGATGGTGTGTCGCGTCGAACGTGCTTTCGTCACGAATGCTTAATCATTCGGTTAAGCCTTCCGAAATGAATAGCGATAAAATAATTTGTGCCAGTTTTGTAACCGCGTTGTGTCTAATCGAGGTATGCGAGGGATACTTTGTCGGGATGGGCAGTTTACAGTCATTAATTTGTATTATCCGGATTTAATTGTTGTCGCTGCCGGCTTTCGTCTAGTTTAAGGAATTATAATGTCAACTCGGTGTTTAATTAAATAATTTAGATAATTGTTTAGTAAGTAACGTTATTTTTTTTAAGCTAACGATATTAAATTTTTATACAGGGCCGACAAGACCCTTCAAGACATAGTGTACAAATTAGTACCTGGATTATTTCAAAGTAAGTAATATGGCATTTACGTTCGATAATTCTTAATGTATTCGTGTCTTAGATTTAAAATTCAATTTGTGTAATTCACATAGATTTTCATTAAATTAGTTGCTACTAAAATAAGGCGATTTCTCTTGTGATTTAAAAATATATCACGTCTTACTCTGTTGAAAAATACTAAGAACCAATGAATAATTCTTTAGGAAGAAGCGGGCCTATCTTTTAATCTGAAACACGTAGTCTGCCACCACCCGATGGGTAGGAGAAATTGCGAACGAGAGGTTCTCCACCGATACCGTTTGCGTTTTCTTTACATTCGAACACTAAGCCGCGTTGTGACCCCGCAGGTCAGACCACACTGGTTCGAAGGATTGGCGTGATCCGACGCTCCGTGCCGGGTCACATTCTGCTGTACGTTAAACGAGTTCGGATGCTCAGAACCTCAGATTAATATCGGGTAGTCCACCAAACGTCCGCCGGATACACGATTAGTGTTCGGAACACCTGATTCTGCGCCACCTGGTGTTCAAACACAAAAGCTATCTATGCACGAATCTCGAGATTCGCTCGAGTCTTCACGTGAAGTGTCTGTCAGCGCGCGATGTTATCTCGTTCTCGTCCTTGACGAAATTCTTAAAAATCTGGGCTTCACAGTTACTAAAACATTAACAGGATTATTCAAACTGTGTTTAAATTCGATAATAATGATATTTATTATGTTATATTGTGTACTCGATTATTGCTAAAAAAAATTGCAGTTGAAAAGGCGGGAAGAAACTCGTAAATAAGACAAAGGCGGTGTTTGAAGCCCAGATTAAGAAACAACTCTATTCTTTGGCAACTTCATTTTATGGAATAAGATTATTTTTAAACGTTTTATTTCAAAATTAATATAATTTAATTAGTTTAAATAAGATTTCTAAATGTTCTATATTTAGGTTTTGCTTTGAAATCACAATTAATATTTCAGTTTACTTCTTCCCACAGTTACAACTGGAATAAAAATAGCGAAAGTTATCCTCGTTACACAATACGGGTATAAATTGTTTTTCTTTTGGCAACGTATGACGTAGAGATCACTCATTGGCATAGCTCGCAAGCCTTATCGACTAAATTCTTTTCATTTAATTACACTATAGATTTGTGCTGTTACGTATAATTTAAATATTAAAAAGTGTAGTGAGAAAGTTTGCTGTTATTTCATATATTTTTATGAATGTTTATATCCTCGTATAGATCTATCAATTAACTTTTTATTACGATGTGATTAGTTTTAAGATATTCTTTTCTATGACTTAGTGTTTTATGAATATAGTATATTGGTAAAGTAATTATACTTTATCCAGATTCACTTAAAATATAGTTTAACTTGGCTTTTTAGTTTTTAAGTTATACGTTGGGTGCGATCAAATTTAATTTTGTGGTTTGGTGATATTCTACGCTCCGTTTTTTTCCTTGATTCCGTAATTAATTCCCAATTTGAATAGAAAATTAGGCGAATGATCTAATTATAGATTTTTCTGATCCTTGTCTCCCTCACCATTTAATGTCGGTCCTTGTTTACAAACGATTCCTTTGTTTTCTCCAAATGTCGAGAAAACTGTTCCGTCATTCCTTTTCTTTTTTTTTTTGTTTTACGTGTATCGAGATAAATCATTAATGGGTTGAATAAATCTGTTCTAGTTACTTAACTTAAATGTCTTATGATCTCCGACATTTCTTAGTAAAAAATAAAAAATAAAACCTTTTATTTTCCGCTAATGATTCTTTACCACCGGAAAATAAAAGGTTTTATATAAATGAAAAAATTTCTCATCGGATGCCGATTTCAGAAATGTTGCTTTCTTCGCCGACGTTTCTAAATCGTCATTTGATGTGATTATATCATCCGTATACAGACTTAGTAGTATTTTTTTTTAAATTATTATTATTATTTTTATTTAAAATGGATGAATCATTTTCAACTGTTCGAATCTGTTACCAGTTGGATGAGGTAGTCGATGACCTTGAAACCAGTCTTCCGGTTTGCTTCAATTCTCTTTCGCGCGTTCAATTTGTAAACTAAATCCTCGGTCCTTTTTTCGAGTGTATTCTGATTGGTTCATTATATTTTTACATTGTTATATAAATAAGCAGTTTTATGCTTTTTCCCCCCTCTATCTGTGCGATTTTGGTGATTGTTGCATAAACACTAATAATTGGTAATTAGCTATAATAAAAATATTTTTTAAACAAAAAAGTCTTGCATATTAGTTTATATTTTCATGATTCCTCTTAGTGATTCTTAAGTGTAAGTGTATTAGCAATTATTATTTTTGTTCCTTGGCTTTCACTCGAATCTTTTCATTCTTGAGAATTTCATTATGGTTTGGTTCTTGTTTTTTTTTTATTATTGATTTCTTATGAGTTTCGATCAAGTTATTCGTTCGCTGGTTTTGATGTGAGCCACCTTTTCTCTTCAAGAACATAAATTTTATTTTCTGATTCAGATTTATATCGTTTGTACTTCCTTCACAATTTTCCTTTATTTATCCTTTTATAAAATTATTACTGTATCGTGTTTTTAGTGAATCAATATTTTTGTGTTGTGGAAACCAACTCTCGTTCCGCGCTTCAATAGGCAACGCAAGACTTCCTATACAAATGTATAACAAATGTGTTATATTTTTAATTTACGCCCAAACGTAAGTGTCTTTTGAATTCTTCGTAGCATTTAAGTTACGACTGACGAGAAGAAAGCTCCCAAATTTCGAAAAGAATGAAGTACAGTAGGCTACTACAAATTGTACTATTGCTAATTAGGTAAAGTTTACTAGTCTCGTATTATCTATTCAAGTGCAGAACGAGTGTTCGGTTTCCACAACATAAAAACAGCAAGAAATAGAACTCGGAGAAGAAAGAAGAATCAATATTTATAAATTCATCTGTTTGCTTTTTCCGTTTTTGAATCCAGTAATACACTTTCTAATCGATCTGAAACTGTGACCTTATGAAACTTTTCTTTCGTCTTATTTAATTTAGAATTGTAAATCTTGTGCATTTTAATTTCGGAATACCTAAAACAAAATTACATATTTCTGCTTTTAACGTAATTTTCTTAGTATTTATATCTGATTGTAGAAAAAAAAATTTTGATATTTAAATTATGTCATGTAGTCTATATAGTATCTAAGCAGTTAAATTTTTTTTAACATTTCGTCGAAATCATTTTCTAGATATTTCTTTTCCTTTTTTTTCAGTTTGGTGAATGTAAGCCTAACTGGAAATCATTTGGAAGTTTATTTTTTATATAAATAATAATCTCTGCTTCCAACACGGTTCCGTTTCTGTTTCAAAACTTCCCATTACTTTTTGGATATCATCTTACAGTTATCGTCATCTCGATCTCCTCGATTACACGCCAGAGCTAATTTTCCATTTAAAAATTTCGCAAATTTATCTTTTCAAACTTTTAATGTTCGATGGTTAAATTTATTTTCCGTTCTGCTTGTAATTTTATATGCTATTTCGTATCTGTCTTTGAAGAGAGAAGCGAAAAGTTTTAATATTACATTAGGAATACGTATTGTTGTCGTATATTTATCATTACTCCTTCGCTCGACCCATAACTATTTTATAACACATACATGAATCGATTCTAAAAAATATCTTGTATTAGAGAAATCGAATATAAGCGTTTTCATACGTTTATTCATGGCTGAGCCTTACTACTTTGTGTATCTCACGAATGACAAGTTTTTATTTAATTTCCGGTCTAGTTTTGTTTTTACGTGATGTCTTAACATTCTTGACTAATTAATTATTCGCTTCAATTATTAGTTATTTAATTATATTGTTAGAATTAGTACGTAGATAAGACGAAAGTTCTCTCTATTCTCATAATTACTGCTTTTTGTTTATGGCATAAGTAAGAAAAGAGAAAAATCTTAGTTTTATCGTTTAGTCTTCGTCCACTAATCTGTTTGGAACACTCGCGGTTTTTTAGAATTTAGATTGGTTCCTTCCGTCGATATTATTATTATTGACCTCTTTTCACTACCAACCGCGCAATTTTTGTTAATTGTCAGAATGTTTCGATTGTCAAAAAGGAATATATTGTCTTTGATGGATGATGCGGTAATAAGCACTCTTTCCTCGTTTTTTACTTCGTCTGAATTATTTCTAGACCTCTGTTGTTCGGTACACTAATCTCGCTTTATCCAAACGATTATTGCTTTCGACTAACTTCGTTTTTGTTACATTTTATTTGTTCTTATCCGAATATCTTGACATTTATGAGTTAGGCCAAATAATCTACCTTTTTACGTGTCAAGCCACTTTCTTCGTGGAAAACTTTCCCGTGAAAGGTCTCGAATGAAAGGCCGATTTTTCTTCTTAAAATATAGAAAAAAGACCACAAATTCTGCAAAATGAAGAGACAACGAATTATCCATCAAAAATACCTTCGCTTTCTATCTTTCTTGCAACGTCACGAACTTTCACGATAATCCATCGGTCATTAGATCATTTAAATATTTTTGAATTTATATCTAAATTAACTCTTCTCGCTTCTTCGTAAATCTAATTTGAATGGTTTTATAATGGTTGCAACCTTCATCTTTTTAAAATTTTAACAATTTATTTAGTGGTATTCTCTCGAAGATGTTCGTAACTTTTCTTATCTTTCGGTGATCTCCCGTTTAAATATATTTCAATGTCGATAGCTGTTTTTAAATTTTTTAAATTCAAATTTATCCTTATCTCTCTCTCTCATCAGGGCTATATATTGTTTAATATTTTTGGATTTGTGTATATAAATTGAGTGATTTGACGACTGATGAATTATCATCGTAGTTCGTGACGTTGCACGAATTATAGAAAGCGAAAAGATTTTCGATAGATAATTCGTTTTAAGTTCCTTTATTGCCTACAAATTTTTTCTCTATTTTTCATTTATATTAAACTATACTAGTCTATATGAATAATTTCCCCACAAATTTAATTTTCAGATGAAATTTCTTCACTAAACCTATCATCAGCATTTATTTCGTTTCATTATCACAATTGCTTACGTAAAGACTTTGCGTTCGGTTTATAATTTCACTTACATTTTTTTAGTGTTCAATCCCAGATATATAATTCCTTTTTTTACATGAAGTTCGGCACTTTTCTAGTTACCCTATCGCGCTTTAATCTCGAAACACTTCCCCCTATTGTTATTTCAAAGCAATCTTAAAAGGGAAAAGGAATTCGAGGGGGGAAGAATTCTCTTAGTGGTGTCGATGCTTACTGTTTATTATTCTTTTGATAAATATAATGTAGAAATTATCCGACGGCGTCGCTAGCATCGCCTACCATAAACTAAAAAAGAAAAATATAACATTAACGGAATCAATTTACTTTTGTTGCAGATGAAATGAAGCGAAGACGGGAGTTTTATGCAGAGCATCCCGATGCAGGTAATTTGTTTTCTTGAATCTTAACGTAGATAGATATAAGTTATATTTTAGCAATCTCATAAGGATAATAAGCAACTCAACAAAACAATTTGTTTATTAATTTATTAAATACTTTATAATTAAAGAACGTGAGCCGCTTTACAGAATTATTTCAAATGTTTAATCAAAAGCTATTAGACAACTAGCGAATAACACCCAAACTATAGTTCTGGCTTATAAAATATACTTCTCCTGACTAAAGTAACCAAGATTCAAACAATAAGTGTACTTTGGCTCCGGGTGGAATCCTCAACAGCGTCCTTCGTAACACACCGAATGCACTAACTAATAAAGCTATCGAGGCACGCTTTCTTATCATGTAACGGAACTAACTATTCTATATCTTGTAACAGTTAAACAGGTTTTCTGTTTGTCTGTGAACTGAATGACCGAAATTGTTAATGAAAATATCATCCGAAACTTAAGACTAGCGATAACCGCGTGTCCATTAACGTTGCTATAACAAGGAAAATGGTGTGTTATCCCGACAGCAAAATTACTCTATTTAAAATCAAATTACGGTCATGTTATAACAAAATAGATTTCAATTAAAGAATAGAACAGGTAGAAAAGCATTTATAATATAACAATAAATGAAAAAACCCGTATTTATCACACCTGTTTATATAATTATTTGTAATACCTGTTTATATAATATACAGTATATACACCTGTGTGTCTGTATATAGGCTATATATAATTAATATTTTATGTTACAGAATGTTTTCATCGTCTTTAGTACTATTTAAACTATTTCATAAAGTAATTACTGTATATAAAAGACACAATCGAGTGTTATTTGAAGGTAAAATGAAAATTTGACATTTACTAAACAGTATAATAAAATTCTTAATAGCATTCGATTACAAATGAATGATTGATTGTCATCTCTTGTCACTAGAAAACATAATGTTTTAGACGTAATATTTTTGATAACTGATACAAATTCATTGATATAGGCTATATTATGTTAGGTTATCTTATTTGAAGGAAAGTCAGTTTTTCTCGGTCTAACGATGGTCGATATTGTTGGGAAGTTTGTCGTGGAGTTGGATAAATTGAGCCAGCAAGGATAAAAAGGGGAGACGGATAAACTTTTATACGTGTTTATTCATCGAAGAGATAGTCATAAGAATGCTACAAAAGGTTAAGATAATAAGTATCCAAAGGGTCATAGGTAACGAGAGTAAACAGTGTCATCGTACACCATATCCTGCCGTTCAGGCGCCGAAGTTTCGCTTTCGCTCGTGACAGCCACATTCCTAACAGATATAGGTCCTACATAAAATTATGGTTCGAATTGTTTATAAACCTATTTCTTTTAATTCCGTTTCCGAGATTGATTAGACTGCAATAGAGGCTTTAATTTAATAAAATAACTAGAGATTCTTCTTACAAGCACTGTTTTACGGGAGTAGCGTCGAGTGGGAGGGTTACTTTTTTATATTTATTAAGAAAAAGTTAGTTTCTTAAATTCAATAATGTGTTACAGTTTCAAAGATTTTGTATCCACGATCTTGAACTGTATGTTGTATGAAAGATGAGCGAAAACAAACTGTCGATAGTTTTGTTCTTGAGACTCGACATCATACTTTCCTCCTCACTCCATTTTTTTTCGCAACATCGACCTCCCCCTACCCAGTAATTATCGACGTTCCGTCTTTGTTTCTTTATTGCTTGTTCACTATTGTAGACGTTATTGATCTGTTTTGTTTTTGAATCAAGCGCATCTTTCGTAATATTTTATTAGATTCGGTCCTTCCAACACTGAACACTTTAAAATTAGATTAATTCGAATGTCGACGACACAATCCTCTCGTCTCCTTAACCTTAATCCGTCGTTGGTAAGATTCAACTTTGACTCCAGACGTGACGACGAATAGCAGCTATGTAGCAAACTAATTCAACATTGTACTAGACTCAAATAATAATCGCTTCTATAGTAGAAATGATCATTATAGGAAAATGGAATAACGCACGATTTCGTGTCTAATGTCTGTTTATTATTACCACCGTCTTTACTGCCAGATCGAAACCAATATATTGGAACGAACAAATAGTCTGCTGCACATTACAAGGTCGAAAGGTTTTTCTGTACTATAATATTACGTAATAAAATTACCGATTATTTGCATAGCTAATAACAGACATCCATCCAGTGTCTTAAAGAAAACTAAATGCGCATATTGCATAGAATCAATGCATATCAATTTGCATATAAGAGACCAACATCCATCCAATTTCTTAGGAGAACTCAATGGGAATAAAGGACTTACTTATTTTCGTGAAAAAAATCAAGCGTTGGAATGGGTTGGAATACCGCGGACTAGGAACCCGGATTAACAAATCTCGCCATCCAACCGGTAAAAACTTAGTTCGAGCTGGATAACAACGTGTAGGTCTGTTTCCGGTGGCCATATTGCCACGTGCACACTTCTTTACGGACGGTTTATCCGGCACGGGTCCCCCGGGCCAAAGAAACATCTTTTGTGTTTTTAACGAGGCGTGGATCCTGGTCGTCACTTCGCGCCACAAGTGCCATTATTTCTCGACTTTTCTCCTCTAACAATTTCTAATGATGTAAAATAAAAATGGATTTGAAAACCTGTTTTGTTACAGGCTGGTATAAACGCGAATACATCTGTTTGGGTAATTCTTTATTCAAATTAATTCAAGCTTAACTAACAACTGGACTCGTGTTTCTATTTGGAAAAATTGGCCAACAATATAATTAGCTGATTTCGAATTTGCGTAATGGTCTACGTGGCCAGTATATGTCTTGGCATTCTAATTAACGAAAGAATCGGACATCCCGGCAGATGGACATGTCGGGATGTCCGATCCTTTCGTTAATTAGAATACGTTAATGATACGCCTTGACATTTTATTTCACTTTAATCACTTTTAGTTATGCCTAGAAGTATCGACACGTTTGTCGATACGAATAAGGAAGAATATATGGCTCCATCCAATTATTAAAAGACTGTTTTTAACAGAAATTTTTTTGTCGTCGAAATTAGAGGAATTCTCCAAGGATTAGAAAAAAACGGGAGAAAGGGGGAAAAATCTATCTTTTCATTTATTTATTCGTCGTTAATTAATCGAATACGTTTGAAGAAGAAATTTTAAACAAGGCGACGTATAAAATTTCCACAATGCAGAAAGCTTTCATCTTTCTTTATCTGTATTTAAGTAAAGATTTACAGCAGATTTGGGTCTTTTCCTGTTTCGAATTCTCTACAAATGATTTAGTTTTCTCGAAAATAATTATAATAAGTTTTTTTTTAATAATAATCGAGAGCGAGCGAGTTTTTTAAGCTTGGTGGTGCCACGGTTGAAATCGGTTTGCTGTTATTACGTCATTGTGAAAACTGTTTAATTAGCCAATAAGACGAATTTAGTTGGGCCAATCGATCGGGAGGGAGTAATTAATCGGAGGAAACGATAAATCTCCACGGAGTAGATCGGACCGAGAATTCGGACAGTCAGGTAATTGCGGGTAGTGACCGGTAATTCCTGCTTAATCTAGTAAGCCTTTTATTGCGGATGGTCGGCGGTTCGATTCTGTCCAACGTTTTGTCCTTTCCTAAACAGAGACGAAATTTTGGTTTGAAAAGACACACTTGACGTTCGAAATTTCGCGCTTCCATTGATTGTAGGACTTATTCTATGTGCCTTTTAAATAGTTTGATGACATTATAATTAATCGTCCAATTAAAAATATTTGCTTACTTAATTTTTATCGATTTAAAAAAGTCGATTTTGGCGAAGATGCGAAGAACGTTCGTTTTTCCATCTTTCTTTTCCTCGTTACGCGCTCCAAATAAAAAAAAAAAAAAACATCGTCGATTCTATGGTAATCGATCAAAAAATTCTCCTCCTCTTCGTTCGTTCCTTTGCTGCCTGCTAAAGAATCGTTTATTGTGCAACTTAGAACTATTTATATTAATTGTAATTCGAATCTCAGTTGCTTTTGTTGGTACTTTTATCGGTGGAGTTGGATAAATTGAGCCAGCAAGGATAATAAGATGAGACGGATAAAACTTTTATACGTGTTTATTCGTGGAAGAGGTACAGTCATAAGAACGTTACAAAAAGGTAAGGTAATAAGTATCCAAAAGATCGTAGGTAATGAGAGTAAAGTGTCATCGTCCACCACATCATGCCTTTCAGGCCCAAACTTTCGGCACGTGACAGACACATTTCTAACAGTTTTGAGGATGATCGAAGTTAGGCCTAAATACTGTATTGATTGAGGTGCTGTTCTATTAGGTCCTATGTCCTCGTCAGCGTTAAAATTTTTTCTTTAGTTTTAGGAGAATTTTCCATTTTCTCCAAGAATAGAATCATTTACTCGAATTAAGAAAATTTGAGAAAATCTTAACGAAACGTTGTAACTTCGAATAAGCTTGTAACGCGCCTTTCCTTTCATAATTCTCTATAACTAATGACTTTTTATATTTTCGCTTCGAAAAAATAATTTGGTTCCTAAATCTAAGTTTTTTATTCCGACCGAATTCGAATATTTTAGAGATTTCCATTTATGGTCAAATTCTATTGCGTTGCGCGGACGATCCGTCGTTCTAAACGATAATTAAACATATTTTTTGAAGAAGACGAATGTTGCTTTTGATGGATCTAATTATAGGTTGAGACTTCATATAAGGATCCACCGGACAGCTGTATTCAGATCTCTTGTGCGAGTTGGCAGCTGCCCAAGTAATTATAAAGAACCGCGATTATGACGTACAGTACGTCCGGATTGCCAATATTTATTCGCCGAATATTAAGGTGAAGTCTAGAAGTTCTCGCGTGTAAATCGAACTAGATGCTTAATCATTCGCCTCCGATTAATAACTAGCGATAAAACGAGATAGAAAAAGAGGATATTTATACAGTATATTCGTATAAAATATCTCTATTATTCACTGCAATGAAAGCGACTGTGTTCAATATTCTTTATGTACTGTACACTTTGATTACGCGTGAGATTTTCTTCTTATCTCAATTTATTAAAATTATATTTAGAAAAAACCGGTAGAGCAATGGCACGTGTACAGATCCAGTATGAAGACTTTCCTTATCATATTTATATGTATAACAGAAACAGTTAGGCCTATATCGTTTTGAAGTTTAGTTTGGACATTTGAAATTCATTCCATAACGTTTATCTATGTTTTTCATTTTTTTGTCATTTTTCCATACCCTCTTTTGGGTATGGAAAAATGGTCGTATTCTTTAACTTAAAGGCCGGGCTAATAAACCTAAAGGAGGAAAATGGGGTAAGGAGACGACGATCTCTTAACTTGAAAACTTAATTCGAAGGTTTGAAAGTGGTGGATTCTGACCATACGTTCCATTTGTTGTATATTAATGTCGTATCCTTAAGATGACGTGACCTGTTCGTACAGCGGAGGAAAAAAAATGAGAGGGTTCGTCTCGTCGGTCAATTTTCTCCTATGTATTCTTAAGTAGTGTTTCCTACTTTCATTTTGTTGGGAAGTTTGTCTGTAGACTTGGATAAATTGAGCCAGCAAGGATAAAAAGAGGAGACGGATAAAACTTTTATACGTGTTTATTCATCGAAGAGATAGTCATAAGAATGTTACAAAAGGGTAAGATAATAAGTATCCAAAGGGTCATAGGTAACGAGAGTAAACGGTGTCATCGTACATCACATCTTGCCTTTCAGGCGCCAAACTTTCGCATGTGTTATCCAGATCTTTCTTTACAAAATGTGGAATGTGGCTAACTGTTTAATAATAATAATCCGTTTAGAATTATTATTGTTTTTATTTTATTTATTGAGTTTTCGCTATCTTTCCATGTCATTGAAGCATTAATGGATCTTAAAGTTACGAGTTCAAATATTTACCAAATTCATCTTTCCCGATATATCCATGAACGAATTATCGAATTTTAAATCGAATTTAATTCCGGTCATACTGATTCGTGTGTCGAATCGAGCGGGGTTTTGTTTAATTATCGTTTTTTTTTTTCTTATTTTTCAGGTTATTAAAATAAATGTTAGAAACATGTGTATGTAACGAAACCATTTCCTACGAAAGAACGTCAGCCTATCTTTATTTGAACGAGAGATCAAAATCTGTGTTTAAAAGATAGGAATTTATTCATTGAATGTGATATAAATATTTGATTTTTTCGTACTGTTTATAGAACTTCCTGGAAGTTGATTATCCAGGTTACGAGATAGTCACCAGATGAGATAGATTTACTGAAAGATATAATAAGTCATTGGAGTATTTCTCTAACAACTTTGTTTAAAACTTTCACAATCCAAATGAAGTATACTCCAAATTCCTTTAAGCGCACTTCCAACCGATATTACTGTTTGCTTCCTATCTAACACACAATGTACATTTTTTCAGATTGTTGTTATTCCTTATGCGAAATGAATTTCTTCCGTTTGATTTCCTGTAAAATGACTTGGCCTTCGTATTGTAACAGAACTTTCATCGCACTTTTGTATAAACCTCTAAAAAAAATGGCAAATCGAACGAATCACACAACTTTCGTGATACAAGAGTCGTGTATCGGATTAAAACTTCCGAACAACAAACAATTTTGTAATATACTCGTAGATTAGCGCGTAATTAATCCCGTTTGGATTTCCAGCTTGTTGGGTATATTTTCTGTTTGCAGTAGGCCTATTATCGGCACTAACGTACAGATATTTCGACAGTCCATCCGTCAATAGTCTGTAAACTATGATGAAGTGGTTGGTTCCATTTATTTGTCATGTGTTATCGTAGCTAACGACTCGAATTGAGTGTATTTAGGGATTTTCCCGTAATGGCCGACCATTTAGGACCCTAAAGTAAATGGAATATGATAGTCCTTTTATTGTCTGAAAGAATATTGATGTATCCTAATTACGTTCTCAATAAGCGGCGGAAAGTTAACATTTGGATCTGAAATAGTTTCTTGTGGTATGTATCGACTAAACCGGACACGAAAAGAAAAACTATATAATTAAATGCATTCGTTTTTACTTTCCAATGCGTTTAATCGATAGAAGTTTGGTGTTAATATTCAATTGGGACAATTGATAGAACTGGTAACGTTTTGCCTTCTGTAACGAATACCTCCCGGAATTTAATCTTTGCAGTTTTACACACGTTAAACTTCAAGGACGTTCGTTTTAAACGACTAGAATTCAAGAGACGAAGATCATTTTGTTTTCTAAAATACGCGATTATTCGCATAGGATCTGCCTATTATTTTTGTTGGGAAGTTTGTCGGTGGAGTTGGGTAAATTGAGCCAGCAAGGATAAAAATGGGGAGACGAATAAAACTTTTATACGTGTTTATTAGCGAGGTTGAGGCCGAAGTTTTAAACGTGAAAACGTGTAAGCCTAGAAGTTTGACAATGGCGTTTGGAATGTCGAGCATGATTCCCTTGACTATACAAACGCCATTGTCAACGCGCTTTAAACTAAGTTGTTAGAGAAATACTTCAATGACTTATTATATCTTTCAGTAAATATCTCTCATCTGGTGAATATCTCGTAACCTGGATAATCAAACTTCTAGGCTTACAGGAAAGCGGCGCTGAACGTCCGACGTACACGTTTTCGCGTTTAAAACTTCGGCCTCAACCTCGCTATTGATTGAAGAGGTAGAGACGTAAGAACGTTAAAAAAGGGTAAGGTAATAAGTATCCAAAGAGTCATAGGTAACGAGAGTAAACAGAGTCATCGTACATCACATCCTGCCTTTCGCCAAACTTTCGCACGTGGCAGCCACATTCCTAACAATTTTAACGAGTCTAAGATTAAATTAACGTTCGTTGCAGTAATCTAAATCTTAATCAATGATATTCAGACTGCGGTTGCTTCGTACGCGAATTAGAAATATTATATTTGTATGTTAAACTAAATACATTCGAATTCGGTAATCGTTGTCCTCTTTGCTTAAACTTACATTACACACTTCTTATTTAAATATTTTCGATGTTTACAACTTGTCGCCTTTTATTCTTAACAGTTAAATTTTTTTTAATAAATGAATACCAGGAAAACAGTCGGGTTTAGTAATTCCTTGCATGTAAATAAATTACTAATATTTGATTTATTTTCTCTTAGCCAAAACATTCGAATCCCTAAAGGATTATTTGTTTGAAGACTCTTAGATGTATCTTATTTAAGGGGATCTTAGTAAATTCTCTTCTAATGAAGAGAATTAATCTTCCGTCTTTCGTCCAAATATCACATTTGTCCACGATATCCGAATTTCTAGTTCTGATTTACAGAATTTTTTACTTATTCTAATTCCCTTAATGGGTATTTAATCATTTATTTTCGTAAGTAAAAAGTTAATATATATTTTCTTTGTAGAAAAATATTAAAATGTAAATAAACAGAATAAATTACTAACATAAATAATATGATTTAAATTTTGTAATGGATATTTTAACAGCTTTTAAAACTCAGATTATAGCTAGTATTGGCTAAATTTACGTCTTTCGCTCGGGTGAAGACGTAAAACAGGTTGTGAATACGAGGTACACATGGAACAGGTGCAGTCGGTCAGAAGGAATTACCTTCGTGAACTTGGAAACAAACACCTGTGTAAAAGACAGCTGTAGGCTTACTTTAAAACTCTTTATTCCTTCTCTGTCGTAACTTTCCGAATGTTTGCTTTTTTTGCAGATATCAACGGAAGAATCTCTCCGGAAGACAGGGGTGAAGTAGCCGAGCAAAGATTCATTTATACTCCCGACGAAACAATTAGTTTATCTTTGGAATACGGTTTAGGGTAAGCAGGACATTTGAATAAATAATTTTAATTCCTTAATTTTTTTCCATGATTTTTAGGACGTAAAATTCTCCGAATAGATCGACATTTACCACAGTTTAAGCGATTAATTAGATTAAAATTACAGTAAAGGCAGGATATAGATATATATGTATAATTATGCGTAATATGAAAAGGAAAATGTCGATAATGGCTCGACGTCCTGTATATATAATAATCGCAACATCCAAGGCGTTTTTTTACCCTATACTACTAGCGAAGAATATTCGGATGGAATTGCGCTTGACTAGAATTTATTTGATTTAAGCTTGCATAATCTTTTGAGAAAATATAATTAATTTTACTCTTAATCGTAACGAGAGATAGAATAAAAAATTATTTTAAGGCCGAATTCTTTCGTTTTATCTCGCTATTTGAATACGAATGCGAAATTACGTAATCTCTATTGTATGTTAAATTGGAGAGGTCGACGTTTACATAAGACAAACTTTAAAGAGAGCTCGTACTGTACACGTACTCGACTTGTAATTTTTTAGGCCTATATTTTATTTAAATAGGCATTGTTGATTTCGATCACGCTAATTTCCAAAAATAAGACAAATCTATAACCGGGACGGCTGCTCTTCTCTCGTTTAATGGAAGTAGAGTTTACTTTGGACACACCTCTAGTAATTACCGTAGGTGGTGTCTGCTATATGGCGACTTTCCAAAATATCCGGTACTAACGTCTCCTTTGTACAAACAGGAAAAAGGACGTTCCACGTTGTTGTTGGAAGGACGTTCTAGACGAATGCGGAAAAGCCGGTCGAACAACGACTGACGGTCTCCCCCCCCGGGTCCATTCCGTTAAAGGACCCCGGTCCTACTCGGCGCGTGCGAATTACGCGCGTTATCTTTGTAGCGTGCGGAAAAAGCTCGTCTTCTGCGGCCACCCTTATCGTACCGACCTAACCCCTCTGGCGCAGAGTGGCTCGCTCCCCCGCTGCCATTCGATAGCATTATCCAGTTCACTGACTGAAATCGCATTTAGCTGCCTTCGTTCCCGCTTCGTCCTCCCGCGTTTGAGAAATAGCCTTCCGTCACTAAAAACAAAACCACGTTTCGCTTACGTGGACCCGACGCGATCCTAAGTGAAACGTTAACCGATAATACATATCGGAGCTTCGTTATCGTTTCATTCATAAAATGCGATCTTTTCAGTTTTATTTCGCTTTTCTAAATTATTTTTTCTTCTATTTTAAAATAGAACAAATCAAGTATCCTCCGCGGATCCTAACCCTCCAAAGGAGATCGAAGTTCAGACATTGGTAAGTAGATCTGTTAAAGTAGTTTGTGTAATTGAACTTATTCGAATTATTTTACCGACGCGTATAATAAAATTAATAGGTAAATACATCAAATACCTTTTTTAAACTTAAAAAATATTAAAATAAACACTCGAGTAACATCGCAAGTCACTTTCTGCTAAATCTTATCTTGTATGTTACTTTACTTTCTATTATTTTATCATAATAGTTTAAAATTTTTACTTGTATTCGTGTAGGAAACAAAGCGACGTTTCTTGCAATGTCCCGCAGCCATTACCGTTTCTCATCTGAAGAAATTCGTCAGTATGAAATACGGATTACCTTCCACGTATAGGGTAAGAATTTTTCACAATTCTGTAGATACAAAAATGCGAATTTAAGTTTATCCATTGAGGTAAAATAGAAATATACCAATATATTCTATACAAAAGTTTACTACATAAATCACTATTTCTAAAATTGGTATTACTAAATTCTACGTTTGCAACTATGAAATTCACACGATTAACCGCAATTTCGATGATGTCTCAATCTTAACGTGTGGGTCCTACAATAATTGTTATAGTGGCCATAGCGGTGTAGGCCTACATAGTTTTCTTTAATGCTCGTGTAATGTATTTTGTAATCGGAGTGTTACGAATCACCCCGGATTAAAAAATAACTTACGAAAAGAGCTGCTTTAAACTAGTGGCTGGTGGGTCTTCATTTAACGAGTGCGTTTTTCTCTCTTCCAATGGTTGATTCTTACAATACAAAATAATACAGGCATGCGATTAAATATTTAAATGACAGAAGCATTTTTTCCTATCGATCGCGGATAGAGTTCGGTAAGAAAATGTACGCTGACGTAAATCTAAAGGAGATCGATATTAAATATCCTAGATAGGATTTAAAGACTGCGCGAACCATTCGTCGCTATTATAGCGATTTCCAACTTAACACTTCCGGATCTCTCGGGATCGACCCTTCTCTTCCCCAATTAAATCGCTCGATTCGTTTCGACCCTTTACTGCCGTAACGAATCGAAACTCGGAGATGGAAGTTCGTTTGGATATCGTTGTAATTTATATGGAGTTGTTGTGGTCTTCTGCTGAGAAATTTACGAATTATCTTTTGTAAATTTATCTTTATGTGACGAGTCATTTGGCAGAATTCGGTAAGGAATTCGTATCTTGAGCGGAAATAACCCTAAAGTATTCGTATTGGATATTAAAAACGAACTCGTAGTAAGACGGGGCGAAACGACCGGAAGGGATTAATGTAGTAAATAGACCGAATCCGGTCCGGGACCACTCGATTAAGAACAACGAGTGTTCCCGGAGGGTGGTGATACTGGTCTTAGTTCACGCATTCTTTCGAAAACTTTTATATAAATCTTCTCGAACTTTAAATGGTATGACATTCGTTCGTTTAAGAAGCGAATGTTTTTGTTTCGCATAAAAGAAGCTTCTAAAGTCTTGATGAAAATCGGAAAACGTATGGATTCCTAAATTAATAAGAATGTGCGATCAATTTAAAGAAAGCGTTACTCTATTCGTTAAGGAATTAAAGGATAAGACAAGCCGTTGATGAATAACTGGAAATCTAGTAGGAAATCATTCATTAAAAACGCCAGAATTTCCCTGTAATAAATATTCGATTATTCTGAATCGGAAATATTCTACACTCGATTCGTTCGCTATTCACGCCCTTTAGTTATTCACTAACCCCACAAAAATTGTCTAGTGACAAACGAAACGACAGGAGCCAGTTTTCCCTCACCGGAAAGGAACCGGCAGCGAACCGAATTAAGTTAGATAGGTGGAGTGTCATTTCTATATACAATTTCGAAGGTCGCCGAAAGTTTCGAGATGCGTTTGTGTAAAAGTTGATGGATTAAAGTTAGAGATTGCGTTCAATAACGCCCTTATCCGTTGTTTTACCTCTCGCAATTATTTTCTAACAGCTTACTGATACTAATAATAATATTACCGTACAATACTTCGATACTAAAATGTACTCTCCTTTTAACAAATTAGAACTTATACGATGATTCACGAAAGAAATTCCTTCTGTAGTGTAAAAATTTCTGGTCGTAGACCGTAAAATTATATACAGATAATAAATGCGACACCAAAGATTGATGCGCCAGCAGTTCGTTCACTCTGCACGAGTGTTTGCAGTTAAGGAGTTTGTCTACTCTATATCCCGTACCAACTGTCGGATGAAGAGTAAAATGGTTTCGTGACATTAAAATAATATGGTGATCAAAGCTGATAAGCTACATCGTCATAGCGAAAGAGACCCGATTATTATTATAATGCTCCATTGAAATCACGCAATACATTATGGGTTATAGAAAATGAAGAAACATCGACGATAGTGAAGCAGTTACGGTCGGTGGGAAAAAGTTGATCATGTTTCTCTTCGAAATAATAGGGAATTATACAATGATTGCTTAAAGAACAGAATAACGCCGTCGCAAAACGATGCACTGAAATTTGCTTGTCAAATCTTAGTCATAAAAGGACCTTAGCTCTGATTCACGATTGGATACACGGCGTGTTTACCATGATAATGATCCTGCAAACCGAGCTGAGCTATCAAAAATTTAAGCAAAATTCGGGTCTTTCTATTGAATAAATCTGTCTTACAGATCCGATCTCCAACTCCGTGACATTGGTTCCTTTCCGCTTGTAAAATCATAACTGAAGAGGTAACGTTTCTTGGTATATGACGAACTCATCGCAGCATGGGATAAGCATGTTCAGTTCAAGCATTTACAGTACAGCACCTTTACAGAAATTCTGTGTTAATACAAACAATGTAGCGCAAAATGTTTTGAAAAGTTATAGTAAAGCTGTATCTCAGTGCTTTGTATAGTACGTAAGTCACTATGAAAGATCCGATCGTAATTCGAATGAAAAGTTTGAGACGTAAAAAGAGAGAAAATTGTCGTTCGATAAGTTCCCATTTCGTTCTTATCGGTCTACGGCAGGAACCTTGACGAATGCACGCGAAAGCGATAAATGAATCCCTCAAATATCGAATTGCAGTAAGAAGTTGTAAGCAACATCGAAAATCAATTTTTTTAGTTTTAAATATTAACAGACTTTCGAAGGCTGACTCGAAAACTAATTTGATCCATTTTCAACGCTATATTTTCCCTTCCGATTTGATTTTGTAAAGAACGTCCTTCTGGTCGGTTAGAATGTTGAGGAATCTTTTGACTTTAATTCGATATTGTCTTTCCGAATTAAAAACGAAGGCTCAAATACCGAAAATATGGAAGTCATATCAAAAAATATATTGGATACTAGTCTCTTTGATGCTTTTACTTGGCGTTAAATGCGGGTTGATATTTAAGGTTCAACGTATGCCTATCGTTGCCATTGAATAACAAAACTTCGGTATTTCTAAAAATAAGTTTTCAGGTCGAATTGACTCGGCAATCTTCGATGTTTGATCGAGAAAAAGATCGGAAAGAATGTATTGTCAACTAAGAGTAAGGGATCATCACGTTCGATTTATTATAATCCGCCTTAGCCACTTCAGCTATTAATGAAGAATGTGGCAAGGGATTTTTAGAGGATTGATATTAAGAACGGAAATGATTGCGGATGTAAGAAAGGGAACGACATTCCCGTGCTGCAAAGAATCTATTTCCGTCCAAGACAAACTTGGAACGTTCAACAATGTAGTTTATTGTACGCGGTGGCCAAAGGTAGAAAGAGTCGGAAAAGTGGAGAGAATGATTTCAGAGTCTGCTTTTAGTTATTGTTAAGAAAAGGAAAAATAAGAGAAGGGAGAAGATAAACGGAGTGCCAGTTTCAACTAAGATTCAAATGAAAGGAAGATATAATGCTACGATGAGTTGGGGAATAACGGGAAATTATCAGACTGCGGATTGTCGGATCGTACTTACGACAGACGAGAATAATAAAAGCGTCGGCAATCGACTGCGATAATTCAGATTTCGGTTTTTTCTTCTTGCAAAGTACGGAACGATCTCTTATATTCTCGTCACTACGACACTAATCGACGATAAAGCGCCTTCGACGGAAATACTGACGAGATTTTTCCCGTCTTAGGATTTGTAACCGGAAGAAGCAGACCTTTTTTGTTCTCTTTCAACGTTTGATGTAGGCCTACGACCATAAATAATAACACCTTAACGACCAGTGAACAGCACCTAAGGTGTCCAGTCTTTAAACTAAAATATCTCGTCGAAAGTTTGAAGTCGCATTTATTTTACGGAGGGAAGACGAATAGTGTATTCGTCTCTCGGATCTGTCCTAACCTAGAGAAGTCTCGATGTTTTTTCTTCTATTTTCACTAGATGAAATCAAAAGTCGGACAAGTCCAAAAGGTGAACCGACATCAACCAAATTTGGTTATAATGTTTAATTATTTTCTGTCTGTCATACTTTTAGTTTCCATAACGTCATGCGGCAGTTTATCCGTACGACCTACAATAAAAAATTCGATATGTTTTTAAGAATTATCACCACCATTTTTATCAAGTTTTAACCACATTTTTTCCCTGTTCTAGAATAATGCTATAACTTGGGGCATTTATTCAATGAGTTTATATCGGATTTCGAGAGGTGGAGTAGTCGGAGGAGGTCTCGTTCCGAGAAATTACTAGCTAAGTTAGAAGTTTCGATTGTGTCGTTATTAGTCCCAATGGATGACAAAAAAAGTTTTATTACAGTATTGAATTTTGATCTTTGCGACTAACGGAAGATAAGCAAAATTTTCTGTTCGACAGACGGAAGTTTTATAAAGAGCGAAAACTACTAAAACGATAAGAAATTCCCGGTCTGGCATCGTTTCCCTACGGACTGCATCGTGTGCCACTTGTCGCAGACCGTCGTCGCCAATGTTTTGGTTAGTGTGCCTTGACCAGAAAACTAAATATATTTGTCAATGTTTAGTGACGAAAGCCAATTCTAATGTTGAGGCTAATATTAGGTGAATTAAGGATAAAAGATGTGTTTGGGGAATAGAAAAGCGAAGATTGGATACGAAGAGATAAATCTCAAATCCTCAATATTACGGTTTGGAGAGCCATAGAACGCTATTCAAAATCTTTCCTGTTTGCTGGAGGTTCGATTATTGCTCGGTATTACGACGAGATAATGTCTAAGTTCGTAGGCTCTTCAGGGCTGAATGTTCTCTCGCGACTCGTCCGATTGTAGAACTCGCTTTACTGCAAGCGCATAAGGGACGTATTGAAAGATGGCCATCATCATCTCATAACCTCGTATTTAGTGCTCCAATCACGAGTTTGGGTCAAGCAACTCTAAATAATGTAGGGCATATTTACGACACAACGCATGAGAGAATCGGAGCTTCATTCTAGCTCTTACGAGAGTATAATAAACCAACATAGCGCGGCGCCAATCTTATACTGTATTTAAAGTTAGTATACAAGTGTTCTTTAAAGTTTCATCGTTGCCAATTTCCTCTCAACGTATTATTTTTCAAAGTATTTCACTTTGTTTCCAGTGTTGTATTCACAAACACGTATCTTTCGTCTGTATTTAAATTTCCCGATCTTTCCTGCTATGACACTTCTTTTCTATTTTATCCATCAGATTTCAGTCTTATATCTTCGACTTTTAATTTAATAATCCCTTGAAAGATATAGACCTATATAGTAGGTATATGATATAGAGTTAGACAGTATATCAAACTACGTCCGCGACAGAAAAATTTTTGCACAACTTGTAATGCACTTAGATTACATTAGTAAATAATTTCTACTCTTTGACGTTCACGACGAATTTATATTTTTCAGGTGGAGATCATGTACCTGGACGACCCATTGAGGGACGATTACAGTCTTATAGACATTGCGTATATTTACGCTTGGAGACGCGTAAGTATTCTCAATTACTAACACTTTCTTTTGTTAAAATAACAAACTAAAAGTAGGTGTTAGTGAATCAACGACATTAAATCTGAAATCCGCACGAATGAATATTTTCAAAAACTATTTAACGTAACTCCTATTCTTTGTGGTAACAGAACCTATAAGATGTACATCACGATGCATTTGTAATTGCCCCAAATATGGAACTAGAAAGAACATTATTAGAAGTAAACATTCCTATTTATTTCAATTTAGAATGAAGTATGTACTGAAAAAGAAAATGCCTTACCAATAATTAATTTTATTTGTTTCGAAATAGAAACTTTATTAGCAACTTCTCTCATAAATCCGAAATTGCCAATATACAGTACGCTGTACAGTTAATAAGGGGGTCTGCATTCTAAACGGTATTTTATTAGGTTCCTCGTTTGTTGAAAATTATTCCGTGCAAATTATAAACCTAACAGATTTAATTGTATTTTAATGAGGGATAAAGTTAATTTATCTCGGGTCAAGTCGTTGGTAGATGCCTCTTCGGTAGAGACGATTTTATATGCACCCGCAACTTAGACCTATATACACATCTACATACATGATTTAGCAATTAATTTGTTTACAGAAATCGATTATGAAGATACCGATGTCGATCGATCAATACTTATAATTAAAAATCTGCAAGAAAACTTAAATTTAGTGGACAGATGGTGAACTCAAAATTACTGAAACGTAAGGAGGTCTGTCCTGAAACAAATGCGCAATATCTGACGGGATAGACAATTATAAAAATCGAGCGTTCTGGATAATATTAGGAGACAACGGAAGGTTGTCTCCTAATATTATCCAGAATGACGGAGCGAATTGAAAAAGAAAATGATCTTTCTGAATCTATATATTTCGTAGTCTGAAACTAATCTCACTTTTATATAACATTTCTGTAATGAAATAATGAAATATGAAAGCACTTTTATAACATATTGGCATTCTCTCGACTTGCTCTACTATTCCTTGTGCGTTTAACCTAATTATAAGCTTCTGCACATTGATGAAATTTATAGGAATCGTGTAGAAAGCACGACGTTTAAATATTCATTCGAGTGGGATTTTATAATGTATTCTGTTTTATATTGTATTTGTTACGACAGGTCTTAAGTGTGACGTGTAATCTGATGTATTTTTAAAAGAAAAGCATAAAAGAGTTGTTAGAATTAATACCGGAAGATCCTGTTGCAGTGCTAATATGTATTTGTTTTGCAGAACGGTCCCATGAAATTGTTCTACAGAATAGTGGAACGTCCCGCCAAGCGGATGAAGATGTGTTTCGCGGAAGAAGAGGAAGAGTCGAGCGACGTCAAAGCCGACTCGACCAACGACTTGGCCATGGAAGTGACCGAGGAGACGGAGGAGCGGGACAAGGCCGAAGATAAAGGCCGGACCGACAAAGAGGAGGAAGCGACGGAAGAAGCGGAAATGAAGGAGGAAGAAGAGGAACGAAAGGACCGAGTCTCGGCCGAAACGGGCGCGGAACGAGAAGAAGCGCGAGAAGCGTCCGAGGCCGAGAGCGCCGTGGACCAATCAGGAAAGTGTTCGTCGGCGGAGGGGGCCGAAGAGAAGGGGGAGAGGGTCGCAACTTCTTCTCCGGCCGTCGTCACCACGACGGACGGCCGGAGAAGGCCGAACTGTCCGACCGACCCTCTCCCAAGAAGGAGGCGGAAAAAGGAAGACGAAGCCGAGGCCACGGACGACACCGAGGCCGACAGCGGAAGAGGAAGCGACGTCGGCAGTCAGGCACGTTCCAGCTGCGACGACGACATCGGCTCTCCCGCGTCCACGGTGCCCACGCCGGAAATCGATAAATCGGCGGCGACGGTGGCTTCGCCTCCCCCCACGGCCAGTCCCGCACCCGAAGAACCGCCGCCGCCTCCGCCTCCTCCGCCACCTCCTCCCCGGGTCAAACCCGAGCCCCAGTCGCACCGAAAGTCGACGGACTCGCAGAAGGACCAGAACGGGCCCCTGGACCTGTCCACCTCTCACAGGCACGGAAGAGGCGAGCGACCCCAGCACCACCGACCTCGCCACGTGGCCAACCCGCCCGTTCTGGACAAGCACCGGCTGCCCACCTGTCTGCCGGCGCCCAAGCACCCCTGCTTCAAACTGTTGCCCACTCCCATCACCCACGGAGGCGTGTACAAGAAGCACGAGTTCGGGCGCAACCACCGGTGCAAGAGCAATCTGACCGTCATCAACCCCGACCCCAACAGTTTCCGACCGAAGATCGTCATCAAGGCTCTCGATCCTCGGCCAGAACACGCGCATAGCCATCATCACCATCATCATCACCACAGAATGTAAGCGTGGCGCAGGAGGACGCCGGGTCCCCGCGCCGAGTCCGACAGTGCAATCTCTCTGGTGTGTGTTGGTGATCGGGCGTTGACTCGATCGAGTACAAAGCGTTCGGACGCTTCGACGAAACTAGTCCCGCAGGACGAGGACTCGTCTCCTCCCGTGTTTCCGGCGTCGGCGCGTCCACGCGTAGTCGGGGGCGCTGAGTCTCGCAACTTTTATACGTTCGGGCACCTCCGGGTTTCGAATACGCGTGGCGGCGGTCGACGGGCGCCGACGTCTTTAGTTGTTATCCTTTAGATGCGTTAGGTGGGTAGGGGAGTGGCCCGCGCGGTAGACGAAGCTTTTATTCTTTTGTACTCCGTTCCGTCGCACGTTATCTCGTTGTGGTCGATCTCGAACCCGTCACGTACGTAATTCGTGGTATAAATAGTTCATCTCGTGTACAGTATACGATTGTGAGAAGTAAACTTTGTTATGGAAAATAGCTAACCCGATGCCCGTCGTTCGGGTTGTTTTTAGCCGATTATTTTTCCCCGATTTATCTTTGTACAGCAGGTTATTAAGGAACCAATAAAAATCTCTGCTTGTGTCCATCTTTGCCTCCGTTTCGTTTCTTTCTCCGCCGAAAAAAGAACCCCGTCCGTGTTTAAAACAGACGACACCACTCGCTTCCTGTAAATCTCGTAACCTACTTTCTGAACGTCGCGATAATTTAGCCTCCGAGTATTTTTAAATGAAAGTACCGTAGTATCGATAGAATTTAAAAATCTCGATAACTTATCGACAGGCGTTTTACATGTACAAACTTTACCTTGGGTCAATGGCAATTCGCAATATTAACGGGATGTTGATACGAAAAGGCGTATAAAAATGTTTAGTTTAAGAGCATTCGGTGGTTAGAAACGAAGACGGATTTGTAAATAATGATCAGGTGTTTCGATAAAAATTTAAAAACTATCCGACTCTTAAGACGGACTTTTTTCGGATGGCTCTACCTACAGTACGTAGAAGCGATCTTATCGGAATTCCGAAAACGTTAAACCAATGATTTTTCTATTTTAGCTCGCGAAACTAAAACTCCTATAGAATCTAATGAAAACCTCTATCCGTCCATATCTCATCTCCACCAAAATTCAGTTGCAAGTTTGGTAGCTGATATTTAACTTAAAAACACCACTATTTCATTAGTAAGAAACTAAATTCAAAGTACTGTACAATAGATTTCACTGATTATTTGTCTTAAAAAGCTTTAGAGTGAAGCAGTGAGCAATTATTTGCGTGCAATCAGGTAGCCAAATCCTCAAGTTTCCACACAACCTCCGGGTCCCACGAAAGTTTAGAAAGATTGAAACGAATGGTTTTTCCCGGAAAAACGGACCGACGAAAGACCCGATTTGTTTGGTTGGAAAGTCGTAAAAATAATTTACGTGCGATGACGTCAGGGTCTAATTGTTTAGGCATAAAATTTCCCCTCAATTGCCTCTGACTCGAAACGACTTTCGAAATTAAAATCGGAAACGAAAAATAAGACGACGGATTCCAAAAATCGGATCCGTTGACGCGTAGAAGTTCGGTAATTGACCCGATTTATCTGGTTCGAAAAGAGTCGGTTGAAATTTCCTTCGATATTACACTACCTCTTTGTTTCTTTATGGAAGTTGGAGTGGATAGGAGGAGCTCCCCGACAGAGAAAGAGGGTGCTTACTCACCCGGAAGTAAATTCCGAATCGAAAAGATAAGCATCGAGATCGGAAGTACAGATTCGACAACGGTGGTGGATAGGGAGTCGTTTCTAATTCCAACATGGAAAGAAACGTGGAGCAGAGGAGAATCCCTTGACCGGTGGGATGACTTCAGGCAGATGACGACGGGTCATCCAATCACCTATTTTAATTATCAAGGTCAAAAGAGACGATTGGTGGCAGCAGCGGTTGACGTTGACCGTCGCCTTCGTTTTTCCTCCAGTGTGCATCCTCTTTTAGGGGAGCCGACGTCAACTAGATTGTAGTTCGGTATCATTATCGGGATTTTTCGCCCACCAAATCCTAAAGTCAATTCTACTCTCCGGGTAAAATATTCCAAAACAAAAATAACGGGTTTTTTCCGGTTCTAGGTTTTTTCTGTTCGCTTCGTGTTTCGAAAATACTCAAATTTCGAACCGAACAGAAGGAAACATCGTTATTAGGATAGAGCCGTCGCGTGCTCTATGAATTATTTGGCGATGGAGGGAAGGCGACTCTACGTAACTTCGAAGGGGAGATTTCTAGAAACGAGGCGCTATCGGCCCGGAACTGACGTAAATTAAAGTAGAACTGGCTCGATCGAAGGGCGAATGGACGTTATAAGCCCCAAAAAGGAAAGGTGCCGCGTCTCGAATTCGTTTGGAAGGAACCGAGACGAAGAGCTCTCCGTCGGTCGAACGTCGATAGCCCGCGGATTCTGCTACAAAATTCTTATCCAGCCTTTTCTCTTCGTCCAAATATTGTCGTTTCCTTTATACGTTTCTTCCGAATTGTAACGATCGTCGGAATTGCCTGTTCCCTAATTGGTACGGAAACTCGCACAGTCTTCCCCTTTCTTTAATCAAGAATCCTTTCCGTATGGGAATAACAATCAATTCCTACCACTGTCCTTATTTCTCAATAAAAATACATCTAAAGTTATATCTGATTATTAATTAACATTATCCCAGATAAAAATATCTTGCGGATCTTTTGCTAGTGTACGGAACATGCAAAGTTTTCCTGATGTTTAATATATTTTCCGAAAAATGATTCAGTTTCTGAACGTGAGTGATTATTTTTTATTCCCCTTGATTAATTACTCATTAAATTTTGTAGTAATTTTCCGTCGGTGTCGTTATTTGTGCGATTCTTTTTGCTATCGGTAAGTAAAGACCTTTTTCACAAATCGTATTTACTTTTAAGTTGTAAATTCGAATTTTAGAGCGACTATTCACGATCTATATCTTTAGGTCTTACGAAATATCCGTCGATCGGTCCTGTAGACTTCCCCCAGGATCATTTTTATTTGTCCAGGATTAAAAAATTATTCGTTAGGCCTAACGTCGGGTTAGCTACTTATTAATTCCCGAGTTTGGCGAATAAGGAGGGGGAAGAATAAAAATTTGCCTATTGGACGGGACGACGGTTAGACAGCGGATAATTTTGCGCCAATGAGGAAGGAATTCGGCGACACTTCGACCTTATCACCCGTCTGCGTCGCCCAAAATCGAAATGGAAAAGTAATTTAGATCCGGTTCCAGTGCCCGAACCCATTAAACAATTATCACGTTATTGTTGAATCCGGTTCGAAAGTATCGTTACGTAATTACTGAAAGTGATGGAAATGCGAATTCAACGTACTTTTCCTCTTTTTAATCACCAAACAAAAGATCTTTCTACCTGTTTCAGTTCGCATAATTTGTCTTCCCCAAATTCCAAATAAGGATTTCAGATATCCGAAAAATTCCTTTTCCAGTTTGTCCATTTCAAAATGATCCGAAACGGTTCGATCGAAGACACTTTTATCTCGGACTAAATTAAAGCGCGACCAGTGTAAATTCGGAGACTAAATTAAGGACGAAGTGGCTTTGTCCCCTCGAAGAGACGAGGGGAGAAGATCACCGGGTCGGGAAGTAACGGTGGTCGGTCTTCCCCGCATTCGATTTCTTTGGTGTTCCTCTTCCCGTTTCCTTTCTTCCGTTCGCACCGCACTAATTCTTTGAATTCTTAGCTCTTTAAATCCATTTCCAGATCTTTTACTTTGGACATCTTTTAATAAAGTTATTCATTCTTTACTTAACATCTTACGATTACTCGGAACCAGTCTGGCTTTATCCGGTTGGAATTTCCACTTCCGATTCGTCAATAAAAAGTCGAACGATTACTTCAAAATTAGATAAAATAAGTCGCTTCCGTCTTAACGATTCACGTTCCGACAAAGTTCTCCAGGCGATCCAAAATGTGCTTTTCCGGATTCCGGACGCCTTTCTTCATTTTGTTCAGGTAGTGACTTCGTTTCAATTTTCTCTCCAGAATCCTGTTAAGAGATTCAAAAATGTTCTGCAAATTCCCCGAGCCTTCAAGGATGGAGAAACGGAGAACGAAGATCGGTTCCAGCGAGGATTGATCAAATCTGTCGCGGTTATGGTTCCGATTTTAGTGGTGGAGTGTATAGAAACGAGGGTTAAATGTTTGAGGTTAGAAGCGGATTAAAAGGAGATTACCGGATGCCCAACGAGAGAAGTCTTTTTTCCTAAATCAAGTCGGTTTGCTACGTGCAAAGAGATATCTCTGTTCGTTCCTTTGCTTTTGTAATGAAATGTTAAAATCGCCGTCTGTTAATTTTGTGGTCATTGGAACGACGGGAAAAATGGACAGAAGTGACCTGGATTCAACTTACGAATTAACTTATCTATTATTAATTGTTCTCTGTGAAAGATAATTAAAAGAGGTCGCCTGGCAACAGATCGAAGGAGCGAGGCCGAATTCCAAAGTTATCGCGATGTGTAGAAGTTGAATCCGATAAATCTTTGATAAGAAATACAGTATTTAAAAACCTTTCGAGGACGATCAGGTTTCCACCAGTTAATAATAAAAGCATATCGTTTATGTTAGTGGGAGGAGGAAGAAGGGCGATTTCTAGAGTTCGAACTTCGACCTTAATTATCGGGCGAAGGGACTACACCACAGAGAGACGTTTATGACAGGCGCGGAGGAAGCCCTGAGTAAAAAGCGTCGAACGGGTCGGTAGGCGTATCCGTAGACCCGCGGCCTCGTCCAATAACTATCCCCCTTCGGGCGTAAACCTATCGGGCGTATCGACTATCGAACCGTCATCGACGCTTTTAAATCGTTCCCCCCGACGTTAACCCTCCCGAATGACGCGTGGAAGAGCGCGTGCCCATGAGACATCGTCCGCTTCCGTCGCCTCCACCCCACGATTAGCTAAAGGAAACTCCGCGATTGTCGATTGTACTGTCGGGTTTCTACAACAATGGATAAATTTAGTGAAGAACGTCGCGATCGTCGATTGAGACGTGGAAAGGATCCTACGTTTTGTGCGAACGACACCCGAGAACACCGAAAACCTTGTGTCATTCGGAAAAAGAAAGGAAGCAAAAAGGAAACTCGATTTTTTGCTGTAGAAAACGAATAAGTAACTAGGCCTAATCGAAGAAGAGAATAAAAGTTTTGTTTGATTCTCCCTGTTGTTATACATCACCCACTTACCGGGGAATAGTCACGACGATTTGTTACATACTCCGAACAGAAACAATTACAAACTGGTCTGGAAAGAACGAGTGACCTCGACGGTCATTATCCGTTCGGTTGGAGTATCCTCCAACCCAACGGATAAAACAACAGAACGAATTAATTTGTTAACAGTCTGAATCCAGCGACGAAAGTCCCCGAAGGAGCCAAACGACGAAATCCTCCTCCTTCACCTTCTTTTTAATCTGGAAATGAAAACTCGCATTCGACTAGAGAGATGCCGAAACGATAAATTTGAAGTTAAAGTTGTGTCCTGTTAAGCATTCTTCAAAATGTACGCAAGAACGGAATGTAAATAACGTTTAAGTGAAGTAAGACACGATCCCCGAATAAGGAATCCTGGATATTTATAGTGATGCTGTCTATAATATCGCTTTCATTTTTCGACAGTTTTCATAAAATTTGAATAAATAAATCGGGTTTTACTTACTATTTCAAGAGTTAGTCAACGGAAATTGGCGGTTTTATTACGAATCCGAACAATTATATCTACACTTTATGCGGGATGATCTTTTTCCCAAATTAGCTGTTCTCTTATTATGAAGTTTTATTTAGGCTATTTATTTATTTTTTGGATTGGTTCGTCTAATAACTACGTCACTCGAAACGTTGGACGTATCATTATAGAAATAAAATTATACACACCTTCTTTTTTATGTTCGATGTCAAAATAAGACATCGATGGAAGTGACGGTTTCGATTATTAAATCGAATCGGGTAATAATCGGTTGCCAAAAAAGGGCTTCTTAAAATTTCTCTTAAGGACGAATGGAAACGATTGTTACGTGTAAATAGGATAAAAGAATGGGCGAAAAATAAGTCGTAAAAGAAAAAGACAGTAGATATACCAGAAGTTATGCTTCTTTATAACGTAGGGATCTTAATTCGAGGAGCCAAGGAGTCTGGATGAATTTCGGAAACCTTGAATTCTCGTGGGAAAAATTACATCTTTATTTTCATTGATATTTAAGGAATACTTATGTTTCCTTCGATTACTAATTTAGGAAACAAACCCCGGTTGTATTAGCAGTAACCGCGACTTTGTCACCCATCCAAATCACAGATATTTTCATATCACGATACTATCGTAGATATCCCGAAATATCCGGATTTATCACTACTTCGAACTTACTATCATAAGTGCTCTACTCTACACGTATTATCGTAATCCCACGTGTGTTATTTTATGTGTTTAACAGCATTATTCCGCGGAGAGGGTCCACACTGCCAAGGAAGGATTCGTGGCACAAAATGGTTACGGCCACGATTAGTTAAATACAAAAAAGAAATCCTAATTCGTAATAAAGAAAATTATTTTAGGAATGTGTTTTATTTATTAAGTAAAATAATCCAAATAAATTTAATTCGATATTCATTGAATGAAAAAGATGATAATATTCGTAATGACTCAAAAATATAGATATAGGCCTAAGTTTTGATTAACATTTTAAAATCATTTAGAAAAATCTATAAAATTAGAAAAAAAACTTAAAGTTACTTCATTGAGGAATTCTCCGAAATAAATTATCTTCGTGTAAAAAAAAAAAAAAAAAATTCCCAATGTGACGAATGAAAGTCGAGAGAATTAGTGCGGGGGTTAACCCGAGTGACGTCGACGTCTTTGACATTTTATTTCAAATTAGCAACGCTTTCCGCGGAAAAAAATGTTATCAAACTAAAGCACAAATGTCACCTTACAACGTCTGATATGGGTCCAACGCGTAGGCCGCATGCGTTAAATTCCTGCCACACTTTCTCTAGCACATTTTTGTCGATCCGGGCCATAACGGTTGCGACGCGTTTTCGCAACTCTTGCCAAGCTACGACGTTGTTTTGACTAACACAGTATGTTTTTTTCCCCCATTGAAAATGAATTACATTGAAAATAAATTTTAATAAAATTCCGGCTTCCGCTTTAATTGATAAATTATCTTTAGTGATGAGAACCGACAGAGAGAGAGAGAGAGAGAGAGAGAGAGAGAGAGAGAGACAATTAAAATTTTCGTTTTATAACCGACGGGTGATTCCCAGCCGTTTAAATTTTGGATAAAATCTTCTTCTAAATAAGTTATACGCTTATTTACTTCTAAAATTAGGCTAAAAATTCGATTTTGTGGAAACAAAAAGTAGTTAAAGACTTCGACGGATTTATTCGAAGGGATATTTATTTGAACAGGGATGAGAATGACAACCACGAGTATTAATAATCAGGTAACGCGTTAAATATAGATTAAATAATTCGAATTTACTAAATTGTTGATAAGTCTACTACTAAAGACTACGAAATTATTCTAACAAATGCGTCATAGTCAAAAGCCAAGCATTCTCCGGTTGATAAACCTGCAAAATCTTTGAACGTTCACGAAGAAACTCGCGCAATTTCGTAGATTAAACTTCAATAAAGACCGAGTAAAACCAAATTTTTGAAGATTTTTTTCTTGTCTAACTTTAATAGACAAATGTCAAAAGTGTTGCTTAGAGCTTAATTGTATAGCCACACCATTTCGCCAGGTAATAGCCTATAAAGATAGGTCATTGTCTAGATAAAAGGTCGATGCTTTTACGCCTTTCGCGGCTCTACGTAAAAATATAATAAGGGATAAAAGAATGATAACTATAGATGAAACTGTAGTTTACCTTATTAGTAGACTTATTTATCGATTCTAGACAGATTAAGCTAGAAATTATGTACTAAAGGATTTACTTCTGAAATTTTTATATCTAGATTTGGATCCTGTCGAATGAAATTTTGACATGCTACAAAATTAATGGTTGTCAAATTGGCGGAGAAGAAACATCTGTCTGTGTGACGATCTTGTCAGGATTCTCAAAACATATCGTTAATTAAATGTTACTAGGCCTATATTGAAAATATAACAATTTCAAATTAGGCCTAGAAAAAATCATTTTGTTAACTTCTATAATTGTTACAAATTACTTCCTTTTGATATCTTTCGTTCCGTTTTTACTGGCTGTAACACGTAAAATAACGGAAGGAGGGACGAAACCCGTCAATTTTAGGGTGGATCGTAGCATAAATATAATTTGTTTTCTTGAATAAAAGTAAATTCAGACTAAAATATTCTTATAAACATTTTC
Organism: Centruroides vittatus; assembly: GCF_030686945.1. NCBI lineage: Eukaryota > Metazoa > Arthropoda > Arachnida > Scorpiones > Buthidae > Centruroides > Centruroides vittatus. The sequence goes on along the minus strand of NW_027122650.1, from coordinate 612,962 downwards.
TAATTACGAATTTTTCTAAGAAAAATTTCAATTCGAATGTGGCTGATCTACTAATGCACATTTCACTAATAAAAACCGGTTGCGTAGAGTTACAGATATACAGACATAAGATATTATATTAGTGGATTATATATTAATACCTAATACTGTATAATCAATAATTGTAAAGCAAACATTATTTTGTTTGGCATAGAGAACACGTTAATAAACAGACCATTAAACAATTCTCTTTTCCCTTTAAAAGTCTAACGATCCATTATTTCTCCAATTGGTTTCGCAATGGTTTCGGATAACGATTTTATTTTAAAATAATATTTTTGTCAAAAAGTAGTTGCTGCCTATCCACTTAACTAATCTCGTAAATTCCTTAGATTACGTACGAATAAAATGGCAGACGTTATTCCTGTGCTTCGTTCTATCACCAAACACCTCTAAAATAAATGTGTTTAGAACTTTTTCTTTCTTCAAACTGGGAAAAATCGAGTTATTTGTATTTAGTTAATTAATGGTGATATCATCGACGGCTACACGTTCGCTTCGTTAGTATTAATTTGACATACAGAGCATAACCATTAGCGATTCCAGAAATCTTTAGACGGAGAGGAATAAAGAAAACAATATGTCTTACAAACTTTACGCTACCTGAAGAACCCTGCTTTAATCGGGATGCAGCTGCAACCCCTAAATCCACCCCTGCGCATAACTAGACTTATTCGACCAATAGGATAAACGGCATTGGACGTCGAATGTATAAATCTAACTTGTAAGTGTCGATAAAGACTCGTTCGCCGTTATGTAGTTTCATTGTTTGATATAAAATTTGAAATGGAGCTCAATCTTAAGGATAGGAAAGATTTCCAACGATCGTCCTTTCCTCCCACTTCTACACACGATCACATAATATAGAAGTGATAGGAAAGAACGGATTTTCGCGGCGATGTTTGCGCTAAATTAGTTGGAAAATTGAAAGATTTCTTCTCGACGCAACAGTTACGTATTGTTTTATGCGTCGCTTTAAATTGTCTGGATTTGACGATTTAAACTGAAAGATCTTTTCGAACCGGCGATCGTAAAATACGCTTTTATAGGACCAGATCAAAAGCTCTAGTTCAGAACTTCCTCTGTAGATTTATTACTTCGATAGTTTGTAAGTCTCTCGTTAACTTTTATTCGTGAATTAACAATTGTTAATTGATGTTACAGGTTAAATAAAAAGTAAGAAAAATAATGCAAGTTTTTATTTAGTTCTTTACGTTTATGAAATTACTTTTGCTTTAATTTAAATTGGTACACACGACAGACGTTTCGTAGAAAACACGTTCACTTAACAAATTAACTAGGATTAGCTGTAGGCTAATTATTTAAATTATTATTAAGAAATTTTAATTAGTTAAAAAACTGAACTATTACGAGTAGGCCTATCTATTTTTAATTTATAAAATAATGTATAAATTCTCATTTTTATCGAATTGGCGGGACTATTTAGAGATTAGAATAAGTAAATTTTTGTGAGAATTTTGGCCAATGACTCGGGTTCGACGTCGACGCACTCGGGGGCATTGTAGAGATTCCATTACGGAAATGAGAGCGTCCACGTTATATATCTGATTACGGTGGTTGTTATTCGCGGCAGGAAAAGGAAGGGAGAGAGGCCCGGTTTGGGGAAGTGCACGAGACGGGATTTGGCGACCAATCGCTCAAAGAAAGGCAGCGTGGGTGATCTTTTCGCGTAATGATTCCTTCCTCGACCACAAATCTCTCCCAATCGTCTTGCCTGTCGCCAATTGGTTCCGCCATTTTACTCGACCCCACGTTCTCTCTCTCCTTCACTACTTTGTATTTTACAAATCGCCTAATTAGCTAAATGTCGAATCGACGGGAGACTTTCTCCTCCTATCCTCGAAAAAGGTTCGGTAATTACAAATTTTACACTGAAAAGTATCGAAATCTTTCATTAAAATTCGTAAATCAAATTCGAGTTTTTAAAAATTAATTAACGAGTAACGTCTGCTTTGCACGTCAATTGCACTAGAATAAATTTTACAAGTTATCCAACGTTATTCTTTTTAAATAATAAGTTTACTTTAAAATAAAAGAATGGAAGAAAACAGCCAGTACCTAATTATTAGAGGCTTGCATTAAAGAGAACGAGAAGTCGATTGGACAGTGATAGGTGTTCCAGGAAATTAATTAATAACTTTTTTAAACTAGAAACAAATGTAAATTATAAAGTTGTGGATTAATTTTATAGAAAAAAAAGGAAAATTATTTTCTCAGGACGATCTGTTAGCTAATAAATGTGACAAATAAAAAATATTTTAAACGAAGTGAGTCAACTAACGGATTATTTTATTAAGTGTCGTTTATCATTGACCATGATGTTAATATTTTATAAACAAGTAAATGAATGCTTCTATAAAAAAATTACTTATTTTTGAATTTTTTTGCATTTACAAGCGAATAGACCCGGTTTCTTGGAACCGAAACTCTACTAGTATTTTCCTACTTTAAGCACTCGACCGTAATCTTCAACGGATGATGATAAAATATACAAGTCATTAGAATATATTTTGCATTATTTGCCTCTTTGAACGTCTTAAGAAATGATATTTTTATACGCCAGTAAAATATTTAGAGAAGTTTAACTGCGTACAGTCAATAAAGTCTAATTTATAAATAAGTTATAATAAAAATTGTAAATTGTAGTGCGCTCCTTAGCATTCTCGTACAAAGGTAGTAATACCAAGGACAAATTGCTCGTACACTTCGTTAAATAATCTGGTTTGAAATAGTTAATGTATCATTCTAAGTGTTAAGCAACGTTGTATGAGTTAAGGACGAAGAAAGAAAGGAGGGAGAAAGAAGCTCTGCCAGTCTTAGTGAAAGAAGACGTTGTGTAACCTCTCGAACGGAAGAAAGGGAAAAGCCAAAGGATCAACGACCATTCACAATGACATTCGGTACAAGAACAATGACTAGAACGACGTAGAGTTGATGAACTTTCGGTTTATTAAAAGGCTAAACCACTTACAATATGACTAACCCAAGGTCAAATTCGATCTAAATATAGAAGGAGGTTAGAGTTTACCACTGGAATACTTTAATACCGTAATTTGACAGTGAGATAATTATTATAATAAAATTAATTAGATTTTTCGTTAGACACAATTAGTAACGAGATACGAACGTAAAATCGGATCAATTTTAAGAAAACTAAACGAAAGTGGAAAGATATTGAGATTATTTTTTAAAATTATAATTGTTATTAGCATATTTTGAACATAATTTTATTTTTTAATGAATAAGTTATAACTTTATATTTAAATAATATATTTAGCAAAATTATAAGAGCACGTAGAAGCTAAATAGTGTTTTGAGTTATCTTATACGGAATATAATGGAACGATACGACTTATAAAAGCATAAATTACTGGAGTAGAAGAGGATTTTATAAGTCTTAGGTTTAACCAGCTTGTAAAAATTTAACCGTAATTATAAATAAACAAAATACAAAAAAGTTGTGAAGTTCAAATTTTTCTGTTAGTAAAAATATAAACAGTTGAAAGGAATTTAAGCACTGAAAGCGCTTAGTCATTTATTGAAGAAAAGAGTGAAGTCTATGACACGCTATGATCAACTTAGGCTCATATTTTATTCTATTCACGAAGTCATTCGGGGCAAGAAAAATATACACTCTTCGTTTGAAGTTATAGCAATGCTTTCGTTTTTGTTCGTTCTTTAATTTCGAAGTGGTAAATACGTCGATATATTCGTCTACGAACTGCAATTCCGTTTTCCAATAATTATAATTGCGTTTATTCGAGTAATGATGACATAAAACTCATTTTGGAAATGAAAGTTATCGAAAATTAATAATAAATACGATAATAATAATTTATAAATTGTTTCTATTTTGAGAAGTTTACGTTAAAATTGACATTAGACAATTAAAAGCATTTTCTTTTATTTTTGGTAAGATAATTCATTAAAATTTCACAAAAAGAAAAATTCATTTCACTGAGAATTTTTTTCTTACTTACATTACAATTAACAAGTAATTACTCTGGTTTGTTTACTTTTCTTTGTATTGTTTAAATTATTAAATAAATTCAATCATCTTCGGTAATAGTTCAGCAAATGATTCCAAAAAAAATTTTCAGATGATTTTCATTCTTCTTAATGAATTACAAATTAAACAAGCGACAATCAAAAAGCGATTTTCTAATTTGTGCTTTTGTGAAGAATTCTTTAAAATAATAAAAATTAAAAAGAAGGATTTAGCAATTTCTGAAATAATTAAATGAATTTCGAGTTCGAAACTTCAATATTAAATAATAAGATAAACGTTAATTATTTTTAAAGATCAATAAATGTTATCAAATAAACAATAAAATGAAATTGTTTGTTTGACTAAAAAGTAAGTTAAAGTTATCTGAGCTATATTTTTTAAATTTATTTTAAATATTTTTTTTATAAGATATTTTAATTTTTTCCTATAAGAAACAAGTTTCAAATTACATAAAATCTAAGTTTTTTTAAAGTATTATCTTTATATTATGAAAGAATACAGAGAGAGAGAGGGAGAGAGAAAAGGAAAATTATAAATAAAAATCTGATTTTAAATCTGAAAAGATATTTTTAAACTAAATCCTCTTATCTGTCTTTTAAAATCTCTTCGAGTAAAATGTTTTTTTTTTTTATATCTACAAAAACATGATGTACGCTAATAAATAAAGTGCTTTAAAACAAAAACTAGAAAGCAAGCTAAGAACTAAATGAAGGGCAGGTTAAATAATAAAATTTGACTTTTATTCACTTCAGAGAGAAGCTTAAATTCTTAATAAATAATAAATTTCGAGTTTTGATGGAGTGAAACCAAAACATATATTATACATTCTTCGGTTAACATTTTTTTTTTTAAGCTTTAACTTAATCTACGAGCGTAATCTATTAAGTTTGCGTGTCTCCAGTGTATTTAGTAGTTTAGTTTAGACGTCGAATATAAAACAAAACGCGTTATTTGTAAATAATTGTTTCGTTTAAAAAATTAAAGAATAAATTGTTTAAAAATGTTTTTGAGATTTTAATAATTTTTCTATCGAATTATCTAATTGAGTTGTATAAATTTAGGCCCAAACTACTGGTACATTGAGTCTTTCGCTGTTTTTTGAATAAATAAATGATTATATGTGTGGCTCTCACCCAGGTAAGTTCATTTGGTTTTAATTTTTTAGAAATTTAAAACATTTTATATCATATTTAGTACTCATCGTATGACATTATATATGCGTTTTATTGGTTAATATTAAACTATAACTACTGACTTTACTCGGGACCAGTGTTTTTAAGGTTTTCAACATCTGAAAAGGGGTTTAGATTCGAATTGCATTCTACAACGACAATTTTGCCGGGTTTTTTTAAAGACATAGGCCTATTTCTATATGAAAAGTCCTACATTTGTCGAATTATGAGATTCAACAAGTACAAAAATTGAACAGGACGAGAAGCTTTCAGCAAATAATTATGAGTTATATATAATTGTGTGTGTATGTGTGCGCGCGGGCGCTCATCTTTCTATACGGGTTTGTAGCGTATCTAATTATAATCCAAAATTAATTTAATTAGTTTTGAAATTAAAATAAATTAATAGTTATTCGAAATTAGATGAGAATTTCAAGCTTTGTAAATTAGTAAATGAAAAATTCAAATAATTAAATTTAAAAACTAAATTGTGCTTATAAAATTTGTTTAATTGTTAGTTTTATGTAATTAATTGTCAGACAATTTAATCGCTCTTATACATTTTCACGATCGATTCGTAATTGTATGTGTATGAGTAGCTTATATTCTATAATTATACGCCACACTTACTAAGCCATTGAAAATTGGAAACTCGATCGAAACGTCACAAAACTACACCCCGGACAATTTAGACCGAGCCTTTGATAAAATATTAGTGCGAATATTTAATTTACACCTCAGAACGTTCGGAATACCGACAATAACCTTAGATTTAGCCATAAGGTGGAAACTAATTGAGCTTTAAAACTGCGGTTATTTCAGTTTAAATGTTCCAGTAAAATATATAAAAATGTACTCATTGAAGAGGTTGACAGATCGATAAAGGGACGTAGAAAATAAATAAATAAATATATATATATATATTTTTTTAAGAATTGAAATCTTACGATTTCTCTCCACGCAAGATCTCTCGTTCCAAATCTCCAAGGACAAGACCGCATATCTGTTATATTTGAGTAATTAACTCTCGTTAAGTAGTGTGTAAATATACGGGGGAAAATCTACTGACATTTTAGTGAATAAATATATTACACAGAAACGATTAATAAAATTCTATAAATAAATAACCAGTTAAGTTATCGAGGGGTTATTCTATTAATAGATCCACGTGGGTTACTTTTTAACGCGATCATTTTTTTAATACATAATAAACTGATCGAAGAATTGTTGAATTTTGAAATTATCTTCGTCGGTTTTAGCGAAATGCCAGAAGGAACGTCGGTAATTGATACGGTCTTAAATGAATCGTCGTTCGGAAAAAAACGGGATCATTTAAGTGGCAGTCCAGCTTATAGGTAGAGCATACGCCTATCACGCCATATCCTATCGAGAAAGACCAATCAAAGGCCAGATTTACCAGTTTCTTTTTTTCTCTCGCTTCTAATATAGCCTACGGAAGCCGTCGGTATTTATAACTGGGAATCCGGTCGAGCGAGGAGAGGTCGCTGACGCCATTCTCGACACGAAACGGCGACCCAAATACGGTTAACCTAGTTACGCGCAGTCTGCTGAGTGCAGACAACCCGGTCGACACTCCGACTCATAAATCACATCTGTTATCTTTTCAAAACCTATCATTCCGTCGCTCTTTTCCTAACCCGAATTATAATAGAAACGACAAGCATGGCAGGTTAACAATAGTAGCCGACTCCAACCCGTTAATTACGATTTATAATTAACAAGTTTCGTGAGAAAAATCTATGGAAATAACTTCCAAACGGTATCAATTACTCGGTAATTGCTGTTAAATTATAAAGGATCGAATTAAAACGATTCATTTATTCGTTCATTAACTACAAATAAAGAGAAACCTGTCCTTCCTTATGGTGACGAGAAACATCCTCCGAGAAGAAAAATAATTCGAGCTTATTATTTATATTGAAAAAATTGTTGGATAAAGTTTGAGGAAAAAATTTCTATAATTAACAACGAGTAATTCAATCGATTATAACTTAATTCTGTTCGGCTTTAAAATTAGATGCGCTAAATTCAATTATTGTTATTTAATGGAGTAACGATCGACAGAAAGAAAAAGTGAATCGTAAAGCAAACAAATAAGTTTCTGGGTGGAAAATTTTCTAAGAAAGAAGAACAGAAAACAAGACGAACGGTTTCAATGGAGAATCGATGGCCTTCCACAAAAAATAATTTAAGTTCCGCGACGAATCAGTCAAAATTTATTTTTCTACGCCACGATTACGCGCAAACTTCGGCCGCGATTAAACATGGCGTTTGCCCAGATAAAAACGCGAATGTTTACATTCGATTTTGTTGCACTAAACGAAAGTAATGCACAGATTTTTTCCCTTTGCCCGCGAAATAAAAGCGGCCGATATATTAGATTAAGGGCTACCACGTAAAACGAGCGGTGGAGGAAGAAGTAAATAGGCCAGCAGAATTTTCCCCCTTCGAACAAAAATTAACTTTTGGCCTATTTGCCTCTCGCCAATTCTCCTCTAAATTTAAGTCGAGTTTCTCCAAAGGTCGCCGGGATACAACTATTTCGGAACACGATCTGAACTGCGACTTCTGATCTGTTTTCGGATGACTCCGAGAACTGGATTCCAATAGATTATTCTGATTAAAGATGAGAATTACTTATCAAATTCAGTTTTGGAGAAGCTAGCGATTCCCAAAACACATTCTTTTTTTGCTCTGACGGAACTTCTAAACCTGTAAATTGTTCGTTCGAAAGTTACTAATAACGTATGATTTGTAACAAGATTCGTTGAAACTCTTTTATTTTTATTTACGATTTTGCATTTAAATTGGGTGGAAATTTGGTATAGAAGTATTTGGTCGTATCGGCTGGAGACTTATTGCATCGGGCAATAAGTTTGTTAGCTCTTTAAGGGTTTGATGACCGACATAAAAATAGGAACGCGAGTGGCGTCGTAGGAAAGGAAGTGATGCGTGGCCAAAATGTCTGTCGTTAAAACGTGGCATCCGACGACTAATTACGTGCCGAATTTTTGTGGATAATTCCGCATTTATACGTTAATAATGCGCCTAACGAGAAGTGTAAAAACTAGAAATAAACATTGGAGAATATTACGATGATATTTAAATATCGTAGACCCTGTATATGTAGGCCTATATATATTTTCTTTTAATGTAAAATAGATCGTGTAATTCGTAAATCGAAAATGCCAAGATTTCAAAATAGGATATGGGACGTGACGATTTAATTGTTATTTATTCAATTTAACCTATATAAATACGGGAGCTAGGTTTTGACCGCTTTGTTTAACCCACGTTTAACGGTAAATGCACCGGCCATAAAGATTAAAGAGCCTTCTATCTTATTTTTTTACGATAAGGCCGATAACTATCCAAATAGTAATTGCCTCCGTCGCCCGTCCGTCTGGATGTCCATCTGTTATTGCCATATCCCGTATAATTACGACTATATTTCAAAACGTCGAGTTTCCTTAATCAAAATTTTAGCTTAATTTTTATCTATAATAATCCAAAAATAAAATTGAGAACGGTAAAGCGTGATATTTTCGAAACTAAGCGATCTCCATTAACGAATCGATGATACGGAACGAAGATAGAAACAACTAATCGATGCAAATTAATGATAATTTAGGTATTTCTAATAAAATACCTAAAATCTAGAACATCATTTTCTGTATTTAAATCAATTAAATTTCTCTTATTACACGATTTACACTCGCAATTACAAAACAAAATATTAAATTTATAATAAAAACGACGACCCAATTTACTACGAGTGGCTAATTACTGTATTTATTTCTCCCCGCATAAATCTGTAAATAAGCCTGTACCTATATCGCAGCTATCGGTACGCCAAATATTGCTGAAATCTTGGTAAAAGTGGAGAAGGAATAAACATAAACCTAAATATCGATTGACTTCACGTATCTAGTTATTTTAGCCACTCGATCGATTCGACTTACAAAATCGATAAAGAAATTCAATGCTTTAAAACAAAATCCACCAAAATTTTACATACGAATCATTCGAAATAACGCTTCCATCTTAACTTATTCTCTATTGTATTACGTATTTTTTCCCGAAATTACGTCGACGATATAGCGTAACTTTTACTACGTTGCCACGGAATAGGTAAATCTCAAAATTTAGGAATTCTTACCCGAAAATAATCCAATTTTATCGGCACGATTCTGGTCATAACCTATTCCTATTTAAAATTTCGAACAGATTATCTTATTCTATAATAATTTAACGTTATTAAGACTACATCTTTATAGAGTATTCAAAATTTAAACGCGGTCATCGCGTCCTAAATCATTTATTTATTTATTAACGTATACATTAGTAATGCCGAAAGGCAAGTGATAACTACCCCAAGGAAATACAAAACGAGAAAACCCTGTAAAAGTACAAAAAAGAATAATATAAAATAAAACACAGTGTTAAAATACAAAGTGTAGACTTAATAATACATTTAAAATATGGACATTTAATTGTGAAACAGTTGGAGTTATTAACGAAAAAAATGGAGTTTAGCGATTGGCTTTCGGGTCGTAACAGTAGTTCTATTTAATATAAATGCATTGTAATAAATTAAATATCTATATTAATAATTTAAGAGTTATATTCTCTCAATTGTTTTAGATCGTTAAAAAAACAATTATTTTATAAAACGGAAATACAAATGGGGAAATAAAAATAAAATCGATGACCTACATTAAAGTTTTGCTTTATAAGTCTGTGTGCAATTTTTGTATATTATTGTACAGTACATACATACATACAACTACGTTTTGACATAAGTAAAACATTTGTTATTAATCACTTTTGTTAAATGAATTATACAGAAGAAATACTAAACCATCTCTCCTCAGGTTGCATTATGTAATCGTGAGGTGTGAAAGGAAACGAATTGTGATTTAGTGTTTCTTCTGAACTTGCGAATTTTAATTCTAAACGTCTTCCTGGAGTTTTAATTGATGTAATAACTGTTCATACGACTTTTCATTATGCGAGGAATATAATAAAAACGACAACAGTTATAAAATGATTCATAGATTACGTCAAACTACTTCGAAACTCGACTGTTTTAACATTAAATATTTCGATTTTATAGAAATTTCTGTGGTTAAAACAATCGTCACCCTCAAATTATTCGATTCTTAATTGTGTATCGGTAACCTGATATTATTAGGCCTAATGTAACCGTCGAAAGCTGAAAGTCGCATTGTCTGAGAGGGGAAAAAAATACTAAATTTACCGCAAAAAAATTCAATTTATCTCTGATCTGATTTGGAAATTATTATTATTTTAATCTGCTAAATATCAACGTAAATTTAGTTATTTCTAATCGAACGTACGGAATTATTTTATCATTTTATTTAACGTAGAGTTACAAAACACAATATTTAGTCTGATTGATGAAGCTATAAATAGCAACAAGAATAATCCATTTCGAAAAATAATTTCCTTCGTAAATAGCGATTTCACAATTGGAAAATAACTTTCGTAATAAATAATAAATGGTCTTTGCGATTACAAATACGGACTTCTTATTATTTTATTTTTTAAAAGAAGGTCCAACCGAGTTTTAATTCGAAACTCGAATTTAATTATCATTATCATCATCACCGGCATTTCTGTAGAGTTCTTAAGAAACTAATTCATATCAATCAAAAATCTATTCGGATATTCATGAACTTGATAATTAATAAGCAAATTATTCGAAATAAACACTTAAGAAGCATCTTAAGATTAATATCCGAAACGTTATTAACTAGAAAAGTAAGCGTAATTAAAAAGAAATTCTCTTTTATTTACGTTTGCTTTTCGTTATCCTTAATCTTAGGTGTTGATTTCTGTCTGGAACGTTGTCTTTATTTAAAATTTATTTTGTATACTAGTACTTTCTATATATTAACAGGACTTATTATACTCTGCATCCATAATTTCCAGTATAATATTAGTTGTCTTTATTTATTTGCATAATTGAGACTGCAATAAGAATTTACATTTTTTAATATTAACGAAATTATAGTCGAAGAATTTTAATAAAAATCTTCGTGAATTTAATAACAAAAGCCGTTTATACGGGATTTTGTAAACACGTTTTATAATTTGTAAAGTTTTATATAAATCGGGTTGACGTAACTGTTCAAAAAAAAAGGATTGTCGTCGTTGTCGTCAGTTTTACACTCGCCTTCTAACGATTTATACTTTGTAATTTTGTACATTTTTTCCATCTTTCTGTAATTCTAACTGTTGTATTTTATTAGTTGTACAGAAAATCTGACAGTAGCGAGTATAAAACTTAATAAAATTTACTTTCATGAACTCTGAACCAATATGTCTTTATTACGTCAATATAGAACTTCGTAACCTGAATAATGGTTTGTAGTGTTTTATCTAATCTATTTGTTCTTTCTATTTTCGTTGTACATCTGTTAATAAGCGTTAAATTTTAATGCGCTCGCATAAACAGGCCTAGATTAGTGCGCGTAAATCGCTATTATCGCTGTTAACAGCTACGCCTACTTTGGTCCTGGAGATAAATAGATCATATCAATTTTTGGATAAGATTCAATTGTGACAGATGTAATCACTTTAAAACTGAAAATTTTTCTACTTCTTAATCTTTAAAAATAACGATAAACGTATCCAAAATGTTTTTAATACCTTTAAATTTTATTCGTTCCATTTGTCTTCGCACTTTGTTATCGACTAAGTTGAATTTTAATACGATAAAACTGACTTTAAAACGTTTAATGTGAAAAGATTAATGGAAAAACTCACCAGAAAAAGAAAAAAAAGTTAATCTTTAAGGATTTAATTTATTGAAAATCGCCATTTCTTAAAAATATTTTTATACTCGCTTTCGTGAATCAAACATGTGCAACTGGTCTTTATAATTAATATATTTAAAGGAGTAAGGTTAGTTTTTCGTATAGATTTTAAGTAACCGAACTAATTCATTAATCTTTTAAAAAGAAATTTATCTTAATAACAAAATATTTAGACCCAAATTTGGTAATTAAATTTGTGACTAAAGAAATAAATAATGATTAATTTATTGATTCAAATCAGATAAGAATGAATAAAATAACAAATTTACACAAAAGTATTTGCTTTTGATTATTATTATTATTCTTTATTTCTAGAAACATTTTAGTGAATTTTGGAAAGAAATTTTAAATTTAAAAACATAGAAAACACGACAGATCTTAAGCAAAATGTTTAAGATATCGCCCGATTTTAGACAAAAATCGAATCTTAGATGATAATTTATTAAAACTATCAATCGATTTTGCAGACTATTTCCTTCGTAACGACGACTTACGATCTACCCTGATGAAAATTTTAATACCGGTAGTATCGATGTTTAAATGTATGCTAAAATGAAACTCTCTTTAAAAAATATACAAGAATTAAATAATTTATTATAATTTAAGTCGCAAGATAAGTAAAATCAATTTAGTAATTTATCTCCAAGCGTTAAAACTTTAATTGCCTAAAATTCGCACGTATCTTTATCCCGACTTCTTTGTATAAAGTTACAAACCGGTCCAAGTAATAACTATAATGAACGTTTACGTGTTATTTAATAGAATGCCCGTAATTTGTAAGTTATGAAAAATAACAATGTATTGATATGCAACAAGGTAAGCGGTTTAAATTTCGCATAAAAGAGGGGGAAAAAATCAAATTTTTAAATATCCTGATACCCTCGTCAAATTTGTCCCGGTGTGTGGCGGTTTTTAATGCATCTTCCAGCCAGAATTTATGATAATAGTGTCGTAGGCTAATGGCTAATTCGTTTCTATTATATATTTCTCCGTAAATTTTCATAAGAGGTATTATATTTATGGCAATAAAATGGAGGAAATAACGTTTTTATTTCAAAATTGAAACAAGGCAGATAATATATGATAACCGGCGGGCATAGAAAGGTGTGGACTTTGAATCATGCAACCAACACACATTTACTTGTCTTTTTTTTTTTTTTTTTAATTAAAACTCTTACAGTTCGCACATTTTAGCACGTTTCACATATTAATAGATCTGCATATAGAGTGCAAATGTTATTAGTAACGGGTCGAGTAAACAACTTATTATCGGGAGTATAAAAAATAGGCCTTACTCGTTGAAAAATGATGGCGGGTTCTCTACATTTTGATGGTTATTAATATAAATTAGTGATGTTATGTTATATATTTATGAGAGTTATACAGTAATAAAAACATAAAAAATTGCTCGCGAGATGTAAATTTTGTCTGAAATCTTTTGCAAACCTCCAACTATAATGTAACATTAACGATGTGCATAGTTCTTTTATTTTATTGCTTCGAAGACAAAAAGAGTAGAGTAAAAACTAAAAATATGAGCCGAGTCTAAACATATCAACGATGTTTCTTCAAGTTTTTTTGATAACTATAAACAACAGAGTCTGGGAAATTTTGAGCTAATGCTCTTAAATTTTAATTTATGTACAGTACTTACAGGTTTTAAATTAACGATTCTTTTGTAGGTTCTCTTTAAAATTAGTTCCAAATTTACATTAAAATATGGAAAATTAGTAAAGCATATTTTATTATTATCTTAAAAAAACTCACGTTCAACAAATTTTGGTAAAAGTAGTTTTGGAATTTTCGTAATTGTTCAAATGTATAATTAAAATTCACACGGAAAAAAAAGGAAACACTTTAAATTGCAATCAATAATTACTCAATTATTAAAATAGCTTATTAAAAAATTAATTTTTAAACCAGGTTCTGAATTAAATAGCATCAAGTATTAAATATTTTCTTATATTATAATAATATAATTCATTATTTTGTTGTTTTTTAATAATACAACAATTTATTGTAATGGCAAATGAATTGTTATATTTAACTAAGTTAATTTTTATATTTATCTCTAATAATTATAATATGATTTTCAGTTGATACTAATGAATAAATTGTAAAAATTTGATGAATTAAGAGACAACAAAAAATTTAATAAATTTAAAATGCAGTCGAAACAATTGTGTGATTATTATATGCCAAAAGGGTTTTTTTTTTTTTTTTAGTTATAAAATTGAAAATAACTTAAAGACATTGAAATAATTGCGAGATAAGCTGAATGTACTTAAAATGATTACTTTTTTTTTTAGCATTCATCTAAATTGATAGCCTTTCAGAAATTTATGTCTTTATCAATTAAATTGCCGCTACCTTCTGAGAGTTAACTTATGTAATAATCAAAAATTAAAAATATTGAATGATTTATGAAATCTCAGTAGAATATTTGTTATAGAATCTCTAGGAAATCAATACGTTTCAGTAGTCTACTCGCTTATTACGACTTGTGTTACCTTGAGGCAAAGTAACCGCTCAAGGTCGTCCGATTCTCCTCCTTGATGATGTTTCTTGTACAGTTTGCCTGATATTTGCTTTGATTTAAGTAATGTCTTTATTGATAAAAGCTAATTTTCTACTAAAAGTATTCTTCATCGATTAAGTTAACAAATAATATTTGAATTCTGGTTCTGTTATATTCAAAATATCTTTTGAATTATAAATATCTAAAATCTGAATGGGTCATTATTCCTATAAGAGTTTGCAAATTTAACACACGCACACACTGAGATTTTATTATTCTGTTAAATCTTTGAATAATTTCCTTTAGGAAATATTCGAGTTTGTAGGTCTCACCACTCTGTTTCAATTTAAAACATAATTTAACTTAAGTATGTGTTAAATATCGGACAAGGTAACAAAGGGGAATAATTCCGGATGTGAATTTATTGTCTTATGTGTTATTTAACGAACACGATTCTCATATTTTACCACCGATTGAGATTTCTGTCAAACGGAAATAGGCTAATCATACAATAAGCCTTGGCCTAAAACCTATTTTCGAACAAAGTGGATAAAAACATTTAGGTTTACCAAAGACAGGAAAACGTTTTAACAAAAGGCAACAAGAGAGAATAATTCGACAAAAAAATTATTTAGGATACAAAAACGAGCCCACCTACTAATTTATGGATAACGATCAATCAACGTAATTGGATTACGGAATTTTATACTCCGTTCTATCTTATGGCAATAAACATAATATTGCCTGGAAGACTTCAGCCTATTTTCAAAATCGGACACTCCTTCTATCGAATGATCTCGTGTCATTAAAAAAAAAAAAAACATATATCTGATAAATGAGCGATTACTTATTCCAAATGTTAATCACGTAGAAATGCATCGCGAAATCCTTCCATTCTATTCGTTACTGAAATATGGAAAGCTTTTAAAAAGGGGACGGGTTTCGAGAACAAAAGAGTAGATTTATGAATGTTTAATGTCTAATTCGACGAGGAATTCTAAGCGATTTAGAGAAAGTGTATGACAAATTTCCTTGAAAAGATTTAGAAAAATATTACCTGCCAGAGATATTAATAATGATTATCAATTGTAAAAATGTGTCTGTCTGTCGACCGAAATTTGTCACTGTCTAGGTTATTGTTAGGCACGTTTAATCTATACCGGATCCGGATAACCAGTTTCGTAACTAAAGATATTTCTGTTTAATTAATTCACCTTAACAACTAAAATTAATAACTTATATAAAGTGTCTTCTTCCAAACAGTTGTACCAAAAACTTACGTCATGTCTATACAAAATCTAGCAAAATAGGCTTACGAAAGTACACGTTTAAATATTAAATCGTTCAAAAGTAGATTAAATGATTTCATTTATCGTCTTTATCACTCGTAACTTAGTTTTAAACTATGAAGACGAAGCCTATTTAATAATTTACTATCATTACAAAAATCAGTCTAATTATTTTCGTTACTAAACATATAGGCCTAATAATAAATAACCCTATACACATATCTAAATAAACCTGAGATATAACCTGTTTATTGTGACCTTCCTAAACACCGAATTATATACGCAAATAATAATAATATATATTTTTATAAATTTTAATCTTTTCCGAACAGTAACTTAGTTATATTCACACTACCAAAATTTTATAAGTAAATTATTTGATCTTTATTAAAAACTTTAAAAAATAAATTTAAATCCAGATAAAATGGAAACGTGATTAAAACAGAGCAATAATCATCGCGAAAGATGATGACGATGATTCTCTAATAACCGAATTCTGATGTTGATCATGACAAGTGAAGCGTCTCTAGACAGAAATATCTTCCTGCTAAGTGGGTGGTCCTCTGTTTTTTGGAAATAGAACGTTCGAAAACATGTTCTCTATTCTCTGATTTTTGAACAAATATCTAAGACAATTACAGTCAATATTAAAACTTTGTGAGAATATAAAAGTTTAAATAAAATCACAAAAAGTTAAAAAATGGTAATTCTTTACTCAATCTAGAATAAATCATAAAATTTTAAAAATAAAGCTTTCCGGATAAAAATGGAGTTTTGTAATATTAATAGAGAAAAAAAATCTATAAAGAAAATTCAAGACGTTTAAATTAAATTTTAGTTAAAATGATTCGAAAGATAAATAGACTAATCTACAAATAGACCTAGATCGAATAGATGTACAGCATTGTTAAAATTTTATAGAAAGAATAACTTTGATTTGACGACGTATTGTTAATTTCTGAATATAGATATAGGCCTATATTTGTCTTTTTGGACCTTGTTTATTAACAGGACTTATTATATTAGTGAAATTTCTAATTAGCAAAGAGAAGAAATCTTAGTAAAAATAAAATATTTTCATTTTCACCATAATATACTATACCTCTTTGTCCTTACTGTTTTACATTTCTGCGTAAAACAGAAATGTAAAACAGCAAGGACAAAGAGGTAAAAAGAAGTAATGTTTATGTTTAATTCCAGAATCAATATAAAAGTTAAACCAACGTTTTGTTATACAGTAATTGATTTTTAATTGGTAATTATAGTTCTTAAACAGTTTGAATCGAATGGAATTTTTTATGAAGTGATACTAAGAATGATATAGAAAACCACATCTTTTTACACAGTAGGAATTCCTGATAATTTGAATTACAATCGTAAATTCGTAAAGTTCATGGAAATTCTATAAAGAATTTCCATGAACATTTCAAAATTTGCCAAATTAATACCATTCTATAAAGAATCGAATGGTATTAATTTCACTGAGTGTCTAGCGATTTTGAGTAAATTAGATAAACATTTATTTAGCTGCTGTTATAATTAAATAAGACAAAGGTTGACTTATTTAATTCGCTTCAAAAGAAGAGAGTGGAAGAATTTTGGTATTTAATTATCAGGAAATAGACTTAAAATCTGTCAATTTTCTACATTACCCGAGCTATTTTGTGCTTGTCCAGTTTAAGTATCTGTAGGATTACATCAACAGTGATTCAATTTCAACAGATTGAACTAAATATAAGCGCCAAACAGTAAACTGAAAGAACTGAGGAAAACAAGAAGGTAAGAGAAAAAAAAATTCGGAGTGTTTCATTTAGACTCGATGAGAAGAGAGATTCGAGACCGAACTTCTATTGTCGTTAAGGTTATAAATTTATTTGAAAAATATCTAAAAGGCTTACATAAAAGTTTGCCATTCGGAAAACATTAAAGTGTTATTAATTAGATTATAAAATTCTGTTGTTTACGTGCTAAGAAGCAAGTAAGATTTTAAAAATTTTAATTAATTTAACTGAGTTGAAGCGAGTTTAGAAATTTATCGTATATAATTTGATTAGAATCGTATAAAAATTAAAATTTCTAATTCTTAACGGGATTAAACTCCGCACCGAATGCGATACCCTAAATTGCTAATAACCTTTATTTTGTGGCAGTAAAGAAATGACCAGTATATTTCTCCGTCATTTTTATAGACTATTTTATATTGTCTACATCCCAGAATTCACGGCGATTTGCCGAATCGATCGAACTTTTTTCATTAGATGCGAGTAGAACAGATGTTTCTCAGTTTAAAACATTTCATCTCCCTTTTCTTAAAATTAGGACTAGATTTAGAATAAGTCTAGCAGGATACGAATCCTTTCATCTGATAAATTCCATCTTCGAAATAATTGTAAAATTTAAGTAAAATTAAAATTATTTTCGAGTTCGATCCTTACTATTTCACTAATTTTTTTTTCCTTGTAAAAATTAATAATGGCGAGTTTAAAAGAAAAATCTACGAGAGACGTCTGGATGATCTGTGACATTAATTAAATCAAGAAATCGTCCAGCGTTGACAACAACAACACAGAAAAAAAAAATCTTTGCTATGTTTTCTTTCTGTTGATAAAAGGGCATGGCTCGATAAAATAAAAAGGAAAAAGAAAAAGACTGTTAAAAGCGAGATATCTTTCAATTGGCTCGCCAAACAGACTACTCTTCGAAGTTTGCACGTGTCGTTTGTCATCATGTGAGTTGACAAGTAACGGATGATGTCTTCACTCTCACATGAATCTACTTCCTGTCTCTCCACAGGGAAATAGTCTGCTCTGCCGTCTATAATAATAATAAGCTTACGCGAGTACATGTTTTCCTGAAAATATGTGTATATGACAAACTTACTCTCGTTAATTTTGACTAATTAAATACCGCATCCGATTAATAATATCGATATATCCTACTTAAATTTGAAGTTAAGACTTAAAAAAAATATTTTAATCACAAAAAAATTAAATAGAGAAGTAAAACATTTATATAATTTCTTTTTATAATTGTTATACAATTATTTTAATAGCCTAAAATTCCATCGAAACAAACCGTAAATTGGCAGATCGTGATTTAAATATTAATTTTAATATTTATAATACATTTATATTAACCTAAAAACTGTCAATATATGCTTATCTATACATTTTAAACACGTTCGACTATTTATTTATTTTTTATTTTATATATAGCCTAAATTGAATGAAAAGCGGAAGTTTTATATTCTTTTTAAATAGTAACTTATATAAATTTGATATTTTTTTTTTAGCATTAGAACCATTGGCCGATAGCCATTTCTATCTGAAAATTCCTTCCCTAATTTACAATTTAAACAGAGGGATTGGAGCTAAAAATACCAGAAATAAATTAACAGATACAAATAAGAGTCGGGTCGATAATTATCATTTTAAAATAAAATGATTCGTTTCTTAGAAAGCAGATCACCTAAAATGATTAGAACAACGTTTGCCACTCGCATCGTCGGGACTGGAAAGACAACCTGTTATCAGGGTGTAAGTGGCTTTGCCCAGCACGGTTTAATACGCCTAAAGCATCAATCAATCACTACCACCAAAACAACAGGATTTGCATTATGTATACCGGCTAACGAGCATTCTGGCAACGTCTCTTCCTTCTGTTAACAATAACACAAGCCCGTCTCTCCCTTTTAAAGCTTGCAAACACTAGGGGGGTGTTATTTGTGTACTTTATTAAGAAGCGAATTAGTCGTTAAAGCTAGACAATTATAAAGGAGTAGAGAGGGTCTCAAAAAATTTCGCATAGAAAATTAGAAGAGCGTTAAACAACGGAGCATCGCTTTAATTTGATTCGTGTGAAGTTTCCTCGTTAAGAGAACCGTTTTTAGTAATTACGCGTAGTGGTGACGATGCACGACTACACAAAATTTCTTTCGACCTCGTCGCTTCTCGTATCGACCCGAGATTCTCGTAGAATTCCTGTCGTTACCGGCATCTGTTTTTGCCGATGAGACTTCCTCGACTCGACTTCTTCCTGGTAAATAATTAAAATGGCGAATTCTATTTATGTTTTTTTTTTTTTTGTAAATTTTATTAACAATAATAAAGGACAAAAAAACTACATTTTTAAAAATGTTATCAACTTTTTATGTATTTAAATATTTATACGTTATTTAAATGTCATCATCTGAGTTTTCTACAGAAATTGAATAATGAAATAATTAAATTTATATAATACATCGACTGTTTTTTATAAATAAGTAACACTATAATAAAGAAAATTTATTTTTAAACATTTATCTAACTTAACATTAATGAATCGTGTCTAATAAAAAGAAATTTGGTTACATTCACAAACGGAAAAAACATTATTATTTATTTATTATCTGGCTGATTAATGTAGATATTTTATTTAGAGAAGGGTTTAAATTTCCAATGTATTTAAAAAAACCGAAAACAATTTTTTAACGTAGTTTCTGTGTCCGTAGGAGTGAAGCTCATAGCAATTCTCAGCTGCCTTCTAGCGAAGGACCATTTACACAAATCATTCCTAAGGTGTTTAGAATAAACTGAAAATTAATAACGAAACATTTATAATTTGCCTAATTCTTAATTTTTTAATCTTTAATTTGAGATAAAGACGAAATTTATCGACTGATTTAATATTTATATTTTTATTTAAAATCTATTTCCTTGTTCAAACAGTCGCTTTCGTGTTGGTTCGATAAAGAAACAGATTAATTAAGAGACATTTATATTCCGATTATCTCCATTATTTTTGACAAAGTAAAAAATATGAGTGTTAATTAAAGTAATGTACTAAATAACTTTAATAATAGTACCGCTTCCTCTTTTACTATAGATAGAAGTAAGATAAAATAAGCTCTCATCAACCTTTAATAGTGACACGAAAGCGGGTATTCCTGATAGTCTAGTTGTTATTTATGAATGCTTTTGCTATAGCATAACGATTCGTATCCGGAGTTACAAAGACACGAATTGATTCTCTTAAAAAATAATTTAAGATGCGAGTAATATATCAGATCTTATCGTTGACCCGTTGTCACAAATCTAGTAGGAAGTTCTAAATAAGAAAAGCCACCTCATGACCAATTAGAAAAAAGAATGATTTAATTGTTATCCTATTTTATTGTATATTTTGAACGAAAATAGATGTTCTACGTCGATAATTTGTAAATGCTTTGCGCTTCATTAACGACACCGAGGAAACATCTGTAAGAGAATATTATGATACAAACCAAATTGTTGCTGATGACTTCTGGATATAGTATAATGTTTATAATAGTTGTAATTTATGATTTTGTTTAAAAACACTTTTACGTGATAGCCTAATCAATTTTTAATTATAATGATACATCTAACATTAGCTAAACTTGTATTCAGATCGCTTTCTTATCTGTCTTTAGCTGTTCCTTCTGTTCGTATGCACCGAGCTATAACAACAGTTTCATTCTACGTTAATCTAATTAAAATTATTATTTTTAAGGATTTAAATTTATAATTGTATAATTTTTCCAATGTTAGATAATGACCTAAATTTTCGGTAAAGTCAGTATATTTACTCACTATTCATGTTTACATAAAAGTGTATATTCTATCCAAATTTCTAGAATTATAAAATTAATTTTAGCTATTTTTCACGAACAAATGAGCTAGTTTACATCTATTAGTATAAGAATTTAATGTAAACTTAACGTATAAATAAGCATATTATAATCGGAAGATGATTTATAAATTATTCCTCAACCGACGTATAAAAAATACACGGCAAAACTGATTAATTGCAACGGTTTAAATATTTGCAGTTTATTTCTTTATGCTGCATACGAAATTTAATCTCCGAGAAGTTTAATGCATAAAAATCAATGTCTAAAATTTAATTTTTTTTTATTAAATTAAAAATAAATTAGCTTAAATAGGCTACAATATAAAATAACGATTAATAATAAAAATGTCATATTTTAAATTAATCGTATTAAATTCAGTTTCGTGAAAATCTGTAATTATAACTACTAATAAACTTTGCCCGTAGGCGCTCAAATCATTAATTAAATGCTAATTTTGAACGTAAATTTTATATCAGGAGCATAAAACAGAGTTTGAACTGCAACAGGAAGGTGAGCTGTGATCTGTAAACCTGACTGGCCAATTCGTTGACGAACTTTACAGCAAGTTCGTCGGCTTTTGATTATCAGAGCATATCTGAGGTGAAGCTAAACAGAATAAGAAAAAAAAATCGACAAAAAAAAAAAATTGTTTTGCTTTACACAAAGGGGATAAGGGCGTATCGAATTTACAAATATAAAGTCTATATTAACGGAATAATGGCATACCGCAAGTTTTTCTGCAGTAGGATTAGGAATAAAATTTTCAAAAATAATTTATAAACATTAAGTTTTTAAATGAAATTCTACACTTCGTCGTATAATGAAATCCGAATCGGATATAAAAGCACGTTTGAAATTAAATTTCCTAATTTGGAAAGCATGGCGACAAATTCGTTGAACCTAAAATTAGAATAGATTATACTCGTAGGTAGAGATTCTTATGAATCGGTTAAAAATAATCTATTCCTTTTCTTAGAATCAATGTAACAAAACAAGTAGCGATTAACTGTAAGCGCTGTAATAGGCTTATGAGTATTCATAAATTAGATTTTTTGAAAGATACCAATCCACTTAATTATTTAAACACGAAATAAATAAGCCTATTAATAATTAATAAAACAATTTTTTCAAGTTTTAATAAACATAATTCGTTCAAATAAAGTCTGTCGTCTGATAATTCGAGCGTCATAAAAAGTAGAGAATGTAAATTCCTGGTAAGACATTTACTCCGGTCATTACGGATCTATCGCTCATAATTATAGAAAAAATGACTTTAAGACGAGCTTGATATTTTATTTTTAACTTAAATTTACATCCTAGTACATCTGATACCATTCGGTCTTTGTAATACAGACTTGGACTTATAAAAATACGCAATTAAATGATGTTCGTGATCTGCACGTCGCATTTATGATATCAAACAAGACTATTAAGAAAAAAATTGAGCATTAAATTTTCTAAAAAAAGGAACCATTATCGACTATTATTACCTGGTTAAGTATTATCCACTATTAGAGTACATATCATTCTCAAATTAGGATCAATTATTTTTAATTTTTTTCACAACATTTTTCAAATAAAATATTAGTAGTTACGCGAATTAAATTTTCTCTGTTAAAATATAGATTTAAAAAAAAATCTAAGTAGCTAAACATCTAAAAATGAGGAGACGAGACGTGCCAAAGTTTCCCAATTTGATTCGAATAGCGAAACGTTCTCACAGTCAAATGATTTTTGGCGAAAAACCAAAGACATTCTACGAACAACCGAAGAAGTCGAGGTAAAATAAATAAGGATGACGACGATAAACAAATGATTTTTAAAGGATACGATATTAATATTCAATTAATTCGAGAAAATCCATGTTTAAATTGTCACATTTAAAATAAACAGCCAAATAATATTGAATGAAGTAAGAGTAGAATAAATAGTTTATTAACCATATACTATAACTTAAACAATGTACATAAAATGTAACTATTTTCATCAAAATAACTTTTTTAGACATTTTAATGTTGTATTAAGAGATATGACGACAATAAAACAATCCTAATTATAAATAAATGGTCCGTTGAGCTGTCTGTTGCTTTATCAAATATTTTAGTTTGATGAATTACTATAGGCTATATTATTTCATTGGACTAAATTATATTTTAGTAATAATTATAGTAAACTTCTTCAAATTGCATCGAACTAGTGGCTAAGCCAATAGATTTATGCCGGATATATGACACTTTCTGAAAAATAATAATGGCTAATTAAATAAAATAAGTTTTAATCTAATTCTACGTTATAATATGAAAACTTTTTAAGTGATGGTATAAATAACATTTTAATTTTGATTAAATATTTATAAAACGATTCTTTATTTTCCCTTTCTTTTTCTCTTAAATTTTAGAAATATATTTATTCTGTACAATTCCAATCTTATTTTACCAATTTTTATCTATTTTATTATCGGAATTTTAATGAAATATTCTTAATTTAATCATTTTTTCTTGTTAGTTTAAATTATATTGGATTTTATGTCTTACTATATACACACACAGGCTCAAAAGTACTTTATTTTATATAATTTTAATTACTCTTCGTATAAAACAGTACATAATAATTAGAATAGTTGCAAGTTATTTATAATTATAAAGCTGAAAGTTTTGTTTACCATACGTCTCGATTTTTCCAAAACACTTCCGGTTTTCGATTCTAGTCTCGACCGGTTCTGTTACAGGTCTCTATCGGAAATTCTTGTCAAAGGAAAAAAAATAAGTATTTGTGTTTGACTTCATTTTTTAAAACAACTTAAACTAATTATAAAAATGACATAAAGACTACATCCACTTTATTCACATTAGCCTCACGGAATAAGAAGTAGTGCACCTTCGCACGAATTTTATTATGATAAATATAATGGATTTATTTAAATGCATCCATTATATTATCGTGTGAGTATGCATAATGTATATTTTTCAATTTTTAAGTGGTTAATTATTAGTAGTATCGCGCTTAGAAATCGTAAGATAACGAAGAGTTACAATTGGTAACACATTAATTCAGTGTTTGATATTTTAGTAGCTATTCAAAAACATTTTGAGCGCATTTTATCGCTGATATATACGTCTGCAATTCTGAATATTTATCCTAATCACCCGTTTTTCTAAACGGGCTTTTAAATTAAATTTTTGTGAAATCCCGAAATAATGTTAATTCGATAATTAATTTCGTCAATAAATTATTCGGATGTAAAATTATAAACTATTTATTGAGTCATTTATATTTATATCTACTTAACACGGCTTTATCGCGCTTTAGATTTAGATTCTTCTTAATCTAGTTCTATGGATTATCGATCTTACTAGATAAGACCATTAAACCTTTATTGCATTAGCAATATGATTTACTTATAACTGCTAACTGAGAAGTAACAACATGTATTAATCGATTCAAACATATGTTAGGGAATTATGAGAATTATCAGGCCCTGATTTACGGGCGAACATCCTGCGCATGTATCCAGGGTCCTCCACAAACAGAAAAGAGAAAAGAAAGAAAAAAAGGGGGGGATGATTCAGGAAACGAAATAAGCAGGTTATATTTATAAATACCATATAAAATTTAAAGTAGAGAATACTATGGTACCACGGTAGCCATAATACGGCTCGCATGCCGCATACGACTCTTCTAGACCCTTATTTCGGTTCCCATATAGGAGTAGGGGTTCGACTTTGGTGTTATTCCCCTCTATATATATAGAGCACCAAAGTTGAACTCCTGTCTCTTAGATATATATAGTGTGTAGATTAGGTTATATGTATAAAATACTGTTGCAATATAGGATAGGGCTCCCACATACTGTACTTCTGATATAAAGTATATAGCTCCTATCGTGACAAGGTTTATGTACCCCTACTATAGTAAAATTTGCACGGGCATTAGTTGCTACAGGGAGCTTCTATCTTCACAGCTGCGAGTGTCCTGGAGCCCCCACATAACTTATATAAATACGGCCGAGAGTTACAAATATAAAAATAATGCGTTATAGGCCTACCTATCAATTAAGTCTCTTAAAATTTAAAAGTAGATACACTTATGGTATATAATTTAAGTTAGCTTTAGGAAGTGATGCAAATTTAAGAACTACTAGAACGAATAAGATATGGCAACAGTTTGGGGTTAAGCAATTAGCTTTACTACTACATACAGAGATAAGCCTGATTATTCAGTGTTTTAGCGGAGTCAATCTATATTTTGCCATTTACTAGATTTATATTCATAATAAGTTACGCACATGTAAGGCAGAAAATATCTAAATTATGGTTTCCGATAAAAAATTTAAACATTATCGTTGTAATAAAAAAAAAGCTGCATAAATTATAATAATTGAAGAATACATCCGTGGAATGTTGTTTAATTTGATGATAATTCGATTATCTGTTCATCTATTAATATTTAATAATAGTAGTAGTTTCTAATGGAACGGAGAGATAATAACCTGTAAGTCATTTCACAAACAAGATTTTTTTTCGATTGCTTAAGAGCAAAAAGGATTTTAAAACTTATTAAATATAAAATTTAAATAAAATCAGTATTGTTTCTTAATTTTTAAATGATAATTTTAAAAAATCAATTCTTTTTTTCCATTAATAAATATGAAATGTTCGCCGAAGGTTATTATATTTTAATCAGTTAAGTAGATCTTATCTAGCAAAAATCGCTAAATCGCAGGGTCGTTCTTTGAAATTTATGAGAGAATTAATAAACTTCGTTGTCAATTTTAACAAGTAAAATTAATGAATTCATCTATAATTTAAGAATATTTTAATAATTGCACTCATCTAAAATATTCTTCTATTTAACATTATCCGGTATCCTATTATTCTATAGTTCCAGATAAATTAATACATTCTAAAATACTTAAACCTACTAGTAATTTGAAACTAATTAGAACGTTTAAACTGTTACTGAAAATTCCTAAATTTTTTTAATATATTTTTTTATTGGCTTAATCCTCGATGGCTATTTTGATAGACACATTTTGTAAATTATTTCCTACATGTTAAACAATCGTTAGAAATTTTATCTTTTCGTACAGGCCTAAATATGTTAACCTTGCAATGTTTGTTCTACATTTTAGGCTAGTAAAACATAGTAATGTCTTTTACCATAATAGCTACGAAATAATTTATTTTGTTATTAAATATTAATATATTTTAATTAATATAATTAATTAATATTTAATTTCTGTTTAAGAAAATAATGTGCGGATTCATTCGGGTGCAGTAATTAATCTACCATTTTCACCATTTAAATTCGGACCGTGCGTTACACGCTCTATAAAATTGCGAATTAGGAAGACATTTGTACAAAAAGCTCGTTTTTCCTCGTTAAATTTTTCCAACTAATCGTTAGAAAAATTTAATTTATTATTTAGAGAAATCGGTGGTTTTAAATCATTTCGGGATATCACGTTTTATCCTTAAACGAACGAGTACAGAACGGTTTAACTGAAACGGTTTCATCCATCTGATCTCAAGTTCCTTATTGGATTTTTTTCTCTTTTTCAGTTTTTGTAACAGTAGCAATTATTTCGACGTACTCGCCAGACAGGTAAGCTAATCCCTAAACGCTATCAGTCTATTTTTTTATGGGAAAGAAAGGCTTCTAGTTAACGA
The DNA here is from genome assembly GCF_030686945.1 of Centruroides vittatus. NCBI lineage: Eukaryota > Metazoa > Arthropoda > Arachnida > Scorpiones > Buthidae > Centruroides > Centruroides vittatus. The sequence goes on along the minus strand of NW_027122650.1, from coordinate 585,753 downwards.
AGGTGAGTAGAAGAAAAGTTTCGAGTAACCGACGTTTTCTACACAAAGAAGCGTCGACGGTACCAGACGTCAAATTCGGTAATAGGCTAGTTCAACTGTGGCCACGACCCGACATATAAGCCGAGAGACGTGACTTCCGGACCAATTGACTAAAAGCCGAAGGTCTGGAGTAAAAAGTACCTACGTGTTGAAGGGCGTTGACAGATTTATCCTTACTTGGTTACTATCCAAAATTATCTTATGGACGAAAACCAGATGTTTACTCTCCCGTTCTTCCTACATAATTCTTTTCGTGTTCGGTTGTAACTTATATTAGTTAATTATCAATAGGCCTAACTATACAGTACCGTATTATAATACATCAAAACAATGAGATGCAAGTATATTAATAATAAAATAGTTGAAATAAAATCGTGAAAGGACGATACTTTTTCATTCGAGTATTTATATATATATATACTGGAAATTTGTTTTATTTGCAATAAAAATGTTTCTAAATTTAGTTCCTGGTTCCGCGATACCCGACGGAAATATACTCTCACTTGGAAGATTTTTTATTTACGATAAATATCATTTTGCTTACATATCCTAAATTGCACGTGATCTATTTGTATCAGTCCAAAGTTCTTACTGGATTTCTCTTTTCGAGTAAGCACGCTGATTGGCTCTTCGGGTATTGACTCTTCAATCAATGCAGAGATGGAGCACATACGTCTGGAAATACTAAATCCATTTTCTCGTGTCGAATTGTTTGTATTTTATCGGATTGACGACAATCTAATTAAAGAGATGACGAGCGAATACGATTATAAGCAATAGGGAAAACAGGTTAAGAACTATTGTTATACAAAATTAGGGATTGTTATCTGCGCGAGTCTTGTCGTTAATGATCTTTCGAGTTCATTATTAATTTATTCTTTCGTTTTTTTTCCTCCTTCTTCTTCTTCTTCAATGAAAAGAAAACGAGCAGCGGGATGCTAGCAACGACCGGCGAATGCACTCGTACACAAAATCGATCGCCTTCTAAGAAATCGTCAGACGAGAATAAAGATATTTTTGGAAACGTCGAAGCCATAAATTGTTTTGAAATTAACCTTGAAGCACTTAATATTTTTTTAATAAAATAATTTATTTTATTAATATTTAATTTCTCTACCTCCTTTCCAATTTAATAATTGTCACATTATTAATTAAAAATTCTTGATTTACATTTTAAAATGAATCGTTGATGTAGGGTCTAAACTTTTTCTTAGATTGAGTTTAATTGATCTTACGTAATTTGCATAAATACATAAATTAAAATTGGCTTCTTTATTTTAGCTTTTACTCTTTATAATATATTTTTAAAATGTTTCATTTATTAAAACCCGCATGACTAGAATAAAATAGAGGAGAGTAATTAGAATAGTCTATGAAAGATTTCTCTCAAACATTTAGGCAAAGACAAACTTAAGTAGGTCGTCGAAACAGCTACATTACTAGGTTAATACTATCAAGTTATTAAATAATTATAAGCGATAGGTTGATAAAGCTATCTTAAGGTTTACTTATTTCGTTATTCTACTCATTATTTAGTTTAAAATTTCTCAATTATTGAAAAAAATAGTCAAAAAAGTAGCTAGGCCTATAGGCAAACCTATAAGTAGAGGTCATAAATAAGGGGGACATTTGGGATATTTGCTCCAGGGTCCGGAACGAATGGGTGCGCGATCAAACTATCATTAATAGAAAAAAAACCTTATACATATTTGGAGCCCGGGTGAAACTCTGTTCTTGCCTTTCTTTAATCGATACGTATACATTTAAAATATTTTGAGTAAAAATAAATTGTCACCATTTTATCCTATTTAGTTAGACTAATGCATCAACTTAGGTCCACTACTCATCCGTATTTCCGTCACGCTTATTCTTCCCTATTTGATTAGAACTATACAAAAATTAAAGTTAACGTTGAATATGTTATATTTTTGACAAATCATATAGGCTAATCCATATTCATATATGAAGTTATCGAACTTTTTATCTAAAGAAAACAACAAAAAAAAAAAAAAAAACGAAAAAAGGATTTTGTATGTAGCTTCTTAACAACTGTATTCTCAATAAGCATATTAACCTATTCAAATGATAAGATGTGAAGCGAAGATAAAACCGGACAGCAATGATAACAGGTCCCAATCAAAATGTTAATTATAAATTGATAGAGGTTCAGTCAACATTATGATTAACAACATGTAAGATTCATTCCGATTACGATACTCGCAGTTTCAATTGTGAAGAATTTTAATGGATCTTAACGAGATGTAAAAAATTTAAATTTAGTCCTATATTACAGGTTACATCTAACGACGCTCGATTATTGATATTAATACGAATTTATTATCATTTTGAATCATAAATATATTTAATATTAGGTTAGAAATTTTTAATTAAAGACGATACATCCGATTCAAAAAGTTTACAAACGGAAAATTTCTCATTTATTTTTTCGTTTCTGTCTAGAAATCTATACTTGACTTTATACCCTTGAATATTTTAGAATAAAATAGTTCATATAGTTAAATAAACTAGATCAGTAAGGCCTATTATAATAAGTTTTTAATAAGTAATAGTTTATTTAACTACTGTACAAGAATGTATCTATTAAAAGAACAATCTAAACAATACAAAAGAAATCTATAACATAAAAGAGCATTTAAGTTAATGTAATTTTTCCTGATGCTTTTAAGAAATTGGAAAGTTTTCACCACTTGAAAGACTAGAAATTACGATTCGTGTTTTATTTTTATGAAAGAATTCTCGAAATGCGTAAGTTATCTTGGAAATCGTCATTATGGACCTATCTGTTTCATCACCATCCGGTCTCTACTTGATGTTTTTATGCGTTGGGAACAAAAACATCTGGAAAGTAAACTTGCGCGATACGACCAACTTTTTAAGTTTAACTCTCTTTAATTTAAAAAAAAGTGTCCTTATTCATTATTTTAATCCATAAATTTTAAACTTTTTTTTTTACTTACTTTTCTTTCTTTTAATAAATAATTCTCTTGGACAAATAGTCGAATAACTTTTCCCTTAACTTTGTTAGTGACTCGCATAAAATTTCGGAAACTTCTTGTCCCGTTTAGGCCTGTAATTAGAAAATTGATATTTCTAATTAATAATTAACTAATTATAATAGTTGTAGAGTAGAAAATTAATTATATTGTACAAATAATAATTACAAATATAGTTTATAGTTCAAATCACACACTTCTAAACATTGATGTTCGCATACTTTTAGGTGTGTAGTACTCATCTTTGGTTTGTTATTACTACAAAAGGATGCAACGCAAGTAATAACCCATAGAGCATAAACCAGAAGGTTCTTCTTACTAGTGTAATAACGTTAAAATAACGCGTTATCTTCGCACGATTGACAATAATGCGGCAATTAATTACAGTTCATCAATTCCGGTTTTCCTTTCGCACATCAATTTTGGAAATTCGATATTCGTTTATAATTAAATTTACACGTTACGAACTCTATCACGTGTAAACCTAATTTCAAACTATAATTACAAAACAGCTTCGTTTTAACTAGTTTAGTTCGACAAATTTAAAGGTAGCAAATTAAAGTTTTAGTATCGTGTTTAGCGATTAAAAAAAATCGATAACTCGTAACATCTTTGCAAAAATATCGATAGACAAAACGTGTAAATTCTTAGCATTTCCGAACTGAGAACACTTCTTTTCCGGACACGAAATGAGCAATGGTTTACAGTTTTTGTATTGGAACGAGTTATTACATAATTTAGATGTTTATACTAACGTTATAGGCCCTATAACATATTATAAAACTCAAAAGGAATTTATGAAAACCTAACAAAGATTGGTTTTCGAATGGACGGAAAATGGAAGATTTCCGAAGATGGAAAATTGCTTTTCGAATGATATACTTGAACAATTTTTAGTCATTGAAGTTTTATTGCTTCCAGGTCAAAATTTTCGCGAAATTCATCGAATAAAATGGTTGTTTTATTATAAAATTTATTTAATTTCGCAAATTTAATATTTGTCTAACCAGCTGTAATTTCCTCAATTAGGTTAAAGAATTATACCCATAGTAAAAAAACTGAATCGACAATTTTTCAATTTTTTATTTTTTTTCGGCGGGTCGATGTTTTAGGCGGCAAATGACGTCAGCCTATTACGGAAAGACCCGGATTCGAGTGCGGGTCGGAACCTCTTGAAATTGGTAAGGGTGTTCGACCCGGATACGTCGGGCTCCCTCCCTCGCCTCCCGGCCGCCTCCATTGTGGGCCTGCCCAATATCCTCGACGGACAGGTGAAAAAAAGGGAAAAAAAAGCGTTTAGTATCCCCAAGATAGAAAGAGTTAGAAAAAAAACGTTTTTATATCCACACGACAAATGTAAATTAAAAATAATAAACGTTATAAAATATTTACATTTCGAACGTAACCAAAAAATGTAAAATATGCGTAACATCGCATAAGGAATGTCTTAGTGGAAAATTGCATTATCTAAGAGGCGAAATTATTTTTATTTTTTACAGAATGTAATGACTATCGATTGAAAATTCAAGATTTTTGTAAACGTTTTAAATTATTTCTGATTTTTTTAAAGTATAAAACAAAAAACACGCACACAAACAAGAAGAGACTTTCTAAATAATCCACAGAATTAGCAGATTCGCAAATATTACAATCGAATTATGGCTGGAATTTAATATTATTAATTTAATTGGTTACGGTAGGGAAAAAAAATAAATTTCGATACTGTTACGAAAAATCCTAGTAAAAAAAATTTAGCAAATAATCTGGAGTAATTAGATTTTTAAATAGAGAATTGACCATAGAAATAAAAATCAAACAACGTCTAATGAAATAAAAGCGCGTTAACTGCATTATTCATTTATTTAGTTCTTAATTTGAGTCGTTCGGACCACCGACCGTCTCTCGAGATGTTAGGATAATGGTTCTACCCTGGAAAGTTTCGAAAGCTATGTACACACCTAACACTTCCTCCGGACAAATCCATTATCTCGAATGGGGATGAGCGACGACTGGTTTCACAGAGAGGAAGTCGAGTGAAAATTTGCTTCCTATTTGCGAAATTTTTGTACAAACAGCTATAAAACCGCCAATTGTGGCTGGAATATTTCAATTTACGACCGTTTCTAAACAGCGGAGAAGAGTTTGCCCTCAAAATCGAATCTCGAAGCGGAATGGAAGATTCGAATTTGAAGTAACAGAGTAACGCGTAACAACTTGGAAAATATTTACCCGGTTTTGGTTAATGTTTATCCGTAACGAATATATTTTATAAAATAAAAGAAAAAAGTATATGTATATATTCTAATTTAAGTGGAATAATAACAATTTCTTGTTAAGAAGGGAGCACTTTTTAAATTTTAAAAGTCGAGCGAAAATTATCGATATCGATAAAATTATAGTAATTTTCGTGCATTGTCATTACGTTTCAAAACGTACGGCGTATTTATTTTTTACTTCAAACTGGTTCGGTTAAGATTAATAGCCAGCAACAGTCGGTGAATGGTGGGAAAAAAGTGTGACCCAACGACGCCCGATCCATGCATCTGTCATTCACTCCATAGCGTCACAGCACGTGATTCATTCGGCGGTATGCCGTTGCTAGGATACGGGACAAGGGGAGAGACATACCAGTCACGCCGCACTTGGCACGAGGTCACAATCCACACGTACGGTTCTCTCTTCTAGTGGCGCCATCTAGTGGTTCGTCGCTTCGACACAATTGATTGTTTCACCGCTCCACAAACAATAAGAACCCGTACACAGCCTCGTGTTTCTTAAGTTTTCAGACAGATGCTTGTTTTCTACTTCTTTTCGGTGTTCTCTTTTTAATTTTAAGGATTAACCGAACACTACTCGAATCCCTAGTACGGCAAGAGCACTCACTCTCTTACAATTCATGTATCCTATTAGAGAAAAACAATAGGGATTCGTTATCGACCCAATGATAACTAATAGTTCTAAATCATCCGTTCGTTATGCCGTAGTGAAATATACTCCAATTCATTGTTGGTTTACTATTCTTCTTCGTTCTATTTTCCCAGTTTCTTTTGTTAACAAATTTTTTATTTTCATGCGTAACTGTTCTTCCTCTAAACTGAATATGTCGTCTTTAAAATAAGAAAATCTTAAAATATTTTGGAGGAAGTACGCAAAATTTAATAAGCGACGTACGGTTCGTGTACTTTTTGAAGTTTTATAGGCCACCGAGTTCAAAAACAGGCATCAAAAACTGATTTGCGGGTCAGGGGATGGGTTTGTATGTCTAAACCGATACTAAAATTCTCATTCCAGTTATTTACAGTTCATTTATTTTATTTTTTATCAATAATTTATGAGAATGGGAGTTCAATCTAATCACTAAATTTTCCATCCGGCAACGTAAATCTATTTTAATTTTAAAAATTGAGAGCTGGTTCTACATATTTTTCGGTTATTCTGATTTCGAGTAGAGATAAAAATCGCGCTTTATATTTAATTTCTCTTAACGTTACGACGCGTAATCTTTTAAAATTAAGTTCCGGATCCGTACGCATTGTCTATAAACTTGTTTCTATACAGAAAAAGCGTATCTTTCGACCAGAATTATTATTCTAGAATATCAAATACAATAGAATAATACACGTCATCATTATATAGTCCAAATAGACCATTAAGTTAATGACTGAAAGGAGTCGAATTGTTATCGTCGGCCGTAAATGGAAGTTTCGAATTCGATACGATTATTGTTTTTGGGTCGCCTACGTCCCAAACTGTACGACATTTAAACGAGTCATTACGTAGAACAATCGTCGCTTATTATTTCTCCAAACGTCATATTTTCCAATGGTTTTTTTTATGCATGATTCTTTGTTCGACGCGATATTCTCTTAGATAAAGACCTCTATTTTTCCGGGCCATTAAAGCTGGTGAAAGCGAGCGCGATAAAAGGTCGTCCATATTTTTCCGTCTATTGCACGCGAAGATGCGACGGGGTCAATATCACGTGCGCTAGATCCACCCGTCCGTTTCTTCCTTCCTCCGAACACGAGGATTAGAACAAAACGCATCATACAAATCGATATAAATATTATAATTAAGCCGTCGGCTGAAGGATAAAACGTCATTCGAGTATCTCCTTAGATCGAATATTCTTCAGAATTCAAGAAAGTTTTGGAGATTAGAAAATTCCAACTTTGGTTTATCTTCTACACAAATTAAATGGCGGATAAACCGAACTTTTAAGAAATATTTGAAAATTAAAGTACGAATGTAATTAATTTTAGCCACGTAAATAGTTGTAATACTTCATAAAATATCCAATCTTAATTACTAAAAGTATAGAGTTATTATCTATTTGTGCAATTTATTGTGAAATGAAAAGTACATATAGGCCTACATAATTTTATTAAAATAGCCGAACACATCTAATCAGTAATATTTAAGATGCAAATTTTTAAACACACAAAAAACTTTTGAACAAAAGAATACAAATCATACATGAAGTTCTATTCAACCCATTAATAGACTGTTACTTCTGTAGTAGTGTGAAAAGGATCGGCCTAAAGAAAAGACCCGAAAATGTTATAATTTTTGTAAATAGTCTTAATTAAACTTCAAAAGAATATACTTAATAAATACATCAAAACAATGATAATTAACAGGCTTGATAATTAATTAAGTAGAATTGATTGAAGCAGGGGAAAAAATCTCTTAATTTGCTTGTGTAGTAGTTGTATTAAAAAGAATCGAGGTTCTTTCGGTATTCCAATTATTTACATTACCTGATAAAAAGTAACTTGTTTTCTTTACGTCAGTATATTTTATTTCTTCAACAAAAATGTTTGTGTTCAACGCACTGTTTATTACTCGTGTATATCAGTTTTTAACTGGATGCAGACTGGACTCAGCCCGTTTTACTTACAAATAAACACAAATGTAAGTTTATGCGAAGACAGATTTGTATGTATAAAAAAGGTATTTAAACGTTATTTTATCAACTAGACTCGAAATTAGAAAGATGTTTTAACATAATCAATAACGTAAATTACGGAAAAACATGAAATTGTTTTGATATTTTATCAAACGAACAGCATAAATGTTGTATGTTATATCTACGTTATATGATTTAAACATTAATAGATTCAAACTTTAAAAAAAGTCCGAAGAATGTGTATACAAATCCTGCCAACTTTTTGTAATCGGATCCACGAAAATCTCCCGTTACCGATTAACGAAATATTTATTGTTTGGGGACTTTGTTCTTGGCAAACATCTTCGTAACTCTATCTGCAAGGATCTCTAATAACAGTGTCATCTCCTATCTAACATATTAGTTGACTTTAAGACTATGTTCTTACCGATTTTGGCCAATTTTAGTTTAATGTAATAAGAGAATCTCTCTTGATTTTCGCGTCTTTTTTAGATGAGAATCTGATTATTTGTATTACACTGTGAATGAGACATTCCGGAAGTGCGTTAACAGGAGAAAAAATGCGATTTTCTTCTTAAATAAAATAAAGAAAAATGAATCCCGTTTTACAAATAAATAAAGCCTAAATTATTAATTTGTTTTATAAAGAAATATTGGAATTGGAATTATTAAGAGTTTTTTTTCAATTCCTACAAATGACAATAATTTGTAAGCACGTAAGACGGAAAACATAAATGTAAGGAATTTTTACTGATTATTTAGTAAAAAAGGTATTATTTTACTAAATAAATATAATCTATAAAAGATTCCATACGTTTTTTTTCCGGGAGATTTCTTCTCTCGAGAAACGAGAAAACATCGCTAAATAGAAACACACACTAAATAAATCGCTTGATTTTGAATATTGCAAGCGTTTACAGGTAAGATTTTTTTTTATATAATAAATATCACAAGTGTCTTGTTTACACGTAAAAATCGTGTAACATGCCCAGTGAGAAATGAAAGTGAGAAATAAAGGTTCAATCTGTTGTGTTAATTATTCCAGAGCGTATTCGTTACTTTTAAAATTATTATTTTAAAAATTATAAATATAAAAACTTAAATTATTTAAATGAAGATGCAATAAAAAGGAAGAGAAAAGAGGAAAAAAAACTTCCTTCGCGACAATATTATCGCGAAGAAAAGGTGTTTGCGATAACTGTCGTGGCCCATCAATTAATGTTCAAAATCCAATTTAAGAAGTGGTAATTCGCTTGCTATTTTTAGGCTATTTCATTTCTTTCGGCATAAAGATTATTTTTATAAATATTTTGATATATTAAACGGAAAGTAAACAGTAAAATAGATTTGTTGACGATATAACCAATATTTGCATTTTCATATTCATCATTAAAAAAAAAATCAAATAAACTATTCAAATACTTATTGTTTTCTAAAATTGAATCGAATATAAAAACGCAAATAATAAAAAGGACAAAAATACGTAGTATTTACAAAAATATGAAAAAATAAAAAATATATCCTTATCAATAAAAAGAAAAGGAATAAAAAAGATATAACAAGGGTTTAATGCCATTAAATCCTTGTTATCTCTTGTTTTCTCCTTTTCCTGTGTATGTTTTAGTATAGGCCTATTTGTTTACATGATATTCGATCATAACTGCATATAAAACAATGGATCTTGTATAAGTTGAAGAAATCAACGTCATATTCCGACAAAAAGGGTACGAGAATCAGATTCATACATTATCTTATATTTTTCCTTTTGATATAGGATTAAAATAAAATAAATTGTTAAAACATTCCGGAAATTAGTCTCGAATTCCTCCGTCAGAATCCGATACATCGCAACCGTAAAAGATGTTTCTCTGTGACAATATAAATAAGTTTATTCCTTATACCAATCGATTAACTCGTATAAAAGTTTGCCAAACAATTTCAAAATTAGTGTTTTGGTGCTTGTTTTGAGATTAGAAGGAATTGGTGCTTGCAATGCTCAATCAACTATCGCAAGTCTTCACATTAAAAAGCTGTTATAATTCGCTAAAATTTCGAGTCCTTCAAAAATTCTCTCTCCTTATAGTCCCAACCAATTCTTATTATACTCTACAAAAAGAGTTATTAAAAAATTCGAGGATAAAATTATCCTCTGGCTAAACTAAAGCTCATTTCTATGAAAAAAAAAAAAAAAAAAAAAAAAAAAAAAGAGAGAGAGAAAAGAAAGAGAAAGTAATAAGTAAAACAAGGAATTTTTAAAAATCTTTCTAACTAAAATTGACCCTCGAAAAAAGAACAAAACTTGACAAATCGAGTTTGTTTTTTTTTTATTGAATTTTATACCCGAAAAAAAGCACTTTTTCAGTCGAAATTGGTTATTTCTTGAGAAAATTTAACTCTGCTACGCGATAATATGTTTTGTTACAGGATTTGGACCGTATAACTGATCCTAACATCGTTTACTGAATACTTCCCCCTATTTACCAACTTTCGCCCATTATTTAGCACCTCAAATTAAAAATATACGATTTAATTTAATGTATAAATTAAAAAATACTCTTTTTAATTTAATTATTAACTACAAAACAATCGATTTTTTGTAGAAAAATCGAAGTAAATTTGTTATTTTTAAAACAGAAAAGTGAGACTTGTAACGTGCATCATTTTTCAGATACATCTATGTGATATATAAGCAAAACAGTCTATTCTCTTGTTGAATTTATAATTGTTAAAGAGTTGTTGAAACAAGATACGATCTGAGACCTTTAACTTAATATCCATTTATTATATCTCTCCGGCTTTTAGTTCCTTTGTCGAGTGCTGTAACAAAACAATTTCTTCGCATAACAGGCGTAAATTTATAATAAAAAATTTAAGTTTAGATTATATAAATTTACATTAACAGCAAACGTTAAATGAAAAAATATTTAAAAATTGTATAATAAAATTACAAAGGAACTGAACTGGTTTTATTATTTCACACAATATTTGAAACATTGATGTTTGTGATGATTTAATTTTATCCTTTAGTCAAATAATTATACAGGCTCTCTGCTAGAAGCATTCTTATTTTAGTATATCCATAGAAACAAATGAGTTTCAAAGAATTCCATGATTAACCACTGATTTATATGTAGAAGGATATGTATTTAGCACATAAGGATTCACTACTACCATTAAAAAAAAAGCAGGTATTGAATCCTTTCTCGTCTCAAAGAACAGAGGCAGTTTAGCAAAAGGTCGTAGTTTTACACCCTATTTTTTTTTAGACTTGATATTTTCCATCGATCTAAAATAGGCTTAATTTAACCATATTCCTAAATTATACTAAAATTATAAAGCGAATTTTAAAGTCAATTAACGAGCTGCAAATCAATTAAATTTTTAAAAATTTGAATAAATATTTAATGAAGTCGTGATTAATCACGACTTTATTAAATATTACACACTAATTATTAAAATATTACACATTAATTATTAAAAACTACGCACATTTTTCGTGAATATTTAAATCTAAATAACGATAGTCCAACATACGCATTGAATAAATATTGCACTTTAACAATAGATGTGCACACCAAAAATCATTTCTAATGGGATTATTTAATCAAAATCGATTTTTCCGTCGTAAATTATTATATAATTTACAAAGTTAAAATTGATTGAAGTTTCGAATCATTTGTTTGTTAATTGCAACATATTTAATAATTATTTAAAACTTTCTAAAACTGAAAATAAATAGAACATACGAAGAATTTAGAATTTAAATAACGATTAAAAAAACTTTATTAGTCATTTAACATTAACTATCATTAACAATTTTAAAATTAAATATAGAATATATTCATGATTAACATCTCATTATAACAGTATACAAAGAGGGCGAAGTTAAACCATACATTTGTATGACTCTTACTATCATGTTGTTAATGATTACAACAATCAATCTAAAACCATCGCATTATAAATGTAAAAATTAGAAAAATAATAGTGTTATTTACTGAAATAATATAATTAGTTAGCTTTGTGATTTGATACGTTTCATTTAAGTTATCCTTCATTTTGCATTTGTTAGTTGTTTTTGAGGGCATCTTAGAGAATTATTACCCTACTCTTAAAATTTTAAAATATTTTCATTAATAGGATACCATACGACAGGAATAAAAAAACTAATTTCATTTGAAGTGTCACATTTTTTTCCCCCCTTTCATGTTCCGCATTCTTGTCTTAAAGGTCACAATTTATCTCCATATATTTCATCCATTTTAATCGTCACACTTCTTTATTTCTTATTGGATAACTTTTAGATATTCTGTAATTTTAATTTATGAATATTTAACTTAAAATATAGGCCTACATAATAAGATGCCCTCGATTAAAGTATAGATATTTATCGCGTAATAAATAATACAACTTGACATAACTGGGCCTAACTTCTTTTTTCTTATATTACCATTTTCTAATCTGTAGATCTACTTATTGAGAAATTTTCTCGAACGATAAAAATTAGAATTTTAACTATTTATTTCTCCGTTTTTATTACTCGAGAAATTTACAGAAAATTATTTTATGTAGGCCTAATTTAGTTTTCCTTTCCTTATGTCTCTGCATTTATATCTCTTCCTGCAATACACGCCTGCGATTGATAGATACGACATTAACGGAATTTTAATAACGCTTTAGAAATTAATTATCTTGAAATAAATTAACTTCAACTTTTTAATATCGCGAGATTATGCAAATTTGAAAATTATTTTATAGTTTGATAGTAGTTCGTTAATTTAAATTTTATAATTAGGGCCTATAAGGAAAGAAATGTTTCATAAATGCGAATAGTTACAATACGTATGCAGTGAAGAAAATTTATTTTTGGAGTTAAATTTTAAATAAAATATTAAAAAGTTATCGAAGTGAAGCGCTGGTTATAATTTGAATCTGGAGAAATTCAATGTTTTTACTTTGACTTCTTGGAAAAAATATTATGCATAGATGAGTTTAAATGCTCTATTGATAATACAGTTGCGTATGTCTTTCCGTACAGCTACAAATTTTAAGTGAAAAATTTGTAAATAAAAAACTTAACATTGCAATGGTGAATATACATCTATCATGTTTTTTGTCTTCCACGTATAAAAGCGTTTTAACCAAAATGGAGAGATGCAACAGTTATATCGCCTCATCTTTTTCTCTGTACGAGCGTACTACTGTGTTTTTTTAAAGTAAAAAGTATAATTTACTTCGTATAAAAATTACATAACGATAAAATAAGTAGTTTTAAACAAACTATTGACGTTTTATTCTATATTTTTAAATTGCTATAAAAAAACTACACTTTTTTTTCAATGAATAGTCAAATTATTTGAATTTAATTATTTCTGTGTAAAAACTCCGGATCCCACCGCTCTGAGGAATTCGGGATCGAATCCGAACAGGTCGAAAATAGCCAGGAATTTTTCGAACCAAGATAGGGCCTAAATGATTTTTTTAAACAGAATATTTCAACGAAATCACTTCTTTATTTATACATGCTTATTATGGAAAATTAAATGCTACGTGAAAAAAAATTAATTATAAATTTTAATAAATTATTATAAAATATTTAATAATAATTCATTTCATTAAGTCTTCTGAACTAAAACTTCTCGTAAAACACCAATTATTTTTGTTATTTCAGATTTAAAAAAAAAGTTTAATTACGTAATTAAAATAAGTCTATGCCTATTTAATCTTTAATGAATAGGATCTTCAGGATAAGATCTTAATAAGATACTTTCTCTTTTTTCCTCCCCACAATGAAAAAAGGTGGTAATTTGTACGTATAAAAAGTCGTCATCATCATTTTACTAGAAGACAAAATTTAAAAAATTAATTGAAATGAGAATATTTTTTTCTTTTTTTAAAGAAAATAACAACTTGGGAGCGTTAATTATTCTACTTAAACAGGTATTACGTCAAAGTGTGATGTCATCTCACATACCACGCATAATTTCTTTGACAAATTTCCAATGATTATTTTGAATTGGGCCACCTAATCCCTCTATTTATAAAACCCGATTAGAATTTACAAAAATCGATAAAATTTGCATTCATTAATATCCCGTAATTTTTGTAGCTTATGGTTTAAATGTTATTCAGTTTCTCTTCTTAATAACCTTCGCCGTTCCTAATGGCGATTACATCATTCCACGAACCGTAATAAATAAAGGCTCATTCGTTTCTGGGGAAACATCTGGCGTAATAAATCTCTATCGTACTTTCACAGATCAAGATAAAAATTTTCTCCGATGATTAAATCTATCGGCTTCATTCTATTCCCTCCACGATACCATTGGCATTAACCTAAACATAAAAACGATGAAGAAAATATGGATACAACTTTATTTTGTTTTATATTCCGACTTGCGACTTAGGCCATTGGATAATTCAACATTATTCAATAGAATTTGCCCTTACCAGTTTACCTTTAACGTGTAAAATAACGAATTAATTTTTAATTCCAATACTCCTGTTTAAAAATAAGCGATAAAGTTTTTTATGTGGAATTCATAAGATACATTTTAAATTAGGATTAAAATTATCCAAGTACAAATTAATTTACTATTTTCTATGTTTCGTGCTAGCACACTTTTCTTATAGACGGACTTATCACTTAATTTACTATATTTGTACGTATACCGACCAGCTAGAATATTATTATTATACACTCAAAAAGCGAAATCTTTATGTTTCGCTGAAATTTATTAGAAAAATGTATGCAAATTAATAAATACCGAATAAGTTATATTTAACCGTGTTTTCGTTAACTATTCTTTTAATTCTTGATGAACAAACAACACCCGAAGCACGAGTCAGGCTGTTTAAACTATTCGTTCATCCAAATGAATGATAATTCGTTGTAAGCTATAGTATTATAAGTTATTTACAGTTTGAATCACAAGAATTTCACGGTGTATAATACTAATTCCAATAATTTTTATCTTTTAAGAAAATAAATATTTTGAATACATTAAATTAATAAAAGTTTAATATGGATAATTCAAAACACTAATTTTTAAGGTAAATACTTTTAGCTTTGCGTGGTTCGTATTTCTGTCTCAAATTATACAAAAATATCATCGTAAATATCCACGTTTACAGAGCAATTGGAACCCGCAATTTGTCTAAAAGGAAACTTCTTAAATTGCTATTCTTTAGGAAACTAGCACAAGTTTTATAGTAGTAATTATGCAAGTTGTATTATAAATAACTCTTTAAACTCTCTCAAACGTACTTAAGCTGTAATAAACTGTTTAATGCAAATAACATAATTTGTAAGAGAGTTTAGATTTATAACTTTTTGCTTAATCTATGCGAAAAATCGGAAAAATCCACTGCATTCGATTATAGAATTGCTCATTAAATGAACTATCTTTACAGAATGATTAAGTAAAATTTATGGAAAAAAATAAACTCTTCTTTCTTTGGTCTCAATTAAAAACAATTTAATATCTAAATAACAATTAATATCTAAAAGATTATTCGTAGTGTCGTACATTTATATGACACTGCTTATCACCTTTCTAACGATGCACTGTACAGTACAGTACTGTAGGCTATACATTGTATAAAGATAGAGTAAAGTATATAAACAAATTGTGTATTTTTAAATAAAAAATATATTCTTAATTTCGGTAATCTTGCACGACGAAGAGTTTACTTTTTTTAAAAAAAAATGATTCCGTATTCTATTCAAAAAATTCGTAAAAGTGCACGAATTTATTAGGAAAGATACATAGGTTACAGACGTCTACACTTCAAAATTCGGCCGTACGACTAGACATTGTACTCTAGAAAAATATGATGATGGATGGAGCAGAATATTGATTATGATAAATAGTCTTTCCACAAAAGAATTGCCGGTTTCATCGCATGATATATCTTTTTCAATCGAAATGTTTCGGTCTAACTCAATGAAAACGGCATTAAAATATACGACGCGAAAAAAGTAGTACTCCTATCGTCTCAAATTTTGTATAATACACGTTAAAAATAAAAAGAAAAATAATTTTAAAACAAAAAAGATCTTATATAGAATGTTCTTTAATCTGATTTTATGTAAAAAAGCTGCATTATAAGTTAATTTATGATATATAATTTTTAGATTTTTATTAAGATAAAATAGAGATGCCAACTGGAAATTTTTCTTCGCATAAAACGTTTTTTCATGCCTTAAGTATAATCTTGTTTTACAATATACACATATAACGTCAAGAAATATAAGTAACAGTTAACATTAATTTATCACGAGGGATTGAGTCACGTTAGGGCCATAATAATGACCCGGGAGTCCAGACCAGACTTGTCATTACAGATGGTTCCAGATGTATCCGGCTCTCGTCTCTTCATCTTTTGATTTATATTTTCTAAACACGAATCTAGACAAATACTTTATTAACCGACGGTCTGGGAATTTTCCTCGTTTCGTATTCCGGTCGTATATTTTAACCATATTTTCAATCGAGATTCGATATTTTTATAATAATAAAATTTTAAATTTTAAAATATTTTTCACGTATTAATTCTTTTACCAGCAGTTTTATTATATGGAATAGAAATTCACCATTTCAACAAAAGTTCTACTTGGAGTGACTTTATAGATCTGTCACGAATTTACGACATGACAAATCTACGAGATTCTCGGTCGAGAAATTAATTCTAGTGGACTTTCATCTTCTACATAATTGATTCGATTACAGGAGACGGCGAAAGGGTCGTCTTTGAGCGATAAATTATAGCGAACTTTTACATCTCCGCAATTAGGCTCAAATTGCTTTGTTGTAAACACAGCATTGGAGGAGATAAACCAGAATTATCGATCGATCGACGAATAACAAGCTTACATTCCGATCGTAAAGCACTAATTTGTTCAAAAATATCTTTTTTAAAAATATATTTTATTTAAATTTATTTTCCTAACAAAATTTATAGGTATTTTTGAAGGAAAAGTATCTTAAATTCGAGAATTTAACGTTATTAAACGCATCCTAACTTAGATATTTGAAATTGTCTTAAATAATAATAAAGGAAATTAAATATTGTTAGGAGACAAAATTTTTAATATTTTCAGACTTCATTTAAATAATTCGATTGCGTAGAGGCTGTGCAATTTACCCAAAGTATTATTCGGGGAGGAGGTGGGAACCGCGCAACTGAAGAGAACAGGAGTGAGGACGGTTCCAGGAGCGGTAAAGTTACCCTTAGGCACGTGACATAACACGGTCACGGCCATTGAAGAGAACCCGCAACGAATGTGAGTTCCCCATTTCTATTTGTCCTTCGACCCCGTCACGATGTTCATTATACCGCTAAATGCCGTCCTTCATTGGAGAATGAAACACGTTGTCGTTCACTTCATACGTGCATCTTTCTTGTCTCTTCTAAAATAAAGCATATTTCTTATTGGTTAAACCTATTTCTATTTAGAAATTATTCGAATTTACGCCATTCTGTACAGTTTACAGAATGTCTATCATCATAAACTTCAGTTTTATCGGAGTCACATTTGAACTGGAATTAGATTAAAGCACGCACTTGAAGCTCAAAAAAACTGATTGTTTTATTAGTTTCATTTAAGTTCGATAAAGCATTTAAGACGTTTCAATGTTGAGATTTGAATTTTAAATACAATATCCTTTAGGATCATTCGTATCTCGAGAATTAGTCAACAGATGATAAGAATTAGGCCTACTTGTTTGACAGAGGTAGTTTTTATATTAATTAGTCACTTACAGATCCGGTACTTATACATTAATTTCCAATCATACGGCCTTCGTTTGTAGGCATAGGGTCTAACAGAATGTTATTATTTTAACGACAGCATTCCCCATCCAATTAACTATATGTTTTTCTCTTTTGCAACGATCTCTTTTGCTTTTGTGGGGCTATATTGATCGATTATAGAGTTATGTAGCCTAAATTAAAATTTTCATTTGTTTGTTTATAACATTTACGATATTTTATAGCTTAAAACCATAGAAAATTTTCGCCGAACGATTCTTAAGATGTTAGTGTCGTTCACGATCTCGTAAAAATTGTTATCGAGACATATACTTAACAAAAAGGCAACGGCGTGGTGTGGAGATCTGCGGTCTTTCACTAAAGTTTTACGTCTTGTTTAAGGGTTTCTGCTAGACTTATTTTGTGCAGATCATTGTCATAGTGATGGCTGAATAATGCCGGTCGATTTTTTGAAGCAGTCTATCGTTGTATTACGGGGCACTTCTCCTCTTCCCTTCCATATCTCCATACAGTTGGATTGACTGCATATATAATCTGAAAAATAAATTGACTGGTTAAAAAATTCTTCGAGGGTCCGTTACACAGATTAGGCTGAATGAGATTCACAAAAGACGGGGTGAAGAATCATTTCCTTCTCTCGAATGTGGTAAAAACTTGAGTTACAGAGATTTGTTCGCTTATCGTTTGATAATTCAAACTATTGTTAAAGCTATACAATGTTGATTCTCTGTTGCATAACTCGACCCAATTAACTTTATTGTATGAAGAGTTAAGCATAATTTATGGGCAAAAGTTGTCATGTTTTTATTATTAATTCTGGATTATCTGTAAAATATGAATATAAAAGAAGCAAGACACGTTTTAAAAGTAATTTTTAACTATTTCTTATTATCTAGCCCTTTCTGTCTGTTTATAGTTACTAAAAACAAATAATAAAACGAGAAACTTAGTTAATAAACAAACAAAACAACTCAGTTTAATAGTAGAAAAATAAATATTCGACTACTCATTATAGGTATGATCGATAGAAGAATTTTAAATTTGTCACAAGAACAATTGGAAAAAATTATTTTAAATTTAATTTTGACTTTTCTGATTATTCATTCACTTGTTGAATATTTTACATTCACGACGATTCATTTATTTTTAACATTTCGCATCATCCATGCTCTGTTATTGTTTCGGTAAGTGCTTTGGGTTCTAGTTACAAAATAATTTAGCTTCGGAGTTCGGCACTTACGGAAGAGATCGTGCCAAGTTTCTAGATAAATTATCATTTGGAATGAAGCCGAATGGAATCTTAAATTCGATAATTTCCACGGAACGAACAACAACAAACGTTAACACGTGCAAGGCAAAGTGATAGGACGAGGACTTGTCCGCGATAAATCTGGCGACATCGTTACAGATAGTCACGATAAAAGTCACACTCCAGACGGCACGCGCTATCTATACATCCTACTGACTGACCCTCGATATTCTCACCCTTCGTAGAAACATTTGTGCTCCTCGCAATAAATATAGGCTTATAACAATCCTAAACTACACATTGTATCACCCGTTTATTGAAATTGTTATCGGGATCTCAAATTCTTATAAAATAATATCCTCGATTTATTTAGATATCAGCTTGAAATCTAACGTCTTCTGTCCTAAATTTAAATTGCCTTACATTTTTATGTAGAGTATTTTTAGGGTTTAAGTGAGAAGAAAGAGTGACTGACATCTTTATTTTTCAATATGATTAAATGTAATTAGAAAGGCTTGGGATAAATATCTTATAGCCTTAATTGTAGACTTATTTTAAAAATTAAGGCTTACTTTTTCTACCTTAAATCTCGATATAAACCTAGGATAAACGTATAAATACAGTCGAGATTATCTATAGAAAATGAACCACTATAAACAATTGGATTTTTTGTCACTCTCAAAGGATTCAAAATTATGACTCAGTTAACCGTAAAGAACTATTTCGAGCGATAAAATGACTGAAATGTAAAATTCATTTGGAAAAAATGAACGTTAGGCATACTTTTATGTACAGGAATAATTTAATTTTCGTTATTATTTTGTAAAATAAAGAAATTTTTGAAAAAATGGTCTAATTAAAGACGTTGATCGACGACAGTTTAGCGAAGTTCCTAATTATAGAAGCGCAGGAAAATAGAAAGTTCAAATATCTTTAAAACCGAAATTATATCGGCAATATCGGGAATTTTTTAAAAATATTCCAGACAATATCTAAATTAAAAAATATATAAACAAACTTCAAACGTAAGTTAAATAGCTAATTAAAGAATAACGACAAAAATGTAGACACTGGAAAGACGAAGAAAATAAGTTTTGAATAAAGGCAGTGACAATGCCGCATCTCACTTGAAAGTGCATCACCTTCGCTATCAAAAGTAAATGGATTCTCTTCCAGAGAATAAAATTAAATTTACTTTTTTCTCATCTCGTGTTACGTTAATTCTTAATGAAAATGTATAAAAACTCATTTTTCATTTATTCGAACGAATGCAAGTTTGGATCTCTCTCTCTCGTAACGAAAATAATATAAAGAGAGATTTTTAAACTCAATTTATTTAATAAAATCGGGGAAAATTATTTTTGTGAATTTTTCATTAAATTTTATCTTTTCCTATTTATAAATTTAAGGATATTTTCGAAATACGAAGGCAATTTGTTCTGATTCTTGTTACATTTAAAATATGACCTTGCAGCGAGGAAAACTGTTATTGTTTCGCATTAGTTACAGGCTAATCTACATCTATGTAAATTATATAAAATTGAATTTTTGCCTGTCTGTCCGTCCGTTTGTTCGAGTATCACATAAGAAAGGCTGAACAGATTTGTACTGTACATATATTCAAGATAGTCCTGGAAAGGATATAGACTACTTTCGAATTCACATCCGTCCGCGTATCACGCGAGAAGGACCGAATTCTTCTCAGGTTATAGAATGTATTTAGAGTAAATTTCGATTCAAAATTGTTTCGGTCAGATTTATTATAAGTACGGTACATATTGTTTGTCCATATTTTTATACGAGTATATTAACTTTACCTAATACAGTGACACTCACGAATAGCGGATGTCTCTACTTAACGGACATTTTTACAATGTTCAGACCCTTCAAACAGGACATCTATTACATTTACCTCTAAATATCGGACAGACTACTCGGTTCCCATGGTGTTCGCTATTTGGAGGTTATATATCATTTTCCCAAGCGAAGACGGGTTCTCGGCTAGTAAATAAATGATTAAGTTTAAAGACTCCTTTAAGAGTTTCAAGATTATTCAAGTTTAGCGATTTACAATAAAATTAAATCTTTCAACTTAGAAAGATTAATAAATAATGTTCGTTTTAAAATCGAAAAAATGTGTTTTAATTTAAAAAATTACAAGAAATCCTTTAAAAAATTTCCATAATAAATTAAAAGAAGAAAACACAAGGATGTTTCATCTTTTATCATCCTTTTCACACCTCAAGAACAGTGTTACGGCGGAATCGACCTTATATTGTAGGCTCTTATCCGCCTCAATATATAAATTATAATTAAATTGTAATTTTTAAAAAATTACATGATTTATCGTCCTGGATATTTACTGGTTTTTAAACTAGTTTTGTTAGCGTTTCAATTATTTAAATAAAAATTTTTAATAAGTCGACTGATGTTATGTAGTGTTTATAAAATTTAAGTCGGTATATAATACTATAAGTGATGATTTTATGTAAAATCTCATGATCTTATTTTCTGAGATTGTTGTTGTTTAAAAATCTCCCTGCAAGTTCTCTCTTCATAGTTTACCTCATTTAAACATTTCGCTGTAACAAAATATAATTTTCTCCCTTATAATTTTATTTAAATACACATAATAAAAATATATAAAATAAGAAACACAAAAAATAAAATCAAATAAAGCTAATATTAATTAACAAAAGGCAGAATTTGCCTTCGAAGATGAATGCATTTCATTATTATGTTAATTATAACAATACAATTTATGCAATTTCGTCCGATTAGAATTTCGATTTGTACGTTTCCGGAAATACACACACTATAAATCTATCGTAACAAATCATTTCCACAATATTACAATTGAACACACAGATATAAGTCTACAGGACTTGCCAGCAAAGTCGTGGCAACTACTCTCTCACCTTCATTTTTTTTTTACTTAAAATTATAAAAAATATATAAATCATTGGATGAAGTAAACAAAATTTCAAAAAATAATTACTAGAGAAGACTTTTTTTATAATTTAAAATGCAAAAACTAAGATTTTACTATTGAATTCTATTATGTATAGAGTGAAAATCATCTCCAAATTTTATTTATCATATTGTAACTTGCAGCTATTTTTTCATTTTTTTTGACTAATTAATTAACATTATCTAAATGAAAACATTAATTTATATAAAGGTGATTAAAATAGATTATTTTTGTTTTCCCAAAATTTATTTTTAATTATAGGCTCGTGTCCTAAAGTATCGATTAAACCTGGACTAAATCTATTCTTAACAATAATCTAGTTTCAATGGCTTATTTCTCATCCTAAAGCGGACTGCTTCGATTTTTTTTAGCACATGGGATGATCGGAAGTGTCATTTCACAGTATGCCTCGGAGCATTCCTACTCATCCGATAGCATCTAATGCATTTTCATTTGCTCCGCCCCAAAATGGTCTCTCTTCTAGCTTGTGATGTTTCTCCTGTCTTTATGTATTGTGTTTTCAATTTTTTACACGCTTCATTTAATATTATAGACTGTCAAAAGATAACGAATCGGCGCAACCTGTTTCTCGAAAAATATCATCCTCATTACGAATACTGCATAAAACTCGCTTGGCTAATTCATTTTACCAACGTATCTTATAAATATACCTGTATAAAGGGAGGGGGCCTCAATTTGGTACACCAAATTTGTCAATTCTTGGGGAAAAAATTGGAATTGGTATAATACTCGGCGGGCCTTACTAGGGCCCCTACCTTATTTAAAATTAAAATCAATCGTTGACATTCGACGAGCTAACGACAGAATCTGCTATTATCCTCTTTACCGGGGGGTAACAAGCTACAGAATGCTCAGGAGCGACCAAACTAAATTGCGTTTAGGCTATTGTGGTGTGTCTGCCACCAGCGGAATGCAATTTGTAACCTCGACAAAGAGATAATTGTTCATTGTAAATTCTCTATTCCGAATCGATGTCGATTATTTATTAAGTTTGACAGTATCTTTCCTTATTTATATCTAATTGTAATTAATTTTAAATTATGCGAGTTTTTCCGAAAATTATAAGAAACGTCTGGAGACATTTAAAATAGTTCGGAAGAGGAAATTAAGAGGCGAGGTAATTAATAGAGAGAATTTTGTAAACGGAATAAGAGTTAAAAATTCAAGTTAGTGACAATAAGAGAGAAATTTTTCGATTTGCGAGTTAATTAATTTTGTTGTTAAATTAGAATTTTACGCGGCTAAACACGCTTCGTCTTGGTCGCAGGACACAAATATCGGATTAATTAAATTATTTGTTCTATAAAAATTCGGAAGAATGCGTTATTCTCTTACGTTTTCAAGATTCTTCTTCATTATGAATTTATATCTTCGTATGTATCGAGCGTAGTTTAAGGAATTGGACTTAAAACATCGCAGACTTTCCGAATTTAAAATTTTCAATTAAATAATCACTGAAATTCCTTTGATGATTATAATAACTGTTAACTTTTTTTTTAATCAACACATGGTCGTGAACTCGAATAATTTCAACGGCCATACGTTTCGGAAGGAGGATGGCGTATTGATTTCTGTACCATAAATTAAAACAACAATGAGTTGCGGAATTAGATGCTATCTATCGCAATTATTACGACATAAAAACTCGCAGCCAGAACGAGGAGGTCTTCGGAGTACAATAGTTCCCGTACAGTGTCACGTGACTCGCCCATTGTGTGATTGATACGGCTGCCAGTCACGTCCTAGATCCCCTCTCGACAATAGCGTCATCCATCAATATCATCTGCAGCAATTCGTTATCGCCATCTATGGGGAAATAATACTACTAAACAGTCATTCGACGACGAATTCCGTTTTAAATTCTCACCTTTATTATATCTACTATATAAAAC
This sequence comes from Centruroides vittatus, assembly GCF_030686945.1. Classification (NCBI taxonomy): domain Eukaryota; kingdom Metazoa; phylum Arthropoda; class Arachnida; order Scorpiones; family Buthidae; genus Centruroides; species Centruroides vittatus. The sequence goes on along the minus strand of NW_027122650.1, from coordinate 561,884 downwards.
TGAAAACTAGGCAGACTGTCACGGTATGCCAAAAACCGGCACTAGGGGCGCCCCTAGCTATTATTTAAATTAACAATAAATTCAGTTTTTTGAGTTTTTAATTGCGTTTTAGTAGGGCATGCCATGAGAAATTCAGTATATTATTATTATTATTAGTAATATGAATTTATTATTTATACCACGGAATGACACTGCTGCTGCTAGAACGCCTACTAGGGTGGGGGGGTCCCGGGCTACTAGTTTAAATATATATTCCGAACGAAACATTATTATTTTAACCGAAAGAGGTTTCTGTAGAATCTCAGTTCTAGAATTTGCTAGAAGATTCGTTCTTCTTACATCCGAAGTAGAATATTCCATTCTATTCACCTCGGAGGGTTGGCGGGTGTTCCGAGTTCTCCCAACTTTTCTCGTTGTATAATTTTATCATTTTTAAATATAATTAATGGCAGATAAACGAGTCGACGTTTTTTTTTCAGTCGCGTAACATTCATCTTCGGTTTGAGCCAAAGAAATTTATTTGTATAAATGAATTTCTAAGTTTTACTAGATGAATTCATACGAAGAATGGAAGTCGGCTTTGAATAGTACATCTTCAACTAGACGAGACTTTACAACAACTTCTTCTGGACCACCTGCATCGAATCCATTCATTCATTATCCGGATTGTGCAATTTTGAGTTCTTTTTTTTCCCTAAGATTACGCGCGATTTTTCGTGCTAAAAAGTAGCGAGAAGAAATTTCTATGGAAAGAAATTTAGTTTACGGAATTCTATAAAAAAAGTGTCTCGTTGGACACTAAATGAGTAAATTTTGGGTTAATTACATTATTTGCTGGCGTATAAGACTCACTTTTTTATCCGAAAAATACCGTCTGTGAATGGGGTGAGTCTTATACGCCGACAAATACGATACGTATAGGCTATTATTAAACTATTCAGAAACATTTTAATGGTTAAATTGTAAAATAAAATTTTTATTTTTTATTTATTTAATTTTAGCTAATTACTGCCGTCGAATATATTTTTACCATGGTTTTTATCTAGGCTACTTTGTTTGCAAAGTATTTTCCAGGCATTTTTTAAACATTTTTTTCTAAAATAACGCTGTTCTTTGCGTTATGAAATGATGCAAACGAGTTCGAATTTAGTAAAATAGCCGAATGGCTGATACGTAACCAAATTTAACACAATGACAAGCTAACTTCCGTGGTAGCGTTAAGGGAATCCATTAAGAGGACGTGGTGGAGAGCGTGCATCGATAGTATAGTTAGTGAACATGTCATAAGCATATATTCAACTGGTTTTCTATCATTCGTAATACAGCAATTCATTCGTCTAGCTGTTTGTTTGATTAGAAAACAATCTGCAGCTCACTGCTAACTTTACGCACAACGAAATAGTTAAGTATCATAAGTATTACGGTCTCATAAGGAAATTTGTTTAATGAGAATTTTTTCTAATTATATATTAAAATAATATGTTTTCTATACAAATTACTACTTTATATTTCTTATTCTTGATGATTCGCAAGATTGAAGTAAATATCACTTATATAAATTATGCTTTTAGAAACATCTTTCGTAATGAAAGATACCAAAATTATTTAAGGTTTACGATAATGATAATTGTCTAATTTAAAAAAGTAACAGCTGCAGCGAGAGAGAAAATTTTTTAAATAATGAAAGCAATGTATTTTAATTATTATCGTCAAAACCTTAAGTAGTTACTACAAAACTCAACCTTTTCCTGGGAAGACTCACTTGAACTGTAAAAGACTAGTCTGGGAGGGAATGATAAAAAAACACCTCAATATTTCATTATTTTTTAGATAACAACGAACATAAATCAACGTAGAATTTGCAACGAATTTTTCAAAAGTCAGCCCTCAAAATCGAGGATAAATTTTGTAGATCCAATATTGAGATATCCTTTAGTTAATCGATGCACAGTGATGTTCAGTAATTTGGTTTTATATATTTTATTTTCGAAAAAAGTCTGTTCGCAAAGATACCTAGAAACAAAACTAGAATATACTCCCGATAAAATCTTTTTAAAAATTTTAAAATTCGATACTGGCAGTTTAAATGTTGACGATAAAACATTTGAATGAAAAGAAATTACTGCGGATAAATACTTCGGAGGACCTTAGTAGGAGATCCATGGTCTACTGCGTTACATGTTACGAATGAATAGTAAATATTCGTTGATAATTTCAACAACTAATATACCTAGAACAAAATTTATCAGCAAGTAGCACATTTTTCTATAAGCATTAGGATTATAGTTAAAATTTAAAAAAATATATTTTGATAGCTTAATTTAACTCTTGTAACCTTCTAACTTAATCTCTTACTTAATGAAAAAAAAAATTATCATCAGTGAACGGATCTGCCGTGATAAAACCAGGCATTTTTTCACCAAAAAGATTGTAAAATATATTCTATGATTCTCAAACGCTTCCGTCTGCTGTTCTTTATCCGTGATATAAGAGAGAACAGGCAAGACGTCTTTGTTACTTTGTTCACGAGCACAAGTATCACCCCTGTTTGTCAAATATCCCGCAGTTCTGCCAAGACTTTTGAGAGTTATTTGAGAGAGAGAGGTATCTAGAGTTGAAATATCTAGACACCTTATGATTACAATGTAGAAATATACATTCAAAAGTAGTAACAAATCTCTTAATATAAAAGTAACTCAATTAACTTATATTTTTCGTTATTTAAACGCTTTTATTTAACTAACTTTATATTATGTCTTTAAATCTTGCAACTCAAATTTCATTCACTTTTAATTAAGTTAGAAGGCCGAAACTTTGAGGACGTACCGAAGTCCGATGACAATTCACTTTAACGATGTCTTAAAGGGTGGCCCACCCTCACCATTCTCCTCACCCAGAAGCCCGATAAACAAACGTATAAATTAAATCATAATGTGCTCATTTAAATGCACTACAGTGATGTATAGGGTAGGATTGAGAGCACCTTCACCCCAGTCTCGAAAAATATGACCAGCAAAGGCATTAAAAAATATTCTTTTCTTTTTACTATATTAAAAATTATATCTTTTATAGAATGAGACTGGAATAAACAATTTAATTTCACATTTAATCGTCTTTTAAATTAAGCTAAACTAACTCATTTATACCTAATTAAAACGTAAAAAATTGCAATTACACACGTTCAAATTAAAAAAATGAATAAAATATGAATATTTTAGACAAATATTTTTGAAAACTTTTCGTAATCTCTAAATAAATATTTTACAATTTGGCTTAGAGGATTTCATTATCTAACTGAATTAATAATTAATGCCTTTAATTTATTATTAAAACCATTTTATTTTACAAGAATTAGACAATACGAAATGTATTAAATTAATTAAACCGAAAATAGTTTTAATATTTTAAAACTTCTCATAGGCTAAATTATTTGTTAAAGTTTAATTATAATATTTGGAGAAGAAATGATTTAAAATGGAAATATAAAGAAAAGTGCCAATTATTAAAACAAAAAATTCGATAAATATTCAAAATGTTATTTCTTAATTTCAGAATTTGAAACTATATTTTCAATCAAACATCTTTCAATATTAAATGAAATAGGAAGTTTGTTTTATTAATAGATAAATCATTTCGGCGAATCTGATTGATGCGTAGGAAGATAAATTATGAAAATTTCCTCTTATTTTGTGTTTTGACTCTTTGCATTTGACAAGCAAATGTCGCGGTAATTTAATATTTATTGCATTATCTTTAAAATTGTATTTAGCCACTAAATAAATTAATTAAAATTTGTTATTTAAGCACAATTTTTATGCTAAAAACTTACCTTGACATTATCTAATTAATGACTTTCTGACATTACTTATTTAATTTGGTACTCGTTTAAACTGGTTCTATAATGCTGGTCCTCTAATTTATTATTATTTTTTTCTTAACAAGAAACCTAATTTAAATTAGTTTCGAAAAAATATAAACTTCATCTTTCTTAGAAATCAACGACAGACATACTGGATCAAGAGAAATTTGCATATTAATTACATAAAATTTTATTCTTTATTAAATTAATATTGTATAATTTTTACATTGCTAAATGAATTTAAATATATTAAAATTAAAATATAAATAATTTTTTAAGTAAAATTACTGTGTATGATTTATATTCCGTACGATAATCGAATTTATGAAATATCGTTGGCGAAATCGGTTGCGAATTAATAAAATTATATGAAATATTTTTGAAACAAGTTAAAAATATATTTACTTAAAACGGTGTAAACAACTTATAAATAAATAAATAACTGATTATTATTTTCATTTTTATTTAAGTAAGAACCAAGAAGAATTCTTTGATGTAAAGGAATATCAAATCTTTTTTTTTTTTTTTTTTTATTCGTATTTCTACGAAATATTTTTCAGTTAAATTTTAAAATATGATATATTTTTGTTTTGTGACATGCCATAACACGACATAAAAGAAAAATGCTTACTAATTTAGTCTTTAACGAAACGATTTATAGTCATTACGATGACCAAGTTTAAAATTGCACACGCGGTTACGTAAAACTTTCTTGAAATTAACGTCATTTTTTTATCAACACTTGCAATATCCGTTAAAGATTTTTGTAAAAATAAACGCGAAAAAATGAAAGATGTATAATGTTCCTTTATTAATAATAAATAGAGATTTTATTAATTTTTTTTTATTAATTAAAAAATAACATTAATTTATAGTGAGAGAACCATTTAAGCCCTTAAGTTTTCTTTGAGTTGAGGCCATCGCCAGGATGAGATGGGAAAATTCTCCATCTTCCCATCCTGGCGATGGCCCTGCCTGTATATAAGATATAGGCCTATAATAACTTAACGTTTTTTAAAATACTTTTTCGTCATTCTGAAAAGAAATAAATAAAAAAATTTTTATATTGGTATAATCATTTTATAAGATAGTTTTAGATTAAAAGTCATTCGATTACTTAAATACTTTAGTTATTTTTTAATTTATTAAAATATTGGCTAATTTCTTCTTTTACAATGAGAAAATCTTAATAAAATCATTTCTAATTTTTACAAGTAAATCTTGTCATTTCTTCTACCTCAAGACATCATTTTATTAAAAGCAAACGATGACATTTACGAGTTTAAGAAATGGTTCTCATCAAAATTCATGTAATTCTGTAATTTATTATTCAATTACGGATTTTGTTTTTAATTTTTCTAATTCCAAAGATGATAAAGTTTACATCGCGTAAGATATTGATGTAGTATGGAAGTGATGTAGGCCTATATATATACGAAGTAGGGTTTCTCAAACGGGATCCCGGGATCCCGGTTGCTTTTTTAACCCGGGAAATTTTTCTTATCACGGGAAATCCCTCAAATTTCTTAAAAATTCACTTTTTTTCTTATTTTGTGTTAAGGTTGAGGAAATTTTGCAAATAGAAAGTATATAATTAACTCATAAACTCAGAATAAATCTGTATTTATTAATTTTAAACCTACTTATTAGTTTTTTTTAATTTTTGCTCGTTATGGCACGTCACAAATAATCAATAATCAATACGTAGCTTATTTGTGGCAGGACTCTCAAAATTCTTTACCAGTAATATCTGGAATAAGTGTGCTTACGCTGTCTTAATTTTTAACCATGCCCAGTAGCTTCGATAACTCCGTAACGCCAAGTTGTGCAAATTGGACGAGGATACAAACGAGTACGAAGTCTGCAAGTATGAAGTTTCTCTTCGTAACCTGATTATTAAAGACAAACGACTGCCGAATTATTGAGTTATGGTGTTTCTATTAAAGCAGTCGAGGTAGACAAATTAAGAATACTAGAGGACAAAAGAAGTACTACAATCTCGAAAACGAACTAGAAATCTTTCAGGATACAGATGAAAACACATAATATTTGTCTTCTCTTAAATGCATTAAACACGATTCCAATCACATCAATTGAATCGGAAAAGGCATTCTCGGTAGCAAGACTTTTCATTACTAAAATAAGAATTAGATTGAGTGATCGGAGTGATTGAGTGATTACAATACTTTGTATTATATTTTATTTAAAAAAACAAAAATTACCTTCTAAGTTAGAAGTTTGATCTGTTCCTTTTTTTTTTAATTTTAACTCGATTCAAAGGCATTTTTGTTGTTGTTGTAGCAGTTTCCAGCAAACTTTAATAAATTTTTTCTATTTGTGAAAATTTCTACGTAATTCAAAGATAATTTTTAATAGGTCTATATATCTTACATAGCATTATTAATATGATTTTGGAGATTGCGGAACGTATTAAATTACTTTAAAAAACGAAAAATAATTATATCATTTGATTTCATGATATTTTGTATATCTTAAAAATAATTAATTTTGTCCCGGGATTTCCCGGGATCCCCGGAAACAGTTCACTTTTATCCCGGAATCCCGGGACAAGCAAAAGACCGGGAAATGAGAAAACTTAATACGAAGTATCACTGACAACAGTATGAGATTCTACGTATGTGTTTAATAGAGATAAATGCCCAATAACGCGTTTATTACTCCATTAAAACGAAGATATAAACCCAATGCTTGTAAATTTATAAAAATGTTTCTAGTTTTATGGATCGTAGCATTTAACATTTAGTAACGTCGATATTTTAAAAATATTTTTTATTCTATATTTTTCTTGTGGATTCTTTCGAATTTCTTAACATCAATATTTTAAAAAAACATAATTTTTAAGTTTGATCCGAATAGGTATTTACAAAATATAAAATTAAAAAAAATCCAGTTATGTTTAATGGAAAGATTATTCCTGAAGCAATAATTTTTTTTAACATATAATAAGTTTTTTTTAAAAAAATATTGTTTATTTATTTTAGAGTAAATCAAAAATAAAAATGACATTTTATTCCGCGAATATGTTGACGCTTTGAAGTATTTTAATCTTCATGTTCTTTGTCATAAAGAAAAGCAAAATTACAATAAAAGTTTCGAGATTTTAATATAGATGAAACAAAAATAATCGAATTAATTCGGTTTAATGTCTTCATTTCTATAATTTTATCTATTGACATAATCGAAATATTCGACTTTTATATCTCTTTCAAATCGTATAAAGTACATTGAGATAAATAATTACCATTTCTACTTCTGATGAATGAAAATAATGAAATCTTGTATGCAAACTATAGTTGCTCTTCTGTTGTCTTCACCCGGCTCTCGTTTCTCCTGTATTTATTGATATAAAAACATAGCTTTGAATAATCTAGAACTATTTATCAAATTTAGATGTTTTCACCATCCAAATTTGATAAACGAGCTTATTTTATTGAAAAAGAATAAAATGATTAAGATGCGACATTAACATTGACAGATAAATCATTAAAATAATTATATGAGAACTGGATAGAGATAAAAAATGTCTTAAATATTCTTTATTCAGAATGTATTTTCATTCTTTATAAATTTTAATTAAAGAAATAAACTTTGGATAAACCATTTAATTTAAAGTTGCAGAGATAACTTTAAATTTAATGGTCTAACTGTTTCTTCTACACCAATTAATCAGCCTCGAGTACATCAAATAAGAAAAATAATGATGTATTTATTGTTCTTTCTTACCTAAGAATTAGCTGTACTTTCTGTTCACTCGTTTAAACAAAGAAGAGACTAGAGTTTTATTAAAAATCAAAGAACAATTTTTATTAAAGTATAAAATAATCCGTCATACAGTGACATTCTAATTTCGTTTCTTAGCAACTACAAAGATACTTAATGTGAAACACCGATATTCTATTTTCTTAATCGAGTGACTCTAGGACATTTATTTTTCTAATATTTTTTCATCATTTTTGCTTCTGTTATTTGTCAAAACGTTATTTAAAAATAAAAAATAATTATAATTGAAAATAATATTACAGTAGAGCATCGATTGTCCGACCCCCGATTAACCGACTTATCGGTTAACCGATCGCGTTCTAGTCGGCAAATTCAAATGTCCGCTAGTGATGTGGCGCTACAATATTTGGTTATGTCTTCGCTACTTTAATTATTTTTGTTAAATTTTTGCATGTTTTAGCTGGCAGCACTGGCTCGACCATGAAAGGGAGGCTAGTATTTAACCAGACCTAATACACTGTACTAATAATGTATTTTTTCATACTTTTCGGTTATCCGACTTTTCAGTTATCCGACCAACCCCAGTACCCAATTGTGTCGGATAATCGATGCTCTACTGTATATCAAAATGTGTTTGTAGACATAAATTACCTTATCATAAGTAAGAAATGATAATTGATTATACATGAAAAACTAAGAATGCAAGCAAAGCATTTCGTCCATACATAAAATACGAATTATTACTTTTTTTTATCTAAGAAATTTAAGTGAATTAATATTTATAAATTTTATATAATTGTTTTTAATTTATATTTTAAAACATTTAACTTTCTCAAAACGTTTTCGTACTGTTTTGTGTTGCATAAAAAATTCTTAAATATGTAAGCGTATTTTCATCTATCTTCCTTAATTACGTATTTTCTTGTTGCCATACTCTTCACATTCTTTGGCTTTTGAATTTATGAATTTATTAGATTGTTCTTCGATTTTTATTTTTAAAACATTCGAATTCTTCGCGTTGATCCTGGAAAATTAAGATCCATTTTCTTATTCAAATTTCCGACAGATTGAAAGTTAATATCTTGTCAAAAGTAAACTTATTCAAAAATTTATTAAATATCAATTTACCGTTAATAATCCTTTAAAATATCACAAAATATGTTGTGAAAAATTAACGTAATTTTTAATTTCGTATCCACTTTTTTTCGAGACATCTTACGCTTTCAATTTGTTTATCATTAATACCTGAATTTTAACATGGAGGGAAAATATTTTTTTACGTACTTTTCCAAGATTTTTTGATGTTTATTCCCGACTTCACGGTTTCTTTAAGTTAAAATATAAATAGAAGAACGAATTTTATTCATAAAAGAAGAAAACACGGCCAATGCTCTTGTACATAACTGCTCTTTAACGGGTTCTAAAATGCCTCAGAATTTTTTTTTTAATCTGCCAGATCATATTATTATGGCAATCAATTTAAGTTTTTATTGTATTTATCCGTAAAACTGTCAGATTGTACTTCAAATTTTTTTGGTTATTGTATCTTAGCTCTTCAGCCTACAATTATAAAACCGGTTTTTATATTTTTGATGAAGGATTAAGAAATCCGCTATTAACCTTATTAATGTAGTGGTTAATTATCTTACGCATTAATTAACCGCTAATTTTATTTAATTTTTTCCTAAACATAAATTTTATTAAGATTTTACAATTAAAGGCCAACTTTTTTTTTTTTACTTTGATTGCTTAAATTATATTTGAACAAAGTAAAAACATTCAAAGCACTTATCGCTTTAAATGATATACCTATCTTCATAATAGGATAAATAATTGTTTGCTTGTTTTCTTTTAGGGATTTTAAATTATTTTCGAATAAAAGTTTTGTTTCTAAAAATAAAAATTGTTTGTAAATGTAAATAAGTCATATGCTTATGTAACATTGTTGTTTCTAAATCTCGTTACACGCAATTTATCGCTGTGTAATATAAGAAACAAGAAAGAATCTATTGTGTTAGAAGTATGAATACTTTTAAAAAATTATATTTTTAGAAATATTTTTCATGCAATTTTAGGCATAAAATAAAAGAAATGTAATCAAAACTTATTGCATTCAAAATATTTTAACTAAAAGATCGTATGCAATTGGGTATTGAGACAACAGAAAGTGTAGTCTCGATTCACGCAACACAAACAGGCGGGCCTCGTTCAAGACTATGAACAGGTATCGACTGTACTGTACATACACGTACACTCCTCTTCGAAGACGAGTCTACGTCTACATCCGGAAGTGGAGCCGAATGGACGAATCTGCCTCGCTCTTATCCTTCTCATTTCCTGTTAGCGTGTCGGATAACTTGAGTAAAATTAGAACCGATAACGGCCGCTAGAGTGCGTTTGCCGGTCACGTGGTTAATTGTATAGAAGACCATAATACGAGCAGATCGTTATAAATGAAAGTGGCAGAATTTTGTAGTACCGAGTTCTGGGTGAGTATTTAATCATAAATTACACTAATTTTAATGTAGTGTGTCGTCACGTAGCGTTTCTAGAATAACAATTACGTTACAGCCGATCGTTTCCGAATATATTAAGTCTCGTAGTCGACTCGTCCTCGGTATTATCAATGGATTTATTAGATCGATACTGGCGTCTGGTCGAGGGGTTGACGTTAGAAGCATTCTGAGACGTCGATGGCAGCACTCGCTGGTCGATACCAAAGCCGCAGTCCAGCAAGTCGTAACGCCGAGTGGCTGTTACTCATTGCTGATGCAATCTCTGAAACCTCCGGGCTAAAGAAGGAAGAATCAACTGGATAATGTATAGTTCCTTTCAAATTTATGCACAAACAACAAAACCCATTGCATCTATTTAATACTCGGGACTTAAAATATATATTACGAATTCCCTGTATTCTTTTTTCTAATACAAAACGCGTCGAACCACGTTCGAAGGTTCAAACTCGTTGGAGATCGCTTCTTAGAACAAATAATTGCATGAACTTCTTAAGAATATCTTTTTAAAAAAATTTAAACTAACTGTTGTACTTTTCTAAAAAGAACTGATTATTTTTTTAATGATTAACTGGAAGATTAAGTTAAAGATTTGTGCTTCCGCATCTTCTCATTGGCGTATTTATTCTAAAATATTCGAAATCAGAGTATTTGCTATCAATAATTAATCAATTAAAACAGTAATTTACTTTGTTCTTCGCTAAAATAAATTTTTTTTATACGTGTTATGAGAATATTCTCTCGATAAAAATTTATCACCGTTCGTTTATTTCAAATTGAAAGCGTTCGTGAATAATTTATTAAGGTTTGAAAAGATGTCGAATTTACACATTAATTTTAACAATAATTATTTATTTATTTAAATAAATTATTCTTAAATGTTTTTATGGATTGCTCAATGTTGAGTAAACATAATGAAAAACAAATATCACTATCAATTTCTTTTTATCTTCTGTGACTAATATCTGAAAATGTCGTTATTATATAAGTTTAAATAAATTAAGATTTGTCAATTGAATTGTGAGATAATCGTTAATACATAAAAAACACCGCTATCTACATTTAGTTTATAATTTAATTAAATTTACATTTATTGTAATAGTTCCTTTTTATATTGTAGTATCGTAATTAATTAATTAGAAACGTATTTTTATATATTTAAATAGTATAAGAAAAGGGTTGACAAGGCTATCATCACGTAATTTTCTTTAAAAAAATTGCCGAAAAGAATTGTTGCTATATACTCGTACTTCCTGTATTTACCACACGCCTTAATGTATTTTTTACACATTAACGGATTACAATTATTGTAATTTATTATTGTAGTTTTTTCAGTAAATGATTACTACTCTAAATTACATTTAAGTGTGAAACAATGTCGAAAATTTTGTATACGCTTTGTAAGTTAATGTATACATTAAATATAATTTATTTAAATTATCTTTTATATTTGAAATAAAGTCTTTTTTATTTAAAAAAACCGAGTACGTAAGAAACGTAAATTATTATAAAATAGCTTTAAATTCCTTCAGAAATTCGATTTTCTTGTTATAATTCAAGAATAAATCATTGAAGCATAAAAAACAGGAAAGAAATTTTGGAAAGGTTTTTCCATCCATTCTTATGCTTTATTTCTGTGTTTCACTCAAAAATTTCAATGTCATTCTTAAAGATTAAATGTATAAAACAGTAAATGATAAATTGTGTAGTTAAAAAGTAAGATAAAATCATAAACATTTTGTTTTCAAGTATGCAATTTCTAAATAATAAATCTGTATTAATAATTAAAACAAGAATGGAAATTCTTTTTATTAAAATTAATTTCTTTGTTTTCTTTCTATAGAATTATAATTTTTAAATTAAAATCTACCGTATTTTTAGAATTACGGCATATAAAACATACGTTTAAACTGTATATAGACAAAAGAAATAATTGTTTAAAATTTAATTAGTTTAGTAGTTATATTCGATGACCTAAAACTTTATTAAACCGTTAAGTAAACTTACGATATAGATTATAAAACGTTGCGTTTTACTTTGAATAATAGATCTCGTATTAATCACAATATTTATCTGCATAGCTTTTAATCTTTGTACCAGATTTGACTTAAGGAAGAAAGCTTTTATCTTTTGATATAATATCCCTGAAACTTTAGAACTTTTATAGTTGTTTATCAGTTGTATTCATAGATATAACTTGAAGATAAATGAAAATGAATTGATAGACCTACCCCCGAATCAAGTGTAAATACCCTATGATATTCTTTGTAAATCGTTTAGATAAATATATTTTAAATCTATGATTGTGTTGATTCATTTATTTCAAAATAATATTAGGTAACTTTCTTTTTTTTTAAGTATTTTCTATCACTTGTTTCTTATGGATAGGCCTAAAAATATAAGAAAATCTGTAGATCTAATTAAATTAAATTAAAATTAATCAATGATAATTTATAAAGAAAGGATAAATTATTTTAAAAGAAATAATTTAAATCAATTAAAAATATGAAGAATTTAAATTATTTATTTTAATTATTAGAAAGAAATTGATTTAAAAAAACAGATATTCCGCTCTAATTATGTTTTCATTTATCAAATTATTTTATTATCAATAGAATTTTATAATTGTTTTCATTCATTAGGCTATATTAATTTGTATAGTACGTTAAATAAGTCTTAAATTTGAATTTCATAATTTATAGAAGTAATTTCGACTGTAAAAATATCTAAATCATATCTAAACACAAATGGAAATTATAGGCTATAAAAACACTTGTTTATAAATATTTTAAAAATAATCTTATAATGTATACTGGATGTAACCATAGTATCCAAACATAAATTGTATCTTAACACCTTGTAGTTTGTATTTGCATCTATTACATAAGCTTATTTATTTTTGTAGGATCATAGGTTAACTTATTTTATTTAAATATTGTATTGAATTTTTATCTTTTTGTTACTGTTTCCACAATAGTGAAGCAAAAGTGTTTATTTATTTGTAAAACGTTGGATGTTACCGTTCCTTTTATAGGTTATAAGTTTTTATCTCGTCACGGAAAGCCAGTGGGTAAACATTTCTCGACAAATATTGTATTTTTCATACTGTCTGATTGACCCTATCTGCTCAGTATCCTACCGAGACCTTTTCTTCTTTATCTTATTACTCATCTCTTCACCCGTTCTTTCTTTGGTCTACACCTTTAAGTAGGGTTTATTCCTAATAATAATAATGTAAATTTATTAATAAGTTATATCTTTATCAAAATCTTGTATGCCCAATTTTGTAATTTATTTAATACGCATTTAATACGTTGAAAAAAATAGAATAAAATACGATGTGATGTTAAATAACAAAACATTTAAATGCCAAAAGTTACACGGAAAATTGACATTTATAATTAAAATAACGAGGATGTCGTTACACAACCATGTGTAATAACGTATCCCTCTCTTTCCAATGTTGTTTCACAATAATCGATTTGGTTGGGAAAGGGAAATATCATCACCGTTCCATTGATTTTTTCCCAGATGTTCACGCACTGTTCACGTGCGAAACACGTGTCATTATTATCTGCCTCGATCCGACGAGTCGTATCCCCTCCTCCACCTTTCCGTGCCACGTGATAATTTGTTTTGGTTCCTTTTAACCGTGACTCCACGCACCAAATAGTTGACTTATCTATCAAATGCCACGATTGCTCTTATCCTAAATATTTTTGAATTACTTATACTTTTAATATTTAATATACATATACTTTTTGAATTGTTCAGATGCTAATAAAATAATCGGTTTAACACAATTTATAGTTTAGTGACGGACAATCTAATTGCCGGACAATAGTATACTATTGTAGTTGGCAATTGGATTGCCCTTCACGTTTATTTTCGAATATAGAGAATTTTCAAGGATAAATAAATAATTTTTTTACTATATTTTATATTATTACGAAACATTTAGATAAATTTATTGTTCATGTTAAAATATGTAAATATAACCCAACTACATGTTGTAATGTAAATATGAATAAAATGATCCTTTTTTGTAGAGAGTAAATTCAAATTTTATACAAAGTAAGTTAGGTATTAGTGAGCTCATCTTAAACTTAAATGAAGTCAACGTGACAGAAAAATCGAGAATTACATAAGTTACTTTAAGGTTTTTGAAGTGTAAGAAATATTCTTAACTCCACAGTTTTCTTCACTTCAAGAAGAAGAAAAATAAATAATATATTTTTCATCGTAACAAGAAAAATTTATATAAAAATTAGCTTTTATTTTTTTGCAGAAAAGTTTATAATTAACATAAAGTTTCGCTAACTACAGATGAATTAGATACACTGTTCTGTTTCTATTTTCTAGTTACAACAGCTGTGTTCGTTGAATTTACATCTACTAACACAGATGACAGTTCGTGTGTTAGTAGATACAAATCCTATGAATTCAAATTATCTTATTTAATACAATGAATGAAATGTGCATTTTAAATAATATCTAAGAAAGGACTAATACCTATTTTCGAATCATCAATAACATCTCTAATTAAATTTATACAGAAATTTATCTGACGGATTCTTTCATTTCGTTGTGTGATTCAATTACACCGAACTCTTCATTTTCGACTATCTTTAAATCATTAAATCCTGCCTTTCACTTTAACTATATTCCTTCCACTACAGTCTTTTACACTGATTTCTTTTAACCAGAAAAAATTAATATTAATTCAAGTCGTTAATATTCGAATTTTTTTTTAATTGCATAAATTCGTAATTGAACAAAGGAATTTACACTACTATACGATTACATTATGATTATACACGATGTTCATTTTAATACTTATCCAAGAGCAGAATAGATCTTTCCAGCATGGCATGATAATACATGGTGCATTAGTTTCGCTGCAAAGTTTACAATAAAATAAATAAATTAATTTAAAAAGATACACGTATAAAACGCGCAGAAGTTTCATGGCAATACGTAAATTTTTAAACAAGAACAAAATGAAAATTTAAACTGTGACCTTCACAAATTTTAACGCCAATATCTTTACAAAAGAGCAATATTATGCAACTGCTAATTGGTATAGCACTGCGATAATGTCTTATACTGAAGAACACTACTGCGAAATGTTTATAATTTACGGAGAAACGAAACGAAATGCACGAGAAGCAAGCATCTACATTCCACAAGCGCTTTCCCGCTGCACCAAGGCTAAGATGTTTTGATCATCTACTATAGCAGAATAAAGTTAACTGTTTTTATATTAATTTATGCAACGTTGGTTTTTATCCTTTATAGTCAAACATTTTTGTAAACTACATTACGTTATGCTAAATCTTCTTAAAATGATTCTTTTCATCTTTGCGCTAGGGAGAGACGGAGAAAATTTATATACTGTACTGCTACAGAACCATGCCTTTTAAATGTGTCCCTTTTTTGAATGAATTAATGAATTTTAAACGAATGCCTCATAAGCCATGCATGCGCTCGTGCAATGCTGAAAACATAGCTTCTGAACCTGGATAATTGTTAAAGCCAAACAACCTTCTATACGAATATTATTTGATAAAGATGTTCGTGTATAGTAAAATGCTTGTCCTTCTTCTACTAGTAAGATCATCTGCTTTTTAGGCACATCACTTAATATTTGTCTTTTAAAAAATATATAGTCTATAATTAGTTACCAATCCGTAAGATAAGATAACTAAATGCTAGGTTATTATAACTAGCAAAATTTATCTATTAAATTCCATATTTTGCAATTTAGTCAATTAATTAAATTTATGAAATCAACGACAGGTTTATTATATAACAATTCATGTCATTAAATTGCTTTGAAATTCTTTTAAAAAACAAAAAAAAAAGACTTATTTTAAAATACAAAGCTGATTGACTTACAGGCTATGCCTTATGTTAGGCTTTAAGGCCTACTAAATGAAGGGTTCAGGTTTAAAAGATGGTGAATATAATTTTCATTAGTACGTTATAATGCAAAGTATTTCAATTTAAATATTATATGCACTTTTTAACTATAACATGCATTTTATTCTGATTAAAGATCCCTCAATATTGTAACGGAATGAAAAGTTTCTATCACCGTAAGAAAATGAAAATGTTGTAATATTAATAGAACAAATAAATAAATAATTAATTAAATTACTAAAATTAATTATTTTAAGATACTCCGTGCTCTATTTTAACGTAAAATTAGAAAATATTACGACTCACACGTAACTTGCTATTTGTTATTAAAAATGTGTATCTACCCCGCTCCTTACATTTTAAAACAGAATTATTGTAACAGGTTTACAATAGAATGATTTAAATAAATATTAAATAAGAAACATCTTTAAATTGTATCTGTTAACAGACAATAGATATCAGAGAAGGAATAATTGAGTGATGTCATGTCAGTGACAGATTTTTCCGTTAGTTCTGCCTTAGGGTAAAGTCTGAGAAACAGGATTGAAACCTGTTAGATTAATAGATTGTTTTTTTTTACTTGCACATTAACCTCTATCACATATTAAAATGAATTATTATTCTTAGAATTTGCGTGTCACGTGGTATGCTGATGTTCCAGATTTCACGCCTTGTTTTCAAGCGACGGTATTAATTTGGGTTCCTTGTTCGTTTCTATGGCTGTTTGGACCGATAGAATTATACCTAAACAGAAAAAGGACGAAATATTTTATACCATGGGGGTTCCTAAACATTGTAAAATTGGCAAGTTTCTTATTTCATATTGTATTTTTTATTGAAATATCTTTATTATTGTTTTAAAACAAGATAAACGTTAATATTTTTCAGATTCTCTGCATTTTGTTAGTCTTCATCAGCGTAGCCAACTTATGCCACTACACCATGAATTACTTGAGAGGAGAGCCAGTAGATTTAGCTTTCATTTGTTCTTCATTACTTAAAATAATTACTTTTGTAAGTTTTATCGATTATTTTATTATTTAAACTGTAATATATAATTATTTTAAAGATACATAAATATGATTGTGAGATTTGAATTTAAAATTATGTAAAAAATTATAAGCTGTACTCGAATCTTCATAAAAAAAGAAGAAAAACAAATATAATAATTAAAAATACCTATTAAGATAAAGATTCTATATAAATTATTAAATCTTTCATTTTCTTTGATCCACTTTCCTTTATGCAGTGTGTGAATTGTTATAGATTTCCTGCAACAGAAGAATATAGCCTAATAATAATTACAATAATGTTATTGCTGTTTACACTATGTCTAGTTGTGTCTACTGATTTATTTATTGGTTAATGAGGCACTTATTACTAGACTTGTCAACGGTCGACTCAAAAGACGACAATCTACTCTTCTTTTAATAATAAGGGTCTCAGTAGCCAATAAAGAAATCAGAACAATAATAGTTATTCAGTACAAATTCTTCAATAATACGATATTCTTTGGCTTACAATTAACAAATTACAAGTGAATTCAATTTGATAATTCAGTAGTAATTTGAATATAATAGTTTCCTTTGATCAATAAGATATTTATTTATAGATCTTTCGGAAATCTTGGCTTATCTTACATTCATAAAAATTACTAAAACTGTGTTTAATTGATTCTTTATGCGTTATTAACGCAATTTATTGACAGTTTTCACGAGAAGGTTTAAATTCTACGCAAAGTTTAAAGTTCTAAATAGAATTTAATATCATTATAACTTTAAACTTTGCGTAGAATTTAAACCTCGTGTTACCATTTAAACCTTGAAAATGTCAAAATACATAGGCTATACATTTATTTAATTTTTAAATGTAATTTAAAAAATATATTCGTGTATTTATTTTTATTTCCTACAAGCAATTCGAAAGAAGTAAGCAAAAAGATTTTTTTTATTAGTCATTAGTTTCCATTTATAGTTTAGATCAGGTTACAGTTCTTTAGGGACTAATTTATTTAATGATTGATTGCTGACGTGCTCTCATTTTCTTTTTAAAATACATTTCATTTACTCTTGTGAGTGGCAACTAAAACTTGGCACAATTCAATTTCAGGCTTTACACTTATATAATAATTATGACTATAAACATGAACATAAGAGTAACAAAGAGTAGACGTAACTTACAATTCTTCTCTATAGTTTTTATAAACAAAATAGAAAGAAGTTTGCTACATTTCTTAATAATTTAAAGAGAAATTGTGTGGAAATGAAGATAAGTATGGCAATATAACTATGAAAAAAGTATGGAATTTATTCTGTGTTTTCATAGTTATCTCGAGTGGATTTATAATTATAAAATCCGTAATTCCAATGCGATTTGCTTTCATTTCAAGAGTTTTAGCAATTATTTTTCTCGTGTTTAATTTTATTATATTATAAATATAAGTAAATTATGAAAACTCATAAAGGTTATTCCTTCTTGCGTGACAATAAAAAAAAAAAAAAAAAGAAAGAAAACGCAGTATCTTCCGGATTGATTGATCAAACTGTTAATATGTTTCTTACGTATTTGATACTACTATTTTTAAAATAGAATTTTTTAAATGTTTCATTTCAGCGATCTTTCAGTACATTGAGCTTATAATATTTAAATTTTTCGAAATATTTTTCATTTTAAAAATCTTTAATAAATTACTTTTTTAGTTCTAAAAATAATAAACAAACTTTTCGAAAATAATTGATTTTATTCATCTTTTAAGTTGTATTTTTTTTTCTTCATCAGAAGATCTCGTAAAATAAATTGCATTTTATCGCGATTGCCTCCAAGCAATCGAGATAAAAACATATTTCGAGAATTATAAAGCATCGTTAAAGATTTGACTTCTTCCTTCGAAAGTTCAAGCAAATAAAACTTCGATAGATTTTTAAGTGAAAATTGCTATATCTGATATAAGTGCAACTTATGAAGCATTTAGGCCTAATACTTAGCCCGTCGTCGTCAATATATACTTTTAAAGTAAATAAGTTTCGTAGCAATATTGTGATTTATTGCAAGATTCATCTTCTAATAGAAATTCTTAGAAATTGTTAAGAAATGTTTCCGAAAAGCTTTTTCTTGTTTCGTATTGCTAGAAAGCTTTTGGAGTTTTCTCTACTGGCTTTAAATTCGATGAAGGTGCCAACTAATGGCTATAATCTGTCCTTCGATGTCACTTTTTTTTTTTTTTTTTTTGGCAAAACACTGATGAGATTTCAGAATGTGTGACTAAATTGACAATTTTTAAATCTCTAGCAATTTACTCGCAAAGATTTTCATTTTCATCTAACGTACTGATAGATGATGATTATTAATTTTATCGTTCAGTTTAAACACTGTTCTATTAATATTTTTGTATTATTTAGTATTATATATAGTGATCGGGAAAAGATGCCTAACATTTTGCTTATGAAGGAAATTATAGCGATAATTTGGATTTTGGGGCCTCTAACGAAAATATCATATTCTTGAGTACGTTTTCAAATAAAACTTTGGAGTATATCAAAAATAATTATGTATTCTATTTGCAATGACGACTTTTCTACTCACTAGCATTTTAGGCATCTTACCCCGAGTATCCGGGGGGATGCCTAAAGGATTGGGGTAAGATAACAAATATTCAAAAATTAATTTTATGCAATTATATCTTATCCAAATTTAATTTATTGCATATGTAGTACAAAGTACTTTATAGTAAGAGTAACAACACAGTATAAGTATTGTTAAGTTCACCCCGCCCGTTCTAACTAGCTCCATAGCTAGCTGAAAGCTTTCTTCAGTCCAGGAACCTTTTTGAGAAGTCCTTATATAATTTCTATGTATATCCTGCAATAAAACGAGAAAACAAAAAATTCATTAAAAATAGGTATGTTATCCCAAGAAAAATGTGGCATCTTTCCCATTTATCGGGGTAAGATGCCTAGTGGAGTCACGTGTTCTAGGATGTCCGATCGGGATCGGTGGTAGCTGACAATGGAAACTTTAGAACCTTAACTACATCACACATTAATTGTTTTTCGCAATTTTTAATAAATTCCATTTTAACTTTTAGTTTTAAAATTACTCTAATAACATTTCATAACAGGAAACTTCGTTCTATCTTGCTTTTATTCTTCTCAGATGTAGAAAATGTGGTAACGGTAGTCAACTACAGCTTTCCGCACTCAATATTGGCCCAACGATCCATCATACAAACACATGACAATATCTGACGTCATCGTTTGAAAATAACAAAAATTAGGTATATTTCCCCGATCCACTCTATATAATACAACAAAGTCTTTACAAGATGTAAGTCATTAGTCCATAAAGTGTGGCAAAACAAACATTCAAACATAATAATAAAACTGCTTTTTAAAATCAGTTTTATTATTATTATTATTATTATTAATTATTTCAAAGAGAAAAATGAATTATAAAAATACTTTGCCCATTTCGCTATAACAATTTATGTTCACGGCATTAAATATTTTATTATATTTTAATAAGAATTTTATTTTTTAGAGTTTTGCATTAATATTATTAGAAAGCTACAGGCGATTGGGAAAACGTTCGTCGGCCATTCTCTTCCTGTTTTGGGGTCTTCTAACCATCGCGAATTTCTTCTCTTACAGATCTTTGCTTCTCCGGGTATTTTTCTACGTAAGTCACGAATAGAACTTTTTAAAATGAAATAAAAAATCTGATTTCTGTACGAAATTTAAATTTAATTTTTTCTGAAATAATATTTTCTTTTTTAGGATTCCGAACTTGTAAATATTTTCTATTTTATAACGGAAATGATTTATTTTCCGTTAGTCGTGTGCCAGTTGTTCCTATCGAGCTTCAGAGATAATTATCCTTACAAGTACGATACAAATAAGGTATTTACAGTCTGAATAGATAAGCATAGATCTAGGTTAATTTAACATCTATGTAATAACGTGCTGAACATTAGTATAGCTCTAACAATTTTATTTTGTTATAAAACAATTGAAATTTAATTTATAAAATTAATAAATTTTGAACAGAACGTTTGTCCGTTGGATGAAGAATCTTTCCTCTCTAGATTACTATTTTCTTGGTGTACCGAGTAAGTCTTTTACTTTCTCTTTTAATTATATTTTCGAAATAATTTTTGACCAGACTTGATAATTCACATACGAATATAAAATTTTGCTGTAAACCTTGGGCTTATATAAAATATAAAAACTTATATTATATAGTTTAGTGTACCGAATAATTCAACCAATAACGTGTTCATTGTCGTATGGAATATTTAGTATAAAAAATTGAATACGAAATCATAAGAACATTTTAAGTATGTTCAAGATTTAAATTTTATTACTATTAATTCTTTCGTAAACGTTTATTTCGGAGAAGTAATTTTTAGAGTAAAGAGTAATAATGAAACTTTTAGTAATTTATTAGATACCATTAAAAGTGTTCTGATGATATCAACAATAAACCTAAGTTTATTGTTTATTGGGACACTGGTAGGCTCAATACTTAAACAACTACTAACTACCAATGTTCAGTGGATAACATGGTGTGGTTGGTACTGGGTCCTTACCTGACAGCGGGCTGTCTCCATGGAAGTTTCCTGGATTTTCTATACGTGTCTAACGTCTAAATAGGGACCAATTTCTCATAGAGTTTCTCCCATGAGGCACCGCTCTTTAGAAGTTCGCTCATGTGTCGCGTTGCCTTACTCCATCAATCCATTTATCCATTGTCTAATAATTGCTAGGTTTATATAATTACAATAGCTATAAAAAGTATAGAAAACATAAAAATGTAGAATATAATTATACAGTGAATTTATTTTTGCTCGTTGCAACACTTACAAAATATTGTCAACTGATAACATAACATCTCTTCGACCCTGATAAATACAGTACAAAGAGATATTTATCAGCCGATCGGATTAGAACTATCTTTTTATAATGAATATATTGTATGTCAAAAGAATTAATTATTTGTTTTAATAAGTTTTAATTCGTAATTTCGTGTTTAATTAATTAAGAGTAACCAACTTAACGCTTTCAAATAAAGAGTCACTCGTGTGTTATTAAGAAAACATCATTAAATAAAATATGTTTGAACTGAAATATCATTCTGATTCAAAAATTTGCAATAAGTTCATCAAATATGAACGAATAAAACAGGCAAAATGTTTCTTTCATAACAAAAATGTGTTTACATTTATCCGAATTATGATTCAACTAGCTTCAAATTGATTGTAAAAGTAACAAATTCATTTCAATCATAGTCTTATTTGGAACTAATCCAGAAAATGTCAAAGGTCCATTCAATGGAATGAAATCTTATAATTTTGTAACAGTTTCAAGGTTAAACATTATATTAATATAATCATGGTTAAAAATAATAATTTAACATTTCTATCTTTAGTAAAAAACTTAGAATTGGATAGTCTCAAAAAAGAAAAATGAGTTTTTCGTAACTCTTCTATTGATAATCTATAGCCAGTGACACAACTAAAAATTTCAATCCCTCAAGCAAAATAGCAAAGGGCTATATTTTGGCTTAGCGGGCTATGATTAGGATCTAGCCCTCCACATTCATGATCGTATAGGAATTTAAACATTTATAAACCGCAATTTTAGAATTTTAAATTGTTAGAAAATATTAGAGGTTAGCTAAAAACTATTAATATAAGAATACAGTATTTATAATTTTCTTACATAATTAAAAAGTTCTTATGTAGTTTTCCGTAGAAACAGTGACCAAGGTCTTTATGTAATTTTTTAAGCGTCGTTTAACTGCGCTTAATAATAGTTACGCTATTGTCTACAGCTAAAATATATTTCTTTGATCAAGCCCTAAATACTTTAATAAACTAATGACAATTAATGGTAGTTAATTATATAAACATATTAATATTGTATCGAATAAAATAATAATTAAACTAGTTTGATGTTTTTATGTGATAATGACAATGCATTTGTATTATATTTTTAAGACTTCTGTGTAGGGGACTGCGAAATCTTATAGACTTTAATGATCTTTCGCCAATACACGAGACTTTTACCGCTAATTACTGTTTTAGAAAATTTCAAAAGCGACATGAGAAGGAAGCACCAAAAATAACTGCGTAAGTTCTTTTTATTATATATAATTTTTATTATATTCTTACCGTCAGGTATTGTTTAAACATTAACTGATCCTAACACAATAAGTTCTGTTGTGGATTTGCAAAACGGTTTCCTCTATATCCTAATAAATTATAATTTATAGTCGTGTGTTTACAAAATATTTATAATATTGCATAAATGAAATTATCGTTAATTTCTCGTCTGAAATGTTTGTCGTACGGAGTGGTGATTACGTGATCTAACGTTCTCTTGGGATTTGGACCGTTCCATTTTGTTATAACGTGAGTCGAACACAAATCTAAGATGGCAACACGAAGTGAAAAATTCTAAATACATATTAATTAATGTTACGTGAAATGTGTAATTAGGCCTATATATGTCCGAATATCATTATTTTATTAAAAATATTTTTGACGTTTATAAATAAAGAAATATAATTTCTAGTTTATTTAATCTCTTAAATTTTATTTCAGTGAAGAAAATCACTACAAATCATCATCGTCATCATTAAAAGAAACGTCAAAATCTGATAATAAGCAACCTTCTATCGTCAGAGCATTATTTCGAGGATTTTGGTTCGCTTTACTTTTAGGAACAATTTTAGAATTTCTATATTCCCTTGTTAGATTCATCCCTCCTCTATTGATCAAGTAAGTGTACGAACGGAATTTAACAGAATGCATGATATAAATTGTCGAATTGTTTTCAATATGTGAAATTTGTTTCTTTACAGCAATATGATTGATTTTGTTGTCAATGATGACCCGACATGGAAAGGATACTTTTACACGTTTCTTTTATTTCTTTCGAGTTTACTTTCTAACTTCACTATCAATCATTTAGTATATTACATGGTTGTCACCGCTATTCAAGTTAAATCAGCATTAATCTCTGCCGTTTATAGAAAAGTTAGCCTTTATTTTCAATAATAATAAGATTAAAAATTATAATTAAATTAAGATTTTTCAATGAATGGGTATTAATCGTAAAAAAAACACAAATTGAACTTCATCCCTATTGTCATTGACTCAAGAATAATTATATGACTAACGAATTTCGGTAACCTTCTCGTATCTAACGCATCTCGATGGCAAATTGCTATTAGACCCCTATCTCTCCCGTGCATTAAGGCATATTACGTCCTGCACGAAATACTTATGTCACGTGAGACGATGATGTATATCTCTGGGAGGAACTATCCCTTTATAAACGATTTCGTGCCTGGATATTCGATAAACAGCTTAGCAACTGTCTAACATAAATATGAAATTCTAATTGAGTTTAATTAACGATTACGAGATATATAAAACGTTAATTATTGCCACAAACATGCGAGCTTATCTTAAAGTATTAAGAGATGTGATAATTATAATTTTTTTCTTTGAAATATTTAACGTAATATAGAATAATGCCATCACTTAATAACTAAATGATGTATTCCGATCTTTAACTGTCGTTATGCAGTCATTGAAAATATCCAGCTCGACTAGACGAAAATATACTGTCGGAGAGCTAGTTAATTTGATGGCCGTCGATGCAGAACGACTCTTCCAACTGTCCATGTTCTTCAGCCTTATCTGGGGTGCACCTTTGCGTGTGTTTCTCACCATTGTGTTCCTGTGGCAGTACCTCGGCCCTTCGTGCCTGGCGGGTGTAGCGGTAATGGGATTAATGCTGCCTATCACTGCCATTATAGCGAATAAAAATCGTATCGTTCAGGTATGGATTTTTTCATAGAGGTAAGGGTTCATATATGGCCGAGTAATGAAAATAAAGTTTTTATTTATTTGTATAAATGTGAAATGTTTTTACAAATATACTAACTTATAATTTATTTTATGCTTCACTTTCTTTGATCTACCAGTAAATCTTGTTGGAACGTAGCATTAATGATGATATTCTAAACAAATTTAAAACAATTTAAAAATCAATTTTTAAAGTACGCCTATTGTAAAAAATGTTTACGATGACCTTACCTTATTTAGAGACTTGTAACAACAAGTAGAAGGAGCACACAAAAAGTAGAGGACAACAATCTTCTTTAGACATTTATTGGAACACAAGTCCTCGATGTAGCAAGTACAGTAGGCTACCTGTATTTAAATAACATAAGGTTGTCGTGAACATTTTTAAAAATATTTATACAATAAGAACAAGAAGCAGTTTAAAATAATAATAATAACATTAATAAACTGTGGAAACGGAAAATATTCACGAACGACGACGCTTCGATCTGCATAAAAGTTGTTGACGACTATCATGTATTTATTAATTATTTCTAGATAAAGGATCAAAAATATTTTTAGATTTTAATCTGCTAATAATTTAAATTTTTTTTCTAAACTCGCGACCTTTCTTTTCTTTATAACTGTCGAATATCCTTTCACATTCATGCTTTTTAACAAACAAAATAAGTTATGGGATCTTTCCTATGGCAACGTCAAGTTCCTTTCGATTTATTAGATCCTCATACATAATGAATGTCTCTCTAATAAAAATTTATTATCAATATTAATCTGACAGGATTGAATTTATCAATCCTATTACATTAATATCGGTTTTCTTTCTTATCATGCCTCGTATTTAGAACATTGAATTCTGTATTAATTATTAAATATTTCAGGAATATATTGACGACATTAAGGTAATTCGGGTAAAAGAATCGTTTTCAGAATTATTCACTAACAAAATTAAGTCATCGAGTATTAGAGCCGTATCCGATACTAACCGAATTCATCGAATTAATTACTTGAATATGCATAAAAATCCCACTTTTCTAATACGCATCATTCATCAAGCCACTCGTCTGTTTAAAAAGTAGTTTCTTCGAACAATTTGATTATTAGGGCGTTGCACGAAACTGAGTTAAAGGAGCTTAAACTCTGTATTAGGGCTTCTACATTGTAAGATGTACGTGTTTTGAATAGTATTTTGTAATTTATAAAAAGAACAAAAATCACAGTGAAGAGAATGAAAGAATATCTGATAACACTACTTAAGGAACTTTATATAAGTTACCTATTTATTTTATCTAATAAAAGAACAACGTGACAATTCAATAATAAAAAAGAGGATTCTAACGTTGCATTTGCAGAAATTTTAAGGATTTGTTGTAAAAACGGCACTTTAGACAGGTAAAGATGCTTATAAAAATATAAGGAGAATTTTGAAAGGATATTCCAAATAACAAGTGTAAAAGAAATGCGATATTCATTCAAAAATGATTAAGAAATCGTGTGATCATTGAAAAAACAAAGAAATATTTTTCTGTTTCTAACATATTTTATGATTTTATACTACATGTTTTCTCTATATTAGGTTCTTCTAATGAACACCAAGCAATTTTTCTTAGCATATGTTAATTAATGAATATCGGCTCCATTATTATTCTGATAAAGACTATAGATTAGAAATTCTTAAGTACTTTCAATTATTTAGAAACGTTTTATAAACAAACCTGAAATTATTTGCAATTTCGTTCATTAAGTATCAAATACAAGCGACATCTCCAAGTTTATGTGAAAAAATCTTTTACTTCAAATGAATGTTCATGTAGTCCCTTAGCTATAACTTTCGTGCATGCTTCCGTAAGAAATAGTGTGCAAAAGTTCTCCGGAGACAATTGATAGCAAAAGTACTCTTTGCTATCAGTTATCTCCGAGACAGACTATATAATAATTAACCGATGTTAGCATTTTTATATTTTTATTAGGACATCTGCTGTTGCTCCTACAATGAGTCAGGTAAGGCGGAGAGATACCTTTGAAGCGTACAATGATGAGTTTGCCGCTTTGCCTCTTCGTTTCATGAACGAAATTACAGCGAAAGGATGTGCTTCAATGTTTTCAAGAGAATTTCTTAAGTAATATGCCGAAAACACGACGTTAATGGACGTGAAACGTTTTCAAATTTGCAAACTCATACATCATCCGCTTTATTTCATTTGATTCATAGGTTTTATTATTTTTCATGCTTTGTAAACTATTAATGTTTATATTTTAAAAAAATATTTACATTAATTCATCACACGCATTTACGTTATTTATTGATAAAAACCTTTTCCAAGTCTCTGAAAATATATTGTTTACGAACAAAGTAGGCCTATTTGTATTCTCGAATATACGTGACATTTAAAGAAACACAAATGCGATTCTATCTTTATTAGAATGTAAAATGATTAAGTTATGACAAAGTCTTCTAGACAAAATATTTGGAAAATTAACGATGAGAGTAAAGAAAGTAAACTGTTAGAGAAATTACTCATGAACCGTTCATTCGCGTGTCTTATTCCCATTCAGATACAGTAGACGTCGGGTAAAAACATACTACTACGTTGCACGTATAGACTTACAGATCACTTCAAAAAGATTTCTGACTTATCTAAATGTAATTACTTAGAAATATTTAGTGGAATTACGAAAAAAGGATATAAGAAATTGTCTATTATCGAGGAAAATTCATTTATCAGACGAATATAATAGACCAAAACTAGGCACAAGTCTTTGCTTTCTATTAAAAATAGAGAAAAACAACTTTTAATTGAAAATCTAATAAGTTTAAATAAATATCATCGAAAGAATTTCTAAAATATTTATCAGTTCTTTTTATAAGAGGAAAACTCTTTCGACAGAAAATGTAAAGTTGTGTGTATCGAATTAACTCTGTAATACCATTAGTAAGCAATATTTAACTGTTAAAAATAGAATTTATTATAGCATTTCAAATTTTTTATTTTAAATTCGGTATACTTATGTTGTTTTTTTAAAATTTTGTTTTAAACTACTTACTTATCTGCTAAAAATATAAATTATTGTGACATTTTATGCGTTTTTAATCCTTGATTTTAGTGTGATGAAAATCTAAACTTATTTTCTGTACGAAAAAAAATTCATTTATGATGAACGGCGTGTGTGTGAATGTTTTTCATATAAATTTGACTATTTCAATATACAAGGCCATATATGGATCCCTATTTTATATACTAGTTTTATTATAATTGTTTTTAATAATTTATTCCAATTTTAGGAAAAACAAATGATTGCAAAAGACGATCGCTTGAAATTTATGAACGAAATTTTAAGCGGAATAAAGGTTCGTATTTCACTCTAAATAGAGGCCTGTTTGTTAAACAAATCAGATTAATCTCAGTATATTGATTATATTTTAGTCACTTGTTACAAAATTAAATTGATTAAATTCACTTGTAAATCAGGTACTAAAATTGTATGCCTGGGAAGAACCTTTTATGGACCGAATAACCGATATCAGAAATAAAGAAGTTAGTTTGTTAAAGAAATTTTCTTATTTTAACGCTTCCGTTTCTTTCGTTTGGGGATGTTCGCCATTTTTGGTAAGTTAAAGTTAATTATTGATAAATTTTAGAAATTTTCTGTTAAGCTAGTTTATTTTTATTAGTTTAGCTTGTAACTGCGCTGTTATTTCTATTATTTGTGAATTGGGTGCGACTATTATTCGATTATTATTTGTATAGCAATGCAGCACTCAAAACACATACTTGATTTCAGCATACGGTAAGAATGGCAACGCTGAATATTAAACTATGCAATTTTTCAGTTTAAAATAAGCCTTATCTTCCTCCAATAGGTAGCGCATTTACTGTTACAAGGCTCTGTCTATAACCTTTTTCATCATAATTAAATTTCTAAAATCATAATTACAAAATATAGATTAAAAATATATTACGAATTATTAATTCTAATGAGGTTTCTGATCGTTTTATTGTCTGATTGTACAGTTTTTCTGTATTAGTAAAAATGTGTGGCTAATCCAAGGAAGGATTCTCACAGATAAGTCGAGTTGGCTTCCCAAATTTATACAGAACTCAGTCACAAGTGTGTTTGGATGTCGCCTATAAGCTTTATTTTATTATTTTGAAGCTCGTTCCTACTTTAAACACATCATTCGATAACTCTGTTTATTATTCAGAAGTGATGAAATGAAATATTAACTTCTGTTTTATAGAAACAAATTATTTTAATAAATTATAACCTGAAAAGAGGGAATCAAACAGGGGACAATATTATCGATAGTAGTAAAATAAACTACTAATGATTAATTTCATTTATTATTTGAGGTATAAATATTAAGAAGATCCACTCAAATACATCTATTAAAGCAATTGACTTCTTTGAGAGTGCAATGAATATCGTTCATTAAAATGGCTTAACACGTTCTCCGTTAAGTGTCACATTTTAATGCGACTCCTCAGAGAATAAGCTACGTGATTGAAACCTGGTTGATTTATTATTTCGATTCTACGCACAATATTTGATCTCTTAGTTACTTCACGTATGATTTACAATATTTTTTTTTATTTAAAATAAAAATATAATAAAAGTTTCTTTCGAGACTTTACAATCCAGATTTATTTTATTACTGAAATCTATCTTTATCAATTATGGAAAAGAGCTCGTTTAACATCCCCGTTAAAATGTTTATTCTTAATATTTTATGTAGGATACTGAAGAAAACTAATTTGTTGCTTTATATTAATGTTTCTTGACCTTTTTAGTGATCGGAACCCCCTTGAAAATGCTTTCAATTTTCTTTTTTTTTTGTTCGTTATGAAATCCAAATGAATCTAAGATGGCAGAGAGGGTAGTGGGTGAGGATCCGGGACGTCCAGTTTATTGCGGGCTGTAAAAGTACATAGTACGCTTGATTCGAATTTATATAGTATAATATAGCTTTAAGTTTTATATTGCACTAAAGGTTAAAAACGTATCGTTACCATCTGCACCCTCGATTAAGAAACATTGCTTTATATGATTACTTCTGATAGTCTAATGACAAAATGTAAATAGATATACTACATTTTAAATTAATAATTGTTAAAAATAAATTATTTTTCCGTCTATGTTTAGATTGCAGTCTCCAGTTTTGTGACTTTCGTTATGGTAGACGATAAAAACATTTTAGACCCTGCAACTGCATTCGTGTCGCTTACGCTTTTCAATATGTTACGGTTTTCTCTAGTCATGATACCGGATTTGATATCAAATTTAATTCAGGTATAATAATTTTATACTTTTAAATTGATATTACTTTGATGGATAATTTTATACTGGAAAATTCTTCATAGACACGCGTGTCTTTGAGAAGATTACACGAATTTTTGATTTCCGAAGAACTCGATCCCGACTGTGTTGGAAAATATCCGGATTTAGGCAAGTATTTTGATAAATAGCATTTAACTTTTTAAATATTTATGCGTAAGTATGCTGTTGCAGACGATACAATTACGGTGAGAGAAGCCAATTTTACGTGGTCGAAGGATGAACAACCGGTGTTAAAAGATATTAATCTTAAGGTCAAAACGGGTCAATTACTAGCTGTGGTAGGACAGGTGGGATCTGGAAAGTCTTCTCTACTTTCTGCAATATTAGGCGAAATGTATAACATCAAAGGAAAGGTAGATTTAGTGGTAAGTTATATTCTTACAGTATACTATTATACATTTTTTTAAATTTTAATTTTAATATTATGATGAGTATTTAATAGTAAAAAATCTGCAATCGAATTTTAACAGAAACTGATCGTTTATATAGCATTATTTATGTTAATTACAAAATAATTACTTTTTTCAAAGATTATAAATAGGTTCAATGATTATAAAGGTCAATATATTTATACTAAAACGATCAAAATATCTTCTTTTTATTTGAATTTCTTATGAAATATTTTATTTGCCCCAGAAACTTTAATTTTTAAATATTTTATTTTATATTCGTTGTCTTCAAGCTGAAAAACTCTATTATTAATAGATAATAAGACTTTCTGTCGATTGATACTTATACATTAGTAGAAATCTTACTTTATCAGATAAAAATTTAGATAATAGAATCCCTACGGATGATTAATTGATTAGTGAAGGGGAGGCACCGACATATTTAAACAATATTACCGATAATTGTTTGTTAATTTATATAAGTCATCATATTTTCTATACGCTTTAATTGAATTTCTTTTAACAATAGTAATTATTTGGTAATATTTAAAATATTTAGAAATTAATTAATTATTTTAAATTGATATTAATAAAATTTTACAAACAGTCGCCAATTTAAAAATTTGGAATATAATACTGTAGACAAAATTATTCCATTGTTTCTTATAGTAAAAAGTTGCGTATTATAAATCTATAGTTTTATTTTTTTTTTAAATATGTCTTTGATTATCGTTATTATTTTGAATGCGACGTAGAATACATTTAATTTTCCTCTGTCATTGGAATTAATTAATTTTATTCCTTAATAAAATATATTCAGTAGTTAAGTATTATATAAAATTTTTAAGTTATAATTTTCTTCTATTGTTTCATTGTCTACGTATATAGTAAAATATGCTTAGTAATGTATATATTAAAATGATTTTTATCTAATTATTTTATTATGCCGTTTTATAAAATTTTATATTGTCAAACCTCTTAACACTGATGGGAGCATTAAAAAAAATACGTTGTTGGGGTGGTCATTGTTTGGAGGTGGCCTTTATTGAAGTATTACGTAATATCGCTACGTCATAAATATGTTCGTAATGATTTTGTTTTAAGCAATAGTCCCTTGAACAAGACTTACTTAGATAAAGCCATGCAATTAAAAACTGGAACTTTTAATTTTGAATCACTGTACTATTATTATCGTATTGTCTATGTTGTATACAAAAATATATGAATTTAATATAATCGGTTTTTCTTGTAGATGGTTTTAATTTTATAATTTAACATGATCTTTATTGTATAAATTATCACCGTAGATTAATTCTCACACGACTTCCAATTTGTTAAGTAAGTTTATTTCAAACTGTCTAAATAATTGGATGAAAAAAATTGACCTAATACATAACTTAATTAGGCCTATCATAAATAGATGAAAACAAATTTTTATATGCACTAAGTTTATAATAGTGAAATATTAATTCGACAAATTATACGTTTCTGAACATTTATGTTTTATATCGTGTTAACTAAATGAGAAGCAAGAAGAGTTTAATGAATTCTACATCGTAAATTTTCTGAATTTTTAACAGAAAAAATTTAATTTTTTAATATTTTATTATTTAAAAGATTGATGGTTTTATAAAATATTGATAAAATGAGGTCAAGAACGTATTTGAAATTTAAAGGACTTTCTGTCAAATTTACTGATACCTTTAGAATTTATTAGGTACTCTACCGTACCTTTCGTTAATATCCTATAGGCTACATGTACAGTACATGTACTATACATAAGATTGTTGTGACTAAAAGAATCGATTCCATAATAGAAACAAATTTGAAAAGAAAGAAATCGATTTCAGGGAGAGAAGGAAAGAATCGATTCTATTTAGATTTTTCTTTTTTCTTTCTTTTATTGTTATTATTATTATTTTTTATTTAGTTTTTTATTTTTTAAAAGAAAACTAGAAATCATAAACACGAATTTTATAAATCTTGCAATAATAATTAAAGAATACAAATTGGAATAATACTAAAATTTAAAGCCAGTTTTCGGCATTATAACTGAGAAAAGCAGCTTTTCAAATCGCTTCCCTAATAGCCTATTTCTGCCTTTATCTAAGACATTACATGCATTTGAAAATAGTTTTTCCATAGGTATAGAGGTTACCATTATAGCTAAATATTTTTGCGCATCCTTGTTCTATTAATTAAGAGATTTTATCTGAGATTTTTACTTTTATCATGAGCTAGTTCCTTATGATAACTGTAGCTCCAAAAATCTAAACAGCTATCTCGTTTCAGGCCTATAAACTCATTTGAATGATTGTATTAGGTGTCAATCTGTAAGTTCCTTCTTTGGCTCGAGTTAGCTTGACCAAATCTTTTATAAATAATTATCTTAAAGCTTGACGTATACGGTTTGAATACTCAAATCAAAAGGCATTTACTACAATAAGAATCAGTAGAATCTCAACAACACTAAATATACAGTATATATTTTGGTGAATACGTCATATTGCTTTGAGATCACTTACTAATTTCCAGCACTCAAACACATCACTAGTATTTCTTTTGAAACATTATAATGGATAAAGAAAATAATCTGGAATCAATTTATGTTAATTAATTTTAAAGACAATTGCAGAATCAAACAAATTTCGATTACTTATAAAGTAAATACTGTAAACCAGTGGTCCCCAACCCTATGCCCGCGGGCACCATAGCGCCCGCCGATCGTTTCACGTGTGCCCGCCGCTGTGCGACCACGATAAAAATAAAAATATTTCGGTTTTCAATAAAATGCTATGTAAAAGTTTTTTCGTTTTTAATGATTAACCACTCAAAGTAGAAATGGCGTCCAACACAGATAAAAGCACAAAGCGAAATGCGACCGATCTCTTTTTCTCCTCCGCCAAATCTTCACCAACCAAATTTCCCATACCTGAAATGAAATAAACCGGTCCGTTCTGAATATCATAAAATCAAAGTACAGATCACGACTTACAGATGAACACCTTGACGATTGCTTACGAGCAGGAATATCATCATACTCTCCTAATTACGAAGCAATGGCCAATGAAATGCAATGCCAAAAATCACATTTACTTTCAGATTTATATTTTTTATAAAGAATTTTTATACTCTGTAGATTTTGTATGCATTGTTTAGTAATTACTTGTTTTGTAAAAATTATTGTTAATAGTCTTGTGTATGTTTTATTACATTTTTGGAATTAAATGTTTTCTGTACATTATGTGTATGTATTATTAACTATGTCCAAGTATAAATTCACCTTGAAAAAATAAATGGTGCCCACCGTCCGGCCGGTATTCTAGAATGTGCTCTTAGGTACAAAAAGGTTGGGGACCCCTGCTGTAAACGAATAAAAGTTATTTATGTATTACTATTATTAATTCGATTCAATGTGTAACCATTAATCTTAATAATCATGAAATTTTTAAACTGCTTAAAGTTACATATCAAGTGTCAGGTATTAATTAACCTACAGAAAATAAATTTGATAAGACTTTTTAAATATTTTTACAGGGCGAAACTGCTTACGTGCCTCAACAGGCTTGGATTCAAAACGCCACTTTGCAACAAAATATTCTTTTTATGAGAAGATATGATTCTGCTCTTTATGATGAAATATTGGATAATTGTTCTCTAAGACCCGATTTAGAAATTTTATCCGGAGGTGATCAAATAGAAATTGGAGAAAAGGTAATTCAACTTCTGTAAGAAATACTTCGACTACATCAAATAGGACTTAAATGAAGTTAAATATAAAAATAAAAAGCTTGTGTGTACGTATATTTACATAAATTTTTGAGTGACGAGAGTGAAACTTGGGTACAAACGTAGACCAATTTGGACTGGAAATTATCATTAAAATTTACGTTCGACGTTTATGTAAATTATATTACTACAAATGATCCTTTATATGCAACAGAAGTATTATTCTCGTAACTTAGTTGCTTACAAACAAAACCTAAGTTCTCGTATATTTATTTTTTGTATCAATTATTTAAATAAGATTGTTTTTACTTATATTTTAAATTTATTTCATAATGAATCAAAGTCTATCACTAATTATATAAGCAATCTTTGAGCAGAAATGTAACCGAAATGAATGTAATTAAACAGATCCTGAACAAAGCTTTCTGTTCGTTTATAGGGTGTCAATCTAAGTGGAGGGCAGAAGCAACGTGTTAGTTTGGCCAGAGCCGTGTATCAGAATGCAGATATCTATCTATTGGACGATCCTTTGAGTGCCGTCGATTCTCACGTGGGAAAACACATCTTTCAGCACGTGATTGGCCCCAAAGGGATGCTTAAATCCAAGGTACTGTACACAATATTTAGAATGATTAAGTTAAATACAGGTATTAAAAAATCCTTAATTACATTTTGAAATTTTGTAATTATTCTTTATTTTTTGCTTTAAAATAAATAAGTAAATCTTTGATGAAGTTAATATGTTTTTATATTGTAACCATTTCAAAATGATTTCAGTTTTCAACTGGGAGCAATTAATTTTTTTATCTTTAGACTAGAGTTTTAGTCACCCACGCGGTGTCTGTTTTACCGGAAGTTGATATGATTGTGGTGTTGAAAGATGGAAAAATACAAGAAATGGGAACTTATAAAGAACTTTTAGAGAAAGGAGGATCGTTTGCAGAATTTCTGCAGGAACATTTACGAACCGAAAACGTAGTCACAGATAAAGAAAAGTTTGAATCTTTTATATTGCTTTAAATCGAAAATATTTTAAAAATTATTCCAAACTTACGAAATAATTTTAATTATTAAATGCTTTCAGCGAAGAAACAGATCCTAAGATTCCCATTTCCCGCACAACTTCTCTAGAAAGAAGCATTAGTCGCCAATTTTCAACTCTGAGTCAAAGATCAGAATCCAAAGAATTGACTGTTGTTAATCCAATTTCTGGACAGTTAATTGAAGAAGAGAAAATGGAGATCGGAAAGGCAAGTCTTAAAACTTTTATATAATTAAACGACTCAAGGTTCTAAACGAACTACGGATTTTAGCTTTTTCTTGGATATTGAAGACGAAAAATATCAAGAAGCTAACACTTATCACCATTTCTCTACCTGAAATCCAATGATCCATTATGTACCATAGTTTTATTTTTCCGAGATATAATAATATGATTTATATCATAAAATGTTATCAGATTTCTTATGTTCTATCATTTGAGTTTCATAAATGTCGATTTTATTTGACATTTGGAACAATTTTAAATCTCAGAGAATCTTTTGTTTAAAATATTTTTATTGTTTACATTTATTTTAATTTATATTACTCGATAATCAAGTCTTTAACGTTAAATTAATAATTTAATTTCGTAATTAAGAACATGCAAATGAACTTTTAGGAAGTAAGTTGATTGGTTTGTCATGAAAATAAAATTCAAAATTCAAATGCTTTAATTTTGCTTATTTAATTCAATTAATTATTTATTTCCATTCGAATATTTATAGGTAAAGACGGCCATCTATTTAAAATATTTAAAACACATTGGATTACAGTTTACAATACCAATCGTTGTATCCTATATCTTGTATCAAGGCTTCGAAGTGAGTAAAATCGATTATTCAGATTTGAAATGAACTCCCACAATTTATCAATTTGAAAATTTGTTTTCAGATAGGTTCTAACTTGTGGCTAAGCGTATGGAGCGAAGACGAACCGCTTCCAAACGGACTTCAGAACATACCGCTTCGAAACACACGAATTATAATTTATGCAATTTTTGGTGTAGTCGAAGGTAAGTTCTTAATTTTTATGGTTAAATAAATTATGTAATTTTAAAGAGAATATTTAAAAATAATTCCATATTTTTCAGGTATTGCCATGCTAGTAGGCGCCATGTTACTAGCAGCTGGAACTATGAGAGCATCCGGAATATTACATCGCCGCATGTTGGATTACGTCATGAGAGCGCCGATGTACTTCTTTGACACGACACCGTTGGGAAGGATTCTGAACAGGTTTGGATATATACTAAATTATTCGTTCAAATTTCAGTAAACTATTTCGGATATCTTAAATCTAATGCATTTGCCAATTTTGATGTTTTTATTACCTCTTCCAATGTTTTTTTTAAAGGTTTGGAAAGGATATAGACGTTGTAGATACGCAGATTCCTCTCTGCTTCGATTCGTGGATTTACTGCTTCTTGTCAGTACTAGGAACTTTGATTATTATTTCTATCAATAGTCCATTGTTTGTGGTCTCCGTTATACCCATTATCATCTTTTATTATTTTCTGCAGGTGGGTAACAAACCATAAAATTATTTCGTATAGAATAAAAGTATATGGCATCACGAAGAAGAGATTCTTTTTTGTTATAGCCTATCAATAATGCAGTTTAAATTAGCTGATCCAATAAAGATATTTTACTCTGATATTGAATTTATTATGAAGTATTTTTCTTTGGAATTAAGAACAAAAGAGTGCTTAACTCCAAACTTTTTGTTTAATTCCAAAGAACAAAAGAGAGAAGAGGAGACAATCGAGTATTATGAAATATGAGTTTTTCTCACAAAAAAACTGATCGGAAATTGAATTATTCAAATATAAACATAGGAAATATGAAAATTAGAGAAGTAATATTTCCTGTTTTTTTGTTTAGATGATGTATTTGGCCACGTCTCGCCAATTGAAACGAATGGAGTCGGTCACTAGGTCACCCATCTACAACAACTTCTCCGAAACAATTAACGGAGTGAGCAGCATCCGTGCCTACAGGGTGCAAAAACACTTTACGAACAGAGCAGACGAAAGGGTCGACGTTAACCAAACTTGTTATTTCCATTCGTTGGCTGTAAATAGGTATCGAATTAACTAATAATTACACCCGCTTATCAATTTTTAACTGTGAATCTAATTTATTAATAATGTAGTAAATTGTTTCCATTTGTAATAGGTGGCTTGGCATCCGACTGGAGTTTCTTGGCAGCTTTATTCTTTTGGCAACGGCCTTATTAGTCGTGTGGGCCAGAGATGACATGGATTCTGGAATCGTCGGATTGAATTTATCTTACGCTTTAGGGGTGTGTTATATATATTAAAAATAATCCCGACTTAACCCATTCATTTTATAAATAATAACTGTAATTAAGCACTAATTCTATTGTTGGTTGCTTATTTAAATTTCAGAATATACGTAGTATTGTTTTATTATTTTAGATACGTAATTAATAGAGATGTTATTCGGTTTTAATTTTTTATTACCTTATATAAATGAAGTTGAGTACTGTATTTTTAAAAATTATATTGGTCTGTGCATCAATTTTTGTTAATTTATGTGTGGACACAATCGATTCTGAGTCACAACGATTAGGATACAAACAGCTGTCGCGGTTCACTTATGCTTGGGTGAAAAAATGACTGTAAAAACTGTAAAAAAAAAGTAACTCCTTTTATAAATCTCCAATCTTGTAAAGTGAGTTAAATTTTTAAAAATCTACCGGAATTTTGATTTACAAAGTTTATTTTAATGAACACGAGTCCCTTCTTTTATCTGAGAAGCCGTTGAACATGTTAATTTCTTAAAAATTATAAAATAATTCAACAAGTATGATTTATATTTTTGCTTGGCAAATCTTTGTTATTAATACGCCTATTAAAATAATATAGACTTATAGTCCCTTACCTATAAAAATGACTTAATCGTTAAGCAATTCTGTACTATTTCTTGCATGGAACCGAATTATTAGTTAATTTTAAGTTAAGTAATTTTATTATTTTACATTTATTCCACAATTTATGACAATCGTTTTGTAAAACTATTTTCAGGTGACCGAGTCGTTTACCTGGCTGGTGAGAATGAGCGCAGAATTAGAAACAAAAATTGTTTCTGTGGAGAGAATCGACGAATATTCGCAACTCGAATCCGAGGTATAAATTATGTATTTTAGTAAGAAAAAACCCAATACTTCTCCAGTTATCGTCGACATATATTGCAGCGCTTACGACATCGAATTCAGTAAATTTCAATTTGCGATCTCTCCAAACTTCATATTTTAATATTAATGGAAAAAAAAAGATTAAACTTTTATTCCTTAAAATATCTCCTCACCACCGCGAAATACTTTATGATATAAAATATATTATCGAACACTTCGTCGTCATAAGAACTATAAAATATGAAACCTGTACAATAGGTGAAAACTATAAACGTTATAAGTAGATAATTTAAGTAACATAACTCGTTTTAAGTAGTTTGATTTATTTCTTAGATCATTATTTTTATACAACAGGCACCATGGTATTTACCAAGCAATAAACCGGATAAAATATGGCCGCCTACCGGAAAAATATCGTTTCTCAATTATAGCACAAGATATCGGAAGGGTCTCGATCTGGTTTTAAAGAGGATTAATCTAAATGTCGAACCGCAAGAAAAGGTAGGACCTTTGTTAAAATTTTATGTGAAATGCCGTCGATTAACGTGTCGAATTGCTTTTGGGATCGTTCAGGTAGGTGTTGTGGGAAGAACTGGTGCAGGCAAATCCTCTCTGACACTGGCCTTGTTCCGTATAATAGAAGCATCGGGAGGAGCGATTGTCATCGATGGAATAGATATAAGCGGCATTGGACTTCACGATCTCCGCTCAAAGCTGACTATTATTCCCCAAGTAAGGCATTTCCCTCTTTTCCTCTTGCATAAATTTAAATTTGGAATTTTATAATATATATTTTTTTTTCCTCGTGTTTTTCATGAATTCTTTCTTCTATTTTTAAGACTTACGCTTTTATAAATTACAGCATAGCATTTTTAATGTTTATTAATTAAAATAATTGGATTTTAATGTTTAACATATTTTCGAATCGATAATCTGTTATGACGGAAGATAGAATATGGGTCCGCAGAGGGAAGCAAATAGGACAGTTGCGGGTTCGAGTAAAAAAATTCCACAGATTATCATATTTATAAAATTCCATGATATTCCATATTCCATAAATTATAAGTGATTGAGGTATGTTACCTTACACCTCGACCATGAAACAGTTTGTCTGTCCTTTTGTATTGAAGCAATGTATTCTATAATATACTTGTGAGAAAAACCCCCAAAAATTAAATAATTAAATAAAATTTATTGATTTAATTATTTATCTCCAAGCTTTGCCTCCCTGAAAAGTTTTCTCATAAAACACGAGAAAATATTGAGTAAAGTTTAAACTGGCATTGTTTAGAGATACAAAATCGTTTTGGTGTTTCACTTTTTATTTATGAATTAAAGTTATTTTATTTTTACGAAAATATTTTTAAGAAGATAGGAAAGAAAACAAGACGAAAATTTCAATGTTTAAAGTTGATTTATTATTTATCATTTTAAATTTGTTTTCTAGGATATTTACTGTTTATCTATTCTACTGACCTTATTTTGTAAAAATTTTAATGTTTTAATACAAAATTTAAACGAATAAGAAAGTTATTAAGTTTAAATTAAATTAATTGAAGAATGTCGAAATGTTAAAATGCTTTGATTTATTCATTAAAGGAAAATTAAAAGCAAGATCAACCCTTTCTGCCCTGTGTACACAAAGAGGGTTATTTCATTATTAACTTAATGACGGTTACCATTATGAATGCCTTCATTCAAAAACATTAATTTTAAATCAGGAATCAGGAAATTGCAGACATATTTCTGTATAATTTTTGTAATTACTCGTATAAAAATTCACTTTTAATTAAGGTTATACAAATGATTACGCTTATTTTTAAGATAAAATTATAGGTCATCTCATCTACCCCTTAATGTCAAAGTGTCTATCTTGACGACAAAACATTTATTTTACTAGGAGAATAACTTATTTTAATATTTATTTATAGATAATGTAATGCTGTGTGTTGATAATTAATGAAAATTAAAAACAAAGATGATCTCTTCGAAAATATGCACGATCGAACACTAAGCAAATGATGCACTCCTCATATGATACTACGTATAATCTTCATTAAAAAAAATGTATTTTTAATTATTGGCTTATCTCTAGTGAATATTTTAAACTGTTTTGCATATTTGAGCAGAGATAGAGCCTCTAATAAAAGATCGTCTCTGTAAAGAAAGTCTGTTTGTCCTGATGGTTAGACATAACGGAGATATGAAGACGTATTTAGTTTCTTCCACGTATTTTTAATGTATAGAATACCGTCATCCATTTTAATTAATTTGATATAATCTTTATTTATTGTTACTAAATGTAAATTCCTTATGATAAATTCTATTACTTTTTTATTGTTTCGTTTTATTTTCTCTTGATAAAGTCACGAATATCAATATAAATTGAAGTTTATACAGAAAAAGAAGTTTCATCAAACGTAAATTATTTACGAAATATTTTTTTTAGGATCCTGTGCTTTATACCGGAAGTTTGCGCATGAATTTAGACCCTTTACAAGAATTCACGGATGATGATATTTGGACAGCTTTAGAACACGCGCATTTAAAATCATACGTTGTAACTTTATCCGAAGGTTTAGATCATACAGTGAGCGAAGGAGGAGAAAATTTAAGGTAAAAAAAGGATTAATGGTTGTAATATAATCTATGATATATATATAATATTTATATATTTTACATAGTGTCGGTCAGAGACAATTGGCGTGTTTAGCGCGTGCCCTTTTAAGAAAAACCAACATTTTAGTACTGGACGAAGCCACGGCTGCTATAGATTTAGAAACCGATAAACTGATCCAGAATACTATTAGAAAAGAGTTTTCTCATTGCACCGTCATCACCATCGCTCACAGATTGCATACAATCATGGACAGCGATAGGTAAGTGAAGTTTATGAAAAAGAAGCTACCATAATTAGATTTTTCTGCAAGAGATAACATAATTTCCATCTATTCGTTTTAGAGTTATCGTTTTAGAAAATGGAAGAATCGTAGAAAATGGAAATCCCGACGTTCTTTTACAGAATTCTCAAACTATGTTTCATTCCATGGCAAAAGATGCTGGGATAATATAATAATCATCAACAAAATTAATTTTATAAAATAAATAAAAACAATTTTTCCATAAATACTTAATTATCAAGATATGAATTCGTTTTTAAAAAATTCGAAAAATTTAATATGTTTTATAAAATATAAATACGAGAAACTCTCACAAATAAGTATTTCGCGAATAATTTAAAATGATTTAAATGGTTATTTACTCGTAGAAATTTATATTTTTATAGCGAAAAATTCGTTGATAAACTTACAAGTTAGAAGAAGGATAATTCTGAAATCAAATAAAATATAATAATATAATCATAAAATTAAAACTATTAGTGGAGACCAGGGCTAAATGCAAAAGAGGTAGGTTGCAACGTTGTAATTTAAAAACTGGTGTTCGCGAATAGGTGGTACCGCGCAATGGCAAATTTACGATTTCTACAATACTTCTTATTCTAGAAGTTTCGGGGTCTGAAATAAACAAGATATTTTTTTTATAAGGGGAAAGGCTATTGTTCCGACTCTAAAGTAAATCTCTGAGCTTCACAACTACTTATTTTGAAGAAATGGTAATGTATCTAGTATTAATGCATGTTGTAGTTAGTAGCTTGACGATGTGATGATAATACTACTGTGGTGTTTTAAAAAATCAGCATGACATGTAGTGTTTGTTATGTGGGGAAAGTTGTCTGATACAAAATTGCATCGTTCTTATAAACCTCATTCTTTCCGTTGATATTGTAATGTTTGCTGTAGTAAAGAAACTGAGTTAGGTGAAAGCTTTACGATGATGAAAAGAACTTTTCCTTTGCAGAACAACGTTAAAAATTACACATGCAAAATAGAAAGGGGAAAGACTCAAACTGATATTAATGATTAAAGCAGCTGAAGAAGTGC
The DNA here is from genome assembly GCF_030686945.1 of Centruroides vittatus. Lineage (NCBI taxonomy): Eukaryota > Metazoa > Arthropoda > Arachnida > Scorpiones > Buthidae > Centruroides > Centruroides vittatus. The sequence goes on along the minus strand of NW_027122650.1, from coordinate 519,387 downwards.
TAGAAGCAGAAGACTCATAGTATACCAGTATATATAGCCTATACATATATATTTTTTGCAAAATAGTTGTAGAAAAATACAATATCCATTACTGCACATTACCAACGTTTATAATAAAATTACAGAAGAGAAAAGGATCAAGAGATAACAACCATTGAATACTGGTTATAAATCGCCTAGCCAAGTAGGCTATTTAATGATGAAGAAAAGCAGCGAAAAGTATACCTGAAACGTTTCAGTGATGTCATGTTTAGAAATAAATCTATATATAGTAAAAATTGCGTTACAACTTGCCCCAGTGATAGATTTGGATTATAAATAACCTACTTCAAAACCAAAACCAACCAACGCTTCTTTTCTAATAAACCACACTGAATCGGTAGCCTTATTTGCCCTTCTATTTTCCAAATGAATTAAAATGCTAAATGAAAACAAATACCACGTCGTAGAAATTTGTATATCTCGTTTAGAATAAAAAAATATAATAAATATACATATAATTAAGCTTTATTGCAGATAAAAAAGAATTGAGTATTCGTTTATGTCAGCAAAGGGCAACTTCATTAGAATAATTCAAGAAATGGGAAAAAAGATCGGCATTTTGATTATCAGTACCAGTTTACTTGTGCCAACTTAGCTGTTTATTATCGTTAATTATGTTGAGGTAAACGATAAGTAACTACCACGCGGGATTTACAAAGCTTTTACTTTAGTTTTTTACTTTTTAATTCTTACAGTTTACTTGATTTTATGAAATACTAAAGCATATTTTATACGTAAAAATAGATTTTCAAACACATAAATATAAGTTTATTTTTTACTGAAATATTTATTATTACTTTATTACGTATGATTTCAAAATTAACCACTATCTGTATCGAAAACTTTAGTGAGGAATATAAATATTATTTTAAACTTTTAGAAATTAATATTTAATTTTTTAAATTTATTACTTTTATTTATAAAAACGTATATAGATTTAAATTTGCTCGGGTATAAAAATAATGATACAGACAACATGAGTTTTATTATTTATTTACATTTAAATTATAAATATTGTTTTAAATTTTTAAGTCTGAGATTGCTTGTATTTCGAATATTTTATTTTTGTTTCAATGCCTCGAGTTTTTACATTCCAATTAAATATTAAAGAACCGATCTGTTGCAAGTACAAATAAATTAAAAATAATAGAAATTTCAAAATTGTTTTTGATAAAAAAAATTACTTTCTTGACGTTATTATTTTTTACGTAATTATTAAATATCCTTTTATTGCTTCGTTTCGGGATATTTTAAAGATTATACTCATTGTTATTACCTTCCCGGATCTGTTAAATACTGTATAATAGAAAGTCGATGGATCAAAAAATGACCCTCCCCCCAAGATTTTTACATTTTTGGACTTTTGAAACGCTCGAGAAATGCAAAAACTTCTGTCTTTTACATATTTAATCTTTGTCTTTACACCAAATACTGATCTGTGAGGCATCAGTCAATCGAAAAAACGCTATTGTTACAGAGTACTGTATAGTACAGTACATATACATTATACAGTGTTTTAGATTTATTTTCAATAATCTATTTAAACTATTCAGAAATAAAGGTGAATCTTTTACAAATATTGTATATAATCTAATAGTTATAACCTCGACTGACGTACGTTCTCACCACAGTTTTTCTGCTGCAACACCATATTATACCCGAAATTAGAGCGATGAGTAACAAACATCCAATAACTATGCCCGATATAACTCCCGGAGTAAGTACTGCAAGACAGGAAAATTATGAATTTTGTTAAAAATTTTAAAATTTTTAAACTTTTATTTTCGTGTTATTAATATTTACCGCATTTGGACGAACCCTTGCTCGATTCGTCACTTCGATCTCCACAATTGTTATGACCATCGCAGGTTAACGAATGAGAAATATAGTTTCCATTGTCGCATTTAAAATTAAAATTTGATGTATAAGTATCTATAATTAAAACAGATTTATATAAATGAACTAATTAAAATCAAACTAGTTTAGTATGAAAGTAAAAGTAATAAAAATATTAATGTAAATCAATATACAGGCTTACACTAATAGCCTATAGGTCTAGTATTATATATAACTACGTAACAAATGGTATTTCAAACAAATGGAATGAAAAAATAATTAGCTGCGAAAATAATTCTTTTTTTCATTTCTTATAATAAACTAGTGAAAGGTAATTTTCTTTTAGTAGTTTATTACAAGGAATTACAAGTGAAGCTGCAGTGACAGGTAATAACAGCTAGGTCTACGCTTTCGTATTTAATAGAATCAAATTTAAGTAATAATTAAAATATATTTTAATAAGTAATAAATATATTAAAAAAAAGTATGTATCAGTTGATAATCTGGCAGAATATACATGGGATCATTAGCGGTTTTTGCATAATTACGGCATTAATAATTTAATATTTACTTAATAAAATTAATAGCGAAATTAATTTTATTATTAGCTAACAAAATAGAAACAAAATCCTTTTAAGAAAAGTTCGAGATTTTGTTAAAAGAGAAGTAAAATTAAAAATAATCGGTTCGCAGGTTGAATGCCTTACAGAAGTATAGGTGCTTAATAAGTTGGAAAAAATGACCATCGTGAATATTAATATGCTATTCTCGACAGTTATTTTTCTCACTTTTAATTCTTAAAAGGTTTGTAGACTAATTTGTAGACTAATGTAGAGATATTAGGCTATTATTTTAATTTAAAAAATCGAAATACGTGAACATAATGCATTAATTATCAGATAAAATCCTTTTATAAATCTCTAAATCAATAGATAGGCCTATATCTGCGAATTTAGGGTGTGAGTGTGATAATTTTAATGATTTAAGTAAGGAAAACTAAAATTCATAGAACTATGAATCATTCGATATTGTCTTTTAAAAATATTACGTCAGAATTATCTATTTCAACACATATTTTATAAATCAATCTTTAATTTTTTTTAATATTTAATTCGTTAAATAACCAAATAGGGCCTAGTTTAATTATTTCTTAAGTGATACGGTCTTATGACTATCCTATCTGTATCACAGGCCATATACAATCGGTGACGTGAGACATGACGTCATAGTCGTTAAATGTCTTAGAAATAATCTATAAAGAAATATGTGAATGGCCGCATAGACTACAGTTTTCTGTAAATATACGCACTCTTTAGAATGCATAAACTATTAAATAGTGGGGATAACTATCTTAAAGCTGAATTCACATTTTATCTATTGGTTTATGTATATATATAGTATATAAATATTATGAAGATTTATTTCTGTGAGAATGAGAAATCTGATTTGGTAGATGGCAATAAAAAATCAATTTTAACAAATAAAAAAATATTTAATTAGTATTTCCTTTTCTTTCCTTCTTACTAAAGATAATAAAGAAAGAATATAACTTATACAAAATTATACAGGTCTTAACATTGTTTATTTCGTTAACTTAATGAGAAAAATCGTCTTGTAGGCAGTGCGTAATTATTGTTCAGCTCGGTTAAGCAACGTTTAATGGTTCATGACACGGGGGACAAGACCAGATACAGGACACTGTTTCTACGGAACAATATATGATAATATTTTAATAATATAAGAAAACTATTATAGATCGATCATCATTAATCCAGTATCATTGGGATAAGTGATTTTGCTGGACTGCTGATGCTACTTAACCCAACAGCTAACCATCTCAACCTACCTTTAAAGTAACCTGTAAATCGATACCAGTTGATTAATTAGAAAACAGACAAACATTAAATGAAATTCTTGTCTAATTAACATACATCTGGCAACGTTGAGCACTCCCAAACAGTAGCCGCGGATTGGTGCGGTGACAGATGAAATTTGAAAATATGCTAGCCGAAATTAGTGCCGGATTACTGATAGCCGGATTAGTAATTGTAGACTCGGGATGGAAACCTTTTTGAGTCCGCGTGCCATAACATAAAGTAAGCGTAGTTATCTTTTAAAACGTTTATGTGTGCCAAAGTTTTAGACTTCAAATAACTATATTTAAATAAATGAAACGAATATGCTTTAATTAGAGTAAATGTAAAGACGCTAATTGGAGAAAAGGATCATTGAAAAAGACAGATGATAAACCGAAATCGTATAATACGTTAGATGCCAGATGATTTCTCTGACGTGCCACTCTGGACAAGCATGCCACAGGTTCACCACCCGTGTGGTAGACTAATATTTTTTGTGTTTGTTCTGTCTGACTAGAAACGATTAATTTTAAATAATAGTGTTCTATATATTTTAGACAGTTCTTACAATTTTATTGTTCCATTTGTCACTTTGCACCAGTGTTAATATATTTATATTTCCAACAAATAAGGATCAATATTTATATTTTTTATCCATTAATCTAATTACTTAACCAAAATACTGGCTGAAGATTATTTTTATGATTTGTAATTCTTTTTATATTTGTTACTTTTTCTTACAACTAATAGTTTTTATTTTTGTAGATTACTTTTGAAATGTTTTCTCCCTGTTTGTTCTATATTAAACTTGCTTACAATTTGGTAATTTCCATGTTAGAACATCGCAAGATGAATATAACAATTCTCACACAGTGAAATATTAATTGTTATGGCAAACATTTTGTTCCTAGTCTGTATATTTCTTTCGAGCATCACTGACAACCTACAGAAGAAATTGGTTTTGCTGTTCATCCTGAGTGTCCAATCGATTGTAAACCTCAATCAGGGAAACTCTACGTTCTACCGTAGTGTTAATGTAATTGATGGACCTGATGCACTTTTCCGTTAGTAATGTAGTTCACATCAGGAGGTCAGAGTTCGAGATTCAATTCTGTGAATTACAAGTCAAGTTCGAGTATATCGAAAAATCTCGGTGTCGAGTGGCACAAAAGAATCCAAACTTTTTGTCGAAGATGCTATCCTAATCGACCGTCACTCGCTTTGTGATGTTCTCGTTATCTTCATTTTGCAGAATTCGAATCGTTTTCGTTTTTGTATCTATTGGTAATCTTTTATCAAATAAATGAAAGGCAAACAACTCTTCGCTGAGGTACAGTACTACAGATGACCAGCAAACTTCTTCAAAGCAGCGTTGGCAATTGTGGAGTTTGCAGTCTTGTACTATTGGAAATTCTTCAAAACTGCATGTCATTTAAAGGCGCGGCATTTGAAAACGAGCTTAAAACTGCAACTTCAAATAGAATGTTTCAGTAGGTTGTAAAATTTTCTGAAAGGTTCTATAATGTTTCAGAAGTTTTAGAACTTTCTGAAAGATTTTTATAATGTTCTGGAAAGTTGTAGAACACTCTGGAAGGTTGTAGATTGTTCTAGAAGACCCGATATTCTATTGTATAACATGAGGTAAAAGCATCGTGCTCCTACTGCTGCTACCTAATTAATCGTTTCTATTTAAAAATCCTTTCTATTTCAACAGTAAGTGGTCCAATACTTAGCATTGTATCGATAGCATATTATGATTTTTAAGATCTTGGTAGCAACTTCTAAATATTATTCAAAATTAACCAAATTTTACCAAAATTATTATTATTATGGAACAGATTCTAAATGTTTCCCGTCCAACTTTCCAAAACTTACTCTAGTAGAGGGGCTAGGGCGCTAGGCCGTAAGCATTAAAGGACCCTTTATCATATTTTGCTGAAGCAGTGTATGTAAGATTAATTTTGATTACTATGAATAAGTTTTAATTATCTTTATAAATTATTTAAATGAATATTAATATGCAATAGAACTTACCCGAATAAGACGTTATAATAAGTTCCAGTTTCACATCAGAAGAAGGTTTAAGCATTGTGAATTCGAAACGAATTGACGAACTCTTCGTAATTATACTTTGACGTTCGTCATTATCATTTACGCTATTACATAACTTTTGCACAAATTGTTTTCCTCCTTCATATACCTAAAAGTAAATTACATTAATTAACATTCCTTTATTTACATAGGAAATTTAAATGATCTTATATGCATTAAATCAACCAGTTGTATTCAATTATAACACGCATATTTTAAAATCACAATTAGATAAAAGAATAGATTGATCTAATACGGAAACAAAATTGTTTTATTAGATTTTCAGAACTTTCCAGTTTATTTTTTAACCATCTGGTTAAAAAATAATTGCACACAATAATGTTATTACGATGGAATAAATGTATTTATAAATATTACATATGATTTATACATCATTCTTAATCACAAAAAAAGTAATAAAATTACCATTTTATCCAGATTATCGTAAAAATGTAACCTACTAATTTCAAATTTTAAGAATCTATAAATTCTTAAAAGTATTTATCAATTTCGTTTAATTTAGAAAAATAATCCAATTAAAAATAATAAGTGTAAAGCTTACGATTACGAAATACTTGTCACAGCTTCCAGGAAAATTTACTTTTCTAATGGCAACTAGAAGTTTCTGCTGAGGAATGGAAGCGTTAAGCGTCATGTTACAACTATACAATTCCTTTTTCTTCGACGATTTACCCGCTTCCAATGTTACTGCAGTATTGTCTCCGTAACTTCCTAACTGATATCCTGCTGTTGCTCCGGATGAAGTACAAACATCGTATGCATTATCTGTTTTAAAAAATATTAAAAAATTACATTTTAAATATTAATTAAAATTAATTAGAATATAAACTGATTATAATGACTAATTATTTTAATGAGAAAGTTAATAAGTCTATTTTATATTAGTCATTATTAATTTCAAAATGTATTTAAAAAATACTTACAAGTTTTATAGCTTCCAAGAGTAGTATATGATGAAGCAAATAAGATGAACAGGACAAGTAAAACTGCTTTCATTGTTTATTAATGTCTGGAATATTTGAACAGAGTGGCAATTAATTCGTGTAAGACACCTTAAATAAAGGGTGTTTAAAAGTATTTCTATCTGTGGACTTTAATACAAACTTATCTGAAGAATAACGATAAATATTGCATTATAAAAAATACTACCCCACCTCTATAATTTATTATTATTGACACCAATGTAGTTGTACTTATTTGTACAATTTTAATATAAACAATTAAAATTAATTTGTATAAAATTTGTATATATAAATAGACTACAAATTAATAAAAAATTTTATATTTTAAATGTATTTACTCTATTTATCGTTTCTTTTGAGCGACAATACTCTGGCAAATATGTGATAAATTTAATCAAAGTCAGTTATCAGCTTTCAAATATCGAAGATAAATTTTGTAACAGGAAAAATTATAAATATTCTCTCAGTTATTATAATAGCAAATGAGTGAATATAAATAATACAAATAAAAAATGTACAGTACTTACTGTTTGTAGGCCTAATTTAATGTATTTGTTTAATGGAGCAATGCAAAAATGAGAATACTAAAAGCTGACTCTTAATACACTGAACTGAGTATACGTATGGGCTTATATTATTTATTACACAATGCTTAGTTTTCATTGTATAAACACATACCAAATTAATATATTAATTGAAAATAATTGTAATTAAATATCGACAAGTGGATACATTTTTTAGATATAAATGCTGTATATTTATTTCGAAATATTGCAGTAGTTCTATATGAGTTAATTAAAAATCGTAGGCAGAGTACAGTACAGGTTATTTTTAAGATTTTAATGTAAACAGTCAAACCTGTTAACAACGACCATTGACGGGAACATAAAAATGGACGTCGTTTGGAGGTTATTTTGTATGCATTCGAAAAAATTCCTGAAAAAAATGGCCGCCATTTAGAGGTGAGCGCTATTAGAGAATAAAGAAAGTTTAATAAATGTGCAATTTCTATTTCCTAATATATTAAACATTTATTCATACTATTTATTATTCGTTAATATAAATATTAAGATTTTTAATTTATTAAATAAATAACGAAAACGTCGTCTTTAAAAAATTAAAATGTGATATATAATGACTTTTTATTTAAGTTATTTTCTTATAACCAAATAGAATTAAATTTAAATAATAAGTATTAGACTATATTTAATAATATTTATCAAAATTTAAATTTTTTGCTGATTCTTAGAACTACTTCATCAAAAAACAGTTTACGTCATTTTTTATTTTTCAATATTTTTGTGCAGTTTCGTAACATTAAAATTTGATATTTTAAATCTTAATTTTTATTCATTCCATTCTGTAACAATAAAACTACAGTCGAACATCTAATAACTGTTACCTCTAAGTCGCGGCCATATTTACAGGAACATTTCATACGAAATAATTTCCAAACAACGGCCATTTTTTTAATGCTTGCATTAGTGGACGTTGTTCAGGGATTTGACTATTTACAAAATTTCTAACGAGCATAAAGAATTCATTTTATTATTACTTATTTTTAAATTTTATTGCTTTTTTTATAAACATTATTATCGTATTATATTTATTACACAGCGACAATGCAAATACTATGAATGTAACTTTTAAGTAAAGTTACTTAAATTAAATCGGTGCAGAAATCTTATACATTAAACATGCAAATAAAGCGTAAGATCTGGGCAACAAATCTCGTAATACAAATAAATACAAATAACTAAGATTTCTATATAATAATTAATGTAGGCCTGTCCATTATATGGAAAACGAAATCTTTCAATGCAAAAATACAAAATTCTCAGTTGAGGCAATATACAGGCGTATTTAATTTAACCTAAAAATAGCCAATTGGGACTATTATTTACTTAATTATGTCGATAAATATTACTTTTGTATAAATGATAATTATTAAGATATTTAATAATAAAAAATGATTCGGCATTATAAAGCAATATTTTGAATGGCGAACAATAAAGGAGGATGTTTAATAGCCATTAACTTGGTTTAAACAAGTTTCCAAAGAATATGGCATTTATGAAAAAGATAATAAAATAACGAAAGGCCAGTTGAAGAACTGAGGAAGAAACCACTAATAAATTGTTTTAAAAATAATATTCATATGCAGTGATATAAAAAAACACACCGAGAGGATGACGTGGAAAGAGGAAAATTTTGAAAACATTCTTAGCTTAATTTATGAATAATAAGACATAAGAACAATTCACTGTTAATAACTCATTCTCGAATTTCCCCCTTAAAAATCAAATTGCCCTAATGTGGGGCGCGTGCCCAACGTCGAGAACCATGGGTCTAATCAATAAACTATACAATTCTGAAATAAACAATATATTAGAAAAATGTAATTAATTATTTTAAAGTGCTAGTTTATAATTTTTACGTAATTATTTAAAAAGTATAGGCTATTAAAAATATGGGATTTTATTTTTATTATATCTAGCGCGTTAAAAATTTACCAATGTTATTTTTTAAATTTTAAACTAAAACTCACTTGTTTAAAAATTCTAGAAAATCAGAAAAAAAATTATTTAGAATTTTAAGTTTGTATTTTAAAAAATTACCTGTATGACACGAGCGTAGTTCGGCTTTTGAGATCTCTAAAAAAAAGTTTCACAATACAAATACTATGCAATGATCTTCCTATTGGTCTGCGAAATTATTACTCATTGCCACTAAACATTATTACTCAGTGTTATTTGAAAATCTATTTTTGAAAATCACTCTTTACGATTGCTTAAGTCAAAATAGAATCTATAAAATTGAGAAAAAATTTAAAAAACCCGTAAAAATATCAGACATTTAAGATGTAAATGCATAGAGTAAATTATTGGCATAGCTTTTTATTTGAAGTTTACTTAGTAACTATTATTGTCCAATTACAGATCCTGTTATTTGAGTAAAATACGTGAATAAAAATTTTAAAAATAGCTTATTCAAGTGTTCGCTTTAATATTGATTTTAAAGAAACAAAAATTTATATACTGTAATTTCTAAATAGCTTTAAACTATGTTACACGCTCAATTGTAATTTTAAATGTAATTAACCATAAAATACGACAATATATAATGTAACGATACGGCGGTTTCCTAGAAATTAAGATCATATCATGAAAATCATAATACATTTAGATATGTAAGAGATGCTTAACAATAGTCTTCTATTTGGATTAAGTGCGTATTTGGGTCATATAAATGCGATTTAATAATTAAAGATTCAACATATTATTGTTTATAATAAAATCTCGGATCGTCGATGACGCACGAAACTAACATTGTAAGTGCAGAAAAAATATTACGCGTAGTCAAATATAATTTTGTTTTTAAATATAAGAAATAATCCAGATTATATTCATTAAAAAAAATTTAAATGGGTGTAAGATATTTGATGAGATATTTGCAAGTAATTCGCATCGAAAACAAGTGATGTGAATTTGATTCGGGTAGAGATAATCAGTCAACATAGTTATTATTAAAGGGGGTTTCGAAATAATATTGAATATAAATTAATATATTAGCATTTTATTATTTATACCTAATAGATTTTCTTCGTATACCCAGTGTTATTTAGATTTAATCACGCTTAATTTCTCGAAGAAAAATAGTTTCTAGAGACGTTACACGACAATAAGATACGATTGAGAATATTTAATCTAATGAATTTATAATTCCTTTACTTTTATTTTTATTTTCATCCTAACTCAATAAACTTCTTAAAATGTGAGCTGTTTCTTAGTCTGTTACTAATAATTAATAATTATATTACAATATATATCCTAATAGATTAAATATCTGATGGTCGGATAGGGAATGAATTTTGATTCTTCGACTACCAAAGCTAATTCAATATCTGCGTATTATTGATCGCGAAATTTTTTTTATAACGCTTAAGTCCGTTGGTTATTAAAAGTTATACACAACTTTTAAATATTGAAAATCGCGTGACGTGATCGTGACCAGCTGTATTTAATCATATACGTGTATTTCACTGAACAGTTTTAATAAACATTTTTATAATTAATTTAATTAAGTCGCAAGTGTCGTAAGTATTTAAAGATTAGATTTCTATAAATAAATAACGACTAACCCGTTACAAAGCTATACATCCACAAGAGCCGAATTATCGGGCTAGAGTTGGCTATAATAAATAAATAATTAATAAGACAATTTGGCACTAGAGCTTGGCGTTAGGCGCCATCTCTTACTAAACTTAATAATTATAATTAAATTAAATAAATAATTTTAATAATTTGGAACTGGAGGAAAAGAAATCGGCCCGAAGCGGGACTCGAACCCGCAACTTCTGCTATCCGTGCAGACACGTTACCAGTTACGCTACCCGGATCTTCAGTCCGGGTAGCGTAACTGGTAACTATAGCCAACTCTAGCCCGATAATTCGGCTCTTGTGGATGTTATAGCCAACTCTAGCCCGATAATTCGGCTCTTGTGGATGTATAGATTAGATTTCTGAAACTATACTTGAGCCTTATCATCGCGAAAATCTATACTTTTTGTTGCCGGGTTTAGAAATCAAAAATTTGCTGCTATTATTTGATTTGAGGAGCGTGACAGTGATTTGATCGACAGAAAAATATTACTTTTCTATCAAGTCACGTCTCACAAAAATAAAAAAATCAAAAAAAAATCATGTTTGGGCCATCGTCATCGTCTTCTATTTTGCGGTGATCGATGGGAAAATTCCACTGTATTTGTATTTTTATTTTTTACCTTAATAAAAAAAGCAAAATAGCATCTGTTATTTTAAAAGTAAATTATTTTACAAAACTTTAAATGTGTGGGTTTATAAATAGGTTTGTTGAGATGCAAAGAACGTTTAGGTTTAAATCGAAGCAAAACTAAAAAAATTTAAACGTTTTCTAAAAAATAAAAAGAATATTTAATGTGTTTTTAATAAAATAAAATAAAAATTTATAATCTTTCTTGCGAAGACACAATGCAGTGACAGTAGATTTTAAATCTACTGTCACTGCATTGTGTTTTCGCAAGAAAGAAAACATAAAACACGGTTTCCTCAAGATAAAAAAAAAATTTTGAATTTTTGTGTAGGCTATACCGATTCATAAATTTGAGGCGTTTGATAAATAAATGAGTCATTTGATACTGTTAGAATTTTTATCCCATGTTTTAACACATTATTAAGAGAATTTCTTTCCACGTCATTGTTAAGTGGATAAGAATGGCGTGGAAAGAAATTCTCCAACAATAGCGTAATGGAATGTCACCATAATCAACAAGTTGAGGACGTTAATATGTAGGCTAATCAGTTCTGAAAAAGGATAAAGTTCACAAAAAATCTGGTGCCCGAAAGACAAGCAAGAATCTGTTGCTAAAGAGACATCATCTTTACAATATACGGAAACACGAGTTAGTAAAATTATATCTTTTGTTCTTTATTAAATTTAAATTTTGTTTTAGACCATTTGTTTTATGTTATACACAAAACAGAACTTATGGATCTGTTTTGTGTATACCAACTCTACGCTTATTGCATTAATAAATCCAACAAATACAGTTATTGAAGATATTCTTTAAATGAAAGAGAAAACAATTGAAGTAATGCTATATTTTCTAGTTGTCTGGGTAAAAACAATTTTTATTATTGTATTTTTATAGATTTTTAATAATGTAGTGTATTCGTCTTCCTGAGTTCAAGACTATATTCTAAAAGTCACGCTGTAGAATGAAACACCTGTAACGCAATAAAGTGGTTTCTAATGAAAATTCTTTTATGTATTAATGTATTTAATCGATTTTGATCGTTCAGAATAATTTATTTTATTTATTTTCCATAGAATTTTGGCTATAGGCCCTAACTAAACTTTTGGAATAAAACAAAATAGGAGTCTACATGTAGAAAGAAAGATAAACTTATATAAGTATCGGAAATACCTTAAATTAAATTAAACATATTAAATTTAATTTTACTGCAAAATCTATTCTGTAATAACATCTAAACATCTAACTTATATTGACAATCTGACAATTAATCAAACTTTAATAAACTTATATACCACATGCTTATTATTCTTTCTCCAGTACATTTTGTTAGCTTCTAAGCATTAGTATTATCTCATTGTTGTCTCCCGGTCAGTTTCATCACAGACTTTGACTTTGTTCTTACTCATATTGGCAATCGTCGCTCTCACCTGAGGCTGCAGCTGCTGAAAACTGTTTCAACTCTTTGTCTAGCTCGTCATCTGTCAGTCTTCTTTCCGCCATTATTGAAGTGTCAAGTATCAACAATTGAATGGAAATCAAGTGGCAACGTTGCGGAAGAATAGTTACACTATTAGTGCGATGTGGGTTAAACTGACCCAAAGCGTGGTTTTCACTCCGAAAGCAGCTAAATCAAAACACGTCTTACCATACGGATGCATTACACACAATGACTATAAGGTGCTACAAAAAGCATTCACGTATTCCTGCTTACCAATAAGGTTACGACTCAAGTCAGTAGGGTCATTTTTGGCCAGTACCACATTTATTAAGAGTAAAATATGCAATTAAATATAAGTTCACATTATTATTATTTTTTATATCTTGAAAACTAAATTTTTCTTGTGATAAATTAAAGGTTTTGTCTCAATTAACACCATTTTATTATATGTATTAGATTATTATGTCACTTAGTTTGGTTACTTTCGTTCTCCTAGAATAACGTACGATATATTAAGAATTAAATATCGCACAGGCTGTATTTTTAAAATTAGTTTATTTTTTATTCTGAAAGATATTTTTGTGTTATCAAAAAATTATAAAATAGTTATGGAAAATAAATTTTGAAAAACATTATTGTTAGAAGTAGCTTTATTCACGTTTTCCTTTTTAGTGTTAATCAGTTCTAGAATACAATTATTCGAAGTTAATTCTCCAAATTTAGGCCTGTTAATTCTGTAATTATAAGTTTTCGTTGCCTTTATTTTGTTATTTTAGTCTATGATTTTTCAATGTTATCAACGAACAATCATTCATTAATCTATTATTTGTTTTTTTGTAAATATACAATTTTCTTGTCTGGCATCGAATTTTATTTGGAATTATTCGAATAATGTAAAACGAGATATCCTGGTATATTAACACTGTTATTTGAGTCCATAATTAAAGCAACAGGTATAAACTTACTGTACAACAAACCAAAATCGATATTTGAGTTTTGTTTGTATAAATTAGGCCTAAATCTACTGTCATTCCATAGTCTTGTGTTTTTCATCGAGATCACACACATAAACATATGATTATTTTGTTTTTATTCTAATTTTGTTAATTCATTTACTAATGGTATCATTTAGACCATTCTAATTAATTTATTCTTCTAAAATTGCATTCATTGTGATTTTTCAAGTTTAATCACAATTTATTAACTATTAAGAAGAACAAAAACAAATTCGATAATGAAATTCAAAATGAAACAAGCAAAAATTGTACTGTATTATGACACGAGACGGAAAAGGTCGTTTCTTTTCTTTAAGAAAAACTCGAAATAGGTCAACTGAACCCATAACAATACAGAAGAAACTAAAACTGTCAACATAATATATGGGCTGTATTTTTCAGTAAATCAATCAATATGTCTACTTTCAAATCTTTGAAGGCCTTAAACGTAAAACTTGCAGATATGTAGATATGGAAAGAAAGAATTCTTGTGATATTAATATCAGTGGCGCCTTATAGCTCCATGGAGTTCAGGCAGATTTTAAATAGGGGGTCCCATGTACAGTGTTGACTTCAGACATTTTTCTTCGAGGGAATACTTTGGGAAGGAGAATTTTTCTTATAATAGATCGGCTTGAAACTCCTGGTGGTGGGGCCCAAGACAATTGCTCTTTTTGCCCATAGGACAACGCTCTACTGATTAATTTATGTTTATTTATATTATTCTGTATAATGCCTGTATATAACTGATCCAAATAAACTCCTAATAGCATTTTTATATTTTTAGTCACATCGATTCTTTTTCTATACTTATAGCGTTTTACAGAAGGGGAAAAAATAGAGTAAAAGAATATTAAGTAAATTTTCGGCAGTTTTAAGAAAATTATTTTGTAAAATAACTAAAATTTTCTCATCAAAGAAAAGGAAAATGTTAGATACATCGGTCTAAAATAGTATATCAAAATCATTTCATAAGCTCTTATTATTCGCGATAAATTATTTATTAAATTAACAATTCTGCCAATATTCTGATTAAATCGAGAATAAGTTCGAATAAATATATTATCAAAAGGTAAAATAATAATATCAATTTTCAATATCGAGATTAAAGATTGATTTATACGCTACGTAATACGCCAATATGATAAATTCCCTTAACAAAACATTGCAATTTAGTACGCAATTTTTGACATTTCTTATCGATATTTAAAATAAAGAAATTAATTCAAAATTACGAAATGTTTTCTATAAGTGAAATCAGTTTGTAATTTTAAATGCGACTTTTATATCGTATTGCGACTGAAAACAGTTGTTACGATATGATTCTATTGATAAATCGAAAGAGACCAAAACGTTTTATGGCGGTTTCTTCGGAGATTGCTTCTAAACTTTGCCTTCTAACGTTGTTTCCATTGGATGCAACAGGTTCGAAATTAACGAAGCTTCTTCCAACAAGTTATTTATAAATACTAAATTTTCCAGAAGTACAAATGTAAAATTTGACACCAGATTTTAAAATTGGCAAATGGTATCTACAGAAAAGTTTATATCTTTTACAAACTAATTGATTATATCAGACGTTTTCAACGTGATTTTAAATACAGTCGACTCCGCGTAAGTCAACACCCCAAAGGGAAGTGAAAATGTGTCGAGTTATCCGATGTGACGACTAATGCGAAGTTGGAAAAAAAAACCACAAAACTACAATTAGGAAAATACAGTAGTGCTTTATACAGTAGTATAGGCTTACAATACATTGTGTCCTCCATTTACAATTACTCTGTAAATGAAAAAACTGAAAAATTCGTTTAGTGTTGTTTGTTTTGAGCACTTAACTGTCTCGACTTTCTTTCCCAACGATCACGAACGCCTTGAAAACATCATCTTCGCAATTGTCAATTGTTGGCAAGTAACGTCTAAGGATTCTTAATGCCTCTAGCGTGAGAAAATGCAAACTTAGATTCTGGTGTGACGTTGATGTAGATTGTATATTTTGTTTTTGTTTATCTGTTATTATTTTATACATAAAAATACATAAAATGTTAATACATTTTTATTAATATGTATATATATATTAATAAATCAATTATTAATAAATAAATCGACTCCCCCTCCTGAAAAAAATGAGTTCGCACCACACGTGCAGAGTGAATTCATTTTTTCAGGAGGGGATGACGACTTATCGGAGTGTGGGACAGCAAAAGTATGTCGACTTATCCAGTAGTGACAAGTTGGACGGTGTCGAGTAAACCGGAGTTTTCTAACATTAATGCCCATGTAAGTCGGCCAGGATCACAGAAAACTGACTACTTAACCGATGGTGTCGACTTATGCGGACTCGACTGTATTTACAAAAGATTTTCCTTTTATAAATATTTTAAATTATTTGAGATAAAAAATATTTTAAGACCTTTATGAGTAGTTTTTATTTTTAGTTTCGTTTAATTATAGAGCCTATAACACGTAAACTGTTTCTCGAAAAGTGAAGCCAAATGCATCTTATAACAGAAAAGTTGAAGATCATTGTAATAAAAATACCCCTATTCAACGCTTTCTCGAGAGATATTTAGCGTCCAAATACATCTACATCTGGTATTTTAGGACACGCGGGAGACATTTTCGTAATAAAAAAATATTGGTATTAAAACTCACCACTATGGCACTTTTGGCGCTGCAAGCAACGAAGAACTTTGATTATTTGTGGAGATACACAAAATAACGTGGTGGTTTATCATGTTGCAAATTTGTCAGCTTTGGAAGACAGTATCACATTGCATATTAGAAGCATTACAGAGAAAAAATTACAGTCGGAAATTGAACACACTGTTTTGTTTGTATACATTTGTATATATATATATATATATATATATATATATATATATACACATATGTTAAATAACAAAGCATAATATAGTGCCTATATATACTGTATGTAACATTTTTTACTTTACCACTGCATAGTACAGTACAGTACATCATTGTTACAGCAGTTTGCGAAATAACTTGTTCTCTCTAACAGTGATATATAGATTATTGCTAGATAAATCAAGGAATTTAGTAGATTTATATTTTGTTTTTGCAGTTTATATCGATAACGATACTCTGTGCAAATTCATTTTAATCTGATTTCCATTTTTCTTTCACCTCTTTTTAATGGTAACAAATAACGTGGTTACTAGTTTATACCTCATAGAATTTATGAATCGGTAGAAAGAATCTCCAAATACCTTTTCATGCGACTGTAGTTTTTTCAGGGTATTTTATTTGACACATTTCTACTTACAGAATGAATACGCTTATCACACTGAACGCACGCGACGAATGCCATCGGTGGCACGTGACCGTTTCGTTGTCTGAACAAAAATTGTTTACCGACAGGCAAGATGACAGACGTCTGTATTTTCTAATACAGAATAACAACAAAATAGAAGCTATTCGAGCGAACAGGTTAAACTGAAATAACATTTTTATAAATTTTATTATTGTTTTAATCCTAAATAAACTAATACTAAGTGGAAACAAAAATAATTTATACCCGTTTTTAGTATTTTGCCAATTTAAAAAACTACGAAAATTATCTAGACGACATTTGAATAAGAAATAAAATAATACAGCCGTTTGGTTGAGATTTTATGCACATTTACGTCAATTTGACGTCATTTTTTAACTTGTTCAATGTAAAACTGAATAGATGACATCAAATTGACGTTAAAGTTCACTTTCTGAACAAAAAGAGCCGGGCTTGTACTGTACTGTATAGTACGTACTCTTATTTCATATAGGATATTTCGTATTTTTAAATGGGATGAATCCTAATACAATTAATCTCTTTCTTATTCGCATTAAAATTTTTTAAATGGTATAAAATCAATTTTTTAAAGAATAAAATAAAAATTAAGAAGAATTTTAAAAATTCAAATGAAAATACCGAATACAGTTTAATAAGAATTTTATCTCATGTAGGCCTATCTTACGAATACAGTGAGCAATTCTAAATAAACATACGTTTTTAGCAATCGACATCGTCATGTAAATATTTGAAATTATTTTTTAAGATAATTGAAACGATATTTGGGCAGAAATTAATTCGTAACTTCTTCACTAAAATCAGAATGTAATCGTCCTCGTGTCCCATTTTTGAGTACGGTTTGGCAATGAAAACTTCTTCTTAAATGACTTGCGAAATACTTTCAGAACAAATTTTGACAAAATCATTTTATAATTCTTTATTCTTGTAATATCATCGATATTTTTTTAGACATTTTAAGAATTTACTATCTCTACGTCTTACCAATGAGCGATTCATACTGTGGAATGTATTATTGAAAATCATTTCTTGTGATAAATCATTAAATTATATTATTAATTTTAAAAAATATTGGCAATATCCGAATAACTAAACTGGTATATACTTTAATAATTACAATTTATTTTATTTTTTCACACTAATTCATAAAAGTAAAGTGTTTAGAAGTGAATTTTCTTAAAAATAAATTCACTTCTAATCGATATAGCTTATGCGATTGCCTGCTTCTTAATAATATCGGAAATTTCTCTCTTTAATCATGATACATTAAACTAAAGGACTAAGGATATTTTTCGGTTGACAGTTCTGATTGACTGTTACAAGTGACAGAAAAGCCATAGGCCATAAAAATATCGTAACCTTTTAAACCTTCACGTAACGAGAATCTAAGTTATACAATTACTAAATACTAGCGATCATTAATACTTTATGACGTCAAGTCAGAGATTAATTTGAAAAACGCTACTTAAACGAATAATTATGACGTATAATGATGTATTAACGTAGCGCGTTTTATAACGAATGACGAAATTTAAACTAGTCTAATTCGTCTCTTTTACGCGAATTTAAAATATAATCTTATTTTTAGTTTTTTTTTTTTACAATATTTTGGGCTTATATTTCGTCTAAAATATATTTACGTGCATAAATACATCCTATGGACATTAAGTATTATTTAAATCAATCTTGGAGATGTAAGCCCTTGTGTTTGGCCTACGCTGTTTCCTTTTTTTCAGGCACCAGATGACAATCGAAAGAATGAAGACGAAGAGCATCACTCCTAAAATAATCCCCGCAATTCCTCCGCCAGAAAGACCTGAAAAGAAAGCACTAGCTTTTAGTTAATAGCTTCTTAAATTACGCCGAAGGGGAAAAATGACTTTAACGTCCATTTGTATAATACGTTAATTGTCATAGAACATTAAGTTCGAAAGGGTGACACGAAAAATTATATTTGCTCGATGACTTATTGTTTTGAGAGATCATATGCGGATGTAAATCAAGAGAGTTCTTCAATATTTTAAAAAAATTGAAGACTAAATACAAATAAAAAAATTTGTTAACTGTATTCCTGTGTTTGTGAAGATTTTTAAGTTCTTCAATACTTTAATTTTTCTTTAAAGTTATTTATAAATATACTTGCAAATCTTATTTTTCTTTTCTTCCTTTTCTCATTTGCTGTAATCTCTTCCGTGTTTGATTTTCTCTTGAGGAACTTAAGTGAATAATTTAAGAAGCATGCAGTATTTATAAGGTTTGTACAACAGTTTTTATTTATGAGCATGATAATAATAATATCATAATAAGGCTATAAATATTCAACCTAATATATTTTAAATAATATATTACTGTCGTTGTTTCATATTGATATAATGATGTAAAATGTGTTCTGTGTGTGTGTGTGTTTCTGTGCTTGTAATGTTCTACAAAAAATTTGAGAACAATTTTTTCCTCCTTCGAAAACAACGAATCGATAGACAGATGCAGCGAAGGACTTTGTAACAAGAGGCAGAACATATTTGTCAGTGATTGAAGCGATGGAGTGTCATCGACAGCGATATTGTCACAGCAACAGACGCCAGAGAGACAAGATTGCTTCTGCGAAGGGAGGGGGGAGGAAATGACTGACGCGTTTGATGAGGGTTTTAAGGGAACGGTCCACTTTTTGATCCGAAGAGACATTTGAAGCGCCATCTAGGGAATCATTTATAAAGCATTTCACTAAAATTGGATCTTTGTTATTACTTATAATATTTTTTCGAATGAGTGGCGTGATTTTAGATAATAACCATTTTTTAATCATCAAAAATTAATCGAATCTAAAATAAATTTTGACAATGTTTCTGCCTTACGCCATATAAAAAATGGCAAATTTGGAATAAATTCACGTATAATTACGATGTGTCAGAATGATAAAATAAAAACGTAAAAAATGTAATTGTTAATAATGAAAAGTTATTGTAAGATTAAAATATTAGAGCGCTTATAGCCTGGATTCCGAGGAGAAAAACATTACTTTTGTCTCTACTAACGTTTCAGAATATACATTTTAATTCCTTTTACGATGTGCATTTCGCTTGCTTGTCTGCAAAATGTATAAAAATCAGATAAAGAATAACATACAAAAGTAATGTAACGAGAGATTATCACGAAGGAGTAAATTTACGCATACAAAGTGATAAGCTATTTTAAAACGTGTATACATGCCACAATTAGAAGGTTCTTCTGTTAATTCGTCGCTGTTATCTCCACAGTTATTGATACCGTCGCATTTTAGTGTCTTAGAAATGCATCTTGTATTCTTACACAAGAAGTTGAAAACGTCGGTACACAAATCTGTGGGAGTAATTTATCTTCGTCAGATCAGAGTAAACGGCAAGACTTAAATATTTGAAGGGCGGCGAACTTACTGCTGTAGGCGGTGAAGACAATTTCGAATCCAGAATCAAAAACACCTTTATTTTCTGTGTGATAGGTAAAGGTAACTGCTCTGCGATGCGACATATAAGTCAGAGCTTCGTCGTCTTTACATAATTTCCAAGTTTCTTTTCCCTGAATGTATAACTAAAATGAAAGCGGATATTTATTTATTTAATATATTTGTTTAAGGTTAAAAACTCGCAACTCACCTCAATGTAATTATTACAAGAATCGGGATCGTAAAAGTCAGTTTTCTTGATGTTGAGTATAATGTGAGTATCTGAAGAGTACGTGGACAATGTTATGTTGCAGTGATAAGGAGCAGAGTGACTGGATGATCTCGTTGCCTTAATAATGGCCGAAGTGGTCATGCCCGTAACTCCTAAAGTATACCTCACAGAGCTTTTATACTGGGAACACGCTTCCTCCGCATAATCTGGAAATGAACTTTGCTTCATCCTTCCAATACATTTTGTAGTAAGTTAATATAAAACAGATTCCTTCGAATTTCCGTAGGAAAATCAATTACGTATTTTTAGCAAAATAAATAAATAAGTAAATAAAATGTAAATGCATAAACTGAAAAGCCTTACATATTTTTATTTCTTTAATTTTATTTTTTTTTAAAATTATAATAAAATATTGGCATATTTTAAAATATTACAAATTGAAGTATAAATAAAAATAAAAATTTGATGTCTTCACACAAATTTTTATCTGTATTTAGTCTTCAATTTGTAATATTTTAATTTTTTTTTATAAAATATATTTACAAGATTCCAGTGCCAGAGGGACTTTAATTAAATATTTTACAAAATACTTTCTGCTTTCTTCAATACTTTAATTTAAATAATTCCATCTTTTTATTATTCACGGCCGCTTGAACAAATACGATATAAATGCAATCATATATATTATCCGTAGCCATATAACTTAAGCTTGTAAGAATTACAACACAGGAAGATCTCTATCGTTCCTTCCATAAAATGTAAACAATACGAATGTCACACAACTACGTCAACTATTTTAAGTTAACCTCTACTAAAAAAAAAAAAAAACAATTTCCTTTCGAAACTCCTCCTTAGGGAAGTAAATTTTTATAGTATTTAATCTAATCACCCACCACATTTTGAATTTTTAAGTAGGACTACGAAATATATGCTAATGTCGACGATTTTATGTCTTTCCAATGTCATTAGACAAATATTTAACAGAGCCTTCGGGGTCCTAAATTATCCATAGGGGGCGGTAGCGTCCGGTCGTAAACTCTCGCACGACAGATACGCATGCTCAGTTGAGCGAAACTATTTACGCCGATATAACCTACATACCGTGTCGACCTACGTCTACATTGGTTACAACAAATACATGTCATCGGATTATATAAACAAAGTTACAAATAAAAAAATAGCCTGCCCCTGCGACAAGAAATTTATGTAGCGAAAACCTTAATTATTATTCATTTCAGCACATTTTAACGTGAAATATTATCTTATACAACGTTAACGTTTAGATCAAAATACGATTTGATAAGATATGCGTACGGATTTCTGGATTTATTTTATAAAAATTCGTAGTGTCGAGTTATTTGGACCCTTCCCATACCTTTATATGTAGGTAAATTCCATCTTTCCAAGTGAAATAGCAGTCATTCGACTGTCAGAAATTTGGCGAAAAGCCAACCCAGTATCGATATGTAAGATGGTGTACAGTCTTTGGCCTGTTTCATCAATTAAAAATGCATTACGTGACAGCGATTTAATTTCAATTCCACAATAAAATAATAAAGAAGTAAAATAAAAGTTAAAAATGCATCTGTATTAATTAAAAAGTGAATTTATAAAAACTCTGACAAGTCTATTGTATATAATATAGGACCTACGATTAGATTACCTGTACAGTACTTTAATATTAGAAACTTGTAGCAAAGAGTAGACTAATAAAATAGTTCCAACAGCTAATTACATAGCCTATAATTGTATAGGTCATATATTTTATATTTAAATTGGAAAATTAATCAGAAAAATCGTTACACTTACAAATGTTGCGCACGGCATTACACACTTGAAAGGACAGAAATAAAAGTAATATTCGGCACCGTTTCACATTTTTAAAAAGCATTAAAAAGAATATTTTGAAATGCATAGTAACGCTAATGACTCTCTATCTTAAATGATGAGTTATTCTAAAGCTAATTTGGACTTTGTTCCTACAATTACCTTTATTTATTGCTGTGTAAATAATTAAATCTCGGAAGAAAATTTACAAATATTACAAACTAAAAAGTTAACAAAGTAACACGTTTAAGGCTTTAGAACTAAAGTTTTCAATTTAATTCATTTAGAAAACATAAGAATTAATTGATTGTTCAGAGACAAATAAGCTACGATTACTTATTTTGTAACTTTATGACGTAGATTTAAAATCAGTTGAAAATATATAGCGTGCCATTGACAAAACGCTCTGTCCATTTAATTTTACAGTATACAGGCTATTGTTTAGTTAATTTCATTCATGGCAATGTCTTCTTAACTAATTCTTTGTGTTAATTAAAAATTGTAAAGTCATCTGTCGTTGTAAAGTATGCGGAAAACGTAGCTTTAAAACCCTAAAATAATTAGCATATTAATGTGTTTATACGTAAAATATTTTATATTCATATTCTACAGATGCCCTTGTAAAATTTTTTTATTCTATTCAAGTCTTTTTTATATTATAACGATTTTAAAAAAATATATTTTGGCAGGTAGCCGCTCGAGCTTGAATCATTTGATGCCCAAATAATAAATCACTGTTTTTTTATCTTCACGATCGACCAACCTCACCCACTCACTCGATACCACTGCACTTAACAACGGTCGGAAACAGGCCGAACTTGTTCTAAAGAGGACGTTCACTCCTTTACCAATGAACAAGCTACAATGGGTCACGTGATGTAATGTAGTTGTCCCTCAACTTTTATAATAGGTTATGCACTCTGCAGGAATATTTATGATATGTAAATATAATAATTAGGTATGCCTACTAAAGTATTATTTAGTTGAAATGCAACATGTAGGCCTACTATTTCTACTAATCAATGGACTTTATGATTTTTTTTGTTTTTTGTTTTTTGCTCCCTAATACGAAGAAGAGAATTTAATTAAAATAAGCTTAATATTGAATTATTTAGGCTTGTATATTAATTAATTTTTTATATTCGAACTTTTTTAACTTTCCAACACGAAACTTTTAAGCTAAATATTATTTTATAAAATAATAATTCGCTATAATTGTAAGTTATCAGATACTTTCTACTATTTAAAATCTACTACAGAAACCATTTATTTCATTTTTTTATTACTTTTTTTTGTTAGAAGACCAAAGTAAGGTGTGGGCAAATTCTGTCTGCCGTACAATCAGTTTACACAAATTCCTACAAGAAATCCAGTCTGCACCAATCAAAATTTCGGATTTTGTAATCTTCTACATTACGTGTTTCAAAGAAATCTCATTTCACTAATTTTAGTTGAAATATCTATCTAAAAACGTAATATGTATTTGAATTCAAATATAATATTTTCCCATTGTCTTTAGGGCTAGTACCATCAGACAATAAATCAATTCTGGTGCACTCCAACAGATTATGCAGAGATAATTTGGACCGCCATCAGCAAAGCTACGGTACTCTTCTTAATGGAATCGATGCACGTAATCAGCGAGGTTCCCCTTCTAATGGACTCGCAACCGCCTTTTATGTAGACCTACTATCGGTGGGCCTCCATAGAATCTCGTATAATTTCTACTCTTTCGGAAGTTTATCGATTTGTTCTCATAAAGGTTCTTGTCTAACGACGGACGAAGATCAAAGAGGAAGCAAGATTAACGATAAAGTAGAGTTTTCAATGGATTGTATATTCGTTACGATTTTAGAAGATAACGGTTAGCTTTTGCTTCATTCGAATTATAAAAATAATTAACTTATAAGTGTACTTAAAATATGTTTTGATAAATATTTCCTTTATTATAGGAGAGTTTAGAGGAACAGTTAGAGGAACAGTTCTGGAGAGCTAGTCATTTCAAAGATCTCCCTGTAAATCTTAGGATGATAATTCTTGTTTTAATTATCTTATCGACGTTTCAGTTCAATAGCTTTTCTAACAAAACCATTCTTGATGTTTCGTTAGTTGAAAACATTTTTTAACTGTAAACGAACTTAAATATGATGTATTTCTTACGATTTACACCAAATGATTACATGATTTCATTAAGAATTAATTAAGAGTTTATTAGTTAATCATGCACATGATTATGTGTAATTTAAAACTATAATAAACTTTTACCGAAATTACTTTATTTTGTATTTTTCTTACTTGTGACCTATATTCTAAACCTTTAGTCTTGGTATTTTGGGTTAAGCTACTGTCCAAAGTAGGCTAGAGTTATAAAGTGATTGTCGGTCGATTGTTGTTACTCTTTGACATAGACTAACACGTGTGAATAGGTCAAGCATTTCCCACTGACTCAAATTACCTACAACGACCCGGATACAATGACGTATGAAATTGACCCGTTTACCCGAAATCGGATGTATAATAAAAACAACGGATATCCGACAAACACAATGAAAACACACACACTCTGTAATTATATTTTATACGGGTTTAGGACTAATGTGTGTATTTAGTTGCAATGTAATCAACGGATCGAGGTAAAATTACAAAGACAGAAACAATATAAATTTTCTGTTACGTCGGCAAAAAAACTTCCTGTCGTGTAAGTCGGACAGAAAAAAAGATTTTTGGCTATGAAGTCACGAACGAAAGTCTTTTCTTCAGTTGTTAACTAACTAATCGATGGACCTAAGTTGTGAACAGATCTAAGTGAGAATTGGATGTAATAATTTTAAAATTTAAATCCATAAGATCTAAGATTAAAAATTAATGACGTATCATTACGTTTGACTTCGAAAAATTCAATAAAAAATTCGAAACTTTTTAAATTTGAAATAAAATTAAAAATCTAGTTATTGTATTCTCATGACTTCGAGTAGAGATTTTCTGTAAATTCTCGCATTATATAGAATCGATTGTTTTTTCTAGCTTCGACGACATTCCCTTATCAATTACCGAAAAATAATACAGTCGAATCTCTAATAACCGCCATCTCTGATCAGCGGCCAATTGTTCAAGAACTTTTTTAAACAAAAATGCATACAAAATAAATTTAAATCACTACCACCTCCTAACAACGGCCATTTTTTAAAATGTTATCGTCAGTGGCGGTTGTCCAGAGATTTGACTGTAGCTTATATATTTACATTTTGCGTTTGTTTACCTCGTTTGTTCTCAGTAATTGTGTTAATTTTAGACATTTTATAGCAAGCTAAACTGTCACTTATTATTTATACAAACAATAAACTTATTATTTGTATAATGAATTCATTTTTTTAATTTTACATTTAAGCATTAAAAAAAGGCTTTACAAAAATGCCGATTAAAATCACAATGATAGACATTCAGATCCCTCATGAAATCAATCATTTGGGTACTCATCCGTTTCAGTTCAATGGGTTAGGTTCATTGATTTACTTTCGAATTCATTCTAATACAGTCTTTCCCAAATTTTTTACTAGGAATTTTCATTAATTTTTGAAGCTACTTCAAACATATAGGCCTAAATACGCGACAATAAAAATAATAAAGTTTTACAGATATCGAATTTATTTTAATTAGAAATTTATTATTTCATACTATTTTGTATTCGAATTTTTTAAGTTTTCACATTTAGTTAATGCTAGATTAGTAAGCTTAATTTCATGGATGAAAGTTTAGTTTTTACGCCGTTATCTACGAAATCTGCAATGAATTCAAAAGCAAAACTAAATATAATTTACCGTTACATTTTATTAGATCTTAGAAGTAAAGCAGATAAATTATTGTTTATTTTCTATCGTAGATTTGAATTTATCGTTCTTCATCTTATTAAGCAAATTTTCGAGAAAAATATTTGCTCATAAAACGAATTTTGCGGCTTTATATACCGTAAACGCTTTTGCATTCCACGACCAACACGAAAATTTCCGTTTTAGTTTAAATTGTTTCCGTAATAAGAATACGTAATCAATATCGATTATTATTGATTATAAAAAAGATTGCATTATAAACTCAATTTTTATTCATTTAAGTATTAACCCTAAGATTTCAGTTAGACTTCATTGGAATCAACAGATGGACACGAATTCCTCTTTTCATATATTTCAATCCTCTTCGATGAAGTTTAGATAAAACGATTTTATTGTTTAGTTAACCTACTAAATTCATCTAATTATAGCATTTTTACTATCTTGTTTTTAAAATCATTTGTCGCTATAATGAAAAAAATAAAAATATTCCGAAGTACACATGATTCCGGTCTTCGTGGACAAGTTAAATTACTAGACATATTCTTTTTTTAATGAAAATGCTTTCCTGATAAGTGTACTTTTTATATTAAATTTCTAAAAAAGAACAATTTGGCAAGTATTTACTTCTATCTCTATTAAATCCCAACCATCCATTGCAACATGGAATCCATAAGAAGGGAGAAATTCCTTTTCCGTGCCTCTCAAAATAACACGATGTCAATCTTTCAACTTGTCTGTCCGCAATTACACAGTTACAATTGTTATAATTAACGTTGTTTTCCAATGTTTCTTAGAATTTTGAAATAAAAACGATAATTTAGCTTTTCTTTTTAAAACAGCGATAAAGTTTGGAAAATATTTCCTATTTTTCTCAACAATTTTTATCATCTTTTATAGAAAATAGGCTCAACATATTGGTTTATAATTTTTAGAATATGTCTTTCGAATAAATTAAAATTAAGATAATGAATTAATTATCGTCATTATTATTATGGGCAGGTTCGTCTATGAAAATAAGTGTCAGAAGGTCAGAGATTTATTGCTCGTTTAGCAACCGTCTTACTAATAACGATTTAGCGTAGGAGCATTCCAACCTATCGAAACCAGTTTCTGTCGGCACGTGCGCCTCGGGGCTTCCGGGCACGTGATCGCCCGGGGACGGAAACAGACGTGCTCCTCCCGATTGGCAAAAACTGACAGATTATATACTCTTTCTACACTCTGCTGCCACGCTACAGAATATTAACTTAAACCGGTATGGCCAGTCGACGATTAAACTGTCATCCGTAGTGATGCTGTCTGCTAAAACGGATTAACTTATTTGTTGTAGCTTTGTGTGACAGCCGATATGTCACACGAAGCTACTTCAATGCCTATATCACAATTTTTTAAATAAATATTTTGCACAAACGCCGTAAAAAACTGTAAAATTATTTTTCAAAAAAAAATCTGAAATATTAGAAGTATAAGTTATAGTAAATTCCATAATACTGCTACATGTTTGGAGTGTCATTAATGATGTCTTTTTTATGTACTGTACAATACATAATATTTCTTAATTAGCATTTATATTAGGCAATGTCAAATATATAGTATATTATAAGCTCATCTGAGTAAAGAAAAAAGTGACTTTTCCGGTTAAAACAGCGAGTGCATGGTGATGGTCCAATGACAGTAAAAAGTGAAAGAAAGTAGTATATCAGATAAAATATAAGGAATACTTTCGATACTGTAGGCTTACATTTTATTATCTACAAAAATTCATAAATATTTGCTTCAGATTTTTTTTTTTAAATTCTTAAAATACGATTAGCAAAAGGCATTCATTAAAACAGAGAAGTAAAGTCGATTTCTTTTTTAGATAAACACGATGTAAAATTGTTGGAGATAAGAAAAATCTCATTGAAAAAAGTTTTCACATGATATCATTAAACTTGTGTCACGAACGAATGTTGCATTTGAATAAGGATCAGATCGTAAAAGTTTCCAAAAGATAAGCAATCAGAAATGTTTAGTTCTAGACAATGATCGATCATCACGTCAATCATTTCTGAAGAGACTTTGGGAAAACGAAAGAAGGAACGATATCACTAATCTCATTTACAGCTATTTTACTCCACTTCAGTACATCCTGATATGTCGTAATGTCACCATTAATGCCACAGCGAGATATAAATGTCGACCTAAAAAGCTCGTGAAAAACACGAAATTAAAGAAAATTCGAACTGATAATAACACGATTGTGTTAAAGTAATGTTTTATATAATTTAAAATTAATATAAATTATAATATGAGCTATAAATTAATGAAACAGAATACCGGAAATATAAGTAGAATTTTATTTATGCCCATTTGTCTCTAAAGTATTAATGCTAAAAATAATTTATCAGAAGACAAACTAATTTCGATTATAGTGTATATAGCCTATATGATTGCTCTATTAGTATTCAAACGTTAAACCAGAAGGAAGTCAAACATTGTACTGTACAGTACATTTAACATACTACGATAATACAAAGTTTATAGCCTATATATTCCGAATCAAATTTGGAATTCTAAACCGACAGCGAGTGTCTTTGAAATATCTAGCTCTATCATCTCGACCGAGAATATAAAACAAGTATTTTTCATAGATTCTCGCCGGCAGTTTAGAATTTCAAATTTGCTTCGGAACCACTCGATCTATGAACCAACAAATTGAATTTGGACTTTCATCACTACGGATCGAGAATTTGACTAAGAGTTCGGTGGGATTGTCGGTATCCACAAAATGACCATTATAAATTCGATAAGAACGATATTTATTATTCCGCTTATGTGAACGTGAGTAGAATTTGAATATCCAATATTAGTCAAAATATATACACGACAAATTTTAAACAAAATCATATAAATCTTATTTAAATTATATGATTTAACATATCAGCATATGTAACACACGCATGTCTTATATGCTGCAGAGCCCAAACACAGAATTAATTTATATAAAAATAATTATTCTATCTATCCAAAGGTATCGGTTGTCACGGGAAAAACTCATTTCATAATAATAAAATACTGTAATAATAAAATAAAATAAAATAATGATGATTTAGAGTAAAACAAATGCCTTAATTAAATTTAGTTATTCGAATTTAACCTAACACTAATTGGTCTCTATTACAAAACAGTAGAAAACATACGTCGAACAATCATTAGAATTTAGTCGTACAAAGCCAGAAAATTTAACAACGAATCTAAACTGTACTGTAATTCATAAAACTGTATTAAATTCTATCGTCATAGGAACAATAGCGCTTTGGAACTAAGTTTATAGACTTGATTTATATTAATTGGGTTTAAATTTCCATCTTAATTGAAATGGCAATATTAATCAATTTTTACACAGGAAATGAATGTTTCAATTTGTTATCAGAATATTTTAGTATATTATTCGAAATTGTCTGCGAAGTGCAGACGTAACTTATGACTCCGCGAATAGTTTTACCCACCATAGCCTATCGTTTGGTATATTATATTTTCATTCGACCCAATAAATATCAAATATATAACTTAATTGGGACGCATCTAAAAGAATCGTAGATTAGAATCCGAAATTGTTGAGAATTAATTATCGAATGTTGCGTATGAATCTAATCAACGGACTGCGGAATTCACAGCATTTAATATGTAGACGAACTCGTGATTGGGATTTATAGAAATCTATTGGATTTAATTGACAAGTGTAATCCGTATAGAATGATGTGTATTGAATCTAATTAGTTTCCGTAAATTTAAATTAGACGGAGTCGATGCGATAATCACTAGTGTAAAAAATCGATGTAGGGCAAAGAATATCGCCATAAACGAAAAAAGAATATCGTATTCGATTTCCTTATATGACGATGAAATCAAAACGATCAAATAGCATAAAAAGTTCGAAATAAAAACAAGGAAAAACTCCATAAAATGTGCAATCGATGGCTCAAATTCTGTTGTAACCGTGGGTCTCCTTCCGGCTATTTACTTTCCTCCTTAGATGAGAACGTAATTTATTCAATCAGATTTGCAGGTTATTAAGAAAATTGTTTTTAAAAATAATTATTACGTAATACATAATGTCTTCTAGTAAATTTTTAATTCTAGAAATATCCATCGAGCAGTCAGCGGGTATCTTAAGTTCATCTTTCAAAGATTGGAGACACTCGAATTATTCATCAATTTCTCGGCGATTAACTAAGATCGTAGATCGATATTCAAATCATATTTATTACAACATGATTAACTCCGATTCTTCTGGTAAAAGTTCTGATTTTTCCCTCTCCGGACGATTAATTCTAAAATGAAACTCGCCGTGGCGATGGTACAAAAACACATTCTCTGTTTATATACTTTACATTCGAAATAACATGTTTCTTATATACATTCGAAGCTTTTTAAACTGATTCGTCAAACAGTTTAAAGTATGTTTGAATGATTATTTTGGAACGTGTGAGGTTCTGGCCATAGAAATCTGTTATTCCTGGTGACGAGGGTTTTTGCTGGACGACCGCCTCTACTCGTCTCTGACTCCAATCGGCCCCCTTCTAAACTAGTATCCGGAACCATCCGGGGTAAAGGCGTTCGGGGCGTGGTGCCGGCCACGCCACCTTCCTCCCTCGTGCCGATGGCTATGGGTCCGTGAACGTTGCTCCCTAGGCGCCAGTCCCGACTTACAATGAAGGTTCTTTTAGCTTTTATTTCAGATTAATAAAGCTTCCTTTTGGATGATTCATTAAAATTTATCGCTTAACGAGAATCTTGCTTCGAAATAACGTTAAAAACCTCGGAGTAACGATCATAAAACATGATTTTAACTTACTAATGTCCTTAATTGAGTCTACGATTCTGTCGTGTTAACCTAATCTTTTATACCGTAATGTGTTTTTATTTCATAGACTCATAATCACCTTCGTTCTAAAGTAAGTTACTTAGCCTTAATGGAAGAGTCATCAGAGAAGTTTTTTGAAGAGAACATCGTTATTCCTTAGTGTGTTATGTCGGAACAGAAAAAAAGGACAACAGATAAGACAATTGATAAAATACACTAAACAAAGAGCATTTACCTTAGGTCGAGCCGGTTTGGTGTAAACCTCGTCATTACACTGTCAAAACAACGAAATTCTTTATAATTGTGCTTTTGGAGAACGAATACGGATTCGATTGTTGTTTTCAAAATTGACCAGCAACCCATTCACTTAAAAATTTAACAATTTTTAATTGAATTGTTGCATGTGGTCGCTTTTTATAAAAAAATTTGCACTCTATTTTTCATTATTTTTTATTACAGGGTAATCACTGATTATCATGCAAGTTTTGGTCTGATAATCTCTTTACTTCAAGCAAAATTAAGAGATCACACTCGCAATTCCTACGACTGTCAGATTAGATCATTGGGCATCGTTAGTGTTGCGTGTGGCACGGTCTTTTTCGGTACGGACTTAAATTTTAAATTGATAAGTCACTCATTTTTCTTATAAATGCTTGAACTTTTTAGGATGTTGACAAGAAAATTTTCTTCAATGTTTATAACACAAAAATGTTTCTAACAATGCATAATGTTGTAGATAGACGGCTTTAATTTTATTTGATGAGATATGGTAATGCAACACATGGGAGATTAGCCAAGGAGAATGCCTACCGGGAGAACTTTCTATGGGAAACTGGCCCCTATTTAAGTGTTACAAACGTGAAGAGACACGGGATAAGCATGATAAATAGTTGGAGATATGTTTCTAAGTTATTATTACATAATTTCTGTTGATCCTGAAAAACAGATAATTCGGCAATGCCCTGGGAGAAAGGAACCGGAAAATCGGTAGTATGTTATTTTTAAGTGGGAAATATCATATTTAAAGTAATAAAATTTTGAGAATAAATGAATTAACAAGTTAAAAGTAAAATATTTGTTTATTTTGTCTGTAAAATTTGATAAATAATGATTTCATGACAGGAAATTATCTCGATCAGGATTGATAATAGATAACAAAGAAAGACATTAAAGCATTGTTAAAATACTTTTAAATCTTTAAAAAAATTACTGGATGGCAGAAGCGATAAAAGCGTCAGCCTGTCTCTCTGGAGAACTCGAGTTTGTATGTGTTTGAGTACTGATCTAACTTAGGAACTTTTCATAAACATTCTGTCCCAGATATATCATGCCATGTCTCTTACTACTCGACCGATCCCATTGTGGGCCTGACCGAACCCGTCTAAAAAAGCCTCTTACTGCCCACAGGGCGAAAAGAATGGAAGAAAATTAAATATTACATTATAAAAAGTAAAATTGAATATATATGTTTTACATTTGTATAAATATATTTGCTTCTTAGATTCAACTACATGATCTAAACATCGTTTATGAGTACAAATATATTTTTACTGGAGTAAACTCGGAAAAAATAAGTGTCTATTTTTTTAAATTAACGTTGCCTAATATAAGATTAAGATTGGATACGGTATCTCAATATTTAAATATTTCAGCAAGCATCAAGCAAGCCTTGAATGATTATAACATAGCTTATTGCTTGCTGAAATATTTAAATATCTCTCGGCTCCTCCTCTGATTCATTTTTATCTACTTGGCTTCAAAATTTCTAAAAAATAAAAAAAAATAACAAAGATTACAATTTAACAGCACAAATTTAGTGTATTTTCTGATAAAATAATTTAGTGAATTTTCACAGTGTTAAATTTTTAAACGGGATCTATAAATATCGTTATTATTCTAAAAAAACAGTACAAAAAGACAATACAAGCATTCTATACACCAGAAAATTCTGGTGTTTTTCAAAGACGTAGTCGATTCTTTATTCACAACTCGTTCACTTTGCTGTACCGAACGACTTCTAAATAGTAGGCCTAAATATGCTTATCAAAGAACACTTATAGGCTACACGAAACATTTATGCTCCTTTCATTCCTCTGATTTTGGTAGTGGATGACATTTGTGAAAATTCTAACACAAATTAAATTGCTTAAAAGTTTAAATAATCAATAAGCTGTATATTCGAATTGGATCGTCGTCCTTAAAAGTTTTTAAATGTTAACTTTTAAAAAATTCATACGCATAAAAACGTACAAATTTTACAGAAACATTTAGGCTACAAGTTTTAAATCAAGACGAACCCAAAATAATCACGACACGTAGCCTAAATAATAAAAAGCACCCGTGTTTATCGCATTAATATTAATGTTTTACACGCATTTTACACATAAAAAGTAGATTAATATTATATTGCATGAAAAATAGTTATAAATCATTATTTGCAATGAAAAAAGATTGCTTATTAGTAATAAATTTGTAAGCTTACTGTCTCTTTTCATCATATGACTGGATTTTCTTTTCATAAGTTTAAATTTTTTATCAAAAGTTCCTACGTGACGGACGAAAGACGATTTTTTAAATCCTGTGACACTGTTAAAATATAAAGTCAAATTATCATTCTCCCGATCATTAGATTGTATGAAATGTAGCTTACATCAAATTATTTATCGTAAATATGTCAATTGTTTGTGACTGAGCTAATTACTTTTTTAAAATAATTACGCAAGTAATTCATACGTTTTTTTCCTCATTGGACCAAAATTAAACACCTAAAAGAATCGGTAGTTGATGTTTATTTATTAACGATGAAAGGAATGCAAATCAAGCAGATAATTTGGCTGTATAGAGCAATAAAATGTGCGCAACTAAAGAATATGGCGACTGGCAACCCGGAAAGAGCGTCCTTATTAAAAAAAAAAGTCTTCGAAAGGGATCGATAACGAACGATTCCATTGGGAAAAAAGGGATGAAGTATATCGGTCGGGAGACAATAAACCAAGTCTCTCTTCGATCCGGTAGAAGCATCAATCGCATGTTTTATCTAATCGTAGATCCACTTTTCTTGCTTTAATTTTCTCGTAGAATGAATCACATAGTTACGGTGTGATGCGTGTTGCTTTTATAAGGATGAAAAAATATATAATTATCAATTAAAACAGACTATAAGCACATCGTCTACTCTAGTATAAAATTTCATTTTTCATAATATAAAATTATTTTTTCGAAACTTTATATGACGTAAATCTCTGTCCTTTCTCTACGTTATATTTTTTCAATTGCATTTAATAAACTCTTAACAGTTATTACCATTCTTTTTTTCTATTAAAGTCGAGGTATAAAAAATGAAAACAGTAGTGGAATTAAGTCCACTAGAATAATAAAACAAAATAAAAAAAAAACGAAGTTTCCAGTTAGGAAACTTGGCCTCAAATGACAAAAGCGGTACAAAGTAGGATGTAATTTATTTTTTATGCGCTATAAAGAGGTTCTGTTTATAGTATAGAGGACAATTCTTCCATGCGACTATTGTGTAGTTGCCGCTGTTGCTGCTGCTGAATACATTAAAATTTTTAACTAAAGAATAATGTAATTTAGAATTATCATTTAATAAATCAGCTTTTTAAATCAAAATTTTCATAACATTCCAAAGCTATGACACGAAATTATTTACGGACAGATCTTCGTAATAATCAATTAAAAAACAATAATATTTTAGAACATAGACGATTGTAAGGACACATCTAAAGGCTATAATGTATCTCTATAGTAGAGAAAAAAACCTAAATTAAAATAATTAAGACTTTTTAGGGAATTAATTAATTGAAAATTTAATACGTTTCACTAAGTAAACTAAAAATTATATATGAAAAACAAATTTGTTATAAATAAAATAGAAGCAAGTCAGTTGTTTTTATTCAGTTATTATGATCCTGTTACATATATAAAAAACTATATAATCTCTTACAGTACATTTTAATGCCACTATCTGCTATAATTTGTAACTATTGGGATATTTAAAAAAAAAAAAACTAGAACTAGAACGACAGATTTCAGAATTAAAACAAAAAGAAACCCTTCTTATTAAATGAATACACGATAATTAGAATTACATAGATTGTTACGCAGTTATGTACTGTACAAGATTAGGTGCTCGACATCAAATTTTGAATAATGACTCAGAATTATGTGATGCGCCTTAGGGGACAACGACAATAATAGAAGCGAGCATTCTGAAAGTCAGCCCCACATAAGTCTAATCATAACGTAATTACAGTAGAAAATATGATTAATACATTTGTCTCCCATAACGATGATCATTTTTATTCCATCGCGATTTATCAAAATCGACTTGACACTTATGCCAATATTTGATTTGCCAATAGAATTTCGAGTAACGAAATACTCTATTAATCCACCATCAATTATTTCTTAAAATGTAAAGTAATTCGATTAAAAATTATTTGAAATTGTCATAGATTTTATCTCGTTATTTAGACGTAAATGCCTTTTTTATGTTCATTCATTTATATATATATTTAAAATTGCTCTTGAACTGAATAGATTATGTGACTTCCAGGCTGGTTTTTTCCGTAATGCAAATATTACAGAGTATTTTCTTGTTTTTCCGGATATTAGATAGGTTTAAATATTACAAAAAAAAAAAAAAAAAAAAAAACTTAATTTAATGTAACAATATAGAAATCGTTCAAAAATTACTTAAATAACCGAATGTTAATTTGACAATGAAGAGAATTGGCGACTGTGTAATTACGAGTATAATAATCAATGCGGAAGATCTAGCTTCGAAACGTCATTAGACGAATTAACCTACTACGCGTAACAAGTATTAAATGCTCGAATAAACAGTACAGTTCATTAAAAAGCGGGCAGCATCCTATATTGTTAACAGCATACTAAACGATAGGTTACACAACTTTTTCATCTCGTCTATGGGGGAGGGTAAGATCACTCCATTTGTAATCGTATCGCGATCGTCTTTCGATGCTAAACTACCAAATTCCCTTATGGAGAAAGGGTTTTAAATTCAAGGTTAAAAGTAATTACTTACGTATTTACTAAAAAAATATTTTAAATTTTAAGTAAAAGTGCAATTCTTATATCACAGATAAATTGTTATAATATTTTCGATTTGTGAAAGGTGGAAAAAAAATCACTTTAAAATTTCAAATAACTTATTTAGTGCTTTATCAACGAAGTTAATTTCTAGTTTTACTAGTTTATAATTGTAATTAGTCTAATGTTTAACGAGAAGTTGATGATCCTTTAATGTAGTCTTGAACTTAACTATTGATTATCATCTTTTCATCATCGCCGAAAAATTATTCGTATTAGGCTACTTACTTAGCAAATAAATATAAAATATATTAAGATATGATATAAAATAGAAGTTATTAAATCAATATTTAGTCGGTAAAATGAATTTTATGCTCTATGCTTCATCAGTGGGATCGATTTTAATTATGACGAATTATTCGCATCGTTTCGTTCGAGATGAAATTCGAATAAGTTAAAAATATAAATACACAGGAAAAATCATCATCATCTCCGAATGGAAGTGAAAACATTAAGCAATTTCTGTAGACATAAAGTCAATCATTTCGATTAAATCTTATAATAGATAAATTATTAAGTATTTTTAATTCGGTTTTATAAAATACCGACCAAACCATGACAACGTATTTAAGAATGCGGGAGGTCAACTCAGAAAACAAAATCATAATACACAAGCAGCCCTAGCAACGGTGGCCAAGGAGTAGGCATAGAAACGGGGGGCGCCGGCGGGGAAGGGCGAGTCAACGCTGCTCCCCGAATTCGGTCGCTAACACCTATTTGTTAGGCGAGAGGTTGTCTGACTGTAGCGCATAACCGAGCCGTTCAAAAAAAAAAAAAAGTTTACCCTTCGAGAAAGAGCCGGTGGCGCCCTACCCGGAAAGTTTAATTTGTTTGACGTCATCGAGTAAAGAAGTTTGCCTCATTTAACGGCGTAACAAACATGTGGAGATGGAGTGCCGCGGGGGTCGAAGTCTTCAACGGAGCAGAGCGAAAGCCTCATCAAGTGTGAACGGGTTATTCCTCACCGAAATACATTGCTAATTCGAAGACTAGTCTTTCTTCCCTAGTCTTTCGCCTCGAACATCCCAACAACTCCTAAATTTCATTAATAAATACGATTTTTCTGTTAAATGTATTAATATTTTTATATTCCGCACAAGATGTATCACAGAAACAATTTTATTATTATTGTTTTGGTTTTTTTCGAAATATTATTTTGTTTAAAATATTTTTCAAATGTATTTTTAAAGAGGTTTTACTGTACTTTATTTTGAAAATATCTTCTATTAAAAATGCCACACCAAAGCTTAATATATAAAAAAATCCTATTTTAATAAGTGACGCTTTTGATTAATTTATCGATATTAATACAAGATGATTTTAAAGCATTGTATTAACAATGCGTTACGGTTTTAGCAAAAGAGCTGTTTTAGTAGAGGCATTGTGTTAACAATGAATTACAATATTTTCATTTATGATAGTCAGCCAGATGGTCGCACCGTAATGCATTGCTCCACCGCCGTGGGGGATTCAGTTCGAACCAGATGTATAGCCCCATAATTTATTATGGACAGTACTAAGTGTATCGCTCGTTTTTCCTTCATTCACGTCGATCGACTCCTTTGTGGGTAGGGAGGGCCCGCCCGTAGTGAAGAATAAATTGTGGACTTCCATTTAGATTATAATGGTGTGTCGTGTTAATCACGCAATCATTTTGATTATTTGCTTCCATTAATTGTATTTGGGATTACTGTTTTTGAGAAGTTTGTATAGCATTACTCTTTGTATTTACAAATTCCATACATTGTATAGTCTACTATTTGTTTAAAACTATACAATATTTGAAATATATTTAGATATAGGCCTACAATAGTAGCGTATCCAGAAATTTCAGAATAGGGGTGGTGCTCAAGGCAGATTCAAGGAGACAGCAAGGGCACCACTTCCGAAAAGCGAAGGGGTACCACCCCTTCGCTTTTCGGAAAATTTTACTCAATTAATTAGATTTACTTTAGTTACTTAATCTCATCTAATTGAAATTTATATGATATACGTTATTATATTTAATTTTATTTTGAAGTAGCATAACTGATTGCTTTGATATCAAGGGGATGCTAAGCACCCTTCTAGACACACTCTTGATAAACAAATTATGAACTAGTTTTCGCATTTGAATAACTGATTCTTAATTAGTTTGAATATAAAATTAAAAATTAACAACATTTACAATATTCAACTTTGATAGAATTATAAACAATTTACAAATTTTTAATTAAAAATAAAAATTGTCTTAGATTTTTCATCTAAATTTAAGTCATAATTGATTTTTTTTTTTTTTGTCATTTATCGAAAAATTAATTGGAATTACTCAATTAAAATAAGTTAGGCAATTCAGAATTAACAAATATAAAAATTTTTAATTGTAAACAATATAAAATTATTTCATTTAAATTTTTAAATGATTATATTTATGTATTAAATTGTCACGTATTAAACCGTCATATAGTTTGTAAATAATAATACATGTTTCGTATAAACGATATTAATTTAAATAATTTATGATCTTACATATAGGCTAATTAATCGTAAAATATAGGCGATATTTAATAACAATTTTGTAAAAACATTACTCTTTCTTTCGCCAAATTACAACACGAAAAAACTGACTTTTAAAATATTTAAACTTCATTAATCGACAGATAAACATTTCAACATTCGCAATTAGTGTTAT
Source organism: Centruroides vittatus (assembly GCF_030686945.1). NCBI lineage: Eukaryota > Metazoa > Arthropoda > Arachnida > Scorpiones > Buthidae > Centruroides > Centruroides vittatus. The sequence goes on along the minus strand of NW_027122650.1, from coordinate 480,090 downwards.
ATTAACGAATAATCACTAAGTATTTATAATCGAATTTAAAGCACTTACATATTTATACGAAAGTTCGATCGTTAACACTTAAGCAATGAAGCAATGACCTTAATGTTTGAAAATAGGCTATGAAGATGGGATTTATCGAAAGCGACCTTAAGCGAAACGTTACACAATCAACAATTTAGCCAGTAATGTTCGTGCTATTATTTATTGCACGTGTGGTTTACGCGTTAACAATTGTTAGGGGGTGGTTTTTCCCACCATCAATTTTCCGGAAGCTAATTCTCGCAACAAATTTCACAGAAATTCTCTCGACCAGTTGTTCGCCAGGAGGATTTGATCGATCGAAGCTAATTACCGCTTTTGGCACCGATACGTCAAAACGAACGGATGTAAATCGTCCGAAATGTATTTTTGATAATAATCTAACAAAAAAAAAAAAATTATAATAATTTTTGATATGAATTATATAACCGGAAATTTTATTTAAATGGATCGAAGTAATTAAGTCTAAATTCGTGTATTAATACGATTAAATATCGTGTATTATTCGAGACATTTAACGCTATTTAAAAAGATAACTGAGAAATCTGGTTAACTTTAAGTTTAGTTTTACTATATGCTGGGTAAAATATGAAGCTGTCTTAGGTCAGGATTATCTAGAACGATCTTATTTAATCCAACATATTTATTTCTCTACCTACTTCGTATTTTATACTAGAATCCGATTATCTGTTTTATCTTCATTCCATTTTATATATTCGTAGAATTGATTAAATTATATTATATTTCTATAATTTATTATTTTTTTTTGCAATACTTGGATATTATTCTTTACATTTCTAATAAAATAATTGAGCAAGATAAAATAACGAAAGCAATGGAACAATTCAAGAATTTCACTTACTGGTTTTTAGCATGGATTATAACGAGTCTAGTCGTTCACATTAATTCTTTATCAATGCGATAACAATTTTAATATTTCACATTTTCTGTTTAATATTAGTATCGGATGTACGGTTTTGATTTTGGTGCTGCTTGGAAGAGTATTACTGCTGTCGCGGTGCATACAGTAACAGCTAAAAAAACTCTTGTAAAGGATCATGAGAGTTCTCTAACGCATCGTTATTGATGTATAGATGACTCGAGAAATTTATTCAATCGTCTTGTTAACGGACGGTTTAAAGCATTTTCCTCAAATACTACCAAGTTTCTTCAGAATGATAATTAAAGTAATTTATTTTCCTCTGTTATTTCTTGAATTTTCTAAGTGGATTATTGAAAAATAAAAAAAATTCAGTTTTTTTTCCCTCTCTCAATACCTAGAATTTTGGTGTGAAGTTTTTACATTTTATACTAAAATTCAATTATTATTTATGTCATATCCTTACGAAAATACAGAATAAACGAAAGCAAAATTTCGATTTATAAACGGAGGAAAACGATTACTTCTATAGTTTCGTAATCATTATTTTAAAATTTCCTCTAAGTATTTTTCTTAAATAAAAATTATATAAAGAAATGATATATCATTTCTTAAGTAATAGGTTATAAAATTAATTATATGCGAATGTCATTATAATGGAATTTTGATAATTAAATAGGCGAGTCAAATAGAGAAAAAGATGGAAAATATTTTGTGAATTATGAAAATAATGATGATAATTATATTACGTTTTTACAAGATTAGATTATGTAATTAATTTAGAATGGACTACCGACATGTTGAGTAAAGCATCTACTTATTAAAATTGCCTGATGATTGACAAGCTGTTAACAACGTTCAACGTCTTTCCCATTGCATTCATTTCTGCTAATGTCATTTGATTCATAAAATAATTCGTGTATTAATTATCGAAGCGAATAAACTTTATTCCTTTTAAATTATTCAATCTCTAAGCAAATAAATAGCAGAACTTTATCTATGTTATTCATAATTTATACTAGGGTCAGAAATATGCGTATATATTTTCTAAATATAAAGTTTTTTGAAATTAAATTCTAATTCGAACTGAAAGATTTATGAAACGTTTTAAATTATTTTTAAAATATTAATATATAGATTTAAATGATTTATCAAATAACTAAAATTTAGAAATTATCGTGTTCCGTGTTAATTTCTAATGATGATAATGCAAATTACCATGTTCCATGGAAAATCTTCGGTCTCAGAATTCTTAACTTTACATTAATTTTTATTTAACAAATTAAAAGGATTGTAATTGTTCTACGAGTAATTGAATGAAATTTCTTGAATCTTAATTGAATGAAATTTCTGAGCTATTTATTTACTATTAACATCGTTTCTTTGAAAATTTAGATTTGTTTTTGTTTCATTTAAACTGAAACAAACATTTCTTTTAATTACTTTTTTTGTACTGTCCGATACATTTAGTTTCTATCACAGTAATTGCTTGTCCAGAGTATACTGGTATTTAAACAGAGAAGTAAGAAGTTGGTCGTTTATGGTTGACATAGATACAAATCTATGATTTTTAAATCTCTGCTTACGATTAAATATGTATATTTGGAAATATCCATTAAAGTTTATTAACAAATAACATAATTATTGCTGTAAGATTTCGTATCTTACAAATCAGTATCTAAGAAAGTGCTCTCTCTAATTAAGGCCCATTTAAAGTTTCTTGATTTATTATTTGTACTTAGCGCAGCTGTAATTCCAAACTATTTAATGTTATATCTTAGTCATCTGTACTTAATAGAAAAAATTATGTCTTTAAAGTTATTAAATTAAAGAGAATATATATATATATACAGGGTGGGCCAGCGAAAACGAAACGGCAGAGTGTTCGTGTTCGTCCAAGCAAAGCGCTCGGACAGGTCGATTTTACTCTCGAGGGGACAAATTTTGCAATAAAGTTTTTGCGATTCTGAATATTAACTAAACAAACATTTTTTTTCGAAATAAATGTTTGTTTAGTTAATACAAAATAAATGAGTTTTTAAAATTTTTTGTTGTCTTTTGTATTCAGAATCGCAAAAACTTTATTGCAAAAGATGTCCCCTCGAGCAAAAGATCGACCTGTCCGAGCGCTTTGCTTGGACGAACACGAACACTCTGCCGTTTCGTTTTCGCTGGCCCACCCTGTATATTTTATAAAAGTCTTCAATTGCACTTTATTAAAAGCAATTGTTCTTAATAATACCTATTTTATTTTATTTTAGAAAAAGTTGTACGCAATCGCAAGTTTTATTTCCTTAGTTATTCATTATTTATTATTAATTTGCACGTAAATACGTAAATTAAACACGTGTATATAGTACAGCGATGTAGATAAAATTTATTCACACCTCTATGCTGGCTAAAAAATTCTTCTAAAGGCTTCTGAGTCTTCTTCAGATGTCCATTCAGCTCATTTTTGATGTACTGGAGCCATATTTTTACACTAAAATTAAATTAATTCAACTTCAGATTAGTAGTATTTACAGAAAATTATTTTTTTAATAAGATCAAATCGCTTTAATTGGATGGTGTTAGATACCATACTGTACAGTACATCTTATATAGTTGCAAAAAACTTACTAATTGTGTAACTCTATTAGCAATAACTTATAGCCCATAATGTTTTGCCATAACCATAAGAAGAAAAACGTTCTTTAACACACCTATTATATTCTTAATATTTTAATTTAATTAGTGTAGATATAATGGTGATACTCACAACTGTTAATTTTTATAAACGAGAAAAATTCCTACCTTCAAAAAATTCCGAAGAATTGCGACATGCGATTTTATCAGTAACGGAGACGATAAAGTATAAGTTACATGTGCAGACGACTGACTTAAAGTCAAGAAATATATATATATTTCTTCAGACAATTAAGATTTTATCTAGTATATGCTAAGCGTAAGATATTATGTAATCCAAATAATTATTTCAATCTTTTATACATATTAAAACAAAATAAAAATTTAGATATATCTATACATTGTTTACTATGTTTTTACTTACATTTCATAAATACGATGAATATAACAAATTTCCGTATAATATATATATTTCTAATAACTTATTAAATAAGTTAAATTCATTTTGAGAAATATAAATACAATAGTGGTTCTTAAATTGTGGGGCTCGAGACTGTAAAGCAAAGATTCGCAAACTTTTTGAAGTCGCGATGTTTTTTTGGACCAGATTTTTGCTCGCCATCTCCTACTATTTTGTCTTTCCCATTTATATCCTGTCTTTCCGCAATCATGATACCATTCGCAACTTTGCTATTAAAACAAAAGCGAGGAATCTCCTTGAACTTAAAAATTATTTAATTGTATATTTTTCAAATAGAGAGCTTCAAATTTGAAAGTTAGTTTCTAAAAAACTAGCACGTCTCACACTAATTTTTTGTTGTAAATACGAAAATAAATGTATGTTAATACGGCTTTTTTTTTTGTATTATTGTGTACAACATCTCGTGACCCCCATGAGGTCGCGACCCACACTTTGAGAGCCGCTGCTGTAGAGTCTGAAGTTATTGAAGATCACGATTACAAAGTAGTAATTTCGTCATCAAAATTTGATTTTATTTAGCTGGAATTAGCATATGTATATGTGCTATTTTAATTTCATTTTGTTCAAAATATAATCCCGTATAGGTCAGTTATAGGAAACGGTAGGAATTTTTAAAAACCACTAAAATATTCGGATAATTATTATTAACAGAATGAATTCCAGAATAATTCAGTTTCCTTATTTTAATAATAGAAACTTTTGCAAGTTTTTCATTAATAAAAAATTAAACTATTTTGTTATGACAAAGAAAATATAATTTAAATAATACATCGCTTACTCTATCAATGTTAAATGCATCTATTTATAATTGATGAGTCTAATTGCAATAATTGCTTACTATATAAATATCACATGTTAAAACAGCTATTAAAGTAAATTAATTCAATGTAAATGGAGTAAATAATTAGAAAAGTTCATTATAACGAGATAAATTCGATTCAAAATATTTTCCAAATTTTAAAACAGAAACCAATAAAATTTCTTTACTTACTGAACGTACTGAAGTAATATTTACGCAAATGAACAGTCTCTATATCCAAATTACTGTTAAAAAAATAATGTAACATATTCAGTACTCGAAATTAGTTTATTAGTATAAAATTGTTTAAAAATAACATATTTATATATTATTATTGTTGTTTTTTTTGCTGTTTCTGTAAGCTCGAGAAAAAAATCTATGCATTCCATATTGTGTAATGATAATTATTCTCTTTAAGTTAACGAGTGTGATGAATAAATTCGTTTTATTCTTGTCTCCTGAGTATAAAAAATAAAGAGAAAAGGATCTAGATAGTGTAATTATGTTTCCTGACACCAGAGGGCGAATGTTTTGTTCAAAAAAAAATGAGTACGTCACAGTGGAAAGAAGTGTTTTAGTCACGGTTTCGATGACGTAGAAAAGGAGCTGAGGATATAATTTAAATCGTTTCTTTATTTTTTATTTTATTAATTTTTCGAATATATGATCAAACAATTATCATAATTCGAAGTATTATATAAATAATAATAAATAAATAATATAAAATACTAAAATTGAATTATCTTAATGTCTTGGTAATATTTTATCCAAAACGTTCCTATTTGAAACTGGAAAAATTACGCTTTTTAAATTATATTAATGTTAAAAAAAGTTTATAAGAATTATGTGCATAATTATTTTAAATAAGAACAAAATATTTAAAAATTTTTTTATTTGTTTTGCGTGAATTTTCTCTTTGTATCCATCCGTACAAGATGTTTTTTGCCGTCACTGTAAAGGCATGAGGAAACGAGGCCTTCCAAAATCAAAAATTATTAAAGTTACGATGTTCTCGATTGATTTATTGTCCTGGGATTTACACAGCTTTTAAACTGCAAGTTACAATTTAAATTGCGGTGGACCGATAGAATGTCCAATGGGCGACGAACACAATGGAATGCCGGACGAGGGGCGATCGTCGATTACTTCAACAATCGAAGAATGGAGATTCCCCACACTTCGTCTACGCCATTTCTGCTTGATTACTCGACTGTACTTCCTTCGGCTTAATCGCCTCCATCAAAATGTATAGAAACTACTGAAAATTTTCTTAAAATATTTCAATATAAACAATAAAAAATAGACGTACCAAAACTAAATAAATATACTACAAATACATTAAAATATTATTTATATTAAGTCTGCTTCGTGATACCATTTGAATGGGCTTACGTTTTCGTTCTTATTAGTTAATTAGTGAAACTCTAGTGTGAGAAACTAAAGAATCGAATTATTTAGCATTTTCTACAATTCCGATATAAACCTCTTTAAAGAATAATTATCCCAATATAAATTATACAAATCTGCCATCAACTACGTAAACCACAGGCATGACAGAGGTGAGGAACCTTTTGTATTCGGAAGGCTGCTCGCATTTCATTTCAGAGAGATTCTACAAGGCCGCATACTGTATAGCAGGTTCTATAAGGACATTCATTCAGCATACACGCACATAATATTTAGCATATTATTAAAAATGAACAAAAAGTATACTTCCATAACTCAAAATTTATGAACGCAAAATTAAATCTATGCCATTTTATATTTTATCAGGCCGTCTAGAAGCCGCAGATGATCATATGAGGCCTGAAGGTCCTGATTTCCATTTCTGGTCTATAAGTAAATTAAAATCGAATTTAACAGAGTTGGTTTAAGTCAATTTTAAATAAGTCTCGTTTTATAGAACTTATATTATGTATACAGGTTTTTTACTATAATTGATTTAAATAAAATAGATTGAGAGGTCTTATCAATTTGTATAGTTTAGAATAAAATTAGGCGTATTTATTTGAAAATTTCAATTAATCTATATTAATTAACTTTAGATTAGATACTTGATAGGAAAAGCATTCGTTGAAGTTACTTTTCACAATTAAATTCAAAATATATTTCGAAACTTTTCTTTATAAAAAATAAATAATTATTAATCGCGCAGAGATCGGATATACAGTATTTTAAATTTTATATAGATTTAGTATTTTCGCCAATTGTTACATTTGAAAGATTTCCTTAGGAAAAAAATTTGAAATATTTACATAAATTCATCTTAAAAGACGGTTCTAAATTTAAAAAGTTTTAAAGTCAAAATATCAATGGCTGTTGTATATATTTTGAATAAAGTTTGTTTCCTCTCGAAACTAAAGCATTAACTGTTATCGCTTGATGTGGGTTTGATAGGATGAGACAGTGCAACACATTGGCAACCTACCAAGGTGGTGGTGCCTCCCAGGAGGACTTGTCCTTATTTAGGTGTTAGGCACGTGAAGAAAATCCGGAAAACTCCACGTGGCCGGCTGTTGGTTAGGCGCGAACTCATGACATAGCAGTTTAAGCGGTTTTATCTCTTCGATCACTGGTGAATCTGATTGTACAGTACATTCATATGTTTTTTGAAATCATTTCATGTAACAATACTGAAACACAATCGGAAATTTCATGGAACATCCCATCACTTTCCATCAGTTCGCTTTATTGGGAGTGATGGATATGAATGACGGCCAGACACCAGTAAGAGTGAGGAGGGAAAACAGAAATAACGAAAACAATTAACATATTTTTAGAGTTATTGCAAATTGTATCGAAATTTTGATAATGAGATTTATGAAAATGCACAGTTCTCTAGTATCTAATAAAGAATAGAATGATTTAGAGTACCCGTAATAGACATATTTTTATTTTCGGTGTAGCCTAATAATCATAAATTATACCTAATATAGATTAATAGTTTTTAAGTAAAATCACAATTTATCTACGTTATCGTGTAATTCTAATACTTTGTATGAGTGTAAATCCTAGATATCACTTAATATTCCGTTCACATTTAGCAATAAAACATTTTTAAATAGGCTAAACAAAAAATAAAATTCAACAAATAAAAGAATCACAATAGAATATTTTCTGAACCAATGAATGAATAAATTGTATTCCTATTTGTTAAATTGAAATGACTAAGAATAATTGATCAATTTAAACTCAAAATTCCCATAAAAATGACGTATTGGTGTGTCTGTCTTTCCAGTGGTTACGACCCGATGCCAGTGAATTTTGACATTACAGAAAGCGGCGAAGGCAGTTAACATTTAAATGATTCCAAAGTATAATGGGATAAGGTCAGGACATAAACAGCACCAATTGATTACATTTACATATTACTATTTGAATAATTTCTGTCGAGTTTCGAAAATAAATTGCCTTATTTTATATTAATGATTAACGACCGGAATTGATCTTTTGATAACAAACATTTGTAAGAATTCTATTACAGAATGTTTATGTAAAAGGATGTTGCTTACGATACGTTTTCAAGTGGGCTTATTTCTAAACTTAACGTAGAGTGTGTAGGTGAAATGTAAGGGATAGATAGAAATATTTATTAAATTTTTTTACAGTAACTTTTCTGTGAATTCGGTAGTGACGTAGATACCGATCGGAATTCCTTAGAGTTAAAATAGGCGTGACTTTTGCACGAAAGAAACCCGAGCCTCTTAAGCTGACACGCCATATCGGAAAAAGGGATGACGTTCGTAGAAGGCAGGGAGATTTTTTTGTTTTTTTTTGTGTGTCGTGTCGAAGGAACGTAGCCAGTATGTTTTAGTAGAGGCCCAGACCTATACCTCCCGGCTGCGGAAATACGAGTCGCGTCGGAGCCGACCTGTTTTGTGTCAAAATATTCGTTTTCTGCGGGAAAATGAAATTAGTTCCGAAAGAAATGGTCACAAATTTTAATTTTTGTACGTTCGAAAATCTCCACTTACTGCTTTCTGCGCCGAAGTCCATTGTCTACATTGTTTCCGACATAGCGTATTATATATACGTCTATATTTTAACTTAGATTTATATATTATATTTGAGAAATCAAATTTCAAAAAAAAAAGAAAAAAAAGCTTGGAGTTATAAAAGATCGAATGTCATACACTTTTTTGTCTGTTTATTTCTATACACACAGCATACAGTTATAATAGGTCAAGTGTACAGTATACACTTATATATACTGTATTTCGCTTGTGTTTAAATGTATACGTATGAATGTATGTATGTTATATCTTATAAATCGTTTAGTCTAAAAATAGTCTAAAAAATAAGTTATATAGATTGTATTCGTGATTTCTCCAAATATTTGAGAGTTTTTGCGTATAAACTTGTTATCTCGATGGTAATAAAATTTTCTGCAATTTCAGTTGCTTCTGAGAATAGCTAAATCAATCATACTTTACGTTTTTATTTTTTCCTCCGGGTTTAAAATTTGCAAAGAGTTCGTTTTGAATTTTTAAATATCCAGAAAATAAACGTAATAATTATCAATAAATACAGTAATTGGTTATAATTGAACTATCTCTATCAGAATCTCCTGTAGTGATGCGAACAGAGGGAACTCGATAAAATATAGAGTTTATTCGCGTCTTGTAATCTAGGAAAGTTTCGAAAGTGAAGGTGAAAAGTATGGCGACGTCATCGTACTTTTTAAATTCTAAAATGCTTAATTTGTAGAAATATTAACAACTCTTGAATTTCTTGAAGTCTCTACTCTTCTAAATTCTTCAATCTCTACTTTGCCATAAAAAGAATTCCGTCATGCTTGACAGGGGAATTTCAAGTGTGAGATAGTTGATAAATTAGGTAACTCTGTTTTCCTACTTTACCATCCCACCCTCTTGTAATGCGTTGCATATATCCACCCCCAAAATTACGTAACTCGTATCCTTAGTACAATTAAATTGATCAATTCTTCACTCGATTTCCTTAAATGTGGGCCTACTAAGGAATAATACGCAGCACAAAGTACTAAAGGTTACTTTATTTTATTAATTAAGTACAAAGCAGCGACATAAACAGTACTAGATACATGATTGAGAAGCGATAGAGTATTCTGCTTATTTATCAACACAACAAAATTATTAATACTGTATTCCGTTTTCGATTAATGATTTAATACCTAACAATAAATAAACAGCAACGCAATTAAGTATAATAGTCTGTTATTTCATTGGAATTCGTAGTGTTGCGGTTCTTCCTGATGGAGATTTTGAAAATAGATTTCTTATACAAAATTTTTTCCATATGTTCTGGGAAATCTGCTTCTTAAGTTTTTGTAACGTTTCTATTTTTACGTGTTATTTCAGTTAATTTAATGTAATTTTTGACTTATTCAATCTTTATAAATGCCGTATAAAGTCTAATATTTAAAAGTATCTATAATCATCTATTTCTCCTAAACAAAAGTGGGGATGTTCATTAATTACGTAACGCAGACGTGGTTGGGTAGGAATGCAGGTAATCGTTCCAATGCGTTACAAGGGGTGGGATGTTTAAAAAACAACATAATGCTAGGATCTCAATTCTTGAGTAACAGAAAAATTTATTTTTATTTCTGAAGTATTACATAGCGAATCGTACTGTTTACATCACGGATTTGTACAGTACTGTACGTTAAACATGTAAGTTAATTAATACAATAATGTAATATTCCGTACCCCGTGCTGTGTATTATTCCTTAGAACAATTAAGAGGGTCGATCGAGGATATGAATTATGTAATTTTGCGGATGGTACTGTACAGTACAGTACATAACGTGCGACAGCGTGACGGAGCGTTACATGGACTGAAACGGTAGTTGAAGAGTATAAAAATGGCGTTACGTAATTTAGGGACGATTTATGGAGAAAAAACCAGAAAAATTTAACTTAAAATCAGGAAAATACAAACATTTCCACTCGAAATCGTGATTCGAGTCCAATCTGACAAAAAAGGAATGAATTCTAGATAAAAGTTCCATATTGGACTTGATCCAAACACTTTTCCAGATATAATTGTACTTCATTGTATTTTCATTGTTTTATAATGTACTGAGATATAAAAATCATCGAAATCATCCTGATTTTAAGTTAAATTTTTCTGGCTTTTTCTCCATAAATCATCGAAAATGCTTCATAATAATGGTAATTGTAATTTAACTAAAAGTGTATTATGTTTTAACATTATGTAACATAAGTGACTATTATAAACTTATTATTGAAAAATTCACTTGTTACATTTAATGATAAATCTATATTATTTTATGCGTTCTTTCTAAATATACTCTGAAATTATCTTCGAAATTCATTACATTTATACGATTTTTTTTACACAAATTGTGTTGATAAATTTAGTTGAATTTCAGTTCGATTTGCTTAATTACTTAGTTATTAAATTAATAATAAATAAAAATTTTCTCGTATAAAATATATAGACTATATATTAATAAATAAATAAATATTATTATTATAACGTAGCGAATTTCATGTTCAGCTGATACTGGTTCCAAGTGCTATGCCAGACTAAAGTCAAAGTATAACTACCCAAACAAGTGTAATATTAAGCTGTATTACTGATACTGAATCTCATAAATGTTATACGGGGGGAAATAATCCCCTGCGAAATAACGATAAGTAGGCTTATATGGCTCCTGTCCGTACGGCGGAAAGAGTTACAATAATGTATAAGAAAATAATCTCATGTAATATAGTGAAACCCGAGTGTAAAGATAAAGTAAATTTTGATTTTTTCAGTAAGGTAAGTTGAGTTGAATTTATAACAAACTCGATCTTTTGGCACTCGAATCTTTGCCGTGCGAAAACTGAGCCTTTCGATTTGAATCTGAAAAGGTAAGAAAAAAAAAAAGAAAGAAAAAATAATAATAACACTAAAAATGAAAAATTTTTCAATTTATAAAACACAACAACACATTAATTAATTTAAATTGCGACATATTTATAAGAAATTTGATTTTTTCTCAGTTTCTTATTGAAACAATAGACGAAGCAAATTACGGATAATAATATACAAACGATGCCCAAGAAAATAGCCAAAACGATTTTCAATATAATGTGCCAGTCCATAGCTATAAATAAAATAATAAATAAATAAATGATCATTGTAAGTAAAATTTAAAACTTTTTCAAGTTATTATCATTTACTTAATTAATTAAAAACGTTGATTAGAAAATACATCGCGGGTTGTCAGATTTTCGACTCACGATCTCTAAACGTTATTTTCTCTTATACGAAATAAAATTAAAATTTAGGATTTTAAATAACTACTTCCTTATTGATTAAAATTATATTTAATATGTTAACAAAACTATAATGATTTATTGGAATTTAATATAATCTGTGACGAGCATTTCTGATTAATTAGGCTATATCGTCGACTTTTTTCTGTCCAATAGAAAGTGACGTTTAAATTGTAAGAGTAGGGCCTACATAATTTTTGTGATTTTTTAAGACCTGGCTCCTCGTGAATTTATTTTTTTCTAAGTCGATCTTCGTATAGAAGAAATATTACTCATTATTGGTAGAAATTGTTGAATTAGACACATTTATTACTAATATAAAGGCTTAATTCTTTATCAGAATAAAGATAAATTTTAAATTTTCTAAATAGATTACGTATCCCTGTATGAATTGATGCTTATTAGCCTATTCGTTTCCATATATATTTTAAAGATTAATTAGAACAAAGATTATTTTTTCTGTGTAAAAAAACTTAGTTAAATAAATAAATATTTAAAAAATGTTGACATACACTACATATTTATGACTTAAAATAATTCTCTGTGAATAATACAAATTAAACTTGAAATTTTGCAATATAGGATAAGGAAGACCGGAATTAAATGCAAAAGGAATAGGTTGCAACATATAAGTAAACAATACCTGAAACGTTGCAGTGAGATCACGTCTGAAAATAAATAAGCCCTATATATATATAATAAAAATTTATTTGTTGTAAATAAATTTTTATTTATTTGCAACTTGTCTCTTAGATGTTGCAAAATGCCACAGTGACGGGGCAAATTGCAACATTTGATTTGCTCTGATATTTTTAGATACAGAAAATGAATAATACCTATTCAGTTTAATGTAGTTTAAAATAGTCGTCTGTAGCTAACTAGATTTGTGTATGTTTAATATAAAATTAAAAGGATTTTTTGAAAAATGTTGCAACCTCTCCGTCTCCTTATCTATTATATTTCATAATTTAGTTTTTAAGATTAAAATTATAACGTAATTATATACGTAAATGAATTACATACGGCAATCGATTTCGTCGCTATTGTCACCGCAATTATTTCTACCATCGCATAGAAGTCCCTTCCAAACACAATGATGATTGTCGCATAAAAAATTGTGTTCGTTTCCGCAATCTTTATGCAGAGCTGAAAAATTTAATTGTTTTAATCATTGAATTTTTCTGTTTTATATTGTTAGATGCGAATGTCTTTACCTAATCTGTATGAAGTGAAACTTAGTTGAAAACCAGAGTTGTGTGCGTTAACAAAGGCTTTCGAAGTAAAATAACGAACAGAAACTCCGGTATTGAAAGATTCTGACAATTTTCCTTGTAAATAGCAAAACTTCCTGCGACTGCAATCTTTTACTTCGTCAATTCCGCAAACCTGATTAAATCATGTTAAAGAAATATTAAAATTACGGGCGAATGATTTTAATTAAAATCGTCAAAATTATAAAAATTTATTAATTAAATTAATTTTACTTTTATTAATTGGATGGTTTCTTACACTTATATAAGCGTAAGAAATATATTATATTTATTGTATAAATATAAAAACTAAAAATTACAGTAGAGTGTCGTTTATTTAACAAATCGATTAACCGAATCTATTTCAAAGAGTAATAATTTCAGAAATTACAGAGATTTTACGTAATAACGATTTTCGATGATCTTCCGTAGGCTTTCTATTCAGCTATCTCGTTACTAACACGTGTTATGTTTTATTTATTATAGTACAGACAGAAAAACACGATTAATGAGTCATAGGCTGCTAATGCATCAAATGCTTCACTGTGCCTATATACAGAGAAGCATTTGATGCATTAGAAACAATGTTAATACGGTTAGGAATGCAACCTGCAGCAGATTTTCCATCTCTCGTGACGATCGAGCGATCCAGGGATTTAGCAACGTTAAAAAGAGGAAAAAATCTACATAAAACCAACTAAAATATATGACTTCCTTTAAGAAAACTTATAATATGCCTAAATAACTTTTGCATCTTGTATTTTATTCGATATTAATGTTACTTTGAATTCAAAATAAAAAGTACAGTACTGTACAGTACATAAAGGTTCATCAGTAGGCCTGCTCGAAAGACTAGAGTTTGTTTTTAATAAATTTGACAATTTTTCCTTATTTCTTATTCGTATAGGCTATTTTAAGTTTCTATGCGTTAATCTTTCTAACTTATTGTAAAATTACTAGAGTTAAAATTAATATTTTTACTTTATTTAAGTTATTTACCTTTTTATTCTTTCCCTACCAAATGCGATCAGTTATCCGAAATTGCCCTGCCCAATTATTTCGGATAATCGACGTTCTACTTTATATACAATATAAATAATTAACTAAATAAATACAGTAGATGGGTGAATATGGGTTCCATTCTTCATTATTATTTTGAGAAACTGGAAAGACTATAGGCCTATTATTATCAAGTACAGAAATTAATAACAGAAATGAAAACGTAATTTCTATTGTAGAGAACACAGTTACAAAGAAAACCATATATAATTGGTTTATCTCTTAGAAAAAGACATTAAGCAGACGCTTTGAAAGGTGGTTGACATCCGGAATTGTTCACATTTTCTTTAATTATTACGAAATTTCAAAAATAAAAGCGTATATTCATTCATTCACCAACGAGATTTTGTACGGAAAAATTCAATAAAAGCTTTTTAAATTATTTTTTGATAAAATAATCACTGGCAACAGTGTTTGAAAGTATGAATAGCACAGTCATAGACCACCGCATTTATCTTTAAGATTTGCGTAGTTAAAGTTAATGACGTTCGAATCAATCAAAAATTTATGCAGAGATTCAATTCATATTTAGTGCTATAATTTTTGTTTAATAAATGAATTAATATTAAAACGCTTTAAAAATTTGATATAGTGAAGGTTAACGTTGTAATTATTACATTACCACGTCCGTATCACGTCTGAATTATTAGTAACTATGTATTATTATATGTATGAACAAGATGCTATATTTGTACGATTAATAGTGAATAATAATAATATAATTGAGAATAAAATCTATTTAAATAATTTGAAATTTGCAAGAAAAAATTTGAATAGTCTCTGAAACAATCTCTACTGAAATATTACTAAAAATTATTCGTCATAATTTTCTGGTAATGTTTGCTTGCGACAGCTCCAGCATTTGCACTTACTTTCCGGTTGTTCGATGGGTTATTCTCCTCGGTTGGACCCCCCATAGACAACGACAAATGCTAACCGGGTTTCGAATGGACTTTGTCGAGACGACAATCGTAAATAGATTGATCGCTGTCTTTTCTCTACCCTGCTAATAACTTGCTTCTATTGTTACATTCTTTCAGACTTCTCGGCTTACAATTTTATATTTATAACTATAATTATGTAAAAGTAACAATATACGTTGCTTTGTAAGCTGTCTTTCTTACATATAAAATTATTAGTTTTTATCAAAATTAAATAAGCAACGAAGTGCACAAAATAAGAATTGAATGTAGCAATGACAGACATTAGAAAGATAAAGAGAAAGAGAATCTAACACTATTCTAACTATTAATCTGTTTTCACAGATATTATTATACACGAAAGTTTTACACAGAAAATGAAACAGACCATATCCATATTTAACTAAAATAATTAAAATTCGTTAGCATATTTATTCTTATTAAATTATTCTTTGATAGTTCTAGTCTTGTTCCATTAAGTATGATAGATTAAGGAGATTAATGGTAACTGTTTTCTAACGGTATCATTGATGCATATTATAACTTGCGAAGAGACTAGAGCAGTTGGACTAGAGAATACGGCCGTATTCGCAATCAAGGATCAGGCCTATAAAAGTTAACCAATTATCATTCACTTTATTTTTAGTAGGCCTACGTAAACCAGATTCGTAACTATGGGGGCTAAGAGATGGCTAAGTCCTCCAGCTTAGTCAGCTGTGTCCGAATGCAGTTTATATAATATACACTCTCTCTTTCATCACATAAACTTAAACTATTGTTACATATTTTTGCACAAACAGTAGCTAATAGGCCTAGTACAGGCTGAAAAAAAAATTATCAGTCACAATTTTTTCACCTTCCTTTCTAGCCCCCTCCCAATAATTTATTTCTGGCTACGACATTGATTTATTGCTTATTACGCACTGTACAGTACAGTACATACGCTTATTGGTTAATTCCTAATTCTAACTCTTAATTCTTGGTTGTGAATACGGGTGATAATGATCCCAAAAAGTTTCGAGTCCTTATATTTCTAAGAAAATCACGAAAACCACTTTTTACGAAGTTAATTGAAAATATTACACAAAATAACACAATCTATTGTATTTTATAAACTCTTTAGCAGTCTTTATTTTTTACTTTAAACCGCCCGGTAAACTGTTCATTTTAATTGTCTTACACCTCTATATTAGGTTTATTATTGGCTGGTGTGTCATTCTCGTAATGTCCGTAGTAATTATATTATTGGCCAGATGGCGCTTCGTATTACTCTACGAGAACAGAATCGAAAGCGATCGATCTCTCATTAGGCTACTTTATAGCAAATTTGTGTTCTGTAAATCTCGCCTTTATCTTTTACTTTTGCAAATTTATCGCCGATACTACTTTCAAATTATTACAGATGTATTTATTTATAATACTCGCAACTTTTAACTGTTTTCCGTAAAGTTGCGCAAAGTTTTATATGTGCTAATCTTCGAAAATAATACTTAAAATTTCAATTATAGCTATTAAATTACGTAGAAAAGGTTGTAGGTTCAATCATTACGCTATAAAAAATTATTTTTTATTCTTATAGCAATCAATCTACAATTATTAGGCCTATATAAATAGGCCTAATAATTACTGAACTATCGTATACACACGGGTTTGAATTACCAGTTTTGTATGAATGTGAAAGGGGAAAATCGTATTTTATTGCGTTGTTAAATATTTGAAAATTATGGGTTATACGGTTTAAATTTGTATATTTATGTAGGTTTAGTTTATTTTTACATACACATAAATAAATTTCAATTGTTAAAAATAATGGATATTAATAAAAGAAGTGCAATTGCTCTCTTGCTTAAATATACATTCGACAATTATTGATTTTATCACTGTTTTAAGACCCTTTATAGAAATATTGAGGCATATAGTTTCAAAAAACTGCTGAGTCTATCATTTTAAAAAAATTATCTAAGCACTTGATCTTATGTATTTTTCCGTTCTTTTCAATAATAATTTCTTAACTAGTCACAAAACAGAGAAGGGATAAAAAAATAGGATAATAGTCTAATTGGAGGTTAGTTTCAAAATCAATTGCATTTATAGCCCATATCTTATGTTCCAGATCCAGAAAAAAGTGGAGTTAGCTAGCCATTTTTAAAACTATACTCATGTTATAAAATATTAATAGATAAATTTTAAAAAATAATAAAGATATGTACGAATATTTATATACATGTAGATTCATATATACAGATATTTATAACGTTTAAATTACATTTACGGTGAAGTTTCTCGAAAATCAAATTTTTGAAAATTTCTTACATGTCGAAAGATTAACGAAAGTTGCATTAATATTTTATAAATGTATTATATAATTAGTAATTTATATTATTTTAAAAAAGGAATGTTTAATGAGTTTTAGATGAAAATACTCGAAATTGTAAGTTCTTGATTTGATACTTATTTAAAAATTATATTACCTGTATATAATTTCTGCATAAAGGATCCGTGGAAATGTCCACGTGTTCGAAAGAGACGACGGTTCCGAATCCCATTTCTGGTTCTATCAAAACGTTACATTTACGGTTAATTGTAGAAGAACCGTGAACAGAAGCCGACAAAACGGCATTCGAATCGTATCCGGTCGACTTCAATTCGATCCTTAATGTGCCATTTAAACATTCTTCTTCGATAAAATCTTCAAATAAATTTAAATTATTTCGTATTAAAAGAATTTTAAGAAAACAGTTTTTGGTTTTAAATTCTAGACTTAATATAAATTGTGGTATTCAAACTTCACCCATTTCCTTTTAAGTGAAATTAACATAATATTATGCTAGGCCTTTGTTAAGTACTGTATGTCTCTTTGAATTAAGTACTGTATTTCTCTTTAATAATGTAATTTATAACGAGACTTTATCAATATTTGTATTATGATTAAGATGCCATTTAAATGTTATCAGCATTAGGAATAAGCACATTATTAAAGTCAATAATTTTAATTCTAGATTAAATTTGTTAATATAGTGTACAGCAGAGAATTTCTAATTTACCTTCTTTAAATATATTTTTGCTTAAATTACTTTATTTATTTCTTAAATACTAGTGAACAATTCGTTTAAATCTATTTTGGAAATAAATATAATACTCGTAATTAATAATTAATTATACCTATATTAATTTGATTAGACAGTTAGGCCTATAAGTGGCATAAAGTGGTCCTAATAGGCTAATTTTTGTTTAAAAAATAAATAAGTTATAGTAGGCCGATACACAATACGTATTAAAGAATGAACTGTTTGTAACTTATTTATTAAAACTTTGGCAAATAAAATTATTTTAATAAAAAAATGTTCATAAAATTAAATACTTTACAAAAAGTTATAAAATTTTACTTGCAAATTAAATAAATTCGAGAGTTTCTAATCTGGATAAGCCTATGTTAATAATTAATTCGTAGAAATAGAAACTGCAACTTGTGACGAATTAAATAAAAATATTACAGATAATTAATTATAGAATGGAATTTTATTTACTAAAACAAAATCGAACTTACATAACCGTCGACAAATTGCAAAATCTGAAGTTAATGAAATTATTGTAATTAAGAAAAAGTTGAAAATGGCTACCATTTCTGAACTTGCTAATACCTTGTCGTTATCAATACGGTATCCGGAGCAACCGATATTCTTTACACTGTTTACCGAGTCATATCGCGAGAATCTGAAATATAAGATAGTAAATGAAATAATTCCCAAACAATTAAATATATTGGATTCTACAAATAGAAATATTGCGCTATTACTTAATAGTTTTCTGATTTATGTTAAAAATTGATTTAACACAAGGCAAATAAGTAAAATAATACGGCATGTATTTGAAAACAGGCCAATAAATTCGTGAAATGTCAAAGTACAGGCTATTTTCACTATTCGAAATCCATAGAAAACAAAAATCCTTGCAGAAACAATAACTAAAATAAGTAAATTTTCGTGAACAGAAGAATTAAGTGTTATAAATTTCATGAATTGTTTTCTACGCATTTTTTTAAAACCGAAAATAAACTATAATTGAATATTTACATGTTAAAATTTCTAAAAAAATTAAATTTATTAATGTTTTTTATTTCCTAAAATAATTGGATACAGAAATCAAATGATTAGATTTGTTTTTATTTATTACGAGTGCTTAAAAAATAAATAGCCCATGAACTGAATATTGGAGAACAATTTTAATTTTTTGTCTTAGATTTTTAGAGCTTATCATTAAATTTATTACACATTTAAAGCTAAGTTTTAAAAGTTTCTTCCTTAATCGTTATAAGAAACAAGAATTTCCTCCACCTTTAAGTTCCTTCAAAGTTTAATCATAAATTTATTTTGCAAGATGATTAATTTTTATAACAATAATATAAATTTAATAAATGTTTATTGTATATTTAGCCGTCTTTATTTGAACACGCTTTCTAATAAATTAGTTTGTTTTTAAAAGGCCGTTTGTGTAGACAAACAAACATTTCTTAGAGAATAAAAAAGAGAAACTTTTCTCTTAAATTTTCTACGTAGTTAGAAGTTAAATATAATATATTATGTACTGTACTTTCCCAATTATAAGCCACATATATAAAACGATATAGCTTTAAAAAAGAAGAAAAAAATTCAATACAGGTAATCCCTAGAACGTCTCTAGTTTTAAACTGTTTTGTAAAATTCATTTGTTCAGGTATTTAAATAAAATGATCAATACCAGTTTTATGCCATACATTTGAAATACGATGTAGCTACTGCCGCATGGTCTATATCGCCGGGGCCCCATTTCTTGGTCCACCCGATCACCTGACGTTATCTCTTTGAACTTTTTTCTTTGTGATCATGTTAAAAATCGTGTGTACACTACAAAAGTACCAGACACGAGAGCCCCGCGGATGCTATCAACAAGGTGACTTCTAACATGCTGGCTACGTTAGGATGCATGCTGCATCCTAACGTACAGTACAGTAAAGCACTTCCTACGTCAGAAACATATGTGGAAGTGTAGTGACTATCTTTTTCGGATAATACTTTCTCTTTCCATTGTCTACGGTGCTGTACTCAGGTTTCTTTTTCAAAATTTTTCCGAAAAACTAGGAACGTTCGAAAGGAATACCCTGTATTTTTATTCATTTACCATTTTTATTCATTTAATGTTTGTTAAAAAAGTAATCACTGAAAAATTAATTATTATTTCTAATCAACTAAAATCCATCACAGAAGCGTCAAATTTCAGTATATTAAAATCGAAATCAAACTTCATATTTATTTTATTATCCCACAAAATAAAAAAGATTTTAAAAATGATTAAGAAATAATTATAATTTAACGGTTCAAATTACATCGCTATTTTTATTTTTATATAAGTTTATAAACCTTAATAAAACATATCTTCATAATATAAATTCGAACTCATTGGTTTAAGCATGAATTATAAGTCGCATGACGTTATTTAAATTTTAATATTGGGGAAAATGTGTAAACTGTAAACACTACAGTTATAGAAAATAAAGAATATTCTTTGAATTGAAACGAAAACAATGGCTAATAGAACAAAAAAAGTAGGAAGAAAATAAAGATATCAATTTTCATGTCATTCATTTAGTAACATAAATTTTCGAGTAATTTTAACATTTCATACTCAATAACCCATTTTAAGTAATAATAAAAAAGGATAAAATTATATTATAAAAACATTTTAAAAATTCCATTACATTTAATAACTTTGAGTATTTCGATAAGAAAAGGTTGGACCGCGAAACTTTATTGTCATACGATTGGATATAAAAATTTATTAAACGTCATCACTAATTATGAATGATTACTTTCATAATATATAGGCTATACATATATATATATAGGCCTATATATTTTACACATATTAACTTGCTAACAATCTAAACATGGACGTATATGATGAAATGTGGGCCTATTGCTTCAAAGTCCATTATGAAACATTATTATTAAACTTATTTTTTAAAATTCGCTTTGTATCCTTCCTGAAATCTTGCTACTCAAATTTTATCTACTTGTAATTAAGATAGGAGGCTAAAACATTGACGACAATGCATTTTAATGATGTTTTAGAGGAGATGGTCCTGCCCCACTCATCCTCATCATCTCGCATAAAATTGTTTATGAAAATCTAAAGTTTATGTAATTAAAATTTTTGATTTCTTGTAAGCATTTTGATTTAATTAATTCAAATCGATTTTAAAATTTACATAAAACAAATTAGTCATTTGTATATAAATATAGGCCTAATACGAGCGAAAAATAATTTTTAATACAAGGTTTTCATTTTCAGTCTATATAACGCTTTCTATTAAAAATAAATTAGAAAAGGCTTATAAAAAAACGGAATAAATTGATTGTTTCAATCTCATAAAACACAATTTATCCACGTCTTTATTATATTTAAGTAATGTTACTTATTACTTACAACATGATAAAGATAAATGCTAACGCTCTTCAGTTTTTGTTAAAAAATGAACGAAATTCTTTTATTAGATTATTTCTTAATTTATAGACTTTAGCTGTAACTTAGCGACCAAAATAATCGCAAATTAATTACAAATTTTTATATGTTTACCAAGTAAAGACTTTCTATTTTTATGATTACAATCATATTTTTGTTGTTATTTATTTAAACTGATGATTCAGACACATTTATTGACTCAATATAAAATAAACGAATGAATTCTGCTAACAACATTAAAAATTTCGAGTTATTAATATTATTATCTTTGTTTTAGAAATGTTATCTTTTAATTCAGAAGAGAAAAAACGTTATTTTTAAGAACTTCACGTCGTGCCAACAAAAATAACTCAAAAATAAATATAAAATCCATTGAAAGTCCATTGTTTCTATTTATTGACAAAGCAAACTTTGTAGAGAAAAACATGACTTTTTTAAATTAGATAACTTATTTAATCTGTACAGTACATGTCATGTCTTTATGCCATTTTTTAACCAAAAATTTTAGTCTTATCTATTGTTATTTTTTTTTATAAATACCATCTAGCGATTTAGAGGGATTATAAATAAGCTATATTATTGTTTATAAATAACAAAATCTTTGTTTCTTTAACTGAAAATAGTCCTATATAACACTTTACACGAGATGTAGGGATTTTTATAATTATTAGAATAATAAATAAATGCATATTTTTAATCTTTAATTGGACGATTGAATCAAAATTAATAGACACAACAATATGGTTAGACAATATATTCGTAACGCTAAGTGGTATTTAAATTTTAAATAGCTAAGCAAGTGTATATATAATTTGAACTGAAAACAATTAATAAATTAAGATTTATATTGTAAAGAAAAATAAATATACGTTTAATTAAATAATAACCAGATAACACCTGGAAAATTCGTTTTGAAGTTGACCTTAATTTATTGAGTATTTTATATTATAATATATTCTATTTTCTCGATTGCGTAAATAGCATGTCACACTTTTGTATCTTATAATTTAGGCAAATCGTATCATATCTACGCTTTGCAATTAATTACTGATTCTGATCAGAAAGTTTGTGATATTTTTCCGTTTTAACCTAAGAAAAAACAAAGATCTAATTATAATTGGGCCTAATATAGGCCTAATTATGTTCGGCATAGAAATTATTTGTAAGTTGTATGTTTCGAAGCTCGTAGTTTCGAGAATTCTATTTTAAAGCATATATTTTCTTACCAGACTTTGCATGTCCGAGTTTAACTGTGTTAGAGACTAAATTGATAAGAAATAAATTTACTTATTTTGTTTATATCAATACGTAATTTTTATAATTCACAGAACAATGAAATGAACTGGAAATACTGTATATGAATTTCGTTAAAATAAGCACTTTCATGTGAGAACCAACGAAGAAAGTTAAAAAAAAAACACGGGTAATTGTGACATCGTCACAATGCCGGGCTGCAATTTTAAATCATATTTTTAATAATTTTTAAATTTAAAATATATGCTCTCCACCTCAAATTAGTAGTGTTTTACCCCTGTACATCATACTTTCCCTTTAACAATAGAGTCGTGTCGGTCATAACTGCTTTCAGGGGAAAAGATTTAAATTGAAGTAACTTAACTTTCTGTTTGAAACGAGGATTTATATGTAGTTAATCTGAGTCTCCTTCTCTAATATTTTCCATATATGGTCTTGTCTTTCATCTATTTAACTCCATTCTTGAGATTTCGAAAAGACAGACAAACGAACAGACGGACGACAATGGAATTTATAGGTCTACAAATTTTTTTCAAATTGCAGCCCAATTAACCTATTATATAATTAATTTTATATTTTGTTTAATTTTTTAAGCATTTAAAAATACTGTTTTTAATAGTCTTTTCTGTTGGCATGGAGTGTCTAAAACCTATTCATCGAAACGTTATCAGGAATAGTGGTAAAATTTCACTTGGCCCTCAGTAGATGAGATGTGTATGAAACAATACTTATTTAAGTCTTCTCTCGCCTCTTCTCCTTTTATTTTTTTACGTGCGTTAAAACGTTTTCTTTGTCGAAATCATCAAAGCACCTTAATCCGTTTAACCTGGGATTCAATTAAAGCCAGTTATTTCTTTTCTTAGACAGTCTAATTCCATAATTCTTTCTCTCTTTACTTGCAGCATGGATTTCATATAGGCTATATTGAAAGATTATTCCTTTTTAGTTACTCGCGTGTAGTTTCTTTTTTTCATTTATTTAAGTCGATGTTAAAAAGACTTCATCGAGTACGGTGGTGCCTTGTACTTCGAATTTATAATTTATCTCAGAAGACCGTTTCGAACTCTTAAACGTTCATAGTTAGAGTCATTTGAAGTACGCGGTACCACTGTATTGGAAAATAATGTGTGGATGTCTAGCAATAAGGAAGACATCCACACATTGTTTTCCAACACATTGTTTTCTAGGCGTCACTATATAAATCTTTGCTGATGTACGGACTATTTTCTAAATCTAATAAAAACGTATCATTAAAGATTGAACAAGAAAACGTCTTTATAAAAATGGAATTTTTAAAAATTTCCCTTCAAACGGCAATTGTAAATATGCGTTGGTGTATTTTATATTACATTCATAAAAGTTTTATTTGATTCTGCCAGTAAATATCAGAGTTAGAATATGTACTCGTCCGTTACTTCGCGTAACAAAAGTTGAAATGGTTGAAATTTAACTCTATAAAATAGCAAAAATATTTATAACGGTTATAGTTATAGAGAAAATTTAACGCGTATTTTAAACTTAAATTTTCTTTAAATTTGTTTAAAATCATTTCATTTATTTCAGTATGAAGAATTTATACACTTTTTTATTGTAGCTAAACGGCAGATAGGATAAAAATTCTACATAAAGAATAATCTTCGCAATTAAAACGTATCTTTTCGTATAAATTTTTTATAAAAATGGGATTTTTATATGCTTAGTAAGTCTAACATTAATGGAGCTAGTGCACGAATATAAGGATAAGTAAAAAATAGACAATTGAACGTTCTCTTAAAAAAACAAGGAAGGAGACTATTTAATATATTTGGTTTTATTCATAAAAATTATAATAAAAATTTTAAAAAGTTCTTCGGAGAAGTTTAGAATTTTAGTAGCTGATGATAAAAAGAACTCTTATTTAATTTATTGTTTGTTTCGATTGAAGTTAATAGGAAATATGGACTTGAAAAATGTGATTTTTCTCGTTAAATGTAAAGAATTTTAAGAGTAGAGAAAAGGAAAATGAAGTTGTACTAAAATTATATTGTGTAGGCAATGTAGTTTGGACGATTTTAAAATCAAATCTTGTATTTCTATTATATACAGTATACTTGTATTCTATTATCTGTATTATCCAAAAATACGTTTGCTAGAATTTATTGTAAAAATCTAACATGCTGTAAATGTTTACTATTTTTTTAAATAGATTATTTATGACTGAAGTGTTTTTTATAGGAAGAAAGGAAAGAAACTTTATGAATGAAGTATTTGTGTATGTTAAATTGACCATGCATGAAAATATTAATCAAAAGAATTACAGTTATTGTTTCATTTAAAATAATTGTATTTGAGATACGTTACATTACTTTTAATAGAAAAAATAAAACGACTTGGAGTTTAATTAAAATTTCGATCTTTTAGATTTTATTTACATATATAATTTTTCTGTATAAAATTATTTAGTAACTTAAATATGTTTCATTGTTTCCAATGAGGATTATATTCATAGTTAATTAACATTAGGCCTATATTACAGTTTTGGAGCGGTTTTTATTTATAATATTTTATTCTATAAAATCATTTATTTCAGTTAAGAAATAAATTTAAGTCTGTTATTTGAAATTTCAATGTGGTTTATATAAAAGGTTTATCGAACTTTGTTCAATGACGAAGTTTTATTGTCACGTATGAAGGAAATGAAAAATGAAGAGACAATATCTTCATTCCTGACGAGAAGAGAAACAATATAAATATAGTCGATGGTCATTTGAGGAAGGAACTAAAGAGATTGCCGATTTCGTCCGAAGTTGGTCTTTTGCTGGCTTCTGGGTTCGTACATTTTCTTATCACTACCCTTAACTAGAAATTAGAAACAGACATATCATTTGCTTTGACATTCATAAATATATAAATATTTTAACGTAATGTAAGCCTTCGATTTAATAGACACCGATTTAATGGCCTTTCCCTAAAGGAAATAACCTAGGACTTTCTTTGTCAATAGAATACGTTAAAAGAGGTTAGGTCAATAAGACACCGAGTCAATGAAAATAAATTACTTAATGTACAGTACTGTATTGTACAGTATATTATAATCATATTTCATTTGTATTTATACACTACAGCAACATTCTAACACACCCAGCGTGCTATAAGTTCGTCATTAATATATGCTTTCAAAATACATTCGATTTAACAGTAGAAACTCCCTTTCCCAATTAGTCCGTTAAATCGAGGGTTTACTGTAATTTATATTAATTTATACATCGTTTCCATACTTGTTTAAGTGTAATTTCACTTACTGTTTCTAGAATTTGTTCGTCGTCGTCTTTTCCTTCGTTGAGAGAGGGGACTGGTGTATTTGATTTAATAGAACTAAGTTCTATTGTGACATCACTCATATTTCTTCTGGGTCGAAGGTTAGGTCTTTCGGGTGAAGGAGATTTCGAAGGAGATGACGGTTGTTCTTGATTAAATAAAATCTGAGAGTCACTCAAGTTGATGGAAACATTGTCTATCCTATTATTGGATATTTCGTCTTCTGTTAACTCAAAAAAAGATCTATTTTATAATATTTTAAAATATGAAACTAATTTAATATATAAAACACTAAATAATAAGGAATTTTTCAAATATTATATATTCGTTTATTTAAAAAATATTTGAGAAAAATGTATTTTTGAAAAGAATTATTTCAAATTTATTATTGGAAGATAGTTTAATTTTTTTTTTTCATTTTAAAATTATATAGTAGTTTCTAACACAGGCCTGTTTATCATATACAGTATTATAAAAACATTTATTTAAAACATTTTTACAGGAGATATTTTAAAAATTCAATGTTAAGGGCTATGATAAGAAAATAAAAATAATACATTTACTTATAACACTGTAAATATAATTATACAGAAATAAAATTTTACTTTTATTTACATGGATTAAAACACGCCACTGTTGTAATCATATGAAAAAAATAGAAGTAATATAATTATTTCGGAATGCATCTAGAACGAGATAAAAATTCATTCACCTGTTTTAGATAACTCGCCCATGGCCAGTGGGTGAGTGGATTTTGGAACTTTGATTATATATGTAAGACTATGCAATTTATGTCACTTAAGAAATTAATTATAAAAATATTTATAAGATAAGATAACCGTGAAAAATTCTCCAGAAAATATTACAGGAAGTAAAAGTAATTGCATTCATTAAAAATTTAATTTTTAAAAGAATTCTCGCGAGTTTCATAAATTAGTTTTATATAACAGACGATACAGAAATTAGAAGACAAATTATTTAGTACTTTCGCTTGTTACGCTCAAGCTTCTTCTTAGATAACTGCAGAATTGCATAGCAACACTGAACAGCGAACAAGCATTTCAGAATGCTTGAGTATATAAGTGCTATAGTTAATAATAATAATAATAATAATATGTATAATATAACAAGCGAAAGAACTTATGAAATATTTTAATTTTAATTTGTGTACAGTGGTGCCTCGTATAATGTACGCCTGGAATAACGGACGCTGCGAACAACGGACTTTCTGTTTGGCCGCTACGTGACTCGAGCAATGGACTGGCTGCGAACAACGGACTTTCCGGCATAATTGGTGCGTTCTTTAATAGCGGTCGCTCTGCGTCTCCACTACTACGGGAGTGCGCTGCTGTTTGTAGGCATTTAGGAACGACGGTGAAAGAAAGAAAGATGGCAGCGCCCGCACTATCGATAGTCTCGTAACGGAGGAATCTATAATTCTAAAATATGAGCTTTTAAAGGCAAAAAAAGGGTCCCAATTGTAAAATTTAACCATAAAATGGATTATTTGTTGAAAGAGCATTCAAAATAGCCACGAAAAAAATTAGAATGCCGGCTACCATTCGAAAAAAATTCGAAAGGACACTTACATCACCGCGTGCGCTAACTCGCGCTTTCACAATTTCCAAATTTTCATTCATAAAACCACATAATGGACCCGGAAACGAAACTATCTGATCCATGGAGGACGCCATGTTGCTTTCCACCGTAAACTACTGCTACAAGCGGTCGTTTTTGCCGTTCGACGGCGCGCACTCCCACCGGAATTTAGGAACGCGTTCCGCAGGAATTTTTAAACGGATGTCGCTTGCGCAGAGTTACGCGGAGGAATAAAAGAACGCACCCCATATTCATTTTTTAATGATACAGTACGGTTATTTTATGCTGCGGAACGAATTAGATGTTTTAACATGTATTTCTATGCGAAAATGCGTTTCGTATAACGGACGTTTCACTTAACGGACGTGCACCTGGAACGGATTAAGTACGTTATACGAGGTACCACTGTATTTTGATTTTTACGACATAAAAAAATATAATACATAAATCGAATTTCGTTTTATTTATAGGACTAATTACGATAGATGTGCTTGGAATTTACAGTAAAATAAGAAGTTTTTAAACAGAATTTATATTAATGTATTAATTTTTCTTAATTTAAACAAATTCCTTAATTATTTATTCGACTTTTCTACCAAGAGAATAAACATTTATCCTAAATTTTTTGATACTTTTCGATTAAAATCAGTTCGAAGAAAATAGCAACCGTCTATTATGACGAAACCAGTCTTATCCATCATCATTAAAGTGAAAACGTATGATTATTATCACTGATGACGTAGGATATATGTAATTCTAGCACTTTTATATAAGTCTTTCCCTACCTTTTGCCTCGGGATTCTTAAGACGTCTTTGCACGGGGCTGAAATAAAGAAAATCGCAGTACATCATTTACACAAAAAGTTAAAAAAGAAATAAAAAAAACTTCAACAGATTTAATATATCACGAAATAATGGATCCGTTTTCTGCAGTAATTTCAAAGAATATTCACCTGGAATTGGGCGAGTGAGCACGAATCGAAAGGGATAAATTACCATCATTTCGTCGAAGTAAGAGTCGAGGAGAATCTTGTTGAGAATTGATTTCGGATGCAGCGATTCGTTCTACCGGTTTTCCTTCGTTTGGATTTGCCTAATAGTTATAAAAAGTGTCATAATTTGATAAAATATTAAAATAACTTCTTGCATATAACAGAACTACGCACAGTAGAATTGAAAAGTGGCTTCAGTTCCTCCTCTGCCACCGCATTTCCTTTATATTGTCGTGTGTCTTTGTCACCGGCTCGATTTAGATTCGATTCTGCTTCCATCAGACTTTACTGCCATAAAGACAACACTTCATTTATGAAAAAATACCTAAAAAATCTGAAAAATTTATTTTTTATTAAATTTTTTTTCTAACAGTAATTATAATCATGTTTTTTACATCGAATTACAGCTTATCTAAAGTAGTAAATGCAAAAGTTCGCTTCTTTTTATAAATGTATAAATGTTACAGATCACGAATGTTGAATATAAATTGAATTTATTTTAAGAAAAGATAATTAATCTCCTCTTTATAAGATTGGCAACTACCAAACATGAGAGATTCTCACTCTCTCCTTTGATGTTCATACAGCTTATTTTCCTGGCTTTTTTTTTTACTTTCCAGGAAACTTTTTAACGAGAAATTATTTGGAAATGATAAATTTTACAGGTTTATTTGTCTGTTGATGTGCCCAAAATATGCCAATTTTCTCTTCTTTGCGATGGAAGTTATCTCTCATTTCTGTATTCTTTTCATTATTTCCTCATTTGTCGACGAGAAAGCCATAAAAAATCTATCCAGGAAGAGAATATAAGCAATAAAATTATCCTAGAAGAGAAATTTAGAGCTATGCCCTTTAAAAAACATTTAAACAAACAAACTTACATCTATAAAAAATTAAGCTAATATTTTAATCAGTATTATTTTGACTGTAAATTTGTAAATTATTTGTACTCTTAATTGTATAAGCGCATATGGGAAGTATATATTTACAGTAATACAAACTTTAATGGCTTAATAAATTACTACGTTATCAGGACCGGATTTACCAATCCAGGGGCCCTGGGCACAAATTCGGTGGGGCACAAATTCAAATTCTTTAAGAGTAGGCAAATTTGATGATTTAGAAAATTTACACAAAATACTGTACTTTCAAATATATTTTAACTATGAAGTTGTAAATTTCATTTAAAAATAAGGTTATTGTGAACATACGTATATTTTATTGTGTAAAACTAATTATTTTAATTTAATTGAAAAATACCTATGTAAATTTTTTTCCCGAAATTTTCCGATGTTTCATAGGTTTTATCCGGGTTTGGTTTTCTTTGCCTGTAGCCCTCGTGATTAGGCCACACTAGGCTGTCGCAGTAATAGGAAGAAAAAATTATGTTTAAACATAGTTTTGTGGGGGCCCCTATTTTGTGGGGGCCCTGGGCACCGGCCTCAAATGTCCCTATGTAAATCCGGCCCTGTACGTTATATTATATTAATGCTTAAACTGTTTATATAGACATTTTCTAATAGACATAAAAACTGGCATTTAAATGGAAAGTCAGTATTTTCTATTATTTTATTAAACAATGAGACTAAATGCAAAAGTTTTTATTTATAATGAACGACGATCAAATAGCGATGACATAGTGTATAACAGGACAAAAAAAAAAAAAAAAGGATATGCAAATAAGACGCTTCTACACCAATTAAAACGCAACCGAGAGGGACCACCAAGGGAATGTCAATAAAAAAAGGCAACAAACTGGATGGTCTAGTCTAGAACGTCACACTACCGCCGTACAACGCACCTACGCCATCTAGCGGAGGGTTTATGACGATTCATTTTTTAAAAAATTATTCTACAGTCAATGTCGAAGATTGTTAACCTTCTCCACCCCCTTTTAATTGCAGAATAAAAATAGAAGTCGCAATTTCGTATAAACAAAAAGAACAAACAGTTCTAAATGATAATGACCAGAACAATCTAGGTTTATGTATCAAGAGTTTTATCGGAGATAACAGTCTTCATAATTAAAAGAATTCATTTTTAAAAGTAAAAATATCATCGTAAAAAGTAGTCTAATAATGTTTTTTAATCACTAATTAGATCTTCTAAGGAAGAAGAGACAGAATAACTTCAAAATTCTACCTTTATCGGAAATTGTAAGAGAAAATAGAAATTTTATTTATTTAGAATTGAAGAAAATGTCTTATTTGATGCGTAACTATGCGAGGAGACTGTCTAAATACAGAGCTTCACTTGTTCAGTTCTTTTATTTTTTTTTCCAGATATCAATAGGAAAGGGATAGACGAAGATGGGATGAACATACGAACGATAGCTTTTTCTATCTAAAAATAGCTAAATAAATAACAAAACTAGATTTAATTTTTTTCAATTTTCATTTTTTTTATTTACTCTAAAAATAGTCGAAGTACGATTAATCCATCCAAACTTTTGTTTATTAGTAAAAATTTATTGTAATTGAATATATAGCCTAAATGAATTAAAATTAAGCAAACTTTATCATGAAATTACTTCTAAATATTACATTATACAGTATATAATTTTATATAGAATTATGAACGTTATTAATCAATTAAAATTTAAGGATTGATAATTAATATCGATAATTTAATTTTAATTAATTAATATTAATGATTGAAATTTTACAGTTCCAGTCATTATTATAGCAATGCCAGGTTTGCTGTAATTCAAGTCAATGATTTACTTAATATATTATATAATTATATTTTATCCATCCCTTTTTATTTATTTAATGATATTTAACTTAAATAGGCCTAAATAATTTTATTCAGTTTTATAAATCAGGAGTTTACTGCTACAAACTGATCTGAGTTTTGTATAGTCGATGATGAATGAATATTCCAAATTAAATTTTTGATATTAAATTGGCCTGGATTTATATGAATATAATTAAGCATTATGTTTTATTTTTGTAGTTTAATGATAACACAAAAATATCTATTTAGCAAACGATTTATACTTAGTCGTTTCTTTAAAACTGTTACTTAACTAGATCATTTGGGGGCTGCCTATAAATTATGTAACACAAGCATGAATGAATGGATAGGTAAGTATTCGTTACGATGAGTTGCAAGGGAGTGGAGAAGGTTAACAAAAAACGTTACGTAATGCTAGGTTCTTTAGGTCGACTGTTGCTAGTTAAATATATAGAGATTAAGCTACCGCTAATTTTTCGTCAAATGGTGACAACTTCTTTAGCAGCTAAATGGCAATGACAATGTTTAGCAGCTAAATGACAGAAGGATCTTACGTGTTTGATGAAACTATCTGAAAGAATGGAAGATTATGAATTAATTAACGAGGAATACGTAGATACAGCTGGTATGGAAGTTCCGATGAATGTAAAGAAGGCACTCCACTCACAGGATGCTGTTATCAACCCTTGGGTAACGGAATGATTCATTTTTGTTTCTGAAGTGCTTCAAAGCGAACCACGCTGTTCGTCACTGCATTGTACTGTACGTTACGCATGTAATTATTAAAATAATGTGACGTTCAGTACCTCGTGCTGAAATTATTCCGCAGTGTAATATTGGGGTTGATCGACGGCGTTAAGAAGCGTTACAAAGGAGTGGGATGGTAGTTGGAATTATAAAAATAGTGTTATGTAGTTTATAGACGATCCTTTTCGATATTATTTTTAGTGTTTATTTCCGAATCGAATAGGCTGTACTGTACAAATAACAAATTCATTTTTTTCGATAGCAATAAATTTGTTGTTTTAACGTCTTAAGCGTTGATGAAGCACTAAAAATATAATTACTTCATTAAAATTTGTCTTTATTACGGTAAACGATTGAATAAAAAAGTTAGGCAATTTACTGATCTATTAATTCAAAAATCTATAATTTAAAAAATATATAAGCTATATCGAAAGCAGAAAACACAATGAAAATTATTCGAGCTTCTTTTAAAAAACGAAACAAAGAAAATGAACTGAATAATTCTATTTAAAAATTACTTTGTTATACGCTTATTTAAATGTTTTATTTGAAAGTATTTTAAATAATTACATATACTAAAAAATAATAATAAATAATAATAAATGAAAACGACTCCAGAAACAGTAATGATTATTGTATATTGCAGCATAAAACACATCTATTATATATAATTTGTGGGATTTAATCAATGTTTATAGAAAATAAATGGGCTGCTGCCTTCAGCATAACTTATTTCATCTGTTTCGTAAGGTTTATATTAATTTCATTACTAAATAATAATACGTAGTACGGCTAATAAAATAAGTTATATATTCCATTGTAGCCTATATTTAAATCAGTGCTTCTTATTCTGGGGTGCGTGCACCCCTAGAGATGCAAGAAAGTATTTCCAGGGGTGCGAATGGTAATGATAGGTTTTTAACATTTAGATATGTAATACTAAATTTTAAGCTGTCTTGTGCTATATAAATTTGATTGTACTGCATTGTGTACTCTCAGAGCCAATGATATATTAATTCTCAGAGTCCTGGTGATGTCTGGGATCCGCGCTACTACTCTCTGTACCTTTACCACTTTGCAGTCATTTAGATTTCATAACAAAAAACATCGGAACACAATTTTAAAGCGGTATGAGACCGTATTTTGAGATTCAAGAGAACTTTATCCATTAACTTATCGATGCCATAATTATTTTTCTATTACATAACTACGAATTTTAAAAATTGTATTGTAATAAATTTAAAACTCCAAAAAATTTGAGAATTATATTAAAAAATGTTTCGCTTTTTCAGTGTCTTTCATTATCATATGTTTTAAATGTATTGTTCAATATTTTTCTATCAGCATCTTCATTTCTTTCTTTGAATTCCATTTGAAAGTTTCATAGATATATTAAAATAGATATTTAGGGGATGTCTTAATAACAAATAATATCATTTTTTACGTTTTAAATCAAAATTATAAATTATTTTGAAAACAAAGAACACTTATGGCGTTTCTGTTTATAGAATTTTAGTTCGAAAATAATGTCAAAACTGTAAATTTAGGTGTCCAAAAGTAACTCAGAATTTAAATTTAAAAGTTTTATTTATTCATTAATTGGCAAAATTGTTTTATCATTTTAAAGGGTAAACATTACAATTAAATATTCGAAAAATGCATCCACATCTGTTTTGACATTCTCGACATTCATTCATCTTTTGACAAAATTTCCAATTACACTTTCACACAATTGCGGCTCAGTTTCGTCGATAACTTTTCAAATTTCGGTTTAGACAGCGTGTTCTTTTTGTTGTTTGTTCAAATTTTCAAACAAGTCTGCACATTCGTTTCATTTGACATGTCTATTCTACCAAAAATGCCATGTAATTTCACACAGTTTCTGCAAAACTTTCCCCATATCTGTAATAGCCTAAGTTTTGATAACCGTTATGCGCTCCTCCATCATGTAATTGCTCCATATTGACTAACTGCAATGCGTTTACTACAAGATCTCACTTCATATGAGACTGCCAATCCAATGGGGGAAAAATAACGTGCAATTTAAGTCCTGCGTTAATTTTTGGGGCACCCTTTATATTTAAATTCAAGAGATGGAAATAAAGATCTAACAATCGAGATAGATAGAAATAAATTTTTAACACTTAATTTTTCAAAATAATTGTGCATCCGTTTCCATGAAACGTCATGTTGCACATTCTGATTTCCAATTTAATCGGATTTCATTTTTGTGTACAGCACAGAATTGCATGTCAGCGCGCCGTATTGTTTGCCCTCCTGCTTTCAAAAAAAATCAGGACGAAGGGCGACAGGTTATGTCATTCATTCATTGCCTTTAGGCAGGCCTTAAGCCTATACACTCTCAGTAATTCGCACTCTCGCTAATCTAGCACCCCTCCGTGCAGAGAATACCGGATTAACAAGAGTCTATGGTATTCATATATTATGATTTAATTACAGTAGTTCTGCTATCAAACTTTGTAATAGAAATTATAACTAGTTTTATTAAAAACACATTATATAATTATAAAATACTTAAAAATGTAATCAATAATAATAAATTTTATCTTGCAAACTAGATTAATAAGATATAAATAAAAATTTATTTTGAATTAAATAAAAACAATTGGTTCATAAAAATCTATTAATTGAAAGGAATAAAATACGAAGAATAATTTAATTAAAAGAAATATAAACAGCATATAATTTTTATGAGTTTCAGTAGCAATTTTATGTAAGTTTTTATTTTCAAGTTCTTAAAATATTATTTATTTACAAGTATATAAATGAACAACACGAATACTGTGTAGAGTTAATAACTACGCTGTTAAATAAAAACAATTGGTTTATAACAATACTAATTTACCTTGATTACAGTCCCTTCGACTGTAATTAAGAAAATTGTGAAAAACTCGACAATAAAGATAACTTTCATTAAAAATTCAAAGTATTATTTTATAGCAAAATATATTGATTGTACTCTACAGTGATAGCCTATTTATTATATCGTTTACCATATATATCCTGCTCGGTTTCTATGAATAATGATACATTTATTATACTCTTTAATACAATAAATAAACCGTTAAACATGAAAATTATCGTTAAGCATAAAAGTTCTATAATTCTATAACCGATCAATGATTGTTAAACAAAAACAATTTAGCATAAACAATTCACGATCAACTTTATCTACACGCGATTGTTTCAAACATACAAAGTAATATATTATATTAATATATATATATAGACAAAAATAAATTATATTTGAAACAAACACCCTTTAGGGTAAACGAGGGTTAAATGATGAAAAAAGACCTGGAAGGTGTCAATGTAAAAATAAATTTTATTTAAAAAAACCTGACTGAACTGGTGATTTCTTATCATACCAA
Source organism: Centruroides vittatus (assembly GCF_030686945.1). NCBI lineage: Eukaryota > Metazoa > Arthropoda > Arachnida > Scorpiones > Buthidae > Centruroides > Centruroides vittatus. The sequence continues at coordinate 444,254 of NW_027122650.1, read as the reverse complement.
ACAACATAATAACACGAAAAATAATAGTATTTTCTTAAAAACATTCGAAAAAACAAAGTATAATTTTCTGTAAATCACCATCTTACCCTTAGAGGTATGGGTTGGTTGATGAACAGTGTATTGATAAGCCCTGTATCAGAGTCTACTCTGTTATTTTTGACCGATTACAAGTTAGACTCATTATTCAAGCTTCTATAGTACAGTAGCCCCTCGTTATATCGGAGATTCGGATATAAATTACACGAATTTCTAATAAGCGATTTGTTATGAAATATAGTACTGTATAATAAAATCGCAACTGATATCTTGTTTTTATATCGACAGTATTTGTCTTTAAATATCATTACTAAAAAAATACTAAAAAAATCAATAATGTTAAATGAGCATTTGTGGTATGAATGTTTACATAAACGTCAATTAATACGATGTGACTACGAATGAATTTCAGTATTGCAAAACTAAGCTATAATTTTATATCAGAAACACTTGCTGATGAAAGAATAGAGAATAGAGATTCCATAGCATGTATAATCTGTTTGGTATAAGCTCAGAATTTTTAGTACTCGGTTATATCGCGCTTTTTCTTTGTCTCCCGACAAGTGCGATATAACGACGCACATAACAAGCATGGCTTTCAACAAACACAATATATTAATACGAAGAGCGTGTTTTAGTTTATAAAAAGTTATTACACGTTTACCATCTAACCCTCATTTATCCTTTTGTATAAGACATAATTTGTAACTTCTTTTAGACATTATAAAGAAGTTACAAATTCTGCTTTATAAAAAGAAATATTACATAAATTTTCAAATACTTTAGTTTAAAATCTCTAGTATCAGTAATTTCAAATTCATTTCGATCGAATTTAAATTAAGGAATGTATTAACCGAGATAAAGGATTAGGGACTAACCCAAATGCAATTTTCTATTTAGCCTATACTTCAATCATTTTTTTAAAAAGTTTTACCAAATTTATAAATTTTATATCTAATAAATTACTCTATATTTTCATTTTAAATAGATTTTTTATTAGTTATTTTTATTTTATAAGTTTATATGATTAATTTAATAGACAATATATAAATTTAGAGTAATTATCAACCTATCTTTACAATCTTAAGTCTGTTATAGGTTACATTTATTTTATGGATTATTTGTTAGAATGATTATCAGTAAATGTAAAAAAGGAAGCAACTTTTAATCTTATATACTGAATATTCACGTTTTTTATATAGCATTTTAAAGCGGGTCTACAAACCGGAGGAGCAAGAAAGACAACTGCCTTCCAAAATTCGGGCAAAGCAAGAATAAAATAACGTAAAAGAAAGCAAAAAGGTCAACAAATTATCAGTGATGACAGATTAAAAATTAATACTTACGGTTTGATTTGTGTAAAATTTCGGAAATCCAACCTCTCTGCTCCTTAACCAAAGTGTTCTCAAAGGCCCAAGCATTTTAAAAATCATAAACCGTAATAAGATTTTTCTAATTTAGATGCTTTCGGATTTTTTTTCATTTTAAATGTATTGAGAATATATCATCGAATTATACTGTATAATGCGTTTCTACAGTTTTTTAGCCTTACACTACATGTTTAGATTTAAGGATTACATTTTAACATTTTTTTCAACACTGATTTATCAGTTATAAGATTTATTTTTTTAATATATATTTCTACTATGCCACTTCCTTTAAAAACAATCTAAAACACGTTAAATTCATGTATATATAATAATCTAAATATACGTCTTTTAATAGGACTTAATTTGTTCAATCATTCTACTAAATAGACCTATCTGAATTGTGAAAATTACAATTTTTATGAAGTATTTTTCATTAAAATGTAATATATTTTTCAAGCATGACTGATTGATTTAAAGCATATAATTTATACGTTGCTTATATACTCCATATCCTGGTTTTTATTATGTTATTAAAATTAAACTAGCCTATTTTATTTTAAATACACCAGTTAGAAGAATAATACAAGTAAATTTAATAACAACAATAACAATAATTTAACGTTATTTTATAAAATAATTGAAAATCAGAATAGAGTTTAAAATCTTTATATAGATTTTTATATAGTTAATATACTGTTAAGTCCCTTCGTTAATTTTGAATGAAGACCATAAAATAAGGGTTATTCTTACACTGTTATTTGCTTGAATTGTATTGTTTTAAGTGTAGATTTCTATAGAAATAATATAAATTATTATTGTTAATTTATCAAAAGTTTAATAATGTTTAAAACGGTTTATTTATTTTGAAACTTAACGAGAGGAGTTTTCGAGTAGAAAATTAATAGATTATGAATAGTTTTGCTTGTGTTAGCCAAAACAAGTTTAGGCCTATAATTATTTACACAGAAATTAAAATTAAATAATTATAAAACTTTAAAATTGCTTACCTCATATAATTTTTAAACATTTAATTAAAATAATTACAATTAATTAAATTTTTTAATAATTAAATTTTCAAAATAAATAAACAAACCGTAATGCTGCTATTTATTTAAAGTAGAACCTATCGTAATTTAGTAAAATATGTCGTTATTTCAATTTACAACGATCCAAATTATTATACAGAGCTATTGAAATTCATTTAATTGTCTTTATATATTATATATTTTTCTAAAAAGAATACTTGTAATAACTTATGCCAAGTAATTTTTTGATACATATCTAAGTGTAGGCTACGTATCAAGAATTTGCTGCCCGATTTCATTAACGTTCTGACATTTGACAAATGAAAATGTTTAGATAAATATTATTACGTCTAGAATCAGATAATAGATTTTACAATAGCTTTTCAACTTTGCTCCTTAAACGCTCTATCACTGTTTATTATCGAAGATTTTGTTCTCTATCATTTCAGATATAGGTCTATAATGTTAAGTATATTGAGAAATTTATAATTTTAAAAGTAATAAATTATTAAATAACTATTGTTAAATCATTAACACAGAGTACTATACAAGTTAAGAAGTTAACTACTTTGCAATACGATTTTATATTTCGGTCGACAGATTTTTCTTTACTAAAATCATAAAAATTTTAGATATATTTAAATATAATATAAAATCCTAGAAGTAAAATTACTTGGAGTTAATTAAACTTATGTATATTAAACCCGTGTAATGAATTTAAATTGTCAGATGACGATTAAAAAATATTAACAAATGACAATAACAAAACCCGAATATTAAATGATCCTATATACAATACAATAGATATACTTAGAATAGGAAAATACGTTCTCGATTTCCTAATAGTTGGTGATTATTTCATTTGTAACGCGTGATTTCATTCATAAGCACTGTTTGCGAGTGAATTTCTTTAATGGTAAAACGATTACATTGTGCAATACGGACATAAACAATGAGCGAAATCATTTCGTTATATGAAAAGTATTATTTATAACAGAACCCGTCATTAAAAAGAGAAAATAATCCACTTACTATGTCATGTCTCATTTATCACGTGGTTCCGCTATCTATAACCAATCTTTAAACAATGTGCAGATAGTGCGACACACTGTAGTCAAAAGTAGAACTAATTCGCGGGAAAATTGCCCAATTCATATTTTATTAATTTACATATTTAATTCATGTTTTAAAAAATTGCAATTTTTAAACTAATTTACTGTGGTAAGGTCTTTTAAAAAGCAAATCTGAATATACATAACACCAGAGCCTCATTTTATATATAAACTAAACGAGCTGTGGTATAGGATCAGTTTAGGACCTAAAGAGTCTTTAAAATTATCACTTAAAGGAGGAGAAGGTTCTCTTATATATTGTAACTTAAAGTCACGATGAATCTAAATTTATTCAAATGAATATATGTTTTAAATTTTGTATAGTATTGTTTTCTATAATCTTCCGCTGAAGATTTGAATTTTAATTTAAACCACGAAAGTTGACGAAAGCAATCGTGATGGTGGCTTCCGAAAGAGCATCTGTTCACCATTAGAATTGCCCAGTTCTTGGAAAGATTCGGTTGACATTAGGTACAATGACACAGCTGATGGATGTTCCCCTTTCATGCTACCAGGTATTATTCGTTTCCTGTTAGACTTAAAGGTGATTGTCCTATTCTGACGATTTATCCTTTTAATTTCAAAAAATATTTCACAATTATGCGAATAAATAATAAGAAAATTTATTGAAATAAATAAATAACTTAAATTGATATTTACGAATTAACTCTACGAAAAATGTTTCCAAATATAAATCGAAATATCGACAACGTCTCGTCTACGTGCAAAATCGAAGACCAAACTAAAAATGAGAATTATGAGGATAATAGGAGAAAATATAGATTACGTGTATTAAAAGATAATTATATATAACAACATGGAAAAGCGTAAATAGTCCAAAAAGTAAGAGTAGATAAGTGGCGTGTCGCCATCTATTGGTTAAGTAACGTTATCATACAATGAAATTAGAGTAGCGAACCAAACTTTATACGAGATAATCTGTCCAAAATAATTAAAAATTCTTCAAAATCTCAGTCACATTTCCTTAAATTGCTTGGAAGTTTCTCTGTTAGAAACGATGCTACTGAATTACCTGACTTTCCTCTGCGGTATCAAACAAACTAAATTTTGTTCCTATCACCCGTAATGATTCTATGTTTCGGGGCCATTATTCGATCTGTCAGTAAACAAGCGCTACAAAGATCAATATCTGTTACTGATCCCCGACGAGATAATCTTAACTTTTAAGGTGTTAAGCTGTAACGTTCAAATTTTCTCAAATTTCCAAGAAATGAACATTGTTTAAGTTCAGAATTTCTTATACTAATAACAGATTTAGTTTTAGGGACTGAAATTTTGTTTTTTATTTTAATTTTTACAAAAGATTATCGATTAAATACGTTTTATATGAAATTACTCCATGCTTTATTGAATTATTATGATTCAGAATTAAAATATTACTATTATTTGTAAGAAATATTTAATATTTTTCATTTTTTCAGTTTAGCATTAGTATAATAATTATTTTTAAAATATTCGCTTGTATTTTATTGCTTTGATCATAGCAATACTTGACTTTTTATTATGAATTTCAAAATTTTTTACGGGCAAAGTATACATTTAAATACACTTTTAATTAATATTAAAAATTCATCTTTTTCTTATTACTAAACGGGAAAATGTATTTCTTACTTTAAAAAACTGTTACGTAGAACTACGTAGAACTGAGGTTGTTTGGAGTATTTTTAGATGCATTGATATTGTATTTGTAGTGACATAAAAAGATCTCAGTCAATTCCAGATGTTCTATATGTAACCGCTATGAAATAGGCCTACAGAGTGAAGAGGATCGCTTATTCAACGATCTATATTAATCCAACTTCATACTTAGCTTATAACTTACGTAAATTAATATGTATATTTTTAACATAAGCCGTTTTTGTGTATTGATGAAAAATTTTACTAAGTATTATAAGGCCTATATAATACTAAGGCCTACGTAACGAGGCCTCTAGCTCCAGAGGGGCCCAGCACTTTCAAAGTTATAAGAAAATTTGATAAAAATATTAGTTTTTTGTGAATATTTTGGGACCCCACTACTAACTTTTTCTCCAGGCCCCGCAAAACCTCCAGCCGGTCCCGATTATAATATATTGATGTAGAGTTAATTATACAAAAAGTAAGATTTCAAATAGCCTATTTATTATAAACTTTTTCTCTGACTTACGAGGATTTTTTTTTAAATTATGGTAATACTTTATATGGATTTAGTGCTCATTCGGTGCGAGCTTAATTGGCAGAAAAGAACTGGTTTGGGAAAGTGCAGTAGCTGGTACAGTACATAACAGGATCTAGGATCGCATGCAGTAGGATCTGGTAAAACATATTAACGTCGTTGAGACTCATTAATCCAATTGACTAAGTCTGGAATTTGTTGAAACGGAGTTTGCCAGTCTCATCCATCAACGTTGTCCACCCGAACATGTGGTAAATGTCAATCCTGATACGCAGTTTGTTTGTAGATTCTGATACACGCTTCCAGCCATATCGAATAAGAATGATTCTTTAAGAATTTCAATATTCTTATTCTGTGGAAAGAAATTCATTGTGTCGTAATTAAAATATAAGTTTTATATGAACGATTTTAAAGTTTTTCTCATATCTTAAATTTAAATTTTGCTAATAAAAGTTAAAATTTCAGGATATCTAGGGGGAAAAGCTTGGAGACAATTACATCGATAAATTTTTATTTAATTATTTAATTTTTGGGGTTTTTTAAGACAGACAGGGATAAGGTTACATATCTCAATCACTTTTACGATTATAATTTGTAGAATATTTTACTAGATTCCAGAAGGGGAAGGTTCTCCCTTACCCCTCTGCAGACATCCCTATATGATTTACGTAAGTTAACACCGATATTAATCCGACTTTCGAGACTGTTTAATTTAATTATGATTGTCGACAGTTCCGCGACATCATTAATTAAATAGAAAACCGGTTAATTATATAAAAGGCAAGACCTTTTATGAAAAATTATTAAAACTTTTATACTATTTATGCCCGTCGAAACTAGACACTCTAAAAGGCGATAAATTTAGTAAGATATAATAAATTTTTAATTAAAATACCTGGCAATAATGCGATTAAGAACTAATTCATACTAATATTTAATTTGCATTATATAACGATAATTTAAATTACATTTTTTAAAATAAGTGTATTACACTAAGAAGTAATTATGCATTTAGTTTGTAATTTTTGTTTACACTTGATTAATTATGTCAAATTATCGCTTCTAAGCAGCTGTTAACCTAAATTAAAAGGCATTGTTTAGGAATTATCGAAATGTAAAAAAAATCCTTCAAATATAGTCATACATTTTAATCGAATTGAGAATTTGTAATTAGAGAAAAACCCCTGAACAACGGTCGCTGACGAGACCATAAAAAACAGCCATTATTCGGAGGTTATTTCGTACGCATTTTTTATTTTTAAAAAGTTCCTGTAAAAAATGGCCGCTATTTACAGTTGGCCGTTATTGGAGGTTCGACCTTATATGAAAAATCAATTTTAATATTAGTAACTTAATTATTACTACAAAAATTTAGCTCACCAATTAGAAATTTCTATTCTAATTTGAAATTAGATCCATGATTTTAACAAACGAAATCATTAATAAAACTTAAACCAATTATGTTAATGATGATAAAACTATGCCGAACCAATCATAAGTTGTCAATATGTAAATAGATTATCATAAACGATATTAAAAATGAGGTAATTAATGAATTTATTTACAAATGTATGCAGAGGTTCGACGTCATTTAAACAATAGCCTGTTTACTATTTTGTAGTACTTTTTTTCAAAGTAAAAGATAGCTCTTATTCAAATAGACAGGTGAATTATCATCAGCTTTTTCCAAGAAAAATTTGATTATAAGAAGCACCCTTTCTAATCGTTCTTGTTTAACAGAAAAGTTTACAGTCTGTTTCTATGGAATCGAACAATTTTATTTGTTTGGTAATTTTTTAAATTAATTTTGAAGACTTAACTATAGAAATAATTATAATAAGAATATCTGGAGTTCTGCAAATCGTTATTTTTTGGCTTACTAATTAAAATTATAGATTATTCTGTGTTTTATCAGTTTAAACGATCATTATTTCGTGTTTTAAATTTACAAGTACTGTATTTACAAGTACTGTAGTCTATACAGTCGAACCTCCAACAAGGGCTATCTCTAAACGGCGGCCATCTTATTAAGAATATTTCTTTTTAAAACGCATTAAAGCAAAATACAATTTAGTTTAGACAGATATTTGGAAGAATTGAAAGGATATTTTTCAAAATTCTAAGGCTTATTTATGAGTCATTAACGTCAAAATTTAACGTGGAGGAGTCGAATTATGGCAGGAAAAAAATGCAATTTATCACAAAAGGAACTAAAGAAGTAACAATAACTCAATTAATTTTTAAAGACGGACGAGTGAGAATAATTTTAAAGAGTTATTTACATTTTTAATCAGCATCGACATCATGAAAATGTAGATAGTAACGAAATTCATTGCTATAAATTTCTACTTGGTTTCAAAGTAACAAGTCTTTCTCACACAGTTTTCCATTAAGCTTACTTGTTACTCGAATATCTTATTATTGTCATTATCTTTAGATTCATTTGAATTTTAAATAACGCCTTTCTCACTTCCGTCGATAAAAATGTAACGAAGAAAGCTTAATTTACTATATTGGCAATGACGGTGGAAAGTAAAAATTGATAGGGGAGCGAGATTTCGTGCGAAAAAGCGGAAGGAGGGACCATTGTGTGACGTGGTAGAGTTGGCAGTGTAGCGGTCGAAGTCCCCCGTCGATCTTCGGTGGGTTGGGCATCGACTCTATTATTTAAATCTCCGGCTATCATTCGGCGTGTCACCCCGCCGATAATCTGCGCTGCGGGTGACTCCGTGCGGGTATTAGCTCGTCGCCCCACTCTTCCTTCCGGATATAATCGATTTTCCTGTCATTTATAACCCGTATCTAGAAAAGACGAATCCGAGTAATTCTCAAAAGCTAAAAAGAAAAATTTCCCTAATTCTTTTCGTCTTAAAATTTCAGTTACGTCACGTTTGTTGTTTTTAAATCTGAAGTTTAAGAGAAGTAGGCTTACTCCGTACACACCGTCCGTTTGATAACGTTAAAAGCGATTGGCTGTAATTTTTATTTCGGAGATTTTTATCTCTTCTTAATTTATTTACACTTCGTGTTTAAAAATGAAACGATGACAGCCGAAGGCCTCGAATAACGACGCCACTCGAGGTCATTGGTACAAAGGAAACGGTGAGTAAAGATTGCGTCATACTAGATTCCACTCTCCAGTTGCGAGTGAGTTGCCATCTGTCGATGAAAATAAGAATTATTCCTCAAGATATTTAATTTAATTCTTCTTGATTTTCCTTAAAATAATTATTTTATAAAATTCTTCCTAAAGTAGTACGGTAAATAAATCGGGTTTATTGAGTAATGGTACAATTTAATTAAGATTCTTTACGGTCTTTTATGAGATGAAATTTTCTCTTTCTCTTTATTTATTAACTATAAATTATATTATATTATAAATTATATACATTTTTTTAAAGCTGAGACGGTAGAGCCAATCGAAAAAACAAGGAAAAAAAATGAACTTTATTAAATAGTAAAAGTTAGATGTACCCTTACGCATCGGACGTCATTAATGGCTATCTTCAGTCATCTGCATTGTTTTTTCAGCCAATTAAAGAGGGTAAAAATTCATTGTTTATTTATATTGCGTCACGGCCTCATTAGTCGACGCCACCGACGGCGAAATATCGATCCATCATAATTATGCTGTCGTCCATTCTCCTCCCAAACGACCTTTACGTCACGTGACCGTACCGGCGTGAAATTGGCGGGAAATCATCTCCGACAAAAAAGACGTCCCTCTTTAGCACAGGTTTGGCCAAATAAGCGCGTGCCTCCGGGCTAAATCCCGGCTTATTCATCTTTTGCACTTCTAACTGATGCGTATCAGGTGAACGAGAACATCTGCTGCAGACACAATCGTAAAACAAGCGAAACCAGCTTGTAACTTATACGCCCCTATTGTACTGTACAACGGGTAGAAAGAAGTTTTACATTAACAAAAAAATTTTAAATTTCTAACTTATTTACGAAAATACTTTAAAAAGTAAAAAGGTTTACTAGAAACTCGCTGTCGACGTAGAATAAACACATCAGAAGATAATTTAATAAAATATTTTATGGTGAATTTGAATAAAAATACACGTTTAAGTGACTCAAAATAGTTAAAAATTATAAATAAAATTAATACCAAGTTCAGTTTAACGCCGTTATTTTTCATTTTAATCGCCCTTAATCTGCACTTGTTACTCCTTTTTGGCCAACGTTCGTACTGTATACTGATTATTGGTGAAATTAATTATGAAATCGCCATCAATTTTAGATTTAAAACGTGGAAAATAAACTAAAATAAGCAATAAGCAAATTTATGAAATTGTGCTAACGTCATTTATGACTTTTCGTTGTCACCAAATCTACTTTTTGTAATATTAAAGAGTCAAGGCATTTAGAGAATGTTAAAAACAATTAAATCTCATACAAAAATATAATAATAATTTATTTGGTTTTAGAAATTCTTTGTACGTTTATAGTTTCTATGCTATTGAATGCTGAAATTGCTTTCGAGTCGTAAGGATTCATTGAATTTAATTCATAATATAAATTATACAATCATTATGTCATTATGTTTTGTATTAAGAGAGATAGTAAAATACGTGACTGATAGAATATATCAAGTTTCAAGCTAATATTCTGTGCGTAATTGGGGACTTTTACGTCAAAACTTTATATTTTTATGCATTGTCTTCACTCCAGAGAATGGAGACGTGTCGGTTGATTTCACAGAATAAAAATGTCTCAATAAAGATCCATTTGAACAAAAGAAATACTTTTTCTTAAGGGAATTCTATTCCTTTTCTTTCTAAATTAATAGGCTTACTTCAAAAAGATGATAACGCGATTTTTTCACAATTGCCGATTGCTTAAACTTTATATTATTTATAAATGCTAATCGAATCAATTACGACTTTCTTTTTCGTGAAATATTTTTACAAATTAATAAAAAACGAATTTAAATTTTGTCGTCGAAATGTTTAATATTTATTTACATCTTTACGTCTTCTATTTTTTTTAAAACACTAAGAAAATATCATTTTGATCACAAATTATATTCAGTTATTAAATATTTCACAATATAAAATAAAACCAGTCAAATTTCGATTTGAATTTAACACAATTTTCCCACATTTTAACGATGAAATTTGCATCTCGTTCTTTTTTTCGATCGTTAAAAGTTTAATAATGCCATTATAATTTCTATTTGTTTATTATTATTATTATGAGAAGTCGTCACAAAGAAATCAGATTGGATAAATGCCAGACAAAATTTGTGCAACAGATATTATCTAAAGCATAAATTAATGTGTATGGTTCATATAAAGAAAAAGAACAATGATGCCCGTATTATAACCCCTCGTAATAGAGATGTAAAGGCATAAACAATGACTTCGAACGATAGTAAGTTAAAGAACTAAAGAGAATTAGAGAGAGTATATTGAAACGAAAAAAATTTAAGCAAGACAAATAAATTATCCTATAAGAAAAGATAATATTAAACATAACAACTACTGTATGGTAGAGTTGTTACGCTAAAAAATATAGGCTTAATCGTGTGATTAATTAATAAAGCACTCTTGAATAGATTTTTTCAACAGTTCACATTATATTATGAATTATAATGAGTGAACAATGAACCTATTAATAAGTGAACAACTTCATGAAAATATCTCTGGGCTATTCGAGGTAGTTTAGAGTGATAAAGGTAATTTTAACAGTCTACGACGATTTATATGGGATTACATAGTCATTTAATTATTTTAGAGTAATGTAACTTTTGTTTCGTTAGCAAATCTTCTTTTGGCCCACCATTTTCGAAAAAATTAGAATTAATTTGTAGTTAAATCCACCGCTCAAGAAGAATAGCCCGGACTTTTCTCATACCATGTAACATCTCTTGTAGAAAAATTTAAGCTAAGAATGTTATGTTAGTCTAAGAAGTAACATTTTTTTTTTTTTAAATAAAATTTGCATATTTACGAGTTAAAAGGATTTAAAATTCTGAAGATATTATTTAAAATGTTTTTGTTCACATTTCATTTAGAAAAAAAAATTGGAAAGCAAAAAAATTAAATAAGCATAGTATACTTAACGTTTAATGTACAGTACAGTACTGTACTATACATTTGATAGGGATAATATAAATTGGATTTTTCAATAACTTCATTAATTAGTAAAATCAATCTGTACAGTACGTTTAATCAATAAATATTTACGTAGAGTTAATCTATCTATCGCGACATTTTTTCTTTTAATCGTGTTAATAGAATAATAGAAAATTGAATTTAGGTTTACATTACTCTCATTTTGACTTTGTTGGTCATTTTAAATGTGATGCCCAAACTTTTCGATTGACAGATAAAATTGCGAGTAAGTCGTAGGTAGATGGTCACAATTATTTTGTATATGACACATACGCTTACGTATTAATATAGTGTTTACCTTTAGTACATAATACATTTTAAGAATAATTTACTATATTTCTTATAGAGTGCGTATATTTTCTTGGTCTATAGAATTTTGGAGAGTAAGTTTCTCTCGTTTAATCATAATAAATTCTACCATTAATGTAAATAATAATAATAATCACAAAATATTTTATTGCATTGAATTAAAGTATAAATAGTACTTTCGTCATTTGTATTGTTTTTAACAATATAAAAATTTCAAATTATGTTCGAATGTTGCAATTTTGTACACAGACATAAAATGCAAACCACCAAAAAAACTGTTGTATTCAGTAAAACCTGTCCAAAACGGCAGAAATTCTTAGGATTTTCTGTGTTTAAAAAAAGCCTGTTTACAAACGGAACCTGCCAAACTAGGAAAATATTTCGTACCGTACGAGTCCGCTTTACACAGGTTTCACTGAATTAACTTTTATATGGTATGTGTATACCATATAAAAGTTAATACCAATGAAACCTGTGTAAACCGGATCGAATAGTCTTCCAGTTCGGTAGGTTCCGTTAGGAACAGGTTTTTTGTATGTTAACGTACTGTACTGTACAATACGTAATTTTTAATTAATGATCAAAAACATTTATTAGATAAATATTTGCCATAGAAATTATAAAATGTAATCAATTAATTATCGCGAGGACGGAAGGAAAAGGTATAATTAAATTTTCCCGACAGTGAAATCGAGTCTGGCAGTTGATAAAATCATTTTATTTGTCCTTATCCTACACCGCTTGTTAGAAGATAAAAGGTTTACATTCCCGGAGGAGATATGAGGTTCGGATAAAATATGATGAGGTCACACACCAAATTGGTCGGTCTAGCTTTATTTTTAGACACTAGATGGTGAAGAATTTTCAAAAAATTTCAATTCTAATAAATATTATAAACAATAATTTCTGAATAATAAAATTAAAAAAAAAATCATTTATTAAAGGTAAAATACAAAATCAAAATCATTTTTCCAACACACTAATATCGAGTGTCAAGACATTTTACATCTCTTATAATTCAAGTGTTTAACTTAGTGTAAAAAATGATTAGCAGATGGCGCTGATATATAAATATGAAAGTTGTCACCAAATTACATGTTTTCATATAGAACGTCGACCATTTTTAAATTATGAATGGCATAATTTCATACACACGCTTTTGCAAATAGACATTCGTGAATACAGAAACACGGCGACGACATTTTTTTTTAGTTGTTGTATGCGGGTCGATTGTTATCTTCACGTGAATGTTGGCGGGGACGATCCATTTTTTTGAATTACGGAATGATTTTCGCGGCCAGCCAGGCAGACAAACGGACGAACGGTTAATGTTTCGGATTGGAAATTCGCCGTAAAAAGTGTAACATATGCCGGATTTATTAATGCCTCCGTTCTTTCGAGTAGAACGTTATCGTCCGGAAACGACGCTGTTCCGTCACCAGGGATGAACGATAAACGTCCCTCGGGGGTCAGAAATCGATCCCAAATGCGCGATGCGCAGTTTCTTCAAAGAGGGGAAGACAAATTGCAATTTCCTGGTGCGTGAATCTCCCGGATTCCGACCGCGGCAGCTGCACTTTACGCCATAATTACTGCGCGCCTAGGGATAACTAAATGAAAATTATGTCACGCGGCATCGCGTTTCCCTTTCCTACACTTTCCACACAGTATTTTCCACACCATTCAAAAATTATTACTCTGATAATGGACACTTTACCGAAGATATCGCATCCTTACGATTTTCATTTTACAAATTATAATTAATATAATTATGTAACGCGTAAAGTAGTAGGTACAATTGACTTTTAATTACGTTGAAATTTTTTTAAAACGGAAGGGAAAAATACAGTTTAATAAAATAATTAGCCTAGTTAAATGGATATCGTTTGTAAATTTATTCAGTAACGTAGCTCGGGTGACTGTAAATTTAAAGAAAGGCAGAGTCTTATCAGAAGAAGGAAATGAAAATCGGGAAACTCTTCCCCCTTCCTCCATTTTACGATTCAATTTCTGTGAAAGTTTAATTGCGTAATTACTTGGCAAAGTATGGAATGTGGCCGTCTTAGTTTTTGGCAGCCATCAGTCAGGTTATTGAGTTCGAGAGAAAAACATTTATTTTTAACTTTAGTCCAGACAACAAATCCTATTTTTTTGTTCTTTTTTTTTGTGTGTTTCTTCTCTTTCAAATTAGCATCTCTGTCTTGATATTCGCTCCGCCGAAACCGCTTTTATCTTTTATTAATGTGGAGAAGTAAACAGAATTTATGGAGGCAACACTTTTACACTGTTTTTTGAATATATTTTATTTCAAACAGAAATCTACGAACAGATGAATTATTGTTAATTTTGGATAATAATTCGAATGAACATTTTAGTTATTAACAATAAAAGAAATTGCACTGAATAACTAAATTAATGATAAACGAAAGGCGTTTTACCTTTTCCGAAAATTTATAAAATCGAGTGATTTTCTTTATAAATTATACGTATGATTTTTTCTTAATAATCATTCGATAATTTTATAGTATACATGTAATTAGAATTCGCATGCCATCGATGTTTTACACTTAATATAATTTATATGTATTATAAAAGTGTTTTTGTACAATTATGAATTCCCACTGTAAACATTCACAGAAGAATTTAATAATATTGTTTCTCTTAAACAATCTATGAATTTCGTACTGTGTTGTACAGTACACGAGCTTCGTATTGTGTACAAATTTGTGAATGGTCGAATGTTTGAATGGCTTTATGTAACTTATATGGATAACTCGGGTGAGATTAATATTGAAAATGAAATGTCTTTCCACGATAATTTCCGTAATTATGCTTTACATCTACTTAATATTTACACAATTTTTCTTGCATCCTCCGATTTTATGTGATTCTACATCCGCATTCGGATGCTAGAAAATTGTCTACTGTGGAATTTTTCGCTTCTCCTTTGGAATTTATTACAGTTACAGCGAAAGGCTCGTAAGTGACTGGTACGCAGCGATTCTGTCAAAAAAAGGTAATTTATTATTTTAAACAAATATTTTACAACTTATTTTTAATTTTTTGTAAGTCTTAAAATGTATTCTTTGAACGTTTAACAATATTCTTATAAACGCGTGCTTTAATAACTTGTTCGTGTGTTTGTTTTTAGCAGTGTGTGCTTTAAAAAGCACACGTCAAGCTATTATTTACTTAATTATTAGAAATATTGGTAGCAAACACAATTTCTGTACTTCTGTACTGTACTAAGCGTGAATAATAAAATAATTTATTATAATTAAACAGTTTAAATTTCAAAGCAAATAACACGTAAAATAAAAGTGCAATTATTCTTGCGATGATACCGAATTTAAGATTTTAAATGTATTTTTACGGTGCGACATTTTAAAATTTTGAAAAGTTTTGCATTCTTTGCATTAATATTTATCTTTAGTTAACACGATAATAAAATATTTACTATAAACGGATATTTTGAATTACCTTTGGAAGATAATAACTGTTGTAAGTTTCTTGGTGTTTCGATATACAATTTCCCAAACAGTAAGAAAAATTAAAACCTTCGGGATTTATTATAATTTCATTAAGTCCTAAATCTAATTAGAAAAATATTCGAGAGTTGAAAATAATAATAAAAATTTCAAAAACTTTTTAAAAAATATTCGGAGATTTGTTACCTTGAAAGGATACGTAACGCGTCACTCGACGACACCCCAATGTACGATGATTAACGCTTCTCTTCTTTAATATTCTATCGTTGTTTTCTACGGTTTGAGGTTCGGGTTCTTCTCTGGTCAGTTCTGCTGTTTGCAGGTCTAAAGTGGGATAAGTTTCGTTATCGAACAAAGAGGAATCGTTTTCGGCCATTTCCGGATGAATATCCATGATATTGGGAAAGGGAGGGTCGC
The DNA here is from genome assembly GCF_030686945.1 of Centruroides vittatus. Taxonomy (NCBI): domain Eukaryota; kingdom Metazoa; phylum Arthropoda; class Arachnida; order Scorpiones; family Buthidae; genus Centruroides; species Centruroides vittatus. Next base: position 428,199 of record NW_027122650.1, on the reverse strand, counting down.
GAATCACTAAAAAATAAAACGAGTAAATGTAGATCCTCATGTTATACACAGGAATTGTTATAGAGAAGTTGATATATTTACCATAGTCATCGGAGCAATTAACGTTTCTGAAGTAATGACTTGGAATTAATCTGTTACCGAAGGCATCTTCTACCTCGACGTCGAAACCGTAATTTCTTTGTGGATTATCTAACCATTGACTGAGCGACGTTATCACGTTAAACTCTACCCAACCTCGATAATCAGCTGGAACGGTGTGAGAGTCGATGAAGCGCTTCTTTGCTGAAATTTTTAAAAGTATTATTCTGGTTTCTACCATTGCCTTCCACTAAATGAACGAATTAATTCTGATTGCGTGTTAATTTACCTCTTCTGTTAGCCCTGACCGGTTTGGTGTACTGGTAAATGGATACGCTCAAACCGCACGTTGTACTGCTGTGCATCAGCACGTCCAGCATATTGTATCGAGGTAAAGCGGAAACGTTTTGTTCCCAGTTGGCGCATTCCGGATTTACTTCTAAATTATTAATTTTATAAAGTCGCAATTTTGCCAACATTATGTTGACTTCGTTGTTAATGAGAGCTCGAGGAACGGACACGTCGTAGAAAATGCGAAAGGAGTTCTGATTGTCCCACGTGTTTCGATCGGTATTGTTTGGCAAAGTACCTGCAAAATCGAAAAGTTAAGAAAGAAATTCGAAGGATTTTTGAATTTAAAATGGAAGAAAGGATTTTTATACTCACAAGAAGGATAAAAACTTTGCATCCTTTCTGCATACAGACGAAAAGGTCGATCGATGTCGTTGATGTGGGATCTTATCTGATGCATTTTTTCGAATAATTGTGTCATTCTGCTCCTTTCGTCATCCGAGATGTATGGAGATGTTATGTTTGGTTGCCTGGAAATTCCCAGTCTCTGAAGAATCTGTGCTTGAATAAGAAAAAGTCTTTCTTGTTTTTTCCTATCAAGAGATTTACAAAATACAAATTTAATCGAATAAACTACAAAGTCTATTTTAAAGAAAAGTATGAGAAATTATCAATTAGGTGATGAAAATGCCACATTGAAGAAAACTGTTTTAAAATTTATTTTTAAAAGTAGAATTCTGTTGAATAAATTTACTATTTAAATAATTAGAAACACAAAGAAGTTACAGACAGTCATAAATAAGGATAAAATAACTTTATTTTAATACTTATAACAGGAATAAAACTTAAAAAATAAATAAATAAAATAAAATAAACTGAAATTCAAAGATGGCGACACGAATAAAGAAGCTGTAAGTTATGTTTAAGAAATGACATTCTTAAATTTTGTATAATTGCCAACTGGATTTTAATATAAATTTTTTCGAAATTTTATGCTAATCTTGTTTAATTAGAAAGTCATTTACTAAAAGAAAAGGAATTTTTTAGTAAATATTAGTAAGATTGATGTATTAATATAGCCTATTGATTTGTCTTTGATGCACATTGATTCACAACACACGTCAAGGGATAACGTAGACAGGAAGTAAAACGAATAAAAAAAATAGCATCGGCTGGCAGGGAGGGCTGTCTATATTTATCTTGTCTGCAGGTCCAGACACCTGTTTATTCATTCTTCATAGAGTCACCCTATTCACAAAGTCTTTATGCGACTTTAACAAAGAGTCAAACCAGAATTCGTAAACAACGAAGCGCTGTAAATAATTTTTTTCATCCACGTTTGCTTAATTGAATATAGTTCTAGAATAAAATGATATTAACTAAATGCACAATTATAAAGTTACTTATAAAATCTTGAAAACTTAAAAAAGCTTTCTGTTTACTTTATAGTCTTCAGCAATCTAACTCTGTACAGTACTTATACGTTTTCTCATTTTTTTTTAAACTTAAATTGAGAAATTGTAAAGGTAAAGATAGAGTTAGATTGATGATGACTATAAGTAAACAGAAAGAATGGAAGATCAAATGAAGCGATAAGACAGGAATAGCATTCGAAACAATGAGGAAGTAGACATAAAGCGTCGAACATCGAATAAAATACAACAGCAGAAGTAAAACAATAGACAAATTTTGCGATTTGATTTTATCGATTGTCACGCCTCGTTTACTTAATTTGCAATATCGTTACAAAAGTAATTGTTTAATAATTTTAAAAAAGAGAAAAACTAACAATTTCGCATTATAGTTAAGCTATAATTGGTTAGTTATTATATAGAGAAAATATTAATTCATTTAATATAAATCATTTAATAAAAATGTCATCTGATTATAGAGAATTTGTCAATAATTACCATTTTAGAAAATATTTTCCTGATATAACGAAATGCAATGCAAATATCTTTTAAAAATAAAAGATTATCCACTTTATAAACTCAAATGTTTTCAATTCTTCATTATTTTATGGGCTGAAATCATATAAAATGGAATTCTAGCATACGAGATGATCTACGAGGTATAGACGCCATTTTTCCGACTTCGGTTGCGACTTATTGCATTCGAAGTAAAGATAATATTAACTTCTTCATCTTTTCTGAATTATTCTTTAATATGGCATATTTTATGCAAATATATATGTATATTATTATTTAAATTTTCAATTGGTTATTAATATGTCTCAAAACCAAAATTATTATAACGACCACAAATGACTTTAAGGTGACTGACTCCAATATGCATTGATTGTTGTAGGGGTTAAGATGATGCTTGTTCTTATGTTAATATGTTTATGTAGATAGAATATTGTATACGTCCGAAATGCATATTGGAGTCAATAAAATTGAAATGATAAAACAGTCATTTGTGGTCGGTATAAGTTTGGTTTTGAGGCATATTAACAGCCAATTGAATATTTAACATAAGTTATCCTATCAAGAAGCGTTTCATACTGTATATTATTTATTTAGCAGTAGATATTTATGATAAGTTATATTATATCTTTATACTAACAATAATTAGTTATTTCATTCAGTTAAATAACGAAGAAGCGGAAGATGAGGAGTATCCAGTATTATGTAGATTCTCTATTAAAAAGAAATTTTAAGAGAACCTTCAATTTATTCATATAAAATAATAGAGAAGAGTAAGAAACTTATTAAAAAATGAAAGAAAATTCTCAAATTACAGATATATTTACGACTTAATAAAATCTCATAGTTTACATAAAACGGATATTTAGATACAGGAATTCAATCAACTCTTTTCGAACGGATTTTTCGGGCATATTAGTTACAACTAAAGGAAAATAAATAAATGTAATAATAGAATAGAACACAATACATTAACTGTTTTACATGTACGATAGAAATTCAATTTATTTCTTTGTCAAAGAACTTATCCGAAAAAGAAAATTTTTTGAACGACAACATACAATTTTTATAAAGAATGGAATTACACCACGACTTTCGACGACGTATTTAGTTTTAGGTTTAAATCTAAAAAAAAAAAAAAAAATATGTAAAATATTTTAATTCGAAAACACATTTTCTAATTAATCTAAAACATTTAACTTCAAATTCTCGTAATAGAAATTTATTAAATTAGTTAAAATGTCAATCATTTTAAACTTAGTCGTAAAGCCAAGCTGTGTTCGGTTGATTTGAACATGAACAGAAAAAACACAATCTAATTATTTAGAATAATTTGTGAGAGAATTACGAATTTATGATATAGGCTTATAGGTCTATATATATTTTGTTTAAGTGGATAAACAAATATATTGAATTTAAATTTACCAATATGTTGACAGAATATCAATTTACTTCTGGGAAGTGCGAATCTGAAAGTGATGCTAATTTTTTTTTTTTTTTTTTAGGTTCTTGTTTTTATTTTTAATGTTCATTTCTAGTCTATTAAATATAAGAAATTAAAACAAATTTTATTACCGTTCCTTCTAATTTTAGGAATTAAAAGAGAAAGAAAATTCAAATTTATTAAAGACCAATTTAGAAATGCTTTTCGAAGTAGGTACGTTTTTCAAGACATTCTCTTGAACATTTATCAAAGACAGGCAGACAGATGGCAGTACTTTGCATTTCAGCAAAAATCTGTGAATTTCCGTTAATTAAGGAGTTACGTATGGAAGAGAAATGCTCGTTCTTTGATTGACTTCTAATCAAAGACCGAGCCATTCTTCTTCCATCCGTAACTGTAGACCTCAAACTTCGTAATAACTAAAGCTCGAGAGATCTTAACTTTAAGGTGATTTTTTAAAAAACTATTTTATTAATTAATTAAAAGAAAGCATTCGTGGAAATTATTCTCGAGGAATTCTAAGCGACGAGCGATATTTGGAAAAGAAATTCCTCTCACTCGTCATTTACGTTTCTTTCGTTACTTTTCGGAATAATTGATCGAAAGTGGGAGAGGAGTTCTAGGTAAGCTGAGGAGAAACCGAGTATCGTATGACACCATGTTAAAGCCTGTCGACTTTTGTTTATACTTCCGAGGGACTACTCTATTGACAGTGTATTATAGTATATGCTTTTTAGAAGCTGGGTAAATAACTTTAATAAAGTTCGTCAACGAAAGCAATTTGAATTACTTTGAACTAACGAACGGGAATCTTAATTAAAGGCAAAACGTAGTCTTTGTAACTGACTGGTCGGCCTACTAACGGAAGATTATAGTATTAAATTTAACACCTTTATTACATAAAAATAAATTTTAAAAAGGCAGACACACTGATTAGTTCAGATTAGACCTGTGGTGCTCGAATGGTGCTCGACGTGGAAATAAAATTCAGTTTCAGTTTCACAGGTTGATAAATAACTTAGAAAGTAAAACTAATTTTATAAGCATTGATTTTTCTTATTATAAACCAAATAAAAATTAATATGATCTACAAAGAAAATTATTACTTATAATTGAATATGGGATGAGGAAAAATTTAAATAAAAATGCATTTTCTATAAAGAGCTTTCGAATTAAATAATTATTTACTAATAAGTTATAATTAATAGAACTTCTTTGATACGTTCGCGCACTCTTTCCAACCCTATTAATTCTCACTATTGCATCATTTTATGAAATACACATTGCAATCGCAAATATTCCTATCCAAACTACCAAAAATATCCTAACCGAATTCAATTTCTTTCCTTGAAAATAAACTGTGCTAAAAATTGTTCTCTTTTTATTGTAGCCTGATTATGATATTTACACAGTTTAAGGGACAGTTTTAATCTCAACATACTCCAGGTTTCCAATATTTAAATTCTGTATAAATCTTTCTGTATTAGTTCAAGTGGATGCTTCTTAACTTTCTTTCCGTCGTTTCGGTACATAAAAGACTGAGATATCGCGATTATATCCAAAAATGAAGAGTCGAGACTTATGCTGAAGGAATGCTTGTTTGGTTCTGTATTTTTAATTCGATTTTTTGTGTGGTTTTTAACTTGATTTTTACACTTTGAACTTTGTTAGGATGAATTGATTCTCGCATAGTTCGTAAGGCGAGAAGCGAACAATTGAAGATAAATAAAACATAAAAAACTCACTATCATTGTATACTAAATTGAAGTTTGATGAGATAAATTAAACACGAAATTTTTAGAAAAATTACAAAAATATTTAGAATACCTGCCAAAGAATTTCGTTTTTTTTTACTGTAACGTTAGAAGAGCTAAAATTAAAATAAAATAAAAAATAAATAAATTATAATTAATGTTTTACCGATACATTATTTCCAAGATCTCGTTGTGTAGTATCGAGAAAAATAAAATACGATACGTAATAAAAGTTATGTTGACGGTTTAATTACAATGTAGGCCAATCATTTATATATTAAGTCGTTGGGTGATTAATCGGAATATATTAAATTTTATGAAAAATTCTGCAAAAATTTATAAACCAACATAAAAAATAATTATTTTAGATTCCTATCCGCTGGTTTTCTTCAATTTTGTATACGTATTCGTAAACATTTTAATGTTCTATTTACAAGAAGAATATTCATCTATCGAATCCTAACATTTCTAAAGATAATTGGCGCTGTACAAATGGTTGGATACCTAAGAAAATATTTTAAGGTAGAATTATATATCAATGGATAATTGATAAGTCAATTATTTGACTAGCTTCCGGCCAAACCCAACGCTGTTTCGTTTTAACAGCTAGGATATCCCTCGATAATAGGTGAGTAATAGAGCTGTTGCCTGTAGACACGTTTCTATTTTGATATCATCTCCTCGGAAAAAACATTCAAGCTGTAGAAACTGCTATAATTTCACCACCGGTGATTATTTATAACGTTGAATTTTTATAAGAATAGCTTAGAACTGGCTTTGAATAATCCCGATATTAAGTTGAAATATAAAGAGGCGTAGGCTACTACAATAACAAAAATGATAGAAAAAAGTGATAAAATCTAAAAAATAAATGATCACGGAGAATATTTTAAATCGATTTTTAAAAGATTTTTAATTTTATATATTATAAAAGCTACATTTTTATTTAAAAAAATAATAACGAAAATCATGCATGCACAATTTAATTCGAAGAAAAATAATTAACACGAAATAGGATAAGCCGCATTTTCTTTTATTGCGATTCCATAATTATTTTTTTTTATTTTTTTTTAAAGACAAATAAAAATATATATATTAGAAAAAGAAGAGAGAACAGGAGGCCTAAATTTAGCACGGCGACCTTCAACATAATTCAAGGACAGCAGTATATAGTGCCTATAATTGGATAGACCCAAAGAAGCGTTAAGCAACAGTCGGGATGTAGCTGGCTCAGAAAAAAATAAGCTAAAGACTATCGGCGAAGAGTTCATAAAACGCCAAAATACAACTGCAAGAAATAAAATAGAAATTATGCAAGAAATATTTCATTCGGTAAACAATCCTGACGTTTTGAAATAGAAAAAAGTCTAACAAATTCGAAGCACAAAAAAAAACAAAGAAAAAAAGCTAAAGCTCCTTTCGCAGAAAGCTTCATTCTGCGACGTAATAATTTCGTCATGTAACATAATGAAAAGCGTAAAATGTTCTAACGTCAGACTAATTTTCTTTAACAATTTTCCTTTATCTAGAAATATCGACAACGAGAATGTAATCTTTTTAATATAGAAAAAAATAATCTGTAAACTTACTTCTCTTTGACTCGTCTCTATTAATTTTACAAACTTAATCTGTTAAATATATTTAATATAGGCCTATATACATGTAGAATTTAAATAAAATAAGAAAATTTGTACACCAATGTAAATTTCCATAAAAATACAAGAAAACGTTAACATTTAGATATAAAATATAATAAAAACTATAAAACTTAATTGGAAAATACCAGCACAGTAATACAAAATAACTTCAACAGGTGATCGGTTAAGTTACGTTTAATTGGTGTTCGGTAAAATTATCATCATTAATTGGCATGATATAATGCGAGAAAGTGAAAATGAGCTTAAAAATCTAAGATGGAGGCAAATTCAAGATTTCATTTAAATGTCAGATATTCTTTCTTCGTGATAAACTAATGAATAGGGAATTAAATTTAAAATAGTTTTTACAGATTTGAATTAATGATAGGACATTTAACACTTCTGAAATAATGGATCCACCTTTATTTGAATAATAATCAATGGTTAATTTATAAGATTTAAAAATACATCAGTAAAAAATATATTTTAAATTTACTAAATTAAATAGCATTAAATAATCAAGAAAAATAAAAGTTATAAAATAAAACGATATCGTAAATGAAATATAATTTAAAAATGTTTTGTATTTTAGAACAGATTTGGAGAAGAGAATTTTTTCTGTAAATGAAATCAAATTGCATATTATTATTATTAATTTGTTTCGTTACCTTTCTCGATACCTGAGTTGAAGCCGTTGCGTAACGTTATCGGTTTGCAAATCTGCCAAACTCGTATTGGAAAGAGATGTAGACGCGTTGGCCGTCGTCTCTTCCTCCAAAGTAGCCGCTGCCGAAGGATCGATTATCGTCAGCAGAGGTGTGGGTGATATCTGAAGAGTTCTGCCGTCGGCACCCAACCACGCCACGATAGCCAGGTATACGAACATGAACTGCATGGTGAAAACCCGGTAATCGCGACAGCCACCCCTTTATATATGGCAGTCAGTTGCCCCACCCACTGGTGTGCATGGTGTCGCCCAACCGACAGACAGGACCTCAGGTTGGTGTGTCTGGCGAATGCGACAAGGTCAGGGAATGGCCCTCCCCTCGTGCCACCCACGTTGCCTTTAGGGTTAAGGAAGATGGATCGACTGGGAGTGCCACCTGCGACCTTCTTTGGTCTGGTTCGACCATGTCTCGCTAACGGTGGTTCCAACTTAACAAATGTCGCGAAACGAAGGAGGTAGGATGTAGAAACTTTTTAATCCCAATTCTCATTTCTTAACGGCCATTACACAAGTTCCTCTGAAAGATTTTTAAAAAGTTTGCTATTTTATTCAATAGTCTCACGTCCAATAACCAATGTTTAAACAAATGTAAAGGTTAATATCCTGGATTGCCCAATAGGAAAAAAGTTTCCTTATTCCTAAAGTTTTATACAAAATTTAATGTATGGTATATACATGTATTTGTAGGTTATATATTTGCTACTCCCCTTAATATTAAGTTGGAAATGAATGTAATTTAATGAAAAACATTTAAAATTTCAAACTCGGGTCTTGTATTGAGGTCTTAATTATAATATTTAATTTGCTTAAATAAGATGTGTAACTTTAATAATTGAGCCTTGAGCCTCGAAATGTCTTAAATAAATTGCACGGTTTTATGGAATAAATAAATATTCGAACATAAACTTTTGTAAATTATCAAAAGATAAATATAAAATGCGGATTTTTTTCCCCTGTGTGCTTTATTTAGAAAATATTTACTCTTGCCAATGTTAATACATAGCGCAAAATATAAAATTTATATTTTTCGCAAATATTTGTCAAAAGTTTTGCCCTCGACTCGACTTATGTTTCAAGTAAGCGGCGCACGTGTTAAAGCTATTTTCTTGGCAATGTTAGACAGGGAGTGGCTACGAGAGGGGAAAATGTAGCGGCGGGAAGAAACACTTCAGACGGCCAGACAGAAGAAGCCGAAACTTTCCACGTGCAGCCTAAGCAGACGGGATCAGAGGTCAGGCGAACATCCATTCCTACGCGACTGGTTCTCCCGAAGTGTGGAAAGAGAAACTTGGCTCCCATCCCATGTCACTCACTTAGCAGACTTGGATTTATTCCAGTCTTCGGTCTTCCCCGAAAGACTGCTTGGCGACTTAATTCAGGTTCTTCCAGTGCGGAAGTGACGAACTTTATAAATTCCCGAAGAAATGACTCAAAAAGTGCCAGAATTATTTATCCGGTCGACCAAAAACACGGTTTCTTGCGCTGTTACAACTTATAATTTTGTTATATCCCCGAAATTTTAATTCGTTGCAACTACTGCAAGTTTAAAGTAGACATTTTTTAGGCTAACCGCCGTAAAAGACCCGGCTGAGGAACACGAAAAAATGAAATTTAATTCGAGAATTGCAGATAAATCTATCCGGGTTTGGCTGGAACTCTTGGTTTTCCAGACATTTTCTTACCGTACATTAAACTAAATTTGGGTAACCTTGTGTCTACATTGTCTGACCTTCTTGTAATGAGTTCCGAGAAATGTTTTTAGAGCACCTGACTGCAAGCATTCTCTTATAAAGATAGAATATCTATGTCTGAAGGTTAGTACGATAGAAATTGCACTAAGCCGCAGACAAGTATTTTTAGATACTGTTTACTGGGGTTGTTTTGAACCAAAAGAAACTGTCTGGTTGTTCATTTAACAGGTACCAGTTGAAAGATTGTAGCAAAATCTTTAAAAAAACTCCACCGTAGAGTAAGAGAACACCAAAATCTAAAATAGACCAGTCGATAAGATGAACTTCTTTAAACTTTATTCTAGTTTAGAAGATATTTTGATTTATAAAAATAAAAGCAGGAAGAGTCGAGCACCACTTCTTGCAGCTTAAATTTATTTAATAATAAGCAGCAAATATAAACTTATTTATTAAATTCTATTGTGGACGTGAGAAAGAATAACCTCACCTATTTTATAATAATAATGCTATAAGTTTAAATAAGCTTATATACTTAACGCATCATCCCTACGTTAGACTAAAGTATAGATTCAATTGTATGCAGCAAACAGAAAATATTAGCATGAGTTATCAATGCATGGATTGATTTTAGTATAATTATTCAAAAAAATAATATTGTTTATTAAATTTTTCCTATTATTTAGGGGGAATTTATTTGCTTTAATAGTCTATCCTCGGTAGATTGTGTATCAAACCATACGAATGAATAACTTCAATAGGCCTATAACTATAATTAAATTCAAGATTTTTGACCGTACAATGAATAAAATTCTCATGTAAAGTAGTGGTTTTATAATATAAAGTATAAATATATAATTTAATTTTTATATTCTATCGAATGATAATGTAGTTGAAACGACTTTATTTCAACACCGCACTGTCAATAAACTTCTTTTAAATATTAAATGAATTGATGAATTGTCTGTTAATCACAGACAATTCGCAATTCGAAAGACAATTGCTAAGGTTCTGTTTTATCATTTTTCTCATCAATAGCGTTAACGAGTCTTTATTATAATAAAAACTTTCGCTTTGTTTTATAAGTTCTTTTCAAGTTTGATTGAAACGAAATATAAAAGCTGTTTACGCCATTATCCAGCAAATTATTCATTTTAAAAGCTATTATTTATGTGAATAATCAGATATTCAAATATTAAATAAATAAATATATATTTTTTGCAAATATATTCTTATTTGTGACGTTTATAATAGAGTAGACAGGTAGAAAACATGATTGGACATTTTAACAGTCGTTGTTATTAGAATTTTCGAGTGTCTCACAGATATTGAGTGAGGTCATCGAGAGTAACACATATTACAAGCATTGTATGACGTTATAAGTACAGTAGATCAGGACTTTTTAGGAATAGGAGCAGTAGGAGAGGAATATACAATATCTTTTGTAGAAAGTTATATTTTCGATATTTTGTAATGTGTGTAAGTTTAACAGGCGATATATAAACTTTTTTCTTTAAATAAAACCACTGTTTATCTAGTGGCGTGTTATCCTATGGAGAAAATGGGCAATTGCCTGTGTCCCCTATTAACAGAGGGCCCAAACTAATCTTTTTAAGAAAATATTCTCTCGAAGAAAAATGTCTGAAATCAACACTGTAAGTTTACAAGGGCCCTTAATTCAAATTCGCCTGGCCCCACGAAGCTATTACGAGCCACTGGGTTTATGTTTTATTAATGTGAAAGGTTTTAAAATTATATAAAAGAAGAAAAGGAAAATGTAAACGATATTTTTTATTTTTATTTTCTTTCACTTAGATTAGCTTTGTTCTATTTTAAAGATTTTATTTCTTTTAAATTGGAAATTATTAGCGGAATTAAAATGCTGTGTTTTAATGAAATACTATAAATGACTACTTCATATTTTATATTAATTTGTTTATATAAAAAGAATATATTTTAAACAAATTTATGGAGAAAACAAACCTATGTTAAACCTAAATATCGAAGTAAATTATATAATAATGTCCATAAAACCAATATTATCATCATTTATTATTATTTCACCGACTTACTTTAGGTAGAGTACATAATTTTACTCTTTAAAATTAAAAAATAATTACGATTGAATAATTTTAACAGGTTAATCATAATAATAAGTGACATTAAAGAATGGATGATGTAAATAAATAGAAAGAAACAATCTTTTCTCATTTGTTTCTATGTTGAAATAGCTTGGTTTGTTTCAAAAATCAGATAAATGCGTTACTTATTTTAAATTTTAAACATTTTATCAATTTAATTTGTGCTTAAATTCCATTTATAAAAATAGAAGATTGTCGTAACGTTTTAAAGTAGACTTAATGTCCAAATATCTGTCGTCTTAATTAGTCTAAAGGATCGACTCGATTATCTGTATACGGATTGGCAATCTGACGAGAGGATTTTCTACAGGAAACTGGCACCTATTTAGGTGTTACAAATGTGAAAAAACTCTGAAACTTCACGCGGCTAGTCCGTTGGCCAGGCGCTAACTAGCAGTGTTCGGTGGTTTTTCGGTGGGCAAACCTAAAGAATCGATCGGTGTAATTTCGGATGCAGAGTTAAAATACACATAAAACATTTAAGCAGTTAAAAATCGTTACGATATTATTAAATTTTAGCTTATACTTATTTAAAACGACGATCATAAATTTTACAATAAATAATTCGTTCAGGTTATAGACATATAAGTGTAGCCTAAATAATATATTTATTAGTAGGCCCTATGTCAGTCTGTATATCAAGCAGTCGACTTTATATTTGGGGCATAAATTTCTAGTTCTAGAATAAAATAACCGCGAACTACTCACGTCAAAAGAGGATGCAGACTGTCTCGTCACTCTAGTAAAGTAAGTTATTTGCCTTGGAGCATAAATCTTCCAGATTAAGATACGAAGTACGAATTCCATTCCATTAATATTTCTTAATTGAAATTTTGAAATTCTTTCTTTCGACTTTAAAGATTCGTTTGTTAGTCAATAAAGAGTTATAATAATTTTCATTCGAATGGAGAAAATAACTGTTAATTGCCTGGTCTTTATCCATTCGCTTTTAGGCTATTTGAGACTGAGATATTTTGAGCATCTTCTCCGAAGTATTTGCCTGAAATATCTTGCCGAGTGTTCAAACACATCTTTTTGATCTATTTTTGATTGAAATGAGTCATCGTCTTCCACTTTTTGCGAGACGTCGAGAGGATTTCCCGAAACAACACAATTAATCTTATATTATTCTTATCATTTAACGAGTGTCTTAAAGTCGGTATTTGCTGGAAAGTTTGTCTCGTTTGTTGTCATTAATATATCATCAGGGATTCCCAACGGGGTCGATATAGACCCTCGGGGGGTCAATGGAATTTTGAAAGGGATCGATTCAACTCCAGAGGTTAATTGAGAGTCGATGGAAAAACTAGATATTTATTGTACTTTTCGAGAATTTCAGATAATTTTCAAAGAAGAATAATAACAATTATGTGGAAAAATTATTAACTGATTTAATAATTTACTTGATATATTACGCAAATTCTTGGGAAGTAACAAAAAATTTTAACAGGGGTCGATTAAAAAGAATGTTTTCTATATGGGGTCAATGCAAGAACAAGACTGGCAATCCTGATATAGACTGAAGTTATATTAGTATGAAAGCTATGTAAATGAATAAAGAATAACGCGTATGTTATTGTTATATGCCTAAACAGAACTAAAATTATGCTTTAATTTCGAAATTATTTTGATATTATGTTAATAAAATAGTTAAATTAAATATTTATATGTCAGTAGCTTATTAATACTGGAATTTTACCAGATAAAATTATGTTTAACATATGATATAAAGCTATTTTTTAAATTAAAATCTAATAGGACTGTAGGCTAGATTCGAGCGTAAATTATATAAATTGCATTAAATCTTAATAAAGGAATGTCTAAGTATGATTTCAATTCGAATAAATAAAGACAATGCTATAGAAGATTAACACCGCAAGATACATCGCGGAAGTCTTTACTTTTAAGTGTATTTATTATTACTATTATTATTTTCAAAGACGGTCTTTGACTAGCAATAAAAATATTATTTACTCTACTAAAATGATGTCACAGTACATTTATTTAAAAAACAAACAGTCGACTATTTGTTTTTAATCGATGTAAGTCATTACGCGAAAAGAGAAAAATATTTAGTCTACACTAAACTTTTCTTTTATCTGTATGGAATGTTTAGAAAGTAAATTTAAATATACGTATTTTTAGCCCTATAAGATGCACTTTTGTATTGACATTTCACGTCAAATAATTGGAGGAAGAATATTCTTCAATGTATAAGATTCAATCCTAATTTAAAGATCAAGTTTAGCGCATCTTATAACGGAAAAATGCTGTATATTTTATAGAAATAAAAATGAGAATTAGTCAGTGACAAAAAAGCAAGTTTTATATAAAGCATATAGTTTTATTTTCGCTGTAAATTATGGCCATTATTTAGTCTGTAAAGTGGTTAGTGACGTCAACGCTCAACGATGCCCGTTAATCGGGGAACGTAAAGGCTTTTAACTGGATCCGCTATCTGTTGACGTCATTTTCCACGGCTCTTACTTTTACTTCTTTCAATCCCTCCGAACTGAATTTCATCCAATAGCGGGAACGTTTACTTTTTTCTTAAGAAAGAAACTAAACTTTAACGTTATTGGTTGAAAATTCGATAAAGAAAACACCGAAATCATTTCGTATTTTATCTATAATAATATTTATTATATTCCCCTTAATTAAATATTATTTTATAAAAAATTAACCTATTCGGTGAGTAGTTTTTTTCATATAAATTACGATAAAGTATTTTATTACAGTTATTGTTTTTCTATAGATACGTTCGCATGCTTCCAATTCTTTCATTTAATATTAGTAGTTTCTATTTAGAATTATTGCTTTAAAGTGGTATATACAAATTATTAGTATTATTTTTAACAAAATGTATAAATTAATCGTTGAAAATAATAAGAAAACAGCAATTTTAGGCCGGATCTTGTGGTTCTTTCTTATAAAGAAAAAGATTTCCTCTATATTTTCTATATATTGTTCAAAGTTCAGTAATTGCCACACTGGCAATTAACATTTAATTAATAATAATTTTTTTATTTTTTCGTAAAAAAAGCTTAGTTTAATTGCAGTTCGAATACATTGAGATTAAATATAACGTATAATAAACGTATAACGATTTAAATAACCTAAATTTCTATATGTTTTCCTTAAACATAGGCCTATAAATTCCCTGTAATAAGACGGTAAGCGCATACGGCGAGGATAAATTTGCGGTTGTAAATCGCTAACGGAATGACGAGATCCGTTAAAAGGGTTGTTTTTTACGTACCGACGAGAGCAGACAACTTGACGGAAACGATAAATTAACTCCCGAAAAAAAATATTTTTTCACCTTTATTTCAACGTTTTTGTAATTTTGTAAGGAAAAAGATAAATAAAACTCGTATATTACTTTATTAAAAATTAAAATCCCAAGTTCCTGTAGACGAAGAATGATTAGATTTGAATAATAATAATAATAATAAGCAATAAATATTTAAAAAATATATCGAAGAGATTCAAGTAATTACGGTAATAAAATAACAAACAAGGATATCGCTTGCACACGACAAAATATTTGTGAAATATTTTACTTTTTTGCAACTAAACGGGAAAATAAAAGAAATAAATAATTAACAATTTCTAAATAAATATTTAAGTTACTTTATTATTTTATTTGCATCAATTTTCTTAGAGAAAAAAGTCGATATTTTCGACTCCAAGACACACGTTGATAACCTCAAATTATATAATTTATAATATATAATTTCTTCTAGAATATTTTCGGAAGATAATTCAGGAGTTTAATTAAGGTTTTTAATGTAAACCTATAATTTTTGGTCTACTGGACGAAACTAAGTTGCGGAATTAGTCGAAAATTTATAGGACGTATATTAATGTGAAGTTTTATTACTTCGAAGTTTAATATATTCTAATTATGATTTTCTCCTTAATTATTATTATTATTTGTCTAAATAGCATATAAATTTTCGTCACAGTGACGAAAGTTATTAGGGTCTAAAATAAGAGTTTTAAATGTTATTTATCACGTTTTCCCCATTAGCTTGGTTAATTATATAAGTAATTAAAAATTCATCGTGACACTTTATAGGCTGTACTCGTCTCTGGATAGCTTCGGGATTCCCTTAAATCTTATTAAACTCGTTACTTATATGGATGAGAGAGATGTTCGAATGAGAGTTTTCTAGAAATCGTCCGAGGGCCGATGCTAGAACAGACGAAACCTTGACATCAGACGTTTTCACCTTGAACTGTCGCCCGAGTTTTGTCTGCAGACGACAGTGTTCTATTACTCTAATCATTATTCTTTCCTATTGATTCCTATTACAATCGTTATCGTACAAGTCTCGCCTTGCACTCTTTGTCTTTTTCTTCTGCAAATTACGTGTCCACACCACTTCGATCCGAAAATTGATAAATTTCTAAAGCAATTATATATATATAGGCCTATATATAAACTTATATAGGCCTTATACGTATTTATTTTAAATTAATTTATCTCGTTTGTAACCCATATGCAAATGACAAGAATGAATTCGAATGTAATTTTTGCTGTTATGTTTAAATACTCATATGGGTAATTGGCGCTTCACTTTAAAAATTTTTACTTTATTTCGTTGGAAATTATGAATTTCCAACAAACTTCCATTACTTCAAGAAATAATTTGTCATCGGATAAGGACAAATGTTATCAATCTTCGGTATATACGTAGTGATATTAAAATCTATTTCGTTAATATTCACAGTTTATTCCAATACAATATTCAAGTCTACTTTTAAGATACTTTTTCGAATTTATTAAAACAAGAAAAATTCGTTCTTAATAATATTTTCTCTTCCTATAAAGTCTTATAACTTATGCTTTGCTTCCATATTTTTAATTTCTCGTATACAGTTCTACACGTTGGCGAGCTTTTAAATCGCGAATATTCTTTATTATTATCATTATTTTTAATTGAAAGACTTCAAATTTCTTAAAAATAATTATAAAAGTGTCCATATTGTTTTAAATTGCTGCATTTTCTTCTTTTTTTCAAATTTTTAACGTATTTTTAATACCATTTTAATGTAAGTTATATTGCCTTTTTAATCAGTGCTATATAGAGATTTACATAATTTTCGAGTTCAATTTATAAAGTATGTAAATTTGGTCTTTCTTGAGTTTAAAATAAATATCACACTGTAATTATTTAACAAATTAAATCAATCACTAATTAAGACTTTGACGTCATGTCGCCTTACTGAATATTAGTCTATTGTCTGTCTTTTGGATAAATCTAAATTAAAAAAAACATGTCTCCGACATTATTAATGAGAACAATCTCATTAATAATACAGATTAAACCTCTTTAATCCGGCATTCTATGCTCTGGTAAGCCAGATCGCAAAGGTTGCCGATTTAAGAAGGTTCAACCTGTATTAGATAAATATGCATCTTTATAATATATTTATAAAGTTTAATTACAGGAAAGCCTTAAATAGGTTACATTTTTATTGTTAGAGCTTACGATAAAAAGAAAAATCATTGTCCGGTTTTACGGTTTTAAGAATACGATTATTCAATATAATCTTAAATTAAGTGCATTATTGACAAAAAAGGATGTATATAGGCCTATATATACCTGTAGCAGCTTCAGGAAATAGCCCTATTTTCATACAGATTCTTATTAACTTTTGAACTCCTTACATTTAAAATATTAACTTAAGTTATAAGAAAAAATATTGGAAAATCAGAAATCTGTACTTTTTTTTCCAGACCATAGCTTTTAAAATATTGCAATTTAATTTTAAAAAATGCTGGTAAATTATATTACTATTGTTTAATACTTCATCAATTTAAAATGTAAAACTTCGAGTAATCTTATTTATGACATTTTTTTCTCTTAAGATATTTAAATAATGCTCAAAAGGTTTATGGCCTTGCAAACTTACGTTTGCTTATTACTTTAAAATTTTGCTGTCTTGCATTAATTATTCTACCGAATAATAATAATAATTATTATTATTATCGTGTTATAATAGTAATGTGTCGTAATAGATTCGTTTAATTAAGTTCTCCGAGCAGTATATTTAGAAAAAAAAAGTTAAATATTTTAAACCTCGAAGAGAAGTAACTTTATCTTTATTATCGGGTTCAAATTTCATAAGTTTTCCACTTGAATCTCATCTATATACTAAGACACGTGGAAAAAAAATATCAAAATTGTATTTACATTGCTAACTTTCTTAGATTTATTACTCAAAATAAACAGGATAAAAACGATTAAAGATGCCGGCAGTTTATTTAAAAATTGCCAGTATAGGCCCTAAAAAGCCATCTTAAAAGCGACAACTCCGAAGAGATTCCGTTTAAAACGATAAAAAGAAAGCTCGACTATAAAAATTACGATTTTTAGAGTCAAATACGTTTCGAATACTTATCTTAGTTATGTATTCTAGGCATTAAAAGTAAGGATCGTCGACCTCTTTGGAACGAAGAACGACAATTCTTAGAAATTATTTGATAATCCCCGTTAATTAAAAATTACTTAGAATCGATTTAAATCTCCGAACGAAGCGAATTCGATTGTAAAGTTTTTCTCCTCTGAAAAAAAAGGAAAGAAAAGAATTCATAATTTTTTTCTGGTAAGTACCGCCCGTGTTCTACGGTTTCAAACGATTCGGAAAACAATCCTGAATCATGTTTCATAACAAATGAGCGCTTCGTATTCGAAGAAGGAGGATAGGAAAATCACTAAAAAAACCGGAAAAAATATACAGAAATTTCTTATAAACACGACCGATACAAGAAAAGTGACGACGATTCGGTCGATTTTTATATAAGACGTTTCGTAATTGGACGAGATCTGCCGTAAACGAATTTCGGCACGTAAACGTACGAAATTCGTTAATCAGAAAAATTTTAATTAAAATCTTGTAAATTTTCACTCCGGATCGATCGACAGACGTTTGCCAAATTTATTTAGGCTGGAGAATGATGCACATAGTGACTTATCTCCACACATCCGCTGTAGTCGATTCGAAGTCGCATCGCCATCTAGTGGAAAAAACGGTCATTAATTTGCTGTTTATTAAAATGCTTTGAAGAGAATTCGATTAAAGTTATCCACAAGAACAATTTGATTTAAATTTATCTAAAAACTAAATAAACAATTTTAATACATCTTAAAAAAGTATCAGAAATATTAAAATTGCTACGTTATATACACGATTTCGTGATTTATTTTCGCCAATGAATTAAATATTCCAGAAATTTGTAAGAATTTAATTTGGAATTTTTTTTCATTTGTTGGTTGTAATTCAGATTTATTAATATTTTCAAAAATTATTTACTAGAGTAACGGATTTTATATCGAGTTACCAAAAAAATTTAGAAAGAAGAAAGGAATTTAAAAATTAGATTCGAATTTTCGGCACCAGATGGCGGAGTCAGACGATCGGAGATGAGTGGTAAAATAATTACTCGGCGGGATTTACGAGTTTTATTCATCCCGAACCCGGGACATAAAAGTGGATTTAGTGCGCTTTCGCTCATCAAAAATATTTTCCCTTTTAAGAACTTTAAATCCTCCGAGAAAGAAAAAAAACAACTGTTAATAATAGCCGACGGCCGAATAAAAAAATAAAATAAAATAATAATAGAAATAACTTGGCACTGGAAGGAAACGTCCTTGAAGTAATTTCGAAATCGTAATTAAAAAGTTTAGTTGGGACGAGTTTGGAAGTTTTTCTCAATTTGCGGTTTCTTCCTTCTTGGGACGAGGGGAAGGCCAAGTTAATTCGCAATTTGCAGGCGAATAGGAGGCGATAATTTTAAACAGACGGCTTTGAGAGGAAGCCAAAGGATGTTGGAGAGTAGCCACGTTCCCGCCGTTCGGCCGGGGATAGGCAATTCGGCTATAGTTATGGAACGACCGAGTCACGAAGGAAAGACGTTGATGAGAGACGTCTGTACTTTCCAAAGCTCCTCTCTAAAGAAAGTAGAGACTCGCGTCACCACCGCATCCGGACGTCAGTTGCTAGAAAGTAAGGACAATCGCGGCAACCTTAACTGTAGAATCTTGGGTAGTTGCGGTTCCTGGTTCGTCAGGGACTGCAGACCAGATTTGCATATCGGAAGAGTTCTTCAGGATCTCTACGTGGGTGAGTTCTTCTTTTATTTTATTATTATTTATATATATATATATATATATGTATGTATGACGGAAGCGGTAAAGGTATAATACCCCTCCGGCTTTCTCCCGATTTAAAATTCTTTTACGTAATCTATTTACGACGTGTCTCGAATTAATTATTTTAAGAAAGGGAGGTTTTGTTTACGCTTAACCAATTGGCAACGGAGAGAACGGGGCGTTTCCGAAATTCTGGCGGGAAAAGAGTTTATTTTCGGATATTTAAAACGAAGATTTGCAGATTAAATAATTCCAAGAATAGTAGAAAATGTATATATGAAATTTCTCAAGTGAAAAGCGAATTTTTGTTTTCTTAAACTTTTTAAAAAATTCGAACAAATCTCAGATTATTAATAACATTTTCCGCGAAAGTTCGACGATGCGAGTACAACTCGTGCTTTTTCGCGCGATGAAGCACACGCCAATGTTAAATTTCTATAATAATATTCCGCAGGTTCTCAAGACGTGGCTCAGGATTTGGGCGTTCTCAGGCAGAATCGCATCACGCACGTGTTGAACGTGGCCTCGTGGGTAGACAACCTTTACGCCGACGAAATCGTCTACAAAAAGTTGAACATTCGCGATATTCCGTCCGCCAACATCCGGCAACACTTCGAGTCCTGTTTCGACTTCATCGACGAGGGAAGGGAAAAGGGCCGAGTCTTTGTTCATTGCAATGCGGGCATCTCGCGTGCTTCCACCATCGTCATCGGATATCTAATGAGTCGCTTCGGCCTCAGATTCGACGAGGCCTTCCTCAAAGTCAAAGAGGCTCGACCCTGCATCTGCCCCAACGAAGGCTTTCGCAGGCAACTGAAGGAGTACGAAAACGAACTCTTCCGCGACTACCAGGTGAAGAGCGACAGAAGTCCACGCATCGCCTTCTCCGACAAGTAACGTTTTTATTTTACTACCACCTCCACAGTTTTAACCACGAATCCCGAAAGAGACTACGAAATCATCCCACTCGAAACTGTTTATATTCTCAGCCAACTCGCGCCTTTCGCATTTTTCGATTTAAATAAGAAATGTTTCTTACCTTTCCCAAACCGGGATATTTTATAATAAAGTTTTAATTGTCCGAAGACGACTTTTATAAGGATTTCCATGTCAAAAATTCTTTTAACCAATAAAATAGTTTCTAAGGTTGTTCGCTCGCTTTTTCTTTCTCTACGAACTCTCGAAAAGTAACGACTCTACTGTACTTCATCCCTATTCTAAACTGGTGGTCCGCGGACTCCTAAGGGTCCTCGAAACTCTGCCAGGGCCAGCGGTACACCATGCTGTGGGGGTTTTAGGGATGCGCGACACGGGAAACGTTGAGAACCACTAGCTTACGCGACATTTTTTAGAAAGTTTTTCCCTCCAAGTCAAACTCTTTTCCGACGATGGCGGGTTTTCATATTTTGTATGGATTTTTAGAAAACTTAAAAAATTGCGTTTTAAATATTGCCATAATTATCGAAAATAATTTTAATTTCTCGCCTTAGATTTCGATCGATAATCGGACGATGACAATCGACGCGTGACGTAATTGGCGGAAGTGACGCGGCAGCCGTGGGGGATAAAGAGGAGAAAGACGGACGGCCGAGAGAGTCGACTGGCGCCAGTCGAACGGGAGCATCCGGTCGTCGAGTGAATGCAACCGACCCGTCGGATATACTCGACGCTTGCTTCTCTATGACGTATAACAAATTGTGACGAGATGATGTCGTTGCGTCTTCGCGTCGTAAGGCGACGTGTATTAAATTAAATGGCGGAGCTTTTATTTATTCGGAGGAAAAGGCGAACGAGATGCGTTTGAGGGACCAAGTAAACATTTCTTCGACTCCGGAGAAATAAAAACTTTCAATTATTTCCGAAGATACATTTTCCACTTCTCCATCCCTCAAAATCGCCATTTATCGATCACCAAATTCGGAAGTTTCAACTTCACCTTCGCAAATGGCAGCCACCTTCTCTAGCGTCACTTTTCGCGGATTTTTGCCAAATATCCCGCCCAAATGACGAATCTCTCCGCGTTTGGAACGTAGTCCAAGACTAAAAAAAAATATTTTCGACTTTTTGCCGCGAGTTAAATAAATTCCTTTTCGAAACTATTCGATGAAGAAATTCGGATTAGCGAAATATTCGAAAGTACATTGATTTATCCGAATGTTTGCATCAATAATAGAGTTAGCTGCTCCGATTTTGCAAATAAATTAAATCATATTCTCAGCAGATTTTCGTAAATTTATTGAGAATCGTGATTTCGTTCGTTCGAAAATAATGTTTGGAGAGGCAATCTTCTAAATGATTTAACCGTAATTGAATTAAGATTTACAAAAAAGACGTTAACTTCCATATAGTAATTGGTAGTTTGATAGGGAAGATACATTATCTCTGTTTGACCTCCTGTGGCTTACCAAAGGATACAATGTTTACTTATGATGTACTGTTAAAGTTTATTGATCAACTGAAAAATCGGAAGCTATTTAAAAGGTTAAATTTTATTTTCATCTGACTGGTACAGTACTGTACTGTCTCATAGTCCAGAGTGTAAAGTTACGGTGGAAGTTTTTACTCGATCCCAGGGAAGTTTGTCCCCTCTGTGGATGCCCACGATCTGACTATGAAAGGTATTGATGATAATTTCGAAAAATTCTGTATAAAACGTTATTTGTTATATACTAGATAACAGTTTTTATTTGTGAAAAAAGTGAGATTCCGTTTGTTTGAGAATTCGGGATATCTGGAATGACATGAATTAATTTTTTTTTAAACTTAGTGTCATTGGATTTTGTAGTAACATTAAGAAAGAGATAAGAATGGAGGAGACATTTCTTGTTTTCTTGTCTTCGAAGTTATTAACTGGAATAAATCGGATGACAGTCGAACAAAGTTTCCGATAAAAAGATCTTGTCAATAATATACCGTCGACCGAGAAACAATAATTGCTGGCCAAAGTAATGCCGTTCTTTTTCGGACGTTCGCAAGTCGAAGAAGGATTCGGTCGACATCTTACCAAGGATTCTCGATACTTCTTTTGTAAAATATCTGATAACGTGTTGCTTGTTCTTTCCTAAACGTTTATAAAACAGGAATAGAGCTTATGAATAATAGAAATAATGAAGACATATTTCGCATTAATTAATTGTCGGTAATAATTTAAAATATATTTATTGATCAATATCGAATAAAATATTTGCTTTATACGTCTTAACTAGAACGATTCAATTTTTTTTGGGTCGTTCATTTGTCTCCACCGTAGGAAGAGACGTTAGTAAAACATTAATGTAACCTATTTCGCTTGGCTTCTTAAGTTTCTCTCTCTCTTACACTTTAATGATAAATTATAATTCCGTTTGACTTAATTTAATTTATAACAAATTAAGTTTTACCGAACTTTCTTGTTTATAATTAATTATATTTCATTTATTTAAATTCTATTCTCTTCTATTTATTTAAATTAAAAAATAATAATAATAAAAGAAATTACTTTTACTTTTATTATTTATTACTATTTTTTAAAATATCATTTTGTAAAGTGTCATTTCATTTAATAAAGTAACAATTCATTAAGTCGGTGATTGTTGTTCCTACTTCTACATGGCTGTAGAGGCAGACAGTTAAAAATATTCATTTAATTATGATCTAATCACAGTTAATCAACAACTACATAAATTCTTAATTTAAAACGTAGGCTTATTATCATGCAGATTTAACTTTTAAATCTATAATGTACAGTATATAATTGCAGTGCTAAACTGTGGCTCTTCTAGACCCTTATTGCGGCTCCCGTATATCGAACCCCTATAAAAATGATTTAATTCTACTTTTTAACAACATTTATGAGTGTAAAACACGTATTTTTTTATTTCTTTTCAGATAATTTAGACTTATTCTACATGTAATACTAAACAAAATTCGAGGCCACCAGTGGCCGAATAGATAAATTACAGAAAACTACTAGTTGGTCGCGGGTTCGCGCCTCGCCAACGGGTTAGCCACGTGGAGTTTTCCGGGTTTTCTTCACGTTTGTAATGAAATTGGATAAAAATATTGTTTAAAATTAAATTATGCCAAGATAACTCACCGTACACTAAATTTATTTGAAACTATAATATATAACTTATAATTATTTCTGAAGTGGTTTAATTTGATAGAATCTAATGCGAATTAAAAAATATTTTCAAATAATTAATGCTTTAAAATCTTCCTTAAAAAGAAATATTTTAATAAAACCTAATGTTTTTCTTATCGTTAGAATCCACTTTGCTATCAACCTCTTACAATATAAAAACCCAAGTGTTTAACTTCTTTGTTTTTTTGATAGATCAATTAATCATTAAAGCAGCTCTTCAGATATTTTATCCATTTCTTTGCTGTTACTGAATTATTCTGCATCTTAATTTAGAAATGGTTAATGTTTTAATTTAGTAAAAGAACCTCAAAGTGTTTTCGTCTGTTCTGTTTTATATTTGATTTTTAAATACATTTAGCATTGTTTTGAATAATTGAAATTCGAACCAAACCAATTTACTTTCAACTTTGAAAAAATAATAGAAAATATATAAAAGAAGTTAATTTTTAATTTTAAAATTCAAATTATCATACATAAGCAAATATAAAACGTAAGCCCATACAATTTTTGCAGATATTTTTAGATTTAAAAGTTAAAATTTTTGCTTTTAATCGCCTCTATGAATAAACTAAACAAATAAAGAGCGATTTATTTATTGTGCCGGGGCTGCAATTTACAATGCCGGGCTACAGTTTTTAATCATATTTTTAATTTATTTAATCTAAAATATATGCTCTCCACCTCAAATTAGTAGTGGCTTGCCCCTGTACATCATACTTTTCCTTAAACAATATAGTCGTGCCGATCATCTATTAACTGCTTTCAGGGGAAGTTTTGAATTGAAATAACTTGTCTTCCGGTGCAAATCGGAAGTTAATATATAGTCAATCGGGGTCTCCTGCCCCTAAGGTTTTCATATCTGATCAATTCCGTTCTCGAAATTAAGAAGAGACAGACGAAGGACGGATGACAGTGAGAATTTATGTCTACAATTTTTTTTCAAATTGCAGTCCAATTAGACTATTATATTAAAAAAACAAATTGTTCTCAAGTATCCTTAATAAATCCTAATAGTATTTAAATTTTCTTTGTATTTATTTGATTTTTTTATATTTTGAAAAATTCCTTTTATTTGTAAATTTAGTAAATTTAAAGTAAAAATAGTTTTAAAATAAGTATTAATTGAGCCATTTTTAATACAGATCTTTGATAAAATGGAGGAATAAAGTAACTTATTCGATTATTAATGAATATTTCAAATCAAAAATCGTTCCAAACGCTCTAACTTTCTACTTTGCATCAGTGTTTAACAGAATTGTGATGAATCAGCAAGGAGACGACGAAGGACAAAAATATTTATTAGACCAACTCGCAGAAGTGCATTTTATCTGTTTGAAGGACTATTTCGACCCGCAATGGAAATTCACCATAGAAATTAATATTAAAAAAAAAATAACAAAATTGTGAGTGTATGCACTAATCAATACTTTTAACAACGCCGAGAAGAACAGCGGGCGCGAAATCGATCTAACTTTGTGCAGTTTTCGCGTAGTCAATGAAGATATTTTATACATTGAATCTAATCACATTTAGACCTTGTCTGTCATGGAAATAATCGATACAACTCCTACAATCGTCAACATCATTCTCGTTGCTTTCAACCAGAAACTTCCTCTTTACTCTCAAATGAACTTGATTCTTGCATATCTCTCACTGAAGCTTATTATCCGACTTTCTGTGAGGCATATTATCCCAATACTTTATGCGTGCCTTGTACTTAAAATTATAAAATTCCGAGCAAACATGGTTATCTGAAAGAGCCACGTGGCTTCATCTAACGCGATATATTTTCAGTGTGATGTAACTAATCTTATTGATACAATGGTTATCTGCAATATCTTAGTAGAGAAAGAAAATTTGGGGTAACGCACTTTTTAATATTGTGTAGATCAGGATGAATTAAGGATAAAATGAAAGTATTTTACAAACTGGTCTTGTACTAAACACTATTTTATCTGAAAGAAATATTCTGAATGAAAAAATTAGGCTAAGTGGTTTGAATATTGATTAAAAATGCCTCTTTGTGCTTTGACTTTTTTTAACAGATGAATAATTTGTAATTATAATTAGTTAGTCAGTCCAAATCATTAATTTTTTCATCGTCATTATTTATACCCTATTTTATAAAACTTTTTAACGTATTTACTGCAAACTGTCACGTTATTGTCGACTGATAAACTCCTATCATTCAAAATTAGTAAATGAGCCAATTTGTATCGGAATCTATTATTACTCGATCGATTATTTAATATTTATATATTTAAGTTTGTATTTAGTTGTTTCTGATCATTAACGAAAACCGAGCGTGATATAATATGCTCTTGTCCTTTTATTAGTTTCTTCGTTTGAAAATAGCACTGATAACCAGAAATGAGTCAACAATTGCACTTTTCTTCCTCCAATAATAGGACTTAAATTCAGTACATAACTTTAATAAGAAATTATGTTTTATTATAATTATGAAGAGGTGTATTTGCCATACCAATCAAGTCTCATATAATTATTTAATAAATTAAATTAAAATTGAAATATTTTGTGCAAAATATTATATTTTATCAATTAAAAACCCTTAAAAATTATGCAAAAAGAAGAAGAAGAGAAAAAAAACCAACTTAAAACTCAAATAGCAGGTAAGGATGCAAATTCGTTTTGAGGATAAAACAGAAAATGCAAAGTGTAAATTAGATTTTAAAAGAGATTTAAAACAGGAATAATACAGCTAATTTTCTCATTTAATTATACTATTCAGTAATTGTAAATATTAATGAGGTGTGGATAAAAAAAGTAATCAAATCCATTAACTATTCATCCAAACTTAAAATTCGTTAAATTAAATTTTTCTGCTATAAAATTTATTTTAAACAATTATAAATATTAATTATAATCATTTCGTTTTTTAACAAAAAAAATTTAATATATTCTTTTTTTTTAATTAATAAAACTTGATTAAATTTTGTATTACAAAATGGAAGTAATTGTCGAATGTTATTAAAATGAAACTGGTGGGACGGTTTTGAGTTTTAGTTAGTCACACCCGACGATAAAATCTCCAATCGAATGTCGAGAATTTAAAAAAAAAGACGAAATGTCGTTGGTTAGTCGATATACACCCACTCGGAAGGACACTTTATATGTTTATCACCAAAGTACATATCGATTGGCTTTGGTCGTCACGACATTGTCCGAAATTGATCCGTTGAAAGAACCCAACCTCGTTTAATATTTAATTTGTATTGTTCATTATTCAAACATTATGCGTTATTTTAATAAATTTGGTTATTGTAACAATCTCTAATGAAACAAATTTGATTTCTGCTCGTGTGATTGGCATTAAAATGCCAATTTAGAAAAGCAATTATTTATTGTGACGTCGTCACAATTCCAGGCTGCAATTGTTTATTATATTTTTAATTAATTTAATTTAAGATATATGCTCTCCACCTCAAATTAGTGGTGATTGCCCCTGTAAATCATACTTTTCCTGTTAGCAACAGAGTGGTGCCGGTCATCTGCCTAACTCCCTTCAGAGGAAAAATTTTGAATTGAAATAACGTCTGATGCTAACTGGAAGCTCATATATTTTACTATTAATATTTTATTTTCGTGAAAATTTGAATCGCTCGCATGGTTGCATACGAGTTCTTATTCTAATTCGAAATTAAAGTTTATAACTTAGAATAAATATTTAGTTATGATTATTTCGAGAGATAGCTAATTACACAATATAGAAAATAATATCTAGAACATCGTGTAATATATATTTATAGAGATGGGCAAGTTTATGAATGTAAGTTAATTAATTTAAGGTAGAAAATTAAAAACAAAACAAAGAAACTTGAAGAATAATGTTAATTTCCCGTATTCATTTTATTCTTGTTACGTTTAATTACTAAATAATCTAAATTTTCAACAATTCTAAACTAATTATAATTTTTTTCGTGGGGTTTCCGTTCTTCTTTGACGTAAATCGATCGATTCTAATATCCTCGACTAACGATTCCGAGTGACAAATTAACGACGAATTTCGATTATAAACGGATAATAGTTGTTTACATAGACTTATCTATTAATTCCATTAAAACTTTGGAAGTAAAAAAAGCAAAGAAAAATCCGGAAATTACTTAAAGAAAGAATGTTTTCTCTGTTTCGAACTTCTTCTTTGATGAAGTTTAACTATTTCGGAGTTTAGTTTGGCAAACTTCGTGAATAATAGAGCAAAACCGAAGCGATTGTGCAAACAAATTCGGGATGAGGTCGCTCCTCTCTCCTTCTCTAAATTCAAATTTTTCTCGAGGCTCTTCTCTGTTAAAAATATTTTGGTTGACTAACTTCCCAGATAACCGAACTTTGTATTGAATAATTAATTTTTGTACAGATTTCGATCGTTTCGCGCAATCAAAGTATTTTCGCAAACGTCTGTAAATATATTTAGAATAACTATTTTCAAGGACATAATGAACAAAAGAGATTACGTCATTGCGCTTTTCTGTGATCAATTTAAATCGACCCACGCCCATATTTATCATTATTTTAACACTGTTATTTATTTTAGAGGCGATTCTCTTCCCAGTTTAAATTTTATTATATTAAAATAAACGTATTATCGTATCATAATTTAAGCTGTTGGATTTAAATAAGATCGAACGGTTTTAAATCTGATTTATGGCTGGTCCAACCATTATATTTTTTTTTCTAATTTCTCGTGGAATAAGAAAGCAGTGGTGATGAATCATTACTTATAATTTTCGGTAAACAGAAACTCAGACGGTAGCAATCTTGTCTGGAGAAGGACTGGCAGTTAGAAGGACGATGTTTGGAGATGTTCCAAATCCCGATGCATCATCAGTCAACGTGGAGCCGTTCGTACAAAAACAAATGTTACACTCTCTTCGACTTGTCGCTTCTATTCAAATTTAATTTATGGAGAATTTAATCAAACTTTTGTCAAATATAAACAAATATATGATCCATTCTTTATAATTTTATTTCTTACTTAATTCTAATTTATAAAAGTTTCTCTTAAATTCTAAATTACTCGAAATTTATCAATTATATTATCCAATTCTTAAGATATTTCAAATAGTTTACTGTATGTTACGCGAATTAATTACGTCGTTGTCTTTGTAATATATATTCTATTATTACTATAGATATGTAATTGACTTATATGAATTGAATAATAGTTATAATTTTACAAATATTTATCATATGAAAATTAATATAGTCTAACTTCACTCTTGAAAGTTTTGAATACATTTTCTATTCAGTTTGTGTTTTCCCTGTAGAGATTCGGAACGTATGGAATTATTTAAGCTGATTTAAATATGAAGAAATGTTATTTTGAATATTTTTAAAGCAGATTTTATGTATAAAAATAAGGGTAGATTTATGCAACGATAAATTAATTCAGAGAGAAAGTTTGATGACGATATACTAGAGGCGAAAATTCAACCAAAGATTCCCCTTCCTATTCATATTTAAATGGATTTGAATTTTAATAGAAATAAAATAAATTAAATAAATGAATATTTAATTTATTATTTGTATTGAAATAATGGTTTAGTACTACATAATATACATATACGAGAATTTTCTTTATCGAGAACTTTAATTAAGTTTATTGAATTTGTAAAGTAGTAGTAAATACAAATCTTTAATTTTAATTTCCGGATTTATTCTCAGAACCAAGTTAATAATTCGGAAATTTTGAAAGAAATGAATTAGAAGTTAAAAGAAATCTTTGCGAATTATCTATAAACGAAGCTTTATGTATAATTTACAGATTAATAATGTTTAGAAATAAGCTGATAATTGACTTATTATATAAAAATACTGCATAAAATTTATACCTGTGCATATATAATCGAAAAATTCGTTGTTTTCCTTAAGCTAATATATAGACTATTGTTATATATCAATACGTTGCAACTATTACTGATTATCTCTATAGGCCTTACATTATACATTACATGTTTGTTTATACAGTTCATTCTTATTTTACATTACATATGGCAAACATAATTTAGATTCGCTACGCACAAGATTGTTTATTTCACAAATTTTCATTATAAATCAATTTAACTTTCGGAACAAACAATTTGCATATTTATAAAGTTATTTTCTAAATACGCAATCGATTTATATCTAACTTCTAAATGCTCATTTAAATTGCTAATTTCGCAAATGTCAAATTTAAAGAATTCTTCAAATATGTATACTTTACATTTGTATAATTTTCTTTGCCCCTCTGAATTTACTCTAACGTAATTATAGGGAATTATTCTTAAACGGGATGACAATAGACGTGTAGCCATATTGAATTTTATTGTCGAATTAATAAAGAGTTGAGGACTAATATATACAAATGTTCACATAATTGATTAATAAAGGAAAATACTTTTCCACAATTTTCTCATTTTAAACGTAAAGTTTGAAAAGTATTCCAGAATTAAATGTACTGTGTAAATATTATGAAAATAACTTTAAAACATAAATAAAATATAATTGTTTACTTCGTGTAGGTTAATAATGATCAGTAAAGTAATACAATTTGTTCGATGTTGATTCCTGTTAGATCAACATTCTCGACGACAGTTTTGGATTTCACGTTGCTTTAAATTAATTTAATTTTATAAGTCTGGTTATTTCTAATTACATTAATATAGAAAAGTTTAGTTTGTTTGCATTTGATTTATACATACTAATTATGGGAAGTACGCTACAAATGTCGAAGATCAAAGATAAAACGAGCTCCTCCTCTTTTGACTGAAATCAAACAGTTTATTTCTTAAAATAAATAAATAAATATGCTCGTATGTGTGTATGTTACGCCGAATCGGGGAATGTGGTTCATTTCGTAAAACAGGCAAAAATTTCCTAATTTCTGAAATCGGCAGTTGATTTATTTGACGATTTTAGGAATTTGACAACATTTCTGCCAAATTCACAAAACTGGCCATCTCTTCAAGAGATATTAACACATTATTATAATAAATTTATGAAATTTTGGAGCGTTTTCAACAGTTTTTCGTTCTCGTTTACCGTTGTTTTGGGTTTTCTAATTTTGAAGCTTATGATGTGAGTATTTACTTTTTTATTATCCTAATCCGTAATTTAGCATTTAATGTAACGTTCAGTGTACGTAATAAACATCATTACTAATGATAAAAATATCATTAAGCAATCTTCTTCAATACTAAATGAATCTTCGCCTAATATTTCTCGGCCATAACTCAATAAGCGATACAAAAGTTGATACGTTGTTGGAAAACTGAATTTCACAAAATACACAATTCAAAAGTAGGATGATTCATGAATTAGCAGAAAATTTGCCTAATAAATTATAAAAATTTTCTGCCTACTTTACATTTTAAAATTCGATTTAACATATCTTATACAGTAAAACCTTCATAAACCGGACCGGAATCGCACGGTATCGAATATTTCTTTCGGGTTGGAGGTTTTCCGTTTTGAACGGGTTTTTTTCTTAACATAGAAACTTGCTTCATTCTTAAGAATTTTTCCCGTTAATTAAGGCATATTTTACTGTATATATAAGTTTACACAAGTAGCCTACATTTATGTACATTAATAAGTCGAGGTTAAAAATATTATACATGCCATTTCTGATTTATTTCTTCATATTATACTTTACTATGATTGAAGGTTTATTCAACTCCATATTTCAATAAAAATTTTAAAAGTTAGTATTTTCTGTATATTTATTATCAATATTTAAAATATTAACTGCTGACATTTTTGAAGGTTTTGCCAAACCAAACAATTTCTGTATTTTTTAATACCTTTTAAGAGCTTTAAAATATATTTTTTAACCTATTATAGATATCTTAACGATTCATTCGACGAAAACAAATTTGACATTCATTGCTTCTATATCTTGATTTACGCGAATGACTCAATTCTCTCTGTCTTATCGCTCCCGCATAAACTTAAAATACTCTAAAATGAAAAAATGAATTTCATAATTGATCCAGAAAACTTTATAAAAAATGTTAATAAAACAAAGACGTTTTTAAATATTCGTATAAATAATTTTTCCCATTTATTTTTTGGAAATTAAGTTAAACATTGTACTTTTACATCGAGAGTGACCAAACCTTGTTACGACGGGAGCCATATATCACCTACCAGAAATTCGTGAGAGCCGCATCATGCATTGAAACGGTATTTTATATTGTGTATCGTTAAATATTATAGTTATCACTGCCGTATAGTTAATATCACTGTTATTTCACTGGTAATTTATAACTGGCTAGTAAACATTTAACTTCTTCGACTAAAGAATGCACACCCTTAACTTTCAGTTGTTTGTTCAAGGTTAAGTTATGGGTTACACTTACAATCCGTGTGTATATCACACTACACAGTAATCGTAGTATTTTTGGTATGTTTTCTATATTTAAGTAGCATATACTAAGTTTACAAAAAGAAATTGTATAATTATATGGAAGGCGCTAAAAGAAAGAAAAGTTCATATAGGCTACACAGTAGCAAAAACGAATCAAAACCTTTTCCGAATTCTTTGTTTTAGTCTCGAGATTAAACAGTTTCTTAAAAGATTTTTCAAACTGTCAAAAAAATTTTATTTTCTGCTGTGTTTTAAATACAGTTATTTTAAAACATGATAAGAAGATAATTTTCGTTAATCGCTTTCTATATTCTCGAACTAAATATAAACAAGAGTAATCAGGTCATTAATATTGGAACGAACTATACTATTGGCAAACTATTATTCTCTCTCCACCTTCGCAAAGTCAATATTATCGCCCGTGAATTGAGACGAGCCACATAACTTTTGAATGCTCTTTGTTGACGACAAAACCTTGTATCGACTTATTTACTTTGTAAAAGTATCTTCCACAATCGTTTTCAAAACTTATTTGAATAAATGCCAGAATATACATGGAATAGTCAAGAATAGAAAATATATTAAATAAATATAATGATAATAATATTGAATTATATATATTGTATAAGTTTAAATAATTTGATTATGTTATATATTTTTTAAAGTTAATTAGTTTATTTACACATAAATGATCAGTTAGTTTTTAACAAGTACATTTTAGTTTAATGATTCACATTTGATAATATCAGCAGAGAGATGTTCTTTCGCTGACAAAATTGATTCATAAATAACTTAAAAGTAGCAGTTTTATAATAAAATTTTATTATTACTTAAGACTTGATTATGGAAAATAAAGAAGATGCAATTATGATTTTGTGTGTTTCCCAGAAAAATAACTTAATGTACAATTTTTTATCTTTAGAAAAATCTTACAATAATCGTGTTCTCGGCAAGGTTATCCTTTAGGTTTTTTTGCCTCCCAAAGCAAACAAGGTTGTTTGCCATCGAAAATTGTTTCAGAAAAGTACATTTTACATTTTTATTTTAAATATATATGTGAAATTCGCAAATATGCGAAAAAATTTAACGCGAATTTTTTCCGAGAGATTGTAAACATCCGCAAAAACTGTCGAATAGTTTCGGATCGGATGTCACCCCGAATTGTCAGCAATTTGATGGGAAAGTTAACACATAGGTGTCAGAAAATGCGTTGTCATCGTCAACATGGACGATTACGTGATCCCTTTCCCACGACAATCGAGCCCCCGGTAGCTCAGAGCGATCCAAAGGAAGTTATATTTGTCAATATGATACATTCGTCTACCGGCTTAACGAAAAGGAGAAAACTCCGGTAGAAGGCAGATCACGGCTTCGAACTTCCATACAGCTCGCCATATCGCCATATCGTCTAGGACATCGATTCCTACGAACTGATCTACGCATATCGTTCATTTTCTCATAGAGGTATTTTGTTAGCCGATTGTGAACTCTCTCTCTCAGCAACGGTGCTTAGGCTTAGCCTAGAGCGGCCCATTATATATATATATTTTTAGTAAATTAATCGCACGTAACCGAGTTAGCTTTGTAGACTTTTTGTATATTAACGTTAGATATTAATAAATGCTTAGTTATTTTATTTAATCTGTCTCCTGTCACGCACAAGCACCTGTTGACTTGCTCACCTCTCTCGCCACACGATAAAAAGCCATCCGAAAAGACAAAGTGGGAGAGTTTTACCAACTCGACGTGTAAGTGGCAATTAGGGTATTGACCCTGCGCCTTCGTATTCTAACATATAATACAATTTTTTAAAGTTCGATCTCTTCATTATAATTATAATTTGTTTATTACTTTTTATAGAATTAAGTTTGAAAAATGTTGCCCTAGAAAATTCGACGCCTCGAAGCAGATGCCTCTTTTGTGTCTAGATTCGGCCCCATCCGGAGATCATCAAAGATCTTTCCTTTAAAAAATGAAAGCAAATTTTTAGATGATCTAATTCAGTCTTAAAATAGAAACAGTTCATTAAAAATATTAATAATATCTCCAGAAAATCTGTTAAAAGATGCTATTTATAATGGCATGTTTTAGAAAATGTATCGTTTGTTTGAGAACAACCGTAGGAGAAGGAAAGCTTTTAGCAATAGGAAGCTTTTACTATGATTCGGACCTAATCAAGATCTTAATGCATTATAAATAGTATGAGAATGGCACTATTCGCTATCCTTCTTGCTGGTTGACTCCATACGGTTCGGCTTGGTCCGTAATAATCACAATTGTGTCCTCTCTTATAGGTTAAAATTGTTTTGATGTTTTATATTAATCAATGAATCAATCATATTAAGGAGAATATGGAGGATATATTCAACATTTACGTAAAATGTAAATTGAGTATTTATTTATAAAATTGAATTACAGTTAATAAATTTTTAAATTTCATTAAATTAATAATAATTAATTGAGAATTAACTGATTTAGTTAAAAATATCAATTAGGCTATTTTTAGAAAGTTCTTAAAATATGTGAAAACGCAACATTTGTAAATAAATTTATTTTAATCTACAGATTGTCAAGCTGTCACTACTTTCGATTTTACATCATTATTCCTCGCCGATAGAATATTAACAACAATGAAAATCGAACAATAGAATAATTTTTATCAGACCTGGATTTATTCAACTTTATAATTTTATGAAATTGAATTGGAGAAAAATGAAATGAGGCGTTGGAATTGCTCCTTTAACACAAGTATAATGAATAAAAACGTATTAATCGTTAACGTAAGGCGTGTAAATAACGTCATCACTTTTCAAACACTATAAATTGGTGATTACTTTGATACGTCATCACCGATTTATAATGTTTCGCGAAAAATGCATTGTTTATGTATTTAAAGAACGACACTACTCATGACCAATTAGTTTCTACGTAAAGGAGCTAAAAAATTCGAGGATATGTTCCTAATAAAAAACTGAAAGAGGAGGAAATACGAAAACGTTGTACAACAGTCGTTCCAGTTAAACAAAACAAGTGGAAACAAGAAAACATTCCTATAATCATAACATTTCTTATAAATTATAATCTCTAATATATCATGCTTTTGTTAGAAACGACAAACTAAAAAATGATTTTGTATGGAGATTGTGAAAAATAGCCTTTAAAGGAAACATTAAATATACAGTATTAATATTCATTACACAATTAATGAACTAAGCATTGAATATTTAAAAGAAAAAAAGATTTAGAACGTAATTACTATTTGAATAATAGATTGTTTATTATCTTATAACAATTTTTCAATGTTTTCTTTATCACAGAAGGAAACGGAAAACTGTAATATATATTTTTCATTTATAAACTTTAATTATAATGTGATAAATTATGATTATTTCACACATGCAAATATTATTATACAAGATAAAAGAAAATCAGTTTCTATATTTCATAAATATACAAAATATAATTGAATAATAGTTCCGTAAAATAATAATATAAATTAAATTATTTATTAATTACCATTATTATTCAAGTATATGTAACAATTTTTAAATTCTTGAAAAATGTAAGTCGAAATTAAATATGGGTCTAATATAAAAGTTTCATCTTAGTATTTTCACAATAATTTAATTTATAATAATTAATTTATTATCATTTTTAAATTATATTTTAGATAATGATTAATCATTCTTTCATGCTTTATTATGTTCGAAACAAACAAACACTATTGTTATTAAAATAATAGCAACGACAAAAACAATTTTTTAAAATAATGTATTCATCTAATTGTTATTAATTTGCGAAACTATTTATCTTTCAATAGATTTCAATAGAATGAATATTTTAATAATGTTAATTGAATAAACTATTATTTGTAATTAATTCGTACTTCGACATCATGGAAATAACTGAAATATGCTTATACTTCATTTCCAAAATTTAGGCCTAATTGTCGTTCGAAATTTCAAAAGGTATAATTAAGAATAATCGGAAATTAATAAGAAATGAAAATTTATAGAAAATTTAAAATGAATCTTTCATAAATTCGAGAATTTATATTTACAGGATGGAAGATTTATATACAATTATATAAGAAATATAGAACGATGGAAACGGAGCACAAAGTTTATCCATTATTATTTTAACCATAATTTATTTAAATAATTTAAGCAAATTATTGTTATAGATATTAATAAAGTTATATTATGAAATATAATGTTTACGATAACATAAATTTAAAGCGTATAAATATTAAGGAGAATAACAAAATCTGACTTGACCTATTTTATTGTCAGAATGATTGAGCAAAGCACTCGCCGTTTAGAAATTGTTTTATGTTCGAGAAAAAAAAATATTCTGAAGATTTTTGTAATTTTTTCTCTATAATTCTTTTCCAATAAATTTCGATTTTTAGTAAAATATATTGATTTAATGAGTTTACAATTGTGGAAAGTATTGTATATATTAATTCTTCGATAAAGGAGTTGAAACGTAAAATATACAAATGTATAATTTGTCATGAATTTCGAGGATAATACAGTTAAAAATCTATGAAAATTTTTAATATTATTATAAAAGTTCTTCTTATGATTATGGTTATTATTGATTATATTCTGTATATAAATATAGCCGGTGTATGGGGTAAGTCATTCGTCTAAGAATTGGATTGAATTAACGAAATAAAATAATGCATAGGCAACACATTGGTTTGAATTAATGACATAAGACAACACATGGGGATCTACCAAGAAAGGGGTGTTTCCATGGAGGATTATTATGGAAAACTGGTTTCTAAAATCCGGAAAAGTCATGTGGCCCGTTGTCCGAGTGCGAACTCTGTGTTCAGTGGTGTTATATCAGTGGTCGAGAGGATAACAATATTGAACACCGAGTGACATTCGTGGAGGAAGAAAGACAAAATCTTCAATAAATAAGCTGTAAACGATATGAAAAATAAAATTCTAGCTCGGATCTTTCATGACGGAAATAAAACTTTTATCGTGCGACCATCCGCGCATCTGCAACAGTCTATGTAAAAATACATTATTGTTTTTATTGTATTCCTTTGCTAAAAATGACAAATTTGCGAAAATGGCCGTTTTCATTTTGTTTGTCTCTCTAAATTAACTTTATTTGCAGTGTTGTTAGGATTAAAACTGACAATTTTACCACTGGAAATCAATTTAATTCCTAGTTTTGACAATAAACGTATTTAAACAAAAATTTTTGTTTGTTTTATATTCTTTTAAATATAAAGTCGACATATTATATCTGGTTATTACGCAGACTTAAACAATTTATTTTGATTTTTTCATACTGAAAATAATTTAGTTTACCGATTTATAAAAATTGAATTTAAACGTAATTTGATTCAAATTAAAATTGTATAATCACTTAATTAATTACTAGTGATTACGTTAACACGTAAAATGAAAGATGATAGAAATAAAATTGTAGGAAATTGGAGCAGAATGTCAGATTTGGAACGAAACGAAATGGAGAAGGTCGACTTGGCTGACCCCGCAAAAAAATGAATGGGAGGACAATGATGATATATTAATGTGTAAAAATACTTTTCACGTCTTTTTTTTTATCAATGCTTTAACTTAGTAAATTCGGTATCTTAGTTCTTTTCAGTATCTTTAATTCAATTTTGCATTAGTAAATAGAACAATGAACTATAAACACGCATTTATTTTGTTTCTAGAAAGATACAAAATATGAGCTGCTTAAGTATCTTTATAGGATTACTGAATATTTAATTACTTGCGGATGAAAAGTTAATAATACTGATTTGGATTAGCGTTGTGTAGTTCGTAACAGAAGAATTTAACGTATTTATTTCATGTATTTTTAAAATATAATTTCCAATTTATTCTATTATAAAATTCAACGTAAGTTTTATGGATGAAATACGAATAAACATTTTTTAAAATGCTAATAAGTAAAAATTACTGATAGCTTTAATGAGCTAATAAAATTATCTCGAAAAATATTTGAGTAATTAGATTATAAAATATAATACTATAGAAATAATTTATATTAAATAGGTACTAGACAAAGAATTAAAGAACGAATTTAAATTTGCTCTTCAAAAGTTGAGTAATAAATGAGTATTGAAAGATTTCAAGAATAAATTAACAAACATTAAAAACAATTATTATAAATATAGGAATGGAAATTAAATAGAAAAGCTGGCAATGTTGGCGAGGGACATTCCCGCATTCTTTGTTTTCATTCCTAATGATTGCTAACATTACCTTTATTATTCTTCAGAGTGATTCAGGAGATATTAAGGGGAAGGACCATATCTCACGAACCAACTGTCCGATTTTCCTAAAAATTTCAAGAAACATTTCCTCCGAATATATCAACTTTCCTGGAAAATTTCAGAAATTTTTAACAAAAATAACAGGAGTAAATAAACTTCAAATTGAGTGAAAATAATATGCTTTTCACACACATACATAAAGGAAAAAATTACAATTTTTTTTTTCCATTTATCAATGTTTCAAAGTATCCTGAGTCCAAAAATGTAAACATTTTGAACGGGGTTATTTATTTTTGACGGATCGTCATTCTTTCTCTCTATTATAAAAGTAAAAATGTTGCCAATATAAAATAAAATTCTCCGCCCTTATAATTTATTAATATAGATTTCAAAAGTAAAATTTATTAATAATTATTAATTTACCGTTCATAATAAAAGAGGAAATTATACATTTTTTAATATTTGTCTCTTTATTTTTTCTTTTATCGAATCGACAATAACAACGGTATTCGTTATAAACGAAACTTTTTTATTACAATAATTGTTCTAGTTTCGTTATCAAATCAAAATTGACAATGTGATAAACGATACTTACCCTTTGGGGGAAAAGACGACAGACAGGTTAATTGAGATGAATGGACTTGCGTCGATGCGCAATGCCATTATGTATTGAATAAGACATCAACTACGAATATAAAATTTCCTTAATAATTAATGGCCGTATTTTATATTTATTTTCCGCTATTTATTAAATTAAAATATTACAATGTTTTTATAAGATGTAATATAAAGCCGATCTTTTTATTAGCCCTGTTTTTAATAGCAATGTAGATTGGTTTCTAGTGAAAAGTTCCGCTGAAAATTCAATTACTATTCATATTTTATTTACATTTATTCAAATAATTCTACTTGAATTAATCAGATTAACTGTTACAATAAGCAAAAATTAACTTAGAATCTATCGAGTTAAGTAATATCCTTACAGATTCTATAGTGCATTTATATAATTACATCAATGTTTTTTTGCTCATCCTAAATAATTTTTTTGCAAATTAATTAAATTTTAAAAGCTTCTGTTCCTGTTTTTTAAAAATTTATTTTTTAAATATAAATGTAATTTTAGAAACAAAATTAGTTTCTACACTGCTGATTTTATTACATTCGTGTCAAGAAAAAATAAATTTTAAAACAATTATGCAATTATCTTTAAATTTATGATATAATGCATCGTATATTTCAACTATTATTGATCAAATTTAATATTTTTCGCATTTCTCTGATAACTTTTAATATATTTAATTTCATCGATATCAACGTCTAGTATTTCTTTAAATAATTATTAACAAAGTCTAGTCTAAACTTCTACTTAGACCACTCTCTATGCCT
Organism: Centruroides vittatus; assembly: GCF_030686945.1. Taxonomy (NCBI): domain Eukaryota; kingdom Metazoa; phylum Arthropoda; class Arachnida; order Scorpiones; family Buthidae; genus Centruroides; species Centruroides vittatus. The sequence continues at coordinate 388,207 of NW_027122650.1, read as the reverse complement.
CCTAGTTCTTGCCCTTGGGCAAACAATTATCCATTGTTAAGCATTATTGTTCTTGTTAACAATTCCAGCTTAAACTAGTATACATTCTGGTTTAAGCTGTCTAAACCTTGACTTAAATGTAAGGTTTATTTTTGTAATCGATCCAAAATGCTTACTTAGATCAACATAATTAAATTTTTCACTTAAAAACAGAACAATAGCTCAATAATTTTATAAAATTAAGTCTTACGCATAACTATAGTAAATTACTCAACAACTTATTATTACGTAAATTATATTATAATAATTGTTCTGTATTTTATTATCGACGTAAAATTATCCGAAATAAAAGTTAAAATTTTAAATACATTTTGACTTTGAATGTGTGTCTTATAAAAGTTTTAGATTCTGTTTTTCACGTGTTCAGTATTAAATAACATATTTTTTTTATTTTTTGTTTTCTGCTTGAGTGCTTTATCACAGTTTCCAAAAATACGAAGGAGAATGTAACTGAGCCCGAATTGACGTTTCAATTAAACCGCCCACGTTTAATAACAGACATTCTTTGGCAGTGATTACAAGAATTTTAATAAAGACGAAAAATTTAATTTCTCTTTACTTTAATTCATTAATTGAATTAAAGTAAAGAGAATTGAAAATCATTAATTGAACATAAACAAAATCGATTGTTGTTTCAAAAGATTAAAAGTCATCGAAACAACAGGAACAATACATTTCTTTTAAAAGTAATTCTTTTTCTGGAGCATTTTCACAGCGTTTCGTATAAATGTAAATGGTTAAGTCATAACATCCATCTTTGTCCTTTTAATCTGAAAGGACACTATACACAATGGTGATTTTCATTTCTTTTGAAGGCTACTAACCACTAGGGCCTTTTTTACCCCAGTCTTGGGTCGACACAGTCCTTAATACAGGAATGACCAAGTGGTGAGGGAATGTATTCGTTAAACCTGGGACAATTTCATGAAAGTTTGTGCTGACTCCGACTCGAATTGATGTTCCTCGTAGTGAAAAGCTGTATTTTCTGTCTGAATCATCTAACCACCCTGCCATTCGCTCCTATGAAATATATACTTTTTAAATATTAAAAATAATTAAGAATATATTACTTCGATTTAAATTAATTCCATAGATTCTGAGAGCTATTCAATTTCTTTTTAAAGTATTGGAATATTAAACAGAACATTGCAAATAATTGTTAATTATTTTTTAATCAAAAGTTCTGATTGTAATAATAAAAGTTTTGAAGAAATGTTCTTGGCTTTCGAAAGAAATATTAAAATTAAAAAGCTGCGATATAAATTTATGTTAACATTTTGTCAGGAAACAGAAAATCCATTACTGTATTCATTGATAATGAAAATGAAAAAAAAGAAATTTAAATATCAAAGAATTTTTTAAAAGTTTGTTTCAGATGCGTTATTAAATACGGAATGAAATTTCTAGAACATAAAAAAATGCTTATATATTTTTTAATCAATGTTGTGCTAACTGAAGAAGAAGAAGAAGAAGAAGACTGCAATAAATATAAATTATGGCAAGGCGGTCTAAAAGCAGATAACAGTAGCTATAATAACACATTCTAGTCACCATTGTCAATAGTGCAGAAAAATGTCAAAACGTATATTATTTTTGAAAATTTATGATTTGAAAAAGCAAAAAATAAAAATTTTATTAAACTTAATTCCTTTTCCACTTATTTTAAATCTATATTACATTTTTATTATTTTTCCTAAATATCCACAATTAAAGTTTATCTATCTTCGGTGAAAAAGCTACACGCTAAAGTATTTCAATAATTTGCAATTTTAGCAAAGTATCTTAAAAATCTAATTGTTTTCTAAACTTTGTAATTGCTTATTGTATTGTTTTTTATATAATAACAACACAATATTTATTATTACAGCTTTCGAGTAGATAAAAATATCAACAGACCCTTTAAATAAAAGCATAATAAAAAATACAACAATGAACATAGCCTACAATCCGCGAAAAAACAGTAGAGACACTAACAAATAAAAGTGAAGACATTGAAAAGTAATATCTTCTCGCAAGTGGAAATGTTTTCGTCTAATTCTAAAAATGTTTGTAAATAAAGAGATGACTGAAATATATTTTCTTACAATCGTAAGAATAAATTCATTTCTGTTAGACATTTCTATTTGTAAACAAAAATTTTTAAATAAATATTTGTTAAAGAAAGCTACGAAAAGAAGTTGCTTATAACATTCACTTTTCTTAACTCCTACTTTTTGTTCCTCCGTCTTTGCCTTTACGCTCCCATTTTTCGAGGTAGGCTATTCCTTGTTGACTTTAGCATTCTACAAAAAGAGCCATTATATTATCTTAACATATGTATGTTCGTTACTGAATAAATCGTCGCTGAATCAATCAGAAATGGCCTCGATATTATACCTTGCAAACAATTCTAGCAATCACTACTGCAATTAAACGACATGTCCCAATACCAATGGCTTTAATAAGCGGAATCTTGAAAAAAATTATGAACAAGGTAAATATATATATATATTGTTTTAACAACAGTATTTTGTTAATGCAATAAAATTCGGTCCGTGAATTGTTGGATTGTTGAAATGTTTAAATCTAATTAAAAGAATAGATTTAATTGACTACGTATCTCCTAGGGCAATTGTTTAAGTAAATCTGTCACACTTGAACATCGAATGACGACATTTGGGGTGGAAGTATCTTTAAAAAAGTAGAATAAAATTTATTTAAATTGAAATGGAGACAAAATTTATAAATGAATATCATAAAATGATATGAAATCCGAAAATTTCATTCATTAAGCATCACCTTTATTGGATGTTTGATTTATTCCTTTCTTCTAATTTCTACCAGAATTATAAATTTTAAAATATTCCTCATCTTACTACCTTCACATATTTTAAAATAGGAATAGGCATTCGTTTATTTTGAATGAAAAACAAATTTGAATCATGGAAAACAATCATTTTTACTGAATATCACAACTCTTTCTTCCTCGGTTTTCTTACAATATCATTCTAAATAAGGTAATCAGAAACTTTACACTCGAAAAATGAGTTTTGCTATAGTAAAAAATAAAAATTATATTAAATTTAACATATTTATATTTCACAAAGTTTGGTAATTTTAGAAAAATATTGCGAATTTAAAGTTTATATTATCAAGTAAACATATATTTTTCAAATTTGGAAAAATAAATTATAAATTAAAATAACTTTTATGTGTTTTAGAATTTGTAAATAATTAATAAAAAAATTAATTTTATAAAATGCAAAAATTGTGTTTAAAAACATCGCAATTTGAAATTTATTTTACGTAAACAAACGTGTTTTCAATGAAAAAATACATTGTAAAACCTGGTAAATTTTTAATTTCTTTTTAAGAAGTTGAATATTGTAAAGATTTAACAAAAAATAATATTCATGTAAGTAAAGAATTTATGTAAATACACACTAAATGCACATTTGAATAAAATTAATAAAATAAAAGATTATACAAATGAGACTCTTCATGACATCAACCACGAAAAGTACAATACATAAACATTTTTATTTTTAAGAAAAATTGAGAAATAGTTGTAATGAATTAATAGTTCATATATTTTAATATTTACGAATTTAAAAATATTAAATAATTTTAATAATTATTTAAAAATAATTTATGCAGTAGCGTAGCTTGGGTTAATTTTGCCGCCTCCACGTAAAGCACACATAATGCACATCCAACATACTTAGAAAAAAGAATGAAAAAGATTTACGGCCATAAGGAAAAAAACTGTAAAAATTAGGACATTGTTTTCTATGTTATCATTAATTAAACACAACTAAGCAATTAAATAAGATAGTCTCATAAAAAGATCAGCTTCAAGGAAACCGCTGTAGGAAATTTTTGACAATAAGTAGTGATTTCATGGAAAAATAAAATAGTGTCTGGAGTCTTGTATCTAAGTGTGTTTATAGAAATCAATGGGTGGAATTTAAAGGACAGGTTCTTGAGAAATTGTAGATAAAAGGATAGATATCTTACAAATTATTTAATACTTTCCAAAAGTATGTAAGATGTTTTGCTATTCTAATAGTCTTGCGGAACATTTTATTTAGGCTACGTGTCAAACGATGCTTTAAAATAATTATGGTCGGAAAAAATTGAAGTTCTCATGCGAACCCTGCATCACGAAATCGAATTATTACTAATGAACTTTATTTAGATATCTCTAATATCCGAACACAAGGGAATCTGGAAACTTCATGTATTTTTCTAAAAGCCACTCAAGCATTTTACTCGTCACAGTGTGATATTTTTGCAATTCAAGAATAATTAATTGATTTTTTCATTAATTTATTGGAAAAAACATTTAAGCTTTTGCTATTATAAGTGACTATTAACATGTTATACCGAGTTAATAAACGTAAATTAAAAGCCATATAAAATGCTTTAAAAATGATATTAAAAGATTCTGAACAAATTTGCACAACTGATTTTATTACTCTTCACAATGGTTGTCCGTTACTAGTTTAGTTTTTGCCCGAAAACCGAAAAAGATTCGGATCACGAAGAGGTGTTGTAATTATTGGAAGAATCCACACTTGACCAAAATATTTCAGAAGATAAAAATACCGATTCTGAGAGATAAATGAAAAAATGTCCACAATGTAGAGTCAGCGTGTACAAATATGCACACGTTTTTTACTTTAAAGTAAAATTTTTAAAAATGTGAAAGAAATAAGATAATGAAAACAAGTTTTATACATGGTCAATCCTTTAATAATTTATATTTCGTCAACAAAAATAAATTACACTTCTTTATTCAACCAATAAATAAATGAATATAACAGATATGCTGACATGTGCTAACTTATTAAGGAAAAGTATGCTCAGATTTTAGGCACAAGAATCACACGTGAATGCATTCGACTCGTACGAAGTATATTCCTCACTCCACCGATCTTCTCATTTGGCGCAATAAATCCACTCTTCCTTCTCCCCCTCTCGACGGTCCTGAACGTTAAATGTAAAAATTTTAATATATTTTAAAAAATTTAAAAACAACGCTTTTATTAGTTATGTTTCCGAGGGTGTGAGGTAGTGATGGCGTCACTCTATCGTACACGTCACTTAGGTGCAATTTACATACATATATCTTGATTGAATGGTATTGTACTGTACATGTCTGTTTGATTATGTTTCTCGGTTTGGAATGGGGAGGATGATGGGGGTAATTTTAATAATGTTTTAGGGGAATATGGATCCATTCCCTCAAAATTTTTAAAAATGCATTGTTATCGGACTGGGGTATGTCCTCAAAGTTTCAGTCTTCTATCTTAATTAAAAATAAATGAAATTTGAGTTGCAAAATTTCAAGACCATGTAAAAAAAAGTCAAATAAAAGCGTTTATAAAGAGCAGAAGAAAAGAAAAAATGCAGACCAATTGTTGCATCTTATTATTTGATACGTCAAATTTCGAATAGGTTTTCTGATAAAAAATATAACTATTTGTTGTAAAACTCTTTTGAATTGCTATCTTTTTGATAGGTTGACATTGAAATGATTTTTCGAGAGTGGAAATAGAGTTTAAATCTCGTAAGATCTTGAGGTAACCGGATAAAATTTCAAAATTTTCTTATTGTAATCAGATTTTAGACAAAAGTTCAATGATTAAACCGTACATTTAGGACAGTAACGTCATACGTATGTAACAAAAATTTACAGCAGTACTTTGCGAGTCGAGCTAAAGTAATACGATGATGTCTCCTTGCAAAAACGAGTATGTATTTAGAATATATTTTTGAAATTCAGTCATTTAACATATTTAATACATTACTTATAAATGTTAGAAACAGGTCTACGTTTTAAGGAATAATACAAAATATTTTTGGTATGCCTATCAACAAATTAAGAGCAAATTGGCCCGTCAATTGAAATGTTTGGCCATCACTGGACCATAGACAATAGATGATAAAGTGAAGCTATTACTCGGATGTGGAGTAAAGGTTTTAAAATACTCGCTCGCTGTTTATTCTCTTTTCAGATTTCTATAAATAATAATTTAATTTAAGCAGAAAATCTGAAAGTTTTGCTGATTCCGCGTGTAGAAAATATCACTTTAGTCAGTTGGCTTATTAATTAATATCTTAAAAACATAATAAAATATTAAAATTATACTAATATAAGTTAAATATTTGAAAAATTTACTTCGATTTTTTTAAAATAAATATTAAAAATTTTGTCTTCCGTAGGATATTTGTTTATAACTGACTTTGCGTGATATTTTCTTATACATTCTTTATTGTTTCGTACAGTTTGTACCTCTGTCATAAACTGAGAAATGCGATTGTAGGACAGATAATATTTTCGTGTTAATTTAACTTAAAGCTAAACGAATATCAAGAATTAATTCAAATTTGCCAGTCCACTCTGAGCGATGTTTGGTGGAGAAACAGGAAAATTGAAAACACATTTCGTTCGTGACTATTGTCTTTATTGAATTGATGCAGTACACGGGAATGTCGAGAAATGTTTTCTCGGAAAGAAGACCGACTCCATCAAAGAATTTAGTTTTTATTGTTTCGTTATTAGATAGAAACTTCTCCTTTATATATTTCTGTTTTCGGCTTAAAATATAACTTTTATTTATTTTTAAAGATTTTATTAAATTAAAAGTTAAGAATTATGAAGAGAGTTTTCTGCAATCTCAAGAAACGTTTTTCTTTTATTTTCGAAATTACAACTCGTGTTCAACCACTTTCTACGTTAATTAAAATCGAAATTTATGCGATTTATCGTTTTTTAATGCTATTTTATTTCAAGATTAATTAATCCTATGACAAATGTTATGGCTACGATAACGTATGCATGCATTTATTATCACTGCGAATCGACAAATCAACCTTGACAATTTAATGAAGTTTTCAAATGTAGAAACTAATCGAGGAAAATAGAAAATGGAGTTATTTTTGAAATAAGTAATGAGAAAAATTCAAGTTTTCTATTTGCATAAATAATTCCATATTTACACATCGAACGTACAGTACAGTACAGTTCATTAGAATTCGGGATGCGACGTCGATAATAAATTGTAAGCCATAGTATTCATCTCAACACAAGTTTTACTATGAAAAGAAATAAAGAAAATAAAAATTCTGAAAGGAAATAGTCCACATAGAAAGAAAAATAACGAAACGTTTTTAAATTTAAACTTTAAAAGTAAATAATTATACGTTATAACGAACTAAAAATCGAATGAATCTGTAAATATATAACATGTATTTGGAATGACATTAATTATGAATGTATGTAAATAAACGAGGATTTACTCAAAACAAACACTTCATTTTTTCATATCTCTACTCAAAATAATTTAATTTAATATATATATATATATATTTTAAATATCGATAAAGTCCATTTTCTTCTCTCAAATTAAATTGTCGAACAGTTGAGGTTTTTATGTTTTTCTTTGTAAATGCATTTTCTAACCGCTACAAATGTAATTATAGAAGAAAATGTAGTCTACTTTATTTTATTTAACTTCATATTTATTGAATTACATTATTTAATACAATTCTGTATCTGTAACAGAAAGTGGTATCGAGATCGTAAACATTTTACAAATCAAAATATTATTTTTGAAAATCAATCTTTGGATTTTTAAATTTTATTTCATTCGTAAAAGGAAAATTGAAATATATTTAATTACATTTACTAATTTATAATGACTAAACATAATTTACTTTCCTAAAAATCTATAATAAATATTAAAGTTTTAAAATTATCTTCTAATATTCAAATTATAATAATAAAATGAAATTAGGATTTCTAAAGAGTCGAGTGTTGTAATATCGAGCCAATTACATCATTAATTATATTATATGTCTGAGACCGTAAATAATTAATTGCACGCTAACATAAAATTAATTAGGCTAATTACTTGGAGTATTATAGTCCTATTTATAACTTACTCAAAGAAATTCGGAGTTTTGCAGCAAGTTTTGATACATAACTAATCAAATTTTATAAGATTACTGAAAGAATGACTTACAATTATAATTGAAGTTGAAAGAAAGATTTGATAAAGCAATGATGATGATCTACTACACACACAAACACATAGACACACACACAGGGAGCGAGACATGCCTACATTTCTAAACACCTACACACCTACATACGTAGTGTGTAGGTGTTTAAAAATGTGTAGTGTATATATTAATTAAATAGTGCATGTTTACGTGTTTGATGATAAAAGGAATTGTGTATCAATCCTTTTCATCCTTTCAATTCTTTTACACAATTTTTAAAATTATTCCTCCAGTTTCTTTCAAGGAATTATTTTAAAAGTGTTTTACATATTATATTTTATTTTAAAGGGGATTAACGTATTTTAATATTTTAAATCGAAGGATGTGAAAAACGTGCTATTCTTAAATGGAAAAATACTTTCGCACTTGATTTCTTTTCCTCTTACTATTATTATATTTTTGTAAGCTGTTTTCAACGACTTTTTCTCTGAAAATTTTGAAAAAAATGAATGAAATTTTTAGAGTGAAATAGGTATTAGCGAAGGTAAAGAACATCCAAAATGTGAAACTGCAGATATTAAAGTTGCAACGTGGAAAAATTAAAATAATGACAATTTTATTCACGATACGCCAATTATTTACAAGTTTTGAATGTTTAAAAATTGATTCTTTTTTTTAATGCAAAACTTATTATCTACATCATTAAAAGCGGATGTGGAGATTTTGTAAGCCTTAAGAAAATCAAATAAAAGATTCCAGGTCTCAGATATTACTCGTTTTTAAAAGTTAATTATGTTGTTACGACTTAAATTACAAATTTCTAATCTTTTAAAACTCGGCACCATTGTAAAAATTATAATAAAACAAACTGATTAACAGTTCCTGTTACCAAAAAATACTTGATCATAAACGTTTTCGTCCTTGAATTTAGGTCATCCTTTGCTGACAGAATTAATTATTCTGATTCATTCCTGATTAAATATGTTTTGGTCACCGGAACTTTAGCAGTTTGTTTTACTATTATAAATTTCTAATAACTAGAAATTCATTACTATTATCTGCTGGTTTCTAATATAACTAGATTAAAACATAAATACATTTAAACATCATTACATTCTCTTAAGTCAACATCAGATGAATCTACAATCGAAATTCTTAATGACAAATCTCTTGTAATATATTCAGCCATTTATTCGTTCGATATATTAGAATAAAGCTAACAAAAATCATTTGACAAAATTATCATTTAGCCTATAATTTCTAATTGATAAATTATCTAAACATATCTTTCAGATTTGACAAGGATATATTTTTACATACACAAGCATCATCAACTGCACTTATAATTAAATTCTGCAGAAGCATATTACAAAAATAATTTAATCTTCTAGAGCTTTATTTATAATTAAAAATTTAAATAAAATATACACACAAAAAGTAAATATTAATGAATATTATATGCTACAGAAGATAACTGTAAACATGAAAAGATGTTTCTGTGTATCGCTGTGTGGGAATTCATAAATGGCGTCCTCGTCTTCTATTGATATCCCCGAGATAACTGTCGAATAGATAATGGAAATTAAATTTCTATATTTATATTTGTCTTTAAATATTTAATCATAAGTTGATTGTAGGAGAAGGAGTTTAAGATTTCATGTAACAAACAGATCTGACCTAAAGATGAATGCTTTAGCCACGTTCGTTTATAGAAAAACGATGTTTAAACTTTTATATTTTGTTTATTGTGACGACGAAACGAGAACAAAATATTTAGATAATAAATATTAAATGAAGAATTCCTGAAATAAAAGACTGGTCTTCGAATTTCTATATTAATATTTAGACGAAACATGCGTTAGGGTGAAAAACTCTCCATCCAATTAAAAATATATGTAAACTATATTAAAAATTTTACATATATTTGACTTATACTGTATTTTATTAAATAATTAAATAAATAAAAATAATAACTTTCTTTTATTCATTATTAAAGTTTTAAGTCAAAATAAAAAAATAATAATAATTCATTGTTAATGTTATAAAGGAGAAAATATTCTGGGGAAAATGTAATGTTGCTTATATTACACTATGGGAGATTCGATGATGGTTCTTTCAGATGATATTCGTTGGTTATGGGTATATTATCTATTGTTCGCTTGACAGTTCGTTGATGATATCTTCCGCCTTATGTATCGACGTTGTACTTTTCGGATCATAAATGCATCGTTGATGTTGCATTCTTAGACGACACTCTTTCATACTCAATTACTTATAATATCATTAAGTAATGCTTTATATACTGATATTATAAATTACAGATGATTATAATATAAAAATCTGCTATGTTATATTATAAATTTTAGAAATATTTCTCATTTTATCAAAATAAACTTCGCTTTAACTTTCAAAATTCTGAATAAAAATTGTGTTGATTCTGTTAAACTTTTAAAACATTCTACACTATTTAAGTATTTAAATTTATATATTATATTTATTTAAGTCATATTCTTGTTAATACTACTTTGTATTATTGATTTTATGCATAGAAAAAAACAAACTTTTTGAAAAGCTATTTTTGAATGCGGAAATAAATGAAGACCCATAAAACTTTTATATGAACGTTATCGACATTTCTTCCAGTTTTTTCGACGACTCTGGAGGGATATTTTGCCGTTATTACTTTATTTGTTCGTTGTATACAAGAAAAATTCTTTGGAAGAAGAAATGATCTTTTCTGATAGCTCTAACAATTCGTCTTTAATCGGAGATCGAATTCTTTTTGGTATAACACAAACTACAATGGTTCTGTGTCCAAAGATCTTTAGAGAAAATATTTGTGAGGTTTGTTCTCTTTTAACACCACCCACGTCTTTGGTTCGCTAGTAACAATTGACGTCAAGAGATATAAATGGCTCCAGTTTTGATAAGAATCTTCTACATTTTAACTTCTCGTTTCGAATAACATTTTAATTATTTAGCAATTTGTAAAATATCTAGGGCATTTAAAATAATTCCTTATTCAAAAATTTCTTTTCCACGAAACGAAAAGTGCATCTTTCATTATTTCTATGGTTAAAAATTTTAATTTTATCGGTTGTTGTTTAAATTCATATTATTCTTCCGACTGATAATAAATAGCATTTATTTTTATAAATAATTTTTATTCAGATAAAAATTTGTTCAGATAAAACACAATAAATCGTTATCGGAACGACGATAAAAAAATAAATAAATAAATCGTCGCGATAATTTCTGTCAGATTTTATTAAAATAGCCGACAATCAATCGTCTACGGTGAAAGATAGTGGATATTATCTCGCCTATTTTAGAAAAATATAAAAATTTGAATTTAAAAATATTTTTCAAAATTATTCGCTTAGAAATAAATGAATCAATTTTTTAAATGGAACTATTAACAATAACGAGAAGAAGCCGATTGAATTAAAATTTCGAAATGGAAGCTTGTTTGACTGGTTGTTCGGAGTGGATCGATTTAAATATTTTCTCTTACGTTCGAATTTATTTAATGTAACTTATTACATAATCAGAGATATACATTTATAAATTAAACAATAAATTCCGAAGGAGGTCATTTTTGTTTTCCGTCGATAAAATTCGATTAACTCTGGTGTTAGAACCTCGTAAAAGAAATTGCTTGAATGTCGTTGTTAATAAATTGTCAATGTTTAATCTATTATAAAAAATATATATATATAATTTCGTAAAATAATAATCTTACAATTTGACTATTTTCATTTACGTCAGATGATCGACGTCTTAAGATATCATCCCAACTCTACTATGTCATCTGTTATATTTTATTATTGAGTGAAGTTAAGTAGTTAATCGATTAAATTCTATAAATAGAAGTATCTAATAAATTGATATTGAGCATACGTTATAACCAAGAAACATCATTTTGGTATAGAAAAGAGGTTATTTTGGGGTCTAGTTCAGTTGCGTAAGCTATTCTTTATCTCTTGTTTCTCTCTTCGCATTCTTTAATAGCCACACCCAAACCGAAATTCCGTTTCTATGCAACAGATGCTTCTCTGATCTACACTTTCGGTTATGTTATTTTTAATTAAATCAAAGAACGACATACTTTATGCGAGTTTAACGTCAGAATAATTGGTGTAAATATTTTTTAGACTTCATGTATACACGTATAATGGTATATTTATACGATGTGGCCTTGTGTTTTAAATCAAATCTAGCCTGTAATAAATTTTAAATTATAAACCTCTGCTTTATATCGGGTAATTTTTATTAAAGCGTTAATTTTTTATAAACTTTTTAATGTAAAGTAATCGTTGTTGTATTTTTAAATTTATTAAGTAAACTAAATTATTAGCGATTAGAACAAACGAACTTCAGATCTTTTAATCAAAAATTTTTCTCCTTATCCTACTGAACTTGGATATTTCGTTACTTAATTAAAAAAAAACAAATATTAGCTTAAAAATCTTATAAATTAATTAAAGTAGACCAAATTTTCATTTGAACAAAATAAAAAAATAATTTATTAAAGTATTCGAATTCAAAATTATTACCATTATTTTTCGAAACTTACAGTACATAATACGTAAACGTCCAAAAAGAGAAAGTAGTCAGAAAGTAATTAAAAATTTCTGCATTAAATAAGTCATACGATAATTGCAAAATCATTAATACGTTAAACAAACTCTTGTTTTTATCTTCCTCATAAAGTGCTAATTAACTACAACGAGAATGCTAAATATGATCATTAGAAAAAAATGGCAGAGAAAGAGGAATGACTTAATAACCACTTCGCAGATTATTTGTCGCTGGTAAAAAGCATTTGTTAATTAACCGAAGGAATTCCCATTCGCAGACGGATTCACTGGATAGACATGTAAATTGTTCAAATATATATAACTCTACGCTTCGGGATTTTTCACACTCCACCAGTTTGGATTAACTTTGCTTAAATATATATTAAAAAATAACTTATTATTTAAAATCTACTCTCTTTATATAAAATACTTAACTTAAAAAACTTAAAAAAAAATAGAAATGGCTGCACCGGAAATCGATGAATCGTCATGATATTTTTGATCAAGTAAACGAAGCGAGCATGGCGAAGCCCTTCTATAACGTTAAACTTCTAATATATATATATATATTAGAAGTTTAACGTTTATATATATATATAAAACTACTATATATATATATATATATATATATTTACTTAAATTAAACAAATTTTTATATATTATGAGATATTTATATAAAAGAAGCACTACGAGAATGCTTCTTTTGTAAACTTTATTCCAACTGTTACTTCAACTAAACGCCAAATATTTTTTAATAAAATAATTTAAGCCACAATGTTACGTCGATAAAGTCTATTGCATACGTTAACAACAATTTTAATTTAATAAATTGCAAATTCAGTCTTGTGACACGAGTAAATACTTTTTTGTCGCTATTACAAAACACAAACAAACAAACAAACAAAAAAAAACACACAAATCCGTCTTCGTTGTATCCATTAAAATTTGTTATTTTTATACAGATTATACGGAATGAATTATTTATGAATGTTTTTACAGATTACAAAAAATATTACATTTAAAAAAGTACATCAATTATCAATTTTTTTAATCGGCAATCGCACTAAGTAATTTTTATATAGTGTAGACTTTAATCTATCCGCATGAATTATAAATTTCTCCAACGTTTTAATTGTTTATTCGTATTTAATTAACAGTTATTATGTCAAAATAATTAAGACGATTAACGCAATTGGCAAATCGATATTTAATACGAAAATCGATGGAAATATTGTGTAATATATCTTACTCTCAAGGAATCGAAATAACAAATACTTTTTTAGAAGTATTCGTTATTTATTAGTTTTGGAATTAACACAAGGAACGGAGAGTAACGAATAAACGTGGTTTGCCGTTTACCGTTCAATGGTTATATTTAATTATAAAATTTAATAATTCAAAAAGATATAAAGCCGTAAAGCAAAAAAACTTATATTATTTTGTAATTTAATTTACTTCTATTGTTTTTTATTGAACTGCCAATTGACGTAAGGAATTACAAGAGATGCTTTTTTTTCAACGCTGCTTTGGGTGGTCGGATGTGGAGGAGGTTTTAGGGGTGGTCTGTCCCGGATATATTAAGCACTGTGTACGTCAGCATTCGACCGCTTCCATTGTGGATCTGGTTGTTTTAATCATGATGAATATGATTAAAAAAGACCGTCCAAGTGTTTCGGAGCAGAAAGAGTAAAAAATTTAAAAGAAAAAAAAACTCTTTCCTTCCAAGACAATAAGAGTACAAGATAATTATTTCACGTCCGATCAAGACCGCAAAGTGTAGACCGAATGATGAGGGACGATCCCAAAATCTTGGATAAAAAATTCCTGAAGATTCATACCTGGCTTAACAAAAGTTTGCTAGAAAGAAAGTAGGCTAATACTTTAAAATTTTCAAATGCAGTTGGTTATTTTTTGTATAAAATTTGATATAGAAGAAATTTTTTTTAAAAATATAAACAATGAAATATTTCTTCCTCGAATTAAAATACTCAAACTTTACCAACTTTGAGAAACAAGACACTACGACTGCTAAAAATTCACAAATAAATACGTTTATTTGTGAACCTTTATTAACCTTTAAAACATTTTCCATATGTACAGTACAGTGCTTTAGTACATGCTTTTAGTACAAGCCTCACCAATGGAAATAACTCGAGGAAGAGAGTTTTTATTTTTTATACTTTCATATATTTAAAAAATTTTATTCTATACCAAATTTTATAGGGACTAATACTTTTTAATTGCTTTCAATAAAAAATTATAATAGCCATTAAAGAATACAGAAAATACATAAAAAAAATTCTGAATCAGATAATTTTTTCCAATATTCCTATCTTAAAATTAGACAAAACAAAACAGAATAAATAAAAGCTTAAGAAATAAAACAAACAAATAAAAATAATAAAACAACCAAATCCACGTTCAGCTGAGAAGACTTATCTGAGTACTAGGCCTACTCAAGTCACAAACTATGAAATGATTTAAGAAATCAATGCCTCATCTTTCAGTCTCAGAAATAAAAAAATACTGCAATTAACATTAAAAACATGAAAAGAAAAACACCTTCAATTACTTTAAGCATAAAAACTATAATTAGACCTACAATTCTTATTTTCAATTTGATTCAATCTTTCGGAATATCTTCAGTTGTATAGAAACTATGTAGGGTAAACCAGAGTTAGATGGCAAAAAAGTTCTGGAAGGTGTGAAAATAAATTATATTTAAAAAGAACTGGCTGAACTGGTGTTTACTTATGATACAAAACAAAACAACGAGCAAAATAATAGTGTTTTCTGAAAAACATTCGAAAATACAAAATATAATTTTCTGTAAATCACCATCTCATCTTTAGAAGTATGGGTTAGTTGGTGAAGTATATGGGTGAACCCTCTATCAGGGTCTGCTCTATTATTTTTGACCGATTATTTAATCTTCTAAAGTATTGCATGCGAGAAACAACAGTTGTCCACTGATCTTAAGATTGTCGAGACTACAACAAACATACATACGTGTAAAAATTCTGCAAATCATAAACAGAAACATTCGATTTATTCATCTATTTTTTACAGTCATTGCACATAACAGCCTGCACAGTAAATATGGTTTTCAGCTAACACAATATACACTATACGTGGCGCTAACTTTTAGTTTATACAGTAATTACATGTATTCACCAGATTTACCATAAAATTTAAAAAGTTTTTATTATATACGACGCAAAAGACTTTAAATAGGTTATAAATTTATTAAGCATTTAGTCTTATAATTTACTTTATTTCGTAAAATATTTTAATACAATTAATCACAGTCATATCATACGCGTAAATAACGATAAAAATCAGTAAAATCAGTTATCAATAAACAATAACAGAGTTATTGATTATCTTATATTCCTATTATATGTCGAGATTTTATCCTAATTCAATTTATTTTCTTTTGTATTCAAGTAATATGTAGAAATCATATATTTTAAATTTAATCAGATTAACTAAACAGAATATAATTTCAGTTTTGAATATTGTTGAAACGATATATCAATAATTTATTTATTTATTAACGTATACATTAATTCTGCTAAAAGGCGTGTTATAACAACCCCCCAAGAAAACGAAACGCCAGAACTCGGTAAAAGTGCAAATAAACAAACAAATAAATAAAATATTAAAAAGGTAATTAACATCCACAAGTTTTAATATTTCATACATTTTATAAACAATTAATAGATTGAATGTTCAACTGAATTCTGTAGAAAACTCTTTAACTGTAGGAAAAAATCCAGCAACGAGTTAGTTGCATAACTTTCCGGGCAACAACATTCAAAATTGCGTGTGGCCTCTGTTACTAAATTTACTTTTCCTTTGTATGTATAACAGCCGAGAAAATAAAATTGACTTTTTACATAGAAACTGATGAAATTATAACGCTTTTCACTTTTCTCATGTTTACTTTTCCGGATGCTATATATATAACAGAGGAAAAGTATGGAGATCGGTCAAATGATCCTCCAAGAGTTTTACGTTTTTTGGCTCAGGGCACCTTGAAACGTCGAGAAATGCAAAAGATTTCGGGATTTCTTTCTGTATATATGGATGATTGTGTGCGTTTACCCTCTTTGAAGCAATTAAGCTTCAAAGAGGGTACCCACCCCCTGTGCCTTTTGTCGAAAATTTCTGAAATTTTGCAGGGAGGTTTTTTTTGTTAAGTGGGTTGATACTATTTAACTTTGGTGCTTAAAGGTTGAGGGGGTGGGGAGATAAAGGGGGTCGTATGTATCACTAGTAGGGTCTGACTTAATGACGATTTTACTCGTTATTAGCATTTACAATTTTTTTTTTTTTATATATATAAAACGCATCTCTACCCACAAAATTAAGCTTTTTGTCATTTTATAATAGTTAAAAATATAAAAAGTTTTTAAATAAAATATTATAACAGATTGCGTCATCAAATGTTGCCGGGAAAGTTAAGCAACTCGTTGCTGGATTTTTCTTATTTATCATTAGGATATGATTTCACATGCTTTATTATAGGAAGTATTATTTTAAGCATATAAAATGAAATCTTAATACAGGTACTCCTCACTTTACGACCGAGTTCCATTCCGACGACTACGTCGTTAAGCGAATTGGTCGATAAGCGAGGAGCTTGCTTCGGGAATATAGGATCGTTGTAAAATTATACAAATTATGCAACAAACTTCAAATTTATTCATAAAAAGACTATTATAGTACGCTATTAGTACTATAAGAATATTATAGTACGCTTAGTGCGCATGTCACCATCCGCTACTGACGGACACTCAAGCTGAGAAAGGCGATTCCCCGAATTGCAGATCGAAACTCGATTGGTCGTAAGTGCGAGTAGTCGTTAAGCAGATAGGTCGTAAAGTGAGGAGTACCTGTACTATAAAACCGCTGATGAACAGCCACTGACGGGGACATAAGAAATGGTGTTATTTGGAGGTGGCCATTGTTTACAGGTTGTACAAAAGGGCCACATATTCGGAATGAACCTCCCCCGAAAAATTCTTGAGTTTTTCGACCTGTTCGGATTTGATCCTGGGTTCCCCAGAGCGATAGATTGCCATCTGGCTGTATTTATGTATTTATAATTGTATCAGTAGCCTAAATGTGGATGACAACATTCCGATTCTATATGAGAAAAGCTACGAGGATGATTAAGTGTATTTTTATGCAGTTTTTAATTAGTTTATATTTAAAGCTGTTGTTTACTACAAAAATCATAATTTTCTAGAATGCATTCTGGAATATTACGACTTTTGAAGAAAACACGAAGTTTAAATATGCATAAATTAATAATTAAAATGAACTGTGTAAAAATATAATTAATAATTTGAAGTGTATTTGTTTACTAAATTTACATTAACACTAACAATTCTCATTAATTTAGTAGTAGTTAATACTTAAATTTTTAAGCATCATTCAAGACAATAAATTTACAGAGTTCATTTTAATTAACTGTGACTTATTTTATTTTTAATTTAAAGAATATATTAAAATTAAACATATAAAAACAAGTAATATCTTCACAGTATCGATTGTAGTACAATACAAACGTTATTATAATTGTTCCAATTTCTTTTTCACGACATTTGTATTAAAAAAAATGAAAGATTTAATTGGTTGAGATATAAACTTACTGTATATTAAATAAATATAATGTTGATTAAGATTAGGGTAAAATTAAAAAGGAATAAGTATGTTAAAGTATGAATTTTTATCATTTCTGGAATATCTCGTAAAATATCTTATAATTAGTGAAATGAAACCAAATTTTGCATCAATAATTCAACAATATAACTACTTCAAACAGTCATTTATTAATATTTTTACAGAATATATTTTCGTAGAAATTATTGTACAATTCTCTGTTTTTCTATCCTCTATTTTAAAATAATCGTCAAATTAAAAAGTTAATTGAATTAAATGCAATTCATTCTTATAACTTTATCCGAATGTAATTTAAATAAATTTTTCTCGTTATCAACGTGTAAAATAAGCTAATATTTAGAGCAAACAACGGAGATAATAATAAAATAAATAACTGTCTCATGTTATACTTTACATTCACTTCGATAATTAATATTTTAATTGAAATATAGAAACAGTTTTTTACTTTTTATTCATTAAACTTAAAATTTTACCTAATTAAAAGACGAAAAACAAAATTTAAATTTACTTTTTATTCGAAAAAAAAAATTAAAATATGAAATCGTGTGCTATTCGATTACATGAATATTTATACAGAATTCGAGAAAAAAAAGGTTTTTTTAATAAAAAAAATAAAATGAAAACAAAATATTATTTACGAATTCATGTGACGTTCGAATAGATTTTCAAAAACAAATAAAAAATATTTTTTTAAATGTAAATATTTGTTATAATTTCGATTTTACGTAATACTAGTTTAGCATTTTATAAATATCTAAGAGTAAGAATAAGTTCAGAGTCGCAAAAATCAATGAGAAAGAATCAGAATATTGAAATTAAATTTTTAAATTAAAAAAAAAAAACTATAGACTTTATCTAGTGAAATTATTACAAGTAAGTACTGTATTTACGTGTTATTTACGATTATTTGTAATGATAATATTTAACATAATTTTTATTTCATATAAATTTAGCTAATAAATATTTAATTAATCTAAACAAGTTGCTAAGCAACAATCGGTAGAAACTTCGAGTTAATTCCGAGATAAATTTTGTATGTTTAGAGACGGTGACATTTCCGTTGTTTTGCTCTTCATTCACTTAATACTGACTGGGTCACGGGCGTTGCAAGGACGACTCTCAATAACAATTATAGTAAATGTTCTAAATATATAATATAATATATAAAAAAAAGTTATTTCGACTTGCTCTTTCTAAATCCCAGACAGAATTTTGGATCATTTATTCGATAATATCCATTCGAAATTTACATTTTAAATTACTGGTATATTTAAAGATAAACCGACAGATCGACGAACGTTTTAATTCCGCGAATTTTATGAAAATTTTCGAAAGAAATAACGCGAATTTAGTTTTAATTTCACCACTTTCCGGCAATTTCTTGTGTTTTTAAATAATAGAATTTTACTTTAAGAATTTTGATTACAACTCTATGCCTTGCGGGCCTTTTAAAGTCATATCTATCGATTTTTCGAGGGAGTATGTTTCGAATATTTCGCTCGCCCACCCGTAATACCCACAAGATGGGAAAGAGTAAAAAAGAATGGTATGTAGCATGAGTTCGGCCATGTTCACAGGTGGTAAAGAACATATCGAAGATGGACCCCCCAAAATATTCCTGGGGTCTCTCACTCGTATTATATCCCGGATCCCCGGAGCGATTAGACTGACTTCTTAATCGCTTCGCCATTCTCCTGTCAAACATTAGTACTAGAAACGAACATTTATAAACAAATAATAACTCTACGGTATAGATTTATATTTAACTTTTATACCGCTGTTAACATTATTACTTACTAATTAATATGTTTTAGCCAGTAACGAATAAATAATGAAGATATATTTTCGAAATTTCTAAAATTTATAATGTTCAAATGATAAAGAAATTATTTTTTAAATATTTAAAATGAAACCAAAATTTTGTAATATATTTTATTAAATTTTCTAGCAGAGAATGATTTTAATTTAGTATACACATGCAAAATTTAAAATTCTATTTAAATTTTTGATTTTTTATTTATATAAATGCAAAAAGTTTTTATTTCAATAAATTGATTAATTGCATATAACGAAGCGCTAGTTATTTTTTCTTCAACTTAAATAATATATAAACAATTTTTGGATTTATCAATAATTATTTACGTACGTTTGTGCACAATTCTTGCAAAAGTAATATTTTTTTGCGAGTAAACGAAGGTATTAATTATTAACGAGGAATTTCTTAAGTAATGGAATCGCCTGGTTAAAAATTTACGATAATTTTTCAAAATTAAAAGGAATTTAAAAAAAATAACATGTTCAAACGATAAATAAATGATAAACAGCGATACAAAACGATAATATTTTTAACGGAATTTTAATTAATTGTATTAATTTAAAATTTAAATTGAAAGATTTCGTGGTTTTATAAAATATTTACGAAATTGTTTTTACTAAAATAGATTTAAAAAAAGACTTTCTAATTAATTAAATTATAATTTTAATATGTTTAAATATTTATTTCTAATAAACATATTATTGTTTATTATATAATAATAATAAAAGTTTGAATTTAAATAAATTAAAAATTATTTAGTATAAGAAAATTTTAATGGTTGTTTAAGTAATGCAGTTTCAATTTCTCTTCGTTTTACACCAAATCTGTTTTTAAAAGTCTAGATTCGAATAAATAAAAATCATTTTTCGTCTAACTCTGTATAGACTTAAGAAGAAAATAACCAGAAAACCGTTCTTCTTTATGTAATCAAACGATTGAAATATCTAAAAACTTGCCAGAGACGATACTTTTTTTTGGAAATAAAAAAATGTCTTCCGTGATTAACAAAACGTTTTAAAAAATAAGACAAATTAAAACTTATAATTGGCCGAAGTTGTCATGTTTCTTGACGTTTTTCGACGGTTGTTACCGATACAAGATAATGGCGGAAGCGTCAATATTTGGTTGGGGATAAGCTAGAAATTTGTCAGAATTTATCACCTTGTTATTGTTACGAAATGGAGTAAAGTCATCCGATACGCATTTGATAACGATTCATTACGACGTAGAAAGAGATCGAGTCGAGTATCGGACTTTTATCATCAGCAGCAGGCAAGAGTTTCATGATCGAGTGAAGGATGTTGCCACAATCATCTCAGTATAAATATTATACTGAGGCTGTTCATTTGTCGCATCTAAACATTCTCACAATAACTTTATGTCGTTATTTACATTTAAAAATTGTTAATTAAGTGTACGAATTTATTTTTTTTATGTTCTTGTGGTTTTTTTACTACACTCGAAATCATTAGACTTGTCGCAACGATTAATACTTAAATTTACTTTTTTTTTTTTTTAGAAAGCTTCGAATTATTATTTTGTGTATGAAGAAAAGGATACGAATAAATCTGTTAGATTGAATTGAAGATTGATGTGATGCTTCACCCTCATCATATATATCATCAGTGTCTTTATACACACAGACATTATGATTAAATACTATATTCGGTTACGTTTGTAGGGTTTCGTGATGGGACGATGGCGCAAGTGGACCACTCCTTAAAACACTATTAAAATGCGTTGTCATTGGACTTAAATATGTCTTCAAAGTGTGTTCCAGCCTTTTATCTTAATTAGAAGTGGATAAAATTTAAGCTACAAGGTTTAGGGACGATACAAAGCAAATTAAATAAATATGCTTAATATAAATAGAAAATAGATATTTTAATGTATTTTTATACTTTATATCCACTCTGATCTTGAGAATATGTTATTATAACGTGATTTACTTTGAACGGGATAGAAAACGACCATCCTCATCAAATTTATCTCGGTTATTACAAAGATATTAATAAATTAACTTATGTAAAAGCTATCCCTGCTCTAAAAGGTAACTTACATTTATAAATTTATATTACCATACATAGAAGAAGTTTCTCATAACCGGGAAACAAAAAATATCCGGGAATGTCAATCATCAATTGAAACTCGATAAATAATTCGATGATAAACAGAACAATGTTAGTTTAATAAATAGATCATATATACAATTGATATAAATCGATTGTAGATTAATATGTAGGCCCTGTATGGTTATAATTGCATTTTTAAATAGCGTTATTATTTCGTATTGATTTGCGACCACGACGAGTAACATTACATCAAGTAAATTACTGTAAATAATTTGAAATATTTTACGAATATTGAATTTTACCCAATTAACGATCGGTCTAATTGTATATTTATAAATAGAAAAAGACTAACGTTAGGTTTGTGTGAATTTTTAATCACTACTTAATTATGATTTTACTTCAGGATAATAAAGTTCAATAATACTTTTATTCTATCCTAATAACAATGTTGAAATATAAAGATATAATATTTATTCTTTCAATTAAAGGAATTATAATTTTCTTTTCTTTTCTTTCGAAGACACAATGTAGTGACGTAAACTTAAACACTGGGCGAATTTTTCATCCTTTTTATTCGGTTGGAACCGAATAAAAAGGATGAAAAATTCGCCCAGTGTTTAAGTTTACGTCACTACATTGTGTCTTCGAAAGAAAAGAAAAGAAACGAAAATACAAAACACGGTTTCCTCAAGATAGAATTATAATTTGTTTTCTCTAATACACTAAAAGATAATAAATATTGTAGTGTTTTTATCTGTCAATATTGTCTGATAACGTAACTGGATTTTTGTAAGGAAGTTGCTTAGGGCCTAAGCCCTAGGATCTAGACAACACACGAGCGTATTATTTACGTTCATATGACGAACGTACTGCAAAAAAGTACTTCTGAAGACATTGCTTAGATATCACTTTAGGCAGCACAGAAAGAAAATCGCAGACAGAATAAATGTATGTTCGTGAAATTAGTCTATTCTAATTTAGTATAAAAATATTTAAAAACTAGACGGAAAGAAAGAAAGTGGTGGGTTTACTCCAAGAACAGTGAAAGACATCTATGTGACTATTTTTATATTTACGCATTTTAGAGAAAACTGATTTTCTTTTTACTTTACTTCAGAGGGTTCGAAAATTCTTTTGATGAAACACTATCCGGTTTGAAAGACAATATAAGGGCAGACACAAATGTAAGGATTGTAATAACACTTGGACAGGTGCTACTTATAACGCGCGTATATGTAGTAGTAAGTTCTTTCTTTCCATTACAGAACAGAAAATACTTTATTATTAATATTTATACATGAACTACATGAAATTTTATACATGAACTATTTCAAATTGGTATATTAATAATCCTGAGAATAATTAGGCAAATAGTTAATGATGAATCTTGAAACTTGAAAAATATGACGAAGATGGTGGTCAGTCACATTATGAACAATAATTATAGATGGACTGTTGCGTTGTTTTAAGTCTGAAGGTAAATTTTTGATTGGTAATTAAACTTTTAATTCGTGGGAAGAAGAAAATAAAAAAACTGCAACATAATTCTCTTCAAGTGTAATTCTTTCCTGTCAAGTTAACTTGTATAAAATCGTCAATGAACGTTCGATGTCAACTGTTTTACGATTGTTTTTGGGATGGAAGTTTGTTTAATAAAGGAGGAAATTTTGTGTTAGTTTATATCAATATTATCTGTCTTCGCACCTATATCAATACCATCTTGATCTTGATTACCTGCTTCGTCACTTTCGACTTTTCACCTTCAATGTAGTAGCAATGCAGCTTTTGGCTTTACACTCTTTTTCTTAGAAAGAATAATCATTCTCCACACGCCTTACTTTTCGAGCGTGAGAACCACACCTGTAAGTTGCTTGTTTTTTAGACATAATATAATTGTCTCTAATTTTCCTCCATCTTGCCATGACATCTCGTACTGTAATAAAAATTTTTGTTTGATATCTTGCTATTGGATACAATTTTAAAGATATACACTACAGTTACAGAATTGATAGATCTGCTGCTATTAAAATAATTCGAGACGTATTCAACAAATTTGGGAAGTAATTAATGAGAAATGTCTGATATAAAAAAAGTAGAAAAGTATAACAGATGGGTCTCAAAATCAAACTAATTTTCCCAACTGTTTCAGCAAACTTAACGGGAGTTGTCTTTTAGAAGTGGGTCTTTATATTAAATTTATAGACATATGTTTCTGCTGTGTTGTTGGCTGTTGATGATACAAATTATAGTTTCACTTATGTAGACGTAGGATCATTTGGCAAGGATTCAGACTCGTATATATTCAAGAAGTCTTTATTTTGGGAAATAATGGAAAATAAAACTTTAATGATTTTTATACAAGGACCAATAATTTTTATGCCTTTCGCTTTTGTGTGAAATGAAGTACTGTATTTAGATTAGCTACAAATTATAAATAGAGAATATTTTATAAATGGCGGATATTTCATAAGCCAATTGTGGTAAACATTGATTTTGCAACATTTTTCAACAACAACGAAGTTGTGTTGTTATATAATATGGTACACAATTTTGCGAACGTAATGGCTTCAATTTTGATAATTATTTAACTTATTGTGGTTACGAGAGCAACTAAGACAATGACAATATCAATCGAACTATCAATGATGCAGTACTATAACAATATAAAAGATAATTCATACTAATATAAGAAATGAAACAATTGCCTACTTTACAAATTACTCTTTGTTCAGTTTTTAATTTCGTATAAAAGTTATTAAATAAGAATAAATTTTAAGAATAAAAGTTATTAAATAAGAATAAATTTTACCATTTTACACGGAGGTTTGTTTTTTTATTCTTATAATGTTCATGTGTAGTATCCCAAAATGATAGTCTTTTTTCACCTTTCGCAAGTATCATTTTTTATAAAACGGATGTTAAATTTGTGTAGACTCTTGCACTCTTCGACTGTATGCGACGACCTGCGTATACAAGACTTAACGCCTGTTCAACTTGAGTATGTTGATAAGACAATGAATAACCGTTTCATATGCGTTAAAACCGTTTCATACGTTCATTGCGTATGCTGAACGTGAGTGGTTCCTAATAGAAAACAAAATAAGTCTACAACGCACGTTACAATGTAGACTACATATATATATATCGAATTACAATTATAACAGTATCACATTTTCAACTAAATAATTAATATAATATTCAATTATTTTCTTATCTTCTTTAAGTTAATATTGTAATTTGCCATGTCTTTTGACTCTATTACAAAATAGTAGGCAACTAATAATAATACTCACAGAAATTTGATATTTGATACATTCTTTTGCATGTAAAATTTTATTTTCATATTGATTAATCGAGAGATGAAATTTCCGAAAGTCCACGCCCATCGACTTTCAGAATTTCCAAGCAATGCCTTTTAAGGCTTATCTTGCATTCATCCATGGGTAGACATCGTCTTCTCTATCGGAAACCCACGCCCATTTCATTCCTTTTATCTTACGTAAATACAATTTAATGATTGGCCGAGATAAAATATTCGCTTCAAATATAATTTTTAAATATTTTATTCATGTTTTATATGTTAAATAAATATTCTTTCAGTCGTACTACAGATATATTCATTGCACGCTTTATTGACGAAGTCATTAAAGACATATAGATTAGTATAAAGTTCTCTTATAATTAAAAAAAATGCATGCAAGAATTCTTTCGCATTTATATTAAGTGTGGTATTTTTCTAATAAAAAATCGATCGAAGCCACACTATTCACTTGTACTGTAGGGGTATGTTCTTGTAGGACAGTTGTTAACTAAAATTTAATATATTTCGAGAAAATTCTTAAAGATTTCTGGCATCCCTGGAAACTTTTATTTAATAGATTCCATATATATTAAAACGTATTTACAGAGATTGCAAGATCCTGTCAGTTTTAAGTATTTTTAGCAGCACTTTTATTTAACGTCGAATGAATAAGGATGCCATCAATCGTTGGTCTTATCGGCAGTATCATCGCTTTGAAAAATTGCCATTTTCTATAAATCGGATTTGATGTATGACTTAATGCTAAAGAAGAACAAATCGTCTATCAAAGTTTTAAGTATTTTTTGATTTTCCGATTTTATATGAAATTGTATCGTTTTAGAATATCATTTTTTCCCCTATAGATGTGTCCTTTCTGACATTTTTCATTTTCTGTTGTCGAGACATTAACCATAAATCTTTTTGCTAACTTAATAAGTTGGAAAAGAATTATTGTCGGCATTAAAAATTAGTTGCTAAAATCATAATAACGTCTGCATCGAATGGTGATCTATTAAACAAAATGTTATGATTGTTTTTCTATGCCTGATTTGGCCGATTTACACACAGTATATCTGTGAGTAAATATGTTCTGTATATATATTTTTATATAGGTACTTTACAATACAATATTATCTATATTTCTTTAGATCTTTTAGAAATTCTGATACGGTTACATAACTGGCATTCTTCGATTATGTAATAAGTAATGTCATACGAGACGTTAGAGATCGTGTCGCGTTGACGTTACAATCGTTCATTTTATGATGCCTTAAGTGACAATGATGGCTTATTATACAGTAGGTTATTGTTACAACTCTTTATTACAGTGTATTGGAGTAACAGAAATTATAATGAGACTTTGTATAAAATTCACCAGCTTTACTTAAAATATTACATGATTGAAATGAGAAATTTATTTTACAAAAGTAATGATTGATTTCGAATCCTGATTAATGAATTCCAGTCGATGAATACAGAAGTTACAAAAATTTAATAAAACCTAGTCAGCGTTAATCACAAAATAAAAAAAACCATACGAAAAATTTGCGACACAAAAGAAAACAATAGAAATTCCATTTCAACAATTTCGATCTAATTGATCAAACGATGCAATCAGCAATCAAAATTTGCTTTGATCAACTTAACCGAAAGAAAGACATTTATTGTATGAAATAACGACATTTCGGAGCTATTTTTGTACGCATAAAATAAAGTTTTAACGAGACGAATCATTTACATTAATCTAAAAAAGATGGAAAAGCGTGAAAGAAAATAATGTGCCAAGAAATTTAGAAAAAATTTACGAAAACTAAAAATCAATTTAAATTCTATATTCCCGTATTATATACACGCATTATTAAAAAACAAAACAAAATACATTATAATCACATTATTAATTTAAATACAATTTACAAAATATGTAATATGTATATCAATTACATTATTCTATATTATTTTAAGTATTTAATATTACACATGATATATTTTTTTACTTTATAAAATATTACATTATTATTATTATTATTATTATTATTATAAATATAATATAAATGATTCGAAATTATAAAGTATTTAATATATATTGTTTGCATAGCTTATATTTATATTTGTCATAATACTTTCTTTCTGAAAATATCATTAAACATAACCTTTCGCTTCCGACGGAGATAAATTTGTAATTTTTTTTAGAGTCAAAAATTAAATTAAATAATCGATGCGGATATAAAATATTATTTTTCCTGAATCATAGGAATTTATTTATTTATTTCTGTGGCGCATCCGCTTGTCATTCCTTTACGTATTTTTTTTTTTATTATCCTTTTCAAATATTAATCTACTTTTTGAATAAAATATGTCGATCCCTAACGGAATTCGCTGTGTTCTTTTATTCTTCAGTTCGATTAGAATATTATACTTTTATTTGATAAATATATTTTATTATTATTATTTTTTCAAATGCATAAATCGTTGTCGTCGATTTAGTTAATATTTCCAACAGATTATCTCATCCTGTATAATTTCACGAGGAATGTTAAATAACTTACAGCGAGTGTTTATTGTAAAAAAAAATTCGATTAGATGGAGACGTTTTGTTATTGTAAAAAATTACATTTGGAACGGATGAGAAAGAGCAATTTTGGCCGACGTATCATTTGTCACTTTTCTCTTAGCTGGGTCTTCTTTTAATCGGAATTCCTCGTCCTTCCTTTGTTTTCTTTGCATTTTACCTTGACTCTTAGAATAAAAACAAACAGACACCTTTTATTTGATAACAATTGACGACGGTCGATCGATGTTTTCGACGACTCCTTACTTGATACGTAGCCTATTTAAATTTTATCTTCCCACCTCCACGTTAAATTGCTTAAACATAATTTATTATAATTATAACATTTTATGGAATAATTAAAAATTCCTTTCTGAATTTAAATTTTTTTATGTAGGCACAGTTTACATTCTTAATCTCCAAAGTGTTCGGATTTATAGATAAGTTTCGTAAATAAACACACAGATATATATGAAATCACCCAATCTATATGCAATTTTATATTATAGAAATCGAATACCTAATCGAAATTTTAAGGTAAAGGCGCGTAGAAATTGTTTACTTTACTCTTTTATATTGGAGACGTATTGTTAGAAAGGTTATCGAATTATAAAACCCAGACAAGACGACCAATTCTGATTCGGGAAACGAAAACAATATTAGCGTTTTGTTTTGGGCATTTTCGTCAAAAGACTCCCGAATAAAAATGTATTTTTGTGTCCTGGACCAATCGGAACATCAATCGAATTATATCCGTTTTTATCCACCTGGATTCTGCCACGAATCTAGGAAACACCTGATCGCTTCCCGACTGTATCCTCAATCAATCAAACGCTCTCTCCTTCGACTCCTTCCAAAAACTCAAATAATGAAGTGGTCCGAGTATTTGATTCTCTGAATCTATCCCGTGTCGCATTTAAAACGAGAATTGTTCGATCTTCTCAAAAATTTAATTTGTTTTCCCGTTCTTGAAAACTGTTTTCGAATTTTTCTGTCCAAAGCTGTGCCATTGTAAGGCACGCACGATGTTTATTACATTCGGGTTTTTATTTTATTTTATTGTTTTCTAACTTTACATTTTCTTATTTCCAAGTTTAAGATCTTTGCTTACGGAAAAATAAATTTGGATTTCGAGATTTTAATAAAATAAATATTTATCATAGGTATTAATGAGTAAGAAAGGTATAACATTTTCTTGCGATATTATCTATTTCAGTATTTAGTAGATAAACAGAGGATGACTGAGACGAAAAATAATTAATGGAGACGAGAAGGAAGACATTATTTATTGAAAAAGATGACAAACTGCTCAATGGACTTTGCTTTATTCGGAATGTTGTAAATGAACACTTTTCTAATGAAGGAAGTTTCATTAGCGAATTAATTAAACTTTCGTACGTATCGTCCGTTTAATAATTACAGTTAATTCTATTTATATTACTTTTTGAGATTTATCGATATTTTACATATTATTCAGTATAAAAATATTTAAATTACACTTAATGAGTTTTGTTTATTTATTAATTATCCGCAAATATTACAATGTTTTTCTTCTACAAATCGAACAATTAATGAGTTGAAGTAGTATCAGAAACAGAGTTACGATTTTTATTATAACGGAAAGTATAAATATATTTGCAATCTCACACGGAAATTTAACAAGTTTTTAATTAAGACAACTACTTTTAAATACAGAAAGCACTCGGAATTGACAAATGAGACGAAAGATGCGGAGGAGGAAGTTTTTCTCACGATGCATCGACTTGGAACAAACAGAAGCGAGATTGGCGCCTTCCAGACGCCTCTCTACAAACTGAATGGCTGCATTTCTCTCTTATATTCTGAATCAGAAATGTACTCGAACAGCGATTCACTCAGATAAGATATTGTCGAGTTTCGATTCTAAATGGATCTACACCAGATCATTTTCTAGCAACCAATATTTTAAAACTGCTGTTTGAATAGTTTTTTTTCCTACAATAAAATCGTTTCTTAGAATAATTTCTAAGAACATTTTTCATTCTAATTTTAAAATTATCATACACGCTACATCGTAAAATTTGTGAGAGTTTTCATTTCTAGAATTTTATTTTAATTAAACTTATAAATCACGAACATTTTTATTTTATACTTATTTTCTCTCTCACAACTTTAAAATAAGAATTTTGTAACTTAGAAGAGATTATTATAGAAATGAAATGAGAAAATATCCCAAACAACAGCATTAACGAGAAAACTTTTCGTTTTACCATCGGAACATCGGCTTTAATTTCATAATAGGAAACATTTTTAATGGAATTATTTTAAAATTTCGATGTATATGTTATCATTACATTTACTTAAATTATGACTTATAAAAATAATGATTATATTTAATAAACAAGGCGGTATTCGTAAAAGAAAAGAAAAAGGGAATTTTTCTAGGTCATTATTCAATTACTTTTAAGTCATTTGTGTATACTGTATATGTATGTTTACATTGCCTAACAATAACGTACTTATTTTTGACCAAATTATTTCGAAAGAATAGAATATATCCAAAACGAATCAGCTAAAATAAAAATATAATTGTAATACCTTCCTTTAAAAGAAGAATTTATCTTAAAAATAATTTTTTTTTGTGCTGGAGTTCAACGGAACTTCTTTATAACACGTTTATAAAGATTTTTGGTTATTTAATGTAATTATAATTACTCTATGACTCGATATAATAATTTCAATTTGCATTAGTTTCTTACCATTAAATTTTCTATTCTCCTTAGTTTCTCATTTTAGAAGATTGTGTAGAGTAAATATTCGGGTTGACTGGTGAAAATCAAGCAAACTCAAATTGAAGAACCTAAAACCGAATTAAACCAGAATAAATTTATAATTTTTAAAAAAATAAATCATCTCATCGTACAGAATCATCATTTCTTTCTTTCACTAGCGACTTTTATCTCAGAAAAGAATATTCAAACGATCGAAATTGCGCTGGTATAAGAAAACATTTTAATTATAAGCAATAATAATCCAATAAATATATATTTTTAAATAATATTTAATGCAAGAATCAGAATCTTGATAATAATTCATAACTAAAAGCTCATTTGTTTAACTACAGCAAAATGTTCAGAGAATATATTTTTTTAAACATTAGAATTTTATTCACTCTGTTGAATTGATTTTAACACAAAAATATCAAACAATTCTTATTGAAATTTGTAATTAAATATTTTCCACGGCTTTCACTCCTAAATATTATTTTTTTAAATAAATAAGCATTAAGTTAAATTTATTACATAACAGTATAAACAAGAAATTAAAGTATATTATAAAAGTCAGTCATTTGATATATAGAGTTTTTTAAAATATATTAAATTACGTAACTTCAAGAGAAAAGTGCTTTTTTTAATTTTAATTATTTAATCAAATTGTTTACTCCGAGGAATTTCTTCAATAGAATCGTGGAAAACAAAACCTTTACCATTTTATGAATAATTTTTTTCCTTATTTAACATCAAAAGAAACTATCAATTTTACTTGAAATTTGTAATTTTTTAAAGATATTTGCATGGTCTTATACTATAAAACACTTGATATTTTTTAGAATATTTATTTTTTAATTTCAAACAATTGAGTACTATTAATATTTGGCAATTATGCTAAACTTTTGGCATCGTGTTGATATTAATGCTATTAGACGTAGCTTAATTATGAATTTGTTTTAATTAAAGCAATCACGTTAGCTTATACAATTAAATTATTTACACGTAACTGAATATGAGAGTATTGATTTTCATTGCAAAAGAGGACCGAAATTAAAATAATTTCGGTCCTCTTTGTGCTGCTTTGTGTGTGCTTTATTAATCAATTTAATCACTTACCGTTATTTAAAAAGCTTTAAATTTGGCATATATTTACAACTATTTATAAACAAACTGCATTGTTTTTTTGAAGATAAAAACAGAACTTATGCCATTGCTTCTGAATTATGAAATGTGACGTGCGACGATACATAAATAATTACAATTATTAAAATTCAAGTAAAACAGAAATAAATCAAAGATAATGAATGAAAACTTATGAATATATTAATATTATTTTATATAATATTATTATATAATATTTTTTGGACGTCGCCATTTTCACAAAAATAATGATTATCGTAGGAAATGTCACAATCAAAGGGATATGTCATACATTATTCATTAAATACACAAATGTGTGATGGCGACAAAATAAGAAGTCGCCGAAGAAAAGTATTTTAAACAAATAAGAATACACAATTGTCGAATATCATAAATTAATATTTTCTACTTTTCATCAGTAAATTAAATGCGACATTCTTATTCATTTGTCGCATTCAATGTACAACTGAGTATAGTAGATCTATGGCAAAATATCATGGTCTATTCAGCACATAATCGAAGATGTATTTCGAATATTATTCTTAGGTGTCGTGGGAATCGATTAGAATGAGAAAGTGAAGTTAAAGACTACATTAGACTTCTTGAAAAAAGAAATAAAAATACTTGAGTTTGCAAGCCGGCTAGGTTATATTTAGTTGAAAATGAATGAATATCGTAAGCATTCTGGAAATGGAATATCACGTTTCATTAAGTTCACTCCAAGGTGAAAGAGATGGTATTTGCGATATTCTGTCTGGATGATGAATTTGCAACTTGTAGACAGAAGTGAAGCTACTAGGAGGGTTTGAGGGAGATTTCCCTTCCAATATCAGCAAATTCCGCTGAATAGTCGTCCAACTCACGCCACAAAAATATGCCATAATGTATTTTTTGGATTTAATAGAAATACAGCAGTAGAAAAAAAGGAACACGAGAATGATGAGGGATGGGAAAAAATGGGAAGAGACCGGCTTCTTGACTGGTATTTTTATGAACTATCTGTATCAGTTGGTAAAATTAGCCTTCTTTTACGCTCTACGCCCCAACGATAAATGTCTTCATAGAAACCTAGTTGTAGAGAAATATGTGTATTTTTATGACAGAAGTTAAATTCTTGAAAATTGGTATATCTCTTACACACAAATTATCAGAAAGCGTTTTTTTCTAGACCAAGAAAATTTCTTTAGTTTACGAATGCTGATTTTATTCTTCAATTATTTTCGATTGTTTTTTTTAAACTTTTACGTTTCTTCATACATAAAGATTTACCGGAATTTTGAAGATTTACCAAGATTTTGAAAGACCAATTAAGTGTCATTGATTTTCAATGAATGTTAAATAATGAATATTGAATTAGAAATTTTCGATAATACTGTGGAAATCTTCAAGTGGGAACTGTTTTAGTATTAAAACTTTTCAGATTTAGAAAACGAACATTATTTTTATAAACTTCTCGTTATCGTTTCTAAACTATTCTACGAAAAACAAGAATTAGAATATTCAAAACTTTTTCTTTAAAAAGAATTTCCGTTACCATTAATAACTACTTATTAATACTTTCTAATTCGCTAGTAACGCTGTAAGAATATAGAAAGATTTTTCTATAAAAGATGCTCACTTTTTATAATGACACAGAACCAACGTGAATTTTCTCTATTCACAGTAACAATCACATGGTTTACTATGCTTATTTCACTGATTTTTCGTAAATTCAATATGTCAGCTTGAAAATTAATATCGCATTTATAACATAAGAACTTAAAGCTATGCAAAATCATCTGAGAATTAAAAATTATTAGTGCTAAGTAGTTATATAATATTGCAAACATTGTATTTTTTTCAGTTTTCACTCAATTCTCAAATCTGATTTTTTTAAAAATAAATTACTTCTGACAAATTTCGTTCGTCTCTTCCAAACTTTATGGAGAAATATATCTGGAAGTATTATTAAGTATAGAAGAGATTTTGTGGCAAATATGCAGTAAAATCTTATTCAAATCAGTTATATAGTTAACAAAAAATTATTGCCACAAATTTTTTACTTTTTAATAGATGAAACAAAATAAGTACAGTTTTAAAATTTTCTAAAACTTATTTACAGTATATTATAAATTGTATTTTATGTTTATATACATGTATTTTTGTTTTAAAATAAATACAAGATTAAAAAAATTACAGAAGAAAATACCACCAAAAACTACGCAAAAAATTATTGGCACAGTGACAAACTTTTCATATAAACGAAGTATACTTGTAACTAGTTTTTCACAGAGTTTAGGGTCAACTTTATTTTATGCCAATTATATCATATGTTTCAACTCATCTATGCTTTTTAGATTTCTTTTGTCTAGTTTATTTATTTCTTCCCTCAGATGTTCAGTGAGATTTAGATCCACACCAATTCAAAGTGATAATATTCTGAATTCAAATTTTTTCACTACCTTATGCGACGTATCGTTGAATTTAATGGCCGAAGCAAAAAAATTTTCACGCACTATTTTTAAATACTATTCTTTTCTCATGGTCTAATAAATATTAGGTTTTCACTTTTGCTGTTCATATCCCACACTATCATCAAACCACCTCCACGTTTAACCGTTGGTCTAACACACGTTTGATTAAATGCTCTTGTTTTTCCAAAATTTTTAGTATCATCGCGTCCATACAGATTGACCCAATAACATGATTCCGAAACATAACTGGATTCTCAAGATACTTTTTAGCCCACACAAGTCGTTTCTTCTCGTTTTGTTTGCTTTATCCATGGTTTCTTCCAAGCAACTCTATTATAATAACCAGACTCGTGCAATCTATTTTGAACGGTCAGAAGATAATGTCGATATTACATTTCAATTTCCAATTCATTGGCTACTTTTTGTCTTATTTTCTACTTTTACAATGGATTTAAACTTATTAACGATATTTCTGACAGAATAACAAGGTTTCACTATTTTACTCGAGGATGTGTCATGTTCAACACATCCTCGAGTTCACAGTTCACATTCACAGTTTAAAATGACATGAAACCACTCATATTGTTCGGAGCCACGTCAAAAAGACTTAAAATTATAAATTATATCTTAACAATCTTGCTTCTTCCGTTTTTTATGCAAATAATTGTGCCGTTTCCTTTTTACAAAGGATAAAAACGAAGAAATCAGTACCGTACCAATAATTTTTTTGTTGACTGTAAATTTTCAGATAGATAATAATTAATCAGAACGTGCAAAATTGTCATGAAATGTATTTTTAGTAACTTGCTTCTTTAAAAATTAAATATAAAATCGGTTCATAGAATCAAACTGTTATACCAATAATACTGTATATTTTATGCGCTTTGTATTTTAATTTTATGGGTAAATTAGAAATTTCAATTAAAATTATATTGCTAAAAGTAGAAATGTAAAATAAAATCGAAAATTTAAAATTATTTAATTGAAATACTGTAATTGTTTTATCTATGTGTCTCACTTTTAGTTTATTAACATCTTATTAAGGAGAAATTCTCAAGCTTAGTTTTATGAGTTTTACCATCTGAAATTTCGAAACTTTTTCTCTTATTTTTTTATTAACGTTATTGAAATAGTTAAAA
Source organism: Centruroides vittatus (assembly GCF_030686945.1). Taxonomy (NCBI): domain Eukaryota; kingdom Metazoa; phylum Arthropoda; class Arachnida; order Scorpiones; family Buthidae; genus Centruroides; species Centruroides vittatus. The sequence goes on along the minus strand of NW_027122650.1, from coordinate 352,689 downwards.
AATGTATTATGTTTTATACAATATAAAATGCAGAAATGATTTTTCTTTACTTGTTTGTTTAAAGATAATGCTTATATCAAGAAGGAAGTAAAAAACTAATAATAAGTTTTATGAGGATTTCATTTCCTATACAAGATAAAATTCAAGAGATTATTTAACTATTACTGAAATTTTTATCAAGTTTTGCACAAATAACAGTGTATAGTTTTGTTGTTTCCATTAAAATACACGAGTAATCATGAACTACACTAACACTTTCTCACCTTTTACGTGTTTCTAGAAACACGTGATTTTATTTGGAACATTAGCTGATTCAGAAAGAGATAAGGTGGTGAAATCCTGAGAAACTACATCAAGGACAATAATTTGAAGTGACATAAAGCTATTTTCCCCTTAAATATTTCACAGAATATCTTAATTGCGGTATCATATATTCAATCGTACAAAAATATTTTAAAAAACATCAATTGAATGATCTACAAAAAATCGAAGCCGTGTCCTCCCTTCAGAAACACGTCACGTTTTCATACTATTACTGAGCAGAGAATGTCTTTGTGATAATGAATACTTTTGTAAGTTATATTTACTGATTTATACGAAATGTAGGCTAATTACTTTATGGCACATTTATACTTAGAAAATAAAAGAGGCATTGTTATTGATTAAAATATTCGTTGCGTTATGTTAAATTAAGAAACTGGATTTTTTGAAATGAAAGTTATAAATTTTAACTTATTTAATTTTTAATTTCCTGGCTGTTATATATAACAGAGGGAAAGTATGGAAATCGGTCAAAATATTACCTTTCCCTCAAGGTTTTCACATTTTTGGATTCAGGAGATCTTGAAACGTCGAGGAATGCAGAAAATTCGGGTTTCTTTTTGTATGTATGGGTATCGGTGTATATGGGGGGCACGATTTTGTTCGCACAATTTGAATCTTAATATCTCTTGTGATTTTTGTCAAAAATTTCTGAAATTTTTCAGTGAGGTTTGTGTATTAGGGAGATTGCTGCTATTAAATTTTGGTGGTTAAAGGTTGAGAAACGGGGTGGGTTGTGTATCATATCTCGAACAGGGTCAGACTTAATGAAGATTTTACTTGTTATTAGCATTTACACTTTTTTTAAAAAAATAAAATCATCTGTATTCTCAAAATTAAACTTTTTGCCATTTTATAATAATTAATTATATAAAAAGTTTTTAAAAATAAAATACCTTAATAGATGCGTCACGCATATACAGCATTTGAATGTTGTTGCCATGAAAGTTACGCAACTCGTTGATGGCTTTTTCATCTTACGTTTAAAATACAGTGATGTACTGTACAAAGAAACAAGCTAATTAAATTTTCAAAAATACTGTCTGACAGATTTGAATATACTCCAAGATTCCTATTGTCAGTGTAGAACTGGACAAATTTCTTATTACATTAAATCTATAGGATCAAAATTAAGAAAACAACTTCAATATAGTAAGTGAATGGTATAAGTAATTTTTTATGAATACCAACCGATATATGTATATAATATACATATAGAAACACGTATAGTTTGATGTAGTATATATAAAAAAAACTTCACCAGATGTGAGATCTTACAATTTAATTTCATTAATATTTGTTAAAGTAATTGTTTAAATGCATTTATTATTTATGAAAATTTATCTGTTCTATCCTGTCTTTCATTCTAATTTATAAATTGTTTTTTTTTTTATAAAAAATATACTTCTATAGCACACCTACTAACATTTTTAGTAACCGTTTTATTCAAAGTTTCAATCGCCGTTTCATTTACTCAATAAAGTTGTGCTTTATTGGAACGTTTTCTTAACATTAGAAATATATAGAAAAGCGATTATTATTTATTAATACAAATTTGATGTTATTTTTAGTGATTTTCTTATGTTATTTTATGTTAAAGAAAGATTATTTCTAAAAAACTTATTCAATTGTAATAATATGGGAAATTGCAGCACTACAAAGAATTTATCAAATTTATAAATATTTTATCATCAAAATGAGTGTAAAATATTTATAAAAATAATTACTTCTTAGCCCATCGTAATCTGGTTACATTTTGCAATATGAATGAATACGTTGAGAAGAAATGATTTTTACCAGATAATGATCTTATCCTAATTAATTCATCAGAGACTAAGAACATTGTGACTATGACGGACTTAATCTTCTAATGCCAAATATTTTTGATATAGCATGTTATTATGTTTCGAAATAACACGATAATATTTATCTAAGCTGATGTGAGTTACATAATAAATTTTAATACATTATAATACAGTGTAAATTTCAAATTGTATATTTTAAATCCTCAATACGTTAAAAGTTGTTTTATTTTTCTAGATGAAAGTAATTTAATGTATAATTTTACGCAGGAGTTAATTAGTTTAATAGTTTTACTACATTAATTTTTATTATATATATATATATATATTTTTTTTTTTTTTTTTTCAATTTATTTTAGTTTCATTTGTTTTACCCCTACGTTTTTTATATACAGGTAACCCCCGTATAACACGAGAGTTACGTTCCAGAAAATTGCCGTGTTATGCGAATCCGTGTTATAGGAAACAAAGAACTAGTGCGAAAAGGGGGGTTGGGTTCCAAGAATTAAAAAACATGCTGTTAAATCCTTCTTTAAATCGGATTTATTATTCACAAGTCGAAATAACATACAAAATTACAAATAAAAATAATAATATACTAAATATTATACAGTAAAAATATAAAATAATTTATATTATTAATTTAAATTAATTTAAATACTAGCTAGGGGCGCCCCTAGTGGCCATTTTTAGCATACAGTAATGAATCCGGTTGTTTAGCTTTATATAGTAGATTTTTTCATGATTTTTTCAGATTTTTTCATTTTTTTAAAAAATACTTATTTATTATTTAAGTAAATATTTTACCAGAGGATTATTCATCCTATATGATGATTTGAGCATTAGCATCATCAACTGGTAACAGTTTTTATTACATTTCATGTTGTACGAGGGTTTTATCTAATTTCCGAACCGTGTTAGAGTGAACCCGTGCTATAAAAGCAGGGTGTAATACGGGGGATGTTCCCAATTCTCGAACCGTGTTATAGAATGTATCCGAATATAGAATATAGAATATAGAGTGAATCCGTGTTATAGAAGTGCCGTGTTATACGAGGGTTACCTGTACTTAGTTATTCCAGCGGTCACCATTAGATATCATTCTAGATAATTCTATATTTTCATATTTTGTAAGTTTTACTCGTAAGATATAAATATCTGTTAAATTTTTTACCGTGAATTTGTTCTGTAGCTTCATCATATAATACATTAAGGATTGAAGAAGAGCAAATGGCTCGAAATCTATTTCCTTTTGTAAAATTAGAAAATAAAGGTCTACTTTTTCCATCAAAATTCAAAATAGATTATAACATTTTAAACATATCTTATAAGTTAATTTTGTTATAAGATTGTTATAATCTAATATGTTATACGTTCTACGTGTTCTAATTCGCAAGGAACACGAAACTGTTTTCTTTTGACGTATAGACTAATGAACATTTCCATTCTTACTATGGGAAAGGATTGCAGTATTATTTATTACTTATTATTATTCATTTTATTATTATATGTAGAAATTAAAATTTTAAATTGCCAATTTCAATCAGCTTAGTGAAATTTTCCGTGCAGTATCTTTCTTATTAAAGCTAACCACTGAGCTTTTCTCAGTGATTAGCTTTGTTTAAAAAATATTTTAATAAAAATTATTAAAAAGCAAATTAGTAATATTTTCAATGTCAAACTATATCATAAACTAATAATAGAATGCGATGGAATGAAGTCTTTGAATGTGAAGTAAACGAAGTGAATACGGATTAAAAAAGATTTAAATAAAATTTATCTGAATATGAATTGTGTTTTCATAGGCAGAAAAAAAAATGTAAATAATAGAATATTGCTATTCATTGAGTGATACAAGTATGAATCGTGAAATGAATAGCATTGAAGATCTGATATCTAATTATAATAAGAGTGCTATTCTATACGATGACCAATTGAAATTGTTTTTGGATAACTTTAGGTAAGTTACTGATGTAAATATGGTTCATTTGACTATTACTACTAATAATTCGATTACAGTTAAGGTAATCTACATCACTAATTAATCAATCCTTTTCAATTAATCTTTTAAAAATTTAATACATAGGCCTTAATATACACACCTGAAATAAAGCCGATGCGAACGTTTAATATCTGTATATTTGCATTGTATTGATATAAAATCAAGGCAAACGCTAATTATATGAGTACCCACAGCAAGATGACACTACGACCCCAGTCAGTCGAAAAAAATGAATGAATGAATGAAAAGAGCAATAAACAATAATATGCTACAATATCGAATTTAAATAGGAACTCGTTACTTTTTGGTTATTCAATATTCTTTTCATTAAAAATTTAAACTGGAATTCCTACCTGCTTTAAATAACCAAATAGAAATATCAGGGAATATCTGGTCATCAAAGAAAACCGGGTCCTAATGATTCTGTCTGATCTCACATATTCCTAAAGTAATATTAAATCAAACTATAGTCTTAGAGAGTAAAGTTTATTGCCTTCATCATAAAGGAAGCAAACAGTTGTATTTTTTTGCGATTGGTACCCCGGACAACTGGCCGTACTATAGATAGGCAAGACCTTCTTAATCCGAGTTATTTCAATAGTGATGCAATATATTTCCGATAAAATTTTGAGATGGAATATTCGTACGATTATTATCATTAGCGAATCATACGCAAGTAGATTATATTGCAGTTTAAATAGATTACGATATAAACTGTAACGTTGCAAACTCGATACAATCAGATAAGTAAATCATTACGCTATTTAATACAATATGTATATAAGCCCGAAATATTACTCCGTCTAAATATTTATAATTTAAATTAGTTACGTATGATAATTCTAAATTATTAAACATTCTCCTCGATTGTAAATATCAATTAAATTCGGCACAAAATTGATCTCCGTGTAGCCTTTCGGGCCAATAACTACGCTAATTTAAACTTTAATTTTCAATAAAGGTACAATCTTTTCCAAACCGACGAGAATTATATACAATAATTTAACCTTTAACAGAAGCATATATTTTTATTTTCAAGACATATTATTCGTAGATTAAAATTTAATTTTAGCCAATTTTATATTCGATTGCGAATAATAATTTTATCGATAATGGTTGATATCGATACCACTGTTTGTCCTTTCTGTATCAATAGAATTAATATAATCTTGCAATATTTTATTGAATTTCATTTTAAATGCTTGATAAAACTTGATTTATTTTACTAAACTTTAAAATATGCGAAATTACTTTACTCTTTTTTTGTTTTTGATAATTGTAAATATCGCAACAACCATGGCGTTTAATACTTTATTGGATCTATTTATGGATTTATTTTTAATTAATGCAATAATGTAATGTAATTAATTTGCAGAAGTAGAGCTAAATACACGAATAAACGAAGTCGAGTAGATAAATTTCTGATAGGAAACGAAGTTTTGATTATTCAAAAATCAAAACTTCTCGTTACTTCGCTCGAGTATTCCACTTCTATCAGAAATGCAGATTTATTTACTTATTCTCGCTATGAAGAGAGAAATTATTTTCTCATTATTTAAATAAATCTCAATTGTCTTATTCAGATTTGTAGTATGAAATCTTAAATGACAAGATCGGTCAGGTTTTATGCAACGCTTTGCTTCATCGTTACCATTCTAATACCCTTTACGTTAACCTTCTAATACTTCAAAATTTTTGGTAATCAATTTAAAATTTTTCAATTTGTAAAAAATATTATAGTTTTTCCTGTAACCGAAGACTGTTTTCAATCAGTTCTTAAACTTGATTGTTTAGCATTTACTTAAAATTTTCTCACTTAAATTTCAAAAAACAATTTGTTTCAGCTAAAAAAAAATAATAGTTTTAATTTTATTATTTAATTTCTTTTTTACTCGATGAATAAATTACTTTTCGAAATCGAGCAATTAACGAGCTTCAATTGTGAAGTAATCATATTTTATCCCCTTCAAATTTTTTCGTCCGCTTTTTGATTCATTTCAATTTTCTAATTACTTTCATCTTTTCCTTTCTAATTCTATAAAAAGGAAATGATCAATTTCTAAATAAAACGAGAATAAAAAACAAAATCATAATAAATAAATGAAAGCCACGATTAAGAATGTTTTATGCTCTTTCTAAATTATTGGGAAGCGATAAAAAAGCGTAGCCTATTTGCTAAGTTCTTAAAGAATATTAATAACAATTAATAAAATTATATAAAGTTAAATACAGTAGAGCGTCGATAAGTGGAACGTCGGTAAGTGGAATGGCCGGAAAGTGGAACGATTTTCAGTCGGACTGTGTCGTGCTGAATCGAATGTTTTTGATACTAAATTTACTTCTAAAGTATAATTTTCATGTTTTTTTATATTCTTTAATATATTTATTTTGTTTGTACAAAATGCAGAAATAATTTTTAACGATACGATAGCCTCGATTATTATTATAAAAATTTTCGTTAAGCTTAAAATCGACGAAAGTTCAACACGAAGCGACACGCAACGAAGAAAAATTTGAACATCGGACAGGTTAATGTATTTTTTCGTACAAAGTCGGAAACTGGAACAAATCATTAACTGGAAGGACCCCAGTCCCCAATTGGTTCCACTTATCGACGCTCTACTGTAAAAGTAAAATTTTTCAAAATTTAATTTTTGATCTGTACATCATACACCCACGTAGAAAATTCGGTATTGCGCTGACGTTTACGATACGTTTACTAACGTCGGTTTGACGTTTTTACCCAACCAACCACGGCCAAAGTTGTTCAATATTGTATCATTCTAGAAAATCAAGTTGGATCAGTAAAGGAATAGTTATTTTAAGGTTGTTGGTGAAGGTGGACACAAGACAGGTGACTATCAAAATGATATTATAATCTTTTTCTTAGAATTCCGTTTTAAATTCAATCGATGATCAGTGTTGAACCCGTTCCTATTGAAAATTGGTAGGCACTATGCGATTAAAGCTTTTTATTATGGAATTGTGCGATGTTGGGTCAACATATTGAGGTATGTACTCTACAGTAGGCTAAGGAGAAGTAATGCGATAATACAGGTAATCTGGTGATGTTTCCAAAATCATCAGATTACTATTAAAGATAGCAAGTTAGAGTTTGTACCACACCTGGTCGAAAAAGTCCCGTTATCTATGGTAAAAATCTGTGGCTACTAGGCTATATTTATGGCATATCCAAATTAATTTAATTTCTACATTTCTGCATCTGTACATTTCTAGCTTTCCTAAACTGCAGATCCGTAATTAAATATATAGTATATATATGGTTTAGTCTGTTTTAACAGCCAAGTTATGTTGGAAGGACTTAGGTATTACATCACCTGCGATAACTGTCATGACAGTTCACATCATTGCCCAAGCAGCATTGGGGCATTGTTCTTTAACGCATTGTCAATATTACCCGCTAGAGCGATGATTGACGTCCCTGCCCCGTCTATTCACGTCATTGCCCAACGCAATGGGCAAATGCGTTGAATGACCACTATGCACATGATTTCTTATACTCACGTCACTGACCGTAACATATATAGGCCTACATAAACAAAACAGCAAAAACAAGATTTCCAGATCCGATTATATTCTCTCAAAGCATTTTATTTAATTTTAAACAATACGATTTTTCAATAAATTTGTGAATAGCTGTGAAATTTTTAGATTAATGTAAAATAATTAAAATGATATTCTATTTTTATCATTCATATTCTTTTAATTTTCGCGCGTAATAAATATAGCTGTAGATTTTGAATTAATTAATTTATTTGTATATTTTTGTAAAATTATTTTATTCTAAGAAAATGTAAAAAGTCATCGTCTATGCCATTATGCAGTACTTGAATTAGATAAAAATTGTAATTTTTTTGCATATTTAAAATAAACAACTAATCATTAGAAGGAACGAAATACTTTTCTATAGGTTTTTTTATTTTATAATTTATTTTAAAGATTTCAAAAAATATAAAATCGGCTTTTATCAAAGTCTTATCGTAAATCAGTTGATCTCTTTTCGTATTAATTTATGGAAATATTCCGGAAAAGTTTCCACACGGATAAGTGGATTTCTTTAAGGCATATTATGATAATTTTCTGCATTGAACAATTATTGAAATTGTATATTTTCGAAATTTCATCAATTTAGCATTACGAAAACTTGGGGATTTGATAATGTAGCGTAACGAAAGAACAGTATTTTCTAGTTTTAGCGTTAAGGTAACTCAATCATTAACGTTATTTTTTATTTTCTAAATTTCGATAAGTGGATTTCGCTTCTTTTTTGTCTTAAAATATAATAAGTTCGACTATCATTTGAAACTCGTTACCTCCATCGACTTGAGATCGATCCATATGGGTCGTAACCCATAATATTTTTGTACCAATAAATTGTCTCTCTCCCAACGTATTTTTATTTTATAGCATACTATAAAAAATAAAAGTAGAAACGAGTACTGCACACAACAAATACACTTATTTTGTATAGTAGTCTATAGGCCTACTCGAGGCCGACGAGAAATACAGGCGTGGACGAGTTTTAGTCACGTTATCAACTTAGTGCTATGTACAGTACTGTACAGTCTCTTGTTTTGTGTTTTTCGCTACATGTGCTGTACGTTCGAATTTCGGAAGGTTAATTTGAGTTTAAAGAAAAGAAGTAACTAGAAGTTTTATCGGCAGTTTTGTTTTAGAAAATCCGTTCTTTTACTTCTTATATAATATCTTAGTGACTAATCTTTTTCAAATTTATGATTAGTAATGTTTGTAGTTAGGCCTAAATGTTAACCACTTGATTATATTTTGGTTTTGATCTTTTTAAATCGAAATATCAACTAATAATAGTCATTTTAATCATTTTATATTTCTTTCGAATATTTAATTTTATTGGTTTAGTAATTTTTAAATATTTTGTTTAAAACTTATTAAACGTAAGATAAAAGTTAATTATATGTAACCATGTATTCAAAAGTAAATTTAATTATAAAGTAATAATTATTAGATATATACTATTTTACAGAATATATAAAATTTTTCAAAATGCCAAGATGATGTAATGTTAGTGGCTGTAAAACAAATTATAGACGTGAAAAGGAAACTTTTTCTACCTTTACTTTACCAAAAGAGCCACTGAGAAGTGTTTGGCTCCGAAAAAATTTAAAAAACCCTGTAATACGTATAAAACATTTTAATGAGTCAAACACTATTAGAACTGACAAATGCCTAGTGCAGTGTTTCTCAAACTTTTTTGTCTGGTGGCACACTGAAATTATTAAATAAAATTCACGGCACCCCTATTATTATTATTATTTGCTTTTTTACGGTTAGTAAAGATATGAAGGATGAAAAGTCTTTGAAAAAAAATAAAAGTTTTTTAAAGTAGTAAGTTTATTTCCAAACAACACAAAAATATTCAAAACAAAAGTTATTATTATATCTGGTGATAAAATGAGCTCTGAATTTTTGATGATTTACTAGTGCTAATTGATTCCTTAGCTTTGCTACCAGTAACCACTTCTTGATCATTAGAATCTTCACGTTTTCTTTTTTTAATGAAAAAAATTATTCAAAATATTGAACGACATAATTCACTTCAATATTTTATTATAAAATTAATTAAATTTTAAGCTAATAATTTATTTGTTCTTGTTGTAAAGAAGAAAAATATTTGTATATGATGCTTTCTCGTTATTGTCTGAACATATAACAATAATAAAAACAACTACTTACTGCATTCAACGCATTTATATTGCACTTCTACTCGCTGCAGGAACAGAAGAACAGACAACTAGTAACTAGTTCGTTTTTTTTAAATAGTATTTACGTATCGCCAATTACCGAGTCATTGAGACAAGTGGCGATGTAACAAGATTAGTAGAAAAAACCAATATTCATTTTTTATAATTGTTTTAATTATTTATTTAATTTAATACTTTAATTCAATTATTTTAAGTAATTTTAATTTAATTATTTAAAAATTTCGCGGCACCCTTGTGGCGTACTTGCGGCACCCTAAGGTGCCGCGGCACCCGCGTTCAGAACCACTGGCCTAGTGAATGGTCAGCTAAAAGAATTTCCCAGAAAAATTCCAAAATTTAAAGGATCAGCCATTCCAACTATTTTTCCGAATTTACCTAAATATTTAAGTATTACAACGAATACATATAAAGGACTTGCAGTTGTAGAAGATAGAAATCTTCAAAAAGCAATACAACAAAAACTTTTGGAATATAAAAATACAATGAAGATACGACAATTACAAATCTCCAAGACATTGTAGCACATTACAAAATAAGGATCCAGGAAAAATTAATTGGACATTATTTCAAAATAAACAAAAATTAGTTGTAAATTTTTAATCGTAAACGACACTATGGCCTTTGGCCTGTTTCCAAGTGTAAAAAAAATAATAAAAATAAAAATAAAAATAAAAACATAAACAAAAAAGAAAAAACAAAAACCATAACATAATTCAATTTTTAACAACTTGTTTAAATTGCCCGTAAGTTCTCAAATTCTTTATAATCTTCTTTTAAAGCATTTCAATTATATACGAATTGGAAAATCGGTGAATTTCGGCCAAAACAGTGCTTAACTTTGGGTAGAAGCAAATTATTTTTCCATCGATAATTAGAGGGTCTAAAATATATATATATATACCGGTATTTTAACAAATTACTTAAGAAAGATTCTTTCTTGCAAACCTTTATTAATTTAATGATGTCTAGAATAACTTGTTTTCTATGTAAAACTTGTACCTTGTGAATATTGGCCTGGATATAATAAGAGATGACTGAAGGTAACTTGTATAATGATCTAATGAAGTTATTTTGTAACTTGCAAACTGTTGAAAACAAAACTAGAAGCTGTACACAGAAACATAAAACAGTCTCAAAATTTATATATCTCATTATTCTTTTATTCCATTATTCCAATAAAACTAGATAAAGGCAGTGTTAGATTACTTATATGATTGTTCCATCGTAGATTATCAACTATCAATATTTCAATTCCCAAATATTTTACAGTATTAACTCTTTGAGTAAGTTTATTGTTAATTCTTATTTGTATTTCATCCAAATTTCTGTTTAACAAACAGATATATTTTTGTTCTCATTTATTCTAAAGTCATGATTTTCCATATATTTACTTAATTTAGTTAGCAATAAGTTTATATTATTTTCAATTACTTAAGGATTTAAAGTTATAACAATATCATCTGCATACAATGTAATATTAGTTTCGGAAATATTTTCTATAATATCATTTATATAAATATTAAAAAGCAATGGGCTTAGAATAGATCGCTTGGATTAGCCATTCCAATGGCAATCTTCTCAATCATATTTTAAACAATTTTTGTTTTAATATCTTGATATCTACGCAATCAAAAGCCTTAGATCAATAAACACTGCCGCCACTATATTTGAATTATCTAGACTGTCAATAATATATTATTTAAGACGATTTAGAGCGTGAATTGTAGAGTCCTCTGTTTTAAAGTCATACTAGTTATTAATTATAATATTATATTTATTTACAAATCCATAAAATATTTTATAAAAGGCCATTTCAATAATTTTAGTTATAGTTTAAATAATAGTAATCGGACGATATCTATCCATCCGATTACTATTATTCAAACTATTACTAAAATTATTGAAATGGCCTTTTATAAAATCCTGTTTAGATCCTTTGTTTTTAAATGTTGGTAATACAGGATTTCTCCGGAAATATTCCACGCTCGAAGGATTTATTAATTAAATGGTGATGCAATAATATCTGCTATTTGTCTTAAAATAAATATATTTAATTCATCAATGTCCGGAGTATTAGCTTTTAATATAATCAAAAATCTCTTTAGGAGAAGTTCCATCCAATACAAAAGAATCGACCATGCCACACGAAGAGGAATGTGAGAAAGAGGAATTGCTTCTTTAACATTGACATAGCAAAACCTCCTATCTGTCCATAGTAATCAGCAAAAATAATACTTATTTTTTATTCATTTTGAAAAAGTTTTCCATTATAATTTCAACTGATTAATTTGTAGCATAAATAACATTGTGTCTTAACTATATCGATAGGCAGATGTTTAATCTTTTGCCAAAACTCTATCGAAGAACGTAAATTAAAGAACTGTCTGTTGTAATAATCTTCCTCTTCTTTCCTAATTTTATTCCTAATAGTCCCTGGATAGCCTTCTCACTTCCATTAATATTCTTGCACGTTGATCTCCGGATATAAAACTCTTATTTAATTGTCTGAACAACCTCTTCTTCTGAGTAATTAACTTTATTGTATCGTTTGAAATAACTTTTGACAAAAAATGCCTTTCGATTTATCTTAGTTTTCTTATTTAAAGTTATAATGGGAAAACGTTTATTAATAAAAATCAGCAGGATATCCTGAAAAGTGTCTGCCAATTGATCAACAGAAAAATCTGAGGAATAATAGTAATCCCAACAAGACGAGAAAGCATCACCTAAGAGCTGTATTGAAATCACCGATAATAAGTAATTTATAATGCTTTAGTTTGGTAGTATTTAAATGAATTATAAAGTTTAGTAGATCAAAAATTAAACTATAGTTTGAAGCCAGAGATCGGTAAATAACCAAACATCGATCATGTAATTAAATTAATACAACCAATTTCTTTTGATAACACAGATTCTAGAATATCATTTATTTGTGAACAGTTAGAATTAGCTAAAAAACATATAATAATAGGATATATTATGGAAACACACTTACATTTACTGCTACAAGTTATTTATTTTCTGCATATAACGCTTTGTATTAAAGTAAATGTTTATATCTTCCCCACCCAAGGAATATAAGAAAATTGATGTGTAAGTTTAGCATTACAAATAATAATATTGAAAGTAGCTTAGAATATATGAAGGATAAAATGAAGTATTTAAAAAATCATGAATATATTGTAAATTTGTTATTTGATGAAATATATATTGAGCAGCAGTTAAATTTTAAAGGTGATACTATATTTGAATGTATTGTAAATGAACTATAAAAACTTCAAAAACAACACAGGTATTTATATATATCTAGCATTGTATCTAGATATAAAGATGTTGTTAGTATAATGCCAATATATAATTTAACTGCTGAAAATTTTAAAAATATGATTTTTAAAGTATTAGAAAAATTAGAAAAAATAGGTTTTAAAGTTATTTCTTTAATAACAGATAACAATACTGTTAATTATTTTCAGTTAATAAAATTTTACAGTCATCAATTCCACATCCTTTAGATAGTTCGAGACAGTTACTTTTTATTTTTGATTCTGTTCATACATTAAGTGTGTTCACAATACTTGGATAACTAAAATATCTGAAAATAAATCCATTCAATTTTCCTGACATGGATGATGATGATGATAATATAAAAGAAACGCACTTTAAACATGAAAAATAATGTATGAAAAACAATCTTTAGTGAAATATAGGCATTTACTTTCAATTATAGTATTATATTCATTTAATATTCAAAAACAAAGTGTTAAATTATCATGGCGAATATTTAATGAAAAAAATATTTCTGTTTTGAGATGTATTGCAAGCAATAATTCCAGTATGTTTTCAGTATATGAAGGTACGTGCACTTTTTTGCATATATTTATAACTTGGTGGAAAATTGTAAATGTTTGCCATGCTTTTGTAGACTAAAGATTTAATGATAAATTTAAAGAACCAAATAAATAAATAAATACTTTACAAATTGATTTTCTTAGTCAGATGGTTTTATGGCTAAAAAATGGAAAATAACATTGCTTTTATCAGACACATTAACATCTCAAACATTTCAGACATTAATTATAACAAATGAAGCCTTTGTAAAATTGATTCCATATATTTAAATTTATTTTGTATACTAGTACTTTTTATATATTAACAGGACTTATTATACTGGAAAATATCTGCATCCATATTTTCCAGTATAATAAGTCCTGTTAATATATAAAAAGTACTAGTATACAAAATAAATTTAAATTAAGATAGAAAGGACACAAAGGCATAATAATTAAATGATTCTATATATGTTTGATAATTTTCCTTCCAAAATGTACCTAAATCTACGTTACCAATTTTAATCTATATTGCAGGCTATACGGTGAAAAAAGAATTAATGAAAAAGAAATGTATCATTTGTCAGAATTGGCTTGAATCAAATAAAGAAGCAGCAGTTCAATTCCCTAATGAATTAATTTTTCATCTTGATAGAGGAAAATGAACTTTGTCTACTGTGAATATGCTACTATTGCAATTGCTGCTTCATGATTCACATTTCAAACAATAATTGAAAAATTTCAGGATACATTTTTAGGCACAAAACATCAGTTATCAATTGTGCGTAAGATTAGTAATATTCAACTTAATCAATTAAAATATTAAAATCAAATGAACAGAATTTATATTTGTAATTATTAAAGTTAACATTAATTTTATCTTAAAAACGTAGTGCATTAAATGTTTTGTTTATTGTACAATGTAATTAAATATAGTTATTTTATGTAATGTATGTATTTAAATATTGATTAATGCAATATTAAAAAACCATGTTTATATTGAGTTGTATATTTTTATGATTTTGAAATGATATGTATTTTGGCTTATGCAATAGTAATAACTCATTGTAAATACTGACATATTAGGTAATTGTTTTTCTAAAAAATTTAAGTCTGCTTCGCGTCATTTGAAACAAATGTGTTAAATTTTGTAGAGTTTGGTTTGCTTCGATAGCCAAAAACATTCAAATTTTTATCGCATGTTTATTGAAATATTTACTTTAGAATGGAATTATACATTTTATAAACATTGCATTAGAATGGAATAAAATTTCTAACATAAATAAAAAAAATATATGTTTTATTTTTGTTAAAAATTTAATAAAATTATTTAGCCTTACGAAATTTACAAGGCGTTGATTTAAATATTAAGTATTATCTCACCTCCGCAGCAAATGATATTACAGAAAAACAAATTTACAACTTGTTATTCTGTAGTTCTAATTATAAAATCGATCTTAATCGTAGCTTTCTACATCTAATATTTTATGGAAAGAATAAATTTCGGTTTTTAAAAAAATAATACATAATGTAAAAGACAGTAATTGTACAGTACATTACGTGGCAGTTTATTATTCAAGTTGCAATATTTTTACTTTTTCCAATTAAAAATAAATGTATTTAAATTCAGATTATTAAAGAAAATTATATAAAAGTCAATATTTGAATTGTTATAGAGCAAGAAAATATTATTTTAAAACATAATTTACTTCTAATGAAATTCTCTCTGCAATTACAGTTAAATTTCATTATTTAATAATTAAATGAAGTTTATTAATTTATAAAATTTATATTTTCTTTCATTTTAACGTATTTGATTAGAGTTGGCGATTATGAAATAAGTGAATCGAGTTAATTTCATATATTTAAAAATTTACATCAAATTAATTCGCCGAGAGATAAAAATTTAATGCCATAAAAAGATAAATATTTATTTTCCTCCCATAAAGATTCGTAAGAAAAGAAAAGAATTATTTATAGAATTAATTAATTAACAAATGTAAGAAAATAAATTTCTTCATTGACTTACACGAATTAATTTTAAAATTATTTGCTAAAATAATCATCGGCGCACTTTTAACTTTCTCGCTATAAATAATTAATTAAGAAAAAAATAATCGGAAAGGTTAATCCCGAGATAATCGAATAAGTTAAAACTAAATACAGAATTTCTCCTTTGGTCACCAGACGGAAGAAATGGTTCCGCTGTTCCTCCTGTAGGTTATTCCTAGCATTACTCGGGACTATTAACTTTTATTATTTAATCATTAAATAGAGCGCAGCTAAGCAAGATTAGACCGTTTTCGTTCACGTTGCAACTTCACGTAGGAAATTGTAGGATCGTCTTGTTAAGAAAACAGCCATTTATCTACGTTTGACTTTTATGATCTTCTCGGTCGTTATCTTATCTTATTCTGAGAACCCTTAAATATTTATCACCACACTAAGCCAAGAAATCTTATTTATTCTTTCTAAATCCAATTTGTTGCTTCATTCTCTTTATTAAAATGCATTTAACCGACGTAATGTATTCTGTCGAACATTTAAATACAGAAATTTGCATAGTAATTAATCAATTTTATATGAATTCTTACAAAAGAAGAAGCTAAAAGTCATAAAAGCTCTGTTTAGAACTCGAGTTCTAAAGTCGCGATCTAAAATAAGAAATTTGAAATTTTTTTTTTGAGAATTAATCTGTTTTTATAAATAAAGAATTAACAGAATAAATTCCAAAAATGTAAATTGTTTATGAGCGCGATATTAATCGAGCTCTTTACAAAGAGGATTACGACGAATTTAACTAACACCCGACGATCAAATATTAATTTCCATTCGAATACTGCGAGCTGAGATAACAGATGTTCATCTGACCGAATAGGAATAGATGTTCTCTTAACCTGTAAAGTTTCCGTTCCGTTGAACAGACTTATCTTATTCTACCAGACAAATTCCTTCTCCCGTTTTGCGTAAAATTACTATTGCAATCGTCACAGTATAAAAGTGTAAGATACAATTCTACAATTTTTCGCACGATTTTTCTTAAATTTAATATAAAATAAGTAACAAAAAATCTAAACAAAGCAGCTTGCGAGTATTTAGAATTGATCTGCAATTTTTTTTTGTTTTTAAAGAAATGATTTAGAGGAATTCGATGATAATAGATAAAAATCGATTTTATTTCATTAAAAATAATATTTTCGCTAGAATAAATATTTAAATAATGATTTGAATTGTTAAATGAACGGACGTTTCGAAGGAATTTTCGTAATCGTTGTGATTTATCATAAAAATTTAATGTTAAAATAATCGCGTATGGTATCATCTGACGTTTCTTAATAGGAAGTCTGATTTAAAAGTTAAAAAAGTCAAAAGCAATTTATGGATGCTTGATTAACAGCTTTAATTACGAAAATTTCGAAAATTGACCGTCTCTATAATCTTTTCATTTACTCTTTAATTATCTATACGACATTCCTGTATTAATATGTTCTTCGGATCAATTTTTCCTTTTTTTTTGGTCGCCAGAATAGCGTTATTTAATTTTGTCGACAGAAGTTTAAATAGCGTTAATATCGCTGGGAAATGACGTCGCAAAATTCATTTATTTTTATAAACGTGTTTTGTCGAATTTGTTTTCTTAGGTGTGATTTTATAAATTATATTAATATAAATTTTCCCAGTTAAGAAAAACCAATAAAGAAAAAACTTTATTTAAACACTAACTCGGTAGAGATAGCGGCATAAATCTAATCAATATCGAAGTGAAAAGCCCCGGGCTTTTTGGTTTTCTCCAAACCTTCTCATTTTTGATTCTATTTTATAAACACTTCCTACATCAGTAAAATTTTCTGCCGGCGGAAAATTGTCGCATCGTTAGATATTCAAGTAGAACACTCTTCTCGCCAACAACTTCCATTGAACGGATGGCTAAATTATTAATTTTATTGAAAAAATATAAGGTCAATGATTTAGACACAAAAAATTTAATAAAAATTTGTATTTCACAACTTTATTTATATTTTAAAGCCTATGTATATACAGTATATATATATTTTTTCTCTAAAGTAAAAACGACATCAACTGGATAAGTTTAGGTCTACTTTATAATTAAATAATATTTGTTTATAAAACAACTCGTATATTGTGCCTTACGTAAGATTATAATCTTATTTAAAGAAGAATAAATTATCAGAATTTATGACAAATAAGCTAATTAGGTCTAGTTACCGATTAAATTTTACAAAATTATTCTGATAGTTCTTTATGAATCGAATTAATTAAAATATTTAAGTAAGAGTTGTATAAAGGATTGCAATAAAATTATACTTATTAAACACACTCATTTATTCCACTACAGTTCAGGAAAAAGTCACTTTACAGTATTTATCTATAAATTTTCCGTTTAAATGTTTTCAAAGTTCTTAATTAAGCATTCAAATGTTATCAAATAGGAAATATTACTATAAATTTCACCATTAGTTGTAATTACGTCGACTATATTTTGTAATTTATCCATCTTTTACTCTAAGATAAACAGATTCTACTTTTAAATAACTTGGTCTATCTCAATTGATTTCACAGTCTGAACAAATATAAATAATTCTACATCCTACAGTTTTAAGTTTTAATATATTTAACTGTTTCTATAGTTTTCTGTAACTTGTCACGTTATTTCAATTCAAAAAGGTTTCCTGTGAAAGGTGTTTCATAGATGACTGGAATGACTTTATTGTTAAAGGAAAAGTATGATGTACTACTAATTTGAGGTGGAGAGCATATATTTTAAATTAAATAAATTAAAAATATTATTAAAAATTGCAGCCCGGTATTGTGACGATGTCACAATAAATAATTTCTTCGTTGTATTGTCTATTTATAAGTTCAGATTGAATCAATCGGGATGAAACATTTATAAGGAATAAGTCCTCTCCTTACAAATAAATGAAAAGATGAGATGAAACACGAAAGATATGATTTTTTATTTCGTGACGAGCAGTCAAGGTATATTTTACATTATATTTTGTTTAAATATGACTATTCAATCATGAGATATCGAAGAAAATAAAGTATTTAGTCCCGAATGAATCACCCTTATTTACGCAAGTATTTAACTTTAATTTCATTGAAATTTGACAAAGGTTTATAAAAACATTTTTTATTAAGAAGAAATTTTTTTGACCGATGATTAAATTAGACTAAAAATAAATGAAAATGTTCCTGACGATAGTTTCTTTATAGAATCAAACAAATATACTTGGAAAGTAATTCAATATACACACTACATTATTGTTATTCAATTATATGCGTTTAAAATACAATATTTATAGTTGTGTTTCTAAAATCTGATATGTTATTACGCTAAATATTTATTTTATTCGCAAAAACCTCATAATTTTCAAGAGAACGTTTGAATTGTAGCCCGACGTTTCTCTTTAATATAAATTTGTAATTACAATTTTACGGAAGATATAGCCCACTCATTGTATTTTAAATAATAAACAAATAAATAAAACTTGAGGAATAAAACGTCCAATTCTGCGGAAGGATCTCCCTTCGAAGATTAATCCCCTCCCTGAGTTTTAATTCGGGATTTTAATTGGGAATAACAATTAAGTTTTGGGGAGTTATTTAAATCCTTAATTAAAACTTACATAAATAGAGTTATTTGTATCAATTTTATCAAAACTTTATAAAAATAAAGCAAAATAAATCAAATATTTACTATTAAATAAACATATTATAATAGGAAAAATGCGGAAAACATCCATTACATAAAAGTATTAAAAAGTAAAATCTATCGAAAGAATATTTATGAATAGATATTTTAACGAAAAGATTTTATTGAGAGTTATGTAAAGCCGAGTTGAATAATTTATTTTCATTTACCTGCCAATAATGAAGACTTTTAAAAATATATGAAATACTTTACAGATTCGAATCCATAAATTGTTCTTTTTCACAAAAATAATATCCTGAAGCAATTCAAATGAATAGAATTTCAAAAGCATATAATTTTGCGGAAAAAATTTCAACCACGCCTACGTAAATACTCCAAGGAATCATTTTAAACCAGGAAGTAAAAGTTTTCTTATCCGTCTTTACTTCTCTGTAAACTGATTACTTATTTTTTACTAAAAAATCAATAAACTCGAAAAAGGTAACTCGGCCATTTTCTCTACTTTAGAAATCATGGATATCGAGTTCTTTCCTTTCCATGAAAAAAAAAATTTTAAAAGTTCCGAAGTCTCTGAAACGTAGTCTACAATTTTCTATTTGAAAAGCACTTTTTTATATTGATTGGTATAATACTTTAAATCTATTGTGTAAAAGAACTGAAGATAACAAGAAGAATCATTGATGTCATTTTTGGATATTTTAAATCGTTATCTCCATTTTGCTATTAAGGTTTTTGTCACAAAACTTATTGTTAGAGATATTTAATTGATAAAATGTTTTTAATTTTTTTCCTTTTATACTTCGTAGGAAAGAATGAAACTTACAGAGGCAATTCAAAGTTGAAATTATATGTAAAAAAACGAGTAAACTTGCTATTTTGCGTTTTATCCAGAATCGATGGATTTTAATTGAATCGGCAGCTTGAAGAAGGAAATAAATCGGAAATTTGTTTTAAAAAATTAAAAGAAGCACTTAAATTCATTTTTTTAAATAAATTTTATCAAAATGGAATTTTCGGAACGCAATTTTGGAACAATTACAATGTGTATAGATTCTCTACATGTAGTATTTTGTCCATTGTAATACTAATTATACTGTGGTGTGGGTTTACTTCTTTCTTAACAGGAAAACACAGAAAAAAGTGTTGATAAAAATAATGAAATTTTAGTGAAAAATATAGAAATGTTTAAATGAACATTATATTAAATTGTACACAAAACAAATAAATGAAACAGACGTAATTACCTTTGCTAAATAATAATTGTTATTATTATTCACCAGTATTTCCTGCAGTAGAATTATCTGGTCAAGTAACCAGGTCCTCGAATAATGCTTTTTTCCCATTAGGAATATAGAATGATTTTCCCTAAGTCTTGCATTTTTTTATCATTGATTGGCAGTTTTTTCTTTGTAGACTGCATCTGTAGGCAAGATGATAACTTTTGCTTATTGTTTTGGCAGCAAAAAACTTTTCTTAACATGACCGTCAATAAACTCTGACGCAGTTATGTATCACTTCGGGGAAGATCTGTAACTTTTCAATATAGCGATATTTCGAGATAGAAAATTTCGTGGGTTTATATGACAACTTTGTTAATTTTTTTATAAAACATCAAATACCAATTCTTGAAGCTTAGTATGCTTTCGGATGAAACCTGTCACGAAGTATTCTTTATTCTTTGCCGTCCTTATCAATTCAGTTTGTTTGTTGTTTGTTTTGCAGTACCAAAATTTCTGTACTTTACCAATGATTATTGACCTCGTATAAATATTTATAAATTTTTTCAAAGCGGCAAAGAAAAGAAAAAAACGAATCGAGTATGTCTTCTTATTTTGTCTGTCACATGATACTGAAGACAAACCGCTCCTTTTCAACCTTCATTCCAATTAGGGTCTGCGTTTTGCCATATCTTCTAGAATTGTATAAAAGTTAGTCAAGTCAGTTTTCATGTTATGAATACAAAAGATATATAGCCATAATTTTCTCAAATAGAACAGATCCTGGTTGGGATTTTCGGCAAAGGTAGATTCTACATGTAGCCAAACACGATTCTTACAAGTTCTGGCGTTTTTACACTATGCCGACATTTCATCCTATTTGATGTAATGTTTGTTCGCCTTATGTAGATGGAGCATTTTCTCTGCTATCACTCCTTTGCATGGGCGTAGCCAGGAAGGGGCATGAATGGGCACGCCCCCCAGTTAACCTGGGGCCCTTCCCCAGAAAATTACAGCCCGGCCCCTACACAGTTAACCTGGTGCCCCTCTCCAGAAAATTACAGCCCGGCCCCTACACAGTTAACCTGGTGCCCCTCCCCAGAAAATTACAGCCTCTACTAGCCCCCCATAACAAAACCCTGGCTACGCCAATGCTCCTTTGGTGCTGTTGATTAGATAGGAAGATTTGACTTTTGTTTCTAGCTCTTCACTTGTAGAATACATATATTTGAAGCCGCCCGAATGTACTGTACACGGATATAGATCCATAATGTTTGTACAGAGTATTTGTACAGAACAGTTGATATACAGTTTTTACAACCATATTAACGCTCATGTACTGAATAATTAATTGTTGTAAAGAGACTCCCGAAGAGAAAATTTTGTAAAAACTTATGTTTATCGATATTGTTACATATTTCAGGTGGTATTGCATTACCACAGTTCAAACGTTTGCCACGCACATCAGAGATTATCCAAAAGCTATTAATGTAGTCAAACGGAAGAAAAGCTTTGCTTTTTATTGCACACGAAATAGAAAATACTGTTCGACGATCTTTATTCCTTTCATCCTCTTAAACAAAGATATAAAAAACGTTATTTCTTTTCTTGTGATTCTTGTTTTTAGACCGCCTGTGCACAAGAATATGGCTTTTTAGACCGCCTGTGCACAAGAATATGGCTTGTTATCAAGCCAATCAGGAATGTATCGTATTCATTTTATCTTTGCCTCTCATACAGAGATTTAAGGCAAGCTTATTTTTCTTCGGAAAAGAATTGTTTGCACTTTAATTTCCATAAAGAAGAAATTTTGGCCTTAGATTTTGCTGGCACAATACAGTGTGTAAATACTCTATTTTTCACTGCGAAGACTATCTTTTCTTCACTCTTCATGCTTGTACAGGCGACTAACCCCTATCGTTTGCTTAATTACTACGGTATGTCACTGTCGGAAAAAGATGAAACTGACACGATAGAAATTAATAATATTCAGCACTGAAACATAGGCCTATCAGTACGAATTAGCTTGATCAGGTGATATCGAAACTAATGGTAAGTTATAATTCAAAGAAATGCAATAAGATTGGTTGTTTTTTTTATCGTTTTACCATCCAGTAAAAAATACTATAACATTTAAAAAAAGGAAATAACTCCAGGATTTGTTTCCTTCTTAAAACTAATAGGCATTTCAGTTATATTATTCCCAATTGGAGACTACTTTTAGTTTCTTTCTTGCTACTGATGAGTGAGACAATGCTTCAAAATATTGTTGTCGGAGAAATCTTCATTTTCGAATTTTGGTTTTTTATTTTCTTCTTAAAATTATAGATTCAATTAAAGTCTATCTTTTCAATGGACTTCTTTACTGAAATATTTTATTTTTGTGCAATGCGTTTATAACAACAGGATTTATATACGGTATGTAAACTTTCTTCTAGAGAATTCGTAGAGTCCACTTTACAGCAAGGTTGTTTAAAGTAAAGATTTGGATGAGCAGATTTCTGAATTCGATCCCCGACAATATATGTTCGGAATGGACTAGGAAGCTCATTATCTCCCTCTCAAAATCTTCTATGGTCTAAGTTCTACCTTCATTTAAAATATAATTTGTCTCCTTAAGAGATAACTAACAACCCAGAATGGCTCCCGTTTCAAAAATGAGAGCTCATTGTTATATATAACTACTATAATATTTTATTATAATGTGTAGTATAAATACTCTTGCGTAGGCTACCAAATTTCAATAAATTACGTTAACCTTTTATTTAATTTTAAAAGTAAATTTGGATTCTAGTGTAGGAAAGGATGGAGTTAGCTGGAACAAAGTTCAGTAAAAATTAACTAATTATAGTAATAAAATTTTTAACGTAGAGATCACCGACTATTATGAGTAAAGGCAATTTCGGGTTAGTATCATATATTCTAACTCTAACAGGATTTTAATTAAGAAAAGTGCTTTGATAACAAGAGATTAAATCAAATTTTCAGTAGATTTATGGACAGAGTTAAACTTGTGTAATAGTTTCTAACTTTACGTACTGTACATCTATTTATAATTATTACATTTATTGGCGATTAATAATTTAATCAGCTTCTTTCGTCTCTATTCAAGGTTTTTATATTAATTAGTAATTAACATTGATTATACAGTAATTTGCACATTAAGTTTTGACATTAAGTGACATAATATGACGAAAGTTTGACATTAGTTCCATTACGTTTGGAGGAAACATAAAACAACGAATTGTTTTAAATTAATGGCACCTATATAGAGATTATATAGGATAAATATATTGTTAAAAAATTAATAAATTAAGGTCATCGTTACCTGTAGAGATTAATTGAGAATAGATACGTAGAAATTTTAGAAAATAACATTTTTCTTATTTCTAATGTTTCATTCGCGTATGTTACCTAATAGATAATAATAATACATTTAAATCTATTGTAAACTATAATTTTAACTTTCACAGTTTCGAAATTCTTTTGTTTAAGAATAGATGAAAAGATAAAGATAATATGTTTCCATAGCATTCAAACAATAACTTGCCGTTTATCAAAGTATTAATTAAAACAATTTGAAAATTGTACTGTACACCATTTGAATTAACAAGTTTAATAGATTGCAATTGATTTTATATTTTAGAAGTTACATAAAAATGAACGCAATAACGGTCCAAAAATCTATTTTAATGCCGTTTTAAAATATATAAATATTCGATAATGTGTAATTCAGATTCAAACGAGAGAGGAAAAACAATTAAACCGAATAAACAAAGTAAATGTTTTTGCTTCCGTTGAATATCCACTATATAATAGATGTTATTTCAATTTCAATTTCTACATTTGTCTTTCATAAATATAATATAAATATACAAAGTAAATAAATATACAAATTAAAATTATTGAATTCTAAAATTTGTCTACATTTTATGTTTGCGGGTGAATACTTGTGTTTGTCTTGCAACGACGTATGGTATAATGCGATGTTTATAAAACAAGAATTATAATAATTCATTATACTTTCCCTAAAGAAAATTATTTTTCGATGTGAGAGACACAAATTTAAAAAGAATTAACATTCGAAATATTTTCGATACATTTGTTATTATTGTAATGTGCTATGCTTGTAATAACTCTAATAAAATTGATGTATTTATGATGTACAATATCTATACAATATTAAATAGAAAGGAATCAAAATTGGCAAATCATCAAAAATTCCGAATTTTTTTTAAAAATCAAAGTAAACGCAACTCGTAATGAAAAATATGTTTTGTTTATTATTTTACTTTGTAATGTATTTATGTTGTGTGAAAATAATAAGCCATTTACAAATAATTTTTTTTTGGCTTGAAGTTACAGGTTAAAATTATTGAAATGTGCTAACACGTGATTCTAAGCTATTTGTATATGTGTATTCCTATGTGTATTACCGTATACTATTTCTAAACAGTTGTAACTGGACACAGGGACCTTACTATGTAGAAAGGAATTGTCTACACTACTGTAATATTTTTCTATCTTGTTTATATTAAAAACGTTGTTTATGAAGTTTCGGACTTATCACAATAATTTATAACAAATGCATCATCGAACAGGCAACTCAATATTGAATGGGCAATAAACAAACTTTGAGACGTTACACGAATCTCAGAGAAATAAAATAATGTCTTAATCTAAGTTAGCAGGATCTATACAAATAAATATATAAAAAATGAAAGACTATAAAAAAGAACGTTAAGCAGTTAATCTACTGAATGAAAGGGTATATCGATATTCGATAAATAAGACTGTCAGTCAAATATTGTCAGATTTTTCTAGATTATTGTTATTCTTTTATTGACTTTTATTTTTTCGATTGTATGAAATTACAGATGAGAGAAGAAAGTAGGCCAATAAGATTTCTTGACAAATAGCAAAGTGTATAATTATGAGATGGCAACAAAAATACGAATTACGTATCGAAAGAAAACTCGAGTTTTTGCCTCAGCAATTTAGTCATCGATACACGCAATACGTAATTGGATGGTTACAGTTGTCGACTCTGCTTCTTTTATCAGTGACTCGCGATTTAAAATTCTTCCTGCATTCTCTAAGTCAACCCATCATTCGAAATTGGCTAGAATTTACAGTAACGTTTTATAAAATTGAATTCCTAACGAATTACTTGAAAATATACAAAATAATTATGCATGACACAAGATGATTATTAGAAAAGATTACTGCAACATACAGATATCTAAAGTCGTCAATAGCATCTCATAATCAACTCTTACCAGCCTATTTATTGGTAATTATACTGTACTCTCCTGTTCCATACTGAAAGTATTTAGTATAATTACTTCGGTTAAGGGGAACATAACGTTTCCAAAAAGTATCCAATGTTTAATTCTTAGGGAAAACGAATTTAAATACTATTTTAGAATTGTCGATCTTTTTAATCTTAGAGTTTTTACTCTTTTTAACTATATTCGGTAAACGACTAACTTAAATTATTATCACCTTCCTTTATTGAGGTCTGTTTTTCAAGTTTCAGTTTCCAATTTTAATAGGGCCTACTTTAACATTAACACGATACCATCTAAATTACCTGGAGATAGGCCTATATGCTGTTATTAATAATCCATTTTTCTTATTTTAGAGTGTATTATTAATTGCAATTTCGTAAAACAAAAAATTAGTAAGTATTACAAGGAATATCGAAGATCGAAGAGTTTCTTAGAAAATCTCCAAAACACATCTTAAACTCTGCAAAAAGAACAACGATATGCTTTATAGTATTAATTCAAAATCAAAATAAATAATAATAGATTAATCAATTATTATTTTAACAGATGTAAATAAACAAATATTTTAATTTTCAGCAATTTTCTTACAATGCGCTTACCATTTCTGACAAATTAAATGCCCGATTATTGGAAATTTAGCCAATAGGAATCTAATTTATCATCCTTAATTTTTTTTATTTGATCGAAGACGAGATACGACAATTTTATTTCTGGTTTATTTTCAAAAATGAGTGATTTTGATAAATATGAATTTATATTAAAATATATTTATCAAAATTACATCGATGACGTTTCCGTAAATCGTTACATAAAACGTCATTTTTTACCGGTGTGTCATTTACTCCCTATTTATGAGAAATTTTAATAGAATTATATTAATATTGAAATATTAAAATGTGTTTTTAAAAACTTGGAAATATGACAAAAACCTATATTTTTCTGTATATTTGTGAAACAATAAATATCGAATTTAGGGCATTGCAAATGTTAACGGGTATGAAATACAGCATTTAAATATACTTAAATTGAATTTAATTATCGAAT
The DNA here is from genome assembly GCF_030686945.1 of Centruroides vittatus. NCBI lineage: Eukaryota > Metazoa > Arthropoda > Arachnida > Scorpiones > Buthidae > Centruroides > Centruroides vittatus. The sequence goes on along the minus strand of NW_027122650.1, from coordinate 325,746 downwards.
AGTTTTCTATTCTGATCAACTGATCAAGCAAATACATTTAACATATAAAACAGAAAGAAAATTTCATTAATAAGCAAATTTAAAATAATGTTGTTTATAAGGGATTAAAACGAATTAACAGATGTTTATAAATAATAAAAATAAGCACCAACGTTATTCTTTTAGAAGAGAAATGTTTTATTAAAATATTAGTCTAATCATGTATATTAGTCATTAATATAAAGAGAGAAAAATTACATCGTATTAATAAATAAAGAAGTTATTTTATTAAAACGATAAAATAATTTCATTATTTTATTTACCTATCGTTTATATTCTTACAATAATAATTTAGTATATAATTGGGCAATTAATTTATCGATGGTGACGTCGAGTGAGGCACAAATTCCATTAATTCGATGCAATGTTCTTTAATTGTACAAATGCATATATCATATAATAGTAGTTCTGTCTCTTGCAGCAATTGTGCGCCTTCTAAAGATTTTCTTATTTTAACTTCTTTTCTGTAATTGTTTTTATTTTATTTTCTACGAAAAATAAAGAAAAAGAAAATATAAACATTTTCATATCATTGTGTAAATCTTTTGTGTATTTAGAATTTCTCTTATTATGCAAAATATTTGATTAATTTCTGCAGCCGGATGCAACAAATCTAGATTAATATTTTTAGTTTTGTAATTATTTATTTGTCATAAATTAATTCCTATTATCTCCGTCCTTGTTATAATTGTATGTATGAGAATTAATTCATTCGATAAAATTCGCAACAATTCTTGAAAGTACAAAAAAAATTTTAAATTAAAAGAATAGATAAGATTTTGGCATTTACTATAATATTTTTGTTTTTATTTCGAAGTTATTTTAGTGTAAATAATATTGCAATCTCTTTACAGTTGTTTATACTGTAATATTAAAATCGTTTTACTGGATAATGTGATAACTATTAGGTTTCTACCTAAATAAAAAAAGCAATTAAGTTTTTCTTTATGGCACTTATAACCGCCGAAAGTTCATAATATGAGATTTTAATTAGTTTGCTTTTGTATTAGAGAATATATAATTTTAAAAGAAGAAATAAAACGTCACAATGTAAATAGACACACGAATACGTGATTAGTGGTCAACAATTTGGTAATCGATAAGTTAATATCGCGCAACTGCCAATTACAGACGTCTTTATTGTCCGGTATACAATAATACAAACACATGGCTATTCTGTTTGTATTAAACGACAAGATTTTTTTGTAGAAAAAAAAATTAAATTAAAAAAAGTTAAGAAATTGAACAAACCAGTCGTAATTTTAAAGAATTTAATAAAGTCTATGGTTAAGTTATTTAACTATTGAGTACAGACCACTGAATAGTATAATACATATCGAGATAAATACATATACAGTAAAACCTGTCTAAATCGAACTTGCCGGACTCGCATGGTATCGGATATTTTTTTGCAGGTTTAGCAGGTTTCCGTTTTGAAAAGGTTTTTTATTTTAACACAGAAAATCGCTGCATTCTGAAGAAGTTTCCCGTTTAGACAGGTTTCCGTTTTGAACAGGTTTTACTGTATATATCTTAAAAAACAATTAATTTAATATTTAATTACGTTTATTTATGTTCAATGTTCTTAAACGATACTTATAAGACTTTCCATAGAGCAGACTTCATCCGTATAGCACTCAATATATTACTGGAACCACATACTATCTGCACTAATTTTATAATTTCATTTTATTTGATGTAAATCGATTGTTCTAATTCTAACCACATTGTTTTTTGTATTGTGTTTAATGTTAAGAGGAGCAACAGAAAAAAGCCATTGACTACTATTTCCCTCGGTCCTGAAAAAATAGATTAAAAAAATAAACTTATTATTGAACGCAAAAAAACGTAAACTCAGCGATTACTGAAATAAGCAAATGTGGATATGTCAGTCTTTCCAATTAATTATATCTGTTTACTAGATATCTTTTTTCCGCAGGACTTACTCGGATTGGTTAAATGAGACGAGAACGACTTATATTACAATGTCACGAAATGTAGAATAAATATTTGGGTGTTTTTTTTAACATTTTCTCCTTGTTAGCATTAAGAGAGCCTTTGTCCAGCCTGTGTTCGGCTAGGTCCACAGTTGGATGGTTGGGTAATGAAGAACGGGGACCGAAAACGTCGATTCCCGTTCAGAGAGATTCATGGACAATTACAGGACGATCCTTGAGAAATTCTTTAAAACTGCTCATCTGGATTCGATTCCTTATTCACTCAGACCGATAGACTGACGTCTTTACCATCTCACTACCCAGCCAGGAAATATCTAACTGTAGGGATGCTGGCTGTACCTAAAATCTTTTCTCTTATAACATAAAGTAAAGAAAGTTAAACTTGATAGTAGAATGTCAAAAGTTATAAGATACTTTACTAAGTATATAGGTCTTTTTAGTGACTGGATGCTTTCCCATTAATTTAAATTCGAAGTGTTTAGAAAAATGCATGGAAAACTTAAATTTTATTATAAATATTTAAGCTTTCAAGGATACTCTAGTTTACGATTTGATGTTAGAAAAAAATACACTAAAAGCAAAAATAAAAGCCAAATTTTAAAAGAAACTGCCAAAAGAACAGTTACGGCAGAACTTATTGTTTGGGTATATGGCAATATAAAACTCGAAACTGTTGATAGAGTTTGAAAATATGTGTAGCGAATAATATAGCTTTAGGCATTTGTATCGATTACATAACAAATGTTTCTCTATCTAAAAAACTTGTTTGCGATATGGAATAAACGATTTTTCTCGATTCACAATAAATAGTTTTGAAATAAAAAATTGAAAAATTACAGGCTTATGAGTACACGAGTTCCTATATATATTGGTTCTCGTGGGATAAAGAACGAAGTGAATTCTGAAACTTTTTGAAAAATAGAATATTGTTTGACATAAAAATGGTAACTATACGTTTTGACATTTTTCAAAGAATTCATACAAAATGCATTTAAATAATGCTTATAGATCAGAAAAATTTTTGATTAAAACGATGTCAAAAGAGAATGAACACTAAGTATAGTCTTTAATAAATATACTTGTCTGGCAGTCACACTTAATGACATTTAAAAGAATGTTCAAAACTTCTCTTGGTTTTATGCTAAAATTTACCGTAGAACTTTTGAGTTGGTGTAATTCATCAAAAATATTTCGTGAGTAGCGGCACATTTCCATAAAGCATCCTGATAGACATGAATGTCGTTCGCCGTACTAGTGCATTCACAAATCAGTTTCTAATCGATACATAATTTATGCAAATTCCTTAATTTCTTCGTCAATTCTTTGTTTAAATTGAGATGTTACATATAAAATATATGTTCTTTCTACGTAAAAACTACAATTTAAAAATATTTTAATATTTATTCTCGAAATAAACCTATTACTTTGAAAAATTTTAAATGGGAGACGGCCAAGCAAAATGGATATACTGGGCAAAGTGGATTACGCGTGAAAGCAGGCAGTGTTGTGATTAAATGTAATAGGTGGAGTTGTTTAGTAATATGGTGGAGAAGTTACTAAATTAACTCACTTTTTGTCTACAGTATTCTAAAACTTACAAACAAATTCTCGAAAATGATGAGCAATTCGAAAAATGATGATCTATTTAATATTAAAACGTTAATTTGCATTTCAAAATGCGTATAAATATAAAAGAATATCCGATCAGAGAGTCTAGTCTGATGATAACACGAAACTTGCCATTGACCAGGTAGGTCTAGGAAAAATGACTATACGTTTTACATTGCAGTATTTCGGAATCCCTATTGGTACTGTACAATACCATGTATAGAAAGTATCGTCATTTAAGGTTAAACTGTATTGAAAAGCAGCTTGGACGATTCTTCCCTGTGTTTTCCATTAGTACAGAAAACGAATTAGCTGACTATATAATCAAAATGGACTTACTCTTTTATGGTATGTGTAGAGCAATATCATTCATTCTGCAAAGGTAAAAAAAAGTAAAAACAAAACCACTGAGCGTACTGTACCATAGGACTTTCATAAAGATGATCCACTTTGCCCCTGTGCTGTACTAGGGTAAAGTGGATCATCTTTAATATCCGAGATTAATGAGATTTTTTTCATGTATTATATAATTAATAAAAAATTAATAAGATCGAGGTAAGTGCAAGAAGACCCGTATATCAAGCCACAACACAGGATTAAGTATTGCCCTATCTAGTGCTTTATTTAGTTCTTTAAAGGTAAATGATCCATTTAGCCTGGTCTTCTAATAATCAGTTATGGAAAACTTAAGTTTGTACGTTTTCTTGAATATTGTACACGTTGTATTACATATTTTATTAGATTTTAACAAATAATTTTATTGAATTCAAGTTATTCGATCTGTGTATATTCATAATGTTAATTTTTGAGAGAAAAAAATTCCCTAGTAATTTTTGAAGTTGATTAAATGTTTTTGTTCATAACTCAATAATTTAATATAAAATATAAATCTTTGAAAAATGCGCAGTATTTGGCATAAACGGTTTTTATCGATTATCGTAAAAACTACATAAGTAGACTCACCACTTGTAATTAAACGTCTTTTCAATTGTTTCTTATAAGTTTAAAGCCAAAAATAGTATCTGAATGAAATGCCAAAATATTAAATGTATTTTTTATAGATAAGTTCAAATAATTTTTTTGATGTTAAAAACAGATATTTTATTAAAGAAAAAAATGTCATTCGTCTGTTGTTTCTTATAAACAAAAGTAAAAGGTTCTATTCTTTATAGGTTTTATTCTTTTACGAGCCACTCTTTTTTTTTACAACAAAATTAGTTTTCGTGCCGATTTAAAAAGATGTCAATTCAATATGTTTTCTCTTAAAATCGACCTTTATTTAAATAGTTATTTTCAAACGTTTGTTTTACTTTGTTGATAAATAAAACATCTTTCTGTCGGAAAAAGTGCCAGCCGAGCCGTTAATAAACTACTTCGAAATTTGTAAAATGTCGCTAAAAATTTAATTTGTTATTCTAAAATTTGTAATGTAAAGTACTTGTATAAATATTATTATCCTTTTTATATAAATTATGCATTTTACGCAGAAATTCGACTTTTCTTCATCTGTCATTTATTTTCAATTTTAAATACTTATCGCCATTTCCATTAGATTGTAACATTATTAAAATTTATCATATGTAAATAAATATACGCCAACGATTACTGTTCTTAAAGTAATTCATTTTCAGTTTTGAATAAAAATGTTTTAATTAATTTTTCTCATTAAATATTTATTCTAGAAAGTTTAATAAAATATTCATAAATTTTGTTGTAGTCGTAAAGTGATCATTACGTTTATTCGTAAGAATTGGACATACTTTTCAGTGATTTTAAACTAGTCCGACGAAAAATTGTTAGTACGAGAGAAAAAATAATTAGTTTACGATTCTCCACTGGTTCGATTGGCAAAAATATCACGGTATTTTCTGATATTTTCTATCGTTCGAAATGTTTAATTCATATCCTTGTGTTTTGGAGAATGGTTTCATTTTCTTTTCAATACATACATCTCCATGTAAAATCGATTCGTTTTACAGTAGTATGAACTGAATTTTATTTGGGCAAAGGAAAAAACAGTATTTGTGACATGTAACATGATCTGTTTGAAGGTTCATTCGATTATAAAACGGGGACAGTCGGTCGTTGGAGTCTATTTTTTGAAAGGAAAAAGCGCGAAGAATTTTTAGTCGCGTTTGGGGACGTCCCGATTCTGCCGATACCGATACCAATACCGTATCGATACTTTCCTTCGATACCGAGTATTTTTTTACTCGATACTTTTGGTCCTATATCGATACCGATGCCGGCCTTTTTCTCGGGTACTGGATCTGGTATGGTTAGATTTTTCACAGACAGGTAAGGTTCAGGCCGAAACCGAATTTTTCAGCCGAATTAGGAAGCAAAATGTCATTTTACACTAAACTTATATAAAAATATTAATGACCAAATATTAATAAATGTATTACGTCAAATTTCCAGAATATATATACGTTTAGAGTTCAGATTGCTATTTATAAATAAATATTTAGTTAAATATTATTTAGTACTTTTGTTTGTTAATCAACTCGGACCATCGGTGACGTTTAAAATGGGCTATAATTTGTATATCCTTATTTGCACTGACATTTGTAAGATTTGAACGCAATAAAAACACTGTTTTACCTCTTCATCATTCTCCTCTATTCCGTGTATAGAGCCCATTATCAGGACTGTAGACCTGGGGCTTCTTTTGTGTACCTGAGAGCCTACATCAGAGAATGCCGTATGTTGATTTTATGTTACCTATCGAGTATTTTTCTAAATGCTATACTGTACTTTTTTACCCAATTTTTTTTTTTTACACGGTGTTCTTTGGAACGCGTATCTATCGCGCAAAAAGAGGGATAGGTGTACCTTTTCAGCAGTAAAAACACTGGAAGGCGACGCAACAAACTAAACAGCGACAGTCTGCAAGATTTCCACTTTCGATACGAGATTAGGGATTCCCGATACTACAAAAATATCGATATCGGCATCGGTCTTAATTAAAGTGGTCAATAGATGAAAAGGGAATTGATTTATTTATTCGTTGACATTTACTCCGGTTGATTGAATAAATATTATTGTAGCGAGTGATTGTCCGAAAAACATTTAAATGATTCAAACGGAATTGTTGACTCTAACTTTTCTTTTGCGAAATCCTCTTGTAGAAAAATAAAATTAAACCCGATGTTTATAATTTATACCAGTTGCGCTTACTCCTTGATTGCGAAGTCCAATTGCACACAAGTCTTACGTCTTGCGTACAAATATTTTGTATATGCCACATATATTAAAGTTAGGCACATTTATATCATTTATAAGCAATGTATCATTTATGTTTGTCGGCCAGATTTGGCCCGGGGCCGTAGTTCGGCAACTAATGATACGATTGTTTGATCAATATCGAATGCATATCAAATGTATCGCGAACGTGCATTTGCATATATTCTTAGTAATGGATTCAATCCAGCATTTTACTACATATAATTTGATTTTACCAATATTATAAGTTACGAACTTATTGCAAAGAGAGCAAATTAATTGAATTTCTTTTCATAAGAAACCCTTCGACTAAATGTTGATAAAAGGAATCGATTTAAACGTAATTTTTTACGTAATATCTACTGAAATATTTTTAATTTTTTACTCTCTGTAGAAGAGTGAGATTTTATTTTAAAATTCAGGAATTGTTCTGAAAGTTCGACGTATATAAGTACTTTTGTAACATAAAATTTCTGCATTTGTTTTACGATTATAAATCAAATATCATTATGTTTATAAATCCTTCGCTTAATTGAAGATAAGAGTGTAATAACTGTAACAACGTTAAGTAAAGTTCATTCATAAATTTTGTTTTGGGATTTATAAATCTGTTTCTATCAATTCGGGAAAGAAATTTCATTTCTAATAACGGCATCGAGTGTTTAACATAATTGACGCTCGCTCGACTTCATTTTCTTTCTTTCCATATACTCGATTTGTAATTTTATTAGAAGAGAAAATTTGAATGGATAGTTATCGTTTAGTAGATACGGAACTCGACGCTAGTTTAATATTAATTTCCAAAAGATTCGCATTCTCTTTTGAAAATTTCCTTCCGTTTCGAGTGAATTTTCTCATTATTAGCTTATACAAATAAACGTCTATAACCATCGGTTTGAAATTTCTTTTCTTTTATTTACTTTCTCGTTTGCATATATAATATTTTTCATAAAATAAATACTTTACTTTCTCTGTAAACTCAATTAAAATAATCGAGGAAAGATGATTAAAACTGTTAAAATATTTGAAGAAGTTATTAAAATAATTTATTTATGTATGAATAATAATTATATTTATTCAAATAATCACTATCATTCGTTGAAAATGAAAATACACATAATAATTCATTTGATAAATAAATATTCAAAATTTAAAAAGAAAGAAACCGGAGTAAAAATTAATTTATTAAAGTTTAATATTAGTGTATGCGAATGAACGGATTATAAACATTTAAAAATTTTAAAAATGTCAATTATGTCGTTTTTTTTATTTTATATTACTTTGTTTATACAAAATTAAAATTAAATTCTTATATCTAGAAGCTACAGATTTAGAATTCTAATACTGTAATATATTAATACAAGCGTAACTAACGAATATGTATTCATAGTTATTTAATTACGTGTGAATTTTCTTAACAATTTTTTCAAAAAGTAGAATGGAAAGTTATACATATATTAGATTCGAGGTAAGTTCAAATTCCGATTGAGTACTCCTTTATTTTGAAGCGGTTAAAAATTTTATGCCGTTTCTTATCTCCAAAATCTACCGTGATCTGTTTTAAAATACAGAGCAAATTCGAAACTAGGATAATTTTTCCCTGGAATCTTGAAAAAATTCTTCAATTACTTGAGAGGTCTATTACTAAATTATCCGCAACGTTCCGTTCAAGGAATCGAAAGTAAGAGTTAATATAAATTGAATTCATTTTCTTTCAAGTACGACGTTACAGGATAGATGGCCGAAATAGACACGTATCATTTCTTTGTACCACTCTGTTAAATCGAAGTTTAATTTAACTTTGTTCATTTTTCCTAAAACGTAACCCTTGGTTGTATATGCATTATATATTTATTTCTTTTGGAAACCACCGTTAAGCGAGTTATATGCGTTGAAAAAATCTAGCGGCATCTCATTCGTTTTACTCTATACCTGACGTTTCATTAAAAATATAACGTAAAGGTCTACAACGAATAAAGAAATTATGTTAATAAAGAGATACTGAAATAAAATCACTTAGAAGGAAACGAATTTCTTTTTAGTATCCTGGAATAACACATGAAATATTTCTTGAAGCAAACGCTTTGATATATAAAAAAAATATATATATCATATATTATATATTAGGCCTATATATTCTATCATATATTATATATATTTTAATCTGTGAATTGGAAAAAGTTAGCAGTTCTATATTTCTTTTTGAAGCGATGTGAACGGATAAATTATCGTCGTTATTATGCTCATATTTTATTATATTTTAAATGAATAGCATACATAAACTCATCTCCATAACAGGTTAAGTGGACACACATGGTTTACATTGACGTTATTACATTTTTACATGTCAATGAAATAGAACTTTGTTAGTTATTTCCTTTGTGACGTACACTAGAATTATTCTTTTTCTTTGTTCTCGTATAACAATTTTTTGTATGCTCATCATTGGTTGGTAGTGCAATGCTGAGGACTAATCAGACACCGTTTCTCCTTTAAAATTCTACAGTTATAGATTTTTAGGATACACGTTACCAAACTTCGGTTACCAGACCGAACGCCAATATCAAAGAAATTTAAGAAAAATTACGTATTTAAAGTTTTTCTTGTCAATTGAAAAGAGAGACAATGTCCATTCTAACTTTGATTTTCGTCTTTCTCGCGATAGAAACTTCGTTTTATTGGTATCTGACCTTTTCGTTATTTTTTTCATCTGAATATGAACTTCTTTCTGTTTGTCTAAGTATAACAGCATGACTAAGTGACGACTGAAATATTTATGTGAAAACGATTCGCAGAAAGCAAACTACGCGAGAGAAACTTTAAAGATTTAGCCCGAAATAATTTTAATTTCAAATAATTGTAAAACTCTCGAATGATACAAATGGAGAATCGATTGAAACCGGAGAATGCTCTAAAGATTTCATTTCGAAGATTTTCAAATGTCAAGAAGCAAGTAAAACAAGTTTCTGTACTAAAAATCTCTTTCCCTCGACGTTTTTTCGCTCAATTCTCCTAAAGTTTTGAGTAACAATTCTCTTTTCGGAAAAATTTAATTCTTTTCTCCTAATTATTGTGATATTTGCCTTCATATCCTGAATACATTATTATTTATTTATATTTAAAATTAGTCGACGTCTAAATTTGCAAATTTAATTTAAACAATTGTTTAAATTGTTTTTCTCTTCAAAGTGTATTATTCGTTTTCGGCAACATTTCTAAAATCATATCGCAAAAAGTACATGTTTTTTATTTTTTAAAAAAACTCAATTTTAGAAAAATAACTGACGAATTTATACATTAAAAAGTTCCGTACAAAAGGCTAAAATGTTTTCAATTTTTAGTCAAGTAAAATCACCAGAACCGTTGAAGAGACGACCTTTTATTAGAGGCTAGGCCTCTGGTAAAACACGCAAAACAGTGGTGATTTGACATGACGAAAATGAAGACATTTTAGTCTATTTTGTGAAATTTTTTTAAAAGAATTCTTTCGTGCATTAATTTTTTCAGTAATTCCGTTAGTTTGACTAGGATATTTTACGTTTTTTTTCGTAACTTGATCTTTCGTAAGATTCACAATGGAGTTTAATAGCTGCTGCATTTCCACCTAATCTACTTTATTTTTCGATCGAAGTCAGTTTTGTTTAGAAAATTGAATGAAGAATCGCTGGCGATAGCAAGTGAAATGGCAGCCAAATTTATTTGAAATCTAAAATCAATTGGAACATTTTTTCGATGTCTTCTCAAATTTTTCTTTCGCCATTTTTAAGTTCGAAGGGAGGCACTCTATACGGGAATTTTAGATATGAAATAATTTAACTCGATTTAACAAAAACCTAATAACATAAACTGCCTATTTATATGTAAGAAGATTGCTGTTTTACTTTTTTGTAGTAGCGGAAGAATTATTCTTATGATTTTGAAACACGTGGTTATTAATTTATTGAAAATGACGAACAAACTCTGTCTGAAAGAATAGATTTTATTCGTTAACGTGACATTGGAGTGTAATAAAATATGAGGTCTGATCATAAAGTGTTTTTTTTTAAATGAGTTTAGTTTGACTTCAAGTGCATTCTGGTTTATTAAGAAATTAATTTAATTCGCCAAAATTTTTAGCTTACGATTAAGCAAACGACAGGAAGGGACTGTGCATTGGTGTCATACTTAAACGTAGTTAGAGGACGATAAAAATTCCATTCTCCACCAGGATGGTAAAGACGTTCGAAGCGAGATAATCTTTATGAGAAATGCACGAAGACATCGGTTTGCACAAATTCCTTACGAGAAGCGAATTTTGAAAACAACGGGTGGAACGAGAAGGGGCGGAAATTGTCTGTTGAGGAAGCGTTTTACATCGTCGTCATGCTCGATACCTTGATTATTTTTGTGGCTAAACCGAAAGAATGACGTCTGACATTTAAGTAATTTCTTTGGCATTCCAACTAGAAAGATTAATATTCCTCCAAGTTTACCTCCGAACTTTCCACTCGGACGATCGCTCTGCTAAATATTCTTCCAAGTTGATATTAAACGGGAAAACATTCCTTTTTCAATTTAAACCGATTCCGTACATTTAAATCATAAATATCTCTCGCTATTTTGCTCAACCTGAGAATTTATTTATCAAATTTTTTTTCTATAACGTTTTTATTAATCGCTTTCGAAGATTTTAAACCAGAGTTAACCCGATATTGATATTGATCTATTTTAACTTTTTAAAGTACTTTCCACAGAATTCTTCGGGAATATTTTCTGTTTTACTCTCTTTTATCGAGTTTACCAGTATAAATCTCTCTTAATCTAGAAATAATTATTCTTGTAAATCGAAATAAAAAACTTAAAAAGAAAAATATTGCACACGTCTGATGTTTTTCTCCCAAAAAACATTTTGCATGAGAGGAACGGTTTTTAAAAAGTTAAATTTGGTGCGAAAGCAAATTAATTTAACTTTAATATTAAAATATTAATAAATAATATCATCTAGAGCTACATTTTTATAAAAATTTGAGATTTTATTGATAGAGATTTAAGAAAATTGTTTTTAAGATAATTTTAATTATATTTTTTTTCAAGAAAATACTATAAAATACATGAGATTTTTCTTTTAATGTGAGTTGCCAGCGGCGGAATAAGCAGTATCCGATATTTACGTTTCGTATAAGCTTTGATAAACACTCGTTTACCCCCGAATTTGACACCGCCTTAGAAAAAACACTCTTATTTTTCTAGTAAAACGTTTGACGGGTGACATAAAAGACTCTTTTTGTTTCTTCTAACTAAAATTCTACAGTTATAGGTTTTTAGGATACACGTTACCAATCTTCGGTTACCAGACCGAACGCCAATATCAAAGAAATTTAAGAAAAATTAGTTTAAAGTTTTTCTTGACAATTGAAAAGAGAGACAATGTCCATTCCAACTTTGATTTTCGTCTTTCTCGTGATAGAAACTTCGTTTTATTGGTATCTGACCTTTTCGTTTTTTTTGGAAACGGAAATTAATTGTAATTAATAGTATTAATTCAGATTAATGGCATTAACCTGTATTTCTGGATGTAAACGGGTCGTTCGGCACGCTAATTATAATAAAACTACAAAGTAATATTAAATATAAAACGATATTTACATAATTTCTCTTAATTAGAAAGGAACCATTTTATAATCCGATTAATGAATTATAGAATTACAAACCAACTTATATCTTACATCAGGGGTGGGTGACCTTTTGAAGACTGCCTGCCAAAATAGCCAGATCTATCCTGAAAAATTTTCTCACGTGCCAACCGAAATTTTTGGGAACATATTATAATTTGGGGTCTTTCAGGTATAGAGAAAACATTTCAAATAGTCAAAAATTTACATAGAAACCCGTAAAATTCTTTACGAAATACGAAAAAATGTTGAGATGTTGGATAGTTTTTTTTTTAAAAGATGAGTCCTGGGCTACGTGCCGAAAAAGTGTGTCATGTCTGGCACGCTTGCCAAGGGACAGAATTGCCCACCTTCGTCCTATATTAACGGAATAAGTCCGTTTAGAAAAGACGAATCATAAAGTTTCTTCGTAAGAATACAGTCGAGTAAAACACTTAAATATGCGACAATCAATTTTCTTAATTAGCGTACTTATGAGGAGGAACGAAATCTCGATGTATAAAATATTACGAATGCCAATAGAATCGGTAAAATTCTCAATTTTCACCGATTTAAACACAGTAAAAAGACCTAATTAACTGATTTCTAACTTCAAATATATAGGCCTACTATTCACTTGTAAAATTTTTAAATATAGAAGTACAGTTATCCTTTTTTATTACTATATTTTTAGCCAATTTAATGGAAAAGTCGAGTAAAAATGAAAGAAAAGTTTTAAGGAATTAAGGAACTAAAGAAAAATATTTAAGTTGAGAGCGTGTAAATGTTTTGACGAGTTTTCCGTTAAATTCGCTTGTTTAAATACGAATATCTTTTTCTAGAAATGCGACGAATAAAACGTTAATCTTATTTACTTTCATATTCAAATATATATGGATCTTTCATATTTATAATAACAAAGACAGCGATATTTGTAGATAACAATCGAAAGGGCCGCATCTTCTCACTTTGTATTTATTATTGACGAATCGCCATACTTGTAGATATTCACAATTACACTTCATTTACGCTTTCAGATACCCCGAAAATACTTCCCACAAATCTTGATATTTATATCTTTCGCCTTCTCCAATTGGTGGAATCACCGGAAACTTTTTCTGACGGAAAATAAATTTACGCTTCGATTCGTCCGACGATAACCAATGAAAATGAAGGATTTATGGCTGTCTTTTTTTTTCTTTCGGCGAAAGTTACGGGCGTGGGCGACGTTTGTTTCTAAAAATGAATTTTCCCGAGTGTTAGGTGGCGAGCGACATCGGAGTCGTCTCGACCACCCATTCCGTCTCGGCGAACCAACAGAGGGCATTCTATCGTCGACGTCACTTCCGGTATATTTAGTATAAAACGGAACCCGAGTGGTCGAAGGACCAAATCGTCGGTCTCTCATCATACTTCGTCAACGTCGTCTCCGCTACAATCAATATGCGTGGTGAGTAATTTCTTCCTCCTCTTATTAACCCAAAACTTTACCCCGAGAAGATTCTCCGTTTTAACCCGTTTTCGTTATTTTTTATGCGGAATTATACGAATCATTTGTAATGGAAAATTTGCTTTTGTCGGACAATTTAGTGAAATTGAAATTTTTATTTCAATAAAAAGTAGAGGAAAATTCTTCCGACCGTTACTTTATTTCTTCTAACAATCGCTAGAGATTTAAGTAAACGCCATTGGACATTTCTGATCTTTTGAAACTTTAAAATTTTTATTTACGAGCTGATTTAATGCTTTAAAAAACGAAGTTTTTAAAGTGCGATGGTTCGGGTACGATTTATCTGCTATAATTATAAAGAGATTTATTTCGATTTTCATAAATTATGCTTTTCTTAACTTCGAAAGGAATGAATTTAATCGATTCTTTAATCATATTTTTATGGTAACCGTTTTTAATACAGTAAAACCTACGTAATCCATATTCTCACTGTTCTCCGGTTTGGCGAGTTTGCGTTTTTAAACATAGAAAAATCACTCCGTTTCGAACAATTTTTCTGTTTAGGCAAGTTTTCCATTTTAGATAGGTTTTACTGTATAACAGAATCGTCGATAAAAAGACAGTCCGTTCGATGTTACACCAAAGAATTCTACCAGTAAACATTTACTAAACTTATTTTCGATTTCTTCATTAAATCTTTGAAAACCGAATTATATCGAAAGCAAGCGAAGTTTCTAAGTTTTACAATCACTTCATCTACGGATTTAGTTTGCGACGAACGATAATCGATCGGCTTCGGCGCCAAAGTTCGAAACAATAGAAATTTTAAAATATTAAAGATTCGGAAAAACGTAAGAGTCGTCGGAATGTCTTTTCTACTTCGTTATAACGTTTCCGAACCATCGATCTTCTTTTCTATAATCTCATTCTCGTCCTCTTAACACCGACATCGTCAAACGTTGTTTACACCAGATCAATTGTTCATTTCCGTTTTTGCAGGCGATGCGATATTAATTATTAATCCTTTACTAAATTCGATTTTTAGAACACATTTAAGATTTTTCCATTTATAATTTGGGTTACGTTAAATTACATTCAGTGGGTTGTCTCTTTAATTATCCATAAATCTTAAATAGGATAATGTAATTGTAAATGTACGGAAGGCGCTTAAAAGTTTAGATATTTGCGGTTTTACTTCGGAAGTCAGCTGCTTCGTCGTTTATGATAAATTTGAATTTCTTAGATTGTCACGCGATGATTGCCCGATTAAATAATAAGACACTTAAAATAATCGCATCTAAGAAATATTCCTCACTCTTTTATATCATTTAACACTTGAATTATTGGCCGTTTTATTCATTTCAAAAAGTTTAATCTAATTTAGAATTATTCTCTCGTCTTCATCACTTCGACGTTTTTCGTACGTAACATTTGTATAATTTCCTTCCAACGTTCGAAATTTACTTTTATGGTTAAACTCAAACAATGCCAATCGTTTTCTAGCCGTAATTTCCCTATTAAAATTTTGTAAATAGTTTGGAATGACGTCGACAGAGGTTCTACTTTCTACCAACGGATGCACGCATCTGGCTTCATAGAAAATATTTTTAAAAAGAAATACGCGATGAAAAATTTCCTATAATATACGTATTTTGCGGGTCACTTAAATTGTGTTTAATTGCGGCATATTTATACTCGAATAATAGAGAAACAAACAGCGCCAAACGGCATTTTGCCAATCACTTAAGTATGAGGGTCCATTAAAGTCGATTCGATTCGTCCGACGATAACCAATGAAAATGAAGAATTTATGGCTGTCTTTTTTTCCCTTTCGGCGAAAGTTACGGGCGTGGGCGACGTTTGTTTCTAAAAATGAATTTTCCCGAGTGTTAGGTGGCGAGCGACATCGGAGTCGTCTCGACCACATTCGACGTTCTTAAAATCATTTGCGAAAGTTTGCAGGAATATGTAAAAACTGGACCAAATAAATGACTAATTTGAGTGTTGATAAATCGAGAATTTTTTTTTTTTTTTGAAATAAACAATTCAATTTTTAACGTGTACGCGCGGAAGTTCCCGCTAATATCGATCTACTAGGGACGATGCGCTAAATGCCAGGAACATTGATTTTCAAAGAAACGTCTTAATAAAAACTGTTGGAAGAAAAGATTTAATTCGTTGCCACTGGATTATCGATAGAGTAATCCCGATTCCATCTCATCTACTAGATGAGTAGCAATTTCATCAAAGTCCCAGACGAAGGCAAATATCGAGATTTATTTTCGGATCGACCTTATTGAAATCTCTTCTTTCATTCAACAGCTCGTATCATTCGAATTTTATAATATATTTTTATTTTATTGATTTATTTTTCGGGTTTTTTAAACATTTTTTTTACAAGAATGTGTATTAAATTAGCCCACGGGGATATTTTTAATTAATAAATCGCCTTACGAATCGTGAAATTTTTTGCGGTTAGTGACGTAATGAAGTGTTGTTTTTGAAAATCTTCTTCTATTAAACTATGGGTAAGACTTGCTTTGACGGAATTATATTCGTATCGAACTTTTATTAATAATTTTTACTGCGACTTCGTTCGAGATTCCCATCCTTTGTCCGTTCCAACAGTTTAGTCTTCCGTCTTCTTACCGAAGTTTACATTCGAGAAATTGAAGCTTTTACCTTTGGTTTCTCGAAGAGAGAACTTACACGTAGCAGGACCAGGATGGTTTCTTTACAGGTATCATACAGATATAAAACAGAAATAGTGACCGATAAAGTAAGTCCCTGTAAGAAAGCAGGCCTCGAATATAGCCAAATATGCTCATGCATTAATGAGACCTTACGCCGAATCCTTATTTCCTTTCGGAAGAATTGGAGAAGGCAGTTGTCGTTACGTTTTTCCAAATCCGAATCGGTTTGAAATTTCTAAAAGTTTATTTAATATTTCAAATATTTGAGTCCTTTGATGGTTTTTTCTTATTGTAAAATATGAACAACTCGTCCACCAAAATTGACGTTTTATCTTAATTTTCTTCATTTTCTTCTTTGATATCGTCTAATTGAAAAAATATTATTTTATACTTCGTTTATTTTATGAAAAACGCCCAAAAGTTGGAATTTAATTAGGCATAGACGAAGACTACAAATTTTCTAATCTTTTTTCTTTATTCTCCACGTCGATTTTCGAAGAAGAAAACGAAAATATGAGACTAAATTTATGCAATAAATCCCAAGTTTCCGTATAAGTTCATTAATAAAATTCATAATCTAGAAATGAAAATAGAGAAGCCGCAAATTCTTTTTTCTTCTAATTTTCTTCGTAAAATATGAAAGAATAGTGAAAATTTAACTTATTTTTCATTTCTATACTCCAGAAAATACAAAAAGAATAATAATTTGTTGCTGTTAATTAGTAAAAATAAAGAAATTTATTTCAAAAACTTCATTAAAATTCATAAAAATATACGTCTTAAACAACTTAAATGGAGTCCTATAACTTAGTTATGTTATAATGGAATTTTGTTTTCAAATTAATTATTATTTCGAGGATTAATCGATTTAAAAACAATTTGTTGTAAAGACAATACAAGGAACTGTTGATGAAAGTTGCACTTTTTATGATTTTTATTTACCGACGAGAAATAATTATCGTTTCTTGGAAAGTTGATTTATAATTTAAAACTTTTCCTAATCCTAATTTAATTTGATTTAAACAACATTCGTTATAAAGTAATTTATTCCTAAAATGTTTGGAAATTTAATTATTAAGAGAACGATGAAAAGAAAAATTCGTTTATGAATAATATGAAACAAAGAGGATTAAATATCCAGAATATCATATAAAATAATTAACCAAATTTTTACGCTAAAATGAACAATTCATTTACTTAATTTATTTTGACTTTAAATATGTTAAATTTTGTGGAAGGGGAAACGAGTCCAAGTGTAGTGTCGGAAAATAAAATAACACGAATACAATTGGGAAAACTTAACATTACAAGAAAGAATTCTACGAGTTCTAATACTTCTTCAATTAATTTCAAATTAACTTTCTGTATTCTCATTCGGAATTTTTCAAACGCTTTACCATCCTTACGACCGTATAGGAATATGGCAATCCCGTAAAATACACTTGGGATCTTTTGGATTAGGATTTGGAAAGACATTTTTTTAATATATAATTAAAGTTTAATGTTTTTATCAATATACAACGATAGATCCTTAATGACAAGTATAACGAAATTTTAATAGAGGAGTACCAACAGATTTGGTACGTACGAAGATTCTTAACGTACCAAAAATGGTTAGTGGAATATTCTATTTTCGAAAGTCTACGTGAAGTAATTTTAAAGTTAATTTAAATTTCGCTTAGGTATATAAATATAAATTTAATTAAAAATAAACCTGGATAGTGGCTCTTATTTCCCTATCCGGAATCGATACTTTCTTCGATTTTTTCCCCCAGTTTCCATGAAAATACAAAGATATTTCGTATATTCTTTTTTACATCTTTGTTCAATGTTTTAAAATAGATGTTTATAAACAATTTTCTTTCGAATTTCGAAATTTTGAAGTGGTTTCTTTTTTCTTTTCTTAAAGATCGCACGGAAATATCACAAAATTTTCGACTCAGCGAGAAATTACTAAATATGAAGATTTTATCCCTTCAACAAAATGCTTTTTCTTTCCTCTGTATTGAATTCGTCGATATTATCACCGAAAATGGCGAACAAGAATAAAAAAGCATTAAATTTTTCCGACACGAAGAGCAAAATTTAAATTGCGAGTTAAAGCGAAATGAATATTTAAATAAAGAAGCATCATTCAATTCATACAAATATTACAGAATTTCGGCGAATTTTTTTTCTATTAAATGCTTTGGAGTACAAAGTCATTTTAATTAAATAAGCCAAATATATCTTTTGTAGCGTGAAAACATTCAAGGAAATGCGACGAAATTGGTTTTCTTCGTATAGGACGTTATTACAATCTGTCTGATTTAGCCAACCGACTCGAACCTTGATTTATTCATTCTTTCTTTACATAGATAAAGGAATTTGCTTTAATTTAAAACTAAGAGCATTCTTCTCGTTCCACTTTCTTTCTTTTCTCATTCAAATCTTATTACAAGAAATAGGATGTTTATATTTGTTAGATAGCGGTTTACGGCCGTTTCCTGTTTAAGATTTCGTGGTTTTTTTATATTTATTTTATACTTAAACTGTTTATTATTTAGTAACATTTAACGCCATGTATCCATTCTGTTGTCGAGTTTACTTTTACACTTAGCAAAACTAACTCGAATCAACGGGAATGAGCTATTACAGAATGCAATTTTTCGATTTTGAAGCCGTCGAGTGTCCTTTCCGAGTCAAAAATTATATAAATTTGAATAAAATATTTCATTTCTTATACATGAAACGGGAGGGGTGAAGACGAAACTTTCATCTTTTTTCATTGAATGATTGCATTAATTCGCTATTCGTATCGTATTCACAGACAAAATTGCTCAAATTTATACACGAATTTATAAATTTTCATAAACATTTTGTCGTATTTTTCTAAAATTAATATTTAATTTTATTATTATTGTGTTTGGAAGGTTAAATTCCTTTCAGTTATGGAGTTATTTAGTCAATTAAATACACATTTAATGCGAGAATGGAACTTACTATATTTAATATTATGGAAGTAACAAAGTAAAGTTTTCAAAAATGTTAATGATAAACAATGCAGTGCAACAAATAAGTTAAAGGCCATAGAACACAGTTCAAAAATATCGTTACGACTTAACGAAGTTTTCAATTATTTCTACAACCGATATTTTAATTTTTACATTCCGAAAAGAGCTATGCGAACGACTTTAAATAAAGATAATTAATGATTAAAGAAGAATAACAGCGACGAATTATAGGAAAATATTAAAGAGAAAAATGGAAAGAGTGTATTGTTATAATCATCACGTAGAATGGGAATGGGCTGTTTTCTTTCCTAACGTAACATTAACCGAAATAATAAGGATGCATAATCTAATAAAAGGAATAAGGACGTCTCAGAAATGAATTTATATTCTTTAAAATAAGTACTTCAAATATCGAGACTCTTTATAAAAATTATGATTTTCTCCAGACGTTTTCGTCGAATTTCAAGAAACACAAGGCAAAGATAAAAGAAGTTACCGATGAGTCGTTTCCCTTATTTAACGATATGTTTAAGTACGGAGCATTTAAATAGTAAACGATCCTCAATAAATGACTCTTGAACTTAGTTCTCAAACATTTAATTAAAAGCGCACTTTTCATACTTATAAATAAAATAATCTGCCAAAATGCGCCACTTCGAAATATGAATTATAAAATAAGAAAAATTAGCTTTTTTTCCCTACTTTGTTCTGTTATAGATCTATTATATTCTAATGCGACATTCTTTTTCAATTTTAAAGTTAAAAGCATAATTATTTATATATTTAATTGACCAAATTTGCCCTTGGAAAGTCGATTTGTTACGTTAAATCGCACCGGAAACAAACGGAAACTTATATTTAATATTAAATTACACAACAATAAAATTAGCCATAAAATATAAATTTATTAAATGAATCAGGAAATATTTTATTATTTTTTTAATATGTAGTTACTTTATTGAAAAACGTGAATGATTTTTAATTCTATTCGAGTGGGGTTAATTAGAATATTGCAAGATTACGAAGCAAAGTTATTTTCCTCCCTCTAATCAATTAGCGAATTAATGGAGCTAATGAAAAACCAAAAGGGTTTAAGAAGACGTTAAGGCTAACGACGAAGATGAAAATCGATCATTTGATTATAAAAAGTAACTTTTTACTATTATCGACAATAAGGTAAATTATCTAACAGATAGAAAGTAGCTCAGTGTTTTATTTAGCACCCTAAAATATACGGAACAATAAAACTTCTGTGAGATATACATTACGCTTGTTTACACAAAAACTCGTATCTACTCCGCTGTAAAATACTAACGGCAGGGTAGGACTTCCCGAGTGGGTCGGTCGAATTACGACCTCCATTTATGTCTAGCGTATCGACGTCATAACAGAATTTATACGCTCTAAGGCCAGCCACAAACAGCGGCTGGCTTTCTCTCTAGCTTATCAGATTGAGATGGGGGATCGTAAAATATGAAAGTTCTCCGTTTTGATAAAGAAGAATGCAACGTATGTTAAGTTCCGAAGACGTTCCGACCCGCTGAGAGATGGGCGAGTAACGCTTTTAACTCTGATCATATCCATATTCCAAATGTTCGTAATGGATAAGTTCTCCGGACAGACATTCTTCCACGTTGTTAAAGTGTTTTTAAACGTATTGGAATGAAGCTTGTGATTAATACTATCGCAAACAAAAAAAATTAAGGAATAATTTACTAAAAATTAAATTGTGAAGTCAGATACCGAATGTGTTTGGTAATAGAAGTTATTGAAAGATGTTTACAATTATGTTTACGTGTGTATTTATGCTAAGATTTAGGGAAAATCTAATTAGAACTTATTGTAATTAGATTTAAACTTTTAAAATTTCAGTAGAAAATCAATGCAAATTGAGAAAATTCAATTTAAAATATTAATAAAAAATTCCATTTTACTTTTCATTGAATCATTTAATCGTTTACTTTGTTACTTTTTCTGATCGGATCTCTAAGTACAATGCGATCTGTTACAAGGATAGATTTAAGAGCAAATCTAGCAGGTGGGATTTTTAATTAGTGTAATAAAGTGAAAGTTTTATCACTTAAATAATCACTTATAATGAAGTACAGTACATAAGCTTAAACAATATAAAAATGTAAAAGTAATTTAAAAGTAATTATAAAAATTTAAGATTATTTTGAAGAAATAATCAAAGCGCCTGTTAGCAGCAAAACATTTTACGAGGACGATGGCCCTATCGTTCCGCTCTGAATCCATTCATAATTTATTAACACTTTCGAGACTATCTTACGATTCGAGTTTGCTTGAAAACGTATCGAAGAATTTCATATAACTGGAGGTAAAATTTCCCTGTGTCTACTGAAAAATCTGCCTTTCTCACGACTCACAATCGGAAGTAATAGGATAAACTTTACACTGTAATTAAATTTACAGGAACCGGACGAGTTTTTTGGAAGAACGAAAAATTAATTTCGGCCATTTTGATATTAATTTTACTTTTCACAGCTTCTGAAACATTGGAAATGTAAATAAATGTTCACATGTCGTATTACACTTTAATAGAATTAATGATATTTTGACGAATGCAAAAAAATTAAAACTTTAAAGTAAAAATATTGTTATTTCATTGACTTTCATTGAATTGGATAGACAAAGAATTTGTATAGAAATTAGATTACCGAAAGAATTGGATTAAGGAAAATAAATATCAGAGACGGAAATAAAAGGCATCTTATGAGAGAATAATAGTGTATAAAGGAAAATAATAAATAAATAATTTTTATCAGATTATTATGTAATTATGGATCCAGACGAATGAATATTTCGAGAAAAATACGCGCAATACTGATGAATAGCCTACTTATTAATTCGTTTGAATCGTGCTAAATTTCGATATATTTGAATGAAATGACACTTTGTATGTGTTCAAAATTTTACACGGTAACGATTTTTTTTACTTAAATTTATTATTCGAATTTTGTTTAAAATCTCAAAACGTAACTCGATAGAAAACTTTAAGGAAATATCGATTGTAAAAATAGCAAAGAGGGGGCAAAAGTTATTTTAGAATCGAGATCCAAAATGACATTTTTGTCCAAAATTCAAAAGAAAAAAAAACTGGAAATAAAAGAGTTATTAAGAAATAGAATGATTATTTCTTATGCTATCAATAACCAAGGAATACATTATTGGGCTGCAATTTTTAAATTGCAAACCTATAAATTCCCGTTCATCTGTATGTCTGTCTGTCCTTCCTTAATTTTGAGAACGGAGTTAGATACATTAATGTCGACACCAAATATGGAAATATTAGAGGCAGAAGGCTCCGATTAATTATATAAAACTTTCGATCTGGACTGGAATTCACATGATTTCAATTTAAAAAATTTTTCCCAGAAGGGAGTTAAGTTAGATAGATGACCGGTATGACTCTATTTACATATTTCGCCAAATTCGAGAATTGAGGAGATATTTCTAGTTGTATAATTTATTATTAAGACTTTTCTAAAGAAGGTTCTTTGCGTTTAAATCGGTTACGCGTAACCGAATGAAAAAAAATACAGTGCTTTATTGTGATTTCTATAATTCATTAACATAACAGTTTCTAGTGTATAAATACATAATAGGATACACAACATTAGAATTTATATTCTTATAATGCAAATTAGTCTGGAAGATCTTCGAGATGGTCGAAATTTTGTTTGTGTTAACTCCTTACTTCAAATAATAAAGAAATAGTTCGTATAATCTGAGTAATATTTACTTTGATTTTCGAATCAATATTTGCACTTCTATACTTAAAAAGATTTTTTATTAAAATTAAGTTCTCATAAAAAACATCATTCTCTTCCTATATTCAAACGAGGAAGCGTATTTTCCATTTACATTATCCGAGTAATATTGATTTTTTTTCGGTCAAATATACTTTAAAATTTTCAATAAAATCATTTCTTATTTTCGTAAACTTATTAATATTCTTAAGAATAATAAAAAGTCGGAAGAAATGACAAATAAATTTTTTACATTTTTTTATTATTATTTTCTACTTTTACATTGGGAATCGCATTAAAATCGCCGACTTTACATTCCTTTCGCTTACGAATGGAAAAATTAATTATTTAAATTAATTTCTAGTATATTTTATTCTTTATTTATTTTCTAGTATATTTTAATAAAATAAGCAATGCGGAATATGGGTTTTATTTTATTATAAAATGGCAAAAAAAAAAGACGAAAATGATTTAATTCCAAGTTATTTAAAAAGAAAGAAAATGCATCAGTTCGCGAATGTTTTTTGCGACTTTAAATTAAAATTAATTTGGCCAATTGGAAACAAACGAGAGAAATTAGAACTGTTATAAAAGTTTCTTCGGGGCTATTATTTACAGGACAAGTTGTTACGATAGGTTTTTAATATTTTCTGCTAGGTGCAGCATCTTACTATCCACAGAAAACATGGCCCATTGAACAAGCGTGTGTCATGTGAAGTTTGGTGTTTTATAATGGCAAGTGAGTAAATTTGGAAGGATTTTTGCCATTTTATGTCCTAAAAGTAATTTATTAATATTTTAGTTGTCTTCAAACGTGATTTTCGCTTAAAGGTAGGAAAGTATGTTGCCATTACTGTACTGTTCGTGTTTATATTATTTACCATTTAGCTTTATTTTCACGCAGTTTGTTTGCTTACGTTACCAGAAGGACTAAGTTATGGGTAAAAACATCTCTCCAGGCTAATTATTACAACGCAAACGGGACACGTTGTTACATAAGTTACTCCATACTTTTGACAAGTCATCGTTTTCGGTTATTTTCTTTAAAGAATGGCATGAAGATAAGAGAGAAACTCATATAGGATCGATAGATGAAGACGTACGACTTTACATTTTATTCATAACTTTCTGGCAATAACATTTATTAGTTGTTTATTTTTTGTATTTGAAATAACGTCTTATATCCGTAAAAAAACTTTTATAACCAAATAAACTTTCTGAGTCGTTACATACTTTCTTCCTTAATGTTTTGCCTACGTACAGTACGTGAATTTTTATATAAACAAAATTGGTGTAACAAATTGTCTCGACTCTGCAACAGCGGCAAATTATTACATTTGAAAGAGTTTGAAATATTCAATATTTATAAGTTCGTAATATACAGATGTTTAACTGAATATGTATACAGTATCCAAAGATATATTGGTTCATTACTGAAAACTTCAATATTTTAGATACAATAGAAAAATTATATTAAAATGCTAAGCTGTGTTTTACAAATTCCCACCGATCGAATTTTTCTATCCTC
The DNA here is from genome assembly GCF_030686945.1 of Centruroides vittatus. Lineage (NCBI taxonomy): Eukaryota > Metazoa > Arthropoda > Arachnida > Scorpiones > Buthidae > Centruroides > Centruroides vittatus. The sequence continues at coordinate 300,852 of NW_027122650.1, read as the reverse complement.
TAATTTCTATCGGGATGCGAGGATAAACAGAAAAATATATGCTGTATTTATAAAATCACGTAGAACAAATTTTATAAAATGGCAAAATTTGTTATAATTTTAAATATAAAACTCTTAATAATACAGTAATACCCCGAACTTACGCGATAGGTGGGACAGAGCGATTACCGCGTAAGTCGGGGTATAATTTCGCATATAAATACATGCAAATTATTTTTAATTGGGGCCGGAGACTAAAGAAAACAATGATTTAGAACAAAATGTTTAATAAAATCTTTGATAATACATATGTATAAAAAATTATATTATTAAAATCGTAAACCGAAATTATTTTGATGTAGAAGGCTTCATAAAATCTAACAAATTCGTCTGATGGCTCAAAGAATTTTTTTCTCCCTCAAAATTTCCTCGTAGCATGCTAGTAATTTTTTTATTTCTTGTTTTGTAGAAGAAATGCGCTCTTCGTTGGAGTTTATATTTTCTAAAATTTGTAACCACTTTTCAATTGAACTCAGGCCTTTTGTCAAGTTTTCACAGCTTCGAGAATTTTTTCTTTACCTTTTATAATTGTTCTGACCGTCGATTCCGGTAGATCAAACTTCTTTGCCAATTCACAAATTTTCATTTTTGTATCGAAGTCTTTAATAATGTTATCTTTACATTCCAAAGATAAAGTTTTTCTTCTCTTGTTTGATGCAGAAGAATCAGTTCTACTTCGTTTGGATGACATAGTAGAGTCTCTCGAGTCTCCGTAGATATAACAAACACAGAAATAAATAACACAAAATAAATTGTAGCTATGCGTCTATTCCGCGCGACACGTCCGAACATGTAAGCTGAACAATAGTGTGCAGGGAGTGAGTAATCAAGAGTTGCGTGGCGCTCAAATAAAAGACGAATCGACGAGATTTGAAAATCGCGTAACTTCGGGTTCGCGTAAGTCGGGGTAGCGTAAGTCGAGGTATTACTGTATAATATTAATTATTCATCAACTAAATTTCTCTCCAACGTCTGAATTAAATTTAAAGAAATAACTGTAGAAAATTGCATTAACGATAAATATTCGCCTTTTGTTTATTGTTGTGACGAAGACAACGAAGAAGAAATAATTTATTATAGAATTAATTATTCTTTGAATAATTAATTCTATAATAAATGATTTCTTATGATCTAATATCTATAAATTTTTAGCTAATTATTACGAGATTACGTTCCATTATGTTTGGTATAAAAATGATTTCCTTTTCTTTTTAAAGTAACGATAGAAAGAGTGACGACAAAATCGACTCGATACTTACTGTTAGAACTGTTACGTTACAGTCCAATATGAATTAGAGCAACTCCTTACTTAACGTCGTCGATAAGTTTTAGAAACTGCGACGTATAACGAAACCAATTTTATCACAGACTAATTGACTTAAACAAGATATAATTCGGTTAATATTATTCTAATTAAATCGTGTTTGTCGCCTCCAGCATTTAGTACCCACACCACCTTTGCCCTCTTAGTGCCCACAGGGCGGAAAGAGTTTAAGAAAAAGAAAGTACCCACCTCACAGAATCAATTTTTCGATTATTGATTTATAATAGAACGACTTAATTGAATTTAAAAAAAGTAACTAAATACAGAAATTACGTTTACTTCATCGTTATATTTCGATCGTCTAAGCCGTTCGTTCGCACATCTCTTCGGAAATTCCACAGCATTGATCGAAATAATTAGAAAATACTACGGTAGTCGGTTAATACCCGGACGGAGTTGATGGTTTCGTTAAAAATAACATTTAATGGCCAAACAATAAAGAAAAAGAGAACTTTATTAAGCTTAACGCGAACACTTTAATAAACTTTACGACGCGGTCTGGTGACAAAGTAACTCCAGTGTCCCGCAGTCAACGAAACGACGCACCCCCCGGCATCGGATCGATGATAGAACTTTCTATAAAATTCGTAGTCACGTTATCCCCGACGGTTTCGAATAAAGTGCTTTAATCTCGTCGTACGCCATCGTAACTTTTAATCCGCGAGTTTGGCCAATTCCTCCACTAAATCGAAGTCTTTTGACTCTCGGACAGATTCGTCGGATTTTATCTATGGAATAAGAATTATGTTATAAAAAATCTATTCGTATAGCTTCAGTATTCCATAAATTTAAAAAAAAAGAAAAAATACAAGCATTGGAATGTTTTTCGAGCATTTCGACTGAAGAATCATTAATGAACACTTTCATCACTTACTATTAATTCACAGAGTTTAATTGCAACCATTACAAATCGACATTATGATGTCTGATAGTTTCTCGACGTACAAACTCACAAATTTTGGCACGGCGAGGGACAGTGACGTAGATAAGACTTTGCTCTGAGGAGTGATCCAGGAGGATGATCTAAAAAGTACAATAGGAATGAAGAAAATTTAAACGTCCTTTATACACCCGCTAGACAAATGTTATAGAATATTCCTGATACATCTAGAAGGAAACTTCGAGAACAAACTTGATATCCGAACTATGATCTTTCTTCTAGAACAATTCACAGTCACGTAGTACAAGTAAGCGATTGATAAGCGAGCATCTACTGTTTTTATTATAATAATAAATTAAATAATTGATTGACATTGAATTAATCTATAATAAAATGTAATTTTAGATTTGTTTTTTAAAACGAATTATTTTTTAGTTTAGTGTAAATTTTATACCTAAATCCTCTGGTGCTCGAACACCTACATCATCCTCCCATCATTTAGGGCGAAGGAAAGAGATTCGTAATACCAGAAATAACCCGAGGATTCGGTTTTTAAGTTGTACACTTAGGCAAAGAAAATTAATTCCCGTAACGGAACTCCACCCACCTAGCTTTTTAACTGCTTTAAAAGTACTTTAGTTGCGAGAAAGCGCAAAATCGCCACGTTTAGAATTTAAAACGAAACGAGAAATCTCCAACTTTTCGGAATTATCTCGTCTTTATCTTCGCGAAGTTTTCATCAATAAAGTTTAATTTATTCGATGGCGATTTCCCTTTCCGATAGCAGATTAATCAGATAAATTTCTTATCGCCCTCAAAATATTTTTATATTACAAAAACTTTCCGTCGGCCAAGCTCATTTTCTAAAAGAACTTTCTATTCGTTTGTATCGAAGCGTAACGTTAATCGAGACTTTAACACCGAAAAATAATTTCGATCGAACTTCATTCTGCTTATGTTTTGTGTTTAAAGGATACTTTAACAGATATATTTATCATATATTCACTTTATATGTAACGTGTTTCATAAATAAGGTGATATTTGTTTAATTATATTATCAATAACTCGAAAATAATGACGTTTTAATTATTAAAATTAATTTATAAAAATGTGCTCCTCTCATAAAAATGGTTTTGTCTGAACGCCATTGAAATCATTTACTAGACTCGTAGAAGACACGGCACAATATAATGGTTTTTAATAATAAATCCATCAGGAATGTTGAACGTTTTCGCAAATTAAACGTCGCTAACAATATCTTATCCTTGTATAAATTAATAAGTGATTATGTAACGAAGCTTTCGAAGAAGCATTTCATTAGAATAATTTTACACGGAATAAAACCGAAACTTTTGCAAATTAATCGCTTAGCTTCGATTATATATCTAGTTATCGCTTACAGAACTGCTTCAATTACGAAATTGTGTTCATCCTTTCGATTAAACGGATCAAATTATTAATCGAAATGGTTATCCTCCTTAGCGATTTATGAATTTATAATGCTATATTTACTAAAATAATTAATGTAAATAAGTTTATTACTAAATCGAGGAATTTAAGAAATGTTTTTTATTTTCGATTCTTTACATTCCTAAAATTCTCTTACATTATGTCAATATTTTGGCAATTGTTTGATCGATTTATATGAGACTCTCTTCCTGTATAAACTGTACAAACACACATCATATAACATATATTTACTACATATATATATATATATATATATATATATATATATATATATATTAGACTATTACTTGTATATTAATTAATAAACTGGGCGTTATATTTTAAACAAAAATGTCTTTATAACAGTGAATGTAGTCAGATTTAATTTAAATCAATCCGTAAACAAATGATTTAAATAAAGTCGTTTAATAAGGAATAAAAGTAAAAAAAAAATAAACGATAAACGTTGCAATTAATGGATTTGTAATGTGTTTAATGATTTAAAATTTAAGAAAAAACACAGGAAGAGGTGTTTATTGATAAAATTGCTTTGATAAAAGTAAAAATTTAGGTTAAAAAACAAAATTTTCCTATTAAATATTAATAAATGTAAGCATAATTTTGCATTTCGCATTGAAATAAAATTAATTACGAGTCTTGATTTTTTTTCGTATTATTTATTTGGAAGAAGTGTTTTATTATTTATCAAAGTAAATATATTAATGTAGCTTTAAGAGATGTAAATATTTAGTTAACATTGACGTCAGATGAGGAAAGAATCTGCTAAAAATCAAGAATGCTTTATATCCTGAGAAAGATTTGTTAGAGAATGTCGACTGACAAAGACGGATAAGCACAAAATTGATTCGATTTGTTTCTTTCCCATTAAGATTTAATCCTTTTCTCTCAATTCAGTTTTATTTAACTACAAAATAAAGCGAGAAACAACACCGATTTCACATTGTTTAAAGTAAATTGCGTCTCGATTCGATACTTCCAATTACGCTCCTAATTGAAAAATCTATCGCAGGTTTCTTTACCGAAAATTCTTGTATTTTTTATAGATAAAAATTCTGCATAAATAGTAATTTTTTGAAATATTGTCGACTTTCACAGATTTTAATTTCTATAATTTTTAAATATCATCCTAATTATTGTTATTAATCGAATAATATTCTTGTTTAACATCCCGTTAATCGTGTAGCGCGATTATTAATTACAATAGAATTCATCAATCTTATTAAATGGAACTAGTCCAATGATTCCTTTACAAGCGATTTCAATTCGTTTAATCTTTTCACGTTTATATAAACATATAAAGTATAATTTATTATAAAAGAATGAGAAAAAATACGTTATTTTTGTCTATAACGTTATTAAACAATCAATGAATATCTTCGCATTTCTTTTAATGAAACTAGTGCACTGATTAATATTTAAAATAAAGCATTTTCAGCTTATATTCTACTCAAACGATGAAACTGTAAACAAAATGTATTTAGTTACGAAATCAAATGGCTTCCATTTTTCCTAAGTTCTTATTATAATCTATAAGTAATCTCTTTTCTCTCAGGAATCCGATAGAAAATTCTATTAAATTTTATATATTATAGAAATATTGGTCGTAGATTAAAAGATATATAAATAATTAAAATAATATATTGTAGATTATTTCTTGCGGTTTATATAAATCCTATTATCGTAGTAAAAATCACAGGAATAACGTTTGATAAATATTTAGAACACGCGTATTTTAAGGTCTGAATTAAGTAGAAATATTAATCTTCCTTTAATAAATATTGTATTTTTTTTTAAATAATAATTTTATGGATTATTAAAGCGTAAGGTAGAAGAAGAGTTAGGGAAAAGTCAGAAATCTTTGATAGCTTCGAAGTCTTCAACATAGCGTTAAACCCAATGGCAAAAAAATATAAATTGTAAAGTTATTTTACGAGTGTCGAAATGACCAAGTACATAAACATTTTGGAAAGAAAATAGGATATTTAGAAATTGCTTAACTGTAAAATGAACAGAGTGAGTGGACATCCCGAAACAAATATATCCGATTATTTTTTGTAGTGGCTTCGAGTCCACGTCAATCAAAGAAAAAGGATAACAAAATTCATCTCGTTAAGTGCATGCGGAATTTTTAAAGTCTTTTCCCTGAAGTGTTTAAATTTACCGAAAGGAGAAGAATTTATTTTAGAAAAAAGAAAAGGATTTATGTTAGCTACTTCAAAAACTTTTCTCCGAGTAGCCGGCTTGAAATTTTATTCTCCATTTTATAAATATTGTTTGACCATTTATCCAATTTTAACAGAGACGATAGTAACAAAGCACACAAAATATTCCTTATTAAGCTCTAGTAAAATTAAGAGCAGTCGCGGTGATTAACTTCGAGTGCGGCTTAAATTACATTTATTAAAATTATAACACAGATCGGGGTCAAATCTTTGACGTGTTGGACTAATTAAAATGGTATTCTCGGATCAACGTATTTTTAGTTTTTCACGATTTATTGGACACTTTTTAAGATTATTAAAAGGAAATATAATGAATAGATTAAAATTAAAGTTGCCATAAAAAGGTATACGCATATTTATACTTGATATATTCATACACGTGACGGACTTTATTAATAATAAAATCGAAATACAAATTCAAGATATTACGTTTATTATACGAATGTTTTCAAAATGGCGGACAGTACGTTGCCCATTCGTGGTACAGACAATATATTGTCTCTCCATGTATATATGTGTAATAAATTATTTTAATCAGGTAATTTATTATACTCTTTAAATCATAATTTGTATTTTGTTAATATACAGAAAAGTAATGGATTTTATTAAAAACTACAAACGCGATGTCTAGCGACGAACGACTGAGGAATGATTACAAGAAGAATCTGGACGACATTCGACTTGTAAAGGCCAAATGGCATACAAACGGCAGAAAAAAAGGAGACAAGGGCGCTGGCAAATAATACGAAAATATAACGCGGAAGCGACCAAACTAATCACCAAAGTCGTCGAAATTCGTTTTTGGCTTTTTGCACTCAGACAATCGGGCGCCCAACGAATGCCATGGGATTGCATTCGCGTCTGTGGCGACGACGGCCTACGTAACAGAGGGAAAACGTTTCTCTTTTCCTTCGACGAGTCGAGATTGTTTCTTGACGTTTCATCGCACTTGCGGTAATGGAAATAGGTCATCGATTTCCAACAGATTTATTCTCAGACGCTCTCTCCATACGACGATTATCGGCAAGTTCCTCCTCGCGTATTGTTTTCAGGTGCCATCTGTCTATTTTAAGAATATCCACTTTTTGTTCTTATGACAGATATACGAACGTAAACAACAGGTGAACTTGTATAAAACAGACAAAATTTGCGTACACATTTCTAAACTTGTCTTCACTCATCTACTGTACATAGCTTTTTCTAGTGTGAAAATTTTTCAATCTGTTCAAGTTTTTTGGTGAAAAAGTTAACCAGAAATTCGTGTTTAAACAAACTAATAGACAACGATAGATTTCTACTAGTTTCACATATAACAGATTACACAATATAATTGATGATAATCTACATCAATTGCTTTTCTGTTTATTTCTGTTAAAACTAAAAATTCAGTCCATGGAAGATTATCAAACTTGCACTTCATCTTCGAGACGGCGAATTTTTATTAAATCTTTAAATATTTTGACAAATTGACAGCCAACTTACAAACAGACAGACTGGTAGTCATCTTTCTTATTTAACTTACATTAATATAAATTACGTATGAATGTTATTATAATGTCAATCGGTATAATCTACGTTATAATAACCGAATATTTCAGTCTTTTACTTTCAGTTAATCATCATTGTGTACAAACTTACATGGATCTTTCTTGTTAATATTTAGCTTCCCAAATGGTTGTAGTGTGCGTGGTCATCTTGGTAGCGGTTAGCTGTACCGTAGTTCAAGGACGATATTTGCCGACGAGGTCAGACGATGCCAGAAGAGAGCAGATTAAAGAAATTCTAAGAGCGGTGAGTTTCTATAACTATTATTTAACGCATATAAATTTAAATCAAGCTCAAGATCTTTCAAAGTAATCTAATTGCCATTCGATTGTCGACTTTTTCGATCGTCTAATCCAGTGTTTTTCAAATGTGGTACATATACTCAGTGCCGTAACTAGCTTTTCGCGTGCCCTGTATAAGATCACTGGCACGTTATAGCTTCATGGCCGCCCAAGCAAATTTGTTTGGGTCTTATTCCTATTCACTCGTTTCTCCTACCTGTATATACTCGGGAGTACGCGAAAAGACTTCAGTGGTACTCTGCACGTGCCAATTTTCGACTATGTAACACTGACGCATAGAATCATTAAGAAAAAGTACTGTAGTACGAATTATTTTAAGCTTATATAGTTCCCAATAAATTATAGTTGGGCGTTTGGTAATTTGCATAAGATTTTTTTGGACAAGGAATACTTGGTACTTATAAAAAGTTAAGGAATATACGGATGTCAAACCCTCAAGAGACGTTTTTTATTCATCGATCGATTGGATCGATGAATAAAAAATTTAAAATGATTATTATACAGTACTTATCTTAAAAAATCGTGATGCAGAGGTCGTTCTTAATACTTTTATACATTTTAAAAAAATTAATTCGAGACTTATAAATAAAATAGTAAAGCGTATATTTAAGTAAATATATAATTAATGTCAAATTTTCGTTAAATTTTAAACGGGCCTCAATATCGATCAGATTGTTTTAGTTTTATAAATAAATGAAAAATTTCAATACTTCGTGTCAAAGTAATATTAGTGTAAAATTTGCGGCAGAAACATTTTAATTTTCCTTGGTGGACAGAAATGTTTGTTGTCAAACTCTTCTTTAACTAAATGACGATCAACCATTTGAGAAGAAAGACAAAGTTGTCCTTCTCGCATTTTAATTTTCTCTTTAATTTATTTGGTTGTCATAGCGACTTTGGTTACACGTTCGGATGCATCGAAAAGGTGGAGATGGAATGCTCGATTCAATGCTTATTCCTATATCCGGTGGAAGTTCATTTGTCAAGTTTTCGCGACACACCCGAAATTTTAAGTCAGAAATCGTCGATAATTAATTTTAAATTTATTTTCCAGCTCTTGCGAGTTTAATTAACTTGCCTTTGGTTGGATACGAATCCATACTTTTAACATTTTTTCAATTAAACCTTACTTTGATGGCATTAAAAATATACTTTATTAAATTAAACTCTTGAAAAAATAAAATTAAAAATACCATATTTCGAAATGTAGACATTTTAAATAAAACTTTCTCTTCGAATTTATTTCGGGAATATTTTAGTAAAAATAAATCGTTTTAATTATTTAAATTTTTTAGCTTTTGGAGCTGACACCGGAGGATCGGTTGTTCGCCAGAATGGGATACGCTCCCTACGATTACAGAGAAGAAGGACATTTGACAAAGAGATCGGTTGGCGCTTCCGTCGATTCTTACAGACACGACGACGATCAAATGGCTTACTAGTGTGACCGTCGATGGTAAGAATTCGAATTAGAAAAAAGGGGTCCCTTGGTCGACGTCATAAAGGAACCGTTCTTTTTTTCAGGTGTTGGATCCCCGTTAATGTTGTAATCCGTCTGAAATCATTATTTTGCTGTTTCGATGCCCGTTGGCAACCGATTTACAGATATCAGAGTAATTATTGCCACCGACAGTGACGTCACACGATGATTTATTAGTTATCTCTCCTTCGGCTTAAACGTTTTAATATTTAGAAATAACCCGGATTGCGCTCGCCGACCTACAAAGATTAATCATAAATGGCATTCACCGATTTCTATTTGTAATTTAAATTATCGTCAGGTGTAATAATTCGTTTATCAAATTACCATTATCTTGGAAATTCTAATTTTCTGTGACGTCACTTTAGTGGGTAAACAATTTAATTCCAATTGTTTGTCGTCTGTTGTTTCTTCTGTATTTCGAAATAAAAAGCTGCCATTATTTCATGAATATTGCATTCGCTGGTCTTATCACTATTTTCATTAGCGGATTAAAAATTAAATTATAAATCTCTTAATAATTAAATTCTTTTAAAGAATCGGTAAAAACCTTTTCAACCATTAATCATGTTGTAAAAATTAAAAGATACAAAGAAGAAAAAATTAATCAGATTTAATTTTTAAAAATTATTCAAGACTATTTTTATTACATTATTTACTTGAAAAAACAATTATGATTTTCGATTGTTTAATTAATAATATGAGTAATTATTTCTGAATATTTACAGTAGTGAACCGAAAATCGGAATAAATTGCGGACTGGGTTTGTTCAGATTAGGGATTTGTTCCGATTACGGATTATGTACGAAAAAATACATTAACCTGTCCGATGTTCAAATTTTTCTCCGTTGCGTGTCGCTTCGTGTTGAATTTTCGTCGATTTTAAGCCTAACGAAAATTTTTATAATAATAATCGAGGCTATCGTATCGTTAAAAATTATTTCTGCATTTTGTACAAACAAAATAAATATATTGAAGAATATAAAAACATGAAAATTATACTTTAGAAGAAAATCTAGTATCAAAAACGTTCGATTCAGCACGACACAGTCCGACTGAAAATCGTGCCGATTACCGGCGATTCCGATTACCGGGGTTCCGATTTACGAGTCTCTACTGTACTTACAAGTTAATAAGGAAAACGTTTCTTATTATTTTATTTGATAATTATTCTAAGTAATTGGTTATATCTCAAATAATAACGAAACAATAAAGAAAACAAATAAAAACATAAACATCCAAAAGGTGAAAAGTATTAGAAACGTATCTTTTATTGGAGTTTTCTGTGCTTTCTTCACGTATTTAATACGTAAATGGCGGCCATTTTTTGTAGAAAGGAGGTATATACCCCCTTGACAGATCCCTCTTGTGCTGTGTTTTCTTATCCTGTACTCCCCAACCAATTATTTATTTAAAATATCAAATATAAATATAAAAGTTTTAAATAAATATAAGTTTTATGTTTTATTTTTAAATTTGAAATGATGGCCATTTTTATGTCATACGGGAAGAGGGAAAAGAAGATATTCAATGTTATTTTAAATCAAAGGCACTTGTTATCACAGGAAAGTATTTGAAATATATGGCTAGCCGCAAAATGACTTATTCTCCGAATGATCAACTTTATTTGGATTCGTTACGGCAGAATATTTTTCCATTTTTGTTTCGTAAACATTTACTTTCCACTTTTGTGGAAAAATATACAGAACTGAACAAAAGGCCAATAACGTCCGAGTTTTGGACAAAATGTTTTAGTAAACGTGACGATATTCTTACAGATGATTCGAATATATTGTATATAAAATGGCACTACTTAGCCGCGGGCACCATTCTTTTGAGTGGTGCCTGGATGCCAACTGTTCGGTTGAATCAAATACGTCATCGAGAAGAAAAATATAATAGCATTCTTTACAACAATAAATATTAATAATATGATATTATAATTAATAGTAATTGGTATTAATTAACCCTATATTTAAATAAATAAATTCTGTTTTCTCTGTGTCTAAACACACTGAAAATGCTTACTGAATCACATGTTTGAAAAATCTCCATAAAGATTTCAGTACCAGCTGACAATTTTCTTAATAATAATTAACCAAAATTACCTAAAAAAAGTCATTAGCTATGAATTTTAAATTGACAATCTTCATAAATTGTGACCTACAGCGCTTGTCTTTACATTTAATTTCTGGTATACTTTTCCTTTTCTACATTCAGTTTTGCTACGTTTAATATTTATTAAGTTTCAAAAACGGCATGAAAACAAGAATAAAAATATTGATAAAGTAAATTTGTGTTTAGTCTAATTGCCTTAGCTTGCTGTTAAATATAACTTAGTAAGAATTATTACTTTATAGGCTGTACATAATAAATAGAACATAAATTCAATACCCCTATTATAAATACATTAAATTCTGAACAAAGCATTATTCTGGAAATCGCCAATTTATTTTGGTATGTAATACTGTATTTCAGATGTTAAACATCAAAACCTTCTTTAGAGCTCACGTAAACATGGTTGGCGAATAGTCTTAAAAATTATATGCCAAATTACATCTAAACATGCGAAAAATTATGAATATAAAATGTTTTAAAATTAAGAAAACCCAAATTAAAAACCAAAATATTTAAGGCTAAATAAAGAGAGTAGTGTTTTCCTTCAATACAGAGAGTCCTCGATTTTCAACGGAGTTTTGAACGTTCCAGAAGGAACTAAAATGAAATCGGCGTAAAATGAATCTAATTATCCAATATAAGTCAATGAGACGTTAATGATTACGTTCTATGCTGCTTTCAAAATCGACGTAAACAATTTATTATTATAAAGTTCTTACAAAAATGTTAGGAATGTAAAAGCAACATTTACATGAAGATAAAGCAGTTAAATATAATATAACAAAAATAACCAAACGAAATTAATTAAATAAAATTTAAATTTTGTATAGTTATTTTCATATATTTGAAATCCAAACCCAAATATTCGTAAAGTTAACTGTAAGGAGGCCTGCACATTGGTCTTTTGTGACAATTGCTTCAAGTTTAAATTGCTACTTGAGGCAATTGCCGTTTTATGCAGTGATAATTGTCGAAATTTCTTATTTATTTTTTTCAGAATCTTAGTATAAGTGTCAACGAATAGTATCAGGCTCCTTTCACACTTCACATTTCTTTCTTACTTCGATTTCAGTCGTAGTAAATCTCACACGGCTCATCCGTAAAAGTTCTTACCTCTTATCCGATAAATATAATTGCATATTTAAAAAATTTTTTATGGACTTTAATAATCATTTGCTCTTCTCAATAAATTGTTAATTCGATTAAATCTGAGCGGAGATGACATTTCCCACCCAATAAGAAAGTTAAAATGTTTAAAGATATTGTAGGATAGGTCGACTGTACTGTGGGCTCACACCAACAAGACTAAAATCAAAGATATTGTATAAAAAATAATCTATATACTTCTTCATACTAATAATGTGAGTTTAAAAAGTGTTTTCTAAAATTTCAAGTTGGTAGGAAACTTTGACTGTAAATCATTGAAACCGTCACTTATATAAATAATAACAATAACAGTAATAACAGTCAAATAATGGCATCAATTGAATAATTGAAATAAAATAGAATCCAAAACTAAAACGGGTCTTCAGACAGATTCTTTTTAAAAAATAAATAAATAAATCTTAAAATGACAGTAGACTAGACACATCGGTGTTTCTACCAAGTTTTAATTTTTAAACAAATTATCGTTAAAATCATAATGCTGATTATCTGACGTCCATTACGGAAGATGGCCCCACGAATTTTCATAGTAATGGAAATACGGAATAAACTGGAGACTTCGAATAGATTCTGGCGTCATGTAGAACATATTTGCTTACATTAAAAAGTATTTTAAAATAATTTATTTTTAGCATCATCATTAAAATAAGACGTTTCCAATGAAAAATGATTAATTCAAGTTCATTACTCAAAATGGTAGAACAAAGAAAAGTAGAGTATAAAATTACTTTTATCATAATATTTTGGTAAAGGCTATGTCGTGTTCTAATAATTCTAACAACACTCAATTTTTTCAATCTTTGAATTTAAGAGTTTACCATGGGCAATTCCATATCCAAGATATCTTGCTAGGTATTGCCAAGATTAAAGTACACTGGAGTATGTAATACAGCATGTGTTAAGATTTAGCAAATGATAAGAGAAATAATCAATTTTAGTCATCATTCAGTTTCTGTAAGAAATTACCGATTTTGCCGAATAACAACGACACAAACTAAAACGATGAGATTAAGTTTGTTATAGGAAAAAAATTGAATTTTAAGTCGGTTGCCATAGAATCTGCTATGTATGTACAGTACAATACATCGCAAGTATGTAGAACTGATGATGTATTCGATATATATTAATAGATTTTATACTTGATTAAAATATATTGTAAGTAATGGTACAGTTTGGATAGTTTACTGCAACGTAACACATGGGAGATCTGCCGAGAGAAAGCTTTCCGGGAGAATTTTCTATGAAAAACTGGATCCTATTTAGGTGATGAAAATTTGGAAAACTCCACGAGGTGCGAACACACGACTAGTGTTCGGTGGTTTTATCCATTCGGCCACTGGCGAGTGAGATATGAATTGTATTTTAGTTAAATAAACAAAGATCGTTAATAATACTTATTTAAAGCTGTTATATCATGATAAATAATACAGAGAGACCATCATTTCTTCTAATTCCAATAAGAAAATTTTATTAACATTGTTAGAACATTTTTTTATATTCAGTGAATTGTCGGAAGAAATGGTAAAGATTCCTTAGATTTTATTGGAACGTTAAAAGTGTAGGATTGCAGAATTGATGAGATAAGACAATATAACACATAGAGGATCTTCCAGAGAGTGCCTCCCGGTAGGACTTTCTATGGGAAACAGGTGTTAGACACGTAAAAACAACGGGCTTTCAGCAGTTGAAAGCCCGTTAGTGAGACGCGAAACCATGAACAACTACCAGTGTTCAGTGGTTCTATCGGACACTGGTAAACCATCTAAATAGTACACTTCTGTGGAATAGCCAAGTTAAGGCCAACTTGTTCTTTGGAAATTAATTCTAAACCATGCATCTATACAAGCTAAATTCGAAAACTGATTTCATTAAAGGAAGAATTTCAATAACTGATGTTAAAACTTCTACAAACTGTTATTCGTAAAACTTTCGAGTTATCTACAAGTAAACAATTGTAATTAATGAGAAAATAATGATCTTAAATGAGGAATTAAACAAAATAATATAGTATAGGAAATAGTTAATTAACAATGTAAAAATTTAATCAACTATTAGAGTAGATTAATCAGGTTTAATTAAATAAAATAAAAGTTTAAAAAGGAAAAGTAAATTTAAAGATATTTATTAAGCTTCATTACAATCTTTACACGTCGAATAAGACTACTAAATGTATCTTTTAAAAAATCATAAAATTTTTGTTTTTAAAACACATAAGCAAGTTAAATTAATATATAAAATAATATATAAAAATTAATATATAAAATAAAACGAGCAATTATTTATTGTGACATCGTGACAATGCCGGGCTGCAATTTTTAATGATATTTTTTAAACTTATTTAATTTAAAATATATGCTCCCCACTTCAAATTAGTAGTGTCTTGCCTCTGGACATCATACTTTTTCTGTTAACGATAGAATCATGCCAGTCATCTATCTAACTCCTTGCAGGAAAAATGTTTAAATTAATCTTTTCATATTTAGTTTTGAATTTCATCTATCTAAAGTCCGGTTTCTAAAGAATTTCATCTATCAATCTCCGTTCTCGAGATTAATATTAGAGAAAAATACGTGCAGGATTCGTTATCTGCCAAGAGTTCTGCCGTCGTATGGATCCAGATACGAATTCGATTCGAATCGACCTTATTTTGTGGCAATATTTTAAGAATTCCTTTTACCCAGTGAGAACTAAGACGACCTTTTAATGAATGTCATCGTGGGTACGGCCAGGCCTCTATTCAGGGGAGCGGATGGTAAAAAACGGAACCCGACATATCCGGGACGAACCATTTTCCGAAAATTTCCTGGGGTTTCTTGAAAGGCTGGCATTTTAACTGCTCGATCAGCGTGCCGCAGTTGGATTACTTCTTTTGGATGAAATTAAGGCCGATCGTAGGGCTCGTTGTGAGCCACGCCGAGGTTGAGTGATTTTTTGAATATTGTTAAATAAATTATTTATAAAATAATTGAAGGGATGCTTTCGGTTGGCTTTTTATTCTCAGTTTATTTTTATTTTTACTGGAAGCACAAAATATTCAAAGGTAACTAAAAAATCATTAAACCACCTTCTGATATAGGATTACGTATTAATACTTATTTATTGTGAACATTCTAATTCATTAAAAGATTACTCCACTGAGTAAAAAGTGCTACTACGTTTCGTATGACTTTTACACATTTTTAAATTTGGATTTTTCGTTTCCTGCCAGAGTATACGAGATTTTATGATTCATTAAAAACAATAAGTAGCATTAATTTCGAAAGTGTTTCGCCGAATTTCTGTAATTTATAATGTACTTTTCTATTCGTGTACAATAAGAACCGACTGTTTTATAATTTATATTATCCAGTATCTGCTTTGTGTACATCCGCAACGAAAATACTTTATTTCATTTTTTTGAATTGTTTATTTCGAATTATCTGCATGTAGACTTTGAAGAAAACAATAAAAGAAATGATTCGTTTTATTAAATTTATTCAAAACATTAAAATATTTAGTACAGCGTGATTGTATTTTTTGTTTATCAAGAAATAACAACAACAGCAGCAAACCATTGAATAAATCATCTTCCGTGAAATTTTCATTTCCATCCCTGTTACTATGAACGAAAAAAATCAACTTGTTTTGAAAAATAGCAATAAAATATTAAAAGAATCAATTTATTTAAAAAAATTGTATTGTATTATTTTATAATTTAATTCATTTTTCTATAATCTTCCATTTTTTGTTTTTTAATATATATTTCTTAGTTGAAGGAGACATCGAAAACTAATCTTCTGCAGTATATTTTTTTCTTTGACGCATTTCCATATCTACTTTGTTGTTATTGACACGAAAACAAAATATTGCATTGTATGTTATTACAGGAGAAGGGAAGAAAAAGCGGCGTAATAAATATGAATATCTGCCCAATTTCATAACAGCATTATAGAATAATTGAGCAAAGAATAATCAAAAGCAATTTCGAAATTATTGTTACTTTTTATAAATAATTTGTAATGAAAGATCAAAAAAGGATTCTTCACGAGCAAGAATTAGTTTCTACTATGAAATGACGCCAAGATAACAATGTCGGGAAATTAAACACATTGAATCTGTGACCATGGGCGAAGATTTTTTAAATTTGCTAATAATAATACAACGAAAATTTACAATCAACCGAGAAATAACAAAGAAATTCTAACTACACCGATAGAAAACGACAAAGACCTGGGTTCGCTTCTCCGTTTTCTCTTCTCAAATATAAAAGAAATTAAAGAATAGGAACCTGAGTATATTCTCGTTATTTTTGGTAAGTTTCAAATATATAGCCCACGTAAACATAATATCTATTCGGATTTGAATCAATTAAGCTATACAAATATGAATTATGATTTTTTGAAGATTTTCAGAATTCGATAGATGCGCCTTTGTAGATTTTCAATTGCAAAAACGAAGAAAATTCGAAAATTTATTGGAATGGAATGATAGGATAAAGAAACTGAACACTTGGACAACGTACCAGAGAGAAATGCATACCGGGAGACTTTCTATGGGAAACTGGCCCCTATTTAAGTGTTAGACGCGTAAAGAAAATCTGGTAAAATCCAGCCTTGTGCTAATGAACACTGGTTGTTAAACAGTTGAACACGGATTCACGCCAGCCTGTGATCAGGCGCGAACCCGCGATCAGTGGTTTTATTCACTCGGTCACTGGTAAGCCAATTGGTTACTGGATCCAAGAAGATTCTGAATAAATCTGTTCACTTTAGAAACAGAAAAATATTATTTTTACTCTTTTCACTCTATGGGCAGTAGAGGACCTATGAATCACACCTCAAGGCGAAACCCACATTGAGGTGTGATTCATAGATCTTCTATGAATCACATCTCATCTTAAGACCACAATGGAGACAACCGGTAGTGAAGAATGTGGTCCGACATATTTCGGACAGCCTGCCCACAAAAAATTTTTTTGGAATTGTCCGCCTGGATATGATTCCGATTTCTTTAAAATGCTAAACTGACGCCTTGACCGAAGGCTTCGTCGGCTGTCAAATAAATAGGCATAAGACGTTTTAAAAGTATATAAATATTTTTTGCTTCCAGCTAAACAATTTTGTAAATATTTGTCGGCACCTATTCCACACTAAAGAAATTTTTAAGTGCTTCTTTATCCAAAAATGTTAACAACAGAGCAACTGGAAAATATCAAATTCAGCTTTAGGATTTGATTCGTAAAACTTCTATAGAAATACTCTAAGAGTTGAAACAGCTCGATTTTGTTTTAAATTGTACATTTACTTTTCATATCATCATTACTATGGGATATTCGAAAAACATGGTGAAAATATCTATTGATCCATTGTTAAATTGGCTTATTTAGGACTTTTTATAATACGATAACTCCATTGAATGTTAGCGCTTCAATTTAAAAATTTTCAATGATTTTGACAAAAATATAATAAAATTTGTTAATTTTAAGTCAGAAGGTCTTCGGGTTCTTTTCAGAAATTATTAAAATTATTAATTACGTTATTTCGACGAAGTTTCAAATATGATAAAATATTAGAATCCTCTATTTTATTTATCTAATCACCTAAAGGGGTTTGTGGACTAATAAACGAACAGCCATCTAAATCCACTCTACAATTCTACACAAAACATTCACACTCAACACAAAGATGGTTGTGAATACTTGGCGTGGTCTTTGTCGTATACAGTACCCGCTGTAAAATACTTTGAAACATTAATGAGGAGAAATCGACGAAAACGTTGGATCCGAAATGCATTTAAATAAAATATATGGAAATTAAAATTGTTTCTGGGTAATTCTTGAACACTGGTGAACAGTCGGATAACAATTTTTGTTTATTAGTCCACAAACCCCTTTTAGGTGGTTAGATAAATAACCGATTAAGGCGATTAATATTGCTGAATTTATCAGACTAATTAGAAACCTCCATTATGACATGGGAATAATGAATAAACTTTGAAAATTAAAGTACAAATTTTCTTTTAAAAATGGTAAAAAGTTCTCTTAAAACATATAAAAGTAAAATCTTTTATTTTATTGCGCATAAATGCATATATACAACACGTAACACTCGTGAAAATGATGGAAAATGCGAATCGTTTAGTCATTTTGAGAACCTGACCCATCTGCTTTATAGCTTACAAACAGAAAAGCATTGCATTTGCAAACACACAGCTGTACTACATTTTCCATGGCAAACGGCGCGAGGAAAGTAAATATTCGAACTGAGAAAATCTCAACCTCAAGAGATGAGAGAGAAACGTATTTGATTTTTACTAACATATTTAGGTTTTGTGATTGAAGATACTCAGAAATTATATTTTAAATATATGGATTTTTGCTCAGAGTATTCCAGTTTCTCTAAAGCAAATCCATCTGGTTTTGACGTGTTTAAAAATCTTTCACAGCTTCTCAGTGAACAGACCGCTTTCGTCAAGCTTGTACGAAATGAATTGTACAGAAACAAACAGTGTAGGGTTTCTTTAACACGGCTTCTGTTTCAAAAGAAGACGTGTTAAAGAAACTCTACACTTTGTTCTTGCTTGAATTTCATTTCGCCCACTGAAGACTTTTCGTATAGTTTATCAATAAATGCTTCCGAGGATGAGAAATTTCGGCATAGAAAAGCCATTTGAATTACCGTGCCTCATTTAATTATCACAGGGAGTTTGGGAGTGACTAGCCATCTCTATATATAGCAGTATTACACATTCTAAATTTTTATTCCATCTCAATACTTCCTCCTCCGTAGCTTCGTTGTTTATCTACTGCTGCTATGATACACATTGAAGATCATGTACATCAGCAACATTCTAATTCTCGAAAATATAGAAATTACTTATAATTAGTACTTTCCCTAATGTTAATATGTAAGCAAACAAAAAAGGTTACACGTTAAGGTTTTGTGGTCATAAAAATTATCAAGGAAAGTATATGGGCATCAAAATTATGTAAAATTTAAAAATAATTCTATATCTATTAAACAAAGTATTTGTTATATTACAGATACAAGCTGTTCAATAAGAATCGTAATAAAAATAAGAACAAGAATTTAATAATTTCAATGTTTTTTTTTAATTTCTTTTATATAATGTACAATACTTTTTATCTTTTTATATTTGTGTTCAAAATCAAAGTAGTAATATTTGAGATTCAAATACAATAAATAAAGAATTAAAAAAACAGCAGCGAAAATAATTTCTTTTAAGCAGTTTTGTGATAAACAATAACGAAACACCTAAATTTTTAGGTAAATGGAGCAAACAGAAAATAGTCATTCGAATGCACTAAATGAAAGTGAAATTTAAATAAATGATTAAAAAGAACTTCTATATCAGAAAGTTATAATCGTAAAAAGAACTTTTTTATGAAAATATAGAAAACGGCATTAAATTTTTAACGTACAAAAATATTGTCTTTTTAAATATAAATAAATGAAAGGTTTTGCGATTTTCATCGAACCGCGTATAAAAAATTAAAAATTTCATGATCTTTAAAGAGGAAAATTTAATGTTTTACCGTCAACTTTTAAACAAATTTTTATCTTTTTAATCGTTGATTATTGAAGTTTCTGAGAAACTTCAATAGATGAAAACGGAAAGTAAAGATTAAAGAATTAAAGATAAACACTGAACTGTGAACAAAGGTATTTTTTATTTACAAAGTAAAGTAGCACTTAAGGAAAATAAAATCGTTGAACAAAAATTATATATTTATATTTTAAAATGTTGCAATAAAATGTTCTTTTATTTTCATTTTAAAATAAATAATAAATATCGGTTCGAACGTGTAATTGCCCAATTTTGTTTTGAAGTTTAGACAGAATTTTCGGAATTCTATATTATTGATAGATTAAATTCAAAAACTAAAAAAACAAAAAAATACAGTTTAAACATATTATTACTAACAAATAGACTAAAAGTTATAGAAAACACGAAATAAAGGTTTTGTAAATAAGTAAAGAAAAAAATAAGTACAGGAAAAAGATTTAAATGTGAGAAATATACATATACTGTATATACAATACTCAAGAGTCTTTACCAAGAACCAATACTTTTATCGATGTTTATGTATGTACTGTACACGGATGAACCCTGTACCACTAGATACAGTAATAACGTCTAGTACCGTAGTAGTACTGGTTGAATGTGGGTTTGCACTTTCTAATTCGGGTCACCTAATGTCGGTTGTACTTACTCTACGGACTGTAATATATTAGGATTTCTTGTTATGACGCCTACGTACAGTAAGTCTAATACTTTTTATATTTATAAATCAAAATGTTCGTCTTGTTTACGTTAAAAATTTGATTTTTGAACTAAACCAAAACAATTTTAAGCTATACTTCCATTAGAAATCAAGATATGTATTAGTAGTGACTAGAACAGGGATGTCCAATCCGCGGCTCACTATACCCTAAATTTTTTAGGTACATTTTCATTTATTTTGATAAAATATATCGTAAAAATTATTCTTGTTTCACTGGATACACTTTGATGTTGTAATGACGTAATTGGTGACATGATTTGTAACCGACGAATTAAAAAGTTGATAGCGTGGTCTGTCATTTTGATTGTTTCAGTTTCAAGGATTTTTGTAATGAAATAATGTTGTTAGTGTTAAAGAATGGGTACAGTACAGTACCTTTCATGAGGACGGCCGGATGGCCGAGCGGTCAAGGTTAGTAGCCTGCCGCCCTCAGGGATCCGGACGGGTAGAAAAATCCCAAGGAATTTTTCGGGGGTGGTCCGTCCGGTTATGTCCCTCACCACCCGGCCGCCCCATTGTAGGTTTGGCCGAACCCATAATGGGCTTTCTATAAGAGGCTCTCTTAATGCCCATAGGGCGGAAAGAGTTACAAAAAAAAAAAAAAAAAATAATACCTTTCATGAGGCGGATGAAAAAGATACATAATCACTCTTTTCAAGAGTGTCAGCCATTTTTAGCGACTCAAGGCTAAATCTATTGCCAAAGTGGACGGAGCTAATTTATTCTTTATTTCTTTCTAATTACAGATATATAATACAGACATAGGTCTATCTATATTATTTCTTTTGCTAACGTAAATATTTTCAACCTCTAATTATATTCATAATTATTTCATCAACTTTAAATTTATATTTTTAATAACTCAGTATTTGGTAATGGCATCTAATACTAAGAAAAGAAAAATAACAGAAGAAAAGAGAAAATTCAATATCTTTTGAACAGAAAAATATTTCGTAATTGAAACATACAATAATATTATCTGCCTTATTTGTCATGATAAAATCGCCGTGTGTAAGGATTATACACTGAGTGGCCAAGAAATTAGAGACACCCTCTAATAACGAGTTGGTCAACCTTCAGTTCTGATCACAGCCGATATTCTTCTTGGTATAGACTCAAAAAGTTTCTGATACCATTGCTGAGGAATGTTGGCCTATGCTAACATAGTGGCAGCTCTAAGTTGGGTCAGATTGGAATGTGGCGTTTCCAAGCTTCGAAATGATCTTTCGACTTCGTCCCACAAATGTTCCGTTGGATTGAGATGAGGGAACTGAGCTGGCCATGGAAGCAGGTTAAACTATGATTGATGTTACTCAAACCAATTTGAGACCAACTGAGCATGGTGACAAGGTGCATTGTCCTGAAAGTGACCATCTCCATCAGGGAACATTACAGCCATAAACGAGTGTATGTGACCGGCAACGATGTTGAGGTAAGCTGTTCTATTCAGAGGTGTGTCCACAAATATCAAGGAACCCAGGGTACTCCAGGAAAACATTCCCCACACAATAATTTCACCGCTACCAGCCTGAAGAGTTGTCATTTGGCAAGAGGGTTCATGAATTCGTGCTGTTTGCACCATATTCTGATCCTGCTATCTGCATGACGGAGCAAGAAACGAGATTTATCGGACCAGGCTACTTTTTCAGTCCTCAAGTGACCAATTTCGTTGTTCGTTGGCCCACAACATGCACCTTTTCCTATTTTTCTGTGATACCAAAGGCACTCTTGATGGTCTCCTGATGCTAACGCTTATCCTTTGCAAAGTGTGTTTTGTTGTGCATTGGGATATGCTTAGAGATGCACCTGCATTGAATTCAGCTGTAATTTGTCGTGCTGTTGCACTTTTGTTGCTGTAGACTATGCGTGCTAATCTTCTTTCACCTCTCTCGTTCACCAGCGTTTTTCAACCAGAATTGTCCTTATCGCTTAAAGTTTTTTTTCTCAATTGCCACTCGCTAAACACCCGAGATACTGTTGGGTGAGAAAATCCTAAAAGAGTCTTCGTTTCAAAGATACTGACACCAGCTCTTCTTGCACCGACGATCATCCTTCGTTCAAAGTCACTTAAATTTTTCGTCTTACCCATTTTGACATTAACTTCCATGATAACTATGTCGTCCGAAGCTGAGCATACCTTATATAAACAACTCTGCGTTGTTACGTCACTCTATATCACTGTCAGACTGACTTACTTTCAAATAAGGGGTGTATCTGATTTTTTGGCCACTCAGCGTAGTATTAAGCGTTACCATGCTGCCAAACACGATTCAAAATATAATAAACGAAAAAAAGAAAAATGAAACAGAGGTATTAAAAAAGCAGTTTAGTTCTCAACAAAGCATTCTCAAAAAATCTATTGTTAGAACTGATACATGTACAAAAGTAGCTATTTAATAGCTGAAAAATTGGCTCAAAAGGATGAGCCACTGATAGTTGGTAAATTAATAAAAGAATGTATTATAATTACTTTTCATGAATATTGTCCCGAGAAAGTGAACTTATTCAATAAAACGAGTCTGTCACATCAGACAATTAGAAGAATTGATGACATAGCTGACGGTATTGTGAGTGCATTGCAGACCCAATTATCTAAACGTGTTTATTACAGTTTAGCATTAGACGAAATTACCGATCAAAGTGACACTGTACGATTGATTATTTTCATCAGAGAAATTGATGTCAATTTTAATATTATTGAAGAAACGTTGAACTTATGCTATATGAATGGTACAACACTGGCAGGGACATACTTGGGCACTTTAATTTAGCTGTTAAGAAGTTGAATATTGATAGAAATAAAAAAATTATTCGATTACAACTGATGATGCTTCTGCATTAATTGGTAAAAATAACGGATTTATTACTTTATTCAAAGAATCGGTTCATCATGATATACTCAACTACCACTACTTGATTGATCAACAGCAATTGTGTGTTCAAAAGCTAAACATGCATCAGTTGATGACAGATCTTTTGTGAATTTTATCAGTAGTGCAGCAACTTTGAAAAGATTTCGATTATTGTTACCTGAAATAAAAGAGTTCATGCAAAGCAAGAAGCAAAATGTAGATTTTTTTTGAAAACGAAGAATGGTTGAATGCCCTCTTGCCCTCTTAGTATATATTACTAAAATGTTCTCTAAACTTAATTTGCATTTACAAGAAAAAGACCAGTTATGTTTCAGCGAATAATAGGCTTTACTAAGAAGTTACAACTTTTGATAACACAATTGAAAGCTCAAATTTCTTGTAAACTTTCAAAAATATAGTAAATTATGCAAAGTTTTATTAACAACAAGATTTTCTAACTTCAGAAAAATAGAAACTGAATTAAAATTGTTTATTGATTCATTTTCATTTAATTATGTGGAAGCACCAGCCGAATACCAGCTAGAACTCACGAACTTCAAAGAAAGGAATCTTTGAAAACTTATCACAGAAAACATTCTCTTCTTGAATATTATAAAAAAGTTCATTCTTTCAATGAATATTGATGAAATTGTCAATTTAGCTAGAAAACTTATGCATGTGCTTGTGCATGTGTACATACTGTTGTGAACAATTCTTTTTTTGCATGAAAAACATCAAAACTGCTGAAAGATATAGATTGAGTAATTCCTATTTAACTAACGTTCTTGGAATTAAGGCTAGTGCCATAAAAACAGACATCGACAATATTATAAATGAAAGGCAATGTCAAAAATCGCGTTGAATTTATTTTTAAATTAAATATTTTCAGGACCGGATGAAAGTATTACGAGGCCTTGGAATAAAGTTAGTGGACTTTAAAATATTTGAAAAAAAAACATTGAAAAATGAAGGCCTCTGAGCTCGGGGCTTATGTCTGAGGCCCGAAAAATCCTGAGCCGTTCTGAATACTTTTAAAAGTTTTCGTTACAATCGTGTATACTGGTACGCTTTGTTTACTTGATATTCTTCATTTTGATACATCTGAATGGGTTTATTCTAAGAATTAAAATAAACATAAAGTTCATACAAAGACCCAAATAGTGTTACACATCTTACATTATTTCGGACACTTGACAGATAACACTGATAAATTATCAGAGAATGATTTGTTCGACGAATTTTAACAAGTTTCAAGAATATATTTTGTCGTTATTTTGAATACACTACGAGATAAAATAAATGCTCTCTTTTGTTATCTCGATGAGAAAAAATGCAACCGAATCTATTTTTTGATATTCTCGACAGAAGAGATATTTTATTTTGAGAAATATAATGTTATATTAAATAGTTCTTTTATTTTTATTTTCCGTAAAAAATTTTCCTTCCGTGAACACAGATTAATAATTTATTTCTTAATCACCATTAAAATATAAATAATATTAATTAAATTAATAATAAAATATAATTAAATCAATGTTGTTAATTAAATTTTTATCTATTAGCATTAATGTTATTAAAATTAATAATTAAAGACACAAGTAAATTATTTCTTTGTTTTTTAACTCGGATTTATTGAAAATTTATTTGTTCGTACAGATTTATCGATGCAAATTAACAATTACTGGACTCAAAAAATTATAAAATGCATACGATTGATAAACAATATAAATTGAATATATAATATAAATTATTCATTCGTACATTTCAAATGTCTAAGTGTCTGAAGAATTGTAAATGAAGCTATTCTCTTTCTAGAGCAGCTACTTTTTTAACTGTGTTCCCCCTGTGGGTACTAAAAGGGCCTCTTTTAGCAAGCCTAATACACAGTTGGCCCGAGCGTATGAGGGACGGGGCCCGACATATCCACCCGAAAAATTCCTGGGGATTTTTCAACCCGTCAGGATTTCATTTTGGGCCCTTCAGAGCGGTAGACTTCCACCTTGACTGCTCGGGCCATCTGGCCGTCTCTAGAGCAGCTATTCTAGAGCATTCATCGATAATTTCTTGAAATCGAGCTTTCTAGATATCAGAAAATTATAAACAATTAAATTGAAATAAAAAAAACATATCCATTTACATCAGATTTTATTCAGACGAGACCATTAACATCTTCGATAAATTCTTCTCAAAGAATGCACATGTCACTTGTAATTTAGATTTATACAACAAACTGAAGTGTGGCAATCTGTTTTTCTTCATTTATATGTAATCAGTGTTTAAAATTTTTATTAAAAATTAATATTTATTTTCCTATAATACCGTTAAAAAAATTTAAAAGCGGAAAATATACTTAATCATATTTTTCATTTATAATTATTTATTTGTTTGTGTTTTTCGAAGTGTCTGAACATTAAGTATAGTGAAGAATCATTATTTTTTGAGTCCAGTAAATTAAATTCTAAATTCTATTTGGTAGGTCTAAATTTTATTTTGTGTACTTCTGAACAGGTTTCGCCTAAATAAAATTTTCGGTAGGTTTAAGTTCTTTTTTTAAAAATCTTAATAAGTAATTATCTCACTAAATGTAGAGTTATTGCGCAGAAAATAACAAAAAGAAATGCCATTTCTGCACAAAATCTTTTTCTTAAAAGGATTGGTGCAACCCTAAAGACGGCAAGAAGTCGGCGAGATAAAAGAGTTTGCCAATATACATACAGCTCTTACGCTATTCCTACAGGAATATTTTTCCTTTTTTTCACATGACTCAGTTTATGGAGATTATCGACAAATTATGTAATTTGTGTGACTGGGTTTGTAGGTAATCGTTACGACGTGTTACAAGGAGGTGAGGTGTTTACAAAAACGTTACGTAATGCCAGTCTCAACTCTCGGATAACAGACTGATTCATTGTAGTTTCTGAAGTGT
The DNA here is from genome assembly GCF_030686945.1 of Centruroides vittatus. NCBI lineage: Eukaryota > Metazoa > Arthropoda > Arachnida > Scorpiones > Buthidae > Centruroides > Centruroides vittatus. The sequence continues at coordinate 274,246 of NW_027122650.1, read as the reverse complement.
GTGACTAGCGAACCATACCAATAGACTTATTTTAAAATATAAAGGTATACATTTCTATATAAAAAGAATTTATTTATATATTTATTTATACGCTATTTCGTGTAATGTTCAATAAATATTAAATATAATAATAAATAGTACATAAATATATATTTAATAGTAATAGTTGAAGAAATCCATGACATATTTTCAATACTTTGACAGATTATTTTTACCAAAACATTGCGCTCGCTTCTTAGTACTTTTTCAATCATATTCTGGATTAATATTTCATCTGATTTACCCAATGTTTTTTTATCTGTGTAGATCTAAACTGTAATATTTATTCTCTTGTCGATTGTCCAATTTTATTTTCAACTAACGTATTACCTATCGAAATAATATTCTTGTGTTTATCTGTTTTCTTCGGTACGATGATTTACAATTTTACCTCATGAGTTTGTTTCTTGGTAATATGTTAGAAAATGAAAAATATTTGTCCATTAAAGTAAACAATCTAATAAATTGCACACAGAAAGGAATCGTTGTACAAAATGAAAGAAATGCTAATATCACTAAACATCTCTGCGGATGTGAAGAGAAGTCTCATCAAAAGTTATGTTTTGGGAGTGACATTGCATAGTTCTGAAACATGAACATTGACGATAAAAGAGAGAACAAAACTACAAACCTCTGAAATTTGGTGCTGGAGGAGAATGCAGAAAGTAGCTTGGACTGAAAAATTGTCCAATGAGTAGATTTAAGAGAAACTAGAAGCATTTTTAACAGTATAAATAAACAAAGAAACATGATAGAACATAACGGTTCCTCGACCCAAATGTTTATAATATAAAATTTTTAAAAACTTGGTAAACTGGAGTCACTCTATATTTTGCAACGAAATAAAATTCTGCATTATTGATAATAACTTGTACTGTACATGTGAAATGTAACATTTTGTACATTTTTAAAGAGCGGTTTAGTCCAATTTCTGTTGGTAACAAAACAAAATTTTAGTTTTCGTTATAGAAATTTAACTATTAAAAAATGTAAGATTAAGGATTATAAATAAAACAGATTATTTCAGAATAATTCAGGAACTTATTTTACTTTAAAAAATATTACATGTTTTTATTTATAAACTTAATGAATTTTTTTTAAAAATGTACTTTTCAGATTGTACTTTTTTTTGTATAGTCTATACAAAAAATTTTTTTTATAATTTATTATTGATTCATTTGGACCAAAATTCATCTGTTATTTATTTTTTATAATTTATCGTTATATATGACAGCAAACCCAAAATTTGAATAAACAAGGAAATATTTTCAACACTGTATCAACTTAAATGACTTTATGACTACGACCATACAAAAAGTATCTATTTTGATGTTATTACAAACAGAAAAGAGAAATCAATTTAGTATAAATACATTCTGTAATCTTAATTTTATACATTCATTCATTAATATGTGTATTAACAAATTCTGGAGATTGAAATCTGGATAAAGTAGTCTGTTCTTCCGTATCACTGAACAATTTTCATCAAGCAGTTTCCAATAAAACTATAACTGTATTACGTGTCATAAGTATTGTCGAACCGAAGTATTTGTAAAAATTGTTTAATTTAGTGAATATTGGCAAGTCTTAATGAGATTATTCACAGTGAATTATAAATAACGAGTTTCCTTAAACTGATAAGCGACAGCAAAACTCTCGAATGGAAAACGCGGCTGTTTAGAAAATCTGCTTAGAAAATCGAATAATCGGATAGAGGGAATACACTTGAAAATTCAATATTTAATATCTATACTTCAACTATGTCGATAAGAATAATTTATACTTCTTCCCACTTCACAATAATGTGCAATTCAAATATCATGATTGTTTTTACGTATTTGATCGAAAGTAGTTGTACTAATTTCTGTAAATGTGTTATTACAGTTACACGTTATTCTACGTGCATATTGCACGTTGGAGGTGAAGTAATCTGTATTAAAATGTCTGAAAATATAGCAAATTTTTAAAAAGTGAAAATAACATATATACGGTTGAACCTGTCTTTCTCCAATATGTTTATCTCGAAAATTATTTTTCCCCTCTGCATTTTTAACCTAAATGCTATATATTTTCCATATTTATTTTAAATAGTTTTTCACAAAATCTCTATATCTGAAATTATGGACTAAAGTGTTAATTATAAATTCAGAGCTCAGAGACTACATTTTGATAGCATAAATTGCTATCAAAATTTAGAAACATCTCTTGCAGTACAGTAAATAGTTGAAATTAAATTATACATTTCTTTATTTTTCAAGTATATGCGGGGTTCCAAAATATTTTCATATTGTATATAATTTATTTTAGACTTTTAATTCTATTAAATCGAGCAAAACTCGAAAAGTAAGTCTACCAGAAATATCCGTTAAAAGGTGTGATACTTCCATGCATCGATATTTTAATGACACATATCGATGACACATACAATTGGTAAGAATCAAGACAATTGAAAGAAGAAAAGTCTCTTTTCAAATTTGGAACATTCTTAAATGTGATCACTGAACGAAAATTCTTCGTAAGAAAAGGGAGAGAGAGACGGCGTGAAAGTTGCATCGATGATTTCAATCTATTGTTATTACGCCGGGAAAATAGTTTCTTTATTTAAAACGATGATAATAAAAATATTTAAATTTCTTGAAATATTAAAGCAATCGCGTCTGTACAGTCAAACCTCAAGTTTCGAACATAATTCGTTTCTAAAAGTCGTTCGTAAATCGATTTGTTCTACAATCGAAACAAATTTTTCCATAAGAAACAATATACAATGGTTTAATCCATTTCCAACTCCCAAAACAAAACCCCTCTTTTTCACATTTTTAGCTGTATTTCATGCATAAAATTGCCTGTAAAAGCAATATAATGTTACATATAATATTATTTTATCTAACTGATTACCTGCATGAAATACGAATATAAAGAAATCAATCAAGAGGGACAAGTACTTTATCGACACTTACCGAAATATTGTTTCGATTGATTTAATTTCAATTTCAATTTTAAATTAATTAAAATTAATTAATGTCATTTTAAATTTTAGTTTTAGTTTTAGTTTCAGTGTAAAGGCCACATCATAATTTCTCGTTTTCAAGATGTGTGGAAGATATGCATTTGATAGTATTTCTCATAACATTTTATGTGCCGAAGTATATTTTGCCATCTAAATAATGATGAATATACTCCTATTCTTGTTATTCGCTCTCTTTCTGTTTTTACGGTAAGAAGGCTATCGGAAGATAGAGAAAGAATCTTTGCAAGAGCCGCGAACCAACCTTCTTTTAGTAAAAGGACACTCACAATGTTACCATATTTAAAACTAGCAGATGAGCCCGGCGTTGCCCGGACAAAAAATAACAACTCCAAAAATTAAGAAGTACGAAAAAATCTATTTTGTTCTTCTAATCTTAATTTTTGGTGTTGTTATTTTTTGTCCGGGCAACGCCGGGCTCATCTGCTAGTTATTTTCCCTTCTATTATATTACACTAGCAGATAAGCCCGGCGTTGCTTGGGCAAAAAGTAACGATAACGAAGATTAAGATTATTACATTATAGCCAATCTTACTCGTTTTTACAGAATACAAGAATTAGGTCCCCTGTTTCCAGACTAATTGTAGGTTCGCCGAAATGGGGGGGGGAGTTTTTATTCCCAACCGTCGGGATGGCTAAGGACTATACGCATGTGGGTGGTGGTTTTTGGAGGCAGAAAAACACGTGTTTCACAAAGAAACCGTTTATTTAGGAGACAATGCTTACACAATTAAGTCGATGTTCGCAAGTCCGAAGTTTAGTTTTCTAGTCTTCACGGGTTCTTTTCTCTTTTCTTGTCCAACGCAGGCGGGGCCCGGGCGACGGCGACTCAATGTTCGATATAAAGAAGAAGCACAAAATAACTGCAAGCTGAAGTACAAAAAAAAAAAAAAAAAAAAAAAAAAAAATGGAAGAGAGCGACGATCACAACAGATGTATATTACAGAGAGAGCCCGTTGTCCTTGACATCGGAAGTTTTATAATTTTCTCGGAATCGAATCATTGCTAATTGGCTAACTCTTTTCCTCCTCGCTTCCCAATTGGTATCCCACTTGTCTCCAGGTGTAAATGGAGCTCTGTATAGGTCGCGGGAAAGGTCGGCAAGAAAAGGTTTATACGACACCGTCTTTTAGACTATGACCGCGTTTAATCGTTTACTATGACACCTACGCTCATTTTGATAATTTTTTCTTTCTAGATTCGTTTTGCTTTCTAAACTGCGTCTTTAATTTTTAATATTTTTCTTTCTAAATTTTCTTTACCTAAAATTTTGTTTTTTCCGTTACTCTTTATGAGCGTCGACATCAAAGTCCGGTGTCTCCGACTCGACACTTATAAAAGTTATAATCTTGGGGTTTGACTTAACAAACTTGTACATATCCCTTTTGGGGGGCTATTTCCGGGCCTCACATAATTAGAGAATTTTTAGATGGGTCTATAAATATGTTCGATTTCCTGCAAAAACGCAAAAAGCCGCATCTGCGCCTGTAAATCTTGCACGCCGCTTTCTCTTAACTCTTCCATTGTTAACACTTTTCCCGCGGGGGGAAGTGTTAACAACCTCTCCCCCGCGGGAGAAATTTTGAAAAATTTCTTCTTAGTGTACGTTCCCATGACGTACCCTAACAATGTACCAAATTTCAACTTTCAACTCCTAACCGTTTGGGCTCTGCACTTATTATTATTATCAACTCATCTCGATTATGTATGTAGATACGTTAATTGACTATTCCATATCTATATATATAACCCATTGAACGCGTGCCTGTCCGTCTTCCATCGGCGTAACGGTATGCCAAAAACGAGCACTAGAGGCGCCCCTATCGTGTGTCATATTCCAAACATTTTAATTAACAATATAAATTATTATTATTCATTTGGTCAATAAATTATTATTTGGTCAATATAACAATAACAATATAAATAATTCAGTATATTTGTAATAGGAATTTATTATTGTCACGGAATGCCTGTAATGTGCACTAGGGGACAAATAGTGAAAAAACGGATAGGTTTGAAATAGTTTTGAATAGTTTTGAAAATTATATAGTGGACTCCCGAAAGGTAATATTTTAATAATAGAAATTCTCGGAAGGTAATCTATATATATAACCTATTGAACGCGTCTCCGTCCGTGTAACGGTATGCCTAAAACGGGAACTAGAGGCGCCCCTATCGTTTGTCATATTTCAAACATTTAAATTAACAATATAAATTATTATTTAAATTAACACCCACTAGGAACGCCCTAGCGAATGTTACCAGCGAAGGTAAATAAACAAATTAAACTATTTTGAAGTATTTATAGAATGTTTAATAACACTAAATAATGATTTTTAATTATCATGAAATTTGTAAAGAACGCCCACTAGGGGCGTCCCGGGCTCCTAGTATATATATAATACATTCTATTTAACCATTAGTTTAAGAAAATTAAAAAAGTCACGTGTAACTCGTAATTCTGTTGTTATAATTCACTCAAGTTTTTATATTTCACTTCCGCAACATTCTTTCGTCTCTGTCAAAGTTGACAGTAATCGACTATAACAAGGGAAATGATGTAATCCTTCATAATAATTTTAAACTAACATAATTACAATGTTGAAATTTCGGATTAAATTGAAGAGTTTGTATAAAGAACAGAACTCTATAGGCTAAATAATTCCTTACTGGGTTTGTCAGAGTATTGACTTCAATAATATATATATATATATATCAATATTATAAGAATTTAAGAATAGTACAAATCATATAAATCTTCTATCGTTTACCGTTTATTTGAGGCTGCACCTTCCAAGAAAAATTTTACCGTCGACCAATTTCTAATTGTAATCAACTATTGTGAATTATAGCACAAGCATCGTTGCCAGAGGACGATTTTTTTAAAATCCATTTTACATCTTTTTGCGGAGGCATAACTTTACATAAAAGTATGTCTCCGAAAGTAATATTGTCGGCCAATTTTTAAACTTAAATTCTTATTTAAAATAATCATCAGGAATAATTCTTATTATAAAACTCGAAATTTCAATCTAGTTTCCTGTTGTGAACAAAAAGCTATCCAATTTGAACATCATTAATTAAGTTCTCATGTTGACTCAGGATATTTTCTTAATTTTGAAGTTTAGACTATTCACAAAAAATAAAATATTTTTGAGTCTATCTTTAAATCCTTTAATCCAACCACAGAAGTAACAGCAATAATGGTTTAGAAGAATAAACTTCTTAAAACAAGGTTAAAGTAGGTAAAAATTCACAAAGTTAAAAACGATCCAGTGTCAGCCTTTTATTGGAGGATCTGACACTTTTCTATTAAAAACCACAAAGAATTCTTACAAATACTGTCCTTATCCCATTTTTAACTGCTTCTAGCCCTCTGGTGGTAGGTACGAGTCAGTCACTTTAGTTGCATATGGTTACAATAAATTGGATTACAATAAATGGTGGTTGGATTAAAGGATTTTAAGATAGACACAAAAATATTTTATTTTTTGCGAATAGTCTAAACTTCAAAATTAGGAAGAAAATATCCTGAGTCAACGTGAGAATTGTAACCATATGCAAATAAAGTGACTGACTCGTACCTACCACCAGAGGGCTAGAAGCAGTTAAAAATGGGATAAGGACAGTATGTGTAAGAAGAATTCTTTGTGGTTTTTAATAGAAAATTGTCAGATCCTCCAATAAAAGGCTGACACTGGATCGTTTTTAACTTTGTGAATTTTTTACCTACTCTAACCTTGTTTTAAGAAGTTTATTCTTCTAAATCATTATTGCTGTTACTTCTGTGGTTGGATTAAAGGATTTTAAGACAGACTCAAAAATATTTTATTTTTTGTGAATAGTCTAAACTTCAAAAAAATCATTAATTAAGCTTAGAGATATAGAATGATAAACTTTTTCTTCAGATTTATTTTTAATAATTTACAATGAAAACTTTCTAGCTGGCCGGATGGCCGAGACGTTTAAAGTGTCAGCTAATCATTTTTTGGAAACGCGGGAGTTTGAAAAACACTAGAAATTTTTCTAACGGTAAACCATCCCAGCTAAATGACGACTGGATGGTGGGTCCCGTCCTTCACCATTCAGTCGCTCTATCGTGGGTTATGGCTAAAAAATGGCCAATCTTAGTGCTCACAAGCCGGAGAATCAAAACATTCCCAAAATTTTAAATGTTTATTATTTCATTTTGCGTTGATTAGTTGCATTATATTATATATGCGTTATACTTTAATAGAAACATTTTATGAATCATTATTAAAGTTTCGCAATGCCCTTAAATAGCATATTTGAAAGAATCCTACCAGTTAAACTGGTAGAATTCTTTCGACTATTGCGGCTAGAGAGACCATGAGCCTAGCTACTTTGGCCTTTCGTGCACGGGTTCCACTAATGGTAGTTACGCCACTGCTTGTATTAAATATATTTCGTTTAATACTGAAAGTTATTTACCGTTCATAAATTACAAATTATAATATATAGAATAGAGAAAAATTTTGCTATAAATTGTACCATACAAGTTCTTTTTGTAAACAGATATTTACAACGACCTTTTCAATCAAAAGTAAATGATTTGTGTTATTTTATAGAGACGTATAAAGTACAGTTTTCCACGTTAAGTTTCCTACCAGAGGAATAAACAAACATATAGGTATACAGTATATTTATTTTTTCTTTAATCCTTTTCCATTCCAGAGAGAGTAAAGTGGAATTTGACATTATAGAGTATCTAACTGTTCTTTTTATTTCTTTCTCTGCAAAGTCTTACCTCTTCGCTCCAGGCCGGGGGGAAAATAAGAGTCACTTCCGTTTCTGAACTATCAAATCTCTCGATAGGCGTTCCTAAAAGGGAGCGATAAGATTGTCCCAGTTGCAGTAATTTGAAATAACGTTAGATTTCGAAAAGTCAAAAGAAAGCCGATTGTTATATCGAGAAGATTAACGAGAAATACGCAATGATAATAATTTTTTCATCAAATTCTATTTATATTACTGTTAACATTGTTCAGCAATGGCGTACATTTTATGAGAAGCTGGATGATGATAATATCGAATACTGCTATCTGTGTAATTAAACATCATTATTTTTACTGAAAATTTAACAGAAATTGTAAGAATTAATTTTTAAACATTCTAAAATAAGTCATCTACGTTAAAGTTAATTGTTTCGTCGGTGTAATGACGTTTAAAACATATTAATTAATAATGTAGCAGAAAAATGGATACGTAAATTTTATACGGAAATGAATGTTTTATATGTTGTTTAAACTTTTTTTTCTTAAGGAAAACGGAATACATCTGTAATTAGTGGGAATAAAATGACATCTGCATTAATTCTAGTAGAAATATCATTTCATCATCAATGATATCAATTGATATCAGTTGAAATTACTATTTACGAGAATTAATAAAATTGTATCAAATATACATGATATCGTATAGTAACTGGTATGGAACACTAATAAGTCACATTAATTTATGTCAAGTTTTACATGATATAACCAAGGAAACTTGACGACAATAATTTGAACGAAAAATATTTTAAAACTATTTGATGTTATTTCAAACCATTTCCATTAGTGAATGGCTCTTAGAAAAAGTAAATGATAGAAGATAACTTGTCATTTGTTCTCAATTAATATTATTTCCTGACAATTGACATTAACTCGCTTCATTTAAAAGCATTACCATTAACAAATCATTTCAAATATTTTTAATATAATAACATCAATATTCCGTATTCCACAAAAATGTCACAAAACTTTTTAGATTATCTGTAGATGTTCTGCAGAACTATTGTGACGTATTGTACATATTTTAGTATGTATGTTTCTGAAATTTGTTAACCGTCTGCAGATAATGTGAAGGATTCATTCATTTATATTTTTGTAAATATGTAGAATTAAGTTCTTTATTAACACATCTGTAGATTTTTTTAAATCTCTAAACAATTGTAAATATAATAATGACTTTTGAAGACTGTTTCAGTGTTTTAAATAGGCCTAAATTATACAATAGTGACAGATATTTACTTTTCCTCAATCATCCAGTAAACTTGATGAATCCTATGGAGAGTCTGAGTGTGAGAGTTTCCACTTAGCATAACAGTATTAATAGTTCTAAATTCAAATACTTCTGGAAATCAAGATCTACCAGAAGCTCCCCCGTTAAACGGTGTTTCAATTTCACAAATATGCAGCTGATTAGTTAAAAAAAATTTTAATAAAATTAAACAGAAAAAATCGTGAAAGGACTAAAAGAATTTTAAAGGGCTTTCCTGGTCAGATTAGGTATCAGTTTAATATTGAAACTTCCAACTAAATAGTCATTTGGAGGATGTAATTCATCAGATCCACCGTATAATGCGTACTGTATCTCACTCTTTTTTACTTATATAAAATTTTTATCAAGAAATAGTAATTTAGATGTTATTATATAATCATCTCTCTCCTGATATTACGGTTTAAATACGAAGTTCTTATTCTACTTTGACCACGTGTTTGCTTTAGTTTCATTCTATATCACCGTAAATGATCTCCGATAAAACAAAATGCTTATATTTTCATATCACGGCAGTGCAGAATTATCTCCAGCAACATGGCGGCACGAATACTTCAATCACGGTTACGTGATCCTGTTGAATAGACATTTAATTATTTTGGCTATTTATTGTTATCGCAATGCATTATTTTTGGATGGATTTTTCAAGAAAAACAATCAGCCTTGGGTCTTTAATTTAGTTCGATGATATTTTTTCACAATCTCTTACCGTTTGTAAAAATATTTCATATTTTCATTAGAGAAGTCCGGATTCGGATAGATTCTATCCTTCATCAGTGTGGAAAGTATTGCTTATTTTTAAAGGAGTTTCTGTTAGAAAATATTAGAGTAATTCATAGATAGATTAATTCTTTATTGATTTATGATTATCTTAGACTAGTTTGTTGATCATAATTATAAAAGTATCTTAAAACATCAAAGACTTTTTAAAAATCTGAGATTAATCTAGTGTAAACTTGCCCGTAGAGAATGCTGTATAAAACGTTGACAGTATTAAAGAAAGCCAAATACCTAAAGCCACACGCTTTATGTTTTTACTAGCTTGCAGCACCTTTCTGAACAGGTGAGTGACAGAATCAATTAATTTAGTGTTTTGTGTATTTTTAAGTCTTGGTGAAATATTATTCTGCACATACTTTTCATAAAAACAATGTTTACTGCCTTTCGGAGATAAGTAGGTCGGCAGGCGATACATGTAAGGAAAGCCCACGAATTTATGATGTAGTGACAATTGCACCCACTATCATTTATTCGGGAAACTACATGATATATTGTTTTACTCAAGTATGTGATTTTGAATCTATTTCCGCTATATCTTAATGTAATAGTATTTTTTATTTTTTACTAAATATTCTTTAATGATTATATAAAATTTATTTGCCTACGAGTATAGAATAACGATTAATATTATAACGCTTGTTACGTAGCTATTCAGATATTTTTGGCGCCTTACTTACTCCATTTTAAGATCTAAGAAAAAAATTGTACTTGTATTTTTTTCAAAGACTTCACACTTAAGACAAAAGATACATTATTTAATTCGATATTTACTACATGATAAATTGATTTTTCTCGCGATCAATGTACATTTTCACGAGATATCTTAATATAGTTATTTAATAAACGAAAGTACAAGAAAGTCAAAATTTCTCTCAGGAGAAATTCAGATAATTCAATAATTGTATAAGGATCTAAACGTTAAAATACTTTGCTTATAACTTGATAGAAATGAGAATGAAAATTAACTTACACTATATTATTGCTTCCATTGTTAAAAGAGTTTATTAATAGATTATTTGTTTTCATTTTGCAATCTATCGATTACAAGTTAAGTGTTTTTTTGAAAAAGATTTTCTTGAAACTGATAATATTTTGAATTTATAAAAAAGTTTCATAGAATATCATAGGCTTATCGTCTAATTAATTTATTCCATCAGCTTCCAGTGGTATGAAACTACTTAACTCACGAGTAACTAAAATACTCACGAGTATTTTAGTTAGAGATCCTAAAATGTTTTATATGAGAAGAATCAGTAAAGAAAAAATATATATATTTATAGAATTTAATAACACTTAATCATTTTTACAGGTTGAATTAGGTTTATACACTTTATCGATGAATTCTAGCGAAAAAGTAATAATAAAATTTAAGTAGGCAACGTTTAATTAATCAGAGTTGTACAATTATTTCGTTACCATTTTATAATGACAAATACTGCTTAAAGCATGAAAGAATTTCTTTGGTGTTGTGACTCATTGTTGCTGTAATATGGCGATAGACGGAAATATTCACATTGTCACCCGGACAGTATTAATATAATAATGCATATTGATATATCAATCATTTATTCTAAATAATTTTTACATCATTTCCTTTTGTTAACGATTATTAGTTATAAAAAATGTTACGTGTGTTTTAAATTCAGTTAGTTAATTGATAATCATGACTTAAATGCTAATAATACACCGATAAGTAAAGAATTTTAGCATCAAAAACTTAACATTGTTAGTATCCACGATATCTTTGGAAAGAAATTTCATATATAATTTTATCACCTATCACTGGCCGAGCGGATATAACCACTAACCACTGGTCTTGTGTTCAGGCTTTACCAAAAGGCTGCTGAGCAAAGAACCTCTGTGCTGCTTTGTTCATTAAATTAAATGTATAATATAATTAGACTGTTGAACTATATTGAACTTTCAAACTGTTAAAGCAATTATTTCTTTATTTAATTCTCGTCTAAAAAATATTTTTCTCATAAAAATCTCAATTATTATGAAAACAAATGAAGAAATGTGAAAACAGTACATTTTTAATATTAAGTAGGGGCCAGTTTCGTCTAGAAAGTTCTTCCGAGTGGAAGATGGCTAAGATGTTGTTGTATCTCATCAAGACAGACAGAGAGAAGGGCAATAAAGGAATTGTGTAGGTCTACAATTTATTATGTATATTAAATATTAATAAATTAAAATATATAATTTTTTTCTAGAATTTTAACAATATGTTAATATACGAAACAACATTTTCAAGGTTATATAAATACAAATATATTATTTTCGTTTGTTCATTTACGAAAAATGTAATAAATGACAGATTTTTACGAGAAAAATAATGTTTCGACGAAAATTAAATAAAAAAATAATTGCTTCAAGAGTTTGAAAGTTTAATATATATTATAAATTTAATGTAATCAACAAAACAGCACAGAATAATTGATTTAAAATATAAAAAATAAAGTAACACAAGTGTACAGCTAATCAATAAATTTCATTTAAATAGTTGAAAATGATTTCATTTTAGCATTAGATCTTTATATTACATTAATAAACAAATAAATCCTTTTATACTTTATAAATATTTAGGTTCGAGACTATTTTTCTTCGTGCCGTTAGTTTTAATATCTTCGAAACGGCACGTACGATTTCAAAACGCTTTCATTGTGTATCTTCCAAACTTTCGTGCAGAATATTGCAAGATTAATTAATAATATCAGTAAAATCATTAGAGGAAAAATTATTTCAATTCAATTATTTTAATCAAAAGTTTAAATGATTATTCTCTTACAGATTATTTTAAAAATATAAAGTTTTTCTTTGGTTTTAGGTACGAAAGTAATAAATCGAAAACAATAAAATAAAAATATAAATATAATTACTAAAATATTTTTAAAATTGATCGTGTAGTGTAGGAAGTCCTCATAACTTACCTTTTCTTTTATATTCAATAGTTTATTTTTATCTAAACTTCTTTTAACTGCATACAAATATTATAAATCAATATAAAGAATCGTTCGAAGTTAAGGATTTATATAGAGAAAATACGTTTAAATTCTATTAGCATAGATTAATTTTTGTTTTGAAAATATGGACAATTTATCCAAAAATCTCTTAAGCGTAAAATACATATTTTTTTCCTAAAACAAACAAAGATTTTCCGAAAATGAAGATTACCATTTGTCGTTAAAATTCTTCTTATTGATGACTTTTTATTTAAATTAAATTTTAATAATCCCACTCCAGTCTATTGTGTTTTATTTATTTATTTATTTATTAAATGCCTAACTGCACGAGATTCGTTTTAATGTTTTATAACTAATATGGAGATTTGTGTCGCCATCTTTAAAGTATCATTTAATGTATTCGAGTATTAGAAATAAACTGACCCGTAAGTGTTGTTGTTACGACGATTTGCCGTTCAAACTCTTTATTTTTTCTTTCCAAATACTCCGATTAAGAATTCGCTTTCGGATAAGTCTTATAATGCTAATTCCGATTTTTTTCCAAATAAGGTTAATTTTAAATTACGAAAACTTTTTCTTTTAAAGTCCTGTAATTGGAAATGTTCGATCCTATTCAAAATTATAACGTCAAATTTGGAAGAAATGTTGTAATTCGTGTTAATGACAGCAACATCATCTTTTAACTAAATGCGGTGGCCATCAGCCGAGTATGTCAATAGACATTTCTATTTTATGTGATAGATTTAAGTTATTAAAAGGTATACGCGTATTTATTTGTTTATTTATTTATTATCGTTTTTTCGTAGAAGTCCCTGTTTGTCTTACACGTAAAGATTTTATTGTCAAGATTTACCTTCATTACAAAAGTTGTATTATTATTTTTGAATATGTAAAAAAGTTCAAAAGTTTCTAAAGTAGATATGGACATAATTTCCACATTTCTTACGTGTAAATAAACTTAAAAATTTTCCATTTCTTCTCTCAAATTTTCCTTCTTTTCTAGCAGTTGAATTTCCTTTTTCTGTTTAAAAGTTATTGATATCTTGATTTATATCAATGGACCGGCCAAGTCAAGTTTTCCGCAATTGTTAAGTGTCTAACATTTAAATAGAGACCAACTTCCAATAGAAAGTCTTCCCGGAATGAATTTTTCATTGGCAGATCGCCCGCTTATTGCCCTATTCCACCAATCCTTTCAATCTTTCAATCACAAATTAATAATTAAGATCATTGTTCAAAAGTTGCATTCGTAATAATAATTTAGTGATTTAATTGAACATCTTCCCGTGTATCGTAAACTGAAATAAACCCATGTTACGCCGTTAAGAGATAAATGGAACTTTTTTCATCTTAAGAGACGCATAGTCTAGAAAGGATTTTAGAATTGCTGATCTGTAGATATTACACTATAATACAATTTATATAGTTAAATGTTTCGTGATAAAGGCAACATCTTTTCTTTAATATAAGCACATATAAATAAAGTCAAGTAAGTGTTACTGTGGTACTCACACTGACATATTTTATCTACAATGGATAATATTTGTCTTTCCATTAAGATAACTTTAACACGAAACCTCGTAAATGCAGTAATATAAAATGATTTATCCATACATATAGAATACAACATTCCTAATATTAAAATGCAATCTAATACTTAGCTGAAAAGTTTCGTGGGTATCCTCTAGCTAATCATAAGATATTCGATGTTTATTGTGTTTCAAACATGAAATATTTCTTAATGTTACTATAAAATTAAAATATAGCTTTTGTAATAAAGGTAAATTCTGACGATAAAATCTAAAATCGACGTGTAAGATATATAGCGATTTCTAAAGAAAATTCGTACACGTTTCAATAAGCGATTTCAATGTCCAGAAAATGGAGACGTCTATTGGCATACTCCTGTCGATGGTAGCTGCTTATATTAGTTACAGATGATCAAAATTTCAAAGAAAAATTCCCAAAGAAAATATTCTTATTGTATATGAAAACGTTTTATAATTAATAATATAAAATTATTTGATTGTTGGTTGATTTCTGTAATTTCATTTTCTTTCAACAGTTTCAGAAAATATAATTTAATATTTTCGTTAATGTTTGAAATCATTCGGATGTAAAACATTTCGTTATTTTACTGTGTAATAAATTTCAAGCAAATTTTAAGAAAAACGATGTAATAAGCGATGCGTAAAAGCTATAAAAATGTAAATAGCAATAATTTGTTTTCTTTATGGAATTCAAAAAAATTTTAATCCTATTTTTTGGAATTTTTTAAATTATATTTACATAACTGAATATTTCAATTAAACAAAGAAATAAAATTTTTAATAAACATTAAATTTGTCTTTTAGTATAATAAAACGATTGAAGTTGGTTAATTATTTTCAATTTTTAACGTTTTCTGGATAATCATTCATTTGATTAATGTCTATCGTTATCTTGCTGCATCAAAATTGCATCAACTCACTGTAAATTAAAAAATTATGAATATTAAATAGTTAAAAGATGCAAACGTAATAACGACAAAAGTAACGTTAGTGCCGACAAATTCTACATATACACTATTAGAATTAATAAGCGTATGAGAAATGAAACTTAATTTTGCTATTAGAAATGTTTATTTAATTGTGATAAAACACTATCATCTTTAACCAGCTTTTCCCCCGATTTAATTAAATCACAACATTGTCGAGATAAAATTTTCTCGAATTTTAAGACCTATTCTTTTTAAATTTTGGACAGAAGCCCACCACAAGCCTTTCTAAGTTCACAATGGAGTTGGTTGGGTATGAGAAACAAAGGCCGACATATCTAGTACAGATCGTCCATTTGTACAGGTTTAAATCCTGAGTTTTCTAAAGCTGCCGATACCTTTAAGGTATAAGGCGAAACAGAATAGGATGGTTAATAGATCAGTTCGGTTGCATAAATGAGGAGTGATCAGCATAATATTTTTAATGCAAACCAGTCAGAGAGAATCGTCCAGGAGTACCTTAGCAAACGACGGAGAGATATTGTTAAAGCAATTCTGACAGAATTCAAAAAAAAGAACTGACAGATAACTCAAGATACGGTTTCTGAATGCAGCTGAGAATGTCATACTGAAAAAACTGATTGATAGATATTGGCTTAATTTCTCTATCATTAATATTTTTATTAAAAATCGATCTACACTTAAAAATTATTTACTAAATTTAACACAATAAAACGTTAATATTAAATTTGTTATAGTATAATATAAATGGACGTATTTGTTTAAAAAAACAATTAAAAATACGAATGAATAAGTTTTATTAAAATGTTTTTTTTTCCTAAAAACAAATCCAGAATTAAACATCGGAAATATTTGAGGATCCATTTAATATTTGAAATATTTTAATATCTTAGACATGCTACGTACTGTACTGCGTATTTACTTTATCGTTTGCATTTAATTTACATATTGTTACTTTTTTAAATTGTAAATTACACTTGCGACGAATAAAGCAACGACTGTATCAAATTTATAGGCTTTGGACTACTGCTTCGAATCTCAGATTTTTTCATTGTTAACTTTGTAGCTAACAATAAAAACAATATCTGGTTTAGAAACTACTATATTTTATGCAGCTAATCTACATAAAATATAGTAGTTTAAAATGTCTACTTGGATTAACAAATAAACATTTTATTGTCTGTTTAATTTTTTTGCGTGTGTGATTATTAATTAAATTGAATTTTTATGAAATTCCAATTTAAAGTTAGATGAGATTTCTCTTTCCTAAATTTATATTGATTATATAATTTTGTCTTGTATTTTTCCGATTTCTTTCAAACGCTTTCTATTAATAGGTGTGCCACATCTATTTACTTCGTTAATTTTCTAGATTGTAATCTATTCGTTACGTTCTATAAACAATTCTTTATTTATTAACCACATCCGATGAATTAACAAATAGGAACTTATCAATATTTTTCGCTTTTAGAGTTTATGCGCTTTACAGGTTATTCGACTGTATTTTATATTAAGAAATTGTACAAGCAATAAAATGTAAAACTTGCACGAAGAGTTCTTGATACAAATCGAAAGTTGTTTTTGTCGAAGTTATAGATTTTACCGAAATATCTCGATAACAAAATTAATAAAACATTTTCAGCAAGGGTGATTCGCGCAGCATTTTCGAATCAACGATTTTGGAATTTTATTACGTTCATCTATTCGACTTTACAGTATCTCAAGGTAATTTTACTTATAAATACAATAATCGGATATTTATGAATTGTCTTCTTGAAAATATTGAACAAAATCTTCGTTATTCTTTACGCTTGCTTAAGTCCAGTACAGAGGATCGTTTTCTATTGACGTCGCTCGTTTGTTAAAGTTCTAAACAATTTATTACATTTCTTTTTTACTTCTCATGTATCGAAACAACTAAACAGCATTGAAAAAACAAAAATTTTATTTTTAATTTTAACTATTTTTATAATTATTTTAAAATAACTAAAGTCTGTTTGTTTATGGCTTCACATGGAGTACTTCATAACACATTGTAATATTTATTATTTATGATTATCTTTTATTATTATGTTATTATTATATATTAATAGTAATATTCTTATACAGCATTATTTATTAATGTTATTGATTTTATTATTATAATATCCAAACTCTGATTGTTGACTAGATGGCGCTACTTCATATCATTCGGTATTCGGCATCGCCATTTTTTATTTAGAATTTACCTTATCTCAAGAAACCAAAATATCACGATCTCTCTCACTCAGAGAAGACAGCAAGGAAATCTTTTTCATGACTGTAGAATTTTTGGTACGGTTCCGTATCTGGGTCGGAAATGGTGGAAGCATCTATTCCGTCATGCACCTGTACATATATACATATATATATATATACACAAATATGCCTTGATTAATGCTATTAAATATTCTCTCGATACTACCGCGTACATCGAAATCGCGATAATCAAATACAGTGGTACCAGTACTTCGATACTCGATCGAACAATCACGACCTGCTAGAACAAATTTTCGATTGATAACAAATATTTTTATTTTAATTTTGTCATCGATAAAAAGTTTTCTGTGATAAAAATGAATAACTAATCTTCTATAGCTATAAATGAGAATGTTTGTTTGTTCGCTATATACTCATAGGCTGTTTGACCAATTGCTACGAAACTCAGCGGTTCTGCTAGTATACTGCTAGCTTAGATAACGTCGTATATACCATTCTAAAATATTTATTGTATTTCTATATATATATTAATTAATTTTTGTCTACATTGGATTTGCTGGATTTACCTGTAGCGCCAGCTATTGGCAAAATTTTTAAAAATAATATACTAAATATAATTCATGCAAAAAATTATAATTTTAAAAAATAAAACAAATATTATATTCACTTAATTAGTGCAAAAATGATATAACGCGAAGTAGACTCACTATATTATTACTTCGATGGATAGCACCTGAACTAACCTGCATGGAGTTCGGTTACACTAGTGGTTGGTCGTGGGTTTGAGCATCGCCAACAGACTGGTCATGTGGTTTCCAAGTTTCTTCAAGTTAGTAACACCTAAATAGGGGCCAGTTTTCCATAAAACTCCTTCCGGGAGGCATCTCCTCTGCGTATCGTCTGCGTAACCGTAACTAAATAAACCAAACTAATTTTAATAATTTTTGTATAATTCTATAATCTATATAAATTTCTATAATTATAATTCTATTCTTGCTATTTACGAGAAAAAACTTCTCACATAGTTATAGGCATTTTGATAATGTTCTTAAAATTGGTTTTACTACATATATTTTTGAAATTTATGATTAATAACTCCGGGTATAACAATTACTTCGAAGGGTACTTTATAAACTCGGGCGAAGCCGGGCTTAACAAGCTAGTTTAAAAATAAAATGAAACCTTAAAACTCCGTTGGGGATTAAGAAAAGGGCAACCCGACGACAAAGAAGGTGGATACGTATCCCAAGTTCCCCAAGTACGGACGTCCCTGCTGTCATGGTCTGCCATGTTGACCCAACTGGGTCAGTTTCACAAATGAGATGGAAACATAATATATCAACTAGGGGAAGGGAGTGGGATAAATACATTTCATTTTTTTCCCCACATTACAGTAACATAGTAACAAGGGGGCTATAACTAACCTTACCGGGACAAAAGTCCTGACCATTAACTACATAGTTTCTTTTGTTAATAATTGATTTCGCGTACATTGTATAAAGTGACTACACTATAAGTTACTTTTAAAAAAAGTTGTTTATTATTACGTGAAAAGTAAGTATATAGAAAAACACGAGAAAACAACTTTAAATGTCAAACTATCAGTTTTTACAAATAGGTATACCATAGTTAATAAATATTAAGCATTAGATATAAAGAAATACGATGTACTGTACTGTACATACTATTAAAATTCTTATGATACCCCTGATAAAGCATTTTTAATACAGCTGGATAAACAAGCCAAAGACATGGCCCATTTTATTTGCTTATCCAATTGTATTAAACTCTTTACTATGAAAGCATCCTGAATACTGTACGCTATTCAGAAACGTACATGAAAAGCTATTATTTATACTTTTCCGGCTCTGTTCTACATAACAGAGGAAAAGTATAGCAATCGGTCAAAAAATTATTCCCAAAAATTTTTACATTTTTGGATTCTGGGGATCTTAAAACGTCGAGAAATGCAAACATTCCGTATTTTTCCTATATGTATATTTCCTATTTGTGCGTTTGGGGGCACGACATTTTTTTATCCCCTTTGAAGCTTAAACTCTTATTCTTTTTGTCAAAACTTTCTGATATTTTGCATGCAGATTTGTGTATCAGAGAAATTTATACTATTAAATTTTTGTAGTTAAAGATTGAGAGGGTGGGAGATAAAAGGATATCTCGACTAGGGTCGGACTTAGCCTATTGACGATTTTACGCGTTATTAGTATTTCAGTTTTTTTTAAATACAACTCATCCATACCCTCAAAATAATCCCTATCCATTTTATAATAATTAAAAACATAAAAAGTTTTTTTAAATTAATAAACTATTATGACAGCTGGCGCCAAACACGCAATTTTCAATGTTGTTGGGAAAGTTAAGCAACTCGTTGCTGGATTTTTTTAAGTCGTAATCGGACCTTACAAATATTGGAGACACGTGAATTGCGCTCCGATCAATGGATGTAACAGGATCCACAATTCTAATCAGAGTTTTCTTAAGACTAGAAAGTAGAAAAATTTTCTTAGGTAATTACAACGGCCGTTTAGTAATAAAGTGTAATATGCGAATGTGGCCGTGTGAATGGCATTGAACGATATTAAAAATCTCAAACTACTTTTGGATCAATTAGAGGAAAAACAGAACGGAAATCAGTTCATATAAAAAGGAATCCCTCGAGGGTCGTTAACGGGAGATTTATTTGGAAATTATCGACGATGGGTGATTTATAACACGATTAAAATGAAGTAGATTCGACGGGTTCATTTTTTTTTTTTTTTTTTAATGAATGAATGAAGTTAGATTGAGTTACACTATTATATATAATTATCTGAATTTAATCTATATTAACTGTGCTTATAAATTAAACGAAGTGATCGCTTTAAATCTAATTAAAAAAGATAGAAATATAGTTTTTAAAAATTAAAAATTTATACTTAAATAATCGACAAGAAGTATTATTGCTAAATTATGAAATTCTAGAATCTTGTTTTCAGTTAATAACACTATATTTTAACAGTTTTATCGGCCTTTATAATATAAAATTTTGATTAATTATCAACTGTCACTACGTAGGGTTGCAGGTAATTTAAATTTCATCGATGAAACTCTGTATTGTACTTTTTTAATGAAATAATAAGTAATTTAAAATATTAATTTTAAATTATATTGTCATCACTTATAAAAACAAAAAAATTTATGCCTTTTAATTTGACGATTAGTCAAATTAAAAACGGATCCAAGCGTAACTTTACTAATTGGTGCAAAATCGAATAATATAGCGCAAAAGGACGTGAAGTATTTTATAAATAAATTGGCTAATTGGTGCAGAGTTAATCTTTTAAATATACCATAATCTCGTTTTCTCAATAAAGTATTATAGAAAAATAAATAAAAAACAATTATTATGATAACAATAACAATAAAATAGAACAATGAATAAAACCCCCTAATATGGTACCACCGTATGTAAGAAAATAACTCTGCATACTAACACATTGCTATCAGATACTTAACGTTAAAAATTTATCAAACTATATAAGTAAATCAATATTTTCTTACGGAGGAAAAACGTTACGCTAAAATTCCAACATGTAATGATATCTCATTTTATAAGAGAATTAAGATATAATAAATTTTAAATATGGCATCTTCTTCAAATTTCAAATATTTGAACATATATATGAGTATATTAAAACTCGCTTTGATAATTGAAAAGTCTGCAATACGAAATGGAAAAGTTGTGTCTTAAATTTTTAGAACGAATAAGGAAATAAAATTGTTTCCCCAATTTTTGGAAAAACGTATCGTTTTGTTTAAAACTGAGGAACTCCTAATAGATAACTACAATTCTCCAAAATGACTATTTTTATAGAAATGAATTCGAAAATGTAACAAAATAATGATATTCTACAAATAATAACAGATTACTAAGAACAATAAAGTCTGTTTTAGTAAATTATTGACGTTATGACGTTCACGTTTGAATAACTTTTCGAATATTATTAATATGATGTTTTCCACATACAATTAGATTGTCCAATCAATTAAAGTCGAATGTCTAGGTCATCCCTACAAAAGTCATCCCTAAACGGCGATTATTTTTAGGAACTTTTTTGAAACAAAAATTTATTCAAATAACCTCCAAAATGACCGTAATTTGTTTCTATAACTGTTTCAATTCAAAAATCCTACTCGTTTTCAGCATATCTTTAACATTTTTTACATCAAGTAACGGCTTTGTCTTTGACATTTTGTCATTAGAAACGATGAGACGAATATTATACTGTCTCGGTATTTTATAAAAAAAATATTTATGGACCCATATTGAAAGTATTAATTACTTAATAATAGTTTACTCATAGAAAATAATGGTAATCTTGTGGTATTTATAATAAAAGATTTTCGCGTTTTACGTATTAAGAAAAACTCAGAATAGAGAGATAAATTTAAGCACAAGAGAACATTTTTTCTTTATAAACACAATTTTAAATTATTTGTCATAAATTAGGAATTTAGTATTTATTAAGAGTTTTCCAATTACAGTATTATTATTGCGTGTGAAATAAAGTCGACTACATATACATTACTTTCGGCTAATTACTGTTATCAAACATTTGGAAATAGAAAGATACTGAATAAAGTATTTTCTCGTTTGAAAATGTTAAGATTGAGCCATTCTCACCATATACACAGTGTACTGTACATCACTATAATGCATTTACAGGTACACATATCTAAAACAGCCATGCCCAATTGATATCACTGATTAAATTCTACATTTTGTTATGATTATCAGATTTGGGGTGGAAGGATAAAGGAGATATAGTCACTTCCTAAAACATCATTCAAATGCATTATCATCGGACTTTAAAGTTTCAAGTCTTCTATCTTAATTAGGGAAATTTGAGTGCAAGATCTGAGGATATGATATAAAGCAACGTAAAACGTTTAAAATAGAAATATTAAGTTTTGCAAAATGCGTGAATTTCATTTAAATTCATAAAAACAGTTTTGTAAAAATTGTGTGCCATTTATTACAAATTATATTTTAAATTAGGAAGCTTTCCTTCCCTCCTCTATTGCAGCGATCGATAACAAACTGGCAGGAAAGCTGAACTCAAAGTACGGTAGAGTAGGTCGACCTAAGCCTTCGTGCCTGAAGTTGGCCCAACTCCAGTAAGTTGTGATTGTTTAGTGACCCAACTTCTAACCAGACGTGGGATGTTTCCCCACTTCAAGTCCAAGTTTGGACAAGGAGATGGTTGCTGCTCCTGTGGGTGTTCTCGTGGAGACGCGAAGCACTATATACCTGATTGTCCTCTTATAGAGGACTTCCGCAGGATGGTCGAGGACATCGACTGGTCCAGCAACCCGAACAAGTACAGTACTTCGAACGCTACCATCAAGTAAAGGAAACCTATTGAAACTAAAGGATTTGATGGGAATCGTAATAAGTCTTTTTGACCTATGAATCCAAGTGTTTTACTGGGTTGGGCCCCATTTCTGGAAAAGGGGGTCCCGCTGACCGTTTTAAGGCGACGTTCCGAGTGGACGATCAGCCGATTGGATGAATCGAGGCTTCCAACCCCATCGCCTTAAATGATTAAGCATGAGGTGGCTTCTGCTTGGTAGAGGACCTCAAAGTGCAGGGCGCACTGCACTAACAAAACGTATGTCCCTGTAAGAGGGTCAAACTTGTGAACGATGAAAGCAAGGAAGGCAAGGCGGATTGGCCTCTTCTGGAGTCTCAACGTAGCCGAGTCCGAGCATTTTTCTCAAGTTTCGACTTAAAAGAGTCCAAGACATCCCGTTGTTGCTGGATGTCCGACCACGACCGATGATTAAGACATAGTCTCTTTGTACTCTGTAGTGCCACTTTGCGGAGCAGAGACAACATACTAAGAGTTTGTATATGAGGTCCCTGCTCGCATCGGTGGCCCACGGACTTTCGCCCCTTTATTCCCGATATAAATTATTCACAATAAAAATTTCGTGACGATTTATTGTTTTCTGATGCCACCTTTTCTATATTTTTGTGTAACGATTTTAAGCAAAGTATTTTATTTAAGCTACATAGAGTAGATATATAAATGTAACACACACACAAAAACAAATGATAACGAACTATTATAATATAGACCTGAGAACTTTTAATGTAATTAAATTATTTGAAAAAGTTTTTAAGTGCTGATAACTTTTAGCTAACTTTTTTCATACATTTAATTTATTATTTAAATAGACAGAGTTACAAAATATTAATTAAATAAGTGTTGTGCAAGTACAAGCGTGTATTAAATCACGCTTCGCAAGACTTTTCACGTTTGTTCAAATTGCATCAAAAATATGACGTAGATTTATTTTCCAAATTTAATGAATGAAATAAAATGCAGTTAAACATTAGCTCGAGATGAAATAAAACTAAATCAGAGTTAGAAAATTGAATAATTTTGAACGAATCCTCCGTTGGAGCGCAGCGAGTAAGTTTCCTTGGCAGTGATTCAAATTGACAAATCGCTGAAACACGTTTTGTGAAGTAATGACGCGACTGATTTGTACGAAATTTTGTACATTAATAAAAGTGATAAAATGGTGTGTCGTGACAGAGGCAGAATTCTAACATTTGACCTAGAACTATACCGAGGATCAAATATCATCCCAAAGTTAAGTCAATAGAAAAATTTTGTTCTTCTTTAAGCTCACCTTGCTTAAATATTTCGGATTTGTCAAACACTAATGACAAGGCTTTTAAATTGTTAAACAATGAAGCAGCTAGGTGGTGAGGTACGGAACCTGACACATTTAG
Organism: Centruroides vittatus; assembly: GCF_030686945.1. NCBI lineage: Eukaryota > Metazoa > Arthropoda > Arachnida > Scorpiones > Buthidae > Centruroides > Centruroides vittatus. The sequence goes on along the minus strand of NW_027122650.1, from coordinate 249,842 downwards.
ACGGACTACCGGCTTTTTCGACCCGTCCGGATTCAATCTCGGGTCCCCAGAGCGGTAGGCTGCTATCTTGACCGCTCGGCCATCCGGCCGGTACTAACAGGTTGCTGAAATAACACTTTAGTAGAATTTATTAAACAAGAAGCTAAATGAAGGAAAACAATAAAATTATAAATGCTAATAATGAGTAAAATCTTCATTATGTTCGACCCTACTCGAGATATGACACACGATCCACACTTCACCTTTAACTACCAAAATTTAATAGCATCAATTCTCTAATAAATTTCTCTAATAAATTTCCATGCAAAATTTCAGAAATTTTCGACAAAAGACACAGGAGTTATTAAGCTTCGCATTGAGCGAATAAAACCGCTATGCCCCCTATACACTAACATCCATGCATACAGAAAAATGTAAAATTTTTCGTTTCTCGACGTTTCGAGTCAAAAAATTTAAAAATCTTGGGTATTCATTTTTTCACCGATTGCCATACTTCTCCTCTGTTTACATAATTATATAAATATTGTTATATATATTATATATTAGTCTGTCCGGGAAAGTAAAAAGTTAAAAGTAAGGTTAGCTCTGAAATTAAAAAAGTTAAATCTAAATAATATAATAAATATTGATAAATAGAAACTTTTAACTAACTTTTCTGAACGAGATCCAAATTTTGGAGGGCTAAAACCCATAATAATACCATTAAATATAGACCCTTAATTGGTATAAAGTATTATGTCTTGAATAATTTAGAATTATTCATTGAAAAGAAATTGAATTTATATGATAATTCTAAAAATACTATAAACAGAACAAATGTATTGTGTCAGAAATCGAAGATAATAAAAATTCATAAAAATATTAGACTAATGCCATTAGACAAAAAGAATATGTACCATTAAAACATAATAAAATTAATGATTCCTTAAAACATGAACTGTCCATATTGGTTTTTAAATTTAGTTATTTAATATTGAAAGAGGAATACAGTAGAGAGTCGTTAATCGGAACCCCGGTAATCGGAATCGCCGGTAATCGGCACGATTTTCAGTCGGACTGTGTCGTGCTGAATCGAACGTTTTTGATACTAGATTTACTTCTAAAGTATAATTTTCATGTTTTTATATTCTTCAATATATTTATTTTGTTTGTACAAAATGAATAAATAATTTTTAACGATACGATAGCCTCGATTATTATTATAAAAATTTTCGTTAGGCTTAAAATCGACGAAAATTCAACACGAAGCGACACGCAACGGAGAAAAATTTGAACATCGGACAGGTTAATGTATTTTTTCGTACATAATCGGTAATCGGAACAAATCACTAATCTGAACAACCCCAGTCCCCAATTGATTCCGATTAACGACTCTCTACTGTATTTTAAATTAAGCAAGACGTTGAGCTTAAACAAGAATAAGTATATAAGGACAAAAAGCTTATAGAAACTTTTACATTATAATAACTTAAGCAAACGAGCACGATTTTCACGATTTTCTCAAATATGTTAGGACGATTCTATATGCAAAAAATTTCAGGGACTAATTCTTCGAATAATTCCCCATAACAGTGCATATGAACATAAGTTCGAAACAGCATAGTTTTAAGGTTACAGGATGTTTAATATGTGGTACTATTGGAAATGTTGACGAATTCCGGAATTTTATTGTTCGAAATGCAACAAGTAGTCTATTTCGCATCTTGTGAAATAGTTCGACATACTCTTGGTATTTGCTTACGTGCGCGCCAATCAATGACGGGGAGGGTAGAACCCTGTATTACAGTCAGCGGAGTTCATTTTCAACAGTTATCACAACTATGCCGTTTTGGACATATATTGTTAGGCATTTTTATAGTTGAAATTATTCGAAGAATCAACTCCTGAAGTTTTTTGCTTATATTTAGAATCATCATGTATAAAATATTGGAACAAATAATGAAGATATCTAATATCAAAGTATCGATATTTTGGAAAAGACAATACCACTTTACAACTCTTCTATCTTCATAAAAATTATGAAATGTTACACGGTACTTGCCAAAAAAAAATTCGCTACAAGTTCAAACTTGATTGGAATTATCAGTGATATTTGTTGTGATTTAGGATTAAGTAGCTTAAACATAAAATTAAATCTTAAAAATAATAAAAGCAAATTTTGTTAAGTTAAAAGAGGCATTACAACAAACATTGTGCGTGTCTCGTATGACTATTTGGAAGCTTCTATTAGAATAAAATCAAAGTTCAAACAAAAGTTGAAAATGTATTGTAATATTTGTGCCAACCTACCCTAAAATTTTCTCATCCACTCAACCGCCCGCCCTGAAATAATTTATTTCTAGCCCACCTGACTTACTGACAATTATTAGGGAGTCTCTTCAAATAATCGCACGTTCTCACTAAACTTTTTCCGCTTATATATCTTACTGAAAATCAGCTAACAAAAACAATTACTTTTCTGCAGAACATTCTTAGTTTTTGAAATTTTGTACACGTGGGCCTGATGATTCATGTGATGCGTTTTATATCATAAAGTCGCGATTATGACTCAAAAATAAGTAACTTTGTACCCTACGAGTATAATATGAGAACTGACGTTAGAATTATTTGACAACGAAACGACAGGTAATTATTCAAACTTTCTTGAAACCCTTTTAAAATACATTGATGAATTTTGGAAGAGCATTATTGTATCGATGAACTCATCAACGAATTTTGGCAAACTCCCTCAAATATTAAGTTAACTATTATCGATAAAAAGTCGATGGAGGAGTGAGAATATCTATAATGAAACTCTTTTGTATCTTCGTACGGAAATTCTCGATATCTAAATTATTATTGGCCGTAAATTAAAAAAAAAAAAAAAAAAAAAAAAAAAAAAAAAAGAGCAGCAAATATTCTGTGAATTCCACGTTAAAACTAACATTGAATACTGGTAGTTCGCACCTCATCAACGGATTGCCCACGTAGAGTCCTCCGGGTTTTCTTTACGTGTTTAACACTAAAAAAAAAAAAATAAAAACTTATATTTTAATATTTTCCGTCCCGCTGGCATTAAAAAGACTTCTCTTCTACCCTCGATGGAGACGACCGTGTTTGACCAATGCGAATCGATTCTCTTATAAAAATTTGTGGATCCACTCGGGTCTTCTATGCAACAAGTAGATTCCCTTGCCGCATGGACCATCCCATTTGGTTGAGTCCAGTATAACGTATTTTTCAAATGGGGATCGGATAGCCAAATATTTTCTCACAATTTGGGTGAGAGTTGCAACGTCTCTTACTTTATTTTGTAGATTTGATTGGATTGCGTTTTGATAAAGATCTTTGGTCTCTGCAGGAGATAAAACTTCTGTTCTTTTTATAAGGGAAATAAACTAAAACGATATGTGAGTGACGGCGGTATCTCGATGAAAATCGACACTTCCCAATGGTATTGATACGGGTTTTCTCTAGGACTGAAATTTACGAATCTCTTGCCGAAGAAATAGGAATAAATCAATAAAGGCGAGATGGACGATTGTTCTCCGTGATAAGCTTTATTGCTTTTTCAAATGATACATTTATATTTTAATACTGGAGTCTTCGCCCACTTGTTAAAAAGTTTTGTTATGATTCATCGATTTTCGGGGCGCCATTTTGATTTACTTTTCTCGACCCTGTAAGCAGTCAAACCTTAATTCGTTTCTTTTGCTAGCCCCACGAGTCGAAGATTAAATAAATGGTTTGTTTGGTTTTTGTGGGATACACAGATGATAGATGGATCTCTCGTGGAGGATCATTTGGTTATCTGCCTGTTTTCTAAAAGACTACACCCTACATGTATGAGAAACTGACCCTATTTAGGTGTTAGATGAGTGAAGAAAGTCCGAAAAACCCCATTTTGTAATAAGTCTATGCCCTACTATGTGATAGTAAAGTTTAATATTATTAATTCCAATAAGCATAATACATAAAATTCAAAGGCCTTAAATATTTGTATATTTTTAAGTGGCTGTTTAATTTTCAATTTGTCTAGATAATGTTGATATTTACTGTGTTAAATGTTTTGTTTGTGTAGTATTTAAAGTAAGTTCTATTTATTTAGTATTTTAAATGAACATTAATGAAATGTTCATTTGTTTCTTAATTTATTTCAGTAAATTATCTAAGAATAAAACTGCTAAATTCGAAAAACGAAAATTTTAAATACACAACGTTTTTGACCATAAGCCAAACACGTGACGATAAGTCAAACATATGCCACATAAGAATCAAACGAATTGAAATATAAATCGTGATTTATATTTGTATGTAGATCTGTTATATTCATAGAATAAATACAAATAAAATATTTTAATAATAGTGCAGTGCCGATTAACAAACTGTACATAAAGATTCGAAGAAATAACATATTGAAAAAAGCTTTTACGTTAAAATGAAGTCTATAAACTAATCATTATTATAAAAAATATAGCCTATAAAATTTTTTTACAGTTAAAACCCTTTATATATAATATAATGAAATGTTAGGAGTACAGGTAAACCCCGTATAACACGGGAGTTACGTTCCAAAAAATTGCCGTGTTATGCGAGTCCGTGTTATACGAAACAAAGAACTAGTACAAAAAGGGGGGTTAGGTTCCAAAAATTAAAAAAAACATGCTATTATATTTTCATAATTAAGATAAATATCTTTATTAAAATTTTCTGAAGAAGTGATACATATTAATATAAATTAAACAATGTTTTCGTCGTCATCACTTAGGCACTATTAACCGAAAATTTTTAATCTACGTAACGGTCCCCACGGTTCAATGTTTAAAAACGCGGTGATGGAATAAAGCAAGTATGGAATAAGGGAAAAACATCTGGGAACACTAAAAGCAGAAGCGTTGAAATCTGGCAACACTGAGAGAAGTTTCTATAAGGACCACGAGTATCGACAGAAGGCGAGAAAAGAAAATTTACATACTGTACTTAAGTACTAATAGTTCACGAAAATTATGCATGAAAATCTGATAGTACGAAAAATGTCAAATGAGGTATCTTTCCCACTTAAAAGCTTTATCACGTTTATTGAACGGGGATTTCCCTATTTTCAAATTAGATAAAGTTCGCTTTTAATAGTTTTTATTGCATTTCATGTTGTACGAGGGTTTTACCCAATACTCGAACCGTGTCAGAGTGAATCCGTGCTATAAAAGTACCGTGTTATACGGGATGGTCCCAATTCTCAAACCGTGTTAGAGTGAATCCGTGCTATAGAAGTGCACGGATTCACTCTAACACGGAAATGTAATAATTAATTTTATAATTGTGTTAGCCGCCGCTAGAGGGTTTTTTAACTTATTTACATTGGACGGCGGACATGTAGCCTCAAATAAAAGGTCTGTTTCGCCGTGGATTTGTTATTGCCTCTACAAAGCATGTGAAAGGACAGAAGGAGTCGGACTCATTTGTATGTATAGTCCAGAAAGAAATATATATTTTTTTCTTAATGTGAATTCGTCCTGGCAATTTTTTAATGTAATAATAATCACAATTTACTCAAATTGACTATTTTAATTTAAAACTTATGCTGTTTTATTTTCTAAAAGTATTAGTTTTTCCATCGAAAATGCTCAGTGCTATACTCAAATGTCGGTAAAAGAAAGTCGGATGGCCGAGCGGTCAAGCCTACCGCTCTGGGTGACCCGGGATTAAATCGGACGGGTGGAAAAATCCCCAGGAATTTTTCATTAGGTAATCCGTCTGGATATGTCGGACCAGGTGGTGAGGGACTGAGCCAAATAAATCCGGCCGAACTCATAATGGGCTTGCTAAAAAAAAGTCCCTGTTAGTGTCCACGGGGCAGAGTTAAAAAAATGTTTGTAAAAGTGACTTCTGTCAAAGAAAGTCCGAAACTAAGAGCGAACAGATGCACAGGACTGTAATACTAGGATAAGGCGAGGGCCACGATATGGCCTAGTTTTGCGGCGTCACAATCGACAGATAACAATTATTTTCAGTTACATGGAGAGTTTGGTCTCTGATATGTACAGTACTGTATAGTACAAGGCTACACACTCTGTGTTTTCTCTTTTTTGGATAATCCGGAGTTTCGAACAATCGAGTTTCCACTGTAATTATTATAGGCCTATCGATCTTACAAACGTCGGTTTTCGTGATGATGATATATGTCCAAGATCATATTGATATATCAAGATCATTTAACAAAATTTGTTATCCTGCGAGCATTAAAATCGAAAAGGGTCGAGGAAATTGCATATCGTCATTTGGATATTTTCACAACGCATTTAATATCCTTCATTCTAACAATGGTAGAGAGTTTGAACCAAGTTAGAACATATGAATACTTTCTCACCCGAGCCGTCGGTAAACCCGGACATTTATCGTTATCTGTTGGTAAAAGCACGAAGTGTGGACTTTTACCACTCAATACCGGTAAATGTCCGGATTTACGGGTAATTTCTAAGAATTACCGGACTTCGGTACTTCTTTTACAGTAACATATAAATTATACTGTATAGTGTATACGGTACAAACGCTATAAGCTTATATGTAAAAGTCCAGTTATCTTATCATTTCCCCCCAAAGGAATGGCGATAGCTGTATATATTCATGTTTATTTTATCATGATATTCTTGAAGATCAATTTCATATAAACGTGGATAATTTTATTTTCAATTTCATGAATCAAGTGTATAGCTTTCTCGTCGTCCCAAACACACTTGCAGGCTGACATGTTTATCCTTGAATAACGATCAGATTTCCTATACAACTTTTCATTGGCTGCAAAGAAACAGTCGCACGATTTTCATCTGAGAATAGAAACGCTACCTACTTAAAAATTGTACGGCAGAAAAGTCGTACAATTATCATGCCAGTAATTTCCAATTTCATGCCGACACATTTTCAGGCTTTCATCATACAACTAAATCGTACAAGAAAAAGCAAGTGTGTCATCGGCTTAAGGAATCCGTATAACGCTCTAACCGAAGGAAAACCTCTTCCTGCATCGTATACTCTCCTGCAGTAAACGCATTTCAGATGCATGTATCTCTGTTACCGAAGACAAATGCTACTGATATCATGTATGATGTACTGTACTAGGCCGAAAGAAATCACCCAGTAACTTTACCGTATAACAATTCAATAATTGTCTGTTAGTAGCACTTCGAATAACCGAAAGAGAACAGAAGACGTATTGGAGAACCAGGAAATTGAAAAGAACAAGTTCATTTTCAATCCGCAATAGATTGACACTAGAACCAGCAGCACGGACAGAACTACTGCAAGATTTCATTTTGGATATCCGGAGTTTCCGGAAAAGTTAGTAATTTACATTTAGAAAAGCCGGACTTTCTATTCTTTTAATAATCAAGCTGGAAAAAGTATTTGAATGGAAGGTCAAACTGTTACCGGAACGTACAGTACAGTGCAGTACTTTTGTTTTTTGCACATAGTTTAAATACATCTTCGGCCACTCATTCCGGTTGGGAAGTGTTTTAAGCCGATTTTGGCAATAAAAAAATCACAACTAACAATTGTTCTGTCGCCATCTTATTACCAAAGCCAATGTTTGTTTGAAAACCTTCAGAAAAAACAGTAGAATTCGTTTAAACGCGATTGTGTAACAGGTGGAGGAACGTTAGATCGGTGACGTTTGCACGTAATAAAGCGAAAATAATCCCCATCGGCCGAAAGCTCTTATAATAATTAAACAAGTAGAAAGTGGAGTCTGACGTTGACGAATCGCGTTTAACCAGAACAAGATTTTGTAATCACCGAGATATCTAAGTTTATGTCTCTAATTTGTAAACTTTTGTAAAGACGACCGCCGACCGGAAATTCCTCGAATTACTTTACCAGCTAGAAAAAAATACGGAGGCGATTCTCCGTCAAATTTGTGAAACGACGACATTAACAACAGGCATTTAATGTCGTCGATTTGTATCTGTAGGTACGGACTAATAAGGTTCTTAAATAGTAAAATACGAAGTAAATCACATTAGAGTTAAGAGAAAATAAATAAATTCCTCATAAATAAAAAGCAAATTCTCTTATTTCGCTTCTTTATTCGTTAAGACAACGTTTGTCTTTTTATTTTATTCTATTTTTTTATTTTACAGATAAGCGGGATAACAGCACCCTGCTCTGCTCGTTACGGTAATTTTTGACATCTGGTTTTTTGCCGGAGCGACGATGACGTCGATTTTCATCCTGTAAGAATTTTCTAACGTCACTCTCACTGGAAGGTTAAGACGGCGAAATTAAAATCGAAGAGAATTCAGAGTACGGGATGGAGGAATGAGTTTAGGCGAAGCCTCTACCCGATTACGTATTAATCGGTTGGTCGTTTCTCCACTTTAAAAAAATAATTTTTGAGATTAAAACGTCTTCGATAATTAAGAAAATGGAACAAATCGTACGACAAAAATCCGAAAATAAATGTAAAACGGAAGAGACGTTTGTGGATAATAAGAATAAACCGGGGAAGAATAATTTTGTGCCGAGTCGAGTTAGCAAAAGAGAGCGGCACTAAACTGGCACCCTATTGGTCGGAAAGTGACAGTGATGGATGATAAGATCTACCAATAAAATCTAAATTATCTTTGGCTAATTTCTCGGAAAAAAGGAATATACAAGTAAATGTATATCATATAAAAATAGCAGGTTTACACGGAACGGAGATTCGTTTGGCGCACTTTTCTACCACATAATATCTCTGATTGATGAGATTTAATATTTATTTTTAATTCGATAAAATCGAGATGTAAAAGACGACGGAAATTTTCTCTTTAATAAAATGACAGTTTGTGAGTAGTCGACAGTTACGAGTAATATTATCAAGCATTTTTTTTGTGTTTGTGTGTGACTAATTTTTTGAAAGCGGAGATAAATAATAGTTGGAAAGTGGAGTTAAATATACCACTGATACTGACATTACATAATCTTTATATTTATATCACATCTTAGTTTACGCTATTAATCAATTTGAAGTTTTTCACCATAGATTCGAATTAAACGACAAGATTTAAGTTACATTTAATTAGTAAGCTAATTCATTATAAAATACATTACATAATTTGATATTCTTTGGTATGCAGTACAAATAATTTATTATTATTTTTTCAGTATTTTTATTTTTTAATACTACGCGAATCTGTAAACTGGGCGCCGCCATATTGAATGATACAAAACAGCTAGAGTGAAGGTTGTTAACTTCGCCTAGTAGAAAAGTCAGGAATGACAACGTCATTTCCGTTAGTGGTGACCAATGAGATCTGCTTACTTAGCCGCTTAACTGGAAGCAACCAGAGTATTGAACAAATGGAAGAATAGTTAGATAATGCTGGATAATGCCATTCTGTTAGGAAACAGATGAAATTAGGATGTACGATAAGGAATAAAACTACAGTAATGAGTCACTCGACGAATATAATTTAAAAGATAAGTAATAATACAAAGCTCACTAGCGTAAAGAATTTGGGTTTATATGAAGTAGATCAAAGGTAGAACCAGTTTTTATTATCCGATATCTTAAAGACGTATGGGAAAGTTAAAAGTATTTTATCAGTTAGATGTATCTTGTATGACTTAGGATTCAATATAAAAAATGGCTAGTTCTCTATAGTTAGGCCACAAATTCAAAAATCGCGACATCATTCGTCGGCGATTTGGAAAAACGGAAAAGTTGCTACGCACATAAATGTAACTAAAAAAATGTCTCTCGGAAAGAAAAATGATAATCATGAGCCATTGATTAATCTCAAAAAACTTTATCTAATCACAAATCAAGTTTTTTCTGGTGAAAAATTTTGTTGATGCAATGGATCAAACTTTCAGCTATGTACTCGTAAAATAAATTTCCGAAGCCGAGTGGTGCTAAAATCTAAGAAGATATATTTGCGAGTCTTGGAATGAGAGCATTAATAAATGGTGAATTATTTGAAGAATGGTTGACCGAAACGAAAGCTTGCACGTGACAACCTTAAAAAAATATTACACAGAACTTTATGGTAAAGTTCCCATCAGTGGCGGAGTTGATAAAACCATAAACGCAGATAGTTGGTCGCGGGTTCAAGCCTGGCCAACAGGCTGATCGAGTAAAGTTTCCGGGTATTCTTCACGTATCTAATCTAAATAGGTTCTAGTTTCTCAGAAATCTTTCTCGGAGGCAAACTCCCCTTTGCAGATCCTCCAAATGTTTCTTGCCTTATTCAATCTTATATTTAACATTGAACTTATTAATATATTTTATCTAATATTAATTCGTGTAAACGCTTGTTATTGTGGCAATGGTCATTTTCTCTCTATTTTCCAGGAAAAACTTTTTCTTATAAGAAGGAATAAATGAGGTCTCTCATATTGAATATAAATATGATATTGATGGGCTTTTTCATATCTTTCTTTTTGTTTCAGATTGCAACTTCCGAATCAGAAAAAATAGCCCAATTGAAAGAAGAAGCCTTTAAAAAATCTTCAGATACAATCGACAAGAGATTGACAATGAGGATGTGTGGAATTGACGGAAAACAAGGATGCTTTTGTCTGCTCGAACTGTGACAGTTAAAATTTAAAATTTTATGGTATCAGTATCAATTGTTAAAGCAATTCATTTTTTTTTCATTTATTCAAATCTTTTTTTCTTATTTAAGGAAAAGCTTAACAAATTATATTGATTACACAGAATACCTCCAAAACAAACTTTTCGAAAACCTGTCACTGTGACTTTTCCAAACATTTTTTATTTGTCTAAAATCTTTATTTTGTGTTTCAATTTTTTTTACCTTCAAATCAAATTATCGTTAATAACCACATTAATTTTTTAAAAATTTCTGAAGCTTCGATAGGCCATCTGGTGTACATTCACTTTATACAATATTTATACACTTAGAGAAGACATGATTATGAAAGATTATTAAAGAAAGCGCATATGAAAAGTCACGAGAAAGCGAAACATATTATACATATAATAATTCAAGATACGTATTACCAGAGTCGTAACTAGTCTTTTATGCGCCCGGTGCAAGCTTCTGTATCTACGCCCCAAAACTATAATATAAAACTTGGTCCAGGTCATTTATACGCCCCCCCAGGGACTGCGCCCTGTGCCTGGACACCGCTGGCACAGTCCTAGTTACGGCACTGCGTATTACGAGTCGGAAACCAGAGTTATGAAAGGCCTTTCAAAATCTTTACAGTTGATTCGGGATTGTACAGCTCGTTTCATGAATCTGTACAAAATGCATAGTAGCAGGGACCAGAATATTTACTTAGTGAAGGAAACGGAGTGCTTGATGAATCCTTGATCCTCTGTGTAATACATTTTCAGAGTTGCAACCGAGTAGGCCCACCAGTGGCCGAGAGGATAGAAGCACTGAATACTGGTAGTTGGCCGTGGGTTCGCGCCTGGCCAACGGGCTGAACATGTGGAGTTTCCGGGTTTTCTTCACGTTTGTAACACATCTAAATAGGGGCCAGTTACCCCATAAAAGACCACCCGGGAGGCATTCCCTTTGGCAGTGTAGCGTTGCCGTAAACGAATAAAACCATACAAAACTATACTGTGCATCGCGCATTTTTCGTTCGTTTCCTTAATTATATCTATTCGAATATTAGACGAAATAGTTAGAAAACGTCCTGTAAGTTATTTGCGGATGATATAAATTTAAGTCTTAAAACTAAAACAAGTTGATGCCAGGTTAGAAGCTATTAGATGCGTGTTACAGAGTACAGGCAGGGCCGGATTTACCAATCCAGGGGCCCTGGGCACAAATTCAGTGGGGGTCCTCCCTTTAAGAGTAGGCAAATTTGATAATTTAGAAAATTTACACAAAATACTGTACTTTCAATTAGATTTGAACTAGGAAGTTGTAAATTTCATTTTAAAATAAGGTTATTGTAAACATACATATATTTTATTGTGTAAAACTAATTATTTTAATTTAACTGAAAAATATCCATGTGAAAGTTTTTCCCGAAATTTTCCGATGTTTCATAGGTTTTTTCCCGGGTTTGGTTTTCTCTGCCTGTTGCCCTCAAGATTAGGCCACACTAGGCTGTCGCGGTAATAGAAAAAAAAGTTATGTTTAAACATAATTTTTTTTTAGTTTTGTGGGGGCCCCTATTTTGTGGGGGCCCTGGGCACAGGCTCCAAATGCCCTTATGTAAATCCGGCCCTGAGTACAGGAGTGAATATTAAAAAAAAGAAAACAATATATATATTTAACTGATTGTGAAAGTTAAAAGCCGTTAAGTTAGAAGATAACAATTTTAAAATAATTGACAAATTTAGATACTTAGGATCAATTATATAAGAAAATGGGGATATGTGCTTACACATAACAAATTCAAATTACAAAAGACAGGTGTCCCGGATTTTTTCGACCGCCATCAGAAGAACTTTATTCTAAAGACTATTCCTGGAATTGAAGCATCCTGGTATCTTTTGAGCTCATTTTATATCTAAGTACTATACCTGGCAACCTTACAATGAAGCTGAAAGCAAAACTTTTAAAACAGACGTTGTGGCAACTAGGATTTATGTACCAAGACGTTAAGGATTTAAAAAGACAGGATTAGGAAAATCCATTTGTTTGTTTCCGGCGCCATCTCGAAAGCATCTATCTTGAATACGACTTAAAATTTCAGCGAAAAAGGATGATAATATAATTTATCTAATTATCTGAAATCCGTTTTGAGATACCTGTATTCATTTCTAAGTTATCACACGGTAAAAACCATATAACAATTGTAAACATACCAAATAATACGGTCAATTTCATAAGCACAGGCCCAGACATCTTTCCCGGTTAGATTGAAATATGCTGGAACATCTTTGGTATAAAGATAGCACAAGCATCGATAATGCGTTTTTTCGAACGGTCCAAATTACTTGTGAAGCACATAGCATTTTAGCGTGAAGAATGGTGCAAATTCTTTCCTGTGGGAACACCATTACTGTGGGAATGACAAAAATAGCGTTGCAAAAAACAAGAAAATGACGCCTTTAATAGTGTTGAAAATGAAATCATCCCATGGGACATTTAACACGCGATAACTTAAGATTGAATTAAAATATTTAAAACGAATTTCATTAGATTTTTCAGACAGTTTTCTATAAGTCAAATTGATGAAATTATCCTTTTCAAATCGAAATTTTGAAGTCGTATTCAAGCGTGCAGCTTTACACAGTGCAAGTCAGATGACTCATTCCTCTAATACGTAATGATAAATTGATAATGATCATACTTATCTAACATCGAGCATCTTAAACATGTTTATATGATTCATGACTTGATTCACCTGAAATATACAAAAAGTGGTGTTCTTTATCTAATCAGGAGACACGTCGGGACGTTTCTTCCTGATTACGTAAACACATCACACGACTAAAGATTAAAAGAATTAACTGTAGAGATTAATATGGAAAAACAACCACTTAATGGAATTAATGGAAAAACAACCACTTAAAGGTTGTTTTTCCATTAGAGTTTTGCATTAGAGCTGTTGCACTATCTGCAGCAGCTCTCCAAACAGCTCGAATTAGTTTAAATATAAAAATCACCGATTGGCGCATAAATTATGCACTAACATAGATACTGACGTCTAAAAGCTAGGTTTCCTATGGCAGATTTTACTTTTTAAAAGTAAAGAGAAAAAAGGATAATGGGAATGGCATAAAGAAACTTTATTAAAATAGAAAAAAAATGGATTTAGATTTAATCTAGAGGATATTATCGAACCATTGAAAATAGAAATAATGAAGTTGGAAAAAAACCTTTAATTTATCGGGAAAGCTAAACAATGCCGGAGATACTATCAAAGGAGACAACTGAAAGCCGGTTTTTTTTTTTAAAGACTCTATCAGTGTCCCTAAACCAGAATATTGCAACACTTCGTCCCTTCTTTCTTCCCACCTCCGTGCGTGAGCCAGAATTTGTTCAATTCTATTCTCTCCCTACCGGAAATCTATCCGGTTTCCGCAGGAAAAATCTAGCATTTAAATAAGAGCTTTTTGTCCGAACGATCCCGATTACTATTATTATTTACTATATATTCACACATCACACATGCGAGAAACTTAAAAAAAAGTCCATAAACCTTCATCTTCACGATTTAAGCTTTGAAAAAGTTCGAATCCTGTTGAAAGTAGATGAAGTATATAAGGCGATTGACTAATCATAATTACTATTATTATTAGTTTTTATTGTACAAAAGTCCATTTCTACCTGTCACGTGATTTTTTATTGTTCGTATACGCATCGGTGCTGCCATCTGACGAGTAAAATTGGAATTTTATTGTATTTTCGTTATTTGAAATTACTCATCGAATCTTGCGCCCCTTCCGAAAGGGACGGGTTGGAGCGAAATTTGGAGATAATTTATTCGGTTGGAAACGCGCGTACTCATTACTGCGTCAATGAATAAGATAGAGTTACGTATTCGGAAGCGCGCGCAGTGGGATAGAGAAGAGACGGAAGACGACGAGCAGACTGCACGTGAGAACGGAAGCAAAGATAATCGCGCGTTTTTTCTTATGAATATTTTCGGATTAAGGTTAATTAAGTTAATGGCGTAATGGATGGAGTAGAAAAAAACGCGTCGGTTGAGTAGAAAACCGGCTCCGGAGGCGGAAAAGGGACAATTATCGGTCAACGGCGGCGATAGGGACCGTGGTTTAAAGTCGGTAAAGGTGGCCACCGGGAGAGAAAGAGAGGGCGCGGGGATGGTCGAAGGTAAATGCGATTAATCGTCGCCTCTTTCCCCACCGACGATTATCCTGTTAGGCGGGTAATTTCCCTCTCCTTAACCAACCTCTCGAGTCCCTCCTGGTTTAATAATTAACGTTTAAAAACGAATAAATTAATTAAAGTATTAATATTATTGTGGATAGTGAATAGACTTCCGCTTAAAATATGTTAGGCAATTTAGAAAAATTGAATAAGTTGGATGAAAGAAGTAAGTTTTGTTCGGAAAATCCAGTCCTAATTATTTTTTCAGGTGCTAAATTTAATATGAAATTAAAGTTTTGTCTAATTGGAATGAACATTTTGTTCATTAAACGAAATGCCTTACCGTTTCCTATTTGACGAAAGGAACGTCCTTACTTACCGTTTTGTTTCTTCGATTAATCGGTTTTTAGATACGAGTAAAAGGACTTCTGCTCAGTGGCGCGTTATAGCTTCATGGGGCCCAGACGAATATGAATTATGAGGTCCCACGTATTGTATAGTGTTGACTTCAGACATTTTTCTTCTGGGGAATGCTTGAGAGGAAATATTTTCTTATAAATGATTTGTTTGGGGTTCCTTTAGGTGGGAGCCCGAGCAATTGCCCTTTTTGCCCATTAGATAACGCGCCACTGCTTCTGGTAATCACTAAATATTGTTTAACAACGATTAGTAATTCGGAAATGCCGCGATGATAAGAACCACGGCAGATAGTATGATGGCATTCGTCCTTCCAATCGTCGACATGTTTGTTTTTGACTAGTCAAAAGAAAAAGAAAGTAATTCTGGGAAAACATTTTGTGGACGAGTGGAAAGAGTTAAACGCTTCTCCGTTTGATTTATGGCCGAAAGAAATTAGATATTTAATTTTTTTCGTGGCAGATTGTAATTTATAAATCGTTTTTTGTCTAAGATAATTAACGTAGAGTCGACTGGGTTTCCAGTAATGATTTTCCCTCCTTGAAAAATTTTCTATCCATCGAACTGAGCACAAAATAAAAGGGGTTCGTTTGTCGCGCTTCGGAACAAAAATTATTTAATTTTTATTTTGGACGATTAACGTATGAGGTAAGTGAAGGGAACGCCGATTGGAGCTTTCGAGTTAATGGGGAGAGATACAAATAACTGCGCATCCCATCGATTTTATAAATATTAATTAACTGAAGGTGCGACATGCGCGAAAACTATTACTGCTTAGACCCTGTAGAAGCGTTAATTGTTCATGAAGCGTTAATTGCGTCATGCTCACCACATATTTCGGGATGAAATAATTTACGTAGATTTTACGTACCACGATTTATGTTACATTTCTATTAATTACAATTTCCACGTTTTATAACCAAATAATTATCTAGTTTGGGGCTTTTGCAGACTTGGAAGCTTTTTTCTTACTTTATTTGCAAAACTCAAAACATTGTCTGAAGCTTCTTCGATGGGAAAGGCACGATCTTTCATTTCCATCGTCAGCGATTTAAGAGTAGGGTCAAACCGATCGGCGGTTCGTTTGTAGCTAGCGACAAACTATTGTACTGTACAGTACGTTTTCAATTATACAGTTTATATACGGCCGACCGCACTGATTCTTCTTACCTGCACAATCGAGCGCACGATTTGCCTTTCGAATCGATTTGAATTTCGAAGGATCGAGTAGAAGTGCCCTTTTGAACGAATTTGGTGATTTTCGAGTAAAATAACTTTTATCGAAAATCCAAAGAGAGCAGTTCTCATGATAGAAAAAGCATAAAAGGCGTACTTTAAAGAGTTTAACTCTATTTCATTAATATGATGTAGAAAGTTATTCATTAAAAAAGAAAATTTGTACACGAAGAAAGATTCTTCGACTTAAAATCAGAGCAGTAGCTAGGAAGGTTTGGCAATGTGGTTTCTCAGTTTACTCGCTCATATGCCAGTTGCCAGTTACTAGACCCGTATGCAAGTTATAGTAATAGGTATAGGCTACATGCTTTCGTTTCGTGACTTAAACTTTGTTACGTATTTTACACCTGGACTGTAATTAATATGCCTACTGCTGACTAGAAAGGAGAAAAATAGAACTTTTCAGCTTGCCTCTATAGCCAGTGGCTACGGGATGCTAAAAATAGAGATTGGACTTCTCCGGACTATGGCTGTTTAAACACAAAATCTGTCCACCACTCGCTCCCAAATCTTGTGTTAGTTTGACGTCTATTGCTCTTTATCTCGTTAGTCCGCCTGTATCTGAATTCGAACGATTAGGGGAAGGAAGAACTTTCCGTTCATATACATTACACGGGTTTAAGTTAGAAGTTTTGTTAACAGATAAAGAAGAAAATAACATTTCAGGAACAGATTTAATTTACGAAATAAAATATTTTTACGTTTTCTTCGAAGAAAATGACACCAATAAAAATTCATTTATGAAAAAGATTAATGTTTTCTTTATTCGTAGCCATCATGCGTGTTTTCTGACGTTGCCTGTTTCTGTGGCCAGCGAGGAAAGGACTTTTTAAAAATTAAAATAAATAAATAACACATTTGAGGACATCCGTGACTTAGAATAGATTAAATGTATTTTCGACGTTGCCAATTGAACGGAAGTTTCTAAATGTCTTTGATTTGATAAAATTAATAACAAGTTTCGAAACCGCAAGAGCCAGAAATTACATTAGTATTTTCTTTTCGTCTAATCTTATTATTATGCAATTTAGATACAAAAATAAAAGTATAAAATGCAGAAAATAGGCCTCAATATGTACTGTACGTATGTTAGTAATTTAATGAAATTTCGACTAGTCTTGTGCAACATAAAAGATTTCTTAAAACTTTTTTCCGTCTTATAGGCGTTAAAAGGGCCTTTTTATGTGGAATAGGAACACCGAGGCTGTACCCAAGAGTAAATCCTGCCTTCTTCTTCGTTTATCCGTAAAAGAAGGGTCGAACGAAGAGGAAGAGGAGAGTTTCTCCGGAGATAATTTACAGGGATCAAAATAAAACGAAACCGGAAAGGAATTTAGGAAATTCCTAAGGGACTTACATAGAACGACATCTCTCCACCCGAGTCGTTAGTATCCGGAGATGGCCACGGCGCACGCGTCCCGGTAAACGGAAGGAGGGGACCGACCAAACTCAAAAGTGTGTTTGGTTCGAGACGGGATATCGGGAAGATAGTTAACCGGCAGAAGAACGGAGACTTTCTCTCATCAGTTCTTTTAAACACCTTCGAAATTCTGCAGCGATCGGGCGAAGAGAGAAAAGCTTCTGATTGGTGGAAGAGTTTCCTGATTTAGAGTGCGTTTCGGGCGACGACGACTAAAAACCTCCTCTACCTTCGACTAAAAATAGAAAACCTATTTCTGTTTTGGACCAATTATTTTCTGCCCTTCCGTCGAAGAATATACGGAGAAATTTCGGTTACGTCTTGCGCTTTCGTAAGTTTGCTAAAGACAGGCAGATTTAAACGGCACCCCTTTCTTCCCGTCTGTCAGCGCCAGGGGAGGACCAACAATAAAGATAAGGCGCCATCCGTCTCCTTCGGCCGACTCATTACATTGACTGGAAACTGGTGAGAAAAGAATCGCCCCCTCCGAAACTTTCGGGGATGGCGGCCCAAACCCTCGAACTACTTTTCCCCTTATTACCCAACGTCTCCCCTTTTCAGTGAGCGCTTGCTCGAAGCTCGGTGCCGACGGTCGACGGATCCGCGACGACGCCGCGGTCGGGCGGCAGGGAGGGAGGAGAGTCCCATCTTGGGTTAACTCTGCCGCCGGCCGCCGGGAGTCGCGCCGATTAGACCTCCCCCTCCGCCGGCACGTCACGCGGCGCGACCGGAGGGACGGACCAATGGGAAGAGAGACGGCGGTCGCGGTCGTCGACGCACGACTCCACTAACTTTCTTGTGGCGCGGCCGGTCACGCCAGGCGCGCGAAGATGGAAGCGACGGTGGTGATGGTGTGCTTAGCGGCGACCCTCTTCCGTCCCGTTGGCGCTCAAGGTGAGTACGATCTTCCACCTCTTCGCCCGTTTCCTTCTTTCTTTCTTCCGACGGTTCGTCGACCCTCTTCCTCCAGACCAACGCACAAATAGTTAGTCCCGAAATAGAAAGCCGGCGTCTCCTCCGCCGCGTCCGCGTAAACGGGCAAACGCCCCTCTCCCCCACCCCGGGACCTTTGAACCGCGATTTCTCTCTCTCTTTCTCTCTTCGGTCGATCTTCTGTCCGGAATGTCCCGGACGAATTCCCGTTCGGGAGAAGCGAAGAAGTTGAAGTGGGAAGCGGAGGAGAGAAACTTTAAGTGGAAAAAGCGGCGCGAGGGATAGACAGCGTTTCTTCCGACGGGCGGAATCTTCCACCCCCGACCGCTTCTTATCCGGGAATCCGGGCCAAAGGAAGTTTCCTTTTTCTTTCTTTCCGAGAAGTGCGTCGTCCGGGACATTTTGTCTCCCTCGTCCCGGACGGGTTAATTTACTTCCTCCAAAAGAGAGCGTTTCCGGGAGAAAGTGAAAACGAGCCTCCATTTTTCTCTTAAGACGACATTTACGACGTTTATTTTCGCTCGAATTTGCCAATTTCGGTGGTCGGGGTCCTCTTAGGCTTAGCCAAGCTTCTTTCTTACCGGAAAGACGCCGCTCGGTTCTCTTCTAAAGTAAATAAAATTGACAAAGAGTGGGAAGAAAGCGTTTGGGTCTAGCATTACGGTCGAAGAACGAACGATGGACAGCTCGGTCCCCCAGAAAACGTGGGAAGGTGAGCCAGAATTGGGCTGTAGAAGTTCCTACGTCACATTTAAGGCTTTTAACGCTAGAGGAAGTAACAGCACGTTGCGTAACTCTTCCGGCGGGCGCAGCTTCCAACAGTAGGAATAGTTACCAGGTGTTCCGGCAAATCCCATGGCCGTCGGTTAGTAACTTCACCCGTAGTCGCTTCATCCGAAACAACATTCCGTCGATTAATAGACGATCGAAGATTTTAACTGGACGACGGAATCGGCTTCCCATAATTCCTCTTCCGTTCCTTGGCGAGTTACGAATTCCTTCCTTTCTCATTCCTGCGTCATTGGGCATTTCTGTCGATCTGGAGACAACGGCGAGAGAAGCGTTTCCTTCTTCCTTTACTTTCATTTTTTGCGCAGAAAGTTCTTTATGGGTTCAGCCCCTTCCACTCTGCCTCGGACGGAAATTGTCCGTAATTCCTTTAAATGCCGAGGACGCGTTTCGGTCTGGAGACGGCGTCAACCGGTAATTAATTAATTACGAAATTTTCTGTAGAGTCGCCGTAGGGTTTTGTTTACTCGGGTCCCGGCGTTTGGCTCCGCTTCTTTCTCGTGTTTCGAAAGAAGTGGGGTAGAGTCGACCGGACTCGGACTTTTTACCCGTTTTACGGTGGGTCGACATTCTTCCACGTCCGTAAGGACTGTTTGAATCGACGGCTCCCCTCCGTCCTTCGTTTTTCTTTGCCTCTGTTGCTGTCTCTCCTTTCCTTTCTTTTCTTCCCGACTTTAATACGTCTCTCCGGGTTTTCCTCCCTTCCGAAATATTGCTTTATCCTCTGTCCTCCCCCCTTTTTAAGCCAGGAGTGAGCGCCCTTTCTCTGGCAAAAGGTCGCGAGACACTCATTTGACGTGGAATCGGACCGAAACACTAGAAACATCACATTTTAGTCTATAAATACTTAAGCATTTTTTTAATATTTAAAGGAGTTTTACACGTTACAACTCGCTTTATTAAACTGTTATAATTCTTAATTGTATAATTTCGTCGAATGGTAATTCTTTGGTAACCACCATTTATTAACTTCACGTGTTCCAGAATATAAATCCTTGGCGACCGGACCTTTCTTTTTATGCTGCTTGGCCGTCAAGTTTAAAAGCATTCCTTTAAAAACACAGAAAAAATATCCAATGAAAATTATAAAGTTAAAATTGGAACTGGTAAAATTATAAAGTTAAAATTGAATCTTACAGACATCTTCATGTTCCTTCATCCTTTCCATTCGGGGATTTTCGGGCCTTTATATCTACTGGAGAAATGCGCTGGTGAATGTAGATTTTCGTAGTGACATTATAATTCTGTTCTCACATATCAACAAAGTTAGCTAATTTGTAAATGAAACACGAATAATATGAATAACTGTTCTTGAAATTTACTGCTTATAGTCTTGTTTTCAGAACACACGGGTTTATAAATGACTTATAACGTAAATATGTTTAAGGATTTTGACAGTATGAGGACCGTAGAAAAAGTCACGGAAGACCGCTTTGGCCCGGGAACCTCGGGTGGCCCGTGTTAAGTGTCCTCGCCAATTTCGTTCTTTGTCCTCCTCCTTCCAACCACGCTACTTTTCTCTCCCTTCGTTCTCTCGTAGTTTGGCTTTAGTCGACCTTTATGTTTACCATTAATATTTCACCTCTGGCTCCGTAAATAATTCTCTTAATACTCCTAGTAGTTAATTTTTTAGTTCTAATGCTCGGCTTTCCTTCGCCCGTCTTCTTTTTTTCATGCGCTGTTTTTTTCCTAAATTAACCATCGATCCCTTCTGTTTGACTCGCTCAACTCGCTTTTTCCTTGTCTGGCTCTCGTCGAGTAACGAATTCTCTCATGTAAACCGGGAAGATGCAATCGGCGGTCATCCGGTTTGTATTCTGTAGCCCGAACCGTTTTACTGGTTTTGCGGTCCATAAAAAAATTTAATTTCACAAATATTGTTCTTTGGGAAGTTTCCGCTACAAGAAAAGTAGGCGTTTAACTATTTACTTCTACGTTGATATATATACTGTACAACCATTCGTTCTGTTTGGCAACACAGTACTAAGCATATGGTTTTGTGTCAGGTTACTGTAGTCTTTTCTTATTGGTTCTGCATCGAACTCCAGATTTCTGTTTATTAGAAATTATTCCGTTCCCAGTCGGAATATCCTTTTATAAATTAAGTAAATAGTTTTGTTTGTCCGACTTTTCCCCATAGGCGTTCTTTAGACTGGCTCGGGAGATACTGTAAAGTACGTACTCGAGAACCCTCGAGTAGGTGCAGACTGGTCGGGTTCGGGTTCGAGTCGGCTGGGAAATATTGGTGGATGATTGTAGCCGGATACGTCCCGGCCGACGATTCATTTAGTTGCTTTGTTCGGTCGCCCGTGGCAACGTCTCCTCCCATCGGCGTTTGGTTATTTTATTTTTTCTGTAATTTCCCTTGTGCTTTTCTACAAACATCAGATGGTAATTTGAAAGTACAGTGCTATAAAAGTAATATTTCACAATATAGGACGGGACAGAAGAACACTTTTACACTTCCGTCCATAATAATAGTAATAATACAAAGAAATCCAGAGGCATAATTACGTAAAGAGAGAAACAACAGCATCTTTTACATAGTATTACCATTAACACTATTTGTTACTAAATTAATCGATCAATTACTTAGATTTGATTACAGTAATTACCTTCGTAAATCTAAAACTGTTTTCTATTATAAACTGGCGAATTTTTATTAGACCCAATTCTTTCTATTGTTACACTGCGATGGTGTGCAAGCGTTTTATCACAACCGCCCATATAATGGCTACGTATGAACCTATAGAAAAAAATCTAACGTAGGTACCGTACCTAACTAGATTTGGATAAACCGCTTCGATATTATTAGTAAATTGTTTGATAAATAAACTAATATCGCGAATCCATCAAATATTTTGTTTTAGCCGGGTGTCGTAATAGTTAATAGGTCTATTTTCTGCTCTTCTCATTTCTGTCGTTATTCGCGCTAAATCCTGTTTAAAGTTGGATTTAAACTGTTGCGTGTAGCGTGTAGTGTACAGAGAAACGACTTCGATTTGACGTCATATCCAAGCTGTTCAAAGCTTTGCGTAACGTGGATACGACCTAAATTGACGATGTTTTGCTGCACGCTAGACGTTACACGCAAGAACTTATATCCATAGTCTAATCCGTGCTGCATCGGTTCCTTTCGTAGGCGTGGAAAAATACTTCCGATGGAATATCGGGGAAGGCAGAGACGACCTTTAATTTCAGTCTTTCGTATCCCAAAGACTCCTTTCGTCAATATACTGTACAGTACTCTTGATGGTTCGAGCGCAAACCCCACACCTTTCTAATCTCTTGTTCCTGATAACCATCCCTTAGTTGTCGATGTTCGAGCCATAATCATTTTAATATATTGTATTTCGAGTATTCAAAGAATACTTTTGGAAGAATACACATATACTGACACGCGTTTTTAACAGAGACACAAACTGTCTCTGTTAAAAACACTCCATCTCTGTTCTCGAAATAATGCAGAACAGGTAAGAACGTTAGCAAAATGCATCATTTATTAAAATTTCTGTTCTATTATCATTGACAGTTGTAATATTTTTGCGGGTCACAGTGTGCGCATCGTATTACGTCAGAGAGAACGGTTCAGGGCCGCTTTTCCGACAGGTCCGACCGCGACAATAAGGGTGGATTCGTTTCTTCCATTCTTTCTTTTCGGGCTTTCGTCGAAATCCTTCTCCTCGGACCGATTTTGGGTAATCGTCCGCCGGGACGATGGGCGCGTGTGGGCGTCGTGGAGGGGAGGATGACTCCTCCCGCGTCCCACGACGAATTAGTCGCCACAAAACGCGCGTTTAATTACGAACACGTGTCGGCGGGGGAAAAAGCCGCGGACCGGAAACCGGAACATACGTCTCGCGACCAAAAACCGACGCAATCGAGTGGGAAGAACCCGCTCTTTCGCCTTCGTTTATCCGGATAAACAAAGGCTCTCGTTTTTCCGTGAAAATTAGGTATAAGAAAATAGCAAAAGAAATGTGCCGTTCTAGAGATTCGAGAAAGGTCGAAGTGGTCCGGGGAGAGACGAGGGTGAATAATGGGTCGGAACGAAGTAGAGGTAGAAGGGAAGGATATTTTCGTTTCTCACGAATCGGTTCCCGTTCGTCGCCCGTCTTTACCACAAGTCTCGAGCGGAAAGGGACACGCATGGACTGATGGGTCGCGTCGTCGCGCCGGACGTCCGTCGACCCTTCTTGGCCCAGGTCGTCTGGCTTTCCGGTACATCACGCCGCCGCCCGACTTTTCCGTCGCCCGTCGCCGAAGCTAATGATTCGCGTCGGATCTCTCTCCACCCCAGATGCTTTGTGGAAAGAGACGAATGGGAATCGTGTCTAACTCTACCTTTCAGTAATTCCTCATTCGGTTCTTTTATTTTTCAGTTCCGAGATGTTGTACCCTGACCACGGGATCTTGCAGATCGGCCTGCGAACAAGTAAGACACTTTCCTTCCTAAAATCTACGTACGGTCGCCCGCTTCTCCGCCAAGTTCGGACACGAAACCAATCCCCCACTCTCTCTCCTCTTCCCTTTCGTTGACAGTCGAACAGACCGACGGACGTGAGGATTTGGCACCCCTATTTCCGGTCGAAGATCCCACGCCTCGCCTCGAAGCCCTAACGCGTCCAAACCAATAATCTATACAATAATAACACCTGCAAAATGACCGTATAAAAAAATATGTATATATACAGTCATTTAGTGGTCTCGATTTATCGAAGCCAATCTTAATGACTTTCGGTGACATTCGTGACGTTTCCGAGGACGAGGGAGGCCCACGTCGAACTCGTGCGAGTGAATAAATCCTGATTTACACGAAGTGTAAGCGACTGAAATGTTGACTGAACTGTCGCTCACTACTGAAAAACGCCTCACTCCGTTTCGTTTGAACGATGGAGCTTGCATGTAGCGACACGCGTGCACATACCTACGCGCGATCGCCTCTAAAAAATCAAAAAGAAAAACCAAAAATTGAATATTTACGGCCGGAAACCGGAGAGACCGATCGGTTTAAAGCATTATTTGTCGTATACAATACGAGTCTATTGACGTGTGAACTATAAGATTGACGGTTGCTTGATCGAATTGATTGGATACGTTCGAATTATTAACAAAATATTAAGAGACAAGTGCTTACCGGTAATCGTGGAGCAATTAGTAAATTACTTTAAAGGTAATGCAAATATGTTGAAAATAGGGTATAAACGATCAGTTTGTTTCAATTATATTAAATATTCCCTTTAGGTTAAATCGGACTTCAGATAATTACGTCCAAAGCGCTCACTCGTAGTTTGACTTCGAACGTATCACGTAAGCTTCCTCGGATATCGAAAGTAGTTAAGACCGGGCCCTTTGTTGGCAGTCGACCGTCGACAGAACGTGAAGAGAGGTGTCGCGTTCGGAAGACTGCACCAAACGAAAAACTACCTCTTCGTTTAGATCGTCTTAAACGCAAAGAATGCCGCTTTCGCGTCGCGTCGCGTCGCGCCTTTCTCGGTTACGGATGTGGAGAGTGTCACGGGTCGGCCGGAAGAAGGAAGCGACCAATCCGCGGAGGACTGGCATCGGTTCCTCCAGAAGTTTCTTCCGGGAAAGGAGCAGGAAGCGTCCGTGGAGAAAGGGTAGAAACGACCGCGGGAGGCGGAGATTTACGGCAGTGGACGGGAGAAAAACGGGGAAGGAAGGAACGGGTGGGCGCCTCACCTACATTCCCCTCTTCTCCGGCGGAAGGCCGAGGTGTTGAGTTTCTTCGCCTTCCTGGAAGTGCCCCTCCCGCGAATTCCGTTTTTCTCGCCCCGACTCTCCCTCCCCGAGGAGGCGCGGGGGACTTTCTCTTCGGACACTCCGATCTGCAGCCATCTACGATCAGCCGATGAAAGGGCACGTCTGCTGTAGTCCAAAAAGCAAAGAAAAACCGACGACAGCTTTAAGCTCAGTTAACACAGAAATTATAGACAGGATTGTCTACAGATTTAAAGAAAATTTTGGGTTCATTAGTAATTCCTACTCCTTTAAAATTAATTATATTCTTGCTAATAGAAAACAAAATTTGTAAGACTGCTTTTAAGTAATAAAGATCATTTTACGTTCAGAAAGAACAATGGCTAAAGGTATTCTAAGCTCCATACAAACTGCTGATGGCCCCGGTTATAGGTTGTGTTCCATCCGTAGACGTAGCTCGCCATTAAACTACACTTTCCCTAAGTAATTTTCTTTGTTTTCAAAGGATTTTCGCCTCTTTATATCTCGGATAACTTTGGCTGCAGATTTCTATAGAGAAACGAGTAATGGAGTTTTTGGCGGTGATCAGTCGACCATTAGAGAGGGAGGTGGTGGTTTTCTATTGTTAAGAGACAGACGCGTTCGCCTCCGATCGAATATAAAGAAATCTCCGGGGAAGAGAAGGATTTGGTTACCGAAATTTTATTTTGCATGCAACAAATACGCGTCGTGAAACTTTTCCAGTTCGTCCTTCTGTCTGTCCGCGATTCTTCCAATGTTTCCAGCCTTTAATTACATTAAACCGCGCAGATTTTGCTAATTTTGTTTGCTAGAGTTCGTCGGCCGGGCTAGCTAGACGTGTCTCATGTCTAAAATGGCCGCCTTTCTCTCCCTGGTCGCCCTCTTCGTCCCACTCCCCCCCGGCGTTACTTTCCTCCTGGAAATTCCCGGTCTAACTTCGCATATTTATCGAAGCGTGACGAAAGGTATCCGGAGAAACTCCGCGACTTCTTTCCCCACGTGACGAGAAGATTTGCGGTGGACGGAGGGAGAGAAGCGGAGGGGAGGTTCGTTCCGCCCAATTTCCACGAGACGGGGTCGGTCGCGGTCGGACGCCCGAGACGACGTTTAGGGTGCCGCGCGGCGGAGAGCGCACTTTCCTTGGTTTCTTTCGGCCTTTTGGCGCGGGAATTGGGCGATAGTTGCCGCGGTCCTTATTTTTGTGCGCGTAGCGGCTTAGGATGGTCGAACTCGGAGGATGCGTAGGAAAGAAAGGACAAGACGAGAGGCAGTAAAGGCGCGGAGAGAGGATAGATTTGGGTTTATTTAGAAACCGGCGATAGACGTGGGACAAGGAGAACGGTAATGGTGACTTAATGTGTTCCGCAGGTGTCTCTGGTGGAGGTGGCGTTGGACGACGAGGAGAGATCCAGGACAGACGACCGACTCGATCTTCTCTGCTCCAAGTTACTGGTGAGGGATGACGCCTCTTTCCCATTCCGCTCCGTTCGGCACTTACTGCGAGGGAGGAAAAGTGAACCCCCGTTTAAAAGGAACCGGTATCTGACGGAAACGCCATCTAGGAGCGAGCGGACGAACGACAGCCTATGATGGGCCGGTGTTACACCTCACTGCATCCATACTCCAAAATGTCCAGACCAACACTTTTAAGTACTGTACCTTAATGTGTCCGAATCTATTTAAAGTTTGAAAAATAAATCACGCGTACGAAGCTAGCGACAAATTTATCAATATCAGAAAGACGCTAGAATACAAATCACTCAGAGTAATAACAACACTAAAAATTATTTTATGGATAGTTTTATTTGTAAAAAAATTGTTATAGTAATATGTATTAAATATTTATCTCAAGTATTTTGCGCAAACAAAACTGTTTGATAATGAACATCGTAAACAAACTGATTAGTGTTTTACATACTTTAATAGAATTTTAGTAGAAATTGATCGAGATCCGAGTTTCAATGCATTATAACACAGAATTCCTTCGGTGTACGATACAATTTATGTTCTTGGATGGAGCGTTGTCTGGCCAAGGAAAAATGTCACATTTTATTTTGAAATTTTCCATTCTAAACATTAGTATCTAGTTTAACATTATTTAGGTTAAATTACACGGAAAGAGATAGTTGCCATAACTTGAGTTTTCGATTTTAGCACCCTAAACCTGAATGAATGAAAAATCAATGCCTCCACCAAGAACAATTGGACTCGAAATCGTTCCGTGTATGATTTCGATACTAATCGTGAAAAGGTTTTTGTCTCCGTATGTTACCTTTGCTTACAGACGCATCTGGAACAGATGGATTTGTACCCAAATCCATAGCTCATACGAGTATGCGTTATCATAAATTTTTAAGAATTTTTAAATTTAATTTTAATTGATCTGTCGAGCCATCTATTCAAACCACCCGGTTTGACGATTTGTCGGGACTGTAAGTGGCAGAGTTCAAGTATCGAATTTTTGTTCATAACAACTCAACCATCCACAAAAATTCGGAAGTGATGTTTTATCTGACGTTTCGTTCAGAAATTTAATCTGCTGATCCGTCGATGGAAGATGGATTTTAAAACGAAAGAAACCGGTTCCTTCTCTTTTACACGCTTTTCCACCCTCGCCAAAGGACTTTGGTCTGGGGAAGGAGGCGCAGGAGGATTTCGTCTGGTTTTCGAGCGACTATCCAAGCAGTTTTTCATTTTCAGGTGGCTTTTTGGGACTGCATCCGCCAGACTTTTCAAGGTAAGTGCTTTCTTTGCACTTTTCCTTTCCTTTCTCCTTTTCGCGGATGCGCCTCGGTTCCTTTTCGGATCTCCAATTTCTCGCATCCGCGTTTGACCCACCGAAGGTCTATTGGTATCCGAAGCAGTGATGTTAAAAGTACCAGGATCACGGTATTTGTACCAGAACTTAGTGACCAGTACTATCTACCTGAGCGTATCTATACCGGAACGTCATACACAGCATCCATCGGGATTTTCAATGTTTAAAACTTTTAAAATTATAAGTTACATTCGTAACATACGTTTTATTGTTATGACGTTGTTTTACAATTATACAATATCGATATTAATAAAAAACAAAGCTCTATTCTAACATTACTGGTTCAGTGCCGAAACCTTTAGTAACAGAGAAGAAAGGAGGAAACCGGAGTCCTCTCTCCCTATCCGTTACGTCCTTGGTATTAGGACCTCCTTGGGTTCAAAGTAGTGATGGATGATTCGTGGATCGATCGAATCGATCACGAATCATCCATCACGATTGCTTCGGTTAGAGCAAATATAACAGTTTTAAATGGTAAAGTTTTTGAACTTTTGATGTAGGATGGTAATCCGGAACGGAACCGAATGTACAGTACTACCATTATTTTCTCTATTTAATCGAATGTTGATTTTGATTTCGAGTTTTCTTATATATTGTCTATACAGTATTTCATTTCATAATTTTGTACTTATTGTTTAAAACGATAAGGGACGACACTATTAAGAGTGCTCTTTGTTTATTGTAGTTTGACTTTTACTTAATAAAGGATTTATTTTGATTATTAACGGAATTTGTAAAGGCATCAATACAATATATATTTAAAATATAGTTCATTAATGAAAGCTATTTTGAAATTTCAACTCGAATTTTCCTATTGCTAATGTAATATTAGGTGTTGCTTGGATTTATTTAGTCGTTGGATTTACTATTCGCCAGACTTCTTAGTTACATCAATGGTTATTGTTATCGTAATCTTAGGATAAATAGATAAAAATGCACTTTTCGCGCTATCAACGTAAATATGTGACTGATAATGTGCAATTGTTATTTGCCCTAACCAGTGCACGTTAATAAATCATTTGTTCGCAGGATAGTAGTACAGTACGTTGGCATTTCTTATTTCAATTATGCTCTAGTTGTTCTGATAAATGATAGCTGGGAAACAATATCGAATGAATTGTACATTAATTAATAAAGCATCAAATTATACATTTTTAAATTGTTTTAATATGACTTCTAATGGCAGGATCAATAAAATCATAATTATGTGTTTGTAGCTTTCTTTACCTGCTTAATGTTAGTGGCCGGTTATCATCATAATTGAAGGTTACAAAGTACTTTAAGTTACAAAGTGATCAAATAGGCAGATTCCGTCGTATTTCGAGTTTTACAGGAATTTATCCAAAAGAATTACTCTCTATACTACAGAATGTTTTCCCTCAGTCTAGTTTCTATATCTGACAAAAGTGAGAATGAAAAAAAAAACAACTCTAGATATACATCTCAGATCTAAAAGTTTATCTTTATTTTTTTCCCATCTTTGATTAGATTGATGGCATAAGTCAACACAACACATGGCGATATGCCAAGGGGAAAGTACCACCCGGGAGGACTTTTATGGGAAATTGGCCCCTATTCAGGTGTTAGACACGTGAAGAAGGCCTGGAAAACTTCACGCATTCGGTCGTTAGTGAGCGCGCAAACCCGCGACCTCGCCAACCGACCGATCTACCAGTTATTCGGTGGTTTTATCCACTCGACTACTGGTGGGTTTTCCCAAGTTTGAACTTCGTTATTTTATATATAAATTATATTATTTCTGGACAATATACAACGACTACTATACGAGCAAATAATTTATTGACCATCAAAACCTACAGAATTACTCTATTCTTTCGAATCGTTTGATCGACGAATCGATTTCGAAGTCAAAATCGTTCATTAAATCATCCATTTATTTACAAATTTGCCATTCTTTTGAAAATTTTTTTCGATTTCAGAATGATACGAGTCAGTATTAGTCACCAAATCAATAAACCATTTCATTCAGAGACCGAATTGAAAAACAGCGATCCAGGAGGAACCGAATCCACACGTGGTTGGCTTAATGCATTTCCGACCTGTATTTGCTCACGCGTTGTGCATTAACCCGGTGGTCATTAGGTAGTATCGGGGTGTCTTTCGGCAGTCGACGGACGGGGGTTGGAAATTGTTCGATTTCTAAGTTTTTTTTTTTCCGGGCGGAATGGTTGGCGCTCCCTCCGACGACGGTGGAGAAAGGCGCTCCTTCCTGTATGACACGAACGACGGGAGACGAGAGAAGTAGACGACTTCCTGCTGACGAGTCGGGTCTTGGCGTTATCGTGAGCTGGGAAGGACTGGGAGGTGGTGTCCCGCGGCGTGACGTATGACCTCTCCTTCGGACGAAGCACACGAATGTCGTCTCCGATCGATACGATTTCTACCCGTAAAGAAAGAGTCGGCGGCTGTAAAAGTCCGTTCCAGGAAATGCCACCCCGGTGCTTCTACGGAAGGTTGTTGTTGTATGGGATAAGTCAACGCAACACGACGACGATCTGTCATGAGGAATGCCTCCCAGGAGGACTCTTCTACAGGAAACTGGCCCTTGTTTACGTATTAGACACGTGAAGAAAACCAGAAAATTCTACCCGGCTAGCCGGCTGTCAGGAACTAACCAGGGACCAATAAGCCGTATTTAACGATTTTATTCACGCGGCCACTTGTGGGTGTCACCGGAAAGATTAGAGTGAAAGGCGGAGAAAGCGCGTGACGGAAACAATTGCGAACAAATGCGTGATACTGAGACAATGTCTACGAGCTGTCCAGAAAGACTGCTATTTTCAGTCTAAAAGAAAATGGGGCGGAGAAGAAATACATGTCATTTAAAATTGGAAGGCGGTGGATGACAGTGTTTCGTCCGTTAACTTGGTTAGTCTTTGGTTAGGATATCGATTTCTAGCAAAGAACAATAATTTCATACTGGAATTTTTTCAATCCTTTCGTTGCTTTTTAAATTTCTTTATGAAAGAATTTTAGGAAAACCTCATCGCCTTCTGTTGGAATCTGTTTCACGAAATGGAATTTCTCAACAAACAGAAAAGTTGCCCGCTCTTCCTTTCTTGTCATAAATTCGTAGACGTCCGAAGAGCTGTTAAAAAACATTTTTATAGCCCTCTAATAACATAAATGATTTTGTAAAAGTTCGGAAATGTTAAAAAAGTGGTAATTTTTGATCGCCGTCAGACATTATTATAAATTATTTAAATGTAGTATATGTCTATGGTATTAAGTGTTAAATAAGAAATATAGATAAACCATTACTGCCTTCCGTTTAAATAAATTGGTTCGTAAGGGGCAACGAATTTTACTCTCGGAATTTTTCTGTAATTTCTCGAAGTTGGTGGTATTCGTTACGATATATTTCAACACAGTATATGGTCTGTTCTTTGTATATTCAGCTATACGTAGCAAATTTAAAGAGAGTTTCTTCTTCAAAAAGAAACTTTCGGAATAATAACTGAGGTAAACGTACAGAGAAGATTTGTCGTTCCATGTGTTTTTCTTCTCTCCCTTTTCCTCCCAACGCAACTCAAGTCGTTTCACTTCAAATCCTCACATTAGGCAATCTCCGTTACTCCATATGCAGTTGGAAACGATCGACCCGATTCTAGGTCTTACTCACTTTTTTGTCAAAATCACAGGGGTCTGTGGCCACCTTCCGGAAGAGAGAATGCATCCTTTCTACTACAAACGAATCATCGTGAATATTAATTTTGTGCAACAACGTTTTTATTATAACTTTACTGTAGGTTTTTCAATCAATCTTAACATAGCATATTCACGCACTGTATCATATACCGTGCTTAAACACTACTCTCCACTTTCTTCTCTACTTTCTTCTCCAGAGATCGACGGAGGCAGAGAGTGGAACGGAAGATCCTGTTGTCGTCTTCCCCAGTCTCGCAAATGTCGTCTCGCTTGTCTGAGCGTGAGTACCTCTTTCTTCTTCACTCTGTCTCTCACTCTTATATTCGCACTAAAGAGTCAGAGTTAGAAATTAACCAATAAGCGTCCGCGTACTAAAACTAAAGTGAATGGTGATTGATTAACTTCTAAATCTAACTCTTGATCCTCGGTTTTGAATATGGCCGTTAATCGGACTTCTTTGTCTCTCTGTTCCTCATTAGGCTCGGAACGGCGAAGAACTGCTGCAGCATTGTCGTCGTAGTGACGAATTGTCCTTCTACTCGTGCGTCGAGAGACTGGAAGGTGAGCTTCTTTCGTCTAACTTCTTCGTCCTCTAAGAAACCATCCGACTCTCTTTTTCTTTCGTTCCAGCCGGAGACAGATGTTGCGGTCGAGCCCAAAGCGCAGCCTGTCGTCTAGCCTGTCGACGGGCCTTGGCTCATCGGGGGAGGCCCGAGCCTCCGGCCCGAGATGCCGTCCTGGAAAGTTGTTCTTCCGACTCTCCCGAGGTGCTGAGATGCGTGCGAGAGTACACTCGAAGGACTCCGGCCCGAGATCCTCGGCGAAGTAAGTTCTTTCTTTCTTCTATCGTAAATCTCTTTAATGTCGCTCGAAAATCGAAAATTAAATATAAGACAGGCTTTTCCGTCTCAAAATTTAATAACCATCGCTAAATTTTCGTAGAGCAACTGTTGGGTGAATCTGTTGACAACTCAACTGACGTTATTGCACTTAATTATGTTGGTCACACGCGAATATGAGAACAAAGAAATGAATTGAATACGATGATGTAGAGCCATTCACGATACATAAAGGACTGACCACCAATTTTAACCTCCCTTCCAAACACATGATCGGAATGTCACAGTTAAATGTCAAAGGTCACAGCAGGACGGTGACGTCCGGATTCAGTAAAGTAAAGTGACAGCCACATGTGCAATTTCGAACGCAGTTGAATAAATAACAAACCACATTCACAAAACTTTGACATCTTAACACAAAATTCTAACATCTTAACAATAAGAATAAATGGGAACAACTGTACTCTTCTCCTCTCTATTTAGGCCATGGGCGCTTTCTTCTTTATTGAAATATCCAACTTTTGTGTCTTAATCTTAGGTTTAACATAGAAAGGTTTCTTTCCGCCTTCCACAATTTACGTTATACGTGTAAATACTAGAAGGATCGTAAGCCGTTAGCATACAGTACGTTAGTGCTGTCTCTTAAAATGCACTTCTATCGAAGACGTATCCGTTGCCGTTTTGGAGTTTTCCTCCAAAATTTAGAGGTACTTTCAGTCACGGAGGAAATTTTGTAATTAAGCTCTAGACCAGTGGTTCCCAACCTTTTCTAGGATGCGGAACACTTTTGTGAGCAATTTTCTTTAGCGGAACATTTACTTAAGTTAATATAAAATACATAAGCTTGTCATCAGTTATTTTATTAGAATTGAGCAGTTATAATTCAAAATCTCTACTCATATTATTAACGCCAATTCTAAGACAGGAAAAAATATACCTAAATAACTTTAATGGGAAACTTGTGCCTGATGTTTTTTACATATTTCATTCAGTTTTTATTATTGCCTTTATCTTATTCGAAACAGTAGTATACTCCATAAGTACGAGTCGTACATATATATTTAAGTTTATGAAAATTTTATGATTTTAATTTTTTGATATTCGGCGGCTCGAATACGATTGTACACTTTCCGATTTGAGACTAAATCTGCGGAACACTTGGGAGATGCTTACGGAACACCAGTGTTCCGCGGAACACCGGTTGGGAACCACTGCTCTAGACAGTAACTATGGATTTACTTAGGCACAATACATAGCAGACACAGACACCATAAAGCAGTTTTGGATCTAAAAGAAGCTCCACAGCAGGCATCCTAACGATCTTAGCCAGGATCACATTCAGAAAACTACATCAAACTACCTAGATCGGGTGCCAGTTTAGTGTGATGTAAAAGTTCATGATATTTATACGATACCTGGTCATAAATACAAAACCCCCAGAAAGCACATCTTAATAAAGACATATGACCCAAGATCAAAGACGGCCTTGTAAGAAATGCTACATTATAAACACATCATATCAGATTTCAAGATTTTAATACATAAAGACTATTTGCATAGACATAACCGAGTAAAAACATAATACATTACACATTTGTAACAAACAAACTATTACTTATCATACTACAATACACGCAGGAACGGTCTTACAAAACGACACATACAAAATATAGGACCTATTCATAAGCATATATAAAACAATCCATCACATCAGACCAGACATCACGCTCAGTGACAAACAAAACAAAATCACTTATCTTATAGACGTAGTTGTACCCAAACGTTCACGACATACAAAATACCTACACTGAAAAAAGTAGTAAATACTCGGAAGTTACCCTACGAAATAAAGTGTATGTGGAGAATGAACATGGATAGGAAGGTACTGGTTATACCAGTAGTTTATCTACAGTATATACATTCTATAGCCAGGTAAGACCGAGAGCTTAAAGCGTAAAACGAAACAGAACCAAAAGCATGTATTCGGTTTCTCTTTCTGTCTTGGTATAAGGCGACTTTCAACTAGATTAGTGATTCTCAAAGTGAGGGTCGCAGAAAAACTGATGACAGATCAATTTTTTTTTTTCAAATATTTTATAAATTTACTACGGACTCATGTTTAGAAATAGTAGAAATAAAAAATATATGAAATAATTTTTACTTAAATAAATTGTACATATAAATAATAAAAACAATATAAATATTTTAATACGAGCCTGAATATAACATTCAAAAATTTATGCGCTATTGGGGAATCCCCGAGCTTCCATTCTCCGCCTAAACTATGATAGAACCACGTTGTCATTTGGAACGGTGTTCGCTAGCAGCGCTGCGTCTGTAGGCATCCTTTTAAATTTTTAAGTGCAAAAGGGGGTCGCGGACCAAAAAGTTTGAGAAACACTGGACTAGATAATAGATTTGGCTTAGCTCCAAGCAGCGACAGCGATATAATTTCTTGTTTCGTAAAACGACAAACCTTCTCTCCCTTATTAATTTAATATAGTGTGAAAAGGGCGCGCTAAACGCTAAGATGTCTTAATGTAAGGGTCTTTTTTAAGACAGCCAAGTGGATAAAACCACTGAACTCTCCCCGGCTTTTCGCGAGTAATTTCGTATTGTCGAGCAAAAGACTTCGGAGGATAAGCGACTACACAATAACCTCCATATTAACTCCGGTACAAGAAAGAGAAAATCGCTGAACACTGTCAGTTCATCACGAGTTTGAGCCTGGCCAACGGGCTGCTGGCCATGTGGAATTTTCCGGGTTTTCTTCATGTTTGTAACAGCTAAATAGGGGTCAATTTCCCTTAGAAAGTCTTTCCGGGCGCATCCCCTCGGCAAATCGTCCAAATCCAATCCTTTTTTAAGGCAAAATCTTCTTCCGATATCCGAAATTTAATCAAATTTCCGTTCTAAATTCTAAACTTCCTCATCGAAAGCAAATTGTACACATGTCGACGTTTTTAATAGCATCTCTCGAATAAGTTGACACCACTAATTTTTTAATAATTTTTTTAAATATTTCTTTTTAGAAATAAATAAATAAAATTTCGAAATAAAACTCGAGAAGTTCCGGAATGTAAGGTTAAGCGAGTAATTCTTGTAGTAAAGGATACTCGGTCGACGCTTCATGCCGTCATCTGTATAAAAAAGAAGAGCGGTTTGCTCTTTCCGGGATCGTTTACGTCTCGCTTTTTGTTGATAAAATCGTCTCGCTGAAAACCCAGACCGCACGTGGCGGAAGTCGACTTCCGATCGCTTCCTTCCCGCCGAATACTTGCGAAATAGACAGGATTTTGTTACAAACAATTGTTAGGGGACGGCGTAAATGAATTTTTCTCGGTCGTCCTTACCGATTCCGCTCCCTATAAATATGAACGCAGTCTGTTGCTTTCGGGTCAATGTTAATAATTACATGTTGTGTGTTTTTCCAGTCGTTCATTGCTGCGAAAAGTCGTCTTATTATCGTTGTCGCTCGCTGTGCAGAAGGATCCTGGGCACTGGTGGAAGCACTCAAGAAGCGGTGATGGAGCGTCTGATAGGTGGAGGATGCGGACCTCCTCTTCCCCAGGTAATCCCCTATAACTAAAAATCTAAAACCGGTTAGGGCAGACACGGTCTTGGGTTAAAAGTGCGCTTGGATGCGCGCGTATATCTGTAACGCGAATAGGTAGATCGCTTAGGTTAATTATTAAAGTTGTTGGTTAAGCTCAATGTGTTTGATGGACGCAGGACAGACTGTGGCAGTGTTTTCTGGCCAACACCGCTCGATCTGAATACGACACCGTGGTAGGAATCGATCGTCTGGGTATGGACAACGTAAAACTTCAATGTTGCCATCGAGCCGTCACTCTTCGCTGCAAAGATCTGTGTCTCAAGGTAAAATTTCATAGTTTTATATAGTTTTGAGCTTGCGATGAGTAGTTAACGCCATGCTTTTTGACCCCTTGCAGATGTATAACAACGAATGGGAAAGGCATTGGGAAGAATTCGACCGACGTTGCCAGTATAATCTGGCCGAATGGAAAATGTTGCATTGTCTGGCCGAAGGTAAGTCTTATATCTGTAAATTTAAATAAAAATAACGATTTCGAACACGCTCAATTTCGTTTCCACCTAATTTTGTCGGTGATCTCGTTATATTTTTATATTGCTTATTGTTTCCGCGCCAACGTTCGTTGGCCTATGGCAAAATTTGATTTAGGGAAGAGATACATTTTATGGATGTACAGTACAGTACGTTTGGATATACGTAAAGGAAATTTTATATTCTAAACATTTAGTCAACATATACCTAAGTAATAATTTTGATCCGTTGTCGCAAAATCACGAAATTTTAGTATCGTTATTATTTTATTTACGTTTGCATTTTACAATTTTTAATTTTTCTTTCTAAAAAAATTAATAAATTTCTAATATCTGAACAGAATAATAAAGCGATTTTGTGTATAGTAACTGGGGGGAAGATGGTTATACTTTTGTTTGCCTATGATTATCTCTTTCAGATTTATAGTTTACATACGATGACTAGGCACATAGAATGCCTTGGACCTTCAGTGCTTTAAAGGTGGATATTACATTAATATATTGGAAAAAAACTTATCCAAATACAGGTACTACGCGAATTACCATCTTCCTCCAACATATGGGGGAAGATGGACCAAAGAAAAACTCAATGGGTAAAGATGATTATACACAGCTTTTTAATGTAAGTTAACTTACCAAAAATAAAATTACAATAGGTTACAAATACGTACCTTATTTGTATTAAACACATAAACAAGCGAATTAACTCATTATTGTACAACTCGGAAGACTCATCTGGATCATCTCCATCTGATATGCTGTCGTCACCAAGTTTAATCTCGTCGCACTTTGGGGCAGAACTTAATGCAGATCTCATGTATCCACCTTCTGCACCTTACACATTCTATTTAGTAGCAGGACTTGCCACGTTTAGCGTAGTAGTAGCTACGACAGACTCAACAGTAATCAGCATTGTTGAAAGAAGCTGATGTATCTTCGCTACTCGATTCCCTTTGAGGGGCTCGTTTCTTTGTAATCTTTTAGATTTATTAGATTTGTTCTCTGAGATTTATTGAGCTGGCTTTCTTTTTATCTTATCCAGATTTTCTTTTTGTGTTCATTTTTGTCAACGCAAATACGGGTTAAAACGGTCTTTAAAGCCATTTTTGTCATGTCTTTATACCATACTGTGCTTTACATCTCTGCTGTTGATTTGGATTTCATTTTAGGAAACAGAAAAAATGTTACTGGACAAGATTAAAGAAGTAAGTGATTGGAAAAACACTTATGCCCTTCTTGATCAGATATTCAATGACCAGGAACAACCGATGCCCAGGGACATTTTTAGGTGAAGGATTTAGATCTGTCCCTTTCACAAGTTGGGCAGCTTTACGCAGACAGCTGAGAATTTCAAAATACACTTCTTTATGACTTCCAAGAATAAATCTGCGGTAGATGCGGTTATAAAAACGCATCACTAACGTCAAATTCTTCTATGATTTGTCAAACCTAAACTTTTTTGTCATGATCTGTCATGTCTAAGTGATTTCTACATTGGTCTTCGGCCTGAAATCGTAGAGGAAACACCGTGTTTCGTTGTAGGTGATCACTCTGCTCATTAGGTAAGGATTCTTGTCGATTTCGTCAATGAATAACTTTACTCATCAGAGTG
The DNA here is from genome assembly GCF_030686945.1 of Centruroides vittatus. Taxonomy (NCBI): domain Eukaryota; kingdom Metazoa; phylum Arthropoda; class Arachnida; order Scorpiones; family Buthidae; genus Centruroides; species Centruroides vittatus. The sequence continues at coordinate 211,558 of NW_027122650.1, read as the reverse complement.
CGTTTTACATTGTTCGTTCGTTAAATCTCTTAAAATAAGATATTTACAGAAGAGATGAGATTTTCTTGAGATTTCTTTGCTCAATATTAAATGCACTGAACCGCGAGAAATTTCCGAAAAGTTTTTCAGATTTGTCGATAGTCTGCCTGTAATTTTCTCTGATCTCTTCTCTTACTCTTCTCATCATCTCATCATTTCTTGTAGTAACTGATTCTTCGAGATGACGTTTATTTTGATTCGATTCCAGATGATCTTTTAAATCCTTACGCTGTTTGTAAATCTGTGTTCAACACACAACACAGATTTTTCGCCGTTCCCTTAACGGAGAACGTTAAAAGTTTCCACAAAGGTTTCACAACTTTCACACAAAATTTGATATTTGCTCGCTGCTCCAGATGAGTCATTTCTTAGACACCAACTTTCTCTTTCTCTATGCAAACTCGGCTTTATCACGTTACTAATAATTGAAACAGGAAATACGAATGACAATTGGGCATATTTATGACTTGGCTTAAAAAAACTGATACTCCAGTCTATGACGATCTCACGAAACCGTAAATTTTCCATTTATGTTTGACTCTACTTCGTATATTTATATATAAATTCGGCAGACTAGCAATTCTCGAAATATCAATCAGCATACTTTCTGGAATATAAAGTTTTGATTGATAAAGAAAATAAAAAATTATCTTCGCCTGCTTTCGTTGTTTTACTTTAATGAACACGAAAGCGTGCATCAAAAACCTCGAAGAGAAGAGGAGAGAACAATTGAAAAGTTCGGCACCGCACGCGAAAGAAACAAGATAATAAAACAGGAATAATGACTTATTAAAACGTGGGGAAAGTAGTGTCTTAGCGTGATACAATTACATTTTTCCTTTTAATGAAAGGTATGCGAAATTCTATCCACATTTAGTTTTTACACATAGTTTTCCAATTAATCATTAGCCAGACATTATAGAAAACCTACATAACTTTAACGAAGGATTATTTTTCATTTACAAAGTCTGCTTTTTTTTAATCCTAAAATTAAAATTATCCGATAATGAAATTGTCTCTGATCTCATACTCCCCCCATTAATTGAACCTGGAGCGGCTTTTAACCGTGGCCGAAAGAATCATAAGACATTCGGCCGAAGTTACATCACGATAATTGTTTCTAAATCAGTTTTCTGAACTGAGTGTTAAGATGGATTTCTGGATTTTTTATTTATTTTTAGTGACTTATTTTTAGTATTGATTTATTATATAGTATCTAGTTTTATTGATTGACTTTTGATTTTACAGTCGACGAACCTTGCGAATTAGGTTGCGAAGGATTAAATTATTGCAGCAAATTTAATTATCGTCCGACAGAACTGTTTCGGAGCTGCGACGTGCGAGCCGATCAAGCAGCCTATCATGACGTGGAATTGTGGAAGGGAGGGATTATTCAAATACCCCGAATGCCTCAGATAAAAATCCCAGTTCTGGATATATCCGAATGTCAACCGGATAAATGGAAAGCCATAGCTTGCATGTTGCAAATTAAACCGTGTAGAAATCAACCGTATCCGAATATGATATGCAAGTAAGATTTTATTTCTCTTAAAAGTTTTATTTCTATCGTTTAATAATTTAAATGTCTTAATTAAGATAGTTTATCACTATATAATTATGATATTTTACAACAGGCCTCGGCCAACTTATAGTTGGTAGTGATCGAATTTCATGAGTTAAAAGTATCAATAATTTACCACCATATTTTTTATTCTTTTATAAAAGTTTATTAACCCACTCTTATTATATTATGCTGCATAAAACATGACTATATTTATTAATATCACGGTAATTGACGTTTCAGTGGCCTAGACTTAGTAAAGACACTAATCCATAAACTAAACAGCATCATTTATCATTCACCACACAAAAAAAGAAATTATTTTCGTTCATTGTACGGGTCATATGTTTCTCTTCTCTTTGGCACATTCGTTTGCGCATAACTGAAATTGTTTAGAGCACAATAAAACATTTTTTTTTTTTTTAAACAACGATGTAACCTAAATACGAACATCGACACAAAGAGCATGTTTCTTTTCCTGGTGTTTCTCGTTTGGTATCTGCACGTGCTTTTCACTGTGCTTTTCACTGTGCTTTTTGTAACGAGAAATATATCAAAGTTTTGGGCTGTAATTTGAAAAAAATTGTAGGCCTATAAATTCCCACTGTTGTCCGTCCATCGTCTTTCCTTAATCTCGAGAACGGAGTTAGATGAAAGACGAGACCAGATACAGAAACCTTAGAGGCAGGAGACTCCGAATAACTATATAGGAACGTCTGACGCAAAGCGGAAGTCATGTTATTTCAATTCATAAATTATTCCCTGAAAGGTATTAGATACTGAAAAGTGTTAGAAGGTGAAGACTCTATTCTTAAAAGAAAAGTATGATGTACAGGGGCAAGACACTATTAATTTGAGCTGGAGAGCATATATTTTAAATTAAATAAAATTGCAGCCCGGCATTATGACGATGCCACAATAAATAATTGCTCGTTTCATTTATTTTGTATGCACAACATTTCATAAAATTCAGTATTATGGCAATGATACTGAATTAACTTATAAGAAAAGCTTTAGTATTCACTTATACTATATTTTTGAACTTTTATTTTATTTTATATTTGAATATTATAACACAATAGAATATATCTAAACATTTAAAAAGTTTATTATGATATATTTTGTGTTTTATTTGTTAAAATACTCCTTATTGCAAATTAAGTTGTTAGAAATTAGATATTTATTTTGTAATTGCTGTAATTCCCAACATACAAGATGCACTTTACCAAACATTAGACACGGGATGATGTGTTTTAGACAAATAAAGACAGCAGTCAGGTTTGAGTAGGGATGTCAGTTAGACACTTGATATGAGGAAAAAACAAATGCTATGATTTTGATGCAATTATCTTTGTACCAATAAGAAATAAATACACGATTATAAAAACAAAAACGAACGAAAACAATACATACATCACCTATATCTAAAGCTATGTTTACCTATTCGCCTCGTTTGTTTTCCAATACTTAATAATAATAATAATAAAATATACTAGAAAGTAGAACGCTTACTGGAAACTATACTACAAATCAAACACTACAAATCGTAACAATTCTTAAATGAAAGATATATGAAAGACTCATCATTAGGCTATCTCAAGGCTCAAAATTATAAGTGCATCTTACATGGCGGGAAATACAATAATTTGTATTAAGGCTAATTATAACCTCTTTGGTTATTTATCCGATCTCCAGCAGACGGTATTAAAAATGTAATGCTTTTTCTTTGGGAAAATCCGTTTAAAAATTCTAGAGAATGAAAGCAGATAGAACCTAACAGTTTTTTGTGTTAGAATCCTATTTAATTCTTTTATTACTGTACGGTTCAGAATTTTGAAATTCGAATTCATTAATTTTCTAGAAATTTTTAAAACGGATTTTCCGATAGAAACAGTATTACATTTTTAATGTCATCTGATGGAGATCGTGTGCATAACCAAAGAGGTTACGATTAGCTTTAGTAATAAAATTATAATTTTTATAACAATGCATTTATTACTTTCTTTTTCAACATAGATCTGATTGCATAAATATTTTGAGCCAATGTATTGATTACAGTCAGCTTGAAGAAGGACAGACACCATCTACATTTTGTGAAATCTTATCACCACAATGGGAGAATTCGGCTTGCATATCTTTAGGACCTTATCTTGGTTAATATATTTTATTTAATTTTTTTAACTTTATGTTAATTGGTTTTTTTATTTTATTACAAAACTGAAAAAATAGGAAAATTCTGAAACAGAATTCATCCGTTTACAGATGTGTAAGAAAAATCTGCACAAAAATCAAACGTCTTTATTTTTAAAATATAGCCAAGAACACAAAATTCAATTAAATTAGCAAAGTTTGAACTTGATGTGCTGTTTCAGCTCCGTTTCATTTTCGGCAGATCACGCATAATATGCATCTGCGAGATCCGATGAGAAGACATACAGGTCCTCCGAACGGTGTTTCTTCAGGAATGGGTCAACGTCTTAATACATCCATTTATGTATATTTCTTTGTTGATGCAGAGGTGAGAGAGTGCTATGAATGCTTCATATCTTCTTTTCGGACTGATTGCTACCAAAGCAAATACTTTCTGAAGAAATTTTGCATGGCGTTTAAATTTCACCTGTGGATCAATCTCAATTCTTATCCTTACAATAGCGTGTGTTGTTTCCAACATAGTCACTTTTATCAAAGGTAAAATGCAATTTATCTTCCACAATAACGTCCAGTCCGTTTGAGCTTTGAAATCTCTCGCAGAAAAGTCCTTTGCAATTTGAGTTGCTTTTTGTATATTTTGGGGGCTGTCTATCATTTTAATTCTCTTTCCCTCACTCTCTGGACATATAGCAAAAGACTTACCACTTTCCAGCCTTTCTAAGACGTTGTAAACTGTTCTTGCCATCTCAATATCAACAAAATGGTTAACTGTGAAGTTTCTCCGCTTTCCTCATGCTGTTTATGAAAGTTGCCAAATACAGTTCTTCTTTGCTCTTCATTATGCTGCTCCATTTTGTTTACGTTTGGAATTTTGTTACCATGAGAGCATGAATGTAAATCTATGGCGTGTGAGCAACAATCTACTATACCACGTTCTCAAATTTACTTTTAAAAAAAACATCAAATATGGCTGTCAAAATTGTGCAGATTTTTAGTTTACACATTTATAGTTTATTTTTGTATGTTCCAGCTGGATATATATTAATGTAAAAATTTATACTTTCAGTGCAATGTTAAGTAAATTAATTTTTATGAAATATTAAGCAAAATTTAGCAGTACATATTTAAATTTGAATCAAATAATTTATATCAACAAAATTTTATTGAACATTTTTATTTTTGTATTTTTAATTTCTCTGAATTATATTGATTTTCTGCATGCTTAATTGCAATTAATGTTATGTTTATGCCAGTGTTGCATTAAGTAATTTTCATATAAATTTTATTTTAGAATTACATTCAGATTCAGTTAATGAAGTGGCTTCAGATTCTTATTAGGCTAATTGATTACATCAGTAATTCCCAAACTGTGTGCCCTGCTCCTAGAGGCACTCCACCAAAACTACTGTATTTGGGAGCACTTGGGCCAGGTTAGCCATTATTTTAATTATTACTGATGCGTTAACACCGTTTGTGCAGAGATTTTTTTGGATGCCGATCTAAAACATGCATCTTGAGTAGAGAGGAGAGAGAAAGAGCCGTCTCATTACAACTTTTTACATAAATACAAACCTTTTTCTATTTTTTTTCAGAATTTAGAATGCCTTTCTATGTTAATAGAAAAGAATGACAAAGAGAAGTTTTGTACATTTTTACTTCTGTTTTGTGGTAATTTGTAGTCAATGAATGTGTAGCATACGAAAATACAGTAATTATATTAAATACATTTTATATAATTATATTATTTATTCTTTGTCTAAAGACTATCACTTTCTTTATTTGTTTATATCGTTTAAATATGATATCAACACTTCAATTACTGTTAGGTACAAAGAGCCATACTACCTAGCATGGGTTCTCCTTTCAAAACTAATATATAGGACAGACTGGGAGAATCTCGGAAAGATATTTTTTAGTCTGTATCTCGAGACCCGTTAGAAAACACTTAGATCTTTTTATATCAATTGAACCTCAATCCGTTGGCTATCATGTAGCACAGGACATTAAAAAATCTAACCTTTTTTTTTCCTAAAAATGAAAGACTAGACAACTATGCGTTGTTCGGTCTTCTCCTGTGATGCGAAGTAATAATAGTTTTCTATTGGACGGAGCAGCCTAATAAAGTGGACAGAATTTTGCATACAAAAGAAATAAATAAATTATTTATTTACACATATTCATTAGAAATTGAAGTAGAATAGATTCGTCAATTTATATAAAAGAAAAATGAACATCTCAGATATTGAAACAGCACAATTTTAAACTACCTGATAAGGATCTGCTCCTAACCTAAACTATTAATGAGTAAAATATTATGAGAAAAAATGAGTAAATGTATTGTAAAGTGACCCGAGACAATTCTGGGTACTATAAAGCTGTTCGTGATTACCTCAAGAATATGTCCGTGGTGCCCCAAATCGCCATGTTTGATCTAATCTTTGGAAAGAGAGACGTTACTAAATTTTAATATACGTTACTATCTAACTTGCGATATACTTGCTAAAACCCGGCTTTATCCGGATTGCTCCAGTCTTTCTCATATATTATGGCCCGCAAGCCGCAACTAGGTGCAGTAACTTAAGGGAGTAGCGAGTTAAAAAATTTTGGGAACAATTATATTACGTAATTATTGATTTTTTAAATAGTTATTATAATTTACTGTGGAATATGAATAAAATTCGATGTAAAAAACGTATTAAAAGTAATATAGATTACTTATTTAAAATGACAACTTTTAAAACGAATGCTAGTTACTTTATTGGAATTCTTAATAGGAAAAAAATGATATATTAGAGCAATTTTGAATATTCGGAACTACTTTCGAGAATTGTTCAATAAAACAGATTATATAAAATTTTTAGAAACAGTTATCCATAAGGAACAAAGAATTTCTTTGTTCCTTTTGTAATTTGGAATAGAATTTATAGAAATTTTAGATATAACTAGATATAATTTATACTATAATATAATTTAGATATAACTTATTAACTAATCTTTTTAAACTTTTTCTCAAAAATGCCAGAAAAAATATTAGAAGTAAGATATACAACATATAACTAAGAGTCCCACTGTTTTATTGAAGTTATATATATAAACCACTCTAATAAAACAGCAGGACTTTTAGTTTCTGTAAAAAAGAAACAAAAATGTAAACCTTTTTTACTGAATTTTATATACTTTTGAAACAGATTATTTTTCAAACCAAATTTGTATTGCTTTCCAGGAGTATACTAGCTACACAAATTTTCATCCTAAGTACTTTCGGGCTTCAAACCCATTATCAAGCTTCAACATACAGTATTTGACAAAATTGGAACATACGGTATAACATATCTGATTTCGACAGTTTTCAAACAGAACAGTCTAACATTATTAAATTAAAATACTACTTTCAAACTTCAAAATTATATCGTTAAGTACAAGTTACGACTCTGTTATTTAAGCTTAATTAAAACAAACTTAACTGTCAATACTTCTGCTTAACAATTCATTTTTTTCCCTTTATTTCTTCCTTCCTTCTACCCTTCTCTCCGGGTAACATTTCCATGAATTAGGGAGTAAATCTGAGTCCTAATAATGACGTTAATTGTCTTCTAAGCATCGTTTGTTTATCTCTAATTTCTCTGCTTGCGAGATATTCTCTTGTTCCCCGATTTCTTGCAAACCGTGCGCATCATTTCACAGGATCTTTTTACCAGTTTTCTTGCTCTATTCAGCTAAGGCCGTCGTCTTTCATCTCCTCTTAACGTCCTCTTTCTTCCTTAAGAAAAACACATAGGGACAATTTCCTTCGGCATCCTGCACAGGAACTTCGTATATCTCATCCTTCTCTTCTTTTGTTGGAAGGATAAAAATATTTTTATTTTTTGTATTAAATTTTTTAAAACACAATATGAAAAAATTTTATTTTTTATTGTTGGAAACTATTTTAAAATATCGTATTTTGAATTGTCGTTAACTAATTTCTTTTTGTAACTCTTTTAATTTACTTCTGGTGGATAAAAACCTCTGAAGACTGGAGGGGTGGCACAGATTTTTTTCGAGTTTATTCATTTGGATAATATTTAAGTAGGGACCAGTTTTCTATACAAAGTTCTCCCTGGAGACATTCCCTTTGTTGCATCATTTTATCTGATCAGCCTAATCCAGTTTTATCTTTAAGAAAATGTCAAAGAACTGATGAATATAACATGATTTTATAGCAAATATGTTTTGGACTTCTATTAGAATATTGATAGAATTCAAACATTTGCTATTTATTTAAAATTAATACAAATTTTTGTATTTAAAATAAACCTTCATAACTTTATCTTGTAATTTGTGAACAAATAATACGATGATGCACAGTATTCTATTCAAGTTCTTTATTAATATTTATATAGAAGTTTTGTCTAATTTTATAGTTTTCTCTGTTTTATGAACTATAATGCTTTTTGTCATTTGTTTTTGATGAAATGGCATCTGAATAGCTATTCCTTAGCTATTAAATATTTTACTGTTGTTAATCTATAACTAAGTATCTGGTATTATTAATAAACAAATATGCTTAATTAATATTCCAACATTTTTCTTAAATTTAATTTGTAATTATCGTACTTTATGAATAATTCAAATTTATTGTTTCAGTCGACAGTAAGCACGATGGAAGCGCTACAGAAGTATCTCATCCATGCAAGCCAAATCCCTGTAATTCTACAGAAGTTTGTTTAGTTAATCACGATTGCAAATTTGGACAAATTTGTATTCCATATAAATGCACTCCTGGTGAGTTTAGACAGAATCATTTTATTGTTTTGTGCCCCAGAGTGGTAAGCTGATGGCTTGACCATCTTGGCTATCCAAACAGTAATTTGTGTCAGTTAAATCAGGTGAAAAGCGAAAAAATAATTCAAGAAATGTCACGTTTAAAACCTTAAAACAATAGCATAATTAAAGATTGTTTTTTTTTTAATTGCCAATAATTATATTAAAACCGTATACAAATAATCTAGTTATAGAGTAGGAAAATTTTTTAAAATAATAGTATAGTATAATCCCATTTTAATCATTACACCAGTAATTAATGATTATTCTGATATTAAGTGCACTTGTATATTTATATTATAATTATTACACTCTTGCTTTAGGTTGCAGAGTTGGAGAAATGGCTCAAATAATTGTACCGCAAAATACATACATCCAAATCCCTAATATTATACAGAATCAAGAATGCCGTGTAGTATGTAAATGTAAACCTTATAGAATTATTGACAGTTGCATTTCTGTTAATTGTATTACTGAAAAGGATTGCATTAATCCCGAGAAGAAAAATAATTACTACGTGGATGAGAAAATAGGTAATTTTTCAACCCTAAATATATTTAATATGATATTATGAATCATTTTAATTTAATGAATGTATTTTGCAGCTCACAACACAGAATTTTACGACGATGATAAAGTATGTGTGTGTTTTTCTGGAGAAATAAAATGCTTAAGACAATTTAAAGTAATGAATAAAAGAATTGAAAATGGTTAGTTTTTAAAATCCATTATCTAAATATCTAAATGCTAGGACGATAATTTCTATATAAATTTTGGTTTGCATATAAATTCTTTATTTAGTTCTTCCATGCAAGTGTCCATATCATTATATTCCAGTTTGTGGTATTAATGGGAAAACCTACATCAGTCCTTGTATTGCTAGGTAAGCTTATAACAATAATGATAGTAATAACTTTTTAAACATTTTCATAATAGTATAAATTAAGTAATAATTTAGGAAATCTTGCGAATCAATAATTTTTATGCAATTAATAGTAAATTGGTTTTACTTATAAAATTCTAATTGTAACATTACATTTTAATATAATATTTAAATAATTTAATTAAAACTAAGTTTATAAATGACATTGTTCATTTAGAAGAGGGGCCATCGAAAGGAAGAACTGGGAATTTTTTCTGGGATCGGAGAAAACTTAGGGACCTGTAATGATACCTACCCCTATAAAATTAATATTACTTTTACTAAAGGAAAATAAAATCTTTAAGATTGCTTTTTGTGAATAAAGAAACATTCTACGTATTTATTTTGCTCAAAAAACAAACAAACAAAAAAAATAAAAAAAATAAAAAATATGGCAAAACGGGCGCTGGGGTAGAGCGGGTCTAAACAAGACTGATTTTGGAATGCAAAACCTGAGAAATTATCATAAAAACAATTTGTAGAATCTTGGAACACTTTTAAGTATTTACTCAATCCTCCTTTTCTTTATCACAATATTGGCTTTTCCTATTGAACAGACTACTAATAGAGAAAAAGTAGAGTACAGAGTAATAGTGTATTATAATATACATAATAAGTATTAAAATGTAAGTTCAGACACAACTAAATTTTAACAAACAGGATTCTAAACAAGTAACCACAGTCACAAAATTTAGTGCCAAAATCACTAGATTGGCCCTTGCACACTGTTGCATCGTTGAACATAGTGTACAGTACAAGGATAAATGTTGGAGAGTGGAAAATTTCAACTTTGTACTTTGTAATTACTAAATATTAAATATCTTTTAAGAATTTTTGCAAGTTCTTAAATTTTCAGACAATGTTAGATAAATAATATTTCGGTTATTATTTTGTGAAATTAAATAATTAAGATGTATAGACCTAGATGAATTAATTTCAAATTATTTCAAAACAGATGCATTGGCTTAAAAGACGACCAGTACGAATTTGGTACATGTTCCAGTATGGATCCCTGTGAGTCTAATCCTTGTCAGAAATATCAAAGGTATTTGATTATAATAGAAAATAAAATAATGTTAAAAATTCTTTTATAATCAATCGTTTAATTTCCTTATTAGGTGTATTCCCCATAAACAGTTTTGTCTTAGCATTAAGCATACAGGATGCAAACAGTATCTATGTGGTAAGGTACAACTCAATTCAGTCTGAAAGTGAAATTAGTTTATTTATGTTTATGTTTAGGTAAATATCTAATCTGAAAAATCCAGAATTTATAGGATTAAAAACATAGTCTATACATGGCAATAGCAAAATTTCTATTAGTCCAAGCAATTTCGTAACTATTAAATTGTTAAATTTATCTTTTTAATGATATTTAATGTGATGTATTTTGATCTCATTTCACCTATTAAATTAATTGAAAATTCAATAATTTAAAAGTCCTTCAATTAATATTTCACTTATATTTTACAGTGAATATAAGAAATTGTTCGAAGCAAGCAAATTTGACTGTGTGCGATACAGAAGGAAACGAACACTCAAATTTATGCTTTATGTTGAATGCAGGAAAAACGTTAGAATATTTAGGACACTGCAAGGTAATTACTAAATTACATTGTTTAAATCCAATCAGATTAAAATACTAGAATAAATAAACATGTAAATATTCATACATATACTAAATTATTTTCACAAAAATACTCTCTATTTTAATGTCTTATTTGCAATAGAAAAATTGTGAAAGTAAAGGTATGGTTTGTGGTCACGACGGAGAGACTTATAATAGCGAATGTGCTGCTCTGGCAAATTATGTAACTGTAGATTACAAAGGTTCCTGTACTGCAACACAGTTTCTTTCACGTAAGTAGCTTTTGCTTGTTACCATTAAAAAATGATAATATAGGCCTCGTTAATTCGTCATTTGATTAAATCATAACATCAAACGTTCAGGAATATCGTATATGTATGTGCATACCGTATTGGCCCGAATATAGATAGACTCTAATTTTGAATTTCTTACTTTTGAAAAATATTAAGACCCGAATATAAGTTGACCTTTTATTATTCATTTAATTTGCACACAAAAAATTTGGAAAGTCGTTTGAACCAATGCTTCATCAAAAGTTTCATTGTCATCATGCTTCTCAGCTTTCTTCAATAGTGCATCATCCTCTCCTTTGTTCAAGTTGTTAACAATCAACTCTACTTCTTTTAACATAGCAATTTTCCCAGCGTTTTTTTTTTTTTTTTTTTTTGTTTTGTTGTAGGTCCTTTTCCACTCAGAGAGTACTAAAGGATATGTGTGTATTGTTGGTTAGTAGGTGTCACAAGATGGGCCCATAAGAAAACCTAGTCCAATTGTGAGGGCTCATAAAGTTACGTGTGTTGTGTTGTATATTATTCTGCATTCGAATTTTTCCAGCTGTTAGAAGACTGCATGTGAGAGAATTAAAGAGTTAAATATTTGTTGCCAACGATAAATATTATCGTTGGCAACAAATACCGATGACCGACATTCAAAAAGAAATGACTAATGTGGAGAAAAATTTGAATGATAAAGACGTAAATTACTACTTTCCTGCTCTACATACTTGTTTAGAAGACAATGATTCAATGATTTGGAGTTGAGTGAAGAACTGAGTCTGTGTTTGTAGAACGGTGTTTAGTTTGAAAAATAGGTTTACGGTACAACTGGATTTCAGAAAAGGTTTACCAGTATAACTGGATCAACGATTATTTCAGTACAGAACTTTCATCAACACTTTTGGAGAACCAGCAATTTATTGACATTTCAACAAACTCCACATTGAAATTGAAGTTCGCTTCTTCATCACTATCCAAGTTTTGAAACTTGATGTAGCCAAAGTATTTAGAAGTAGATAACAAAGCTTTACGAACTCTACGAGCTCTAGGTTTTCATTTCTTTTGCGACGTACTAATGTGAAGCAGGTTTTTCAACATTAAAACCAAATACAGACTGCGATCGAACACTGAGAAAGAGATGCGAATCAGTTTCAAAACTTTTGCTCATATTGAATAATTAACGAATAAAAAGCAAACTCATCCTTCCCACTGACTTTGTGGCAAAAACACAATGTCATAAAATTGCAAATTGATTAAAATGTGTTTTATAATTTTATTTACAAATGAAACATTAATTTATGTTTATTTTGTTTTTTAAAAACACATCTCGTGTCGGATAGCGTAGACCAACGTAAAATATGCCCGTTCAAAATCCATTAAAAAATTTGTTTTTGTTTGTTGCAATTTTTTAAACAAAGGAACCGCGGAGAATTATATTCAACTTGAGGGAACCATGGCCCAAAAAGTTTGAAAAATGTGGATTTAGTCGATTGCTTTGAACAGGTGATTAATCGATTATTTACAAAAGTGTCAAATACTTAATTCCAGCACGTAATTTGCGGGCTGCAGCATGACTGGTCAGAACTTTGCTAGAATTTAAAAGAAAACAAGTAAGTTATGTCAACATGTAACGATAATAACCATGGTGAAAAAATGCGAAAAATGACGAGAAATACAAAAGCATTGGCGATAAAAATAAATAATACAGACCCCTGCTAATGAATTCATTGAGTGTTTGAAATGTTTGCAAAAACCATTTACTATTTATTCCAAGTTGATAAAAATATAATATAATAAATGGTTACTCAGTGCCAATTGTGCGCTCAAATTCAATTTTAATCGAAACATATTAGGACTTAATGGTAAAATATTATAATGTATTTTGAAAATATTTGGAGTCATCCATAAATGATATCATACTAAAATTCTACATTTTAACCTTCTCCCTCCCATGACATCTATTGTCACATTATGACAAAGCTCCTCCTCGCAAATGATGTTACATTGGTCGTCATCCCTGGCGACAGTGTTTGCATTATCGCCACATAAATACACTGAGTCAATTTCGTAATGGGTATTAATATAAAATGATTTATTCACACTTTTATCAAAATAAAACACTACACGACTACTTTATTCCCATGGATTTGTTAGGTGTTCATTATCGACACAATGGGACGAGTAAGTCCGGCATCACACTAGAGCAAGACAGCCTTAGTCAAAAGGTTTTGTCTAAAACATTTGACAGTTTAGCATCACACCAAGAAATCAAGATATCATCATTGAGTGTTGCTTCTTTATATTTCCTTTTCTTTGGTAGTAGTCTGAAAATAAACTAAATTTTTGAAAGATTTCAGTAAATAAGTCTAACATATAAATAACTGTTTGACTTGTAAATATTCTGTTTGGTCTCAGGTTCCATACTCCGACGACAGAGATTTGTGGGACCTTAGAAAAAAATTTATTTTTGAGGCCCTTTAGAAGAGCGATGAAAGTAGATAAGTATATAGTAGATTTATTTTGATCTACAATAATATGAAACGTTTAAGTGTAGAAACAGACAGTAAAATACACAATAAACTAATAAAAATACGCACTGTACAATAAATTGGAAAACTTAGTGTATAGAAATTCACCCACAAACCACTCTCCTGCTTTTAGCAGCACTGAATTCATAAATTACAGAAAAAACGTTCAGTTCTGCAACAATCCTTCAATGGACTAAATCTAAAATGAGAAATTATTCATAAGAGATAGTTCTTGGTCTATTATAACTTCGAAAACGATCACTTTGCTGATGCTTCAGAAATTCTACCATCATTTTAGTATGGCCAAAACAGATTATAAGTATGATGTACAGTACAGTGCAGTACATTTAATTTTTGCTTTTACATAAAAGTTAATAATTTATTTAAGTGCAAAATTAAATTTTTAAGGAATATGTTTTAAATGTGACAAATTATGTTAAAAAAGCATGCATGTTACTGATTAAGTTAATGGTAAATGTGAAACGTGACGTCACAATATCACTCCCCTCCTTGTCACATTCTGAACTCTTCCTCCTCTCACGAGGTGTGACATCATTTATGGATAGCCTCTCTGAGAAAATATATTAATATATTTTTATTCTTTTAGTAAAAACCAGTTGTAATGTGAGTTGTCAGCCACTATCTTCCAGACATTGCAATCCCTTATATCTTCCAGAATCATGCTGTCCTGTTTGTGGTAGGTTTATTATTTAAATAATAATTTTAAAAAACTGATAAAATTTAAATATATCTTCCTTAATCTAATGCGATTGAAAATTTCTTTATCTTAAGAAATGCTATTTTTTTAAAGGACACATTGAATTTTACATATACAGTCAAACCTGTTTTTATGCGGGGGATAGGGACCGCATTAAAAAAAATCTCACGAAACTTCACGAATGGCTGTAAATAATAGTTTTCGCAACACAATTAAAAAATAATTTTTTTATGCGGTCAACAGGGACCGCATAAAAAAAGTCTCACATAGAAAATAACTCAAAACCGTACGAAATAGAATTTATTGACAACAGATGTCAGCACTTGACTGCATCGTCTGGTCTATCGTCTGTTTTACATATTTTTGTCCAGGTGGTGTTTTGACGACTTAAAAAGTAAATTATTTCATTTTTCGCATATTCATGCAATAATATTACTATAATAAGTGCATTTATGCTATAATAAGTTTATTTAGCTATAATAAGTCAACGTGAGACATGACGAATCGCACGAGACTAGTCGCCAACTATACCGCACAAATTAAAAATTCGCATTAAAAAAATCGCACAAATAAAAATCGCACATAAAAAGAGCGCATAAAAACAGGTTTGACTGTATTTCATAAAACACTTATACTTAACACCTAATAAATCTCTTCCCTGTAATCTGTATGCAACGCAGATCACGGGAAAGATTTACGAGGGGAAAAATTAATTAAAGTTTTCACCATCAGGAGAAAATGTAGCGCTGCAATGATGCTAATTATAAGACAAGTGGACAAAATTTTATTAGAATATTTTGTTCTTATAGCCTAAATATACTTTGCATTGAATATTTAATATTTTAAATGGGAACAAGAGGGTAAAAGAAAATATCGAATTCTTGTATATTTAGTACTTTTAAATAGAGGATACGCTATAATATCCAATATAACATCGGTCAAAAATAATTGTAAAAATTTTGATCTGTTATCTTAAGCGAGCTAATAAATGAATATATTTTATATTAATTATAATTTTGTAGGTGGGGCATTTCAACTATTATTCAGCCACAATATCTACGACGAAATAATTGGTGCAATAAAAGACGAACAACAGTCCAGGTTGAGCGCCGTGGCAAAAACACTCCTGGAGCATGTCAATGTGGCGGAATGTGGTGTTTTCGTTTATTCCACGCAGGAAGCAAACATCGTCGTCCTGGTTTCTCCCACCGTGCAAAACGCCACCGCGCTTCAGGTCGAAGCGTGCACCAAAGAAGCCGAAAAATTACATTCTCTTTTTCGACAGAAAAGCCCAACGCTACTCACCAAAGTTCCACTCTCTTCTTTCTTAACGTCCGTCATTGTAGAGAGCTTAGTTACGGACGGAACAGATTCGAGAACTTTATCGTCCATACTAGTCATACTTGTTTTATCTCACCAACTGTTTTGGTGACTAAAAATATGTAAATAATTAACGCATGGTGTCACATCTGTAAAAAATTTTTGGCATATATTGTATATAATAGAGATTCATCTTTCACCATGACCAAATTAATAATATAACTAGATGCTTTCTTTAATGGAATGATTCCAGAAAGCATTTACAATTATATATGGAAAGCATCTCTTTGCTTGGAGCTACAGATGCTTCCTTTTTATAATGTGCACACACATTCTATTGGCAATTCAATGTTGTTCCAAAAGATAATGTTAATTATGCAACACTTAGGAGATAATTTATTACCTATTTAAATATTTTAAAACCATGACAACTTTATTCATATAAATTACAACTTTCGTGTGTAAAATATTATATAATTTACTTTCAATCCAAATTTTACTTGTATTATAAATACTATTTCCATTATATCCTATAATTTAGATTGTAAACTATGAAAAGCTGAACTACATGATCTCATATATTTAAAGCATTTTTTTTAATTTATTGTAAAAAATATTTTATGACAGATACTTTGTCTGCACAGATAAAGTTTACTCTGGTCCAGTCATTTTTCTATGTAAATAGAACAAAAATTATAGAACTGGATCTCAGTCAAGAAAATGGAGTTAATTACTTAAAAATGAAAGGGGGCGTCTAGGTCTGAAGATTTAAAAAAATTTTGAATGCAATTATTTCTCATTACAAGAAAATGAATATTCAAAAATTTGTGTTAGCTTTTTTTAAATTTTGCAATATGTTAATGAGTTAGATTCCCTAAGATTCATTCAGCTTTCATTAACAGCATCCTTATTCCAAATCTGTTGTTTTTGATTTTGTGTATATTTTCAACATTTATACAAAAAGTTCTGGTAAAAATAGTTTTGCTATTTCTATTTTGTTGTTTGATAATGGCAATTCCTATGATGCATTCTTTCAAAGAAGAAAAAGAAATCTAATAAGTAGAACTTTGCTATATTTTTTTGTAAAAATTCCAAATGTGGCATTTTGCAGCATGACAAATAATTTTTTACTTGACATTTTTAAAAGAATGGCCAAATGATGATCAGCTTTCAATTGATAGAATGAATAATTAATTGAAATGAATTTATTAACTTAGCATTCAATATTTTATTTCAGTATTATATATATATCTAGGTGTAATTTGCATTGCCATTTAGTTAATATTTGACTAATTAAATACCAATATGCACCAAACCTAGAAAATATATTAGCGTTTGGTTTTTTTCTTTTTCATATTAAATGTAGGCAAACTACAGAAGTCCATTTGATTTAAAGCAAGAGAGTTTGCATAAAGGAAACTTACTCCATATTATCAATGACAGGTATAAAAATGTAACAGTTGGCAGTCTAAGACAGTGCATTTTTAGGAGAGGTCAAAATCTTGAACAGAATGAATTTATCCAACCAAATTTTATTCTGGTCAACTTTCTGGAACCAAAGAGCAAAAGAGTATTAGATCTCATTACGAATCTGAGTTCCATTTGAATAAATTCTCTCAATTTCAATTCTAGAATAAATCTTATCATCTTTTCTCACAAATTCTCATTAACATTTGTAACTTTGAGATGAGTATTTCTGAAGTATTTTTATTCATTTTTTTTCCATAGAGATTATAAATAATTAATAATAATCTTTCCAAAAGATGCTATTATGTGAAATAAACATTTTGACAAATTGTTTTTTGCCTTTGGTTTCCAAAATTTTAAACTGCAAGAGTTCTAAATTCTTTTTATAATTTGGATTTGGAAAATGAAAAAGTTCTAAAACATTGCAATTTAAAATGAAAATGTGTCAGAATATGATTGCATTGAACAAAATATTTGGACCTTAATCTTCCATTATCAATAATGGAAGATTGAATTATTTGGTATTGAATACTAACAGCTCAAACAGAATAAAGAACGTTAAGAAACAAAAGAAAATAACAACCTTAACTAATTAAAAGTTCATGAATCCCATCTAGTCCACAATCAGTATTTTAAGTGTGAAGTTTGTAATTTTCATGCTTATTGATATTGCATTTGATATCTTAATAGTTGGATTTAAAGAACAATTTACAGTATACTGTCTTTTGCAATCTGTACTCAGGGTTATAAAATATTTTTTATTCATTTCTAAGATTTCTGTAAGGGGAGAAAATCTCAAAATATCAATTTATTTATAAAACTTTAATATAAACTACTTTAAACTAAGATTGTTGTATATAACAAATTTAGATTAAATTTATTTATTATGTTTTATATTATATTCTAAAAAAAAATAATGTTCAAAATGTTTTACTTTGTTGAGTCTTACTAGATTATGCAATGTATAATGCAAATGTTAAAGGAAATATTAAAATTTTTTGATAAGAATATTGTGATTTTCAAAAACCTGTATATGTAATGGTACATTAACCCATTCTACACATGTCCAAAACTTAGGGATAAACATAGTTACTAGCGGCAATAGCTAGAAAAGTTTTGGTGATGAACCTACCAGTGTTGTGAGTGCTCCATTGCAGTTTGAGTTGGACATATTTCATCCGGACAGGTCTGTCTGTCTGCCTGGGTATTGGGAAACACTTTCCATCCGTTCATCTGTGTCCAAGTGCTTTGTGTATCTTTTCCTTCAAAGACCTACTTTTATTGCTTTAATTTGTAAAATCCTACCCTGTGTCAGATGAAAAGTAATATTGTTATTGCCATATTTGTCTACATTCATCTACAGTTCTCTCTATTCATGTACAAATGTTGTCTGTCCTTAAGTTTTGGACATGTATAATAATAGTTACTTTAATTTCATATATTCTATCAGTTAACTGATTCTAAAACAAGGAAAAAAATAAAAGATTTTTTTTTGTTTAGCTTTCACTATCTTTACTCTGAATTAAAAGTTATTGAGATATTAACCCTATATACAAGGTTTTCTGCTGAAAATTGTTAGAAATTATGTAATACAATAAATGAAATAGTGTACAAATTAAAAATAATAGGACATGACATTGCCAAAAAGAAGGTGTTAATGAAAAGATAATAATAATGCAAAAAGTCAACTTTAAATGATTATTATATCAAAAAATTTTTTAAAAAATCACTTTTACAAAATAAGATCTAAACAACATTCAATATAAAAAATAAAGATATATAAGGACAAAATTAATGCTTAAAGATAACCTAAATGCAAGTGATTTTGATTTTCAATTGCAAGTAGCATTTTGATAAATGCTTAGTAAAAATTTAACAAAATATATGAAAATTATATAAGATCAAACTAAAATTTAACAGATAAAAATAGTCTTAGTATCAAGGGAAATCGAAAAGTCTTTGCTAATTGTGTGTTTCTCAAAATCTGACTGTTATTTCAGAATTTCAAAAAAATCCAGTTCATACCCTATTTTTCTATGTAGTTTCCAAGACAGGTCAACTATTTCTCCCATTGTGGCAAAAGTTTTTGGATACCACTATCACAGAACATGTCCAGTTGCTTATGCAGCCACATTTGAACTGCTGTCTTCACATTGTTGTCACTTTCAAAGCAGTGATCTACTAACTCCTCCTTGAGGAGATTAAGAATAATGATAATCACAAGATGCCAGATTCAGACTGTATACAGTGTATCCTTGAATAAACAAAAACATGTGCATGCTCTGTATAAGACTTGCTCGAACTTCCATTTCGTATCTTCAGTTAGTTGTAGTTAAATGACTGAATGATGCCTGAAAATAACTTTAACTCATGGGATATTGAAACAAATTTAAGATATTAAGAAAAACAAAAATATGTCAAAAATAATGTTTTTAAACAGTTAAAAATTGGACCACACATTGTGTAAGATAAATCCAAATGTCCCAAAATCAAACTACATATCTACACAAAAGAAGTTTTTAAAGCATATAAAAATTTGGAAGGGTTTAATAAGTCAATCGTGTATCTAACATTTTCAAATTTTGGGTCTTTGAAAATATCTGACAAGTGTTTTTTTTTAACTGTATCCTCTGTGACAGTTTAATTGTATTCTTTAGTAAATATTAGCTGTAATATTCTGTTCTAACATTATTCATGCTTTTTCTATTCACTATTGTTTGGATGTAACAACCATTTTTTCTTTTTTTAAATTTATAGTTTCTTCTACTATTATTAATGTGGAGTGATGTTTCAACTGCATTATTTTGCAAATGATATGCTGGTTCCTTGGTGCTTCTTTCCTCTGTGGAAAGATTAGAAGATGGTTCATCTATCTTCTGTTTTTTTAACATTTTTGAAAGATTTTATTTATTCAGCACAATAGAGTGCAATTGATAGGATATGCCTTGTGTCCTATCAATTGCACTCCATTGTACTGAATAAATAAAATAAATAAGACATGGTTTCAAATTTGGAGAAGATTTTTGAAAGTGTTATCTGGATTTCATCTTTTACAGCAATTGTTTCATTCCATTTTATCTTTTAAATTTTCTTGAGATTTTTCCTCACAAATCTCAAGAAAACACTGTTGGGATTATTGGATGGTTGATCTATTAACACAATATATTATGCAATATGCTGTTTTGCATTTATGTTTAGGATATAAATTTGCACTCGTTATCACAAAACACCACAAACAATACTTCTAGAAATATTTTCACACTCACAACAGCATCGATTAGCAACAAGAGGAAGTTAGAGACTTACTAACACTTCCAATTTCTCAAATGCACCATCTGCTGAGAAATTTGTCGCTGAATACAGTATTGCAGAGGATGAAAAATGGCCTGATCTGGGTATTGGATGATGTTTGTCATTCTGTTTCTGACCTTCTCACTCCAACAACCCACATCTTGAGCAATAGACAATTGTCCCTTACAATGCACTCCTTTCTTGATGAATTTTGCTTGTATTCATGCCAGATGCTAATAAAAATTGAATCTACTTGTGTAGAAAAAAATACTGGATGAACACTGGTGGCCTACCATTTTTGAATGTCATATTTCCACTGCATCTTAACAGAGTGTTGGAAACTGTTGAGGTGACACATAAGAAACTGCCTTCTCATAAGTATATTTTGAAATTATAATTATTTTTCAAGAAAAATTGTAGTTGGCAAAGATTTTCTGATTTTCTCTCCTAGTTCATTCAACTGGATAGCCTTTGCAACTGCAACTCTTAGTTCACACAGGGTTGAAAAGTAAAAAAAGAAGAAAAAAGACTGCACAACAGCATATGTTCATGATTTTCAACTTTATGCCACTGATGAATTATACAATCATGAACATGTTGCTGTTGCACAATTTTTTTTAAATTAAAACAGAGAATTAATGGCAAATATGTTCATCACTTGTTATAGTTGTAAAAGTATCTTTAAATTATTAATCATTTACAATGATAGAATAATAATGCAGTGTTGAATTACAGTTAATACATTGTTTCAAAATACATTTAATTATTAGAGTAAGCAATATTAAACAAAAATTTTATTTTCTTGTCAGTAATACAGTTTTATCAGAGAAGAATATTCTTACATGGAATGAATAGAAATTGGTCCCATTATGTTGTCAGTGCCTTTATTTATAATGTAATAAATGCACAGAAATCAACTAGAGAACTAATTGCTTTTTGATATGAATCATCCTTATTCACATTAAACACATACCAAACTCTGTTGTTAACCATACTGGAACACCATATTGACTGAATGTCTTGTGGATTAAATAAACCTGTTGAAAACATAGTAATTGCAATTGGAATGTTACTGAGAAGATTAAATTATTAGTTAATGTTATTTTATTACTTGGTTTAAGTTTTAAAATATTTATAAAATTAATAAATCCTAAATGTTCAAAATTACATGGAATTTAACTATATGACTAATATCTCACCTATCAGTTTGGGGAATGTTACAGAACTGTTGTCACTTCTACATAACAGAAGCTTTCCACTTAATTCCACATGGGGAAAGAAATCAGCCCCATCAAGACTACCTAGAAATGCCTTGTCACCAGCAATTAATCCAACAATTTCATGCTTGTTTTCTCCAGCAGCTATATTTACTACTAGAGCTGAATCAACATTTCTTCTCAAACAGACATCTTCATGTTTCTGTTGTAGCTATACATTAAACATTATATTTTATTATATTTATTTATATTTTAAAAACTTTTCTACTAATAATTAATTAACTTGCAATTAATGAAATAAGTTTTCAAAATGTTACATGTTTTTACCTCAATACCAGCTTCTTTTGCCAAAACAGGTGCATTAATACAGTTAACTCCTAATTTAATTCTGTGCTGCAACAAACCAACTATGACTGCTGTACTTAAAAAAGTAACTTTCTTATTCAACTGCATTCCTAAAATGATATAAATATTACAAGTTTTATTTATTCTTTAAAAATGTATCACATTATAAAAATTTAAAAGATTGAATGTTTTATTCTTGTAATATGATCTGGTGAGTTACATTACTGTTAAATGAAAGAATACATTTACTGTGTGTTTTCATCTATGTGAAATAGACATCCTCAGGTATATACGATATTGAATAAATTGATAGTCAACTGAAATAAACTTAAGATGAAGATTGCCAAGTGTTAGTGTGTCTGCACTTTATAGTGTTCAGGAGACAACAACAATTACCGACACGGTTTCAAGTGCGTCAAAAGAAGATACTATTTAATCCAATTTGAGATTGTCTCAATGCATGATAATTATTATAAGAGTGATGATAGTAGAGAAAGAAGCCATTTATGTAAGAATTTTGAAATATGAAAGTAGGAATTAAAATTTATTGCCTAGAACAAAATTCTCAAATAAATGTAATAAACAAAAAATACTAATAAGAGTATAATAAAGACAGTATTCAATTCTATACATAATAAAATATATTTTAAATGTAATTGTGGGAGACATTATTCAAATTTACCTTGAGTTGTTATTGTTACTTTGATATCTCCACTCCCAGAAGGAATGAGAGAAGAAGAAATTTTTCCAAGAGAAGTAGACAAATCTGCCCATGGTTTATTTTCTGGTGACAATAACTGACAAAATGAAGCAGAATTTACCTATAAAAAGAAATCTTTTATTACATGGTTAAAATAATAATATACAATTAACATCAGCAGCAATCAATGGTTACTAATTGAAGTGATATTCTTTTTATATAACATTTAGTAATTATTTTATTTCATTACATGTAAACTTAGCTTAACAGAAAATGATGTATTAAGTCATTAGAGTAAACCCTACATACGAAGGCTATTTTTTAAATAAGGTCCATTTTTTAATAAGAAGAAAAATACTGTAAATATCATTAAAATATATTTTTTTCCATATTCTACATACTTTTATCTACTTTTCTACATAATTTCCATTTTGTTTAAACATTTGTCATACCACTCAACAATTTTTTGAATTCCGACTTCAAAGAAATCTGCCACCTGTCAAGAAGCCCAATCCACGACTGCAGTTTTCACTTCTTCTTCGTCGTTGAAATGTTGACCACCAAGGAACTCCTTTAAGTATCGAAACAAGTGAAAATCACTGGGTGCAAGGTCTGGACTGTGTGGATGATCGTATTGAGTCAAAACGATAAAGCACTGTTTAATCTTTTTGTTTTGTGATCGTCAGAAAGCAGTCTTGGAACGCACCGAAAAAACAATTTTCGATAATTCAGTTTCTCCGAAACAATAGTATACAAAACTGATCTTGAAATCTGTGGAAATTCAATTGATAATGTTGAAATCGTAAATCGTCAGTCCTCTCGAATTTTGTTATCCACATCACGAATCAAATCTTAAGAAATCAGAGAAGGTCGGCCAGGGTGTGGCTCATCATATACATTAACTCGCCCATCCTTGAACATTCTTACCCATTTTCGAATTTTCACTCATAGCATTATCACCGTAAACTTCACAAATCTGACGGTGAATTTTCGCTGCTGCCAAGTTTCTTGCACTCAAGAATCGAATAACAGATCATATCTCACAGTCGGCGGGAGACTCAATTTTCTTAAACATTTTAAACTTCTACAGCTCAGCATACAGACAGACGATATGGCTGCAAAAGGCGTCAAAACGCACGCCAAGCTTGCTCGGAGCAGAAGCGCATGCATACTGCCGTGATTGCGCATTATTCTCACTTTCATTCACAAACGGACCTTATTTAAAAAATAGCCCTCGTACGTAAAAGATATAATTATTATGAAATACGTGAAATCAAAATATTGACATAACTGTTCATCTTTACATAAAAAACTTAACAATAGAAGACAAAAACATAATAGTGATATTAATAATGAAAGATAAATAATGATATTCTCATTTAGCAATAATTCTAATCTGATTGGAGTTAAAATTTAACACATATTCCTTTACTGTATTTATTCATTAAATGCATAAAAAAATAGACACACACTGTGACAATTTTGTAAATAAAAAAAGCAAAAATTTCACTTATATAATTTTTTTTAATGTAATTCTTAAACATGCTGAAGATAAAATAATAAATGTTTAAACATTAGAGTGTTTTATTAAATAAAAATATTGAAAAACTGTTTTTCAGATGAATGCATTTTTGCTCTAAATTAACTTTTAACATATAATAACTTAAAATTTTTAATAAAATAATCTGTAGAACTGATTTTATATTCATAATCATAAATGTTTATTTCAAATAAAGTGTTCATTATTTTTCAGCTACTTAGTTTCATTTTAACTTTTCAATTTGTATTATTATTGTCAGAATTTATTTCAAAACTGATTTAACATAAATATAGGCATATTGTGCTTAATATCAGTAATTCATTCCTAAAAGTCAGAATTAGCATTCTGACTTTTAGGAATGAATTAGGAATCAGAATATTCTATGAGAAAATGCTAATTGGGAGTGTAATTCCATTATCTTAAATGGGAAAATTATAATATATAATAATTCCAATCCAAAACTCTCACCTAATTTCCAAAAATTTAAAACACAATATAACATCTATATATAAGTTAAAAATTATCAAATTAGGATATAAAAGTGCTCAATAAGTTGCTTTTTGATCACTAAAAGTTAATATTGTTGTTACAAACAGTTTCTTTATATATAGTAACATGTACTGTACAGTACAATCTGTAGGCTACTATCAACACATTTCCTGTATATAAGATGCTATATTGAATTTTTGGGATGTAAATATGAATTTTTCTTATATAAACATTAGCCAAAAGTCACTGTAATGAAAGATGTGTACATTCTATGAAATTTAGGTATTAAAAACCAAAAGACTCAATCTTATTTTTCATTTGTATGTTTTTACTTCTTTTACATTTAGTTTGGATTGTCTATTTAGTAAAGAAAGACTGAATGTTAAAAATTAAGTCAAAATGAAGTATTTTGACTTAATTTTTGACATGCAGTCCTCTTTACTACTACTGGAAACCCAGTTAGTAATGTTCCTGAATATGAAGGATATGAACAGATATTGCATGAAACACTATTTTTATTTAAAACGTTAATTCAGAAAAAAAGCAGAAAAATTAATGACAAAAAATAATCAATTTTATACTTGTTAGGAAGTTAAATTCTAAACATAATGTAGGGAAATTTTATAAAGCACAAACTAGACCTATTATGGTATCACTCACCATTACAAAAAAAAAAACTAGTGGAGAAGGTAAGGCAACAGTGGCATGATATTGCTTTGTGGGGCCCAGACAAATTTGAATTAGGATGTCCCATGTACAGTGTGACTTAAGATATTTTTATTTGGGGGGAGTTTTTGGAGGAATTACCAGTATCCTCATTCATTTTTTAAACACAACCTCTGGAGGGTTAAGTTCTGTTCTGTGCTGTGCTTGTGCCACACCAGCAATATAGTGTCATTAAATTTAAACTTTTATATTCTTACTACAGTAATAAGTTTATAAAAGATTGGTTTGCAATTGCCTGGGACCCCTTTGGCAGGGGCCCCGATAATTGTCCTTTTTGCCCATAGGATAACATGTCACTGTAAGGCAATAATTTTCAACCAATACACTAGCATGCTGGTTGAAAACTATTACTGTAACAACATTTCAGGATTCCACTAAATAGTGCTGAGCAGTATTGTAACATTTCCTATATGCATTACTAAAAATACAAAAAGCATAACTCTATATTGATAAAGAAGTAGGGATGCTGCAAGAAAAAATTATCAAGTTGGAGGTGTCACTATTAGAAAAAGGGCTAAAAAGCCTTTTTCTAATAATGTACACACTAGGATAAGATAAGATTGAAGTCTCTGATTGATAAATAAAGTGAGAGGATAAATTTATATTAAAGAATTCATAGAGGAAACTGTTAATGAAAGCATTTTGTCTAGGAGACAATTCTTCACAGTTAAATACTTAAAATAATTGTGTTTGTGAAAGTAATAGTTATATTTATATGTGGAAAAAGCTATTTTTCAATTTATTTTGACACATTCTTACTTCCACAATGAATTACATTTTCTTAAAAAGTTTCCTTCTTGAAAATTCTAGTTTCAAAAAAACCCTTCAATATGTTTCCAATGGAAAATTTTATGTCAGTTTGAATTGTTTCAAATTGCATAATATTTTGTATAAACACATTTATGTACAAACACAAAACAATGCCTTGGTATATAATACTACAAACAGTATTGAATAGTATTAAACAATAGAAAATAACTGAAGACTTATACAGATTTAAATCCATGAGAAATAATGTTGAATAAAATTCTATTCTAATATTTATTTGTTTACACAGATAAATGATATCTAATGGTAATTTGAATATTAGCTGTAAACTGCTAATTATTTGCATATAAACATTGTTAAAAATTGATTTGAATTTACTATATTATTATTACACTAGCAGGTAGGCCCGGCGTTGCTCGGGCAAAAGTAACGACAGCAAAGATTAAGATCATTGCATTATAGTCACAAAAGAAAAAGAGTAAAATCTAATTCACAACACAACACCTTTACTTGTTGCTGAGATAGTTTTATTGAAAGAACTAACGTTTTTGGCCTACTCAATAGGCCATCATCAAGCTTAACTTTTGAAAACGAAACATTGCTGTTCCATTGGCGTTCTCAGCAACAAGTAAAGGTGTTGTGTTGTGAATTAGACTAATTATTTGCTGAGCAAGTATCTGCTTTATGAAAAAGAGTAATTTCATCAACAAACTAAGTATTTCTAAAGAAAGGTCGAATTTGAAAATCGAATGTTCTAATATTGTTCAATTTTCGTGACGTGTTCTGATTATATTGTTCAATTTTCATTAAATGTTCTAAAGAGTCGAGAAAAACTGAACTAATCTGTTTAAATTTGAAAATCGAATATGTTCTAACATATTACTCTTCTTTTCTTTTTCCTCCAGCGCCCGTAAATCTTGCATGTTGCTTTCTTTTGTTCTCCATTGTTACTTAACACTTTGGTACTTAAATTTAGTACTCTGTGTACCAAATTTCAGCTTTCAGCTCCTTGCCGTTTTAGCGAAAATTAAGATTATTACGTTATAGTCAACCTTACCCATTTTCACAAAATGCAAGAGTTGGGTCCCCCCTGTTTCCAGACTAATTACAGAATTTTTAGATGGGTCTAAAAATATGTTCAATTTCCCACAAAAACGAAAAAAACTGCATCTGTGTCTTGCACATCGCTTTCTCTTAACATTTCCATTGTTGACACGTCCATTGCTAACACTTCCATTGTTGATGGAACTGTTAAGCCTTAAACCTGTCCCTCTCCCCTGTGGGGAAGAATTTCGAAAAATCTCTTCTTAGTGTGCGTTCTCGTGATGTACCCTGTGTGCCAAATTTCAACTTTCAGCTCCTATTCCATTTTCTGCCATTTTCTGCATGTGTCATTTGTGAGTGTTGCATCTTTGAGTATGTGTTTTCTGTAGTTTTTACTATTTATAACCTGATCCTGTATGGCAATCATGAATCCTTCCGTCTCCCCAAAGAGGCATCCCCGAGCTAACCAGCTGTTTGACGCAGTTTTGTCAACAAAATCATGGGCCAGATCATAAGGATGCCTGCCATGGAGTGCCTTTCGAGCCCACGATTGCTTAATGGTGTCTATGCTTTTTATATGTTGTGTTGTGTCCATATGGTGTGAGTGTAAGTTTAATGGTGTGTTATTCGAGTCTGCTAGAGTTACTGCTTTATGTAATTGTGATGTTTCTTGTTTTTTGTAGAAAAACTCTCGCAGTGACTGTATTTGTTTGTAGTGAAGGTTAACTATGTCAATCAGGCCACGTCCGCCATCTTTACGTGGAAGGGTTAATCTTTCTGTGGCGGATTTAGGATGATGTTGTTTATGCTTAGTAAGTGTAGTTCTTGTTTTCCTTTGGAGTTGCTCAAGATCTGTGTGAGTCCAATGTATAACTCCAAAAGAATATGTGAGTACTGGGATGACATATGTGTTTATTGCTTTAACTGTGTGTTTTGCATTTAACTCTGTTCTGAGAATAGCATTTAACCTACTTTGGTATTCTTTAATTAATCTTTGCTTTATTTGTGCATGTTCTGTTAGTTTGGCCTGTTGGAATCCTAAATACTTGTAGAACTTGCCCTCTTCCATGGATTCAATAACGTCTCCATTTCCAAGTGCAAAATCTTCTTTCTTCAGGATTCCTTTTCTATGTGAAGTGTTTTGCATTTATCTAAGCCAAATTCCATTTGTATGTCCTTGGTGTATGAATGTGTGATTTGTAGGAGTTGATGAAGTTGTTTTTGTGTGGATGCATAAAGTTTTATGTCATCCATGTACATGAGATGTGACAGTGTATACTGTGTTGTTTTTTCATGTCTGATATTGTAACCATATTGCGTGTTGTTTAACATGTTGGATAATGGGTTCAGGGCTAAGCAGAACCAGAGAGGACTCAAGGAATCTCCTTGAAAAATTCCTCGCCTAATAAAAATTTGCTTTGTTTGTATGGAAGTGTTACTAACCCTGAGATGTAGTGTTGTTCTCCAGTGCTGCATAGTGTTTTGAAAGAATGCAATGAGTGATGGATGTATTTTGTACATGTGTAGAATATGTAGCAGCCAACTGTGTGGAACGCTGTCAAATGCTTTTCTGTAGTCTATATATGCCATGTGTATGTTTCTGTGTTGTTTGTGTGCTTGCCATAGAATGACTGAATCTATGAGTAACTGTTCTTTGCATCCCCTGTAATTTCTACGGCAACCTTTTTGCTGTTCCGTTAGAAACACAATTATTATTATTATTATTATCATCATCAACTCGTCTCGATTATATATATAGATAGCAGGTAGGCCCGGCGTAGCTCGGGCAAAAGTAACGATAGTGAAGATTAAGATTATTATGTTATAGTCAGCCTTACGCATTTTCACAGAATGCAAGAATTGGGTCCCCGTTTCTACACTAATTAGAGAATTTTTAAATAAGTCTAAAAATATGTTCGATTTCCCGAAAAACGAAAAAACTGCATCTGCGTCTTGTACGTCGCTTTCTCTTAACAATTCCATTGATTCGTAACAATGGAAGTGTTAGGTAACAATGGGCAAATGGGTGTAACGTTTGGGCTCTGCATTGATTTTTATTATTATGAACTTGTTTCCATAATGTCTTTAGAAGCATTAGTTCTGTCCCTCTACCCCGTGAGGAGGAATTTCAAAAAATCCCTTCTTAGTATGCGTTCTCGTGACGTACCCTAACTGTGTACCAAATTTCAACTTTCAACTCCTAACCGTTTGGGCTCTGTGCTGATTATTATTATTATTATTATTATCATTATCATCAACTCGTCTCGATTATATATATAGATATCTACACAAATGAAATTTCAAAACTAATACATTTGATAAATATAATATTGTAATAAATGACATTCTTACCACTCCCATTATATTTTTTCCATGTAGAAGATCAACAAATTGTTCTGCAATTTCAACTGCAACACGATTCTGGGCTTCAACTGTACTCGCACCTAAATGTGGAGTGCAAATAACCTTTGGATGCTGAATTAGTGCTGTATTTTTAGGAGGTTCCTACATAAATTTAAAAAAGAAAAATATTTCTTAAATTTAAATTTTTCAATTCATATATTTTGTATCTACTGGATAAATAGAATATGATAAAAACACACCTTTAAAAATCCAGCAACAAAAATTTACTAAATAAAAATGTTTTTGATTGGTTTAACCGATCTTCATCAGTTATGATTTATTTATTTATTATTTGCAACTACAATTTCAGTTATTTATTTATGTACTTATTTTAGAATTCTGATTATCGTTTATTTTTAAATTTATGTTCTATGTTTACGTTTTATTTTATCATAACTGATGAAGATTGGTTAAACCGATCTAAAATGTTTTTATTTAGTAAATTTTCTTTGCTGGATTTTTACAGGTGTGTTTTTATCATACAATTTTTCAATATTATGTATATTAATAAAAAAGCTTAAATTAATTATAGACTGGCAAAATCACAATTATAACATTTTAATAAAACTAATCCATATATGATCTAATATGGATTTTGCTAATTACAGATTGCAAAACATTGTAATTACAATGATGTGCAATACAAAATGTAGTATAAATTAGTTTTATTAATTTACTAATAATAATATAAATTTGTAAAATATATATAACAAAGTAATAACTATTAAATATAAACCTAAAATACATTTATTTATAAGAAAAACTTTCATTCTGGGAATACAACTCTCAAAATTCAGAATTGAAGATCGTCATTGAATCAAAACAACCCCTGATTATGGCAAAGTTGAACTTACTGGACATTATTCAACTATTTCTCAACATCTAAACATGTTAGGGAGAACCAAGAGCAGTGTTTTTCAACCTTTCTTTATCATACGGCACACTTGAACCTATAATTAAATTTCCGCAGCAAAAATTTCTTTGGAATAAATCACACAATTTCAAGTTGTGCTTATAAACATTCTCTCATCACATTACTTGCCAATTAACCTAATTCTTTCTGTCTATATTTTTGTGAATTAAATAAAACAGTATTGTTCTTCCTTAAAATAGCAGCAGATTACAACAATAGTTATTTAAATTAATAATTTTCATTTAGATAAGAAAAGTAATTAACATTACATCTTAATTTGCATTTAAAAGTGGCATGATAATTGCTTTTATAAACCTGCCCAACATCTCACTATTTATAAGTTAAAATAATTTGATCTAAATATAGGGCAATTATAGATATGTTTTTGATTAAAAGAAAATTTCATTTTAAATGAAATCCAGTGTATGAACATGTAATTTTGCTTAAATTATGTACATTTATTTATTATAACAAAGAAAATCTTGTAAAATCAATTTAAAGAGGTTTTAATTTTGACATGTATACTTATTGTTCTTTGGGCTTCTTTTGAAAATAATTTGTTTAATAACCTTCAAAAATTTTTGTGGCACACTGGTTGAAAAGCATTGGTCAAGAAGCTTGACAAATGGGTACCACATGAACTCAGCGAGAAAGATAAGGAGCATCATTTGGAGGTCTGAAGTCCTTTAATTATTCAATCACTTGACACTTAAATGCAAATTCCAGCATGAACAAAGAATATTTAATGTTCAAACGTTTTCGGCTTTCAGAGGCCCTGATCAGGAATAAATACAAGAGAAACACAGAAAACAGTTCTATCATTTAAAAATTTCTAACTATATTTTTCAAGCTTAAGTCCAGTTCTATACTTATATTGTTCCAGTTTAAGTGTGCCAGTTTTTTATGTTTGACTTTAATTATTCGTCACAAAAATGAAAATATTCAAAAAATACCCAATTAATAACAAACCAAACAATTGCCATAATTAATTGGCTATTTTTTGCTACTATTAATAATATAAGTTACTGTAGATGATTATATCAAGAATTAAATATGTCTGGAAGCAAGAAATAGCTCAGAGGTCTGGGTGGTGTAACTGGCAACATGACCACATGGTAAGTGGAAGTTGCAGTTTCGAATCCTGCTCTGGGCTAATTCTTTTCTTCCTGACCATTTCTAAAATCATTTAATAAATATTAAATTATTAATTTTAATAAGAGATGATGCCTAACATCTACCTTTAATACCAAATTACTTAATATATAATTATTAATAGTAGCAAAAAATAGCCTGATTAATTAAAGTGATCATTTGGCTTACAGAGTACATGTATAATTCACTGGTTTTTCTTTAGATCTCCAAAAAAGCAGATATTTGTACCTTTCTGTATAAATAATTTTAATTACTTAAAATATGACAAATATAAGAAAAATAATTTCAGAAAAATTAAAATCTATAATGTTCAGACTAACCTCTGTATAGACATCTAAACCTGCACCTCCACACTGGCCAGATTCTAATGCTCTTAATAAGGCATTTTCATCTATTATTCCACCTCTGGCACAATTAACAATGCGTACACCTTTCTTGCATTTTGCAAATACATTATCATTAATTAAATCTGTAAATGAAAAAAAATTAATTAAATAATTAATTTGAAAACCATTAAAAGTGATATTGAAAATAATCAAATTTCAATATCACATAAAATATACCATGTGATCATAATTAAAATATCCCTTTTCAACACTGTCTAGAAAAATATTTAGCAGTTCAAATGCACCTTCAAAATCAGGTTGGACTGCTAATGGCTTTCTTCTGCAAAAAACAAAGAAGTCATCTTTGTTTTTTGCATTTCCACTTCATCAGACAGCAATACAAGATATGGAGCTAACTCATATTTTAAAAAGTTGTGAAGCTCTTCTCTAGATCTTTTTATGACACCGATCTTTTGAAACAACAATGGATCAATGAACACTGTCACATTGTGAACTTGAGAGCTTTTAGAGTGAAACAGACAGATATAAACAATTCTTGCATTCTTACTAAGCAGGAATTGTTCTTTTCACTTTCCAAATCTCAATGTGAATATTTAACCTAGAAATATTAGAGTCAGGTAAAAAAATATTCATGTTGAATTTCTGCAGAAACTATCACTCTACATTCTCTACAAAAATGATCATCAAAAAATTGATCAGGACCATTTTTGTAGAGAATTTTCTCATTTTCAAGTTTGTATATCACCTTCGTTGCCATGAAATAAATAGAAATTGAGATATTAACAAAAAAAAAAAAAAAAACAATTTTAAACCCCCATAAAACATGCACCTTTTAAGTACTGTAAAACATAGGTGTACAGCAGAATTCTGGAAACTTTTGATATAGTATAACTGAATAAAGCAATATAAAAATTCAGCTTACTTAAAATTTTTCTGCAGAAATGACCTTTTTTGTCTAAAGTGACTGGACTATTTGATTCAAGTGTCCTTATGATGGCTGTGGGAAGCAATTTTGAATTTTTAAGGTAAACAATGATTTGATAAATATCCAGGCAAATGGACGATTATCAAATTTGACTGATTCCTTTCTAAGGATTTCTGTTTCATATAGTAATGTATTATAATTCTCTCTGCATTTATTGCATTTCATATCCTTACATTTATTTGCATGATGTCCTGCATGCAGGCAGTTAAAGTATGATTAATTTTGTTTCTTGAATTTAGCCACTTGGATCATCATCCTTGAATTTGTCACACTGATATAATGAATGTGACTATGATTTGCAAAATATAAATGCAATAGATATTGAATAATGACTTGAAGCCAGGTGCTTCAATTCTTTAGTTTTGAGCAAAAGTAGTTGGATTTGCTTGGCACCACTGGCCTTGCTATGGAGCATGTGTTTTGTCTGCTGTGGCTCAAATTTGCCAATGTTGCCACATGTTTCTCAACAAATGAGTGAAACATTTTGAAAGTTAGTAACTTCCATTTCCAAACTTAGTGTAAACTGTCAAACTGTTTCTGAATTGAGTTTCCTTCACAAGTATACAAAAATAGTATAATTTCTGTGTCAAGACATTGAGTTGTAACAGCCAGTAATTTTCTTAAACCATTTGCTGACTCTTGACTCAAATAAGGCTAAACAAATCATTTGTCCAATGCTACTATAATTATTTTTGCCTCATTCTCATACCTGTAATAAAATATATGTGAAAACAACAATAAGATTGCTATTGTATATTTGAATCTAAATTCACGTATGCATATTCCCAATAGAAGCACTGTATTGTCAGCTTCCAGGGTGAAAATATTTGAATGGTGTAAAGCAGCCATTTATAGGTATTGGCACACGCACTTTACAGAGCACCAACCTCTGGCGGTTTAGCTGGTGGATGCTACACACCATAACGCTTCCAACGATTCTATCCCTTAGCCACTGGTAGGGAGCTATTTGACTAAGTGAATTGTTTTAAGACTTAAAAAGTAAAAAAATATTCAATGTTATTTTTATGTACATTTCTTTGCAAAGTTATATTTAATTATAATTCTATTGACAGATTTTCAGACATAAAATCTTTAGAATTTTTATCACTTTTAGATGTTAATAATTTTAAATATTATGAAAAACAATTTTCCCAAGCTTGTTTTAATTATTTAAATTAAGTAAATTTTATGAAAAATGTTTTGATTTATCTAAATTATGTAGTGAATCGCAATATTTATATTCGTGTCCAGATTGTATCGACAAGTAACTCTTAGACATAAAAAGTATTATAATTAATGACGATCCGAACAAAGATGTACTAAAAGAATTATATGATTTAATATCGTTAATTTTTACAGTACCAGTGAGCTAGTGATGACAATTTTTCCTCCGACCGAGTGTTCCTGGCCAATGTACGAATTTGATTCGTGGTTATTGAGCTCAGTTTTTCAACCACGAATCAAATTCATACATTGGGCAGGAACACTCGGTCGGAGGAAAAACTGTCGTTGCTAGCATTGCTTTCGATAGAAAAAGAGCTTTCAAATACTTTGATGGAGTCAATGACCAGCGACTTCTACGATAAAGTAATTAACAACTTTGCAGAAAAAAAATTGCTGAATAGAGATAGTTTATAAAAAATTAAAATTAAAAAAACAAGTTTTTCTATCATTGTTTGTATCATATCAATTTGTATTATGTATGTATTATTTGTATTTTAGAACTAAAATACATAAATTGTTTATTTTTGTCTAAGTATTTGTTTAAAAGTTTTATGGAAATGCGAAGTTCCAGATAGGTCTGAACCATCACAAAAGACGCAAAAAAATTGTTAATTTAGAGAAAAATTTATTAGTTTAGAAAAACATAGGAAAAAATCATTTGTAGTTGGACACCCATTGTTTATATCACACTGTGATGCAGAAATTATAGATTGCAGAAGGAAGTCATCTTATGATTGGTGGAAGATCAAATTCATTTTCAATTTTGACCTTTCTCGTGCTCCGGGCAGTGGTGTAGCTAGAGTTCTCTGGGCCCAGTGCAGAACCAGACTTGTGGGCTCCTGAAAAAACATTTTTTGGCAGGGGTGTTCTTATTCCATAATGGTAATTGGAAACGTACAAACAAAAACAAGTAATTGTTTCTGTAAATTTCAGCTTTTGAATTTATTTATTCCGTTTTGTGTGAGGTAAAACAAATTAGGTATTTTTTGTTTTGTTTACGTAAACGAACTAAAATATGTTTGTGTAGTGGTTTATATAGTGTATAACTAAATTAGGGTTGAGTTGCTGGTTTTCCTGTGTAATAGGGACCCCAGCAGCTTGAGCAGCCAAATGCCAAATTTTGCTTTGTTCTGATTGCTGTGAAAAATTTTTTGGGTCTTTTTTCTTGTGATTTTGTGGCCCCCATGGGCTTATCACTTTCCAGGGGCCCAGTGCAAACAGCACCTACCGCACCCCCTAGCTACGCTGGCTCCAGATAGGAGTCTCGTTATGCTTAGTAATGAGGGACCATTCACTCAGAAAGAGTGATTGAGGGAGAATGACCAATCAAAATGGATGAAAGAAAGAACAGAGATTGATATAATCCCCGACAATCAAGGACACTTCGCACTCGGTTAATGTTCCGAATAACCGAAACCCGTATGTCAATGCGCAAAAAGAAAAGCAGTTTCTTGTCTATTGTGTCAACCTGTAATCCATCCCACTTCAGACTTAGACTGTGTCCCCGACGCCAACAGATAAAGTCTCCCTGTGCCTTACAGACTTGTCAACACCACTGTCTTGGGGCCATCTTCAATTGACCATCAAAGAACCACATCGACGCCCAGGATGTCGGAACAGCTGATTGTCCTAAAGCAAACTATTTTGTACATAGTGTATGTTTATTTTATGTTAAAATAAACAGTTTTGTCAGATACTAGTCGTCTTTGTCTCTTCCGCCACCATGCACGTACGAATGGACCCTAGACCATCACTGACGCGCAATTAACTGATTGCCCCCGGAAGTCAGCTTCTTACAGAAACACAGCTTCCCTATCACCAAATGTAACGACACACCACTGTCATTCTCAAATCTATTGCAGATTAACCTCCATGCCTTCTTATAGTTGCCATCAGTAATTTGAATAGCCTGGATTAAAACGGCCACTTGACCCTTCCAAGATAATTTGAGGATTCTGTAGCCTTTGAGCATTAGAGACTCGTTGTTATGGATTGTCATGAGAAATAACTCTCTGAAATACAACCAATTGCAAAAATTGCCTGAGAATGAAGGTAAGTCAATTCTGGACAGTCTTACAGATGATGATTCTGCATTTGAATAAGTTGATGTGTTACAGTTAGGTTCATCGTTAGTTTGGTCTTTACCACTTTGGAAATTTTGAAAATCAAAATTTTTATCTTTGTGGATATTTTATCATACTCATTTTCACTGGCTTCTGTCTTGGCATCAGTTTGACACAGTACAATATATCTGTATTTAATTCATTTAGTTCATTCCATAATGCGTTAACTTGCTTGCAGTAAATTTCCAGTTCCTCAATATCATGTTCATTGTCATCACTTTTCAAACTCAAGATATTTGATAATTGAGTGGTCCTACCTTTTAAGACACCACTTCTTTTTGAGTACTTCCATTTATCTGGGTGTTTTGATAAAAGACACTCCAAACTGGAAGACAAAGAGAGGTTTTATTTAACAGACTATACAGCGTGAAAGCAGTAACAAAAGAGAAAGGGTAAGAAACACGTGGCAGTGTTGCCGGTGTGTAGACTACATAGCGCACCCTGGTGGTGGAACCCGACATAACAAAAAATTAAATATTTTTCTTTAACACTCCTCCTAAATTTTTACATTTTTGTTACACTCAGTACAAACAAGACACAAAGAAAAAAAACTAGGAGACAGGTCCAGAGTGCATAGGAGCGATTTCATTTAAATTTGCAGACTCCTATGCAATTTCTAAAGTACTCAAATTTAATCCGAGATAGTGGTTTTGTAAATATATCACCCAACTGTTCGTTGCTGTCTATGTGCTCTACCGTTATTTCTGTTCCTATCTTTTCCTTCACAAAATGGTATTTAACGTCAATATGTTTGGTTCGTTTAGAAGCTTTCTTATCATCTTTAGTAATCATGTGAATTGCACTGTTGTTGTCAACATACATTATTGTAGGTTCCTTACTTAGCATTTTTAGTTCTAATCCGAATTTTCTCATAAACAGCATTTCTCTAATAGCTTCGCTGGCAGAAACGTACTCTGCTTCAGCAGTGGATAATGCAACAGTTCTCTGTTTTCTGGAGTGCCACGATACTGCTCCTCCTGAATACATTAGTAAGTATCCTGATGTGGAATGTCTATCCTCCAAGTTTCCAGCAAAGTCTGCATCACTATAAAGAGCTAGTTTTTCATTGCCATTGTATAAGATTCCATAATCAGTAGTTCCTCTTAAGTATCTTAAAATTCTCTTAGCTTGAATCCAGTGATGGTGTTTTGGATTTTCTACATGTCTACTTAGGTAATTTACAGCAAACGTTATATCCGGTCTACTAATAGTGGACAAATATAGGAGGCCACCTATTAGTTCTCTGTATGGCATACCTTTAGCTTCCTTTGTGTCAGCTGTTTCATCCTTTGATTGTTCAATTGGAGTAAAGGTAGGGTTTGATTCATCCATATTGAACAAACTAAGTAGTTTTTCAATGTATTGGGACTGGCAGATAAAGATAGAACCGTTGGTGTGTTGTTCTATTTCCATTCCAAGATATCTGTTGACTTTTCCCCATGTTATCTCAAATTTTCTATTTAATTCTTCCATCAATTCTTTCATTGTTTTAAGGGTGTCACCAATCACTAATCCATCATCAACATATAGGACTACTACTACTTCAGGTTTCATATTCACAAATACACATGGATCTGATTCTGTAGCTATAAACTTCTTAGATTTAAGGAATTCCGAGAATTTTTCATTCCATTTTCTGGGGGCTTGTTTCAAGCCATATAGACTTTTCTTTAGCAAGTATACTTTGTTTGCTTGACTTGACTTAATAAATCCTTCAGGCTGTGTTATGTAGATTTCCTCCTCTAGGTCACCATGCAGAAAGGCGGTTTTCACATCAAATTGAAGTAGCTGTCGTTTTTCTTTTGCTGCAAAGGCCAATAAAAATCTGATTGAATCATATTGCGCTACAGGGGAGTAAGTTTCTGTGTAATCGATTCCTTGTTTTTGTTGAAATCCACGCACTACTAAGCGAGCTTTGTACTTCTCGACTGAGCCATCTTTCCTGTATTTAGTGCGAAATACCCATTTGGTTGTTAGAGATCTTTGACCTTCAGGGAGGTCTACTAAGATCCAAGTATTATTTTTATTTAAGGCATTTATTTCCTCTTCCATTGCCTTCTTCCACTTTGGTTGAGTTAAGGCTTCTGAAGCAGATATCTGTTCACAATCTGCAATCATTGCATGATGATCGTACCTTGATGGCAGTTTAATTTCATTCTTACTTCTTAAGTTGTACGTTTTGTTTTTTGTTTGACTTTCTCTATTTTCCTGTTCCGTTTCTTCACATGCTTCTTCTAAAGCTGATTCAGATTCTTCTTCTTCAGTATCGCTTTTAACAAAGATTGAGTTTTCTTCATTAAGATCTAGAGTTATGCTCTCTTCAGTTGGTATTTTATCTGACTGTGAATTTCCAGTTTGTTTTTCATCATTAAATTCCACATCACGAACGATCTGGACATCATCATCTTCGGGAAAGTAGATTCTGAAGCCTTTGGTGTTATATCCATAGCCCACAAACAAACCTTTTTTACTCTTAGCGTCCCACTTTAAACGCTTTTCCTTAGGTACATGGACATGTGCAGTCTCTCCAAACACATGTAATTGACTTATATCTATACTTTTGTTATACCATACTTCATATGGTGTTTTTCCTTCTATCATTCTTTCTTGTTGTCCTCTTTTCTTTTTCTTTTTGTAGTCTAGCTGGACACTGAGCTATGAAATGACCAATTTTATCACAAAAATGGCATGGAAATCTCTTATTGCTCGACCTGGCTTTGGTATTGTAGATTTTATGAGATGGAAGTGCAACATTGTCCAGTTTTTCTTTGTTGGAGTTATTCTCTGTGAGTCTACTCTCTTCAAGAAGCAGTCTGGATGTTAGATTGTGCAAAGTACATTCTTTTTCAACGACAGATTCCCAGGCAGTTACAAAGTGTGCATATTCAGGTGGCAGGGAAGAAATTATTTTAGTCATAAGCATGGTTTCAGAGATCTCATCATCTTGTGCCTTCAATTTTGCTACAATGTTCTCTAAATCAGAGATATGCGTTCCTAGTCCTTTGGCTTGAAATTCGTAGTCAAAGAATTCCTTTTGTAAAAGATACTTTCCGATAGATGATTTGGGTTCAAATAGACTAGTCAATTTCTTCCACATTTCAGATGCTGTTTTACAACTTATTAGATGGGACAAAACTCTGTCTTCTACAAGAGATACAATAACATCTTGCACTCTTTCGTCTAGTCTCAATCTTTCTTTGTCTGTCGGTGTTTCACGCAACACGTCTATCCATCCTTTGGACCGCATGTGAACTTCTACTCTAAACTTCCATAAGTTCCAGTTTTCAGCACCGTTCAGTTTAGCAGTAGTAAAATTATTACTTACAGATTCCATTTTCAGTAAGACAGCTTGATCAATATAGTTCAGATACTTAATTCTTCAATTAAAAATGACTTGTTCTGACGTAGCCTGGGCCCATAACCTGATAAAAGACACTCCAAACTGGAAGACAAAGAGAGGTTTTATTTAACAGACTATACAGCGTGAAAGCAGTAACAAAAGAGAAAGGGTAAGAAACACGTGGCAGTGTTGCCGGTGTGTAGACTACATAGCGCACCCTGGTGGTGGAACCCGACATAACAAAAAATTAAATATTTTTCTTTAACATGTTTACCAATAATTTCTGGTGAAGTTAATTCATTTTATGTCACAAGATTGCAATTTCCATAACAACACTATCTGCCTCGCTGGACCAAATTATGTAATGGCATATTATGCTTACAAATGACAATGTAGTCTCTTGAACCAAGGCTTCACTTTTACTATTTATTGGTAGAAACACAAAAAATCTTTACATTAAAAATACACACAAGGTCACTGACAGTCATGAGAATGACTGACCATCAATTCAGTACATTACTCCATAACCCACCATGGGGATGCTTTTCTTTCTTTACACATCAGTGTTGTTTCACAGCTACAACATAAAAGAGAAAAAGAAAATCCAATAATGTGGCTTTTAAATTCCCAAACCTGCAATCTCATTGAAACTATCACAATCCTCATGAAGTCTTAGAGGAACATTTTGGGAAACACTGTATTATGGCAATAGAAAACAATACTAGGATATTTATCAGCTTTCTACAGAAGGTTTCAAAATAAAAACTTTTAATAAGTTCTTAAAAATAAAGAATAATTAAAATAAATTTTAAATTTACTTACTTTTTGTTTGTGGAATTAATGGTGTATGAACTGTGATGTAATCAGCCATTGTCCACAAATCATTCAGATCATAGCTTTTAACTCCAAATTTTATACTTTCTTCAGGAGGTACTAATGGATCAAATCCAACAGTCTATAAAAAATGATGAGTATTTCATTTGCATAATCAATTTTGAGATAATATTTTACAAATGTAGAGACAAAAATTTAATCACAATTTTTCCCAAATATTTTAAATTATAATTTATATTATGAATAAGAAATTACTATTACTTTAAAAATTTTTTTTGAAATAAACTGTTAGATATATTATTAGAAATGAGAGTTGATAATATTTAGCTATTAAACAAAGCAGAAATGATTCAAATACAATTAACAAATGGATTGATCAAGGCATTTCAAAAAATTTCTTGAAATGTTTGCATCTTTCAATAAAATTCTTATCAAAAGCTTGGCCAGAAGTTCTCTACCAATAGGAAAAGTGACTTTGCTGAAATGCTCCATATGAAGATCTTAAATGAGAATTACCATAGTCTGCAAAAGATGGAGGAAGTAACAGGACAGGTATTTCTAGAAAGGCTATCATCAATATCATCTATCAACACAACAGTAAAACAGGAGAGAAACTTCGACAACCACATACTCTACAAAATTGGAATAAGAGAAGTATATTATGGAAAGTGAAGGCAATGAAAGATTAGACAAAAATCAGTTCATTAAGATTTCTTTCCTCTAGGAATCATTGTATCTAAATGTTTTCAACATATTGTCTGTTAGATTCAGCAAAAGGAGGGTTTTAGTTACTGTGAAATATTGAAGTAACTGCCTACAAGGCACATGACAGAGTATCTGGAACCTGCTTATCATCATTTTTCTGAGAATACAACTTTAGTTTAGTAGTTTTTTCAGATAATTTTCTCTTATATGAAAAACCACCCAAATTTGTTGTTATTGATTACCATTTTATCTATCTCTATTAATAAAAATATTGAATTCATTGGCTTTACATCAATGGCTTATTACATTACTTGTTACAAATAAATAAATAAATAATAGAATATAAGGATAAAGCATATAAGCTAACTTTTTGTAGAGGATATTAACAGCAAAGAATTTATATTCTCCATCATAGGACAAAATAGAAGAAAATAAATTAGAAAAAAGATTGAAACAAATTTTTATGTGGAATGAAAAGTGCAACATACCTAACTTTATATACCTTCTACATACTTATAGTTTTGATTTTATTTATTCCATATGAAATGAAACTGGTTGCCTCAAAGAGGAAGTTTCACACACAGGGATTATGAGTTAGGGATTACGAGTGATTGGTATCACTACATTTCAAGGGGTGTCATGGATTGGATAAAGAGGTAGTCATCTGAGGAGATTTTACTGAATCATAGAAAATATCTGGCATCTTTTAGAAGTACAGAGTACCAACATAAACAGAACAAAATTCTGAGGAACTAATTAATGCCATTAACTGGGCTGCTACTAATTTTAACAAAACTATGATTAACAATACATAATACTTTTTATTGCACAACTTTCTTTGAAGTTGCAATAGTTGATGGTCAAATGAACAGTCCACATATCTAATTAATAGCAAAATTTCAAAATGATGTTTTGCCTATTCAAGATTTAAATGCTTTTGTCCTATGGTGGAGAATATTAAATGTGATATACCATACTGTCTTATATAAAATGTTTTTCAGTTTTAGAATATCTATTAAGAAATTTTGTGAGCTCTATGTTAGAATCATTATAAATCGTGCATTAAAACAATTCCTAAAATAAATTTGTTTTGTGAAAGAAACATTCTTTGTTTTGGACTCTTTTACAATTATAAGATACTACAAACATGCAACTTCTCCTATCTTATGATAACTTCATCTCCATAGAGTAAACGTTTAAAATTGATCCTACTAACTGTATTCTCTCTTAGAGGAGTAGGTTTAGTAATAGTTTTTTGACCCATGGAACAAAAAATATCCAATTACATTACGGAATGTAATTAGATATTTTTTGTTCTATTCTTGTTCTATCTAGAATAGAATTTCTATTCTAGATATATTTTTTGTTCTAAGTATTAAGTAAGTAATATGTAATACATTTTTAACAGTGAAAATGAAAATTGGAGAAATATTAACATTTTTTTCCTGGCATCTTTAAAAGTGAACAGATATAAGAGGAATGCTCTACAGTGGCATAGTGAGGGGGGTGCAAGGTGGTGTGTCATGCACCGGGAGCCACTCTCAGAGGGGCACCCAAATGGTCTTCAAGACAAACTGTGTGTGTTTTGGAGGGGGAGGGGATGCCAATAGTGTCTGGCACCAGTTGTGTTCGCTACACCACTGATGTTCTAATGCCTGAAGATAGACTGCTAACCACATCATAGATATTAGCATTTTGCCAACTTCACGCACTGTTAAAAGAATATTACTTCATTAAATTAAGTATAATGGCTAGTTAAAGTATACTGTATTTTACAGACTACAAGATGCACTTTTTTCTTCGAAAAATTGCCTCCAAAATTCAGGTGTGTCTTATAGTCCATAAAATATGGTATTCTAAGAATGTTTTCTAAAAAGAATTTTGCAATATCTATTACTGTTAACAGAAAGGAAACTATATATAAATTAAATTCCATAATAAATTTAGACATGTAAATGAAATAGTTTATCATTGAAAGAAACAAGAATGGTTTTTGAATCAACATAATACAAGGTTTAAATAATAGATATAGAAATAGTGCTCCACTAGATATATAAATAATAGCTAGTTTTTATGTAATAAATAATATTTTCAGCACTGTTCCTTTAATATTAAACACTGTTGACATTAAAAATATTTTTCTTTAATCTAAATGACATGTTTGTTTATTTGAGTACATAACAAAAATTTAAATTCAGAAATTGAATTAATAACAGTTTTAATTAAAATGAAATAATTAAGCAATATTAAACTGTACTCTGTTTTGTGTCTTGAACACACCTATTTGAAAATGAGTTTTGTCCATTTGATATCACATTCCTTAGGTTGTTTTCCTC
Source organism: Centruroides vittatus (assembly GCF_030686945.1). Taxonomy (NCBI): domain Eukaryota; kingdom Metazoa; phylum Arthropoda; class Arachnida; order Scorpiones; family Buthidae; genus Centruroides; species Centruroides vittatus. The sequence goes on along the minus strand of NW_027122650.1, from coordinate 167,704 downwards.
ATGTAAAACAGGCTGTGGGCTACTACTTAAATTTATAATTAATTTTCAGATTTAGCTTTTAGAATTTAGTATTTAGTTAAATTCAAATTAAATCAACCATAGTCAATTACCTATTATAGTAAATAATTCTATATAAAAATTAACAAATTAAAAATAAAAGTTAACAAAAAAAAAAAAAAAAAATTGTTAAAAAATTCAATTACTAAATAAATATAACTTATTTTTCTCACTTTGAAATGTAATTTTAGAAATAATTACCTTCATTCCAAAAGCTTGCATTCTAGTTGCAACTTCTCTTCCTATTCTACCAAGACCTACAATTGCTAATGTTTTATTAAGTAATTCTTGTCCCATATATAATTTTCTATCCCATTTTCCATTCTTTAAAGATGCACATGCTTGAGGAAGATGTCTAGGAGAATAAAATAAATTTTTTAAAACATCTAAAAATGTGAATCAACCAGAGAATTAATAGTACAGTTAATTCACTTCAGAAAATTATAACACTAAATCCATACTAATTGGGAAATATATTTAGTACGAAAAATAATGATTTATTTGTAAAGGAAGATTTTACATAAAAAAATAATTAGAACTGACTTAATAATGGAGTCATACATTTCATAAAAACTACAAGAGGATAAACTGAAAAACACTATTAAATATAAATTTTTATTTCACCAGTCAGAATTTTTTCAGCTTACCCCTGTATCTCCCGATGATTTATTCCTGGCTACAGGACTGGTGTTAATCTGTTGTAATTGTACTTTAAGGCCTTGATACATTATTATAATGACTACATAAGAATAAACTAATGTGTATAATAGAAAAATTACAAAACTGATGAATAAATACAAAAACATTTTAAAGTCTTTTGTAAGGTCATTCACAACCATTGAAACACAATTAACAGTAATGAATCCAATCTTTCTTTAAAGGCTCTTCTATGTAAACACACATGTACCTGTTTAAGGAGAACAGCATCTAAAGAAAAGTTGTGTTGCAACAGTTCACTGGTGTTGTGTTCCAACAGTTGTGGTTAGATATGCAGAAGACTTTAAAATGTTATATTTGTATAAGAGGAAAAGAATGAGTGCACCAAAATTTCAATAGATAAAGCAAGAAAGATGTTTTTTAATATTACTTTAATGTTTGGATAATAAAGAAAAATACAATATAACTAATAAATTGCATGAACTTTCAGTAAAATAAATTTATCATCATCAGGCAATATGTAAAACATAATGAGAATTATTATGTTTTATTTATTGTCCAAACAAAATAACACTAAAAGGCAGTTTTCTAGTTTTATCCATTTGTAGAATATTTTACAATGAATATTATCTTTTACAAATGAAGTTCAATAAATATTAAAAATATTTGTTATGTGGAATGGAGCTAAACTGAGATTTAAGCAAATAAAACCTAGTTAATTACGTATTAAATAAATATGGAAAAATTTCTTGGAGTTATCAAAACATCAGATAATTATCACCAAGGCAAGGTCAAGAGAATGTAAATATGAACTAAAAAGTGTTCTTACATCATTAATTTTGTGCAACTCACCTAGATAATGTAATTATCATTGCACAAGTTAATTCAGCAGCACTTATAGCATTTCCTCCAGGAGCACTATTAAATAAATATCAAAGAAAAAATATTATAATAAATGTATAATTTTTTAATATATTATTTTTTAAAAAAATTTTAATTTAATACATATTGCATAATAGACAAAATATTTAATAAAAAGTAAGATTAAATCTTGTTAATCCATTTTTAATCTTACTTTTTAATTTAATGTAATTCACCAAACGATTTCCATATTTTAAATTGAGCTAATTTAATTATTTGGCTTATTATTAAAACATCAGGCTTTGAGATGTCAATATATATAATGTAATTCAAATGAATCATCTAATTTTGTGTTAATTAATCAAACTTGTTATTTTATAGAAAAGTTTTTCTTGATTGTATCATTCTGACAAAGCAAAACATAACTGAAAAAAATATATATCTTAAAAATTTAGATAACTCTTGATAGTTTGTGAAGGAGAATTATTACAATATTTTAATAGATTGAATATTGGACATACTTGTAGTTGTGTAAACAGTGATTAGTTAAAGAAATAAAAGCAGACATATCTATATACTTTTCCTTTCCAATCTTCTTTAATTTTCTGAATCTCTAATTATTGTAATTTCATTTCTTTTTTTAAGGTAATTTTACTCCTTATTTGTGTCAATATTATTCTAATCATAAGAATTTGTTTACTCAAATCATATAAAATAAAATTACTACTTTAAAAGTACATTTAATTTTTAAATTATTATATTATTTTGTTTTTCTCAATTTATTTTATTTATGGAATTATTAAAATTAACTTACTTAATCACTAAAACCCCATTTCTGGTAGCTGCATTACAGTCAATATTATCAACTCCAGTTCCAGCTCTTCCAACAACTTTCAATCGGTCGGTGCCTTCGATCACTTCAGCAGTTACTTTTGTGGCAGAACGAACAACTAAACCATCATAATTCTGTAAATAATTTACAATATATAAATTTAATAATGCAATTTTATGTTTGAGAAATACTTAATAAACTGTAAAAGAAACAGCAGATATAAATAATTCAAAAGTTATGATTGAAACATTAATAAAATTATTAATTACATGCAGGTATTTCTAAATATATTTTATTCATTTTAAAATACATTATATAATTACATTTTGTACAATTTATAAACTAATTTTAATGGTTTTTGCATACTTTAATTTCATTGGTCATATTAAAAGTATTATCATCTCTCTTGATTTAAATGTAAGTACTGTTTATCAAATTTATATTTGTTAATTTATAATTAAAATATTGTTATTGAATTCATAATAAGTTTGCAATGTTACATTTTTTCAATATTCATATCTACAAGATGATATTGGTCTAATTTAGGCAAATAGCATTCCTTATATATTAAGGTGACCAGATTTTAACGCTGTTCACCAATGTTAAAATCTGGTCACCTTAATATGAAGGATAAAATACTGGTTCCATTTGACAGTATGTGAAAAGCAGACAATATGCCCTAGGAGTTTCTGAAAAAAAGTTATTTTGGATCAATTTATCTTACACTTGTCGAACAGATATTAATAAACAGCTTGTCCGATGCTTATTAATATTTCAATAAACTTCAAAACATCAGATCAGGAATATTTTAATTTCTTTGAGAATATTATTCAATTTTTCATATAAAATTTTTCAAATCTTAAATATTTTCAAACAGGTGACAGAAAAAGAGATTTAATTCATTTTTCAATGAAATATTGATATAAAATGAATTTCTTACTTTACCATGCTTTTGACATAAAACAATATATATATAATCCATAAATATAGGATGATTCAAAAGTGATGGATGAAACTTTATTGATCAATTATTCAATTTATAGTAAAAAATTTTAATATATTCCTATCTGGTTTTCAAAGTTATCAGTGCTACAGAGAATAGTCTTTATTTCATATCAATTTATTATTTCAACATTAACTAGTATAAATCACCATAATTCATTATTAGTTTAGAAACAGACTACATTTAGTTAACTAACACTTTAAAAAAAATTTAATTTATGAGAGATGCTCAAAGTGATTGCCCTCACTTCTGTACAAGCTTTACATCTACAGATAATAGAAGCATATATGTTATGATACTGTTTGACAAAACTAAAGTGAAGTTCGTAGCAAGTTGATATGTCATTCCGCGAACAGAAAACACAAAATACCAATCAATTATACATGTATAATACAGATTGATTTTATTTTGCTTGTCGAACTGGTTCTTGTTACATAGATCCCAACCTACAGGCGATATAAGGTTCTTTTACACATACAATAATTGGACTTCTCGAATGGATAAAAATCAGGTATTTGAGTCGCGACAAAGTTGTACGTGAGGAGACTTAGATATAAGACTTAACCTACTTACAAACTATAAGAAGAAAAGATAGATAGATAATTAGGAACAGAACAAGAGGAAGATGGAAATAACCAGGAATGCTTGCCACATGGTCTTGGATAGGTTGAGGCTTTTCGTTAATTGTCCAAGTTCTACCATCTTAAGCTTATCCTCTGCTTCAGCTTATTATGCATCTCTGGGATTTTTATCTTCTCAACTTCTCACTTTTTATTCTTTAACACGGGAACATTGATTTCATCCACAAGAATGTCTAGCCTCCAATCTTTTTGTTTGCAACTCGGAACTCACTTCAGATCAACCTCTCTCGCCAAAATTTGCCTTCCAACCCCTTCTCCCGTGCTTGCTAATCCCTTTGGTCTCCTTACTTCTTTTGTTTCAGGACGTTACTTTCCCAAAATGGCAATCCCACCCGAGGGAAAAAAGGGATTAAAGAAGGAATTCCTCAAATAGTAAAGACAAAGGGACAAAGAAAATCTAAAATAAAATAAAAATATTAATTTAACTATACAATTATATGGCCAACAGCCATACTAACATCTTTCCAAACAATGTGACAGCACCCAATTTATTTGTTTTGTTGTTTTCAGTAACTCGACTTAAAACTACAAATGATTTGAAATAAAGCTTTTTTCTGTAACTCTGGTTATCTTGAGAATTTTATTCTCAAGATAACCAGAGTTACAGAACAGGGGTGTATTAACATTTTTTTGTTACTACTTAGCAGCACATTTGGTTTGTATGACCAAAAGATTGAAATGACTCAAGTCCTCAAACAACATATGGCAAGATATTCTGATCCAAAGTTTTCTTTATTTCCATTCTGGTTAAGCCAGACACATCCAAAAAATAATAATGCAATAATATACCACTCTAGTAGAAACTTCCACTGTCTCAGATTCCCACAATAGGAGTGCAGTTGGAAGAATCTATTGCTCAACAGAAGTGTAAAAAGTAGACGAGTAGCTCATTTAGCAACATATGCCTCATAAGGAAACTCTTTTCCCCTGCTCCGCCACAAGGCACTACAGGGTTCTAGAGACTATGCCTTAATCATGGGCCTTGGTCTCTTACCCAAAGGTAGTCACTGACTCTTTTCTTTTTAGTTGGGGTGTCGAAGACATCTCCTGGGCTGCCATCTGTCCTCTTAGCCCCAACTCACTAACTTGGCATAACTTTTATGTTTGTGCAGTTTACACCGCATTTAGAAATTTGCTCTGTCGTATGTGTAATTATGCGGCCTACGCCGCACTTATGGGTTTGCACAGCCAATTTAGGATAAATCCAAGCACTACATAGGGTACCCCTCCCTACAAGAAGGAGGCACCCTGCTCAATGCGTCCATTGGGCTCATAGATCAAATAGATCTGAGACTTTAACCATCAAATCCTTTAGTTTCAATAAGTTTCCTTTACTTGCTGCTAGCGTTTGAAGTACTTGTTCAGGCGGCTTGGACCAGTCGACTTGGCTGGCCCCTCGGCGGAAATCCTCTGTAAGAGGACAGTCAAGTACGTAGTGTCTCGCGTCGCCGCGAGGACACCCACAGGAGCAGCAACCATCTCCTTGTCCAAGAATGGACTTGAAGTGGGGAAACCTCCCGTGTCCGGTCAGTATCTGCGTAAGCAACCTACAACAACTCACTGGGGTAAGGCCAACATCAGGCACGAAGGTGTGGGTCAACCTACCCACCATACTTAGAGTCCAGCTCTCTTGCCAACTCATCATTGATCGCTGCAGTAGAGTACCTTTTATGTATGTTGCCGAGGGTTCCACCATCCTCGTTACAAATGGGCCCCTAGCCCCCGCCTTGGCCAGTTGGTCGGCACGTTCGTTGCCCGGGATCCCGATGTGGCCTCGGACCCACCTCAGGGCAACGTGTCGCTCGTGCCTCGCCCTCAGTACCCTACCTCTGATCTCTCGTACCAGTTCGTCTCTATGGTACCCATCGCTGAATGCCTGAAGCGACGATTGGCTGTCAGAGTAAACCGTGACAGGCTCTGGACCCGGATGTAGTAAGATCCACTGGGACGCCCCCGCCAGAGCCACCAGTTCTGCCTGAAACACAAACGCCTCCTCATTCAATCTGACTGACTGAGAGTACACATGTACCCCATCGGAATAGACACAAAACGCGGCACCTACTAAGCTGCTGTCTTTAGAGCCATCGATGTATATTTCAACACCGATTCCTGTCGGTTCACTGACATCCCAGTCTAGTCCGATCCTGTAGGCCGGATGGACTTTCAAAACGTCTGCCAAACGTCTTGGTCTGGCTGGGTACATCTAATTACAATGCTTTGCCTCTATGCCCTCCACAGTTGTCCTGTAGAAGGCCGCCTCTTGGCTGATGACCAGCGGCAATGGGAGCAGCCCGGCCAAGACCAAGACACAGTTCTGTATGCTCTGGTGATCCGCAGGGCAGCGGGTCTCTGAATCGTGAGCAGTGTCCTGCTCTGATTGACGTTGGCAGAATCTTTCCACCAAATACCACAGGCGTAGCAGACAATGTGCTCTACACTCATCTTATAGATGGATCGAAGCGTGTGCCCGCTAAGGCCGTAGTCCTGCCTAGCTAGTCTCGATAGTGCCGCTATCGTGAGGTTTGTTCTTTCTCGAACACTCCTCAGATGTGGCGTCCAACATAGTGTCTGGTCGATGATTACACCGAGGTACTTTAAGCTCGCTCACCCTTCGGATGGGGTTGCCCCGAATCCGGTATATTGGTCGGCGAGCCAACACACCAGTCTGGGCCACTGTCAGGGCCTCCGATTTCTCAGGGCTGAAGGATAGCTTATGCAGCTCTCCCCAGCGAACGAGTTGTTCTATAGCTTCGTTGCCACGGGTCTCCATCTCTTTACGACTGTGACCAGCAACTACTAACAACAGATTGTCAGCATAAGCCTGCAGCTGGACTTCGTCCGGTAGGACTTGCCGCAGCACCGTGTCCGCTAGAACGTTCCAGAGTAATGGTCTGATACAGGATCCTTGGGACAGCCCCTCTCCAGTACCTTCTCGAAACTCATACTGGGTGTGTGATAAACTACCGTGCGGTCACTCAGGAAACTCCTGGAAAGCGATAAAAGGTTGGTCGGCAGGTTCGCCTTCCACAGTTCACCCACGATGGATGGCCACCAGACATTGTCGAAAGCCCCCACAATGTCCATCGAAACGAGCGACGTGTGAAGGCCCTGCTGGCGGTTCTGGTAGACCAGATTAACCGCCCGATGTAATGCCCTGCAGGTAGACAAGTCCGGCCGGAACCCATATTGTTGTGGGTACAACAGCCCTTTCCACTTAAGGTGGTAGTACACCCTGTCACTAAGGATTCTATCATGAACCTTCCCTAGGACTGGTAATAGGCTTATAGGCCTATACGATTTTGGTTCGTTCTTCGGGCGCCTTCCCTTGCGAATGAACACAAGTCGCGCCCGCTTCCACTGTACTGGGAAATGACCCAGGAGCAGACACTTCTGTTACAGAGCACGGAGCAGGTTAGGATGTTCATGTTGCAGAACTTGTACCATCTCGGCCGTGATTCCGTCATCGCCGGGTGCCTTTCTCTTCCTTAGGTTACCGATGGTATGGGCAACCTCAGAGTCAGTTACCAGCTCTGTCGACACGGCCTCAAGAACGGGCAACTCCGCATCGCTACGAAGCCGCCGCTGTTCTTCAGTGTCCTCAGACCGCTCATCGCACGGAAAGTGCGAGCGGAGCAACATATGCATTGGGACAGCAAATATTCAGCTGTGAACACTTCCACATAGCAGCATAAACAACAATCTACTGGTTGACAGACAAACAACAGGAGGCATACCTTTTGCTGGCTGAAAGTCGAGTATACAATGTACTTGACTCTCAACAGTTTGAATGAGCATATCAAAAAATATTTTCCAGTAAATCTGTTTCCAAAATCATATTCAATCCAGTCAAAATGTTCTTTGTATTCAGGTCTAGCAATCCAAGTTTTTCTAGACTATTTTTTCCTCAAAATCTAAATTACATACTCTGCTTTTCACATTTTCTGTTTTATAATAGTATCAGTAATTACAAAATGAAGATTATTGTCAACATCTACTTCCAAAAATAACTTCATTTGAGCAAGATTTACAGACAACAAAGATGTAATTCAAACAAGAATTAAATCAATTAGAAGACAAGTTATTAAGTTGAAAAAGATGCTGGGCAATTTCTTCAAAAGTCCTCAACAGCCAAGAGTAGAAGCAGTATCAATGTAACATTGATAGAGCTCATCTTTCTTTTGTTCTGGTGATTAAGTCTTCAGACTCAGTAACAAAGAATTGGACTCCCTCTTTTCCTGCCATAAATGTGTCAGAGTAGATTTCCTTCCATAGTTAGATACCATAACAAATGGCCATCCAACTGGAGACCATTTATATCATGCCAAAAAATCTTTATTCATCTATTTTACTGCTTTGAAACCTCCTACCTGGCATAAAGTAAATGAATAAAAAATAGAACATCAGTTCATTTTTGAATTTAATTATTTTTCTTTTGGCTTTAACTGTAGTTAAGACATTCTGACCAGGGCCATCGAGAACATGGTGCTATAATTAAGTGGATGGACAAAGACTAGTTAACCACTGAAGCTAATACATGCGTGCGCAGTCTGGTAGTTGCCATATTGTGTGGGGAAGAACAAACATTTTGTGTATATTTGTCAAAGAATTGCATTCTGAGTTAATTTTGTTTAAACTGAATATAATTTGAAGAATAGCTGATAATAACATATAAATCGATAAAATTAAACTGTTTATTGCATATATATATATATGCAATAAACAGTTTAATTTTATCGCAATATGCAATATATATATATATATATTGTCATTAATTTCATTTTTATGCATTTGTAAACAGATGAGCATTTGACAAACTATCAACACACATTCAGGCTGCCTCAGAGGTCTACAAGTAAAATAACTTAAGTCTTCTGTTAATTCTTTTGAGGGAAGGATAGGAAATAATGGGAAAATTTAAGTAATTGGGAAATAGCAGAATGTAAAGTATAGCAGTGAATAATGTCAAGATGGAATATAAAAGATGAAAAATTTGTGTGATATAACAGTAAAGTTGTTCTGCAATTTTAAAATACTAGAAAGTCCATATAAAAGCTATATCTATTGACTACTAATGTTCAAATATTTACTTAACTTTTCTTTTGTTTATAAGTGTTTTCTTAATTTTTAAAATTTTGTAAACTTTTTGATGTTTTAAATAACCTGCTATACAAGTTTTACTTTTAATATCCAATATACTTGTTTAAAAAAAATCTACAAAGGGCACAGTTTCAACACAAAAAAGAGAATCCATTATCTTTTATTTTTGTTATTTCTGTGTGTTATGTTTACTGTGTTGGGTTTATATGACCCGTATTTATTTTAATGCTTAATAATACAGATTCAGTGGGGCAATCACAATTTTATTTTGGGAGAGCTGAGTTGAACAAAAAAAAAATTTTAATGCAAATTCAATATAATTCCCACCTTATGTGACTGCTAATTCATAAGTAGCACAAAAATAGAAAACATGACACAATATAAATAAAAAAACTAAATTTTAATTCAGAAAAGATTTTTGGAAAATTTTCTAGTCTTTGTTTTCCTTTTTCTTTGGAGGGTTGGCACCCTCCAAAGAAAACAGACTGATTAAACAAGTTATAACATTTTGCAACAAAGATCTATAAGTAATATTTATAAACATCTTAGAATACCTTCAGTATCAACCAAGTAACTGAGAGTTTGTCAGATAGAGATAACAACATATATATTTAATCCTATTCATCTTTTGAAATATAGTAGGAACTGTTTATTGATAAATCCAACTTTTGTGTTCCCTACTCATGGCATTGATATCTATATCTGTATCTACCTAATCTAATCTATATATTGACTTTTCAATAAATTCACAAAAACAAAAAAAATTAAGCCTATGACATACTTTCCTTCCTCTTAAAACACTTACAGTAGTAAAAGATTGAGACATATCTTAAAAATTCTGGTTTTTAAGCTAACCAATTATTATTTTATTATTATTTGTTTCAGATTGTTAAAAACAGAAGTGGGGTTAATACACCATTGTCAATGAAAAAAAAAAAAAAATGTAGTAGAGAATAGGGAATATTAAAATATTTTTAAGCCATTCCAATAATTATAATAATTTGAGAAAACTGCGTCAAACAGCTGGTTAGCTCAGGGATGCCTCTTTGAGGAGATGGAAGGATTCATGATTGCCATACAGGATCAGGTCATAAATACTACAGAAAACATACTCAGAGATACAACACTCCCAAATGACACATGCAGAAAATGTCACATCATGCCAGAAACTATACAACACATCACTTCTGGTTGCAAGCTCTTGGCACAGACTGATTATTTACAGACATAATCAAGTAGCAAATATAATACATCAAGAGCTTGCAAAGAAACACAAATTAGTAGATATCCACGAACCATAGTACAAATACATTCCACAGACAGTTTTGGAAAACAACACACACAAAATGTACTACGACAGAGCCAAAATCACAGATAAAACAATTTACCACAACAGACCAGACATCACACTCATTGACAAACACAATAAAATCATACATTATAGACATATCCATTCCAAACACACAATATACAAAACGCTTGCACTGAAAAAATTAGTAAGTACACAGAACTTGTCCAGGGAATAAGGCATCTGTGGAGGATGGATAAAGTGCTTATTGTACCTGTTGTTCTCTCCTCTACAGGTGTGATACCACACACTACACAAAAGCCTGGGAACATTACAATTAAATAGAAATACATACATCACACTACAGAAGGCCACTATATTGAATACATACCACATTGTTAGGAAATTCCTGAATACAGACATACACACTGACACACTAATTTTTGTCTTGTTTTTGGTTGCCATGCCTTGGTTCTGGTCCAGCATAGTACAAAGCAACCAGTATCAACTAAGTATAACCCACTAACCCAACATAATAATAATAATAATAAATTAATTCCTGATTACAGAGAATTAATAATAATAATTATTATTATTAATGCTCTGTAATCAACAATTAAAAGAAAGGCTACATATATAATGAGTCCTTAATAAGTACTTTTAAAAATACTCTCTCTTTAATTTCCTATGTGCATTTCAAGAAAGCATAGGGAGACAAAATTGGTAACATTTTAAACTTCAAAACAAATGCACTTTTTAAATTTTATTTTTAAAGCCGTTTTCTTTGCTGTACAGGTCTATATCAAAATTACTTAAACGTTCAAAGTATAAAATACATTTTAATTTGGCCAAGCAGCCAAAATATTTTTAAGTATGAAAAACATAAAGGAATAATATTCAGGTCCTTTTCGTTTGGTTGCTAACATTCTCAGCACAGTATGATAAAATGCTCAATTGGATTCCAAACCGTCAATAGAAATTTTTCTTCTATTGCCTCTCCAGTTATTTATAGATCTATAATTAAGAATAAGAAGCTTAGTATTTCCTTGGACCCAGAGAAAACTTAGGGGGAAAAACTACCTCTATAAATTAATGTTATCTTTTATTAACAAAAAAAAATCTTTAAGACTATTTTTTATTAATAAAGAAACATTCTACTTATTCCATTTGTTAAAAAAACAAAAATGTGGCAAGAGGGTTCTGCTCTGCCTAGGGGTAAAGCAGAACCTTTTTTCCACTTTCAAGCTCTCAATGACAGTTTCCTAGAGACAGGATCTAGCTTTTTTTTCCCCACAGATCCTTATTAGACAAAGATTGTCAGGGCCTCACTTTACGGAACAGTTTCTATCAACAACATTTTCTCTCAAAAAAATCTTAATTATCGTCACGTTCACTTAAACTGCACCTGCAAATGGCTGCACAAATAATACAGGTAGTTGGGCACCAGGTTTGTGCTGGACCAACAGACTGCTCATGTGAAACTTCCGGTTTTCCTCGTTTCTAACAACTTAAAATAAATAGGAGGCGTTTCCCACAGAAAGTTCTCCCAGGAAACATTCACCTTTGCAGATCGGCCATGTGTTGCGTTGCCCAATCTCATTAAACCAGCTTAATATTTTTTAATGGGCACGTTTCTACGCGTAATTCGAGAACCCGTAACGCCACGTTGATAAACACAAGGCCGACAAATATTCTACAATACTTAAGTAAAATGTAAGCGGTGAAGCGACGCCTGGCTAACTATCGGCCTTGGTTAAAGATCCAGAAAGGAAAAGTTCCATGCGGGCGTAATCGTTACGTAATAATCCGGATTACCTTTAATTCCGCTATCAGCTGATCCCGCGACAATCCTATTTTGGTATCGGTTTTGATTCCGTTATCCTGCAATATTTTGGCGCAGGTGGGATCCACCGACTCGGAGATTAATACGTTTCCTATGGTGAAGGACATTTTAGGATATGACTCCTGTTTCTCGTGAGTTGCAGCGGCGATCGAAAGGGACGAGAAGGACGGATAATAAGATATTTATCGCGTTCGAAGTTCACTCGGACGGATAAGCGAATGACTACGTCATCAGCGCCGTCCTCCGGACGGACGGCGGCGGATCGACCGGCCAACGCGTTCTACCGCATTCCTCCACGCGAGAAAAATTTTAATTAATTTTTTTTCCACGTATAATAAACGGCCGAACCCTTAGAAAGGTTCCAGTCGCCGTTTCGCGGAGAAAACCCGTTCACCCTTTTTTTCTCCGTTAACCGATCGAATAGATCGATCCTATAGCCGCCGTCTGCCGTTCAATTTTCGGCGCGACAGTTTCGAAAATTGTCCGGCGAGTGGCGCGACTTTCTCCGCGCAGGATTCTGCGGAAACGAATTTCGTGTTTTTGTTTTTAATATTCGTGGACCTTAGGCAGATTCCACCAATAAAAATTGCGTTGTATCGTATAAATAAGAAATATTATAGTGAAAAGACGCGCGTCATCTCGAATATTTATAGCGGGTGACAAGAACATGCCAACGGGGATTTGAGAACGGCCGGATGGCGAGCGGTTATTATAGCAGCCTACCTCTCTGGAGATCCAGAACGGGTCGAAAGATCCCCGGAAATTTTCGGGGTGGTCTGACCGGATATGTCGGCCCTTGTCCCTCACTACCCGGCAGCCCCATTGTGGGCCCGGCCAAACGCATAATAGGATTGCTAAAAGAGGCCTTCTTAGTGCCCACAGGGCGGAAAGAGTTTAAAAAAAAAAAAAAAAAGAACGTCCGATGTACAGGTTTTCGCGTTTAAAGTTTCGGCCTCAACCTCGCTAGTAAAAGACAAAAATAAAAAAAAAAAGGGATTCGAAAAGAATTTAAAATGTGCGTACGTATGAATAAAATTAGAATTAAACAGTATATTGTATATAACTTATTTTTCGCTTCTCCCAATATTAATGCTATTAAACATTAATCAACTACGTTATAAAAAAATAACGTAGTTAAAAAAATAAAAAATAATCCCGTATACGGATCTAGCGGGCGGCTGCTAGCGGCACGTCACAGATTTGATCAGTCCTTCTCAGACATTTATTTTAAAAATGTTAGAACGAAAACCGGTTCGGTTAATATTTTTTCAGCAAATTCTAGAAAAAAATAATCTCCGACCATATAAAAAAAAATTATACGTCTAATAAATGTTTGTTTAAATTATGGAAAATGTATGGAGCGTAAAATGTGGCAACACTTAATTCTAAGTGAAGTAATCTCGACATTTGCGTCTTCCGTGCAGGCATTCAAATCTTTGTTTATATAATCAAGATCATTGAGAAGTTTTTTAACCAAAGAATAATAATTTAATTAACGTAAGTATACAATAATTTATACTTAACATAACGGTAAACGTTATTTAAGGCCCAGGTTACATTTTCGTAAATATTAAGTCATGTATAATGCAGGCGACTATTGATAAACGCCAGTTATGTCTATTAGAGTATAAATAATGTGAATATGAATTTGAGATTATAAAAATAATCAAATATCCTTCGGGAAACGATTGCATGCTTTCGAAAGCAAAATATGGCGATCGACACGAACTATCGGTAGCCGTCTAGCGGACAAACAAGAGTTTTAGAGTAATGTAGAGACGAAATTGGTTAGAACTTTTGAAGTTACGCTACTTTTACCATTTGATTATTCGAGACACTAATCTGATGTGTGATTTTATTCTTGATCATCTGATTATACATTTACCGTAGTTTTTCTATTAAACCCAGAGAATAAAGATACTGTTAAAATAAGTCTCAGGTTGAAAAGCGTGGAAATGCATCATGTTGAGTTTGCATTGTATGGGTTAATGTTGTTTAGAGTGACAGGTAAGTTTAAAATTCTACCTTGTAAAATTACAAATATTGAGGGTGAGAAAATCGTGATTGAGTTCAAAAGTGGAGAGCTTATCGGTACAATTCAATGATCGAATGACGCGGTTGGGGGACTTTAACAGAGCTGTAGAGTAGTGTTTCTCAAACTTTTTGGACCGCGATCCCCGATCTGCACTTAAAAATTTCAAAGGACCCTCGAAGAATGAGTATGTGTCGAAAAACATCCCGGAGGGAGGGGGTTAAGCTCGTATTTAAATATTTATATTCTTTTTATTATTTATATGTGCAATTTATTTAAGTAAAAATTATTTTATATAGTTTTTATTTCTATTATTTCTAAACATGAATCCATAGTAAATTTATAAAATATTTGAAAAAAATTGATCTAGAATCACTTTTTCAGCGACCCCCCAAATATTTTTCACGACCCCCACTTTGAGAATCACTGCTGTAGAGCATACTGATAGGAAAAAAAAAAGTCTAATGAACCATGGCTGTACGAGCGAGCCTTCGCGAGATATAGACCTCGAAAAACCCCAGGTTTTCAAATAAATCGCAGATATAAGAACTGTTTGTTTTAAAAATAAACCCTGTGAGGTTTAATCGAGAAAATATTGATAGCCGGATGGCCGCGGTCATTATGGCAGCCGACCGCCCTGGGGACCCGGGATCGAATTCGGACGGTCGAAAAAGCCCCAGGAACTTTTCATGTGGTGGTTCACTTGGATATGTCGGGCCCCGTCCCTCACCACCCGGCCACCCCATTGTGGGTCTGACTGAACCCATAATGGGCTTGCTAAGAGGCCATTTTAATGCCCACGGGGCAGAAAGATTTGAAAGCGTATCTGGCGAAAGTATTACAGGAAATTCTCGTTAGTTCGAAATTCAAGGGAAAAAATAATCGCGACTTCTAAATATCGAGTTTCGAATTATCCGCGATTGTACAGTACATATAGGCCTATCTGTACAATATGCCAAAATGTTACGTAACTGAGTTAATTCATTAAGCAAACGGAATACGGGTATGTATACAGAACGCTATTTTCGTTAATTAATAATAATAATCATATAAATAAACTGCAGGTAAACCGCGCATGTCCGGTGAAAATCTCACAGGTTGCCAGATAGGTTTATAAAGAGTAAAGCAGAATTTCTCGAAATATAGCCAAAATTATTTTTAAAATAGCCCAAATGTAGCCTTGAGCCCTACAATTATCTCAGTCTGTTACTTGTAGCCCAATCTTACAATCCCGAACCCCAGCCGTATTTTATGCGATAGGGGAAAAAAGTAGTCCGTGGGTAAGGTGACTGCCGAAAATGTGTAATACCCTATTCACACTGTACATTTTAAGCCAGCTTAAGGTATGAAGTATGAACGGAACTGACTTAATTTTAAACCGGGTTAACTACCAACAACCGGCTCAGCTTAAATCGCTTTCTCAAAGAAGGTTAAGTCGCTTCAAGCTTTCCACGAGATCCGCCACAAGTTCAAAAATAATGGCGGAAGCTGATGTACAGGTACAAATGTTCGAACAAACGATACTCTTCTCTGTTAGTATGCATATGCTGCTTCGGTACAAGAAGTTTAAATGATAATATAAATTTCTTGTTTACGAAAAAAAAAATATATATATAAATTTCTGTCAAAAATCCATTCTTATCACAGTTCTATCGCTAAAGTGATATAAACATTGAGAGAATCGTGCTGCCAACGACAACGACATCACTGATAATAAATGTTAATAATTCCTAACTTACATCTTATGCTCTTTAAATAAGTTATTTATAATTTAAATTACTAAATATAAATTAATTTATGATGATTTACGAAAAATAAGCAAAAGTTTGATTTTATTTAAAATGCAATATTGAGTACACCCACTTGAGGGCTAAGCGAATAATTCGCTTTAATTACCTAGTGTGAACGAGTAGTTAATCTTGTTTTCGACAATGCGACTTAACTTAATTCTGCTTAAATCTTAATCCCGCTTAAAATGTACAGTGTGAATAGGGCATTACTGTAAAAGTAAAGCCAGATTAGAGTTGTTCTTGCAGCATGGAGGCCTTCGATCTAAACCAGTGGTTCCCAACCAGTGGTCCGCAAGAGCTAAAATATGGTTCGCGAAAGATTTAAAACTTTCATTTATTTTAAATTATTATTCCCACATTGATACAAACTGAATTTAATTTTTACTAAAAATGTTATGTTTTCTATTATAATAGTACTGTTAAAGCATGTTACTCTTGAGTTTAACGATTACTTATGTTAAAGTTTTGATTAAAGTTTATTTTTAGATTGACACAGTTTATTTTTTTTTAAACCTTGTGGTCCCTGCTAACAACAATGAAATCAAAATGGTCCGTGCTCAAAAAAACGTTGGGAACCGCTGATCTAAACGAACGAGTTTATATACACATATCTCAGAATCTTCACTTCGAATTTCGAACTACCGGAGTTCGAATTAACAAGGATTTCCTGAATTTGGATCGTAGGTTAAAGTTTAGCAGAATTTGGAGTGACGTAGAATTCGATTTGATGAGATGAGTTGGCAGTCTGGTAAACGTCTCCTGTTTGTATTTACAGATGACGAACGAGAAAGAATTATTGGTTTTGGATTTCGATCATACGATAATAAATGAAAATAGCGACGTGTTTGTGATCAGATTAGCTCCCGAAGGTCGACTACCGCCACGCATAAAAGAATTATACAAACCGGATGGTTGGACTCTCTACATGAAAACAGTCTTTCTGTATCTTTATCAGAATAACATTCGACCCGCGGATTTCTTCGGATGCTTGGACAAAATCTCGTTGGTAACAGGTATGAAGGAGTTATTAACTAATTTACACGCCACCAAAAGATTCGAAATAATTGTAATATCGGACTCCAACACTGTTTTCATTAATTACATCTTAAAAAATGCCGAATTGGATTTCGTCGTCGACGAGGTGTTTACGAACCCGGCTTATTTCGATTCGGAAGGTTGCCTTCATTTAAAAGAATACCATTTGCAGGATTGGTGCGATAAGAGTTCGAAGAACCTGTGCAAGGGTTCCATTCTCCAATCATATGTGGCAAAAAGAAAACAGGAAGACATTAGCTTTTCCAGAATATCCTACGTGGGAGACGGACAAAACGACTTTTGTCCTCTCTTATGTCTTTCTCGGAACGACTGTGCTTTCCCACGGATAGGTTACTCTTTGTGGAAGAAATTGAAAGAGGAAAAAATCGTTTCTTCCGTTCATCCCTGGGAAACCGGATTCGACATATTAAATGTGCTTTGTCCAGCAACCTCTTAGTTATTACAACGAGACCTTAATCGAATTGTTATGGTATGGACAGTTGAGACACATTAAACACCGTTGTACTTAAATTATAATTAAATTATTTTTTGGAAAATAATTGTCTGAACTTTTCAAAAACGTTACTTTTTGTAAAGGATGTAGCTAAATTCTGTTAAACTAGAAACGTTGCGACCAGTAATATAGAAATCGAGCTACTAAATGGATTTTAAAAAACTAGCATCATTGTCGCTGGATTTTCCGTGCATTCTTTATATATTTTAATCCTTAATGTTACCATTATCTTTAATATTTACATGAAATTTGTAAATATGAATGATTACTCGTAAAATGGGGGTCATTTAATTATTTTTAAAATACTCTCTCCCACTTCTTCCGCACAAAGATCTTTGGGTCTGATTTCGGTGAATATTATGTTTAATAACACAAAAAATATCTCAAAGAATTTCATAAAAATATTTTTATATAATTTTGCCCAGGCGCTAGAGTTAAAGGCTGGGAAATATGAATTTCTTAAGCTTCAAAGTTGAGTGGAAAAAAAATCAAGCCTTCCACATATCCCAAACGTGCCTTAATAGCTTTATACAGATGCCTAGGAATTATTTTTTACAGATGAATAATAATTTACTTTTTTTTTAAATTCATGCGATGATTTTTAAATATATGTTATCCGATATGGATTTCATGTAAGTTATTTATTTATTTTCGGAGATAATTTTTAATGGTAGATAATGCATAATAACTCCGTTAAAAAGTAAGTATTTACCCACGAAATTAATTTTAAATGCCGAAAGTTTAAACGTTTAAAAGTATAAGTTGGGATTTAATTTGATCCTTGTACCACAGAAAATTGTGTTATCTGTAGCTCATACTTTACATCTTATCGCACTACGTTTATCATATACATAATTTACCTAATTAAAAGATGTTTTCCTTTTAGCACTTGAATAATCGGAAGTTTACCATGCAAAATCATTTAATCTATAGCTCATAATTTTTTGGGAACTTAAAATCTTTCAATTAATTATTAGACCCTAATACAAAAGGTATGATATACTTCTATTTTTATAACAGTTATACCCTTACAGTTAAACGACTAATAATTCCGATATGATTAAAACACCAAGAGTTCTTACCAGAAAATTTATTATCGTAATTTGAGAGCAGATTAAAACAGCCAAAATTTATAATAAACGATATCAAAGTGTGCAAAGGAGAGGAAGAGTTTTAACCCTTAACTGAGATGTTGCGAGTCAAAATGATCCTACTTAGTTTTGTTATTTACTTTCAAAATTAAAAAAAAAAAAAAAAAAGATATTTCTTTCTTTAACCCTTTATTTAAACGTTTCTAAACCATACAAAATATTCTGTTGCGATAAGTTAAATGCATTTCTAAACATTCTTTACTTTACTTTCTCGCCTGCTATATATATGTTACAGTCAAAACCCGTTTTTAGTTAGAACGCGTTTTAACTAGTTGAAACTAGTTTATACTGGACGTCTTTGTTAAAACTAGTTTTAACTCAAATTCATTTTTGACTAGCAGTAAATTCTAGTTTTAACTAGACAAAACGGGTTTTAACAAAGACATCCAGTATAAACTAGTTTCAACAAGTTAAAACGCGTTCTAACTAAAAATGGGTTTTGACAGTAACATATACATAACAATGTCAAATTTGACCCTCAGAGGTTTTTTTTGCAAATCTCTACGTTTTGAGATCTGAACTCAAAAAAAAAAGGAAAAAATATTACGTGTATGTGTGTGTGTTGGCGTCTATTAGAAACGAAATTTGGCATGGTAACTTGTGTATAAAGAGCATTTGATGCTATTGAATTTTGGTAGTTAAAGGTTGAGAGTACAAATAGAGCGGTATATGTTTTGTATCTCGAGAGAGGTCAGATTTAATGATTTTATTCGTTATTAACATTTACAATTTTTTTATAAAATTTATCACTATCCTCAAATTTAAGGCTTTTGCCATTCGATAATAATTAAAAATATAAAGTTGTTTTTTAAATAAAATCTCATAACAGACACAACTCGTAAATGGATTTTTTCACAAGCTGCTAGGTTTAAAGTATGATAATGTTTTAAGTTTATTTTTTTCTTAAGAAAGCTATGTTACAGTGGCGTGCCGTGACATTTGATGATAGGGAAGCTGTGTTTCTGTAAGAAGCCGACTTACAGGGGCAATCAATTAATTGCGCGTCAGGGCCCGTTTGTATTCGTTCAATAAGCTAGTAAAAACCGTACACTTCTTTAAATGTATTTTTAATAGATTATCTGACGTACTTAATAAATAAGAAAGTTCAATATAATTACCTCCGTTATTAGATTCAATAAATTCCCTATGCCCTCTAAATGCCAATTCTTGCTTTGAGAAAAAACATATAACGTCTATTAATTTAGATATATCTATTAATCGTAATTATCTCGTTATAATTTTCAATATTTATTTTATATTGTCTACCAATGTTAAATTCTATTCCGCGTTGATTTCCAAATTGCTTCAATTTTACGAAAGAATCGTCATTCGTCATAAATTTTATCGTCAAAATGTCGAAATTTTTTTGTCGACATATTTATATTTAATTTAGGCATTGGTCTTTCCCTTTTAATAATGTTTTCTTTTTCATTATATTGTCTTGAACCAAAACTTTTTTAAAATAAATTTTTGAATCACTAGCCACGATATAAGGGCTAAAATTAAAATTATCAGAAAAACTTACTTGGTAAAACAAAATGTGTGATGAATATACATACCTAGTACAAAAAGTTCTTCAATTGTACGAATATACTTTTAAAGAAACTTATAATTAAATATAACTTTGTGAAGAAACGTACATAAAAATAACAAAATATTTTTTACTTTTTAAATCTTAAAACAATCCACTTAGTGAAATAGCTCCCTACGAGTGGCTAATGAATGGAAACAGAGACGTCCTGGTAGGTGTGCGGCTCGTGCATGCACTCAGGTTGCCAAATCCCGAGGATGCCGATACCGGTCAATGTCAAATGCCTCTTTTGTGGCATCACTAGTATACGTCAAAGGACGCGACAGGGCTGTTGTAGATTTTAAACGTTTCTCACCATAGCTGTAAAAATCTAAATGTGTTAAATTTAACAGATTGTCCGTCGTTCGTTTTCTAACTAATTCGTTTTAGGACCAAGTGTCCACGGAAATTTCCAAAATTTACAACTTTTCGGTCACTCTCATTGAACTGGAAAAATTTCTGTCTTTATTACATCTAATATTATGAAGAGATCAGACCCCACTGTACTCGGCAAGAGATTGGTTCGGTTAAGCTTCTGTTTAAGTAAAACTTCGGCTCTTTCATCAGGGTTTTATTTATGTTTCTAATTCTCTAATCGCTTAATTATTTAACTACTTCTTAAAATAAGTCTAGAAATAAGTCGAAACCGGTTACTTTCTACTTGAATATCTGTAGTCTTGGGAAAGAAGTGGAAAGAAATTTTTATGACAACCGATACATAAATCGTAAATTTAAGGAAAATAAATTCTAGAGGTTTTTTGTACCATTGTACTGTACGTCTCATTCATTAAATTTAGTTGTAAAAGTAACAGTTAATTTTTTAACACTACTAGAATTGTACACGTTTTTTCTGTATTCCCTTACAGATGGGGCATACTAAATCGTAATATCACCGGTTTAACATTGAAATCCGTAAGTAATATAAGATGGTAGAGCAGAATAAACGCAGAATAAATATATCAAATATTTTAATGGATTTTTTTTAAAACTCCTGTCAACTATACAGAACTATCATAAAAACGTGCCAGTAAATTCCTATCGGTTAAGTTATAAATCTAGTTTATAGTGGACAACCTTTTCTACAGTGGCGTGCCGTCATTGGAAGCGATGGAAGCGCCGATTCCACCTTCCAATGACCTTCCCTTGTATTTTATAAAATATAAATTTTCATATTAGAAAGAAGTTTAACGTACTTTGAATTAATTAAAATTAATATTTTATTATAACTGCATTATGTATCTTTTACAAATTTCTATACTACATGTGAAAAAAAAACGATAAGATTGCTATTGTATATTCGAATAATTCGGTGGCGGAAGGAATGTCGAAACCGGGTCAGTCTCCAATCAGCCAGATTATATAGGCATTAGCACATGCGGTTTACAGAGCACCAACCTCACCCGGTTTAGCTGGTAGAAGCGACACACGCGTACGGAGTCCAACGTTATAACCCGGACCGGTTCTGAGCTGTTAGCCGACTGCCTGTCAACTTTCAAGCAGCCAGATTATAGGCATTGGCGCATGCGCTTTACAGAGCACCAACGTCACGGTTTAGCTGGTAGAAGCGACACACGCGTAAAGAGTACGCGACTTTATATCCCGGAGCGGTTGTGGGCTGTTAGCCGCCTGCTAGATATTCGACCACCCTCACCCGATTATGTGAATCATGAGCAGACTAGATCAACGGCGGGCAACCCGCGGGCCAGCTACGGCTGGCGAAAAGTTTCTATCCGGCCCGCGAGATCTTTAATAGATTATTAAATTGGAAAAATAACTATTAATTAGGTATTTTTCCAATTCTTTGTAATTTTCGAAAACGATAAAAAAAATAAATGTAGTAATTAACTTTTTATTTATTTATTTCATATTTGCAGACTAAAAAAATTACGAGTCACAAGAAGGCGTCAATTAACTACTACGGCGCGGAAAAAAACGTAAAATTTATTCTGGCCCATGTTTAACGTGACCAGACGTCCCGTTTTGAACGAGACTGTCCCTTTTTAGAGTTACGAGTCCCGGTGTCCCCGAAATGAACTCTGGGACGCAAAATTGTCCCGTTTTCTGAAACCGCGTGAAAATTTGAGTAGTCGAGCCGGCCGGACGCGATTGGTGTGCGAGAGCAAACCGCGTCGTCGGTTGATGCGACGATAGTCAAGAGTGGCGAAGACGTCATCGCTCGCGCTTTGTTGACAAATTGTTTGGCAGATTTTTCGTTCACCAACTTCTCGATATTTGTTTTGTTTTTGTTTGATGCTCGTGTACATAGTAAATAACTTAAACTTCTTTTGTTTTGGAATCATAAGTTAAAATGCCGAAACGCAAGTGTACGTTCAATGTTAACTTACAAGCAAAATATCCGTTTATCAAGCAAATAAATACTCCCTCAGATGTCAGATGTGAAAAGTGTCGTACAGAATTTAGCGTTTCCCATGGTGGTGCCAGTGATATTGAACAGCATTTAAAGTCTGAAAAACATAAAAATGCCGATGGTACCGCCGCTTCGAGTTCTTCGATGTTAACCTTTTTCAAGAAATCGGACGCACCAACTTTAAAGGATTTGGATATCGCCGCGGCAGAAGGCGTCTGGGCTTATCACACGATACAAGAAAACCACAGTTTTCGCTCTAATGATTGTGCGTCGAAATTAATTCAATCATGTTTTGATCCCAAATTTACATGCGCGCGTACGAAATCAGAAGCTATTGTAGTAAATGTTTTGACGCCTACAGCAATGAAAGAATTAAAAGATAATCTTGATAAGTCCAATTGTATTACAATACTAAACGACACTTCAAACCACGGTAACAAGAAAATATACCCTATTCTAGTGCGCTTTTTTCAACCTTACGTAGGTGTGCAAGTAAAAATTTTAGATCTCCAAGACCAACCAGGTGAGACTTCTGACATCATTGTTGATTATTTAAACCAAGTGTTGACAGATAATAATTTGACAGCAAAAGTCGTGGCATTTTGCGAGAGACAATGCCAACGTCAATTTCGGAGGTGCGGCTAGGCGAGGAACTAACAATGTGTTAACGAAATTGCAATCATCACTGAAAAAGCCATTGATAGGTATTGGATGTGGAGCCCATGTAATTCACAATGCAATAAAATCTGCTGCAGACAGGCTACCCTTAGATTACGAAAGTATTATTGTGAAGATATATTCATTTTTTTATATTTACACGATTCGAGTTGAAGCTCTAAAGGAGTTTTGCGTCGAAACTGAAACGAAATATCAACAAATGCTCGGCTATAGCAAAACTAGATGGCTTGCTCTTATGCCTGCCTTGGAAAGGGTTTTAAAAATGTATCAGCCATTAAAAAACTACTTTTTGAGTATTGAAAAATGTCCCCTGTTACTAAAAAACTTTTTTGAAGATCCCACATCCGAATTGTGGCTTTATTTTTTACACGCTCTGTCAGCAAGTTTTCATCAAGCTGTATTGAAACTGGAAGGTCAGACTGTATCGGCAATTGAAGCTGCAAAAGAAATCAATCAACTAAAAGACAATTTGACTCAGAAACAGACCAATCAGTTTCTTCCATTTATGGTCCGTCAATTAATAGTGAAATCGAAAGATAATGTTACTGACATAGATGAAGAGTTTGTGAAAAGGGCGGCTACAGAATTTTATCAAACAAGCCGTGAATATCTGGAGCAGTGGACTTGCTTTCTTACCAAAGAAATGGAGGTATTTTATTGGGCAGATTTAAAAAAGGTCCCCGCATGGGAAGACGTTCAAAAATCTCTGGATGTATTAATTGAAAAGGAATATATTGACTGTAATAAAGATGCAGAAGTTTTTGACGAATTTTCGTTAATTTGTAACTACATTACATCGGATAAAGTAACCGAATGGAATAATCTAAATGTTTCCACGGAAACTCGTTGGGTGGAAGTATTCAAACACTTTCGAGCCAACAATCTTCAGCATGAAAACTTTTCTATTTTAATTGAATATATTTTATGTTTGCCTGCTACAAATGCTCCAGTAGAAAGAGTATTTTCTATGATGAACAAATTGTGGCCATCTGAGAAGACCCAGTTACAAATTTCAGTTCTAAAGGCGATGTTGATAATTAAGGTGAATATAAAAAAAAACGCGCCAAGAGTTTCATTCTTACTTAAAATCATCACCAGCTATATTAAAGCAAATTTGTTCCTCTGATAAATATAAATATAACTAAACGTTTCGGGTATATATATATTTTTAATTCGTAACTTTTAAGCTAACTGACTTTTTCTGAATAAATAACTTTAAAAAAGTGGTTTTTTTATTGACTACCTGTTAATTAACCTAAATAAACCTAATGTCCCGTTTTGAGTCAAAAAATAAATGGTCACGTTACCCATGTTATAAAAAGGGTTGCCCACCCTAGACTAGATTTATAACAACCCAACCGATAGGAGTTTACTGGCACGTTTTTATGATAGTTCTGTATAGTTGACAGGAGTTTAAAAAAACTCCATTAAAATATTTGATATATTTATTCTGCGTTTATTCCGCTCTCCCGTCTTATATTACTTACGGATTTCAATGTTAAACCGGTGATATTACGATTTAGTATGTCCCATCTGTAAGGGGATGCAGAAAAAACGTGTACAATTCTAGTACAGTGTTAAAAATTAACTGTTACTTTGGCAGCATCATTTACAACCAAATTTAATGAATGAGACGTACAGTACATACAATGGTACAAAAAAAAGCTCTAGAATTTATTTTCCTTAAATTTACGATTTATACATCCGTTGTCATAAAAATTTGTCTTTCCACTGTTTTCCCAAGACTACAGATATTCAGGTACAAAGTAACTGGTTTCGACTTATTTCTACTTAAGAAGTGACTAAATAATTAAGAGATTAGGGAATGGGGACAAATAAAATCCTGTTGAAAGAGCCAGAATTTTACTTCAACAAAAGCTTAACAGAACCAATCACTCGCTCAGTACAGTGGGAAACTGATTTCCGTGTACACCTGGTATTAAAACGAATTAGTTAGAAAACGAATGACTATTAAGTTTAACATAGTTAGATTTTTACAGCTACGGTGAGAAACGTTTAAAATTTACAACAGCCCTGTGGCGTCCTTTGAGATATACTAGTGATGCGACAAAAGAGGCATTTGACATTGACCGGTATCGGCACCCTCGGGATTTGGCACGCACACACTCACTACACACCTACCTGGACCGTCATTAGTTCCATCCATTAGCTACTCGTATCAAGATATTTGACTAAGTGGATTGTTTTAAGATTTAAAAAGTAAAGAATATTTTATGTTATTTTTATGTACGTTTCTTTACAAAGCTATATTTTAATTATAATTTTCTTTAAAAGTATATTAATACAATCGAACAATACATTGTACCAGGTATGTATATCCACCGCACATTTTATTTCACCGAGTAAGTTTTTATAATTTATTTTTAATTTTAGCCCTTATATCGTGGCTAGCGATTCAGAATGTAATTGTGATATTAAAAATACATTTAGAGAAGTCTACAGTTTTTACTGGCTTATCGAACAAATGAATACGAATGGACCCTACCCCAGTGATTCTTAACAGGGAGCCGCGGCCCCTGGGGGTCCATAAGAAGTTTGCCGGGGGCCGCCAAATTATGCAAAATTTCCTTCAGAATATAATAAAAAGAAAATTGATGTATAATCCGAATATCGTATTAAAAAGTGAAATAAGAAAGATAAAGTTTTCCTATTTAGTTTTTATTTATTTATTTTGTATTTCTTCCTACATACAACTTTGCTAGTACGGAAGAAATAAATGTAAATATGCTACTTACACCGCAGTATTTACTTCTTTTATTCCAAAGCAATTTTAAGAAACTATTAATGCTTGGAATTTTAAAAATAATTAGGAAAAATAGTAGGCTTTGAAAATTTAAATATTTTTGCAAAAGTTATGCAAAATCCTTACCACAAGTGGGCGTTTTAGTTTTAGTTTAGTTTTAGCATCGACATTGGATCGATTTATCGACATGTTTCTTATTTTATTTTCTGTTAAAAATTAATGAGTTTTCATGTTTAATTGTGAAGTTTGAATGTTATTTAAATAGATAATGAAATAATAAAATTATGATTTACATTTATTATATAAAAATAAAGCAATAATAAAAAAATCAATTTATTATAGATAAATTATCAAATTATCAAATATAAATTATTATTAAAAATGGGGGTCACAAAAAAATTATGAAATATTTGGTGAGCGGCGAGTATAAAAAGGTTAAGAACCACTGCCCTAGACCATCACTGACACGCAATTAACTGATTGCCCCTGGAAGTCGGCTTCTTACAGAAACACAGCTTCCCTGTCATCAAATGTCACGGCACGCCACTGGTTCTCATTAGTCAAGTGTAATCGTTAATAATGGAATGGTGAGTTTTAAAATTTTAGAAACAAAATTAAAAAAAAAAATTAAACATGAATTTTGCTTATTGAAGTATTACAGATTTCAATTTGTACGATCCGAAACAATTTAAGTTTTTATTAATTAATTTATTAATTGTATACTTTTAAGAATTGGATATTATTTCAATTTAAAATACCTTTACAGTGTACTTTTTAAGTGCCACAGATTTGCTGTATAGTGAATCTTAAAAAATTAAATCAGGGAAGTATGGTGCATTTGTGGCTCTCGGGAATATAAATATATACAATATACAAAATATACAGTCGAACCTCGATTTAACGTTGCCATTCGTTTATGGAATTAGTATTAAATCAAGGGTGTGCTAAACTGAAATACGTCAATCAATAAGGATTACATATTTAATTGTAATAAGTCTATACGAAAATTTTGCAAATAGAAAGTATAATTAACTCATAAACTGTCAGAATACATTTGTATTTAATAATTTTAAGCTCGCTTATTCGTTTTTTAAATTTTTGCTTGTTATGATATCTCACATATTGTCAATAATCAATATGTATTTGTGGCAGGACTCTGAAAATTTTTTACTTGTCAGAGCCTGTAATATCTGGAATAATCGTGCTTATGCTTTCTTGATTTTTAACCATGCCCAGTAGCTTTAATAACTGCGTAACGCCAGGATGTGCAAATTGGGCAAGGGTACAAACGAGTACGAAGTATGCAAGTATGAAGTTTTTCTTCATAAACCTGATTATTAAAGCCAAACGAACTGCCGAATTATCGGGCTGTAAGCTCGATACCGCTATTAAAGCAGCCGAGAGTAGACAAATCAAGAATAGTTCAGAGCAAAAGTAGCACTGCAACGAAAACGAAACTAGAAATCTTCCAGGCTACGGGTGAAAAAAACACGTAACATTTGTCTTCTCTTAAATGCATTAAAGACGATTCCATTCACATCCATTGAATCGGAAAGGGCATTCTCGGTACCGGGACTTTTCACTATTAAAATAATAACCAGGTTGAGTGAACAGAGTATTGACCACCTTTGGTTTTCAAAAATATTATAAAAATTTACAATAATATTTTGTATTATGTTTAATTAATAAACGAAAATTACCTTCTAAGTTAATTTTTTGTTTAAATTTTAAACTCAACAATTCAAAGGCATTTTTTTTGTAAGCAGTTTCCAACAAACTTTAATAAATTTTTTCTATTTGTGAAAATTTCTACGTAATTTAAAGGTAATTTTAATATATATTTTACACAGCACTATTAATATTATGATTTTGGAGGTTGCAGAACGTATTAAATTACTTATAATTATATTTCATTTTTAACATCACTCGATTTCAAGACAATTTTTATATTTTAAAAATAATTAATTATATTCCGGGAAACAGTTCACTTTTTTCCCGGAATCCCGGGACAAGCAAAACACCGGGAAATGAGTAACCCTACATTTAGTAACGAATGACGACCAATTAGAAAACGGGGTGAGTAGAAACAACCAATCGGAATGGTCGATCTGGAACCCAAATAAGTTATAAAAATCAGAATTTCAAGGACACTGGGAGTTTCTCTTTATTGCTTCCTATTGTGCCACGCCTTCCTTGGAAAAATTATCTTCATCCTCAACTAAAAACAGGACCAAACATCCCCACTTCGGACTTCCTACAACTACGCCCCGGGGCCGTCGACTCCGAAAGGAACATCGAAGGACCTTTCTCTTAGGACTTTCGTTCTCAGTTAGAAAAGGAAATCTGAAGGTCTAGTCTCCGCTGTCAGATCGAAGAATATTGTTATTGTAAGCTATATTTTTAAGTTACAAGAAATCGGGAAGAAATTTATGTAAATGGAGAGTTGTCTCTGTGCCTAACTCTCCCACATACGATTCAGAACTGCTCGGATATCCTGTTATTACGCGCGGATCGGCAACCTCACACTAATACAGTATTGTATTTAGAATTTGATAGTAGAATGCAGATTAAAACAAAAGAATGGGTGAGGAAAGTCTGTAATATATGAATTACAGTGAGAAAGTCTGTAAACGTCTTTAATATAATTTTTTAAAAATGTGTAATATATTAATGTGTATTTTTTAAATTACACAGTATCAGATTAACTATTAGAGAATTCGTTCCATTAAAAAATGCTTTTTGGTCGTGTTTTCTTTGATGGGATAAGGCGACACAACACAAGATCCACCTGCCAGAGAGGGATACCGTTCTAGGTAGGTTTTCTATGGAAAACTAGCCTGCCTTATCTAGGTGTTCGATATCTGAAAAAGAATTAAGAAAATCCCACACGGCCAACCCGTTGATCCTGCTACTGCAATTTTACAACCCGACCGAGATTCGTAAAATGAGCTGTAAATTTTTTTTTATCCGTAATCATTGCACGAATTCTACGTGGCGATTAGATGATTAATAAATTTGACGTATTTCCGCAAACTTTTACTAATCTTGAGCACAGTTTACATAATTCGGCTGTATTTATTTATTTATTCATTTCCAGTAAAAAAAGTCATACTAACAATTGGATCGAATTCTTAAGTTTTTCATTTGTTTTACTACGCTTTGCCGCCATCGCCATTTTATTCCCATCCAATGCTAAATCTATAGTTTCCGAGATATCGATTACCACGCGCTTTTAAATTAACTAGAAAGAATTTTTAAGCGATATGCCGATTCAAATTTACAATTGAAAACTAATTGATCAGTTGATGAGTAATCGAAAAACAATTTAACCGATTAATTGTTAATCGACCAAAAAAAATTAATCGATTAATCGAGTATCGAACGATTAATAACGCGTCACCATAGGTTGCTTTTTCATTTTATTTAACACGAGTAGGGAAAACATTAAAATATTATCATTTTTATTTAATGTTATCATTATATAAAATTAATAAATTAAAATAATTTTTATATATGATTTTTAATTTAAAAAGAATTCAAAAAAATTGAGTAAAAATAAACATCCTTCAGGTGGCGATTGTGGTCATCCGAAGGCAGTTTAAAAATGTGGTTGAATGTTTTGCTGATCGGAATGTGTAGTTGTTTCTCTTTAGCAGAAGGTTTTATAGAAGGTTTATATTGTGGTCAACGGGATTGTTACGAAGGTTTGAATTTTAATTTTCACGCTTTTCATAATTAGAATAATTTATTGCATTATTTCCTATATTAATCAAGTGTTACGAGGATAAAACTGGAGGATCTCTAATGATTAATTATAAAATGAATATCTGATTGCGAAATAATTACAGTTTTCTATATTAAATTATTATTGGTTTGTATTCGATTAAATGTTCATTCATCTCCGTCATTATTTTCCGGTTCGAGATTAATAAAACCAGATCCACGTGGTGCTATGGAAAGCAAAACATTGGCTGTTATTTTGGAGGTTATTCATTCTTAACCAACAGCTTACGTCTTTATAATTTCATAATTATACAAGAAATACTTTATACAAAATATTCATCTTAATTATTTATATATATATAATCAAATGGTTTTTTAATTTTATATGTCTTTAATGAACTGACATATTTATTAATAAACTAATAATTATTTCAATATTTTCACACTAGTCAATACGTGTCATCTAAAATAAATGCTGGAGTGGAATATTAAGTAAATATTAAAATTCAAATAATGTGTTTTTGATTTTTTAAATTTATATTATAGGGTAATGGCATCGGTAGTTGAGAATTTAAAGCTGTTTTGGTCTTTGATATTTTTTATTATGATTGTAGTACGAGTAACATGAAAAACAAAATTCATATATGAAAACAAAGTTTGTTCTATACTTGTCATGAAAAAAACAACAGTTTTTATTAGATCTTTTTTACATTATAAAAAAAAATTTAATCACGGACTGTTTACCCAGTAGTCGACCGGCAAGTTTCGCGATTGTTTATGGTGGTCCGCGATTGGATTTTCTTTCGTCGCGAGCCCGACAAATTTATTAGTTTAAAAAAACATAGGTAAAAGTCGTTTGTAGTCGGACACCCATTGTTTATCAAACTGCCAGGCAGAAACCGTAAATCGCGGAAGGAAGTCGTCCTATGATCGGTGGAAGATCGAATTCGTCTTCGATTTTGACTTTTCTCGCGCTCCAGGTAAGAGTCTCGTTACGTTTAATAACCAGGGACCAACCACTCGGGAAGCGTGATTGAGGGAGAACGATCAATCAAAATGGACGAAAGAAAGAACGGAGATTGATATAATCTCCGACCAATCGAGGACACCTGGCACTCGGTTAACGTTCCGAATAACCATAACGCCGTGTGTCAACGCGCGCAAAAAAAAAAGAAAAAAGTTTCTCGTCTATTGTGCCAACCTGTAACCCGTGCCACTTCGGATTTAGACCGTGTTCCCGACTCCAACAGAGGAAGTCTCCCCGTGCCCTACAGACTTGTCAACGCCACTGTCCCGAAGCCACCTTCGATCGACCATCGAAGAATCACATCGACGCCCAGAATGTCCGAACGGCTGATTGTTCTAAAGGAAACTATTTTGTACATAGTGCATGTTTATTTTATGTTAAAATAAACGGTTTTTATCAGATACTTGTTGTCTTTTTCTTCCGCCACCACGCACGTACGAATGGACCCTAGGCCATCACTGACGCGCAATTAACTGATTGCTCCTGGAAGTCGGCTTCTTACAGAAACACAGCTTCCCTATCATCAAATGTCACGGCACGCCACTGCTTTTCTATAACATGGGCCAGAATAAATTTTACGTTTTTTTCCGCGCCGTAGTAGTTAATTGACGCCTTCTTGTGACTCGTAATTTTTTTAGTCTGCAAATATGAAATAAATAAATAAAAAGTTAATTACTACATTTATTTCTCTTATCGTTTTCGAAAATTACAAAGAATTGGAAAAATAACTATTTATTAAATTGGAAAAATAACTAATTATCTATTAAAGATCTCGCGGGCCGGATAGAAACTTTTCGCGAGCCGTAGCTGGCCCGCGGGTTGCCCGCCGTTGATCTAGTCTGCTCGTGATTCACATAATCGGGCAAGGGTGGCGGAATATCTAGCAGGCGGCTAACAGCCCACAACCGCTCCGGGATATAAAGTCGGACTCTTTACGCGTGTGTCGCTTCTACCAGCTAAACCGGGTGAGGTTGGTGCTCTGTAAAGCGCATGCGCCAATGCCTATAATCTGGCTGCTTGGAAGTTGACAGGCAGGCGGCTACTCCATATCAAACAAGCGAAAGGAAAGGCAGGCGGCTAACAGCCTACAACCGCTCCGGGATATAAAGCTGGACTCTTTATGAGTGTGTCGCTTCTACCAGCTAAACCGGGTGAGGTTGGTGCTCTGTAAACCGCATGTGCTAATGCCTATATAATCTGGCTGATTGGAGACTGACCCGGTTTCGACATTCCTTCCGCCACCGAATTATTCGAATATACAATAGCAATCTTATCGTTTTTTTTTCACATGTAGTATAGAAATTTGTAAAAGATACATAATGCAGTTATAATAAAATATTAATTTTAATTAATTCAAAGTACGTTAAAATATGAAAATTTATATTTTATAAAATTCAAGGGAAGGTCATTGGAAGGTGGAATCGGCGCTTCCATCGCTTCCAATGACGGCACGCCACTGGTGCACGCCATACATTCTTGCTGTACAATCTAGCAAAATTGTTTCTAAATACTTATTTTTTCATCTCAGTTTATCGGACATTTTAATAATGATGTTTTTACTTGTCATTTATAAGTTTTAAATAAGTTTCCTTGTCAACAATTGAACGTGCTTCTTCTGTAAGCTTAAGCTGTACTGTAAGCTTAACTTCAACCATGGAAGCCGCCATCTTTAATCTCTTATCCGATTTAAACGATCCTACCCTCCGCTCGGATTAGTTTGATCGCGATCCAGTTGATCCTAGATGGCGTTTGTATACGCAAATAGAGATTGATCGGATCGCAGTAGTTCCTTTGTATACACAATTTGAACGATCGAAGTGATCTTGAATCAGTTTGATTCCAAAAGTATATGCACCCCTAGATCTCAGAGTAGCGACACACGAGTCATCGCCGCCATGTTCTGTCGACTGTCATCATGTGGTCTAAGGGTTTACATTAAGAAATGACGACTTTTTTTAGTTTAATAAAGCATTTTATTCCTAAAAGTGCTTTATTGAACTAAAAAAATCGTCATTTTTTAATATAAACGCATAGAACACGTGATGACAGTCGACAGAACACAGCAGCGATGAGCCGTGTGTCGCTACTTTCATATCTAGGTACTCTAGGTTTAGAAAATGAACGCGTCGCAAACGAATTTGGGAAGATGTCACGTTTGTGTAACCCTTTTCTGACCCGCCAACGGGCAATAGAGCCGCGTCGGCCCTCCAAACATTTGATTTTTGTCGCTGTCTATAAGTTTTATGGGATGGACACGTATATCTTAACGAATAAAAAAATACTTATTCACACGTCAGCTGACAAGTGAAATTTACGTAGAAAGCGCAGGAACACGCTCGGCAGTGCTGGCGCTTCGAAATGGACTAGCCAACTAAAACGGCAGCGCTCGTGGCGGCAACACTGGTGATGTAACTGAGGCGGGGGTGGAACTCCGCCCATGCTCTTTTCCCGCGCGCATCTCAACAGATAAGGCCATTCAAATACTGGCCACACGCTCGCAATCTAAATATCGAAAAGTAAAAACAAAATTTTTTTCTATAATTTTCTTTACTACTAAGGCGCTACCTAGGATTTAGCGCCTGGAGCGACTGCTCTGTTCGTTTTACGGTGGGGCCGGCTCTGACTGTAAGACATTCTGATAGCATTACTTGGCGTGCAAAAGGCCACAATCATTACAAATTCCTCTTTGGATTTTCAAAAATACAGATAACATTACTTTAGAATAAATGAATGATTCGACATTTCTATAATTTTATTTATTAGAAAACAGAAAGCATTATTTTAACTTAAAAATCATAAAGTAATCCTGTTTCTAATGAACATTATTATAATAAAATAATCCTTTCTGAAATATTTCAAACCGATTAATGCTTTTACGTAACGCGTGACGTAAAAATATGACGGGATCATAATACGTCACGCGTTCTAAACAATACATTCTAACAATACGTAACGAATTGTTAAAATGTATTGTTGACTTTTTCTATTGTAGGTGGCTATTGTTAAGGGTAAATTTGTTCGAAGTTCCGCGTTTCATTGAGATTTGAGAACAAATTGTGATTAAGTAATGTACGGGAGGCAGAAAGGGCTCTCTGTGTCGCCTTTCTCTTAGGCCCGCTCGAGTAAAGAGATGAAATTTCCCGTCGGCCTTTTTATTCGAGTTACTCTTTACTCTTTACTCAAACTAACTCTTTGTGTTCTGCATCATTAAGGCTCGCTCGGATGAAGACGAAGACAGCACCCGTTCTAGAAAAGCCCGCGGAAGGCGAACAGGCCCGCGTAGGGCGAAAAGGCCCGCGTAGGGCGAACAGGCCCGCGTAGGGCGAAGAGGCCTTCCTAGGGAGAAGAAAGAAGATACAAGAACGGGGAGGTCGAAGGCGGCCGTCGACACCGTTCTAATAAAGTCCCGTAAGGCGAACAGGCCCGCGTAGGGCGAACAGGCCCGCGTAGGGCGAAGAGGCCTTCCTAGGGCGAAGAAAGAAGATACAAGAACGGGGATCGAAGGCGGCCGTCGACACCGTTCTAATAAAGTCCCGTAAGGCGAACAGGCCCGCGTAGGGCGAACAGGCCCGCGTAGGGCGAACAGGCCCGCGTAGGGCGAAGAGGCCTTCCTAGGGCGAAGAAAGAAGATACAAGAACGGGTCGAAGGCCGCCGTCGACACCGTTCTAATAAAGTCCCGTAAGGCGAACAGGCCCGCGTAGGGCGAACAGGCCCGCGTAGGGCGAAGAGGCCTTCCTAGGGCGAAGAAAGAAGATACAAGAACGGAGTCGAAGGCCGCCGTCGACACCGTTCTAATAAAGTCCCGTAAGGCGAACAGGCCCGCGTAGGGCGAACAGGCCCGCGTAGGGCGAACAGGCCCGCGTAGGGCGAAGAGGCCTTCCTAGGGCGAAGAACGAAGATACAAGAACGGGTCGAAGGCAAAAGACGGTGAGGCTTTCTGTGTTTCGTTTCTTTAAGGCCCGTTCGAGTGAAGAGGCCGACCGGAAATGGAGAGGGCTTTCTGTGTCCCGGTTTATTAAATCGCGCGCAGGGCGAGTATTTTTTTAAATTGTTTTCGGTTAATGAGGTTCGGTATGAGATTAAACTAAATTTTGTGACCCTAACGTGCATTTTATTACGACCTTGTGTATTTATAGATTTCCGTCTTTTTTTATTACTAGTTTTTGTAATATTGCATTTCTTAGTTCAGATAGTAATAATATGGTGAGTTTCGAATAGCTGAATTCAGAGGTAATTATGAATATTTTCATGCGAGTTAGGAAGAACTCGGCTCGACAAGTGATGTTGGTCACTTGTGGAGTTGGATTCTTTCCAACTCTTGGTGGAACTCTGAAGCAGCCACCTCCACGTGGTGAGTTCTGGGTTGTCGTTCGTCTGGTAATGACGAACGGCAGGCGAAGAGCTGCTTGTTCCATTTTTTCCATTCGGCGCTGCTGCGCAGCTTTCTTATGCCGATTGACGTTGAAAACCCTAAGTGTTTTGGTGTTTGGTTGAAATAGTCGAGTACAAAATCAAATTTAAATTTATTATAAACTGCTGATAAGTAATTTACGATTGCTCCTCCTGTGATTTATTAATTCTAAAACTGAAATATTTTGTTAAATACATTTTATTATATTAAATCCGGCTTTCTTGATGGGTCGGTATTGACCCTTCAGGGGTCAATGAAAGTTTGCGAGGATAACTAAGACTTTGCAAATAATTACAATTTTACACATTTTTCTTCTTGCTCTTAAATAAATGTTTTTTAAAAAATTATATAAGAAGTTATATTATATATAATATACAGTAATATTGTATAATATATATATAGTACTTAACATTGAATGAGTGGACAGAAAAAATACTTTTTTAAATAGGGACAATACACAAAAAAGATTAGGAACCCTTCTATTAATTGGTTTAACTTTTCATTTTTATTGGTTTGTAAACAACTTGAACCAATCTTCCAACTTACTTTGTCGGCTTCTTGTGTATATAACACGGCAGTGGCGTGCCGTGACGTTTGACGATAGGGAAGCTGTGTTTCTGTAAGAAGCCGACTTCCAGGGGCAACCAGTTAATTGCGCGTCAGTAATGATCTAGGGTCCATTCGTACGTGCGTGGTGGGATTGTCGAAGATTATATCAATCTCCGTTCTTTCTTTCGTCCATTTGATTGGTCACTCTCCCTCAATCACGCTTACGGAGTGGTGGTCTCTGGTTACTAAGCGTAACGAGACTCTTACCTGGAGCCGGAGAAAAGTCAAAATAGAAGATGGATTCGATCTTCCATCGATCATAGGACGACTTCCTTCCGCGGTTTATAGTTTCTGCCTGGCAGTTTGATATAAACAATGGGTGTCCGACTACAAACGTCTTTTACCTATGTCTTTTTAAACTAATAAATTCTTCTCTAAATTAACCGTTTTCTCGCCTCTTTTCGTAACGGGTCAGACCTGTCCGGTGCATGACATTTCCATAAAAGTTTTAAACAAATACTGGAAATGACAAAAATAAACAATTTATGTATTTTGGTTGTAAAATACAAATAATACATATATAATACAAATTGATATGATATGATTGAATGATCGAAAAACTTGCTTTTTTTTTAAAAATTTTTTATAAACTAATTCTATTCGGCGATTTTTTCCGCAAAGTTGTTAATTACTTTATCATAAAAGTCGCTGGTCGTGACTCCATCAACGTATTTAAAAGCTCTTTTTCTATCGAAAGCAACGTTAGCGACGACAATTTTTCCTCCGACCCAGTGTTCCTGGCCAATGTATGAATTCTCTCCGTGGTCGAAAAACTGCGCTCAACAGACCCACTGGTAGATGGTACCGTAAATATTAATGATATTAAATTATATAATTCTTTTAGTACGTCTTTGTTCGGATCGACATTAATTATAATGTGTTTTATGTCTAAGAGTTACTTGTCAATATAGTCCGGACACGAATATAAATATTGCGATTCGCTACGTAATTTGGATAAATCAAAAAATTCCCCATAAAATTTACTTCATTTAAAGAATTAAAACACGCTTGGAAAAATTGTTAATAATTTTAATATTATGAAAAACATCTAAAAGTGATAAAAATTTTAAAGATTTTATGTCTGAAAATCTGTCAATATAATTATAATTTTCTTTTAATTATACTGTAATTAAATATAACTTCGCGAAAAAACGTACATTAAAATAACATTATATACTCTTTACTTTTTAAATCTTAAACAATTCACTTAGTCAGATAGCTCCCTACCAGTGGCTAAAAGATAAAACTGTTGGAAGCGTTATACGTGTGTAACTTCCACCAGCTAAACCGAATGAAATTGGT
The DNA here is from genome assembly GCF_030686945.1 of Centruroides vittatus. Taxonomy (NCBI): domain Eukaryota; kingdom Metazoa; phylum Arthropoda; class Arachnida; order Scorpiones; family Buthidae; genus Centruroides; species Centruroides vittatus. The sequence goes on along the minus strand of NW_027122650.1, from coordinate 130,450 downwards.
GCTCTGTAAAGTGCATGCGCCAATGCCCTCTGGCTGCTTTACACCATTTAGTTATTCTCGCCGTGAAAGCTGTCTCGGAAGCGCTTCCATTCCGCCACTGACATTCGAATATACAATAGCGATCTTATCGTTTTTTTTGACATATAGTATAGAATTTTTTAATAAGATACATAATGCAGTTATAATAAAATATTAATTTTAATTAATTAAAAGTACGTTAAAATACGAAAATTTATATTTTAGAAAATACAAGGGGAGGTCATTGGAAGGTGGATGCGGCGCTTCCACCGCTTCCAATGACGTCACGCCACTGCTATGTTAATAATTCATACCCGTAAGATAGATAATGAAATTAGTTCTAGGCATTTGTGTAAGTGACAACGAACAAAAGGTTGGTTAGTTCATGTTGTTATACTTTTGTTATCCAGGATGATTCATATCGTGCACAATTTGTACACATCCTAATGGTGCAGTTTGTCATATGCACTTACTGGTATGGTTTATTTGTTATTTTTGATGGGCAAATGCAACACTTTTTCCATCTTTTAAATTATTACCTCTTAGAAGGGTTTTAAATTCAGCAATGTGCATGATATAGGTCAAAATATAGTTTTTCATTGTAAATATTTTCACAAGTTTCATCTAGTACCCGTTGTTGCAACCAAGAGCGCTGTATCTAAGGTCACAGTCACTCCATGTAGTATATTCTAGCTCGCTGCAATCAAAACAGTTTTAAACCTTAAATAATAGTCATGTGATTCAATCAAAAATTAAATATAATTTTTAAAAATCTTTTATCTAAGTTATATCACAAGAATGTTTGAATCTACGACCCACATTGTTTTCCATTTTAGCCGTTCCATTTCGTAATAGCTTTGTTACAGATAAGAAGTCCGTTTTAATTGAAAACTTTCATGCCTATCATTAAAATGTAGCTTTAATTACAAATTATTTGAAAAGTTATTTTACAAGAACATCATCTTACGTTAAAATCACGAAATTTATTAATTCACGCTAATCTGACTTCAAAACAATTTTTTTGAAAATTATTCCACACTAGCGCACAAAATAAAAAAATTTAGTAATAATTATTAAATAATTCTTATGTAGTTTGAAAAATTCAAATTAAATCATACAAATAATCAAGATCTACCGTATAATTTGTTACACAACAGTAAACTGATAACGTAAACATTTTTTAAATTAAAAGAAGGCTTTCATTTAAACAAGTGTCATCATACGATATCATATACAGTTTTAAACTTGGAAGTAATGTATTGATTAAAACGCAAAATTTATTTACGACAACGGTCATACGATTTTTCCCCCTGAAAAATAAGTACTTGAGAAATGCAACAGATTTTTTTTTTCTGCAAAAAAATCTGTTTTTTAGAATTTTTGACGACTTTCATTATTATTTTGAAAACGCGACCATAATTTTATGATGTTTTAAAATATACGAGGTGCATACCAGAATTACGTACCGTCTAGCCATAATTTCTAAACCAGTCAGTTCAGAAGAAAACTTTTGATGTTTTCAACATAATCTCCGTCTTTGTCAAGATGCACTTGGCTTCTCTTTAACCACTTGTCAAACACTGTGAGAACTCGTTTTCTGGAGTTCTTCGGAACCACTGGAAAACTACACTAATAAGAGTAAATCGTGACGAATAATGCGTACTGCGGAGTGAATCCTTCAGATTTGCAAACAGCCAGAAGTCGATCGGACCCAGATCCGGTGAGTACGAGAATGCGATTAGATTTCGGTGGTCTTTTCTATCAGAAAATCTCGGACAACTTGAGCTCTGTGCAGCGTAGCAGTGCAAGGCAAAATTTGTGCTGGCAAAATTGGGAAGTTATTCGCAAATCGTAGGCACCAAAGGCTTATTCAGCATATCTTTTGCATACTGACTAATAATTGTGGCACAAATTTTCAGAAGTTGCAACGGCAGGGCGACCAGAATGTGGCTCATCGTTGGTGGAGTTTCTTCCACCTGCAAATTCTCGATTCCACTTGCAAACTGTGGAGTCAGCAAGAGTAAATTCTCAGCAGACGTCCATTAACTGCTTGTGATTACCGGTCACTTTTTCAATACGAGCGAACAAAAATATAATGACAGCACGCTGCACCCGAACCGGGTAAACTCCATGCTTTCGGGCACGCTCAGAAACAAGTTCGCGAAAAACGTGAATCACTCAATACCTGCTGCTGGCACACTAATGGAACTTCACAAGTTAATAGGCGAAGGCTTGTTCAAATTTGTCCCGGAGGGCATGTTTTCATAGTTTGCTGTGCCTCCAATAGAAGTAAACAGTACATAATTCTGGTATGCACCTCGTATTTCGACGTTAATATTTTTTATTTTATAATCTACGAAAAAAAAAGAAGAAAAATATAAAGGAAAATAAATAAATTGATGATACAATTTAGCAAATCCTATTTAGCTATTTAATCGAGACAATTCAGAAAAACTTTTTAAACGCAGTTTATTAATTGTCCGTCAGGGAACGACTAAATCTTTCGTTTTAATTCAACCCTACACGAAATTTCACTCATTAAATAGTATCTAAAAGAATTTTTAAATAAATACGAATTTTCTTTTTTTTGTTTGATTCTTTGTCAAACTCTGTTTCAGTTTTTCATAAACATTTATGGTTCGGTTACTTCGGTAACCTAAACAAATGGCCTACCAGAGACCAAGTTGTCTTCGTTCCCTGAACACCGGGAGTTCGGTCGTGGATTCGCGCCTCGTTCGGAAGGGCTGGCGCGAACCCACGTGGAGTTTACCGGGTTTTCTCCACGTCTGTAACGCCTAAATAGGGGCCAGTTTCCCTTAAAAAGACCTCCCGGAAGGCACCCCTCCAGGCAGATCGCCCAAGTGTTGCGTTGCCATAACTAAACAAACAAACCTAAACAAACGCCTTACTGCAACAGTGGCGCGTTATAACTTTATAAGGTCTGGGCGAATTTAAATTAGGGGCTCCGCATATAGTGTTGACTTCAGACATTTTTCATTGGGGTAATTTTTTGGGGAAATATTTTCTTATAAAGATTGGTTTGGGGCCCTCTGTTAGTGGGAATTTATGCCCATATCGGTTTTTTGCCCGTCGAATAGTTAGTTCATAGATGACTGGTATTGTTAACAGGAAATCTATGATGTACAGAGGAAGTCACTACTAAAATTAGGTGCATGTGACGAAAAATTTCAACTTAGCACGACGTCGATAAATAATTTCTCGATATAAATATACATTCTTTAAATATATTTGATTAATTAGAGACAGTAATGGCAATATAAATCAAATATATTCACACTTATGTTGTTTGAATGGAAATGTACAGTACATGTATATTTTCCTCTATTTTTCTTTCTTATACTTGTATGTTTTTATACTTCGTAATGAAAACCAAACTTTTTTTTTCCTTTACGTTAATAAACATCAACTCCATTTGTATTCTGGAAAAGATTAATATTCCAGAATAAAAGATTATAAAGCAGTTATGTTAAAATCTCGTCCCGATCGACGATCGATTGAGAATTATAAAAAAAAAAAAAAAAAAAAAATCGGACGAGAGTAGTTGGCATGGAAACCAAGCTACGTTGGATTCGATTGATGTTCTAATACATTTTTTGAAGGAGTTCCGTACGAACGTCAGTAACTGAAAGAGTAAGTGAAAGTATTTGTGATTTCGTGAATGATTCCTTTCTTAACCACGCCAACGCGACAGAAAATCAGCGAGTTACTAATTGCATTCATTTGAGATTTTTAATTAATGCCGATTTCCACATTTCTTCCCATTGAAACAAAAAATTAGCTTTCCCTTTTCATATTTTTTCTAGCCCTCTTTTTTTCGAAGTCCATTGGTGCATTACCAGAATGAAAAAGATGAGAATATTTCGATTTCCTTGGAGGACGAACTGACACCAAACTTAAGGATTAAAATAACTTAAAGCGCCTCAGCTACGTTAACAAACGTTTACTGGAAAACAATAGAAGTAAACGAAGTGCTAGAAGATTATTACCCACTTCGTTTTCTGAAAGTTTTAAATTTGTATATCTTCGAATTGGAGTTTATTCTTTTAGGTAACATTTTTAATCGAAAATCAACTTACAATAGAAAGGTTAATTTTGACCGTTTCTTTTTTAACTTCAAAAACGGAAGCTTCTTCGCTTTTTCTTCGGAACTGAATTGAATGACCAGTTTCTCCCGTTCCCTATTTCCCGGGCCTTAAGGCTGAATCCCGCCTTATTATGCAGAAACAAAAGCGATTAAAACCATCCCAGATAACCACAGCTTAAAAAATTTGTTCAGTGATATCCATCAACACGGTTTCGGTTCGTAAATTTTTCCCAGAAGTCTTTTAGCGCGTCGCCATGACCTTCGAAATAGGGTTCCAGCACTTGCCGTTTATCATATTGTTAATATCTACATTAAAATACGAACATTATAAACCCAAATGATTCGTCAAATCTCCACTTGCGAATTTTTCCGCGACGGAAAATTAGATCAGATTGACTGGAAGTAGCAGAGTTTTAAGGTTTCTAAATTGACGCATCCGCCATTTTCGATCAAAATTACCTTTACCACAAGTTTTTATTGTGTTAAGCGCTCATTTTTAATATATTCTTCTAAATCTATCTCCTTCATTCGGATGGCCGTTCGGAAATTGATTGTCAAAGTTCTAACAAAGGCTTTTCTTATTTACGAAAGATCTTGAACGAAGGAAGGAATGGAAAATAAATTGTAGTCTAGCGAACTGGTGTCCGCCGTTCATCTGCTATTCGAATCATCTCCCGAAAGTATATAGAACAGAATATTTAAAATAAAAACAAATAACTTAAAAGATGAGAATTCAGAGTAAATATTATTAAAAGTAGGAAAATAAGATAACCGTACTAAATTAAATCTAGATGGTGATTTCGTTTACTTAATGATCAAATGCGACATGCTAGATGCAACAAGCAACATATGAGGGATGTGCAGTTTTCTTTAAAAGACCGGTTTCAGGAAAAATATCAATAAAAATGTTTCTATAGTTGCTGTCCTGGATTGAGTTCTCGGTCTTCCAGAGTAGCAATCTGATGTCTTTTCCGCCACGTTCATTTGGCCTTGGAGCGATTCGGTCGTTAAGAGGAAGGGGTTTAAATGTTTTTCTAACGTTTGCAGAATTCCTTTACAGACTTCTGGAATAGAAACGTTTCAACAGTCCGGCGTTTACGAAAAAATCGGTCAGAAGAGAGATATTGAACTAAAATTCAACCACTTATTTCATAGATGACCATAAAGAACGCGAGCCACGCCATTCATTCGCCATGCCTGGTGTTGGGCGGCAACAGATGGAAAGGAATAACGGAGAGAGCAGTGGAGACAATTGAGACCGAAGCGAAAAAATGGAAGGAAAAGCAGAAAACTAGATACGAATTTTCGAAGAGTCTTTGGAAACATTGGGGCAATACTCCCGCCGTGAGTAATTTTTTAAAATTTTTTATTAACTTTTCGATTATTAATATTAAGTAAAGAAGGGGGACACAATGGGGCAACGGAACTTCAAAGTTGGCATTAATTCATAGACGCTTAGAATCGATTCGTAAAATAAGTCTTATTTTGTGGGGAAATATTCTGAGTATAATATAAAACACGTAACGAATTTTAAAATTTTTAAAAAATTATTTTGTTTGGTGTCACGACTTGGTGAATTTATTGACACTCGGCAAATTCATCTATTTAATCCATAATCTTTACAGAGACGCGTTTCGGGCTTTCGCCCCTCTTCAGTCTGTTACATAATATACTTATGTTGTATCTGGTGGGCATCTGTCCGGCACCTTCCGCACTACGTCTTCCCACTTACTTTCCCCTCCCTGCTAACTTGACTGCTTCCCTGCATGTCTCACAGCGTGTAACTTCTCCCTCCCAGAGTGCTTCACACATGCCCACCAGATACAACATATGTATATTACGTAACAGACTGAAGAGGGGCGAAAGCCCGAAACGCGTCTCTGTAAACGTTATGGATTAAATAGATGAATTTGCCAAGTGTCTATAAATTCACCAAGTCGTGACACCAAACAAAACAAGAAAAAGAAGACACGGTTTCGACAAAACAAATAAACAAGAATTTTAAACTGCTTATTACGTTAAATAATAGTCCGTGTTTGTTCCGATGTTCGTAAATTCATTAGGGTGACGTAACTTAATACAGCAGCAGACAATAATTCTCTTAATCATTGCCCCATCCTGAAATATTAAATTGGTGCAACCCAACAATAAGTCACGAAGTACGAAATATTTACAAAAATACTTCTAAATGCAAATGTTGAATAAATTGAGGCAATTTTGCGGGTCATTCTATCCGAAAGACTGCCAAAAAATATTTCATCATTTTCTTCTATAGAAGATACAGTTTACGTCACAATATCTTGGGCAGGTTTGTCATTGGCTGCCATGTATGAGCTTTAAAGAGATTATCTCTGACCCAGTAGGATACAGCGTTTACAAATAGTTTTAATTAGAATTCCAACCGTTTCGTAAACGCCGAAACTGGTTCCTCATATTTATGAGAAACAGAAAAACAAGGAACAAACAGAAACGACAAAAGATTTGTTTACCAGCAACATGTCGATGGGAAACTGTCTGTAAGAACTAAAAGAAATAACTGGGTTACAATTTGAAAAAATTGTAGACCTAAAAATTCCCGCTGTCTGTTTTTCCTTAATCTCGAGAACAGTTCAGACAGATGCAATTCGCTATTAGAACATATTTTATGAAACAAAGCATTGCAATTTCCATATAAAGAACAGGCAGAACAGATACTAGCTTACAAAATTCATTATTATATTATATTGAGAATGCGCCAATACGCGAAACAGAAAGTTATTTGCTTGTGTTGGAAAGCAAAGAAAAGAAAAACTCTCAAATCTGCTTTCGTAGTAAATTTTTGCTGTATTTTAATAATAAATAAACGAATAAATGACTGAAAACGGAAAATGTCTAAACTTTAATTACTCTATCTCACCATGCAACATTTGCATTTACTTTATAATTATGTCTATAGTATATCAAACAAAACTACTACTTAGATAGCTATACCTGGCTATAAATGGATGACAGCATTGTGATATTAATGGAATTATCAACATTGTGATATTACAGCTCCCTCACCTTTCCTTTGTTACACTTCCCTCACCTTTCCTTTGTTACACCTCCCTCACCTTTCCTTTGTTACACCTCCCTCACCTTTCCTTTGTTACACCTCCCTCACCTTTCCTTTGTCACACCTCCCTCACCTTTCCTTTGTTACATCTCCCTCACCTTTCCTTTGTTACACCTTAGTTCAGATAGAGTACCGTATAGAATCGAGTCGTCGATGATGCCATCTATCGAGATAAGCAAAAGTAAAATAATTAACGTCCACGTAAAATAAACAGTACGAAAATAGTAAAATTTTCTAATTGAAAATGCAGAACTAGGTCCAACTGTATTGGAAGAATGCCGGCACGGACCTACTTACAGATCACCTCACTACTCAACGACGCGGAGGCTTTTGCCTCGTGTAAGTTAAACGGTTCTTTTTTATGTGCTTAAGCACTTTTTCGTGGTGGCCCCGAATGTTCGTTTCGACCACCTAAAACTATGGAAACAACATCGTTCTCGTGCGGACATCTGGTCATCGTAGTACATCGCGAAGGCATTGTTCTATCCTCTAGTTGTCCTCTAGTTCCGACCTCCCAGTAGCTGGATTACAGGAACGCGCCACCGCTCCCAGCCGACAGAATCTCTTTGCAACTATTATTGATGACTACGTTCAACATTTTTTTCTTCGGTTTTTTTTGTTTTCCGCTCTGACTACAAACTATTTAATCTGTATCGGATGGGGTCATTGGTGGCGCTTTGAAAATCACATTATAGTTTTTTTTTTCTATTTCAACTTAAGTTATTCTTTGCGTTCCGAGATGGAGCTGATGTATTTCTTCAAAGCAATAACTTTATCCTTTTCGTTTTGTTTACCAGATCCGTCAAAAAACGTATACCCAAATCCCGTTATTCCTCAATAAACACAGAACTGACTTTCCCAACTCACATCAATCAAACGTACTGGAATGATATATCCCACATTACTACAAGATCTCAACCAGAGAGTGACCAGATACCAAGAAATCCTACAAAAGAAACTGTCCGAGAAGTATCGAAAGAAGATAGAGTGGATAACTAGTCAACAAACTCATAAAGAACCGTTACATAACATCGCACTGATATGCTGGGACAACATCTCCCCACCACATTACCTCATCAATGCGCTAGAACATGGGCCCATGTACGCTCCTAAGGATCGGCTTATACAACCTGAGAGGGTGATGCCAGAAGTAGAATACCTCATAACGGGACTGCCGGACGTCCACAAAGAGTATTACAGATGGAAAACTGCAATCCAGATAAGTAAAACCAACAATAGAAACCCAGATAATGGTTTCTGGAAATTAATACATAAATCAAGAAAATGGTTAAAGGATAAGAATATTGTAGTCCTCAAAGCGGACAAAAGCAAATCTATTGTTCTAATGAAGAGACCCACATATAACTCCATGATGCAAAAATACATTAATGACACGGAATGTGAAAATATTGATGACGGATTCCTACAAAGACTGCAAGCAAGGGTGAAGCGTCTCACACAAACCAATTTTGCTAAGGAATGGGGATTGCGTAACGCGGTAGTTGCTTCTCCGGCCATCCCTAGGCTCTTTGCCTTTGCCAAAACCCACAAGGAGACCCCTTCCCTTAGACCGATATTAGATAAAGCGAATTCGCCTACCAAACCATTAGAAATGGCGGTACACAAAATCATACATGAGCGCATGAACGCGTACCCCTGGACCATTAAGAACTCTTTAGAACTAATCGACGCATTGAGGGCAATCAACCCCACGGGCACTACATGCATCACTATCCTAGATTTCAAAGCCCTATACCCTTCTATAAAAATACAACCTTGCTTCTGCGAGTTAAGGGACATTTTGCTTAACCAGGCAGGTACCTCAGCACACCGCAAACAAATCTTAGAACTCACGGACATACTCTGCTATTCATCATTCTTCCGTTTTGGTAATAAGACTTACCTACAAAAACGAGGGGTTCCAATGGGCAGCCCCCTATCCGGAGACCTATGTGAACTGGTAATAAGGAAACTTGAACATAAAGTCATTCCGGCCTTCGGTTCCAACATCCTACTTTATAAGCGATATGTCGATGATATCATCATCATATGGAAGGATGAACCTGACATTAATAGGTTCCTAAACACAATAAACAATAACCCATATGGCTTATCCCTCAAACTAGACCAAAAAAGCGACTCATCGGCACATTTCCTCGACTTACAACTACAAATACATAACAATGAAATCTTGTTTAAGGTCTTCTACAAAGATTGTTACGTACCATTATTCATCCCCTCCAACTCGGAAGATCCGTATACATACAAAATCGCGGCCTTCCGAGCCTTAACAAAACGTGCATTCACGCACAATTCGAAGTATGAGGATACCTTAACGGAACTCAGACACATACAACAAATGGCAACTATGCATGGGTACAGCAAGAACCTAATATATAACATCGCACGCACGTGCGCGCAGGGGAACAAAAACAACAGGCACGCAGAAGTGGTGGGGCCGGAGGATAACAACATAAGGAGGAAAGTTGTAACTTATAACAGCCACCTTGATGGAATATATAGACAAATTTCAAACATCACAAAAACCAAGATGGCATATTGTAGGCCACCATCGGTATATGACCTACTCCGCAATGGAAAGGACCCAATAGACTTAAATCACGCTCCAGGAGTGTATGAGATCCCTATGTGGGACAGCAGATTTAATAATAACATGGTCTATGTAGGCTCTACCAAACGCTCCCTGCAACAACGGTTGAAGGAACACCGGTACGACATAGAGAAACGCAAATATACCACCGCCCTGGCGCGGGCAACTACGGAACCTGGTATCACTGCGGATCTAGGAAATGCTCGTATCATAAGACTCACCCACCGCACAGACCAGCTTAGAATAATGGAAACACTAGAAATTTACAAGGCTGGATTGAAAAACACATGCGTTAACTATAAAGATGCGGCTAGCATTTCACAAGCGTGGAAATACTGCTATGAAGGGAAATCACAAGATATTTGAGTCGTAAAGCATTCATTTTAACGATTATGTAGTAAATTTTCACCGAGATTTTCTCACGTGCCTTATCGTCATAGCACGAGAGAATGTTCCTTCAACAAATTTAACCGTTTCACAGTAATTTGAATCGGAAGGCATTCGATGTATACGTTCTAATTCTACACGTTCATTCATTATATTCCTGAAGATGGCCCAGGGTGGGCCGAAAACGTTAGAACAAACGTAAAAGAAATTAACTGGAAGGATTAAGGCTATATCAGAAGAACTGACTTTCTTCCATCATATTGCACAATTGAATTATTACAATACATCAGGAAATTAAAAGAAAAAAAAACTAATGATGAGTTTCATAACTTTCCCCGCTGTTATGAGATTTTATTCAAAAAATAACTTTTACATAATCATAATAAATAATAGATGGCTCCACAAACAATTTTATGATATTTTACTTTTTGAAAACTTTATATTATTAATTATTATAAAATGGTGAAAAGCTTAATTTTTTGAGGATACAGATGAGTTCTATTTAAAAAATTGTAATAACGTGTATAATCTTCATTATGTCTGACCCCACTCGAGATATAGCATGACCTTCCTTGATGAATGAATCCCAAACACTATAGTAGAGATAACACAGATTTATCACACTTTTACTGAGAGCATCAAAATGACACTTCTGTCATCAGAATGGAACTTTATTACTGGTAAGCAATTTGGTCCAAAAGATCCTCATCAGCCATACATGGTCTGTTCCAAAAGTAAGTGTACTGATTTTTTATTTAATGACTGATGCAGCTTAACATATCAATAATTGGCATTTTTGCGTTGCTAGATTTCTTAGCAGCATATGTAGACCTGTTTCAAGTTGATCGGTTAAGTCAAACGTGCACAATCTCTGTTTGTGTAAGATAGTGTTTTAACACATCGTTACATTTGAAATGGAGAAAAATCTCAAACAACGTTAGGCCGCGACTCCACTAGCCGTAAAAGGGCCGTAAAACCCCTCACCGTAAAAGCTTTTAATCACGTGACCATGATATTTTACGACCTGCTCAGGCGTAAAAGCTTTTACGGTGAGGGGTTTTACGGCCCTTTTACGGCTAGTGGAGTCGCGGCCTTACGCTATCAAAGCTTTGTGTGAAACTCAAGACATTTGCAGATTTAACCAAGCTTATGGAGATGCCACCTTATCGAAAAACATGTTGTTTAGATGGCACAAAGATCCAGGGTAAAGACGATGCTTATCGTTTTTCTGATAGCTGTGGAATTGTGCACAAAGAATTTTTTCCTTCAGGACAAACAGTTAATCAAGCCTACTACAAAGATATCTTGGAAGGACTTCGAAAACGGGTCAGGCAAGTCCGTAGGGACATTTCAAAAGATTGGGTGCTGCATAGTGTTTCTCATTTCCCGGTCTTTTGATTGTTCCGGGATTCCGGCATAAAAGTGAACTGTTTTCCGGGATCCCGGAAAATCCCGGGATAGAATTAATTATTTTTAAGATATGCAAAATATCTTGAAATCAAATAATATAATTATTTTTCATTTTTTAAAGTAATTTAATACGTCCCGCAACCTCCAAAATCATACTAATAAGGTTGTGTAAGATATATATTAAAAATTACTATTGAATTTCGTAGAAATTTTCACAAATAGAAAAAGAATTATTAAAGTTTGCTGGAAACTGCATACAACGATAACGACGACGACAAAAAATTTACAATAATATTTTGTATTAAGATTTTAAAAAGCAAAGATGGTCAATACTCGGATCACTCAATCTGATTCTTATTTAACTAAATGAAAAGCCTGTTATCAAGAATGCCCTTTCCGATTCAATTCATGTGGGTGGAATCGTCTTTAATGCATTTAAGAGAAGACAGATGTTACGTGTTTTTTCACCCGTAGCTTGGCAGATTTCTAGTTCGTTTTCGAGATTGTAGTACTTCTTTTGCTCTCTAGTATTCTTGATTTGTCTACCTCGACTGCTTTAATAGAAACATCAAGCTTATAGCCCAACAATTCGACCGTTCGTTTGTCTTTAAGTAAGAATTTATTATAATCAGACGTGGTTCCAATATTTTTTTATATCGTAAGAAATTAACGTTCCCGGGGAGAATAGTTTTAACTTCTTTTGGTAATTTTAGTTTTCGAGATTGTAGTACTTCTTTTGCTCTCTAGTATTCTTGATTTGTCTACCTCGACTGCTTTAATAGAAACATCAAGCTTATAGCCCAACAATTCGACCGTTCGTTTGTCTTTAAGTAAGAATTTATTATAATCAGACGTGGTTCCAATATTTTTTTATATCGTAAGAAATTAACGTTCCCGGGGAGAATAGTTTTAACTTCTTTTGGTAATGCAGACGGACGTTTTGGGATCCAACGGCAAAAGAAAACTTACACGACACAATTTGTTCATCATCTCTCATGTAATGGCGTGAAAGACTAATATCTAATGCAGGGATGTCAAACTCAAACTACTTAAGCGCCAATTTTTTGTCTGGAATATGACAGCGGGTCAGATGTTTTTAGCTTTTGTAGCCAAACATTTTCTAAAAAGTAGCCGACTCAAAAAACTCTTTTTTAATAACCCGAGATTTGACAATAAATTAAAAAAAAACACCATTTGTACAGTACTTTTCCACAATAACTTTAATCACAGAACAAACATTTTCGGCCAATTTACAGGCCTGAAGCAGGTCTGTAAACTGATCCGAAAATAAGGATTGCAAAACTCAAAGTACAAGGATAAACTGTAATTTACTAATATTTCGAAAACATTCATTTTATGTGAAAAATAGTGCGAATTATGTAATAAATGATCTTGCGAAGACGGACATTAATTTGAAATATAAAAAATGAAATAGAGAAAACATAATGTAAACAAAAAATTAAACATAAAAACAAATCAAATAAAATAAATAACTCTAAGTAATATGAATAAATAAAAATAATAATAATTATTGAGTTCAATAATTTTGTTTATTAAGTATTATTTGTTTAAGTACAAAATATCACATTTTCTTTGGTATCAAGATAATAAAATATAAACAAATAGCATTACTGAATTCATGTCGTGGGCCGCAAGTAATTGTCTCGCGGGCCAGTTAGGGCCCGCGGGCAGTATCTTTGACATGCCTGATCTAATGTGTTTACATATGATATTACATTGTATACAATACACGACCTTTCCGTTGCCTTGGATACTGTGGTAGAACTACAATGGTACAAATGAGTCACACCAGGGCCTGAAGCCAAGGCGCAAACGTGTCTAGCGTTTTTCTTGGCACGTGATCAAGACAATTTGACATGAATTTTTTAAAAATCAAACGTTTTTAGTCTATTTCATAAAACATCTTCAGGATATATAATTATTCTAAATATATGAAAACTGATGATAAATTTTTTATTGATTTTTTAGGTACGGTACTTTTTAGCATTGATTGATTTAGCATTGGTCTATCAAATAAACTGAAAGCATTTCATTTTAAAAACTTCACCGTTTAGGGTATGATTATTCCGTTGGAAGTTAGAAAAAAGTTGGTATCAAATCATTATATTAGGGTCCCAAAGGGTCGATTAAAACGGTTTATTTAGTCCAATAGGTTATGACACTATGTACTATGACAGTTCGTGATCGAATCCGGACGGGTCGAAAAACTCTAGGAATTTTCCGAGGGATGGACCATTCGGGTATGTCGGGCCCCGTCCCTTATCACCTGGCCATCTCATTATGAGCTTGGCCGAACCCATAATGGACTTACTAAAAAAGGTCCTCTTAGTGTCCATAAGGCAAAGTTTAAAAAATTCGAGTTCTTGTAATTATCCTTCGGTTGGTAAGCTCTCGACTTACAAACTTGCCTTTTCACACTCAATATTTGATAATATTTATAATTTTATCTCAAAAATGTTCCCGTAAACCTGTCTGACTCTATACAACTTGACAATATAGAATTTTAGTTAAATTTCTTATTTGTCACTCTAAACTACAAATGTTGAAATACTATAAAGTACATTATCCTGTACTTTATAGTATTTCAACATGTTTTCCCATGCTTTTCATCCCAAGTTATTTTTAACAGCACCTTTATTAATCGGAGTTTATTTCAATTCCGAGGTTTAATCGAGAAAGTGTAATGTATGTATGTATATATATATATATATATATATATATATATATATATGTTACAGTAAAAACCCGTTTTTAGTGAAAACGCGTTTTAACTAGTTGAAACTCGTTTTTACTGGATTTCATTGTTATAACCCGTTTTGTCTAGTTAAAACTAGAATTTACTGCTGTACATGTTTTAATTTTAGATAAAACTAAAATCAAACATTAACTTTTTAACTTTTAAGATCAGTTAAAACTAATTTTAGCTACATAAATATGTTTGGGGGAAATAAATAAAGCGATGATTGGGATTAAAACATTTGTATTATTTAATACGATATTTATTGAAAATATTGGTCACACATCTGTGTTATTAACATTAATTAACCCTTTGTCCCTGAAGGCACCGATCGATCGGTACTCTCGCTTTTTAAGCAAAACTTCGAGGGTACCGATTCATCGTTACTTTGGTAAATATCGATTTTTGTAAAATTTATTAACAACAGATATAATCTCGTTCGATATGAAGTGAATAAAGTATAATAATTCATTATATTAGTTGATAGCAGTATAAAATTTTGATTTCAAACAAATGTTTGATATAATGTGCGATAATTTCACAACGAATAAACATACATGCATAAGTGTTATATCGAATTGTACAAAACAATATTCTACGTCTTTCTGGCTCAGTGCCAGCAAACAACTATGTAACTAGACAATGTTAATTTTCACAAAATGTTACAAATTATCAAGTTCATGTGTCAGTTCTGATATATATATATATATATATATATATTTTTTCTTATAAATTTTTCTAATAAAATGCATTGAAAAATATCGTATTTAAAACTAAAGATATTAATAAATGTAAGTGATTTTTTTCATATAGATATAATGATAATTTGATTTTTGGTGAACTTTTAAAATAATATCGCCTGACTGACCTATATTGCCTTAGGAGGGATCGCAAAATAAACGTAAACAAGATGTCGGGGGAAAAGGGTTAAAGTGATACGAAATTCATCATACACTATAGGAACGTGTTAGCTGAATGACCTTAGTCGAAACAGTTTTTACTAAGCCATTTTGTTAAAACCCGTTTTGTCTAGTTAAAACTAGTTTTAACTCAAATTCATTTTTGACTAGCAGTAAATTCTAGTTTTAACAATGACATCCAGTAAAAACTAGTTTCAACTAGTTAAAACGCGTTTTCACTAAAAACGGGTTTTTACTGTAACATATATACAGGGTGGGCCAGCGAAAACGAAACGGCAGAGTGTTCGTGTTCGTCCAAGCAAAGCGCTCGGACAGGTCGATCTTTTGCTCGAGGGGACATCTTTTGCAATAAAGTTTTTGCGATTCTGAATACAAAAGACAACAAAAAATTTTAAAAACTCATTTATTTTGTATTAACTAAACAAACATTTATTTCGAAAAAAATGTTTGTTTAGTTAATATTCAGAATCGCAAAAACTTTATTGCAAAAGATGTCCCCTCGAGAGTAAAATCGACCTGTCCGAGCGCTTTGCTTGGACGAACACGAACACTCTGCCGTTTCGTTTTCGCTGGCCCACCCTGTATATATATACAGTATTAGTTTATTTAGATATAGAGTAGATTCCGTTCATTAGCTTATTGTAATCATAGATGATAATGTTATCTGTCATTAATGGCTTGTTTTTTATTTTTGTGTCTCTATCCGAGGGCACTAATGGGGCATTTTCCCATACCCATTATGAGTTCTGCCAGGCCACAATGGGGACGAACGGGTGGTGAAGACGAGGACCCACATATTCGGGACAGACCGCTCCTGAAAAATTCTTGGGGTTGCACCTTCCGCATTCGATCTCGGGTCCTCAGACTGATAAACTTGATTACTCAGGTCATCCAGCCGTCAGTCATTTAATGTCATCAAAATTAGCATGTATAGTACAATATAGTACGTTAAAATAGATTTGTAAAACTTCGTTTATTGTCTTCAGAGTTTGGTTATAATTATAGTTATCGTTACTTTTCTGTAAACAGATTACTTTTAGTCAGTGCTTTAAGTGTTAAAGATCTGTTGATGAGAACCGATCTCTATTAATAAAAACGAAATTATTGGCAAGTTTCGATACTGGACGCGTAAATTTGCAGTCTGTATAGTGGACACATCGGAATCGTCCGGATCATTAAAAAATGATCTACGTTACGTCCAACAAATCGAGACTGGCGCGGTTTTCGGGCCCTTTCGGACGCAACATAATAGATGGGGAACGCAATCTCTCTTTTAAAACAAAAAAAAAAAAAAAAAAGGAGAGAAATAATTATATGAAAAAAGTTTTTTGTTAACGACCGATGGCAACATATCCTTTTTCTTCTATATAAATGCGGTTGATGGATGGGCTATCCGGTTCTTCTTGCCCTATACTTCTAACATATAATTAACGTCGTTGTTTCAGGGCCACAGAAGAACTAGACTGTTGAAATTAAGAGAAAAGGCTATCCGGAAAGAAACAGATTTAATAAAGTTAGAAGCGGAAGAAACGGAGTACCGAGAGGAAGAGCGGAGAAGACGTCTGTCCCGAGCCAAGAAATTGCTGTTTTTCCAGAAAGATCCAATCAAATCGCTAAACGTAATTACTCTCGTTTTAAATATTCTAAACATAGTTTTAAGGTGAGGTGAATAGTATCGAAAGCTCACGAAATACTCGTTTCTTATTCCCGATTAAAAAATATGGCACTTCATTGATAAATTAACCAAATAATCCGATTTCCGATAGAACACAGGCCTGTTCTTTCTCTACGTCTCATTCTTAATCCCGTCCATCTATTAAAACTAAGAAACCAGCAATAAACTGCAACCTGTGAAATTGTACTTTAGCGATTGTAATTTATTGATGTCTGACTTGAGCCATATTTCCATTAAATCAGTGATTTCACTCATGCATCAAAAAATCCCTTGGTATCTCGAAGAATGGAGCCCATATTCATTACGGAAGCCGACCATGGAGCCGATGTGTACACAAACGAGATAGAAAATATTCTGTGTTCATTATGAAATAGAACAGTAGAATATAATATATATTTTGAGATTATAGCCTAATTTGAAATTTGGGATTTTAAAAATCAAAATCATCATACGACGTCATGTAATGCAATGTTTGAATTTTCAAACTTTTTAATCACTTCCGTTTTATTCAATTTAGTTGTATAAAATAGAATAGGATAAAGCGGTATCGCTGCGTATCCAAACAACGAAAATTCGTATTCAGGGAAATTCTATAACTCATCCGATAAAGGGCTTTACTGAGTGTCAAATAAGTATTAGCATGTCTAAGAAAATGTCCGAACATGCTCGTAATTACAGGCTGTGGATAGACAAGGTCAAAAATTCTGTTTACTTGTGACTCTGATAGGTATAGTTGGGTAAAACCATCACCGCCATAGTGTGATCCGTTCTTAAGGCCGGGAACAGATGGACAATAAGCACTACGACCATTGTTCTCATCGCGGTCGATTCCACCTCTCATGGTGGCTATAATCTCAATAGAAAGGCTCGCATCGAAATTCCCATCAGGGCTGACAGATACTTTACCACCCCGGCAGGATAGATTCACTCTCCTATTCCAATATTCTTATTTCTACAGCAAACAGAGACCAACCGGGTAATTCGGAAAACGAATAAATTAACCTGCATATGCCAGATTCCTAGAATAAAGTAAGATGAGGAGTCCCCTGCATTTAAACACTATCCTTTTTATAATTAGAGCGCCTTCTTGGCCGGAGAAGCGTTCTGCAATAGACAACGACAAATAGAGATCCGAAAGAAACTAAATAGTTTGGGAGACGAAGCCGAAAACCAACGAACCCAAATGCTTTTGGAAGAGGCATCTAGGTTTCGAGAAGAGGAGGAGGAGAAAAAATGGGCGGATCGACTCCGAAAGTCGATTTATCGATGGTCGTTAATCCGGAGGTGAGTGTTTCTTTCTAGCCGAGAATTAGGATCGGAAAGTGTGAACAAAAGGTAGGCGGAAACGGAAAACTTAAAAATATTTTCTGAAATTTCTGCTCAAACCCAAAAGAAGAGTTTTTACGTGCGAAGGAATTGTTATTTATATTCGACCAATAAAAGGAGTTTATAGACATGTCGATTCTACTGTTTACGGTCTGGTCGAATGTTTCTTCACTCATTTGAAAAGATTAACCCTTTACTGCATGAATTTTTAAAAATAAATTTATAAATTTTTTTCTTTTTGAATACAGCTAAACTTGTCATAAAATTCACAAAACATTAATTTCAGTTTATGTGACATCATTATTTAAAAAAAAATATATATATACATGTTTCAGAAATGCAACTTTATACAATTAAGTAGTTATGCAACATATATAAATTACAAAAATTTAGATAAGCATATTATCATTACAAGGCAATTATTACATAAATACTTAGCCTATGCTTACCTTTCCATAATATAACTTATTTTAAAATGAGGAATATTAATTTTTTAAATATACGATAAAAATTAGAAACAAAGTACAATACAAGAAGTACGTGACCCCTTTATCAAAATCAAATAATGTATAAATACAATGCTCACTGACGTTTTACTACACATATGTATAAATGTTGCTAATTCCATTAAACAGAATAAAATTACAAAAAATAATTATCTGTAGATATATTCAACAAAAAATTAATGTAACAGAACTGCAACACGATGAAGTAAAGGGATTGCTATGCGATAGTTCCATGCAATCATTGACGATAGATCAATTAATGATTACATCTTTTTTTTTGTAACTCTTTCTGCCCTGTGGGCACTAACAGGGCCTCTTATAGCAAGCCCATTATGGGTTCGGCCAGGCCCACAATGGGGCGGCCGGGTGGTGAGGGACGGGAACCGACATATCCGAACGGACCAACCCCCGAAAAATTCCCGAGGATTTTTCGTCTCGTCCGGATTCGATCCCGGGTCCCCCAGGGCGGCAGGCTGCTAACCTTGACCGCTCGGCCATCCGGCCTTAATGATTACATCTGCCCATAGTCTAGTTTTTTGTTCTTTTTGTCCCTGAGCACTAAGAGGTCCTTTACATTTATTTAATCATATCCATCATGGATTCGGCCAGTTCTACAATGAGGCAGCCGAGTCTCCCGAGAAAAACTTAGTTGAAATATGTAACATAATAACAAGTAAAAATATTCAATAATTGATCATTCAAATTAATTTGAGTTATTCACTTATTTTCCAGAGTAGCTTCTACCTACTTAATGCTGGATATCCATCAACTTTTATCATAATGTTACCTCCCAATGTTCGATTTTTGATTTTGAACTTAAGCCAACCCTAGTCCAAACACAACAGAAAATCTCCATAGAAATGAAAAAAGTTGATTTATTTTCTGATCTAGGTTCCCTATGGATTCTGAACAGCATAAATTTCTAGATAGGAAGATGTCACTTTTCTGTTTCTGCCTTACTTTATATTTATATAGACATGCGTCTTTACCATAATCGAGAAATGGAAATTCTCTCTCAGTAGAAGATGGCTGCCGTGATCGTGCTGAAAGCACAAAAAATAACGAAGTTTTCTCATTCTTGATCGACAGCATAGAGGAGAAGGAGAGACAAAGGCTCGTGGATCGTCTGGACCATCTCCGATACACTAGGTGGACGTCCGGAAACGACCCATTCCTTATTCTCGAAAGAAAAGGCGAGGGGAGGCGCCAAGAAGAGCGTCCTTCCGTGGATCTTCGAGATGACGACCGCCGTCGAAAAGAAAAGGTGAGTCCATTTTTCCTTTTGATTGCACCCACCAATGGCCAAGCTTATAAAACCCTTCTCGACTTCACGATCTTAAAAATACAATAATTTAACTATATTGACACAACCACCTTATGTATCCCAGAACTAATATTTATTATCCTACTAACGTTTTCTACCTGCTTCACAGGTCATCCTCAGGTATTTTTGAAATTTTTTGGAACGTTTCTTTGTATCGGTTCCAGTTCGAACGTTTATGCGAAACAAAATTCAAATTTCTATATCCGTTCGAACAATTCATTTAAATATAAATATATAAAAGATAAATAGAAAATAAATAAATACATGGATCCAAGTAAATTAAAATAACAAAGTAAACTAAGGTAAATTAACATAATAAAATATATCAACACAATAAACCTAATTATATGGACCGAGTGCGTGCTGTATAACATATTATACTGGGTTATGATCAATCATATACTTCCATGCTGTTGATAAATTTGTGGCGTCTTTATAGTTCATTAACCCATATTGCCGGATCTATATACTGTATTTCAAATTTTTCCAAAGTGATTGCTAAAGATGGTGAGCACACCTGTCTAATAATCCTAGCTTCATTCCAATCAATCACCGAACCTTCAGTTTGTGCTACTTTGGATAGTGCTGTATTGTAGTGCCCTTTACTTATATCATACACATGTTCCTTAAGCCTTTTACCAACATATTCTTTATTTAGCCCTAGTGTTTATGAAACCGTGCCGGTGCTTATTCTGCAACTTGAACACAAACTATATGGTGTATTTTCTCGGACACATGGCAAATTTCATCACTAAGTTTTCTTCAGTTGATAATTTTTGTATGCCCTAGTTGATAATTTTTGTATGGTATTCTGTACACTCCAGACTGCTCCTCCTTCTTTATCCTGTCATTGTCGTTTCTAAGTAGACTATAAATCGTAGGAGCCTGTTTATATATTAATCTTGTACTCTTGTAGTTGGCTACTTCCTTCATGATATTGGACATTCCTCCGCTATATGTGAATTTAGTAATTTCTTTGTTTGTATTCTCTTTTGCCTTCTTTTTATTAGGTACCGAGTACGA
The DNA here is from genome assembly GCF_030686945.1 of Centruroides vittatus. Taxonomy (NCBI): domain Eukaryota; kingdom Metazoa; phylum Arthropoda; class Arachnida; order Scorpiones; family Buthidae; genus Centruroides; species Centruroides vittatus. Next base: position 109,293 of record NW_027122650.1, on the reverse strand, counting down.
TCTTATTAACTTTTCAACGATTTCTGTTTTAAATCCTAAAGATCCAGCAATGGTTCTGATCCTATTTAACTCTTGCCACCTGTCGTATATGTTAGAGCAGTAATTAAATTCCCTTCTAATAAGAACCCTAAATGCCGACCGTTTGTAAGCAGGCGGATCATTAGATGAGGAAGGAACGTACAATGGGTCGTGTATAGGTTTAATGTATACCTTGGTTAATTAAAAAGAGCTTTTCAATTTTAGGACGTCGTAGTACGGTGGCCTATACACATGCATCAAAATTAAAACAATTGGCTTAAGCCATTATTTCTGTCCATCATTCAGATGAAATCCTGAAGTTTCCACCGGTGCGCATTGATTAATTGTAACAAACATTACAAAAAAAAAAAAAAAAAACGGTCTTACAAAAGCTCAATTCGATGCAAGCGCATTTTATTGAGCCCGTCTAAAATTAAACTGCACCTCGGATCCGAAAATTTGTTAGGACAACTTCTATGTGCAGTAAAAGCATCAGCCTGCGATTATGGGAAACTCAAGATAGTTTTAGTAGCTACCAAAAGAATTTTTCAAGGGTGATCTATTCTGGATATGTCAAGCACCATCCTCTACCACCTCGCTCCCCGTTGAGTCTTGCAGAACCTTCGATGACCCTGGAAAGAGAGCCGTCTAGTGCCCATAATATTACGTTCGCACACAATCCACGACTCACTTCGATCTCGATTGTAACTGTCGTCAGTCGAACGTCGAGCTGTTCGCACAGGCAGTCCGCTTGAGAAAAGCCCAGCTATTACAAGCGATGATAAAACTGGCATAACTACGCGGTAAGTCACGAACACCAACAAACAAAATGGAAGTTTTGGTTAGAAATAAATACTTTTTCTTGCCATATATCTAATAATAGACAGATGTCATCGTGTCTCCAAATATCTTTTTTGTTTCTCTGTTGATAGCCCGACACGTGTTCCGCAGCCGTCTTGTATTTTCTCGCGCGCGTGGGATTGTGAGAACTCTCTTATGACTGGATCTAGTTTCGAGAACTCTCGAGTCGATCGCAATTGAACCTCGTTTCAGTCGAGAGAGGTCGCACCACAGTATAGTCGCCGACTTGGTCACAATCTAGATTGAAATACTCGGTGGGAACGGGGTATAAGGCTAAAACTCAATAATGAGAAATGTAAAGCAAAATCGTTTCAGGAAATCCAGGAGAGAGGAGATGTTATCCTTCAGAGTCTAACCCGTCGTCGGCATCTTGTAGAACAAAGAATGTTACAAATTCGTCAGTAAGTGCACTTTCTTTCACTAAAAAAGGTATTTAAAGTAGTTCTGCCACTATGGATTTCCGAACCTTTTCTCTATAGGGAAGGAGAGGAAAGGCGGGCGCAAGCCGTCTATCGGGCAACAGAGGAGGAGAAGGGAAAGAGACGAAAAGACGAAAAGAAGCATCTAAAAGACGTCCGGCAAAAGGATGATGAGATGACCCTACGATACTCAGAGGTTGAGCGACGACGACGGGAGGCAGTGCTACTTGAAGAACATATTCGTAAAAAACAGGTAAATTTTATTTTTTCATTTTTGACTTTTGGCACCAATTACTTATTCATGGGCCGATTGATTGGTGCGGAAAAGACAGGCATATCTGAAACAGACCCCCCCGTGAAAAATTCCTGGGGTTGATCACCCAGATTCGATCCCGGGTCTCCTAAACCTTAACTGCCATCAGGCAAACTTTACTAAAGCTTGGTTGGATGGCTGGACAGCCTGTGAACTATGGTTAGCCAGTCACTCCAATGACCCATGCTTGAATTCAAATCAGGAACCCATTTTTCATGGGGAAGTCTGCCCCAGATAGATTGTGTTTTGTCTCTCTCCACTCAGCTGAAATAAATTCCCTTAATATTGGATGGCTAGAATGGTAAAAAAAAACTATTCAGAGTTTGTGTAACTAAAGCTAAATACCATAAATGATTTCTTTTCAAGTCATCATTCGACCTAAATAAAATAACCAAGGGGCTGGCTTACACACATTACTGACTACGAAATAAAAAATTAATAATCTTTAAATTTTGCTAATGCTTATTAATAAAGATATGTATCAGATTTTCTGTATTAATAACCATTATTTCAACCTTCAGCGAATTTTGCCAATCTTTAAAACATTTTTTTATTTTTAACTTCCTACCCTGTGGACACAACCTTTTTTTAGAAAAAATTGAATCATCTGTATCGTATTTTCATGACAGTATAGAAGAGATTTTATAAGAAATTTAAAAATTGACTTATAAATCATTATATTTTTGTAATAGTCTGTCTGTAAAATAATCTCAGTGCCAGATAATGTGGAAAAGCGGCGCTCTACACTTTCCATCATCATCAAGCATTGTTGTTTGTAAGCTTCGCAACATTCTTCGGGCCCTACATGTTTCAGCTGACTAGGTTAATGGTAAATGCCTATACAATTTAGCAGTACTTACATTTACAATATACTACAGTAAATTTGATAAGTTTGTAGGAAATGATTTACATTACATTTTTGAACTACGTTACGAACTATCTGACGAATTGCATTAGTTTTACTGTTTTGATTTTAACTAAACAGACATCATTTCCATGGTTCTGCAAACTCATTAAACGAAAACAGCAAAGCTGTAACAATTTTTTAAAGATGACTAACAAGTGATAGACGAAGTTGGAAAGTGATCAGGAGAATGTCGTTAATAATTTCATTCCTATTTCATACACACTGATCAAATTTCACTGAGGAATATTGTACTGTATCTGTAACATCCTTAGACAATGAAGTTAATGTACCGTAAATCTTTTTGTACTGTACATTTATTAATAAATAAATGAATACAAGTTTATCCTATTTTTGAATTACTGGTATTCAGTTATCATAAATAACCAAAAAATTACTATAACTAGTGTCATTGAATATCATTTTCGACTTATTGAATGTGTTCATTAGAATATAACTCCATCGTAAGTTGATTATCTGTATCTGTACATGTAAAAGCAGATAGTCTTAGTGGAACAGTGAATATTCCATATCTGGGAATTTTCCTTAATGGCCAGGGCCCGGGTTCACAAACACCTCGTATCGTAAGTTACGACGATATTCCTCGTAAGTTGCCAGATGAAAAAAAAGTCTCGTATTCACAAAGCATACCGTAAGCTACGATAGATATCGTAGTAGTTACGAGACTACAATAAGAGCTCTCGCGTAAGTCTATGTATTGATGGTCGAGTATTTGGTTCTATGGATAGATAGATAATCGAGTCGATCATTTTTTTCTGATTCGAAACTTCTAAGATGTTATCAAATGATGAAAAAAATTAATAGAATTCTTCACGGTGGAATTAAAACTGTTACAGAATGCCGTCGGAAAAATAATCTTCATTATAATTTAAATGTTATAATTTTTTGATTAAATTTGTTAATTTTTTAACTCCAACATTTCTATTAATATAACTTTAGTATCAATTTTGGGTAATTTCACAGCTAGATCGATTACATTTTTAGGTATCATCTATTATACTTATGAATAATTAATCGAAAAGCAACTAATTCCTATCCATTAATTCTATTAACCCATTAATCCTATTAATTCTAAAGAAATAAAATGCTACCTTCAAGTACAACGTACAGCAAGAAAATTCTTAAAGAAACGTTTTCCTATTGCCTGTATTAAAAACGGAAGCGGTCGTTAGTGATGTCATAAGAAACACACTGGTTACTAGTTTGTTTTCTCGTAAGCGCTACGTGTTTTGTGAATACGAAGTATAAAATATCGTTTCTCATAACTTACGATGTTGGAGAGATACTATGTCGTGTCTTATGAGACTTTATTAAATCCGGTTCTAGGCCAGCTGCTAAAAAGTGTAACTCTCTCCGTTTGTCCTATACCACTGACCTTTTATTCCAAACAGGAAGATTTTGAACATTTCTGCGGAATTTTGGTGCGTTTTTCTGGACATGGTGGACGACCTCCTGTTTGATTATCATGCACTCTTTGGAAAAGGTGGCAACTAATGGGACTGAATCTTTTCAGATCAAAGAAACCGAAAAGAGAAAAATGGCTGAGCGTCTGCGTTATCTTCCAGATCGATACACCAAACACACTTATCACGAATCACGACTGAGAGAAGGGGAAGAGAAAGGGTGGAAGAAAATAGAACAATGTCCTCAATTCCTCTCTTCGGCAATGGTAAGTGTCATTTTTTGTCAGGCAATCACTTTCCTCCTTCGATAAATTTTTGCCTCTTGTGCCCCAGAAACCGAAAAACCAGTACTATGGAAGAAAGGAGAAAAGTGAAAAGGAAGAGTTAGCCATTCGTCTCTATGCCCGAAATTTAATTACTGAAACCGAAGTTAGAGGAGCACCTATTTTCGGTCTGAAAAAGACATTGGGAACTATTTTTCCTCCTCCGGGAAGACAAATTTGGCGTGGGGAAACCTACCGTAACGTGGGTTGTTTTGGACCTTTTTCAGAATAAAAGGAGAGATGTTTTAGAATATTCTTTAATTGGAAATCTGAATATTTAACAATGTAAATAACAAGATGACAAAAATCTTATAAAGTTGAAAATCGTTTGGAAATTTGGGACGAAACAACAACGATAAACACGCGTCCGTAAATTCCGCTAACAAGATTCCAAATATTAATAATAATGTAAATAATTATTAGAAGATTGCATCCACTTTATCACAATTCGACCTCCGACGCCTGCTCACCTTCATTTCTTCTTTGATTTGTCCGCCAACTCGTAAAGGCAGTCATCGATCAAGAACCTGTGAAGATCACAAAATCCTTTATTAGTTTTGGACCAATAATTACAAATATCGACGACGTAAGGAAAGAGTTCACCGGAAAAGAAATCCATTCGTCTTGATCACTGGTGCAATTTTCTGTAGCGCCAGAATATAATGTTCATCTCTCTTCAAAACTTACATCAGTATGTACCGATCGGTAATCCGTGGTTATCAACTTGGCAAAGTTCCTGTTCCCGGTAAACCCTTTCCTGGTCTACGCCGACGAAATTAGCATAATATTAACAAAGTTAATTTGACTTTTAGCCGTTCCTCTACCAACAGAGAAAAATGGTCCATACATCGAAAATGACAATTTTTCATTAAATTTAACAGTTACCATGTAGAAAATCCGATATTCAGACAGAAAAAAACTTTTTAAACTTTGTCAGCCTTCTTTAGTGAAAGGAAAAAAAGTTGAAATTTTTTGTTCCATAATTTATCCCTAAATGCCCCCCTAAGCACTGTTAAACCCCAGCCAAAACAAAGGAATAATTTTAAACACAATTACTATGAAGCCTGTTAATAGTTTTCCTTATGAAATGCCACCTCTATTGCAATTACTACTCCAAACAATTTGGAAAATATACCCCACTGCATATTTATGCAACAGAATATATTTGAATTACAGTATTATAAAATTGCTTAAATAATATGCAATTTACATGAAAATTCTAATATACTCTACTATCAATATGGACATCCAAATCTCCGAGACTACGCCAGACATTAAGCAAGAGTCTAAATCATATCGTTAACAAAATAATTAAAGAACGGAACTGAAATACTGGAGATAAGATTCCAATATTTTATAATCTAATGACAAAACAAAATTATTAAGAATTTGGACACTATTGTCCTCAGAACAAAGTTCGAAATTAATGGAAAAATAATCGAACGGATATCAAAATTTATTTTTTAGATAATATAATATCGGACTAAGGTAATGTTCAACTACAGAAAATATAACAAAGTCGCCAGAATAATCGAATGCCACCTGGGAGAGAAACACCTTCCATTCCATCCAACTGCCTAGTCTATAAAATGAGGAGAGAGAGAGAAAAAAATCAAAACCCGACCAGGAATTGAAAGGAATGTCAGGCAACATTTTCCAAGAGGTTTACAGGACTTAAGATTTGACACCACTTAAAAAATTCACCAGCAACTACAAAGACAGAGCTACACAATCCAAAACAGTAATATGGTTGCTACCCAACAAAACCAATTAGAAATGCTAATATATCAGCCAATTACGTAAACTGTTACAGTTTCTGGCCTGAAGTTTACCATTTAGACATCACATATACTGTTTTTGATACTCAAAAAACTATATATATATGGTCTCACTAATGGAAGCCAGAACAGTATGCAGATCAAACACCAGAATAAAAATTTTCTCAATGTAGAAAACTGCCATTTATTCTGTTCTTCCACTGCTCAAATTGGCATGACCTTTAAATTCTGCACCTAAACCAAGATAACCTGAATTGGCCTTTAAGGTTGGTTTTCACTCACTTCAATGATATCTGCAGCAATGAATGGCAAAGCCGTTACATATATTCTTCTTTTCTGACTCTCTTCAGCTCATCTAACTAAGGGAGCTGTTTTATCAAACTCATTGTGTGTTCGACTAGGCCAGGGATGGCAAACCTATTCGAGGCCACATGCCATAAAGTGAGTATACTAGCTTTAAACATGTTTATGAGTGCCAAAGTTTTAGACTTCAAATAATGATATTTAAAGAAATTAAACAAACATACTTTAATTAGACTAATTGTAAAAAAGCTGATTGGAAAAAAGGATAATCAAGTTATAAACCAAAAGGATGATTGAGAATGACAGGTGATAAACAGAAATCGAATGAAATGTTACATGCTAGATGATTTTTTCTTATGTGCCACTTTGGGCATGCATGCCATAAGTTTACCAGCCCTGGACTAAGCTCACAATGGGATAGGCCTCAACATAGCCAGAACTATTCATCTCCAAAAAATTCCTGGGGTTTTTCAATTTAATCAGATTTGTTCCTGAATCTCCCAGAGCAGTAGGGTGACACCTTAACTGTTTGATCATCTGGAATAGTAATTACTATTAGTTGAGGATAGAAGACTGTGATAGAAGTTGAGTTTGAGCACAAAACTTTCAAAACCACAGCAAGAGGAAAACAAGTATTGACCAATGCAAAAGTATCATTTATGCTAACTTCAAACACCAAATTCAATAGACTACTTTCCCCATGGTTACATGCTATATGTTGCAATAGCCTCTTTTGAATACTAATCAAATGAATAAGAAATAATAGTTTATTTGCTGCTCAGGAATCTAAGGTAGGGCTAATCTAAACTAGCAGGTCTGCCCATTCTTTTGAATATGTGGCCAGACAAACTAGAAGGATAGAAGACCATAGGTCAACAAGACAAAACCAATTCATAAAATCTCATATGAACAAAAACCAATATGTATAAAACCTCACTGGATAAAAAACAATACAAGTATCTTTTATATTATAATTAACAACTGTTTAACTTTGCAAATCAAGTTTTATTTATTTACAGCATCTCTATGATTGACCATATCATATTTATTAATGATTATCTGATAAATTTTGAAAACTAAAATATTTGATTAGTTACACTTGTTAATTAGAAAAAATATATCTTTTTAGAATCACTAAATTATTAAGATTTAAAATAAGATGTCTTATTAATATAAAAATAATTTATCCTGATATTAATCTGCAACAATAAAACTTTATGAATTCCATAAGGAGGAAAAAAAACAGTTATTTTTTATAATAAATTCATTAATAATGTGAACTGTCACAAAAACATAATTTATTAAATTAATTCCTTAAAATAAATTTCTAAATTTTACATTAATAAACTGGAAGAAACTTTAATTGAAATTAACTATTTTGTTACACAATAAAAATTATTAAAATGAAAATCGAATGATGATACAGAGTACCATTTAAACAACAATAATTTACATTTTTTTGCACTTCATTTTTAGACTAGTTCATTAACACCTACCTTCAACCTGAGGATGTAAAGGATAATCATGAGGTGTTTGAAAAAATTAAATTATTTTAAAAACTAATTTTATTGATGTTAGATTGTTAGACAAAATAAATTTGAGAGAACTCCTAATTAACAGTATTTTTAAGGTCACAAAATTCCAAATGACATTGTAACCAGGCTCAGTTGATCTACTTTGTTGTGTTTCATGACAATACTAATATTAATTAAGTAACATTAATATCAAACAATAACAATATATTAACAGAGAAAGTTTTTCGTGTGTGGAAACATTCTGACATCAAATGGTTACACTGAAATGTACAATTCCATTAGACCACTACAGTAGAGACTCGTTAATCGGAACCCCGGTAATCGGAACCCCGGTAATCGGAATCTCCGGTAATCTGAACAATTTTCAGTCGGACTGTGTTCGTGCTGAATCGAACGTTTTTGATACTAAATTTACTTCTAAAGTATAATTTTCATGTTTTTTATATTCTTCAACATATTTATTTTGTTTGTACAAAATGCAAAAATAATTTTTAACGATACGATAGCCTCGATTATTATTATAAAAATTTTCATTAGGCTTAAAATCGATGAAAATTCAACAAGAAGCGACACACAACGGAGAAAAATTCAACACGAAGTGACACGGAACGGAGAAAAATTTGAACATCGGACAGGTTAATATATTTATTCGTACATAATCGGTAATTGGAACAAATCACTAATCTGAACAACCCCAGTCCCCAATTGATCCCGATTTTTGGTTCTCTACTGTATCTTATACTAACATCAACTAATAATTATAATAATTTTTGAATTAAATAAAATTCAATAATTAACGAAATCTAAACTAAAAATTACATTACATTTTGCTTCATTTTTTAAGCTCTAATTAATGTCAAGTGGATTTTTACATTAAGCTAACATTCATATAAAATTTAAAATATTAAGTAACTTTCAATTCAACTGAGAGTTAGCAAAGATATTACTCTTGTACTCACTGGCCACTCACATAATTCAATTTATGCAGTTTAAAACAATTTATATCATTGTGCCATGCTCCCTTATAATACACAACAACAATGTATATGATATGGTCAAAAATAATTTTGTTTGAATTATTTAACTTATAAACTCTGACAAAGTTATGATCATATTAATTCTGACATGTAGTAATAAGCTTTTGTTGATCAAAAGCTAGGTAAGTCAGCTGAAATTTTCTCCATATAAACCACCTGAAAACCACCACCTATTCCACTCTCCAACTGCTCAGGACCACATCATAATCTAAGTTCAGTGTTAAAATTATCATAGAGGAAACTGAACTTAAGATGACAATGAATGTCAAATTTTTTATGCATAAAGAAATAATGTCTTCAGATTGTAACTGATCAAGTTCAGTAACTGTGCACTCAATCATGTTTTATGAGTGCAGTTTTTAATTGTTATTCTCAGTACATTAATTTAAATTTCTGGTATTTCTTCAATTATAAGCTGAATAAATTTGTTTTTTTTTTAAATGTGTAACTTTATATATATATATTTTAAATTGTTTTAATGTTTTAATTGATAAAACTAAAAGTTTTACTAACTACAATCTTATTTACTTAACTCATTTTATGTTACTAATCAGTTATAATTGATATATGCAAATCCTAAAGTAATTAAAATAAGCAAATTTTATTGTATTAAGAAGAGAAATTAAACTTACCAATACCAAAAAAAAGGCAGAGGTATTGTTCCAAGATGCCATAGGGCATGAGCATCAAGCAGAAAATTCCAAGGAGGAAAATCTCCAAGCTCCAACAACAACAATATATTAACCATTACAACTGAAATGGCACATTTCCAAACATATCTTTTGTATCTATTCTTATAACACCAGAACAACCAACCTATCGAATTTGTAACACCTGTAAGAAACACAATTAATTATTCAACAATTGATATAGCTTCCAATTTCTTGGAATATATCCAAGTTATCATGAATTTAACACAATTCTATACTAACACTGCAATAAAATTAACAAACTTAATATACTTTTCAAAAGACCAACACCATTCTTTGTAGCTTTCAGAAAAATCCTTCACAGTATATCATTAATGATCACACACATACATGCACTTTTCATTTCAATTTTGCATCGTTCAAAAATGAAACAACATAAAAAATAAAAATTACACACTAAATGAGTAATATGATTTTCCTTAGATTTTGCAACACTAGATGACCAACAAACACTACCAAAAGTGTTAATGTTGAGCAATATAAAAATGTTCTCACATAGTACTGTAAATTGAAATGAGAAGTTTTATTGGAATATAGAAAATTTTATAAGAAATATGGAGAATAGTAGGCACCTGAAAATGGGACAATAATTGTTCTTTACAAGAAGTTTTGGAAACTAAGTTCCATAATGAATAAAAAATGTGTTAGGACTAAGGATGTTCTCACCACATCAAAGAATACTGAAGTTTCTGCAAAAAAATCATGCAAAGTCCACAAAAGTAATTTGCCTCCTATCAACTGAAACAGGTACTTTGAGGTCTAGCATACAAAGGATTATTAGGAAGGAGCTAAATTTGTACCCATACAAAATCCAGGTTCTGGGAAATCAGTGATAATATGATTAACAAATGCCTAAACTTTGCATATCGGGCAAGTGATTTTTTTGAACAAAACACTCATAGCCCCTCTCATTTGTGGTAACAAACCTCACATTAACTTGTCAGGCTACATAAGCAAGAAAAACTGTAGTTTTCAGGAAGTGAAAACCTATCATTTGTTGTTTTCCCTTTACATCCAAAGAGCCTGATTCTCTTTGGTGCACAATATCACCTCACAGATTAAATCAGACCTTTCCTATTCAATGAGACTGCTGATCAACAAAATTATTATGACATGTTAATAATCAGATTGTTTTTAATTGCATTGGGAATACATTTGCAGAATAGATTATACAAGATGGTGAAATGCTTCACACAGCAACTAATACCAGTATTATGGATTTCCAGCATGCATGGCCTCCTTCCTCCCCAGAATTAAACCCATACAATTACCGTATTTACTCACATATAAGACAACATCACATATAAAATGAGATGCGACTTTAAAGATCAAAATAAAGAAAATTAGATTTATTAATACAATTCTAATTTTATTTTGTTTAATCACAAGTAAAATATCAAATGAACATAAATGCACACATTGTCCCACAGAAATTTCTGGCATTTTAAACTTTAAGGAAGAATCTTGTAAAATTAACATCAATTTGTTCATGTAAAGCTGGACAATCAGGAATCTTTTTTTTTTGCCAATTCTTAATAGTTGAATCCACTCTCAACAATTACATTTACAAGTTTCTTCGAATTCTAATTTCCAAATAATCATATATTTTCATGTGGAATGGATTAAAACTTATATCGTGCTCCCGTGTGATTTTGGAATTTCAATCTGGAATTGAATTCAAAAGCTTTGCTTGAATAGCAATAGGAATATTGCTATTCATCTTTACTCCTGACAATACACAAGAAGGATTTAAATGACTCAAATAAAATACTTATGTTTTTAAATACAAGAGGCTAAGCATCTGGTAAAAAATGCAAATACATGATTCACAAAAATTATTGCAAAAATGCAAAGAATCTTTCACTCATGCGTATAGGATAACCTAGGAATTTGAAGCTGTGATAAATGAATAAAAACCTTGTTCTATATGCAAGTAAATACAGTATTTCCTAAAGTGTTTTAAAGCATGGGTCTAAACCGCTATACAGACTAAAATGCAAGATGTGAGAAGTTGTTGAAACTTCATGGTTACAATAAGAAATACTTACCTGTGGACGGGATCACAGTCTATCTGGTCTAATCAGAGTTAGCACTCACCAAAACTACATTAAAAAACATGACTTTTGTCCAATAACTATGCTATTGTATTTGAATATTTTTGCTGGGTCATTCTGTATATAGAATTTCAAAGACTGATAGTAAAATCAGTCTTTGAAATTCAACCCATTAATCACATCATTCAGTAAAAAATGATGTGATTAATGGATTTTCATTAAAAAAAATTTGAAACATGGTTATTATCAGTGGAATGTGCATTTTTATAAGTGTTTGTGTGGAGTTGGCTATGCATGTTTGTTTGTTTTGTGTGTGTGTGTACATTATTTTTTTAAAATATTTCTTATTTACAAAATTACTTACCAATAAATATGTTGGCTTTCATATTATAACCATAATCAAAATGTATGAAAGTTAAATAGTAGATATGGTAGAAAAAGTATCCTAGAAATGGCACCGAGACCACGATGGACAACCATTCATAGTTGTTTCTAAATGTTCTGAAAAAATTTAATGTTTTCAAAATATGACAATTAAAAGATACTTGATACGTTATTACAAATCACATGTAAACAAAGTTTTATTGTTAATCGTACACAGCAATTTTATTTTCTTAAATATTCAATTTATTCTGTAAGGAATACTGAAAAACTCATTAACATGAGGATTTTTTGAAAAAGTAACATATGAAGTAATAATACAACCTCTTCATTATTACACACATTAATTTAGAAATACTTCATTATTTTCCAGTTAACAGTCTGCATTGGTTTAATATAGCTAATTATAATTTACATTTATTTAATAAAAAAAACCACCCTTTGTTTAATACAGAAAAGAAAATAATCAAGAATTATTTTGAAATACTGTATTATTATTCAGATTAGTATAGCTTTTTTCGTTAAATTTTACCTTCTTCAGTTCTGTGTCTTATGTTAACAAACCACACACAACTATAATCATAGTACCATAATTTCATGCAGATAACCCACAAAAAAATTGCTAGAACAAAAGTAAAATCTCTGTGTAATGTGCTCCATTGTATTTGTTCTCTCTCCAAAGTATCCTTTAAAAAATGGTAATTAGGATATGTGCAATTTAAGAAGAATCAATCTCTAACTTCACAATGTTTTTATAACACTTTCTGGAACCTTTTACCGGTGTTAGACGCAAAACGAAAAATTTCCGTTAACGTTTTCGAACTTTGTAGTTCTTCTTCAGACGTCAGAGGAACTCAATTTGTCCACCGCCTGGCAGACCCTCATCGACACGGACCATTAATCGCCATCTACTTGCACCGTATGCGCATGTCTGACCAGCTGCATCATGAAGCATTCGATTTCGGTTTAAAAATAACTCGTTCTTTTATTCGATCTGCGTTCCTCGTTTTTTACCGTCTGAAGAAGAACTACAAAGTTCGAAAACGTTAACGGAAATTTTTCGTTTTGCGTCTAACACCGGTAAAAGGTTCCAGAAAGTGTTGTTTACATCCCCGGTGTTCCTTGATGTATGTAGATTTTTAATGTTTTTATATTTTTGAAAAACCAGAAGAAACCTCTTAAACTTCATATGCCAAAGATACAAATGACTACTTAACATAGATTTTTTTTTTACTGTATTACTTCTTTTATTTTAATTTTATTTATGAAATACTAATAATAAACCAAAGTATTACTTTACAGACTAATCTTCTCGACGAAAAAAACTACAAACATTCTCCTACTATTCCAGCATGGCATTTCTGATGTCATTGAAAATGGAAAATATAAATTATACTGGAATACAGAAATAATCATATCTGCCAATAGGTCTGGTATCACATTAACTGGAAAAAAATTAAAAGGCAACCCTAATTATTATCACAATCTCATGTACTCAAAATTTTCATACAAGCTATACAGATAATTGTTAAACACAAAGAACTAGCAATTCCACTTGATTGCTAGTTTCATGTATTGAGACTATGGAAAGAGAAAAAAGCTTCATTAAAAGCATTTTTAAAGAAATGAATAGAAAAAATATTTGAAGAGCTGCATAGCAAATGTTTCATGACTGATGAAAGGAATATTTTTTGCAAATAACGTATGGAAAAAGTATGTGAATATCTCTGCAATTTTCAACATTTAACCACATTTTATAAATATTTTAACAAAATTTATAATGCATTATAGTCAACACCAAAACGGTGATTCTTTATTCAAAATTCTAATATTTTCAATTTAATAGACAGGAATCAAAACTTTTTGACATGCAATTCTGAAAACAAAATTTTGAGGAAGAGATAATGCTGATTTTTAACAGAAAATAAATAGGAAAAATGCATAAATTCATAAAATTTATTTTATGTAATAATCACATTAATTTGAAAAAAATCTACTCATTGAGATGTGAACCAATGATCTTGCAAGGCACACTGCCATCTAAGTATAAGGTCTTCAATGGAAGGTTCTTACAAAATTTAGTAACAGAATATTTGGACTGCAATTTGAGAAAATCATAGACCTATAAATTTCCAATGTTGTCCATCCATCCTTCCTTAATCTTGAGAACAGAATTACATAGGTGTAAGCTGAGACCAGATATTGAAATATTAGGGGCAGGAAGTCCTGATTAACTATATAAAAATTTCTGATGCAAACAAGAAGTTGAATTATTTCAATTCAAAAATTTTCCTCTGAAAAGAGTTAGATAGATGACTGGCATGACAATATTGCTAACAGGAAAAGTATGATGTACAGGGGCAAGACACTATTAATTTGAAGTGAGGAGCATATATTTTAAATTAAATAAATTTAAAATATGATTAAAAATTGCAGCCTGGCATTGTGACCATGTCACAATAAATAATTGCTTGGTTTTCTTGAAAACATTTCAAAAGCATCCTTTTGGTTTGCTTTTGAAAGGTTCATATCAAGACTTACTCACACAATTATTATGTTGGGTTAAGTGAGAGATACTCGGTTAACACCGGTGGCTGTGTACTATGCCAGACCAAAGTCAAGGCATAGTAACCAAAACAGAAGTTAAAGAAGTGTATCAGTGTGTGTGCCTGTATTCAGGAATTTTCTCACAATATGACATGTATTCAATATAGTGGCCTTCTGTAGTGTGATGTATGTGTTTCTATTTAATTCTAATGTGCCCAGGCTTTTGTGTAGTGTGTGTGGTATGACACCTGTAGAGGAGAGAACAACAGGTACAATAAGCACCCTATCCATCCTCCACAGATGCCTTATTTCCTGGGCAAGTTCTGTGTACTTGCTAATTTTTTCAGTGCATGCATTTTCTGGAAACAGATGGTTAGCAAGTCACCTGAACAAGTCAAGACAGGTATGCCAACTGGGGCAAACCTGATAGAAAGCTCAGCTTGTGATTGGTCGGCCAACTAATCTAGAAGTTAGATATAAGGCGACACGACCATTGGAACGGGGAGCTTTGCCTAAGACTGTAAGGAGAAACAAGTCTGGACTAAGACCTTGTAATTAGAAGTAATCAAGAATATTGCTGTGTATCTCTGTAAATAGTGTTAAATAAATAGACTTAATTTGTGTTCAAGAAGTTGTAAGATGTTCTTTTTGATGGACCAGAATTCAGAGGACCCGATTTGAACTTTACTGTATATTTTACAGACAACTACTTTGAACTATCATCTTCCTTTTCACGGCATTAATTCATTCACTTTTCCCTTCTTCATTACATATAAAATTATGAAAACTTTCATTTTTATTCTTTTATCATATTTTGATTACAGCAAATCACTGTACAACATTTTTGCATTAAAGAAAAGATGATCATTACTATTACATTTGTATTCAAAACTTAGCTATATCTACATCAACTACAATCAGATACTTTAACATCTGATGTCATAATTAAACCTATTTATTCAGCAATAACCCATTTCACATGAAGTAGTGAGACTTAAATTTACATCGCTATCAATAAAGTAACTAGAAAACTTATCCTATTGATCTTATGAAAAATGCATTCTGTATTAAATAAATTATTTTGTCTGTAAAAATGTAACATAATACACTAACATTGCTTGTTGTTGTTAATCTAATATTTTCACATGTAATATTGTTATAACAATATTACAGGTGAATATATTAATTTATACTGAACAGTTACTGCAAAAATAATGTAGTACTTTTTTCAGTATTATCAACATGTTAATATAATGAATATAAAAAGAAACACACCCCACTCACAAACATTTAAAACACAATTCTTATATCAAATTACAGTAAAACCTCATTATTTCAATATTGGATAATTCGGAGTAGCACATAATTCAAGTCAAAGTCAAGTCTAGTCCCTGCCAAAAAAAAAAAATAGAATTTTGCATATATTTTAGTTTAGATATTTCAAAGTATACATACAATAAAATTTGAAGTCATTATCTGCATACTTATAGTTTCAGCCATTAACAGAGTTGGTTTTCATCAATCACAGGATTTTTGTAATCACACTTAAGACAATGAATTCTTCATAGAACTAGCCATTGGTCCTTTAGACAAAATTCATGGGTAATTCTTAGTTAATTTTATTGAAATACTTAAACTTGTTTTGTATGTTATTTTCAGGTCTTGGTTTGAATGTAGTTTGGTTATATTTTCATTAAAGACCAACAACTGCCGAATTATCGGGCTAGCAAATGGCTATAGTAATATTAATAATTTAAGTTAATTTGGTACTAGAGTTAGGGTTAGGCGCCATCTCTTGCTAAATTTAATAATTAGAATTTTAATTAATAATTTAAATAAATTTAGGCTTAACTGGAAGAAAAGAATCGGCCCGAAGCAGGATTCGAACCCGCAACTTCTGCTATCCGTGCAGACACGTTACCAGTTACGCTACCCGGACCTTCGGTCCGATCCTCCCTTCCAGTTGATATAAGATTACCGTACGACCATCGACGGCTATTACAATGCCGGCTGGGGACACATTAATTGCCCATGTCCTCCCAAAGGTCGTGGGCAAAGATCTAGCCGTCGATGGTCGTACGGTAATCTTATATCAACTGGAAGGGGAGGATCGGACCGAAGGTCCGGGTAGCGTAACTGGTAACGTGTCTGCACGGATAGCAGAAGTTGCGGGTTCGAATCCCGCTTCGGGCCAATTACTTTTCTTCCAGTTAAGCCTAAATTTATTTAAATTATTTAATTAAAATTCTAATTATTAAATTTAGCAAGAGATGGCGCCTAACGCCTAACTCTAGTACCAAATTAACTTAAATTATTAATATTACTATAGCCATTTGCTAGCCCGATAATTCGGCAGTTGTTGGTCTTTATATATAATGGGTTAGTTGTTGTTTATTTATATACATTTTCATTGTTTTCATCACACACCAAGTGATGATTTTCCAAAATAACTTAAATTACTGAGTAATAACTCATAATATCAACACATTTGTAACAGAACAGATGAAATTATACAAGATAATGTCATAATTTTATTTAAGTGTTACAAAAAAATTCTATTCAGAAAAGTTTGGATAATTTGAACCCAGATAATTCAAATTCATGTTTTTTTGGTCCCTTGAGTTTTGATCTAACGAGGTTTTACTTATTATGTATAAAAATCTTTCCAATAATAAAATTAACTAAATATTTTATATGTAAAAAATTGACTTACCTAATTACAAGGCAGTAAAATGCATACAATACTATTGAGAAAGCACAAAAATAATCTAACTTCTAATTAAAAAAAAAGCCTTAAATAAATATTCTTAATACTTGAGTAAAAATTAGTATAATTTTTAATTAATTAAAAATTTCTTTAAATTTAATTCTAAAATTGAAAATCAAAATGTAATATATAAATATCTATATAATTATTAATTATGTAAAATATATAATTATATATAATATATTATAAAGCATATTTATATATGTTTATATAAAAATTATATATAAACATGTATAATTTTATTATTAATTATATATATTATAATTATTAATTTAATAAAGATGGCACCTAATGCCTACCTCCCAGTACCAAATTACTCAGTATTTAATTATTAATAGTAGCAGTAAAGTAGCCCTTTTGTGGTTTTGCCATATTAAAAGTTTAATATGGCAAAACCACAAAAGATAGTATTTTAGTACACACAAATGAATATATATATACATACATACACAGGGTGTATCAGTACAGTGGTTACAAACTTTCAGGAGAGATAGAGTACACCTAGACAATGGGAAATCACATAGCAATGCATGGTCGGAAACGCTTTCCTGGTGTGGTAGCAATGACACAAAACACAAGAAAAGAAGGACACGAACAGGATGAGAAAACATGTTTATTATTCTTAGTACAGCAAAAATGCTGGACGTCTTTGGCTGGTGTAGCGACATCTATCGTGTATACCAGCCAAAGACGTCCCAGCATTTTTGCTGTACTAAGAATAATAAACATGTTTTCTCATCCTGTTCGTCTCCTTCCTTTCTTGTGTTTTGTGTCATTGCTACCGCGCCAGGAAAGCATTTCCGATCATGCATTGCTATGTGATTTCCCATCGTCTAGGTGTACTCTATCTCTCCTGAAAGTTTGTAACCGCTGTACTGATACACCCTGTATGTATATATATATATATATATAATATATATATATATGAGAAAAGAAAAAATGCCAAAACATTTCAAGCTTTCTATTTAGTAAATCCTGAATAGTTGTCAAACAACAAATATTACAGAATGCATTTCAGATTTTATAAATTTAATAATCAGATATAAAATAATCAAGATCATAAACACCAAAAATTAATAAATTATATTTTTTTTAAATGTTAAAACTAGTAACAAACAATACAATGCCTTTTAGGCATTACATTATTTAAAGAAATCTTTAAATATAGCTTTGTTTTTCAGCTACATTTATTTCTTTGTTTCATTGATTTCAGATATTTGGTGCTTAGCTGATTATTTCAAAATGTATAATTTTGAAATATTCAGCTATGCACTAAATATGTGAAAGGATTCTTGTTTGAAAGGGTTTTTCCAGCTAATTGTCAAGAGTCTGTATTATTCTCACTTGCCAGGGAAGGCATTGTTCTTCAGTACAGACAAAATTCTTCCTTTACTCATAAAAGCGTCTTGTAGAAGGCACAAGACTTTTTTCTGGGTGGGCAAGACTTCTATCTTGCTCACTCAGAAAAGATGTCTTGCACCGTGGTTAAAAACCACTGTATTTAGAAAGTCATTACAGAATTAAAAAGTGTTGTTTGTCTAGTATTAAATTACAGATTTATAATTTGTTTATTCTATTACTTTGTTTGATGACAACAGTTTTCCCAATGCAAAATCTAACTTCTTGTATGCAGTAAACAATACATAAGGTTATAGAAAGAATAATTGGACTAATAGTTTTTGTTGACACATCAAATCTTGTTCCTATAGTTAGTATAGTTACCTTTTCACAAGCTAAATTGTCAAAAAAATCTTTAAAACCGAGAAATCCAAAATTTTATAATTAGTTCATCTATATTTCTGTAAAATATGTAAATAATCGACATATTCCCACTTGAAAAATTTTTCTAAAACACTACAATAATTATCTGCAAATAATTATAACAGTTCTTGCAGATATTATTATACATAATACAATTTATAAGAAATCTTTAAAATTATTGAATCCACAAAAATTGGAGAACAATTTATTATTTCAAAGATTATTGTTTTCTTTATGCTAGTGCCAATGAATGCTTCATTTTCTGCTACAGATGATGGGCTTCTGTATGCTCAAATGTTGTGGCATTTTATTATATTAAAACTTTGAATAGAACTAATTATAAATACAAATAATAACTTTTTCCATTTTTTTTAAACAAAATGTAATTGGTAATTTTATAAAAAGCTCCCTATTTAAATAATTACCTTTAATATATTTAAGGTATATATTAATGGATATAGTACTACTATTAATTACACTGATATTCTAGTTTCAAATTAAATATTTAAATTTTACATTACAGATATTATTTAAGTGCAAATATGTATTTAAA
Organism: Centruroides vittatus; assembly: GCF_030686945.1. Taxonomy (NCBI): domain Eukaryota; kingdom Metazoa; phylum Arthropoda; class Arachnida; order Scorpiones; family Buthidae; genus Centruroides; species Centruroides vittatus. Next base: position 89,605 of record NW_027122650.1, on the reverse strand, counting down.
TACATTATTTGTATAATTAAAAACAAAATTACTTCAGTTGCCGGAGTATCCCTAGTGTGGAAGGCTGTAGACCATATCCATGCATTTATAGATAGCTGAAATTGAAAATAATATTCATTCTTAATTAACAAAATTCAAATTTTGTTATAAAATAATTAAAAAATTAAAATTTCACATTCAACTTTAATACTTTTCAAATGTTTTTACTTTTAACACTTCTCTAATTCATAATAATTATTAAAATAACTATCAGATGAGCTCAGTGTTGCCAGGGCAAAAAATAACACCAAATATTAAGATTAGAAGTACAAAATAATCTATTAGATCTGTAAGAAGGATAGGGGATCTATAAGGGATATCAATAAGAAATAATCTATTAGATTATTTCTTACTTCTAACCTTTCTATTATATTCCATTATAGTAATTGATTTATATAAGTACAAAGGTTATCTTACAGTAAAGATTTATCACACCACGTGTCCAACCTAACACACTTTAAAAATTCTTTATTCCTCTACTGTAAATAATTTAAAGAATTTTTAAAATATGTTAGATTGGTCACATAGTGTGATAAACCCTTATGTAAAATAATCTTTGTAGTTATAAATCAAATACCATAATATAAGAAACATTAAAACAAAAATCAAATAATGAGTCTGGTTGTTTTATTACAAAAATCCTTAAAAAGATTCTTCTAAGACAATACATACAAATGTGTCTTTATTCCAATCCAGTCCTTTCAAATGTACTTTAAGGAATTAACAATTTCATGGCAGAGTCAACCTTTCTTTATAGGCTACTCGTCTGCCTCTAAATGTAAAACAGTTAAAATATCCCTCTGCATCTTTTTTAGTCTGGTCATTTTAGTCTACCATTGTCATGTTTATTGTGACACTCAGATGGTATGAAATAGCACAATTTCATTGATCAAGTAGATAGGAATTGAAAATATTTTTGCTGAAAGATTTATTTTTCCTAATGTTAACTCTAAAACTGTACCATTCACAGTTGAATATCAAATAGTAATCCATCAACAAATCAAATTTTGCAAAAAACAGACCAAATATTTAAACTCTACCCTCAAAAATCATTTCAAACATATTTTTGCAGACTGGTAACCTTGTATTATGTAATTTTCCTATTTAAATGCCACTATACCACTGGTCCAAGTCCAATAGAAGGAACTTTTGAAGAGAGGGTTGAAGTAATTTGACCAAAAGTAGTCATTGACCTCCTCTTCTGGAAGAGAGGATGGTCAACAACTATTCATTAATACTGGTCTACTGTTAATATTTCAAAAAGTGATCCCTGTTGGATAGGTAGTGATGGTCCTGCATGTGATCAAAGTTGCTAACCTTAACATCTAAAAGACTTCATACAACTTGTTTATAGAAAAAAAAATCTTATAAAAATGCAAGAATAATTGCTTTTATGTGATGATAAAGTGTTTATATTTTTTGCAACAAATTGAATAAACTATGTGGGAAGTATGTTCTCATAAATATCGCATTTATAGAAAAATTATTGGGTTGCAATTTGAAAAAAATTGTAGTCTATAAATTCCGTTTGTCTGCTCTTCCTTAATCTTAAGAAAGGAGTTAGATAGATGAAAGTCCAGGCCAGATATAGGAAGCTTAAGGGTAGGAGGCCCAGATTAGCTATATACGAACCTCTGGGTTGGGCTAAAAGACATATTACTTCAAAATTTTCCCAAATGGAGATAGATAGATAGATGACTGGCATGACTACACCAACAGGAAAAGTACAATGTACAGGGGCAAGACATCACTAAAAAATTTGAGAACATTGTGATGAAAAATTGCAGCCCGGCTTTAATAAAACAGATTATCATAGACATTTCATGTTAAAATTAAGAATATAAAACAATTTACATAGTAGCACTTTTAAATTTCTCTTTATGTTAGCAAATTTAATCATATAAAAGAACAACACTTTTTACATCATTTCTTATACAATATTGAAACAAATTTTCAGCTTCCAGAAATCAAGAGTCACAGCAGTGACTCTTTGCCAAGTGAAAATGTCACATATACAGGAATCAAAATTGGAAATTTTTGAGGTTGCTTTCTCCACCCCTCAAATGTCTGAAGTAATTCTGAATATCTCATTTAAAACATAATTGTTTTCTTAGGTAATGTGCAAAATTTCAAGATTTTTCTATAAAAGTGTAAGGTTTTCAGGAATTTTAGTCAGACATTACTCACCCAGGTCTATATCTTAGGTGAAAGGTTGTGTGACCCTTGCTTTTCTCGTGATCTGTCAGGATGACATGAGAAGTCTTGATGTATGGGGGTAGTGGTTTGCTGGATGCAAAGAGACTCACAGAGACCATACTGACAAAATTTACGCATTTATTTAAGTAAAAAACATGCTTACAAATGAGTTACACAATCCACAAAGTGGAGAGAGGTCATTTCCAAGATTCAGAGTTCCATGTGGAGAAAGTTCATCTCAGTCGATCCGGTGCCAGATTCTGAAGAAGGTTTGTCTCCGGTGATCCTGGGAAGTTGGAGGGATGGAGAGTCGTCACAGGGAAGTCCGTCTTAGGTTTCGGATATTGGTGTCCTATCTTATATTCCTAGTTTGCATCTCCTGGACTGACATTCACGTTCACAACTTCACAACCTCCTCGTGTCCTTGGAACCTCAGGCTTTTATATGATTTTACCCAAAATCCCACTTTTTGGTTGGTCTGAACAGTGGTTCCCTGTAACTCTATTGGTCCCTGGTCTGTTGCCAGGGACACGATTCAGGCTGCGGGGTTTGTCAAACCTCCTCATCTGGGCTGCTCCCCTCCGAAGTCGAGTTGCGCCTTTCCCCAAGTGACAGTCCTGTAAATTTTGATCTAATGTGTTTTTCTGACTCAGAGAAGGTGCAGCTGGGTCCAATCGATACCCAACCACCTCCTCCTCCAAAAGAGGATGTGCAAATTCCTGCTTTGAACTCTAGTAAGATGACCACCGAACTCTCCTCGGCGGTCGATCACTCACCCAGCTTCCATGATCTATGATCGGGGACGTGTCAATTTGATCCAGGAAGGCAACAATTAAATCATCTCACACCCTGTACAGATGGCTCAAAACTTGATGGTAAGGTTGGCTGCACCTTTGTGGCTTACCAGGACAACCATGAAATTCACAGTGAACAGTATCAGACCACTGTACTGCATTTCAGACAGAGCTAACTGCTATTGACAAGGCCACCAACTGGGTTTCAGCACACTACAAACATGCAACTATAGTCATACTCACAGACTGTCTTTCTGCTCTTTCTATCATTAACAGCAAGAAACCACCCCATTACAACTAACATCAGAAAGCACCTCAGCAACTCAACAAACCACCTCTACATTAATTGGACTCGTGGACATCAGGGTACTGCCAGAAATGAGAGGGCCGACCAACTGGTAAAGGCAGCAGCCGACAATGACTCCTTGGACATAGCCTATGACAGGATTAGTCACTCTGCCATTAAAAACTTGCTTTTTGAAGATCTACTTTACTCTTGGCAGTGCAACTGGAGAGATAACCACAATATCACTACTTTTTAGTATTACAATGAACTCACTCAGCAATATGTAAATCAGAAAAAACCAAACACCTTATGTTGCTGAGAAAAAATTTAATAAATAACGTTGCAAACGTTTTCAGCCAAACCTGTTGGCCATCATCAGGCTAAACATATTCGAATGCAAACAAAATGGAACAAAAATTTAAATACAAATAAAATAACGGATGAAATATACATATAATAAAAAAATAATAATAAATAACAAAGAAATATAAAAATATGTATAGGTTAAATAAATAAATATTAAGCCATTACATAATAATAAATTACATGAAATTCTAATAAATGCAAGATATGCAATGATAACAAAATCAAGGCATTAAATTAAGAGCTCTCAAATCTTTTAATTAAATACTTCCAGGCTGAGGGCAACCCTTCAGCATCCCTGGCATTAATGCAGGTATTATGCAATCTGCTCTTAAATATTTCAATTTTCTCGGCGCTAAACGCTAAAGTCGGGGAATGTACAGGTTTAATAATGCCTGCTTCACCCCATTTGACTATCTGAGCCTTCAACCTGCGCCATCTGAGATAGAACTGTGGCATTAGATCTTTTGCTGATGTTGTACCTGTGTTCCCTTAATCTAATCCCTAGGTTTCTATTAGTGACCCCAATGTAATTTTTATAAATGCCTAGTTCTTGGTTTTCATAAGGAATTTTGTACACTCCAGCCATTCTTTATCAATGTTGTCTTTGTCGTTTCTTAATAACTTGTACAGGTTGGGAGCCCTCTTGAAAATTAATTTTGAATTTTTGCAGGCTGAGATGTCCTTCATGATAGCTTCTTTCTTTCTGTCATACGTAAACTTTGTGAATTTGCCGAAATCCCCTCTCTGAGCTTTTGTTTTGTTAATCTTGTAGTTTTTGATTAGTGCTGTTACCATATCCGCCCTGTACCCTAGAGTTTTAGCGATATGTGATATTCTGTAGATTTCTTTTTGTCTATCAACCACACTACTACAATAGAGAAAAGCCCTGTGAATGAGGGCACGGAAAGCAGCCATTTTGTATTGGTAAGGATCATTAGAACGTGACGGATGTACAGAGGGCTATGCGTCGGTTTTACGTACACTTAGTGACGAAATGTCCTTCTTTGAATTCAATGTCAATGTCTAAAAAATGTATCCGTGAGGAACACGTCTGTTCAATCTTTAGCTTGAGGCCGTCATCGTTGTTGTTGATCTTATTAATAAATTCCTCAACCTTTTGGTCATTCTTCCATATTACCAGAACATCGTCCATGTACCTTTTAAAATATACAATGTCATTCATGAAGCCACAAAGAACACTTTTTTCCAACCTTCTCAATACAAGTTCACACAACAATAGGACTTCCCATTGGACATTCCTGACATAGGACTTCCCATTGGGACTCCTCTTTTTTGTTTGTATTGACGGCCATTAAAGGCGAAAAATTCGAACATGTTTAGCCTGATGATGGCCAACAGGTTTGGCTGAAGACGTTTGCAACGTTATTTATTAAATTTTTTCTCAGCAACATAAGGTGTTTGGTTTTTTCTGACTACTTTTAGTCACATTCCGGACATTAAGGATTACTTCAAATATGACTGGATACAGCTCAATACCCACTTATGTCAGTTTCTAACAAATCATGGAAAGTTCTCCAGTTATCTTCACAGGTTTACCATCAAGGACACCCCACTGTGTGCCATTTGTGATGAAGTTGACGATGCTGATCATCACATTTTCAGCTGTGTGTGCCTGGAATCTGAACGTTCGAACATCAAGCTAATAGCCTCCAAAAATAATATCCCTTGGCCATGTCACCATAAAGACTTTCTTCAGAACAAAGAATTGTATGCAGCCTTTGATGCACTTGTGAAAAAAACAGTATTATCTTGTATTAACAGTATTTAGCAAAAATTATGATTATTACATTACAGTCAACCTTACCCATTTTCACAGAATGCAAGAATTGGATCCCCCTGTTTCCGGACTAATTAGAGAATTTTTAGATGGGTCTAAAAATATGTTCGATTTCCCGCAAAAATGAAAAAAACTGCATCTGCGTCTTGCACGTCGCTTTCTCTTGACGATTCCATTGTTATGTAACACTTCCATTGTTGACATTTTCATTGTTACTTGACACTTCCATTGTTGATAGAAGTGTTAAGCCTTAATCTTGTCCCTCTCCCCCGTGGGGAGGAATTTCGAAAAATCCCTTCGTAGTGTGCGTTCTCGTGACGTACCCTAACTGTGTACCAAATTTCAACAATCAACTCCTAACCGTTTGGGCTCTGCACTGATTATTATTATTATCAACTCATCTCAATTATATATATATAGATGTGGTTTTTTTGCATTTTTGCAGGAAATTAACATATTTTTAGACCCATCTAACAAACCCCACTAAAAACTTTAATTTAGCCTTGGAAGGGGGTGACCTAATTCTTGCACCCAGTGAAATAAGATTGGCTATAATCTAATAATCTTAATTTTCGTTATCGTCACTTTTTTCCCGACCAACACCAGGCTCATCTGCTAGTTTATCATATTTCTAATTTTTATTAGAAAAACAAAAATATTTAATTACAATACTTTAAGTAAATGACTGTATAATAACAACAACAGACATTTTATAACAACAAAATTTTAAGATACATTTCTAGAAAACATAACTATTAATTAGGGTTTCTCATTTCCCAGTCTTTTGATTATCCCGGGATTCTAGGATAAAAGTGAACTGTTTTCCAGGATCCTGGGATAGAATTAATTATTTTTAAGATATGCAATAATATCTTGAAATCAAATAATATAATTATTTTTCATTTTTTAAAGTAATTTAATACGTTCTGCAACCTCCAAAATCATATTAATAATGCTGTGTAAGATATATATTAAAAATTACCATTGAATTTTGTAGAAATTTTCACAAATAGAAAAAATTTATTAGTTTGCTGGAAACTGCATACAACAACAACAACAAAAAAAAAACATGCTTTGAATTGAGTTGAAAATTTAAAAAAAAAAAAACTTAGATCAAACTTCTAAGTTAAAAGGTAATTTTTGTTTTTTAAATAAAAATATATAAAAATTTACAATAATATTCTGTATTAAGATTTTAAAAAGCAAAGATGGTCAATTCTTTGATCACTCAATCTGATTCTTACTTTAGTAATGAAAAGTCCTGCTACCGAGAATGCCCTTTCTGATTCAATTGATGTGAGTGGAATCGAGTTTAATGCATTTAAAAGAAGACAGATGTGTTTTTTCGCCTGTAGCCTGGCAGATTTCTAGTTCATTTTCAAGATTGTAGTACTTCTTTTGCTCTCTAGTATTCTTGATTTGTCTACTTCTGCTGCTTTAATAGCAGCATCAAGCTTATAGCCCAATAATTCAGCAATTTGTTTGGCTTTAATAATCAGGTTTATGAAAAAAACTTCATACTTGCAGACTTCATACTTGTTTGTATCCTTGCCCAATTTGCACAACCTGGTGTTATGCAGTTATTGAAGCAACTGGGCATGGTTAAAAATTAAGACAGCATAAGCACAATTATTCCAGATATTACAGGTTCTGACAAGTAAATAATTTCAGAGTCCTGTCACAAATAGGCTACATATTGATTATTGACTATTTGTAACATGTCATAACAAAAAAAAAAAATTAAAAAAACTAATAAGTAGGTTAAAATTAATAAATAAAAATGTATTCTGACAGTTTATGAGTTAATTATACTTTCTATTTGCAAAATTTCCACAACCTTAACACAAAATAAAAAAAAGTGACCTTTTAAGAAATTTGTAGGATTTCCTGGGATATTTCCCAGGTTAAAAAACAACCGAGATCAATTATTAATAGTAGGGTTTCTCAAATGGGATCCCCGTTTGAGAAACCCTATTATTAATAATTGAATTTAATACTAAACAGTAAGCAAAATTTTGTCTGTAGTTTTTAAAATTACTTATAATTTAATTATAATAGCAAAAAAGTTAAAAGCATGATATTAAAGCAATAATCTGGACTAAAGTTTACATCTCTCTGGTAATGATTTCTGTATTAAATCATGTCAATTTTATTTTAAAATTATTAATATTTAAAAATAATTTTTGCAATTTATAAGTTTTAAATACATATATAGAGACTGTTTAAGATACTCACTATTGCTTGAATATTCCATATCACATAATTAGGCGAAGATATTGGAACAGCCTGTGTAAACTTTTGCCACATGTAATAATGACTATATCCATTTAAAACTGAAAATAATGCTGAAGCTGGTTCCTGAATGCCCAAAATCCTAATAAAGGGCCACTGGCATAAAAAAAAAAAAAAAAAATGTTTAAATATGTTAAAAGTAAATAAAAGTCAATCTTGTAATTATCATGTAAATTAATAATTTTTGAAATTATATATATGTAGTAAACACGTTATATATGTTTACTAATAAAATGTCAACAAATATGATGTTAAAATAAGCTCATCAGAATATTTGATATTATGGTTTTATTTGATATAAAATATTTGCTATTTTTTATGTAATTAAATTTGAGATACTTTAATAGTTTTTATTTTTTGTGATGGTATGAAGTAATAAAATGAAAATGTCTCATCAGTTGTCAGTCATGAATAAGAGATTTAATATAATGATAAGTATACACACACTAAATCTACAAGTCTATTTTCTGTAGAATAATAATTAAAATAAATAATTGTTCATCTTTGTAGAATCCAAAACATTTTTATTACGAAAGATGTAAATTAAAGATAAAATTGCCTAGAAGAGACTCAGTGAAATTATTTGCAATTGAAATTATATTGAAACCAAAAACAGAATCAATGAAAATTTTCTTTATAATTCAATTTTCCTTCACTAATTTTCCAAAACAGTTTTATATTTTTCTTTATGATAATTCAGAATTAAATCATCAGAAATCATTGTTGTTGTCAAATTACAATAAATTTGAAGAATCAAAAGAGGTGCAACAAATAAAAGCTTTCTGATCCAGTTTAGCCTATTAACAATATGAAATTTAAAATAATTCAAGCATTAAGACTTGTAAATACATTATAAATATATTAATTTCCAAACATTGCGAACTAAGCAAGTAATTTTAAATTGCTATTTAAATACATTGCCACCCTAAATTCCAAAAAGTTTAAATATATTTAAATTTCATAGAATTTAGGATGGAAAAGTGATGTGTGTAGGTCTTAGAAGAAATAATGCCCTACTAGATAAGGTAATTGCATTACTTATGGCTTATCATCATCATCATGGTGCTATTACCTAAATCCTACACTAAGAACTAACTGTCCTGATTCCAGACCAATAAGGTTATTATATTGGTTGACCTGGAATTAGGACTTACTACTAATAAGTATAAACACTTTTGGGTTAATGTTACCTATGGTAGCGAACATGGCAGCTCATCTCTGAAACAGTGGGGATGCACATTCTAACCTAACCTATTCTAATAAATTACCATAATTATTGCCATCCAATTTATTAGAATAGGTTAGGTTAGCTTAGAACGTGCGTCCCCACTGTTTCAGAGACGAGCCACCATGTTTGCTACCATAGGTAACATTAACCCACTTTTGACATGTTTTCATATATCATACAATGAAAATTAGTATGTATTAAATGCTATAAAATCATTTTCATAATATAAACAAAATTGTATATTGCAAACTCATCCATGGATGAGTTTGTGATATCTCACCAAATTTTAAAAATTTTGCCTAAATAACTTTGCCTAAATTAATTTTTTTATTAATTTTTGTTTACCTTTGTGAATTTATGTATTATTTTAAAGGCCAGTGAAATAAACAAATTTTAATTCATTTTTTTATATTAAATTTTCATTAAAAAAAACAGAAGTGGCACTGTCAAAAAGAAAATGTTCTGCAATATTAGTTATTGATATAGACAACATTATTAAGCAACATCATCATTCAAAACAACCTCACACCTTATATTTCCTATCTTTAATTTTTAGTGCAGTGTTTCCCAACCTTTTTTGTGCTATGCCCCACCTAAGCCTTTCTAAAATTCTTATGCTCCCCTAACATATACACTTAATTGCCACACTGTTTTGTTGTAACCACGATAAAACCTGATCCTTTCATCAAAGTCTCTTGCACTTTCCAGTCATTGCCAAACACGACCTGGAACACCACAATTCACGTCTGTCCACCTCAAGGTCTGGGCAAAGAATGTCCTTTCTCCTCTTTCACCAGCATCAGGGCTTCGTTCATCTCTTTGTTCTCAGTGGTTCCCAGAATTGTTAATCCCACCCCAAAGGAAAACCCAAAAGGAAGGGTTATAAAGGAAAGTTTTAGAAGGAAAGGGAAACAAAGAACAAAGAAAACTAAAACTAACTTAAAACAATATTTACAATAAATATAGTGTACAGCGGCTATACGGTTAACTTAAACCCTGGACAAGTCCAATTTCAAATTGCCCCCTTAAAAATCGAATTGCCCTCCTGTGGGGCGTGGGCCCCACGTTGGGAAACACTGTTTTAGTGTGTCCTGAGTTGAAGTTCAGAAAATCTGGTCACTTTAGTCTATATGAACTTTTAGTTTCTTACAAATCAATCCATACTAGAGAGTTCAAAATTTCAAAACCTTTTAAAAGTTCTAGCAGAATGGTTTGGTTAAAATTTTAAAACTGATGTTAGCTAAAGAGTGCATGAAAATTTATCCATTCCTCTATTACAGTAGAAATACAATAGGATTCCTCCTACTGTATTTCTCAATTGTCTTTAACATCACTTTTATCCTCAAAATTGAAACATCCAATAAATAACAATGTTTTAATAATAATGAAGGTTTGATCATAATTTTTTAAATTGTTATAGAAATATACAGAAACTTTAATAAAACAATTATTCTTTCTATACTGATGATAATTTTCTAAAAATTTTAAATATATAGTATTTCTGAGAATAAGAATGAAGCTGATATGATTAATCTTGAATATGTATCATTGCCACTGTAACCAAGCAATAAACTTATATACAAAATTAAATAAAATAGAACAGAATAAAAATTTTTTAAATGTAAACAAATCATCAAATAATGTATTAAAAAAAAATAATAAAAGAAAATTATACCGACATTTTTGTAACAAATTTGAGATTTCAAGAAGATTATAGCAGTTTTAAAGCATATCTAATATTTTACTATTATATGCTTTTTAACCTAGAGAAATGTAAACTCATTTTGTGACAAATTCAGTTCTTATTCAAAATCAGTGCAAGTCATTATTAGATACTGAAATTAAACTGAAAAAAACTGAAATAAACAAATCAGCTAATGATCAATGTTCCCTCTAATTTTTTTGTAGCTGAGTGGAACATGTACTTCTCTGAGCAAAAAGATTTTTGCCGAGCATATATATATGTTACTGTGAATGACCGATATCTGGCAAACATTGACATTCTCTGGTGAATGTCAGCATTCATACAGTTGTTTCGTGTATGTACGAAATATTTGCTAAATATCATTATTTCTCACTTACACCAGCAAATGTCGACATTCAGCATGCACTGATGGCAAATGTTGAATAAAAATATTTTTATTACGTTAAGACAAAAATGCAACTTTTTAATATGTCAAAATAGGAGAAAGCTTAAGTAACAGCACATGTGAATAAACTGTTGAACCTAAAACAAACAGTAAATTCTAAATTATTAAAGAAAATAATACAATAATAAACTTACACATAAATTATGTGATTAACATTATACAATCTTATTTATTGCAACAACATAAACTATTATGGACTTTGAATTGCACAAAAGTCCCTTGCTTTTACAACTGCATTTATTCCTGGAACACTCCTTTTTGCAATGACAGTGTGTATAGCCTTGTCCTCCACTTTTTGGATTAGCTGCAGCTGCTTCTCTCAGCGATATTTCTTTTCAAGAAATATCATCTATGGAAAGTATTTTTTTTTTTATAAATTACGAACTGATTACGGGTATAAAGCTGACAAAGTGATCCCCACCTCACGGGATCAAAAGAATAAAAACGCCATCCAGTGACAAAGTGGACAGTTTTCACCAAACCGTTGCCGGGAAAAAAGGTACGATCTTGTCCTACCTCCAGCTACCCACAAAGGATTTGGCGACAGACTGTCGCCTTTCTGTTGATATTGGCTTCTCGGGGGTCGTTTCAACCTTCACCAAAGCTTATCTGTGCTTGTCGACATACACCGGCGTTTGTTCGAATGTATAATAATATAACCAAATATTCGATCATTCACAGACGTATTTTGTACATGTCGACAATCACCGGAGAATATCAACATTCTCTAATTTCAGTCTTTCACAGTAACATATATATAAAATCTTATTTTTTCCTATAAAAATTAAATTAATTAATTATAAAGTAGAGATTAAAATTCATTTTAAAACATACTTCCATACAAATATCTTTTGTCAATGATTTAATGTATTTAATCGAAATATACGTAGCAATAATCATGTTGCAGACAGAGTGAGAAATAAGTAAACAATTCAAATCAGTGTACATGTTCGCCTGCACGGCGCACAAATTCTTGTGTGTGGCAAAAATTTGAGCAGTGCGCGGTTGCGCAGCTTAGAGGGAACATTGCTAATGATAGAAATTCTCCATTATTAGCACTTTTTCTGGAACCCCCTGTTATTGGTGTGCTTCACGAAAATACAGACTTATCACAAATGCTTTCGAACTTTTGAACAGCTCTTCTTCAGGTGATATCTTATGAAGAACTGTTTAGGGAAGTTGAACTTTATATTAAGTAATAATGGAGAAATACAAAGAATTTACTGATTTTGTCAATAAATTTATACCCAATCTCAAATTTTTTATAGAGATGTTATAGCTAAAAATTTCTAGAAACCTGTCTGATGGAATAAAAGCTACCATTCTGAATCTTCCAAAGCTGATATTTGCTGGTATAGTTTGAAGGTATTAGTGGAAAAAATAAAATAAAAGCTACCATACTCTCAAATAAATTCTATATGTGTATTACTATGTTCTGTCCGTTCTCAAATACATTCTATATGCCTCGAGAGCATTAAATCTGAGGTATGGATTTATTCAAACTTGTGGAGCTATTCAAATCTGTAGTTTATTTTGTAAAATTAGTTTTTGTATGTGTTGGTGCAAGTGGTTACAGGGGATCATTAAACAAAAACAAAATAATTTTAAAAAAGTAACACAGACAAGAAATGCAATAATTTTCAAAATTACAATTTTGAATAGGTTTTTATAATAATCCATGCTTAGAAAATGTAATTTGAATAAACCCACACATGGGTTTATTTTTTTAAATGCAACTGATATACAAGTTTATTTGAGCCTGTAATGTAATTTAAACATGTGGGCCCAATCAAATGCAGCAATAATTATCTAGTAAATTTATGGAATAGTTTACTAAAGTTTCTATTGATATTAGACTGGTCTCATTTATACAAATTAGTTTTTAATTTTTCTATAAATTTTGCATCAATTCTTTTATTTTCTAAATAAATAATTTATTTTATCCAAAATACATACTAAACTTTTCAATTATAGCAGATTAAAATTTCAAATTAAAATACAGTGGAACCTCGGTATACATCTGCTTTAGAATACGTCCAATTCGGAATACATCCTGTTTGGACGAAACAAATTTTGCTCGGTATACGACTTTTGTTCGGTATACGACATAATTCAATTATATGCGCCATCTATCCATCTATGAACAAGTAGCACTATCGGTGTACTAGACCAGACTAGACGTTCGTGGTCCCATGGTTTATAACTTTGTTAAATTTCTTCTGATTTTAATTTGTAAGCAAAATTTTATTATTTTTATTAATCATGAATTGCAAAAAGGCAAATAAAAAGCAACAGAAAACTAAAAAAATGACTAGAATCACAATGGAACTGAAAAAAGAGATTGTTGAGAAATATGAAGGTGGCATGGGTGTTCGAGATTTAACTGTTGCATACCGTATTCCGAGAACGACGATATCCACAATCGTGAAAAATAAAGACATTATTAAATCTGCTAACATTGCAAAAGGGGTTTAATCAATTTCTAAACAGATTATTAGTATTAAGGAGAATTTGATTTGATTTTATTTGCTTTTGATTTAATCATTTAAATAATATAATACAATATACTGTAATAACTTTAAAAATCTATAATAAAAATTTTTTTTTTTATTAATGTGTTCAAACACTATTTAAATTATTTTACAACCCCATTAATATATCATATCAAGAGGGTTTTTTTTAATATGAAAACTGATTAATCATTTTTACATTACTTCTTATGGGAAAGGTTGGTTTGGTATATGTCCTATTCAGTATAAGTCCAAACATCAGGAATGGATTAAGGTCGTATACCGAGGTTCCACTGTATTCTTGGCTCCAAACTGAAAGGTTTAGTGTAAGTTTTGATTTATCATTCCAGTTTACTTTTTGAACTTTGTTATTATACTCTCTCTCTAAATAATTCACACATTTAAAAACTATTAATAGTTTAATGCAGAAAATTAACATACTTATTAAAGAGCAACATATTGCAAGATGTTGCTTTGCATATCACATATTGACATTGTGCCATGCTATGTTTGACTGCAAGCTACCATGTTGCTTATGGACCAACACACATAACTGTTGAATTATAAATTTAAATAAGAAAATTTGAAGTGTGCAAAAATTCAAACTTAAATTAATAAGTACTGAAAATAATATTGCAGTCCCAAGTACTTTTGAGTTTCTGAGACTCATAACCAGAGTAAAATAAAATTTAAATAAAAAACTTCTCCTTTCAAACATCAAACAATACAAAATTTCATTGATTCAAAACCATTCAAATTCCATTGAGAAATTCAAATTTGTAATTTCAAATGGTTTTAAATCAATGGAAATTTTGAAACTTTTGACACTTGAAAGGACAGCTATGTGTCTTTTTGATTAAATGTATTAACATGTTTTTTACTTGTAGCTAGCTAGTTAATATTTTTACATTTCTATGATTTGTTTTACATTGTTCTTGATGTTTTTTGTTTACTATCAGCACATTTTAAACTTGTCTGAAACTGTTACATGACAATGTTGTTAAGTAATACAAAGGAGAGCTGAATGGCCAAGAGTTAATACATCAGCCACCACTCTGGGAACCAGGAACAAATTCAGTTGGATCAAAACAACCCGCAGAAATTTTTCAAGTGATCTGTCACCAGAAAAAAGCAATACAAAAAACCAATATTACATTTTTAGAATTTTATGTTTTCCTAGAATGTATTGTTTAAAATTAAGATAAGTATTAAACATACATTAAACTCTAACACAGTCAGTATAAATTATTTCACAAATCTCAAGAATTTCTGTAATGATTTCCAACATTCTGAATTTAAGTTTCAAAATCAATCATTTTTTAATTGATAAGAACAACATAAACCTGAATTTAACTATAGTATAGTCCAGGCTTAAACATCATTTTTTAATGCAAAGTTCATAGTTTTCATTATTCTATTTTTGACAGTCTATTCTAATATGATATTTCTAAAATAAGTAAATTTAATTTCAAAACTTAAGACTTTTTAAAAAGAATTAAATATCAAAATGAACACTTAAATAATAAATAATAATAACCTAGTTTAACAAATGAACATGTATAAAAAAGTGTTTATCACATTAAACTTAATAAAAAAAATTCATGACAAATAAACAATTAAAAAAATAAATTCAGCCGACCAGCCTAAAAGAAGTTGTTGTTATATGAAAGATCAATTATCAATTTCAACTGCTTTCTTCAAGTTTTATAACCGAAAAAAGACTAAAACTGCCAAAAGCATTTCCTCGTACAACAAAAATTAATCTCGAGATATATCAAATTTTTCTGAATTTGCTTTCCGTGAAGAAAAATAACCAAACAACACATGTAGGCTTTCGGGAAGTACAGAAGTATTCCTTAGTCACTCTCGTTTTAAAACAAAATTTAACATTTAGAAATAAAAGCAAATAATTAAAATAAAATGTTAAAAAAAAAACAAATCCTTTATACAGGTCAAAAGTTTACGTGACGATTTATTAAATAGAAAAAAATCAATGGCAATAACGCCCACCACGAATTTATCAAAAATTACTTAAAAAAAAAAAAGAATTTGCCAGACAATCCATCTTATTCGGGGGCAATGACTCCGAACGCACGTCACGGTCGTCAAAACACTACGTCTTGTTCTTCGCGTACTCATTTGCATTTCAAAACACAGGCGACGGCCACAAGATCCAGATTCGACACCCAGATCCGGTAGCGGTATCCGACACACATTCCACATAAAAATATTCCAAGCATTATTTTTAATTTTCATACAACATACACACACATATACCTTCAGAATAACTGCAAAAAGTTATGATAAATTTACATAACGTTAAAAATTACCTTTCCGTGAAACTGAGGAATGGGCTGTTTTCTTTTCCTAAAATCATATACCGCATCCCACATGCACTGATACTCGCATTCGTCGTCGCAGTTCCATCCAAGAACCGTCAGATGCCAGGACTGGTGTGTGGCAAAATGAGCAATGTTGTCGGCATCCGAACAGTTTTCCGCCGTGCACCATTTCAAACAACTTTGATAAATATCGGAGCGATCACCCGAAGACGCCTTTACAATTCCAACCAAACTAAAACTTACGGCCAGCGCATACAAAATCGAAAAACAACAGAATACGTATCTAAACATTAAATTATAAAACTACAACCAAATAGAAATGGCGCAAAACAAAAGAAAAAAATATAAAAGAAAAAGACTCAAAACATATTTATCCGACACCCACTATCTGATTGCGAAAAGCATCGAATTTCTGATAGCGTAGTTTCGAAATTCCGACTGATAATGACTTCAACATTTGGTGAGCAAAAAGTCAAAACGTGATTTTGCAGTTTCTTTTTGATCTTTATTCTCTTATCACAGCTTCGTAACGAGACTATAGATATGTTAACCGTTTTTCTAAATTATTGCCTAGAGTCAAATAGGAAGTTTTGATTTGTTTTCCGACCATTTATACGATTGCACCAGTACCGTTTAGTCGGTTTACGAGGAAGATAAACAACGAAGGAAGATAACTGGCGTGTACTTTAACCATATCGAACTACAATCGATATCCCGAACCGACGTCTCTATCTTAAGCGGACAATTATCGAGCATTATTTAGAATATTCGACTAAAACTTTAGCCTTACATAAAAGTATCCTAAGTACACTTCGCACCGTTTCGTCTCCGAATGCCCCGCCCCCTTCTCCGTTCGAACCTAACCCGTTACATTTATTAGTCCATGAACGTATCGATTTTCCAATGTTAATGTTTTATTCATATTTTTTTTTTTTTTACATTTATTTAATTCAAAAATAAATATATCATTTGTAAGAAGTTATTTCTTCCACTTTCTTATTTTCGCTAAACAGCGTCGATTCGGAGCGAGCGCATCCGCTGGGATCTCAATATTTATTTATTTACTACGTTTGGAAACGTCCGAGACGATTGGATTCCACCCCCATGATAACGAGAGGAAAAAAATTCCCAATAAAATATTAACAAAGTATAAACCTGAAAGAAAGAAGAAAGATTCGGAGCGAGAGTAGCTGAAAAGCGTATTGCCAATTTAGTAATTATCGAGAGTTACTGATATTCCTGATGGCCGATCGATTAAGGTGCCAACATACCGTTCTGGGGAACGGGCGACCTCATATATTCGGATGAATTCCTCCCCGAAAAATTTCTGGGTTTTTTTCGATTCCCGGATTCCATCCTGGTTTCCAGAGCGGTAGGCCGCTATCTTATCTTATCGGCTATCTGGCCGTTATTTCTTGGTGGCCAGAAAAGGTTACAATGCATTTAAAATACATTAAAAATCGCGGCGAAAATACTGTTATCGTTCCTGTAGCGATTTACGGACTCGCAAATACAATCTACTGTCCGAATACGCAAATATACAAGAATTTTATTATGTAATAAGGACAAAATTTTGATTTTATAATGTACAAAAATAGACGAGTTTTTTTGTTTATCTATATACATAATTGAGACGAGTCGATAATAATAATAATCAGCGCAGAGCCCAAACGGTTAGGAGTTGAAAGTTGAAATTTGGTACACAGTTAGGGTACGTCACGAGAACGCACACTAAGAAAGAATTTTTCGAAATTCTTCCCCACGGGGGAGAGGGACAGGATTAAGGCTTAACACTTCCATCAACAATGGGAGTGTTAGGTAACAATGGAAGTGTCTTCCTTTTTTAAACTCTTTCCGCCCTGTGGACACTAAGAGGGCCTCTTTTAGAAGGTCCCATTATGGGTTCGGCCAGGCCCACGATGGAGCAACCGGGTGGTGAGGGACGGGGACCGACATATCTGGACGGACCACCCCCCGAATTATTCCTGGGGTTTTTTCGACCCATCCGGATTCGATCCCGGGTCCCCAGAGCGGCAGGCTGCTAACCTTGATCGCTCGGCCATCCGATCGCTGGGTAAGGGTGATTATAACGTAATAATCTTAATTTTCGCTAAAACGGCAAGGAGTTGAAACCTGAAATACCAAAGTGTTAAGTAACAATGATAGTGTTAAGTAACAATGGAGAACAAAAGAAAGCGACGTGCAAGATTTACGGGCGCTGGAGGAAAAAGAAAAAAAGAGTAATATGTTAGAACGTATTCGATTTTCAAATTTAAACAGATTAGTTCGGTTTTTCTCGATTTTTCCTTTTTAGAACATTCAATGAAAATCGAACAATATAATCAGAACACGTCGTGAAAATCGAACAATATTAGAACATTCGATTTTCAAATTCGACCTTTTTTTTAGAAATACTTAGTTTGTTGATGAAATTACTCTTTTTCTTTTGTGACTATAATGCAATGATCTTAATCTTCGCTGTCGTTACTTTTGCCCGAGCAACGCCGGGCCTACCTGCTAGTTTTTAATAATTTCTTCTTACAATTTTTCTTTGTCGTCTTCCGTTGTATACATATAATTTAGTTCAAAATTTTCAGAATAGAACTTCTCTAACTACATTTCGTTTACTTGTATCCAATATTTTTATTTTTATTGATTATATATATGTTTATTTAAAAGTAAACTTGGCAATTGAAAAATATCTGTTATTTATTTATGAAATAAATTGAATAAAATGTAAACAGAAAACAAAAATGAATTCATATACATAATATACATTCTAAACATGATTACAAGATGTGAGTACGATAGACAATAGTTTCTGATTCCTCCATAATACTGCGTCAAACGATGTCGTGGTGAAAACACTCCGGTTTAGAGGCTGCAGTGTGGGAGAAAAGATAAAATAACGACACCGTTGTCTTTTGAGAAATTTAATCCGGGAATTGAGAGGTGAGACTCATGGTTATCAAGCAAATACAAGAAAGCAGTGGCGTGCCATGACATTTGATGATAGGGAAGCTGTGTTTCTGTAAGAAGCCGACTTCCAGGGGCAATCAGTTAATTGCGCGTCAGTGATGGTCTAGGGCCAGGCCCACAATGGGGCGACCGGGTGGTGAGGGACGGGGCCCGACATATCCGAACGGACCACCCCCCGAAAAAATTCCTGACGATTATTCGACCCGTTCGGATTCGATCCCAGGTCCCCCAGAGCGATTGGCTGCCACCTTTACCGCTCGGCCATCCGGCCTGATGGTCTAGGGCAGAGGTTCTTAACCTTTTTTATACTCGCAGCCCACCAAATATTTCATAATTTTTTGTGACCATCATTTTTTTAAATAATAATTTATATTTGATAATTTATCTATAATAAATTGATTTTTTTTATTATTGCTTTATTTTTTTATAAAATAAATGTAAATCATAACTTTATTATTTCATTTTCTATTTAAATAACATTCAAACTTCACAATTAAACATAAAAACTCATTTATTTTTAACAAAAAATAAAATAAACAATTAAAAATTCATAGAAAAAACAAAAAAATATTCGAAAATAATTTAACGAGATTTCTTGTGATTTTGTAATTCCTTGAACTTCTATTCTTACGAACCCATATTTGATATAATCACGATCGTATTTTCTAATTTTAATGTTACTTAATTTTATACCTTTAGTTTAGGACTTGTGGTTTTTTTTCCGTTGCGTTTTTCACTGTATCATCGTCGGAACTTTCACTAGTATTTTCTTCAGTATATTTTCTTTTTGAAGGTCCCGGTCCGTGATTACTTACATTAAAAAAATTTTCTAATGTTCCTTTCTGTTTTTTGCTCATTTTTGTGGGTTAATTATAAATAATTAAAACTAAACACACAATATAAGAAAGAAATGCACTATTATTAGATCCAAAGCCGATGCTAAAACTAAACTAAAACACCCACAACTTGTCGTAAAGATTTTGCCTAACTTTTGCAAAAATATTTAAATTTTCTATCCCTACTACTAAGCCTACTATTTTTGTTTAATTATTTTTAGAATTCCAAGCATTAATAGTTTCTTAGAATTACTTTGGAATAAAAGAAGCAAATACTCCAGTGTAAGTAGCATATTTGCATTTATTTCTTCCGTACTAGCAAAGTTGTATGTAGGAAGAAATAAAAAACAAATAAAATAAACTAAATAGGAAAATGCCGATAGGAATGGGGCTAAATAGGAATGGCGGCCAGTAGCCTAAAAGGAAAGGTCAGTCGCCAAAAGTGTAATGTTTGGAACTTAAAAATGGTGGTCCCATGTTCCGGAAAGGACTTTGTCTTCAGAAAATTAAATAGGAAAACTTTATCTTTCTTATTTCACTTTTCAATACGATATTCGGCTATACATCAATTTTCTTTTTATTATCTTCCGAAGGAAATTTTGCATAATTTGGCGGCCTCCGGCAAACTTCTTATGGACCCCCAGGGGGCCGCGGCCCCCTGTTGAGAATCACTGGTCTAGGGTCCATTCGTATTCATTTGTTCGATAAGCCAGTAAAAACTGTAGACTTCTCTAAAAGTATTTTAATATCACAATTACATTCTGAATTGCTAGCCACGATATAAGGGCTAAAATTAAAGATAAATTATAAAAACTTACTCGGTGAAATAAAATTGCGATGGATATACATACCTGGTACAATATATTGTTCAATTGTATTAATATACTTTTAAAGAAAATTATAATTAAAATATAGCTTTGTAAAGAAACGTACATAAAAATAACAAAATATTCTTTACTTTTTAAATTTTAAAACAATCCACTTCGTCAAATAGCTCGATACGAGTAGCTAATGGATGGAATCAGAGACGGTCCAGCTAGGTATGTAGTGTGTGCGTGCCAGCTAGTGGGAGGAGATGGACGGGATAAAGGCTTACCGTGAAGAACTCGGCTTCTATTATACTATTTTACATGCGGTTTTTTGCGTTTTTAATTGCGTTTTAATAGGTTACGTCAACAGAATATACACTAAAAAGAGATTTTTCGATATTCCCCAGCGGGAAAAGTGACGGGATTAAGGCTTACTGTGAAGAACTCGGCTTTTATTATACTATTTTAGATGCGTTTTTGATTGCGTTTTAATAGGGTACATCAAGAGAATGTACACTAAGAAGGGATTTTTTGAAATTCCCCCCACGGGGGAAGTGTTATACATTTATAATAGATACATTTTGAGCCACAACAACGCGTGGCCGGGTCAGCTAGTTTGTATATAATTTCCAGTATCCTTACAAGAAGCTGTTGAATTTATCTTAAAGGTATTTTTCACATTAACTTTATCCAGTTTGATTTTGCATTAATACGCGAAACCCGCGACCGAGGAATCTTTCCGAAAAGCGAAATAAATCGAAATCCTAAGAATTTGATTTATTTCATTCGATGGCCGAAAAAGATATTTATTCAAACGAATTTCGGGCAATTTTCGGAGATGGTCGAGCCTCGAGACGTAAAATTTAAAAAGATCGTCTTTTATCTCTCCACGCTGGACATTCTGCATCACGTAAATGCAGAAAATAATTCATTTATCAAATTGCGAACACAAGAAAATGATTAAAGCAAATTTAAAAAAAGAAAAAACTTATAAATTTATTTAAAAAAAATAAAATGATTTTTTTAATTCGAATTTTTACGTAATTCGAACATTGTTGACGCGTCTTTTAACGTTTGTTCGAAATTCGTCACGCATGACGATTCGCAGTTCGATTGTGTTTCTTGTTGTGGTCGGACGTGCTTTTGTTGTGCTCTTCGATTGCGTTGGTTTTTTTTGCTGTTTGAAGACTTTTGCAGAGAAGATTAAAGATTTTTCAGGTAAGTCTTAGTCCATATTGACCCTAGACGTAAGAATTTATTTAATATTACTTAGAGAATCGGTCCCAGAAGACATCTCGGCACATCGTTCGATGGTCGGCGGTTTGCGCTTCGGATTCGAATCTTTTAGATTTAAAAAGGCAGCTGCGGTCAGCATTTTGCTTTTTTCGAAAGAATTTAAGCTTTTGTTTTCACCGGACTAATTGCAAATTTTTTTTTTTTACAGAATGACGACGTTGGTGCGGCTTTGGAGGCGGTTCCGGCGGAGGCAGACGGTGGCGCCGGAGGGAGGGGGTTCCTCGGACGACGCGGAACGAGTCTGTCGTTCCGTGCCGTTGGAGGAGCGGGGGCTCGACGAGCGAGAGGCAGCGGGTGAAGAAGACCTTCCCCAAGTGCGCGTGGCGTGGCATCCTCCCGGAGTCGGGATCATGCGACGTTACACCCTGGGTCCAGTGCACTTGGCCAAGGTCTTCGGGGGTCATCCGGCCACAGACCTTGCTGTGACGGATGTAGAAAATGACAGCTCGTCCGAGTTGACATTTTCTGGTTGGTCGCGTTCTGCCCGTTCGTCCGCGACGGCGACGCCACCATCTTGCCGAAGTCAGAACGGGGAGGAATCGGAGGAGAGAGCCGTCGAAGTTGAGGGACCGTGCTGTCCGTGGTTTCGTTACTGCGGACGGCTGCGGTTTCCTTGGCCTAGACGGTGATCCTCTTCGATTTCCTCTTCTTCACCTGGATGCGACTTTCTTACCGGATTCGACACTTTTCACCCGGACTCGACACCTTTTCCCGGACGTGACTTCTCTTACTCGATCGTGACCCACGGACTTGTCTCCCGAACGTGACACTCGAGTCCGACGACAACGAATTTGACTCCCGATTGTGACCACCCGGACGTGACACTTCTACTCACCGGACGCGACATTCGGCCGACCTTTCTTCCCAAACAGCTGTTATGAGGATTGAGCTTCCGGTCAGGGTAGGTTAGATTAGGCTAGGCTAGGCTAGGTCAGGTCCTTCGCTCTTCTCATAACACTGTTCGGGAAGAAAGGCTGTCTGATAAAGGTAATAATATTAACCTTAGGTAATAAATGAATGAACTTCTCGTTTTCTCACTGCCTTTGTGTTTTCTAGGAACATTTGGGAGGGAGAAGAATCTCCCTCCCCAACTTTACCACGAAGAGGACCAAGTGGACAAGTGAATATTTTCCGAAATCTCCGATGGTAAGAACTCTTTCGTTTCATTTTTTAACACATCTTATTCTCGTATTGTAATTTACTGTTTTTCTGTTTATAGACATGCCGAAGATGTTCTTCGATTACACACACACACACACGCGCGCGCGCACGGACATAACATCACTGTACATGAAGATATACACCGTTTAACCTTTACTCGAATTCTCGCACTCACGCACTTATACGCCAAGCGCTTCGTTTTGTGTAATTCCACACAATGAAACAACCCGAACACTCGCTTCCCACAAATCCAACCTCTGGGTCCTCGTCCCGGGAAGTGGGAACGCCAATTTTAAAGATTAAAAGATTTTACATTGGCGGCCAAAGGGGCTCTGGTAATTACACATCTTGCATGGATTAAACAGAATTTTACACATTAGCAATCAATAATCGTTTTGTGATGAATTTTTCTGTTAAATTTAGTGTGGTAAGAAAAGATCCACGATGTGGGCAGCCGAACTGTATGGAATGGGACTTGACAGACCGCCCTGGGTTCTTCAACAG
Source organism: Centruroides vittatus (assembly GCF_030686945.1). NCBI lineage: Eukaryota > Metazoa > Arthropoda > Arachnida > Scorpiones > Buthidae > Centruroides > Centruroides vittatus. The sequence goes on along the minus strand of NW_027122650.1, from coordinate 66,019 downwards.
CCCGAATCGATGTCAGAACGCTAGACCGAAGTCTTAACCGCTCAAACATCCAGCTGTCACCTTATTATACTAGGTATAACAAGTAGCGACAAATCCATATAAAAAGTTTCTTATTGTACACTAGACAAATAAATTGCTTTTAGTTGGTCAGCAATGTACCATAATATATTATTTCGGTGAGAAATTGATATTCGATGTACACCATTTCATTCACAACGCGTTTTAGGAACTTAAGTATGACGTATATTGAGGACGTTCTGTATTTAATAATAACGGATGAAATTTGATCCAATAATCTAGTGTCTTATATCAGGAGTCATGGTAGTGACTAGTGACTATCCGGCAAATAAACTACATATACAGGAATCAGAGTTGCCGATTTTCGGGGGGTCGATTTCTCCGTCCCTCAAACACTTATAGTAATTTTGTCGTTCGAAGGAAAATTGTTCTCTTAGGTAGTGTGCAAAATTTCAAGATTTTGTATAAAGCGGTTGCCGAAATATAAGCAATCGAAAAGTGCAAAAATCTACAAAAAAAGCTGTATTTTTTTTATTTATTTTTAAATTGGCGGCCGAAAGGGCTTTGGTAATCACAACTCGCATCGATTAAGGGAGACACAAGAGTGAATGAAATACAAAGTAAAATATATGAAAACAAGGTAACATAAAAGAGAAATGTTCATTTAAGAGAATAATAAAATAAAATGATCGTGTTCACAGAAGACGAAGAAAAAATAATAAAATTAATAATTAGTTGGAGCTTTAGATCAATTAAGGCAAATATAAAGAAATATTTTTCGAGAGATGGTCAATATGATCAAAGCGAAAGTTGCGGAAACGCTTGAAAAAAAAAATTAAAAAATTATATTAAACTTTCTGGCAACAGCATCCGATATTGAGTTTACATCACGTAACAAACATGCCACTTTCTGTAGTCTTCAATTCATCGAAAAAGTTGTTTTTTTAATCTGTCAGTTATGTGTCGCGAAGAGAGAAAATAACGCGGAGGAGAAACAATAAGACATATTTTAAAATGCTTTCCAAGTATTTCTCATTCTGGACTAAATACATAAAATATAGAAATTGCTTACAACCAATTAGGAATTTGGTAAACAAAACAAAAAACAAAACTTATTTTGTTAGTAATAGTGAATACGACTAAAATATTTTTTCTTGTAAATTCAATTTTTCTGTTAAATTTAACACGTGTGGTAAGAAAAGATCCACGATGTGGGCAGCCGAACTGTATGGAACGGGACTTGACAGATCGCCCTGGGTTCTTCAACAGCCCGAATCGATGTCAGAACGCTAGACCGAAGTCTTAACCGCTCAAACATCCGGCCGTCACCTTGTTATACTAGGTCTTGAAAGTATAACAAGTAGCGACACTTCCATATAAACAGTTTCTTATTGTACACTAGACACTAACTTGTCTTTTAGCAAGCCTATAATGTGTTCGGCCAGGCTGACAATGGGCGGCTGGGTGGTGAGGGACGGGGCACGACATATCCTTACGGACCACCCCCGAAAAATTATTGGGGATTTCCCGACTCGTTCGGATCGATCCCGGATCCCCCAGTGCGGTAGGCTGCCACCTTGACTGCTCGTCCATCCGGTTTCTGGTAGACGGTTGGTTTGTAATAATTCGATCGGGCTTGAGCTATTAGACTATGTAGCTTCGGCATAAGTAATTATGAGTAGTGTTGTCTTGGCTTATAGTTTTGTGCGTTTATGATGATCGTTACGCGGAGAATACATTAGGTATATATACATTAAGGATCCACCTAATAGGAAATATAGTTGTTACTCACTTTTAACTAATTGCAAGCTTTCAAACGGCACGAAACATGACACATCAAAATTTAGGCGACGTGCCGTAAACCTTTTAAGCGCTAATTAACGGAAAACAATGCGACGGATATTATTCGAATTTTGTGATGAAGTAGGCGAGCGGTAAACGAATCTACTCCCAGATGACGTGGCCGTTCAGTTTTGATTATCTAGGCGATATTTGCACTGTGACAACATGCCCCTTGTGACAACTAGCCTCGGTCTCCGTACAACAGCTCATTTCTGAATTTTCCTGTTGACATTGGTGGATAAAGCACTTATAGAGAGGTTTCATGTCGACATCACGAGTGACGTCGTGAGCATGCGCAATTGTCCAGCGCCATCTTTGTGACTCTTTGTGACTTGTTTACGTTTTGTGTGTGTTCACGTGCGCTTTAACTGGAGTTTTTGTGTTGTTTTTTTTTCGTCGCGTATATCACTATGGTGATTTGTTGTGTAATTGGATGTGATGCTAGTTCACTCAAGAACAAAGGAACATCATTTTTTAAAATTCCCGACATTATTTGTCATCAAGGATCCCAATCTGAGAAGCTTTCAGGACAAAGGCAAACTGCATGGCTCTCAAGAATTAACCGGAAAAATTTTGATGCGAATAAAGTGAATATCAATACAAGTGTTTGTCAGAAACATTTTATTTCAATATTTACATTAATAAACACTAAGTTATATTTTACAACCTAAAAGAGTTTACTGATTTGCTTATATTAATTTATTTCGGTATAGTGCATTTATAAATAAATAACTAATGTAATTTCAAGCTTTAGCTAGTGCAAACTTATAAACATTTCACGTTAAAACTATAAACAAGCAGGCTTATTATATGCTAACTTCAACTAGAAAATAAAGAAACAATTTGAATTAAAAAAATTGCCACAGCTGTTTTTAATTAGACTTTTTTACTTTCAGACATAAATTCTTAGTTAAGAAATACGTAAAAACACGAGTTTTACGTACAAACAAAAGAAAACATATCTTTCCAAGCAATATTATTTCGCTGTTATTCATTACTTTTACTTTTATATCAGGAGAAACCCAGCCACTTGTTAAATAGTTATGGGCCTCTAAAGATTTATAAGCTTTCATTTGTGACAGGATGTAGAAATTTGTTGTCAAAACCAAATAGTTTATATCACCAAATTCTACTTTCGGCCACAACTCTTGATCTACGACTTAGTCTGATAAACTGGCTTCGTATGGATTGCCTTGACATAACGAAATTTTCTCTTCGTATAGAGCTGCATCTCGTCCTGTTAGACTGCTAGAATAGCCCGCAAGAAAAAAGTCTTTTTTAACTTAATCCATGATAATAGAACTGCAATATTTTTGTACGTTTAAACTAAAAAAAGACGTCGAACAACAAACCATGTGCAAGCTAAGCGAGCGAAAACTACCACAAAAATGGCGAATGGGCGGAGCAAACGTGTGTTTTATCACGTGACATGCGACCTTGAAACCTCTCTATTGGTGAGTTGCCGGACCTCCGATAAACGTGGTGCACCACTGCGTGGGCGATTACACAAACTTCCCGTTTCTTCGAAACGTCGTACTAGGGAAACTAATCCGACAGGAGTGATTGGACATGAACCTTTCTTTATTCTCTTCTGTGTCCTAAACCTTTGTAAAGTTTCAGCCGGCGATTCGTGGGCTGAGATAAAAGAACTTCACCAACAGTGCTTTATCCACAATGTCAACATCATAACGAAAACCGTATGTCAGTGCCAGTAACAGGAAAATTCAGAAAAATGTTAATTGTACACCCCGCATTTTATAAGACTCAGACTTGCACAATTCCAGCTATTTTCTTGCATTCAGCGACCCTATTGACAAACATTTAAACTATTTTCTTTTTCTCTACTCAAAAAAATACTCCTTCGTGAGAATAACTTTTACGCAAACCGCATTCAAATATACCAATTCTTTCAACTTTTATGAATTTTTAAACTATTTACAAACTTATGGGACACCCTGTATGTATATATATATATATATTATGATGATTTCATTTTAAAAAATATTATTGATTAATATTATTGATAGATACCGTCATTCAAAAAATGAGTGAATGTCTAGTAGAATCGTATACTATTAAATCCCGAAATAAATATTCGAGTGTACCGTGATATGGTCGAAAAAATATCAAGAAATGAAAAATATTAGAGTAACCGAATAGGTTTCAAGATGGTTGTAACGGAGTAAAAAGTGGGGAGGCGCTGCTATACCGGGGAATATGGCGGCGGAAGACCGAGCGAAGGAACGAAGTTCGATGTACAAACGACGTTAAAGGTGTCGAAAGTACCGAAGATGAAATATTTTCGTACTTTTCTCCACGCGAAGCCATTACGCTTTTTCGACTCGATCCTAATTCTTGAAAGTGAGTACCTGTCTACAAAACGAAATCGTCTTTCTGTATTTACGAGTTTATTATAGATTTAACCGCGTACAATTTTTACGGGGAGGCTATGACTGGCAATCGCCGTAACGGACGGATGCTTCGGTCGACAGCTTCTCTCCCTCTGCTCACTTTAACACGTCGGCGAGAGTCTTCCATGCAAGACGGAAAACCGATGGCCTTTTCTTCTTTCTCGGAATGCTGTCTGTGAATGTTTTCCTAGCGAATAGTTCGGCATGGAAGAAGAGGAATTTGCCAGGTTGCGGATCGGCAAATACCTTGTCGTCGGGTACAGCGGTAAACTCGTATCTTCCTGGTGATGTTCGTGGCCCATCTGCTATCTCCTGTGATTTGACAGTTTCTGGAGCTAGAGACAGCTGTGCGAATGGGATTAGGTTTAGGTATTTGTTAGGACTGCCAACTTTCAGAGTAACAAATTTCAAACTGGTTGTGAAAAAGTAATGAGCCTAGACTTGGGAACATTTTCTCTTTCCTTTGATGATAAAGATGAGATGGCCTGATGACTAAAGCAGTTAATGTGTTGGCCAATCACTCTCAGTATCTGGGAACTATCATACGGTTGAAAAACTCCAAGAATTTTCCAATTCTGTATGTGGTGAGCTAGAATCTACTAATAAGAAGTCATGTCTTCTGCACTATTTCCAGTAAAACATTTTGGTTAATGTTACCTTAGGTGTGAAGGTGGCGACTTGTCTCCGATTCCAGCAAGGAAACAGTGGGACGCGCGTTCTAACCTAACCTAACCTATTATATAATTTGGTTGCTAATAATTTGGTAATTTATTAGAATAGGTTAGGTTAGGTTAGAACGTGTGTCCCACTGTTTCCTTGCTGGAATCAGAGACGAGCCGCCATCTTGACACCTAAGATAACATTAACCAACATTTTAATAAAATTTAACTAAACAAGAATGTTTTTGGCTACATTGTGGCCTGCTTCGGGTTTTAACAGCGAAGCAGGCCACAATGTAGCCAAAAACATTCTTGTTTTGTTAAATTTTATTAAAATGTTTTACTGGAAATGGGTGGAAAGTGTGACCTTATTACTTAAGAAATTTTTGTTGACGATCTGTTCTGAATATTTTAGCACTATTCGTCACCCCTGCCACTGCTGTTGTGGGCTTGGCAACAGTAAATATGATTAAAACAAGCCCTCTTAGTGATCGTAGGGCAAAAAAGAGAGAAAAATAGAATTTAAAAAAATGGAAACTAATAGGAATGAAAATAATGCAAATTATAATTAATGGTAGGTTTTCACGAGGAAAAAGATACAATTAAACAATCAACTTCTTATCTATTTTTTTTGGAAAATTTCAGACAGTTGGTAATTCTAATATCTGTGCAAACCTAAACTCAATGAATCGTTTAAAGCACATTAATCACAAACAAGCACTTTTGCTCTAATGTTTAGGAACATTTTCTTGAAATTCAAGTGATGACATTCCAATAAAATAATACATTTACACTTGACAAATTAAAATTATCTTTATCATTTCATAGAAAGACAGACAATTATATCATTATGTAGCAATTTTATACATAATATAATCATATTTGTCAATAATATACCAATTTAAATCATCAACAAAGACTATCCAGAAAATTTTTAGAAAGATGTCTTAATGCTGTAAAATACAGCCTTGCAGCTGAGAATCCCCTTTTGGATTCTAAACTTGTAACCCTAATAGAAAGTAATGCATTGCAGTGTTTATTTAAGGTTTTTGTTCTTTTAAAACAGATTTCATGCTCTTAAATTTTATCTTGACATCAAAGATTGAATGATGTTTTTTCTCACAGGGATCTGATTCTGCTCTAAGTGTTCTATTTCTTACATACATTATCTGCAGTCAGTGGATTGTTTGCCTCTGCTATTCATTTCATTATTGATTTTAGCTGAATTTTCAAAGTAATCAGATGATTAATCTTTATTTGGGTTTTCACTCAATTGTGCTTTATCTTCAGAAAAAGTCTTAAAGAAAAATTTTCTTTGCAACTTTGAATATTGCTGTAGAGAAACTAAAAATTATAATTCATCTTTAAATTTTAAAATTTAAGTTGGTGAAGATGTTTAAGCAAGCCTAGATCTCCATTTGTCTTTTTGAGGAATAATAATTATTAACACCTTCTTTCAGTGTAGCATGACAATATGTTATTGTCATGCTCTTTGAAAATTTCTTTAAAGTGAATGCGAGGAGATTACTACAGTCAAAAGTGTTGCATCTCTATAGAGTACAAGTCTTTAAGAGCTATTTCAATGAGATGAAGCATATTAATCACTCCTTTCAAAATTTTCCACTTTTTTACAGTGATAATTTTGGTAGAACAAATTACTTCTAAACCTTTTGAGGATGCATTATTTTTAACTCAAGAAAGCTTAAATCATGGTTAGGAAATTGTTTCATCTAGTTTTGTAGTCCAGGTTAAACTTTAAATTTTTTTTGTTAAATTTGTCTTTAACAAATTTTTGGAGCTTTCAATTTTTTAAAGCAATTTATGAAACAATACATTTTTCTAATTTTTTTTTTTTTTCTTTTTAATAAATTATCTTGTAGAGATGGAATGTTGAAACTTTCATTGAGTCTAGTATTTTGATCATATAACATTCTTCAGACAAATCAATTCTCTGAGGAGGTTATATCTCCTTATCATTATCTCTTCTGTGTATATCTTCTCTTGAGTCTTAGTTGCAGAATATTAGAGAAAGGGTTTTATAGGGTTTCATTTGCTTTGTCTGTTTCCTTACTCAAAATTTTATTGCATAAAGAAGCATCTTTATCTCTTTTCTCTTTGCTTTCTTTTGTATCTTCTTTTGTTTCTTTGCTGTTATTCTTTACATATTATTTCTTTGTGATTTTGTTTTGCATAAAAATGAAGAAACATTAAGATATATTACATGAGCTAAGTGTTTTTGATATTTGGGTAAAATTTCTTTTTCAAGTTTCATTATGACTGAAGTGCCATTAGTTATGAATCCTATTGTTTATTAAAATCAAGACCAAAATTACCTACTTCAATTCTTTTTTCAATTTCAGTGGTTTTGACACTGTTAAGACTCCCAAATATTTTAATTAGTTCCATGGACCAATAGTTGTCTTTTTGGTACAAATTAATATTCATATACAGTCAAACCTGTTTTTATGCGGTCTTTTTTTGTGTGATTTTTTTTTTGTGCGGTATAGTTGGTGACTAGTCTCATGCGATTTGTCATGTCTCACGTTGACTTATTATAGCTGAATAAACTTATTATAGCATAAATGAACTTATTATAGTAATATTATTGCATGAATATGCGAAAAATGAAATAATTTATTTTTTAAGTCAACAAAACACCACCTGGACAAAAATATGTAAAACAGACGATAGACAAGACGATGCAGTCAAGTGCTGACATCTGTTGTCAATAAATTCTATTTCGTACGGTTTTGAGTTATTTTCTATGTGAGACTTTTTTTATGCGGTCCCTATTGACTGCATAAAAAAAAATATTTTTTTAATTGTGTTGCAAAAACTATTTTTTATAGCCTCTCTCTTCTTCAACACGTGAAGTTTCGTGCGATTTTTTTTTATGCGGTCCCTATCCATCGCATAAAAACAGGTTTGACTGTATCTTGCATTTTGGATAGTTTTGCATTCATTAAGAGTTATAGAAAAATTTAACATCTTTGGGAATCAATGTTTTTAAATGTCTAACTAATTTAACTTTTTTAGTCTTGATACTGTTTACCATTTTAATCATAGTCTGTTGCAGTGTTGGAGATATCCTGTTATATTTGTAGCTAGGCTTTTTTAATTTTCATATTTAGTAAAGTTTATCTCAACATGTATAGGAAAGTTTTTCAACTAAGTAAGTAATCATTTGTAAAAATGGCGAACGAAATACAGTGGTGCCTCATATGACGTACTTAATCCATGTCAGGTGCACGTCTGTTGAGGGAAAAGTCCGTTATATGAAACGCATTTTCCCATAGAAATACATGTTAAAACATCTAATTCATTCCACAGCATAAAATAACCATACTGTACCATAAAAAAAAAATGAAAATGGAGCAGTCATCAATTATGCTGGGTAGTCAGATGTTGTGAGGAGGAGGTGGAGGAACACTCTTCACACATTCATACAAACACACACTTTTTACACGTTGTAGCAGGTCTCTTTTTATTGTTTTTTAATTGAAGTCAGATTCAGGAGAGATTCAACTCCTCTTGTTTCATCCTTTGTTTTTTGGCAGCTGGTTTCTTGAAAAACATGTCCAAGGTGGTCTGTTTCTCTTTCTTCTTCAACACCTGTTGAAAATGATGGGCAAAGATGTCATTGTAGAGATTATTGATCCTGTTGGCCTCAGTTGTGTTTGGATAGTGAATGTTGGTAAGCTCCTGAACCTCTCCTCATTTGACAAGGAAGTCCTTGATGGCAGCAGTTGAAATTGGTTGATTGGATTGCTCCTGCTTATCATCAGATGAAGCTTTCCTTTGAGCTTCATTATGTTCCTGGGCCAGAAGTTCTTGGAGCTCTTCAGTTGTCAACTCTTCTTGGTGTTCTTCAATGAGCTCCTCCACATCTTCCGCCTCCACCTCCAATTCTAACTCTCGGGCCATCGAGATGATCTCCTGCACCGCTTCTGTATCCTCAGCTGGTTTTTCCTGGGTCCATTCAGGAACAAGCCTCTTCCAGGCTGAATTGAGGGTCTTCTGCGTGACTTCTCCCCAGGCCTTCTGGATGAGTCTGATTGCCACAAGAACATCAAACTTCTATTTCCAGAACTTACGGACAGTACGGATGGCTTAAATAGGTGTTGATGGTGGTCTTGCTGAGACCAAACTCTTTGACAAGGTCACTGTTTTACCCCACTTTCACTCCTGATGATTCCTTGCTTTGTTTCAATTGAAATCACCTTTCTGTTTTTTTTAGATGCCATGATTTGCACAATACTTGAATAAATGTAAATACCCTGCACTGAGGTGATGTATGTAATAAACAAGGGAGCAAGCCGAATCTCAATGGGAGCTCTGTACTTCAGGCGGTGAAGGAGCTCAACTGTCGGGGCTCATGAAGAAGAAAAAAAAAACAGCTTACTCTTCTGCAGCCAAAGAGCAACTGTTTTCAAAGGTTCCCAAAATACCTACATCAAGAAGCTATTCTAGAAAGCCAAGAAGGGGAAAACATCTAAAAATAGCAGATTGTCATTGTCAACGGCAAAAGAGTGGAAACATCATTTGCACTTGTTTGCAGAAAGTCTGTTGTTTGCCTCATGTAACTGCCAAACAGAAAGTCCGTTGTTCTCAGCGTATGTTATACAAGGCACCACTGTATAGTTGAATCTTGGTACTCAAACAGTTTGGTATTTGAACACAAATTCTGAGAGAAAAAATCGCTCAGTATTCAACTGAACAAACACAACTCAGTAGAACAAATTTTTATTAATAACATAGTTTTATTTTGTCATCCGTAAAGATTTTTTATGATAAAAATAAAGAAAGTGAAGATGTTCTGATCAAGATGAAAAAAGCTCAAAAGATGACTATACTTTGTAAAAACAAAACACCCTTGTTTAACTTAAATTATTATTAAAAATATAAACACCAACCGAAACCAGATGCATAGCAAATAGACATCCACAACTGCCATAAATAATCAGGCTATAATTTGGAAATAATAATTATGAATTACAAATGAATTTGACACTAGAGGGAGGTTTTAAGCTACATCTCATATTAAAATTAATAATTATAATATTTAATTAAGTAATCGTGCACACAGTAAGTGGGAGTTGCGGATTTGTGTCCCGCTTCAAGCAGATTCTTTTCTTCCAGTTTAATCTAAATTATTTAATTAAATATTATAATTACTAATTTTAATACATAATAGCACCTAATGCCTCCCTCTAGTGTCAGATTCATTTGTAATTCATAATTATTATTTTCAAATTATAGCCCAATTAGTTATGGCAGTTGTGAGTGTCTATTTATTATTAAAAGCTAATAGAGTACTTTTAATTGTGATTGTTAGTTAATTATTCGTTGGAAATAAATTATTGATTTCTTTAATAAACATATATCTATTAATAATTAAAAACAAAAGTATATATTTTTTAACCTTTGGAATGTAGCTATATTTTGCATTAGTCCTTTTGCATAACACAACACTTTTGAACGTGACTACTGTGTTATATGAAGAATACCTGTACTTTAATAACTGTTCATTATATATTTGTAATTGATATTAAAATTTTAACACTAGAAGATAGTATTTTTACTTTATTTTTTTTTATATATAAAAGTTCAGTATTGTAAGTGTTAAAATTTAAAAACTGTCTGGTTCACTTAATCTGTTTGAATTTTTATATCTATGAGAATTAATGCTGAAATGCTAAATTCAAAAATGTTTATCCTGATTTGAAATATTTCTGTTTTGGCTTGTAAAAAGTATCAATTTTTTTTCTTGTTTTGTTTTTTCACACTAATTCTAGCTGCATTGTTTAGACATATTTAGCCAGTCATTCCTTTTATAATTAAAAATAACACGGTAAGTGAAGCTTTCGTTAAATATCGATATCCAATATCACTTCCTAAGCCTTTTAAATTTCCGGTACTGCATACGAAAAGGTCCGTTCAAAGAAGGATCTCGGAACACAAATATGACGTTGCCAAAAAAAAGACACACCACCGCCCTGTCGACGTACGCCACCGACCCCGAGATAAAGGCAGATTTTGATAAAACCAGCCTCGTTAAAACGTCATTCGACACGGACCGCATCAGGGCCTTGGAGACCCTTGAGATTTACAAGGCGTCAAAATCGGGGAAATGTATTAATTTCAAGGATGGCAACGTATTATCATATGCGTGGCGGTATGTATCCGAAATGCACCCGCAATGGTAGCATCTCAGGATAGTGTAGTATTCCTGTATGGATGGACAGAGACATTTTTATGATGGTATCAGGGAGATTAATTGCTTGTTAGATCATTCGCAATTATTGCACGCGGGAGAGATTCGATCGTTTGAATTTTGAAATAATTCCTTTTGCATTCTTTTTCAAAACCGTCGATAAAACCTGACGAAGATCGCGGAGGCGATCGAAAACGTTAGTTAGTTGTTAATTTTCGTATGCAGTACCGGAAATTTAAAAGGCTTAGGAAGTGATATTGGATATTGGAGTAACGGTATGAGGATTGTTTTCTATAAATATCGATATTTAAATATATTTAAGAATAATAATACTTGTGTTGATATATAAATATTTTACTCACTTTCAAATTAAAACCGTTTGTATTTTGAGATTGTAGATGATTATTTCACTAGTCGTAGTAAGTTAAGATTTGTTATTTTGGTTGAATAAAGCTTTTTTGAAAAACTTCTATTTTATTATATATTTTTTTTTTTGCTTTCAGTTTAATCAGTTATTGTAATTTAGAATGGTTGAAGAACCAATTCTTCATGTTTTAGTTATTGGATTTCATCATAAAAAAGGATGTCAGGTAAGTTGATACATTTATCAGAATATTATCAAAGTGTGATTTTAAAGATAACTAATATAACCTATATTTTTTAACTCTAAATAAGTAATATAATTGCATATAGTTAAAAAGTTTCATGCACAAATAAAAGTAATATGAATTTTAAATGTTATCTTAGTTTTTCTTAAAGCATAAAATGGTGCTATGAGTTAAAAGCAAATACTTCACGAAACTGGACCAATGAAACAAATAAATACCCACAGTAAAGCTGCTGGACTAGTAAAGGTACTGTGGTTATTTATTTGGTGCTATGAGTTTTAAATGCATTTTAAAACTGCTTACTATTACTTGGATAGCATCTTTGAGAAATCTTTCACATTACGACATGGAATAAATTTTTAATATTGCTTAATATTTGTTTGTGTATGTTTACTTGAAAATTTTTTAAGTAAATAATTTGTTGAAAATGCAATGATCTTTTAAATATTTATTTAACATATGTATTTCAGGTGGAATATGCCTATCCTCCTACAGTAAAAGGAGACAATTTAGATAGCACTGAATTACCTGAGCAGTGGAAACATTTGCCATCATTAGCTCTTCCGGATGGATCTCATAATTATGAAGAAGGCAAATAATTTTATTATTTAATTACTTAAAAACTGTTTTTATAATTAATATTGATAACAGTGTGTTTATAACGTTATAATCATAATATTAATATTTAATATAATGTAGCAGGGTTTAAGCTAGGAAAAAATTTTCTGTAGTATTTTAGCTAATTTTACTAAAAAACTTTTAGCTATCATTTCTCATTTGTGTGTTCTCATAACAATACACAATACATTATTGTTTAAATGTTTGTTTATTCTCATAGATATTGTACATTATTATAGTGTACTGCAATACCAATGTAACCATAAATCTATTGTTACAACCCACAAGTATCATACATTATTGAACAATTCTTTTTGATTTTGATTTACACTGGGCAACAAATGGCAAATGAAAGTCAAATTCCCATCTTGCGGGGCCATTTATGGAGATATTTAACAAATTGCTGACATTTTTTACATCAAGACAGTTTCCAAATGGAGTTAATGTCACTGAAACCTTTTGCATTCAACAGTGTCCACTAGGTGTGAAAGAACAAATTCAATAACTACATTAAAAAATTGCCAGGACGAATTCACATTAAGAAAAAATATATTTTTCTTTCTGGACTATACATACAAATGAGTCCGACTCCTTTACACACTTTGTAGAGGCAATAACAAATCCACGGCGAAGCAGACCTTTTATTTGAGGCTACATGTCCGCCGTCCAAATTCAATAACTGTTGATATATGACGGTAATCTGACAGAAAGTGATTTACATATCATATAATAAACTTTAGCCAGTGACATATCCTTAAATCTGAAAGCAACAAATCTTTTAAACAAATCCAACTCCATCAGAAATTATTTTTTTAAATTACAATATTAGCGAGGTTGAGGCTGAAGTTTTAAATGCGAAAACGTATGTCAGACATTTGGCGCCACTTTCCTGTAAGCCTAGAAGTTTGACAATGGCGTTTGGAATGTCGAGCATGATTCCACTGACTTTCCAAATGCCATGGTCAAACTAAATTGTTAATTTTTCTAAACTAAAATAAACTTTAGAAAGTATTCAAAAAATCTGAATTGGGAGAAATTTTGGTATCATCTTATCACTAGTTAAAGCATATTAAAAATTAATGTTTTTAAGATGCTTTAATCACTTGAAAAATGTTAGTTTTTAGCAAAATTTGCCAAGAAAGTTGTCATTAAATCTAAATTCTTTTAGCATTTTAGTGAAAAAACTAGCGACAGCTTAAACCCTGATGTAGTAATATTTTGATTATTATATGAAGGATTCATTCTGAAAAGTCATTGCATAAATGAAATTTTCACAAATGTATTGTAACTAGCAGGTAGGCCCGGCGTTACTCGGGCAAAAGTAACGATAGCGATAATTAAGATTATTAAGTTATAGTCACAAAAGAAAAAGAGTAATTTCATCAACAAACTAAGTATTTCTAAAGAAAGGTCGAATTTTGAAAATCGAATGTTCTAATATTGTTCTATTTTCACGACATGTTCTAAAGAAGAAAGGTCGAGAAAAACTGAACTAATCTGTTTAAATTTGAAAATCGAATATGTTCTAACATATTACTCTTTTTCTTTTTTTCCAGAGCTCATAAATCTTGCATGTTGCTTTCTCTTGTTCTCAATTGTTACTTAACACTTCCATTGTTACTTAACACTTTATGTTATTATTATTACGTTACAGTCAACCTTACTCGTTTTCGCAGAATGCAAGAATTGGGTCCTCCCTGTTTCCAGACTAATTACAGAATCTTTAGATGGGTCTAAAAATATGTTCAATTTTCCGCAAAACGAAAAAAACTGCATCTGCGTCTTGCAAGTCGCTTTCTCTTAACAATTCCATTGTTACTTGACACTTCCATTGTTGATGGAAGTGTTAAGCCTTAATCCTGTCCCTCTCCCCCATGAGGAGGTATTTCGAAAAATCTCTTCTTAGTGTGTGTTCTCGTGGCGTACCCTAACTGTGTACCAAATTTCAACTTTCAACTCCTAACCGTTTCGGTTCTGCACTGATTATTATTATCATCAACATGTCTCCGTAATGTATTTAGAAGCTTTAATCCTGTCCCTCTCCCCTGTGGGGAAGAATTTTGAAAAATCCCTTCTTAGTGTGCGTTCTCGTGACGTACCCTAACAGTGTACCAAATTTCAACTTTCAATTCCTAACTGTTTCATCTCTGCACTGATTATTATTATTATTATCAACTCGTCTCGATTATATATATAGATATTACATACGTATGATTGAATGATATTCTATAAAATCAAATGCTATACTTTTAATCAGGGCTGCAGAATTGGTAAAAAAAACTTGACTCTAACTCTTCATAATTTCAGTAGGCTGACTCCGACTTCGGCAAAATTAAATACCAAGTCATTTTATGGGGGGCACAAGCTCTCATATGGGGGTACCCTACTCTGAACTCTGAAAGGAGCCTGGAGCATTTACCCAAATACTTTTATAGTTAGTATTAGTGATGCAACGAATATTTGGTATTCAGCCTATTTTTCGCTATTCAGCCGAATACTGAATACCTAAAAACCAGGAGTAAGAAATAACAAAAACACAGTAAATTAATAATTTTGGTAACTTTTATTAATGCTGAACATACATTTCAAGTTTGAGAAAGTGTAATTTTTTGCTTATTTATCTAAAAGATTAAAGGAAAAGTACAATTATGTGACGCATAGCCTGGTGATAACGGAGAAAAGAGAGAGATAGGACATCGGTATAAGTCACAGTTATGATTTCACAGATTCGAGACAGCTTGGTATCTTGAATGGCCCCAAGCTTTTGCCCATGCACGCTGTGACTTTCATTACAAGCATTTAGCTTTCTGAAGCCTATGAGAACAATTATTTGACATTGATGGCTGCGAATTTCATGCCAATAAGCTACCTTGACTTGTTTGATTATGTTATCAACTCAATTTCATATTTATTTTCACATTTTCACTTCGTGGTCTTTCTATGCTCTTTTTTTTGTTATTTACATGTGTAGGTCATTTCATTGTTATCCACATTTGATATCATTACTTATCACATACTGCCATGATGCTCATGTCTGTCTGCTACAACTGTCAAGAATTAACGCAAGTGGCGAAGCGTAGTGACAGCGGGCCAATAGAGAGCAGGATGCGCAATCCTTGCCATAATGCGGTTTGCGCATCAATTTTCATACATGCGTCATCCTTTCTTTTTCTAAAATTAAATTATAACATGCAATCTGAGCTTGTAAATCACTGTACTAATGCATTTCCTTTAATATCCAAATCTAATTATCCCATAAAGATTATGTCTATTGTTACATTTTATTTAATGTTTCCTAAATATATAAATTTGGATGTGTTTCTCTTATTTCTGCTTATCCTCTTAATTAACTAATTGTTGTGTGCTTCAGTTCTGTCCAACAAAGTGCACACAAGTGCACCTTGGACAGAACTGAAGTGGCTTCATCAGGTTCGAAAGCTTGAATTAACTGCACTTTGTAGGCTCACAACCATAATTGTTTATGTAGCACATTGTGGATAGTAGACTTTGGTAAGTTAAGTTTTCGTATAGCAGTTCTGATTTCTTCAGACTCTTACAAAACACTTCTTAATTCATTCCACAGATTAATCTGATGTCAGTGGATGACTGTAATCTTTTGAGTGATGAATTCTTCTTGTCTGTATCTTTAAATTTCTGCATCCAAGCATAAATTGAAGGGACACTTGATGTCTTTCCATACTTCCTATGGAGTTTTCTTTGGATAGTTAGAGGCAATTTTGTTTCAACTAACCACAATCTAAACTGTGCTTTTTCCTGTATTTTTGCATTTTTAATTCTGCAAGCTGCTAGTGCCATCTGTTGAGCATCAGTATAAACATTTGGGTTAATGTTACCCTTGGTGGCAAGATGGCCGCCATAGGGATTTTTCCCTACATTCTACACTGCATTTCAACACACCTCTTTATATTTGTGTTATGAAACTGTGTAATATAGATTTTTGGATTTTGGATTTCTTGCACTTCTATGAATATTAAATTATTATTGTATGGTTTTATAGCTTGGAATAGAGAATTTCTTCTTGACAAAATTGATATAACACATTACAAATCTACTTATTACATATTACAAATTTGTTTGATACTTTTGTTAAGATAAATTTTATATAGATTTCTATAATAGTTTTAATTTAATTATTCTTTTACAGATACAATTTATTTTCATTTACCTTCTGTAAGCTGCCCAAGACATACAGTTTATGGAATTTCATGTTATAGACAGATGAATGCAGAGGTATTTTATAAGTACAAGCATGCATATATTCTTTATATTTGTATATTAATTTATAATTTTTATATTACAGAAATTGCTAAATAAAAGCTCTGACATTACTAGAGGATCTGTTCAGAAAAGTGTGTGTGTATTAAGTGTTCTACCATTATATGGACTTATTCAAGCTAAATTAGAATTGATTACTCATGCTTACTTTGATGAAAGAGATTTTAGCAAAGTTTCTCTTTTGGAAGAAACATACAAAAACCTGAATGCATCTTTGTCAAGGGAAATGCTTAGTGGAACACAAGCATTTTTAGGTATGATGAACTTTAAGATTTTATGAAAAGTTAAATTTTTATCATTGAAAATTTATATTTAATTTTGATTATTTACTTTTATAAATTTCTTAAAAATAGACTAATGTTATTTTTAAAATAATTCAAATTACCTAAGTTTAGCTAATAATAACAGTGCTGTCATAGAGTTTTTGAGTAATTAAAGTGAGTCATAGAGTTTTTGATGCAAAGCATTATGGATCCAAAGGGTGACAAAGAACTCACTGAAGAAAGCCTAAAATCATAAATTTGTGATCAAGTTAAGCAAGGAGGGGGAAAATTTTTTTTTCTGAATCCATAGATTTATAACCCTTTGCATCATGGAAAACAGTAGAGCATCATTTATCCGAATCAATTGGGGACTGGGGTTGTTCGGATAACCGATTATGTACGAAAAAATATATTAACCTATCCAATGTTGAAATTTTTCTTTGTTGTGTGTTGCTTTGTGTTGAATTTTTGTCGATTTTAAGCCTAATGAAAATTTTTATAATAATAATCAAGGCTATTGTATCGTTAAAAATTATTTCTTTATTTTGTACAACCAAAATAAATATATTAAAAAATATAAAAACAAAAAAAATTATACTTTAGAAGTTAATCTAGTATCAAAAACGTTTGATTCAGCACAACACAGTCCGACTGGAACTCTTTCGGATAACCGGTTTTCGGATAAACGACTCTCTGCTGTACTATCATTTGCTTTGTAAGTACTTTTGTGTCAACATCACAGCATAGTGTTAACTGAATGGACATTACAGAAGAATGTCACTGTACAATGGAATAAACTTGTAGTACTCAAAAACTGGTTTGACAAATATAATTAGAATAGATGAACAATGCTTTATCCATGTTTTGGAAAAGTAACTGAAGGTTGTTAATTCAAATTATTCAATCAACGTAGACAACAGAGGAGTTGGGCACCCTTGGCTCAAAACCTGGGAGGTTGAAGTTAAGCACTTGCTTGCTAAAATAGGTTGAAGATTTGGAACACTCTTTTCAAAAATAGCAATCACATTAGCCATTTCTTCACATCATGTTTTTACATTTCAGTAGCTAATGATAATACATCATAAATTTTAAAATATGGCATTTTTGCTTAATGTGTTTTAAATTTTTACACATTTTGTGTTGTGTACTGCTTTTGTTTGTATTTAAAAATGTGTTTGGTCAGCCATTAAATGCTAATAAGTTCAATCTTATGTTATGTTTTAAAATAGGAATAATCTTTTTATTCATATGTTGTGAATTCTAAGTTGATGTCGTAGTTCAGGATGAAAATGTTTTTTCAGCAATTAATTATTTGGTTTCCTGAAGTAAGCATTCTTAATAATTGAATATTTACATCACTATTGTGCCAATTGTGTTTGAAGTAGTTAAAGTAACATTCTTATACAATTTAAAATAAGTCATTTCTGAATTCAAAAAAAGTAGTAAAATCAATTGTTGTTTACTGTTTAAAAAACAAAAATAGAATTTGATAAAGATGAGTTTAGTGCTTTAAAGTGAAATGTGGAAAACAATAATAAAAAACTTGTGGGTACTGCTTCGAAGCACCAAGCTTATCTTTACAAAAGAAAAAACATTTGTTCTCAATTTATTGAAAGCGTGTTTTTTACTTTTCTATGATTCTTGAACACAACTCATGCTACTGTTTTAACAAGATTTTATATCTCGGATGTTTTTGTTTGGATATTACTGTATATCTCGGTGGATAAGACTATAGTTGAACCATAAAAAATGGCCCCGAAAATCTGGGGTCGTCTTATAGGACAGATACAAAAATTTAGATTGAAATTTATATAAATTAAAACCATTATAAAAAGACAGACAAACTGTAATTATTTACTAGAAGAGAGTAGAATATGTGCACAAAATAGAATAGCCCATAGGATGTTTTTGTGAATAGTCAAGGTCATTACCCAAATGCCCGAATTAGTGCAAATGTTTGCAAAAATTGCCAGATGCAAAAAAATAAAATTTGTTCGTTCGAAAAATTACAAATAGGACGTAATTCCGTACACGCTATACGGTATTATTATTCAGATAATGATTGCTGATCTAAACTAAATTCATAGGCCGTTGATAGTTTGGGGTTTGTCTTATAGGACAGATATATGCTAAAACTATAAAACTTTGACAAATATTTATACATCGTCTTATCTGAAGGTCGTCTTATCTGCCGAGATATACAGTATTTTTTGGTTAATGAAAGCTTGAAAGTATTTTTATTTTGTATAGTGTGTTATTACATCAAGACATAAGATGATGATATACAGTTTGGTCAGCACTTAGCTGACCAAACTGACAATTGAACACTTTCAATACATCATTAGTAAAAATCATCTAAAAAGTTTTAATTTGCCATAACTTTGAGCTTTTGTTTTATTCTGGATAACATTTTGAATAAAAATTATTCATTTCAATGTAATTTTAAGCATAAAATTAACAGTCCCAGACGAGGTGTGAATCCCTAACTAGACATACTTAAAAATATTTTAGTAATGAGAAAAGACTGTGTAAAATAAATCCATTGTGAAAGTATAACATAAATAACAAATGATTGACTTTATGAGAACAAGAGTTCAGGCAAACTCATGGGTTGGGATTCTAATAAATGTCAATCAGGAAAATTGAGCTTTGACTCTGACATTCATAAAGATGACCAAATCTGAACAAATTGAGAGGGTCGTAGAAATGAGACAATGCCAAATCCTTCCACGCAGCAAACAAAGAACTACAGGATCTATAGCAATCACACTCTGATGCACAGATCACCCACTACTCTACCCACCATGGTATCATTTGGATCTTCAGTGTGGAGAAGATGGTTCAGTGGGAGAGAATGGTGGGGAGTGTGTAGAGATGCCTCTGCAAGATACTGGGGAAAAGCCTAGTAAATGCAGAACAGATGTCTACCATACTCATCGGGGTAGAAGCTGCCCTCAACAGCAGGCCTCTGGTACACAACCATGACACGGAAGAGCCAGAGGCCCTCTTACCCTCTCACTTCTTGGTAGAAAAGAATTACTGACCTTCCAGAGCCTAACAACCATTCCCCACTTCATCGATCACCGAAAGCTTCTGGAGATGATGACAGAAAGAATATCTTCTTGACTTACAAAGCTTTTGTCATGTTTGCAGGGTTAGGAAGAAACTGGCTCCACCTCGTGAAGGAGCTCTTGCTGTTTTTAAGGAGGACTCACTACCTAGACCAGTGATTCTCAATTTTCTTTTTGTCATGGCACACTTTTAGTAATTTAAAAATTTGGCTGCACATTAACAATAAGATAAATTTAAAAAAAATTATACTTGGTTAATTGAGGGATGTGCTGTACTTATATATATTTGGTAAAAATAGCATACGATAATAATTTTCAATATAATATAAAATGAAATTGCATTACAAAGTAAACAAAATGTTTATTTAATGATAAATTACAAATTATATTTAATACAAAATTTGAGCTTGTGGTTTTTTGATAACTTCATTTATATTTGGGCATAAAAATGATAATGCTACTCTCACTTTGTGATCCAGATTTAAGTTTGGATCTCTTTTTCGTGTCGGTTAAAGCTGAAAATCTGAATTCGCACAAATAAGATGTGGAAAATTGTAATAACACACTTAAAGCTTTTTGTGATATTATTGGATAATTGTATCTAAGATTAATCCAGAATGAATTAGTTGATTCATCTGAAGGTTTTGAAATTAAATCTCGGTTATTACACACCAAAATCAGGTCTTCCCTTCTTACAAGGTTAACTCATACATCGATGTGCCGTTTATCACATGGATTTCGAATCCAATCAAATTTTTTTATTTTTAAATTTGGAAAGTAATGAACAATTCTTTGCTCTAGTATTGTCAAATGATCAATAACTATTTTATGAATTATTTTATAACAGTCTTTTGGAACTGACTCAAATTTTTCCAAACTACCTTCTTGTGCCTTATTCTTCCATAAAGAATTTTTTTGAAATCCCAACAATTTATCGGTGAGGTTTAAAATATTTTCTTTTGGCCCTTGCATACTTATATTTATGTTATTAAAAATACAAAAATATCAGATAAGTAAGCTAGCTTAGCATACCATATTTTGTCATCCAACAAATCAACAAAATCATTATCATCTTGTTCAAAAAATAACTTTATCTCGTCTTTTAATTCAAGCACGTGAGATAAAACCTTTCCTCTGGACAACCATCTAACTTCCATTTAGTAACAACAATTCATATTTAGACTCAATAGCCTAGTATAGTTGGCTAAATGGGCAACTTTTTAATGGTCTTGATTTTATATAATTAATCATTTTAACACATTGTTCCAGCACTATTTTTAATTCTGATGGTAATTGTTTTGTAATGAGTGTTTCCTGATGCAAAAAAACAATGGGTAACTAACATATCTGCATTATGTTCCCTTACATGTGCTACATATCCTTTTATAGATCCAGTCAGCTGGAGCACCATCTGTGTAAATGCCAATACACAAATTTCAAATTCCACGAAACTTCAATTTCTTGTAAATACAAATTAATTTCATTGAAAATATGTTTTCCTGTTGTAAAATCAGATAATTCATGACAACATAAAAATTGATTAATTATGTCATTTTTGTGAATGAATCGAACAAATGCAATTAAGTGTGCTTTTCTCATAATATCAGTTGTTTTGTCAATTTGTAGAGCAGACTTTGAATTTGCAAGAGTTTTAGCAGTATTTTCTTCAATTTTTTGGGACAAGTCTATAATTCTATGATAAATTTTGTCATTTGAAAGAGGTATTTTACAAATATCAATTTCTGCTTATTCACCAATCATTCTTTTTACAATTTTGCAATAAGCAGGTAATATAATTTCTTCAGCCAAATTATAAGGTTTTAATTTAAAAGCAATTAATTTAGCCACTTCATAAGAAGCTATCTGAGCTTTTTCAGATGCACTAAATTGCTTTTCATAAACCTTTACTTGTTTGGATCTTGCTGGTAATGATTTTTGAAAATAGCTTTTGTCTTTTGATGCAAGCGAAGGATGATTAGTGAGCAAGTGACGTTGGAGCTTGCTCAGAACCATAGCACTGTTTGACAATTTACACCCATATACTACACACTCGGAAACAGTTTGACCATTTTCCATTGTAGATGTAAATCTAAATTTTAAGAAATCGTCATTATACTTACAATGGACATTATATTTTTTGGTTGAGAAAACATCTTTACTTAGACTGAGCTCGGGCTTGTTAGCCTGATCGCTAACATCATCATTATTGTCGTTAAACTTTTTTTTTTTTTCATCCATTAATCCATGTTAAGAGGTTCTTTTAAAATAAAAATAATTTTGTCAAAAAATTATTAAAAAGAACATATCATATATTACCTTTGAATCTGTTTTCATTTAGTTTGACAACACAATATTGTGGTATTGCACATGTGAAAGTGAATATATAAGTTGTAACCTAACCCAGAACTGTAATAGTCATGTGCATTGGTTTAGCCAGTCCCTGCTAAAGGTGCATTTGGAAATTCTAACTGGTAACACCATGGTAACATTCAGAATCATATGACAATGATGATTTGACAAGTTCATCAAAAGAAGAAAATGAACTTGTAGAATTTTTTTAACAAGTATTGGGGAAAAAATTTATCTTTGTTTAGTTTATACTGTGAAATCAAAAATTTCGTAGCACTTGCTGGCCATTTTCCATACTGTCTTGCCTCATCTGAAATTTGGGAAGACATGGTTTTTGATCTTGGTCGCTTTGTGTCGTGGAAACAAAATGTTGTTTTATTTTCTATAAATTTTTAAAATCATGGCCACATTTGACACAATACAATGGTCCACCATCTTGTACTTTAATATAACCTCTGTAACCGCTTTGTCACCTTAGTACTGCGGTAAGTACTGCAGGACAACCGATGACGTCATAACAGTGATTTTTAGACATGGTTAGTTATTTAGGTCACATTTTCTAAACTCCTTGACACATACTGGCAGTTACCGGTAACACTGGTTGCAATTTCCAAATGTGCCCTAGGAAGGTAGAACCGATTGCAACACGTCAGAAGTTTACCTCTGCTCCGCCAAATGGCACTACAGAGAACCAAGAGACAATGTACTAATCATAGGCCGGTCCATCGCCCGGTGGATACCGAGCTCCTAGGCGATTGACAGCCATCCTGAGAATAAGTGCTCTGGCTCCAGCTCTGGCACGAGCTCCGGGCACGAATGGCTCTAAGTCCATTGTTCCAGATACTGGCCGTCTTTGCTTTCCTCGCCGTCATCGCTCTCAGGTACGGCAAACTGACATACATTCGTTTTAAAGCAACCTAGGTTGCAAAAAGAGTGCTCTTACCAAAAAGAAGGCTACTCACAGAACGGGCGGTAGGGTTCCTTCCCAGGGGAACCCTTGTCCAGCGGAGACGCCGGACTAGAGGTCAAAAAGACCTAAGACAACTTCCATCATATCCTTTAAAGTTTCAAAGTCTCCTTTACTTCCTGCGAGCGTTCTAAGTACTTGGTCTGCAGGCTTAGTCCAGTCAATATGACTAGCCCTCCGACGGACTTCCTCCGTGTGAGGGCACTCAAGTACAAAGTGCCTCGCGTCGCCGCGCGGGCACCCACAGGAGCAGCAACCGCTACCACGTCCAAATCTGGACATATAGCGGGGAAACTTCCTGTGTCCCGTAAGGATTTGGGTCAGCTTCCAATTACAACTGATCGGAGTCAGGCACGAAGGCGTAGGTTGACCTACCTACTGTACTGAGGTTCCAGCTCTCTTGCCAGTGTGTCATTGATAACTGAAGTAGTGCACTTTTTAAGTAACTTGCTGGAGGAGCTACCTTCTCCGTTACAAATGGGCCCCTGGCCCCCGCCTTGGCCAGTTGGTCGGCACGTTCGTTGCTCAGGATCCCGATGTGGCCTCGGACCCAACACAGGGCAACGTGTCGTTCGTGCCTCGCCCTCAGTACTCTACCTCTGATCTCCAGTACCAGCTCGTCCCTATGGTACCCGTCGCTCAGGGCCTGAAGCGACGACTGGCTATCTGAGTAAACCGTGACCGGCTCTGGACCCGGGTGTTGTAGGATCCACTGGGATGCTCCCAAGAGAGCCACCAGTTCGGCCTGGAACACGGACGCTTCCTCGTTCAGTCTGACCGACGAACTGTACACTAAGACTCCGTCATTATACACGCAATATGCGGCGCCTACTTGACTACCGTCTTTCGAACCGTCGGTATAGATTTCAATACCGTTCAATGTCGGTTCACCGACATCCCAGTCAATCCCAATCCTAAGGCTCGGATGGGTTCTCCAGATGTCTGATCGACATGAGAGTTTAGTGGCTGGGAACATCTGAGAGCAGTGCTTCGCCTCCATTCCTTCTACTGAGGTCCGGTAGAAAGCCGCCTCTTGGCTGACCACCAGAGGCAGGGGGAGCAGCCTTGCAAGGACCAGGGCTGCATCCGTGGACACAGTTCTGTAGGCACGTGTGACCTGTAGGGCGGCGGGTCTTTGAATGCTGAGTAGGGTCCTACTTTGCTTTACGTTTGCTGAGTCCTTCCACCAGATACCACAGGCGTAGCAGATCATGCGCTCCAGGGCCATTTTATAGATGGTCCGGATTGCCTCACCGTGCAGCCCGTAGTCCTCTCTGGCCAGCCTCGATAGTCCCGCTATCGCGAGGTTCGTTCTGTCTCGAACATACCTCAGATGGGGCGTCCAAGTGAGAGTCTGGTCGATGAAGACACTGAGGTACTTTAGCTTGCTCACCCGTTTGATGGGGTTACCCCGCATTCGGTATATCGGCTGTCTGGCCAACGTTCCGATGCGGGCCACCGTCAGGGCCTCGTGCCCTAGGAAGGTAGAACCGATTGAACTACTTGTCTGATGTCACTTTCTGTATGTATGGGTATTTGCAATGGTGGCACACTTCAGAAATCTTGTGGCACACTAAAGTGACTTAGCACAGTGATTGAGAATCACTGACCTAGACAGATGTGGATGATAGCTGTAATCAAAGAGCTGATTGCTGGCCGCTATGGTTGCATTTGGATACGCCGTCTGAGGCTCCTGGATCAGAAGCGCATCAGCAGCTCTATCCAATTGGTCCTCCCACTAGAAGCAGAGAACCAAGTTGGGGAGGATGTGAGGGATGCGACAACTAGGACACCCCTCGAGGGAATAAGGGGAATTGGTGGCCAATCATGCGACTAGAGAGTTGTTGGACCATTGTCCTGCCTTTTTTAACTGTGTATCCAATCCCGAACGAACAATAAAGAGTATTGTTTATAGTCTCAACCCTTTGTGTTATTGCTAAGTCACAATAGGTTGTTAGGTTTTTGAATTTTATTCAAAACTTGATGCAATTTTTTTTCCCATTATGGGATTGTAGAACAGCAGGAATACATGGCCACAAAAATGCATATACCTTGGGTCACATTATAGACTGCTTGGCATAATGATTTATGAAGCATGTGAGCACTGACATCTAGTGATGGGTTGGTATGTTTAAGGGCTGGGAAATTTTCAATATCATTACTTATTAGACTTTTAACATTTTTAATGGGTCCATATTATTAAAGTATATTAGTGTGTATGAGTAATAATTTTACATTAAAATCCTATTTTTTTAATTGTCTTAATCATTTTGTATTTTTATTTCTTAATTATTATAATTCTGCATATAATATACTGTACATCTGAGGTGTTTTATGAATATCTGAATAGTTAAAGATTACATGCATATTACAAACATTGTAGCAATGTAACACTAGCTACTTTAGTCAATTTTTAAAGTATACTGCTGGATTCGAAAATATGAACTTGGTCATAACATTAAATGTTTTAGTTATGCTCAGTTAGCTGAGCTGTATGAGATCTACAAAAGTAGAAGATATTGTACAATCTTATTCTAATATGGAAATCTTTTTTTACGTTACAATTACAGGTACTCCTCACTTTACGACTGAGTTCTATTCTGACGACTACGTTGTTAAGCGAATTGGTCAATAAACGAGGAACTTGCACCGGGAATATAGGATCGTTGTAAAATTATATAAATTATGCAACAAACTTCAAATTTATTCATAAAAAGACTATTATGCTATTTGGCTATTATAGTACTATAAGACTATTATAGTACGTTTAGTGTGCATGTCACCATTCGCCACTGACCGACTTTCAAGCTGAGAAAGGGGATTCCCCGAATTGCAGGTGGAAACTCGATTGGTCGTAAGTGCGAGTGGTCATTAAGCAGATAGGTCGTAAAGTGAGGAGTACCTGTATTCGTATGTTTACTTCATTAATTTACTGTTGTGGCTTGTTTTGACCTATGTATAAAAACAATGTGATTTTCAGTGTTTATTATATTGAAAATAAACATTTATCTTATCCTATTTAATATTTTCTTGAATCTATTCCTTAGTATTGTATTGGAGAAAAAAAGGCAGAGAACATATCATATACCACAAAGAAGATAGAAGCACATTTTTAGCACTGTAGGAGCATATTGAATGGTTAAAAATGCTCTAATTTCATTCAGCAATGTCTTCCAAGATGTATCTCCCAGTTGGCAATGTGCTTTTGTTTTGGTACATTTCAGGATGTTCTGCAGAATTGGTTCATTAGTCAAAAGTCAGAAGGCACTTAGAAAATTACCTTTGATGATGGGCTGCTTGGCCAATGTGGTCAGTCTGGCTGGTTCATGAATAATGTTCCATTGCAGTAAGTGTCCTGGTTCTGATTGGTGGGATCCAGGTATACACAAAGTATCATTGCATGCATATTCTGATGCTTATACACTCAAACCTGTTTTTGTGTGGTCTTTTTTTGTGCAGTATACTAATTTGATTGAAATTCATATACCGCACAAAACAAATCGTACAAATAAAAAATCGCCCAAAAAAAGACTGCACAAAAACAGGTTTGAGTGTATTTGTCCTGCTTGGAGTGGCTGTTCCAGTAGTATTACTGTCATCACTATCAGTGAAATGACTATGTCCACATCCATTATCCGCAACCACATCTTTCACTTCTATCTTGAGAAGAACTGTTAGAAATAGTCTTAGGATATGTAGTTGATTCATGGGGTGGTGGGGATTGGCTTAATACTGACTCTATGCTATGGTCACTCAGTGGAGTGCATCAGTGGAAGTTGAAAAGTTTCATTTTTGTCAGTATCTTTGTTGGCACTCTGTTTAGATTTGTCATTGATGTCCTGGAGTGCATTTACTATATCTGACACACTAAGGCAAACTGCCATGATGATATTTAGCAGCAAATACTTATACATTATAAATGATGCAACACAGCAATATAAATATGATCAAAAACAGAATTGAAACACAAAACATTGACTCATAGATCATAGCCAATTGGTCTGTAAGAAGTGGAGAATCCTCTATATTTAGAGAACTTAATGCATGATGAACATAATGGCCATCACATAAATATATTGTTTACAGCATTTTTGAACATCATTTTTCATCTCATAAATAGTCAAAATATAAATTTTTCTTGTTGTTCTATTTCGTTCGTATAACATTTTAAAAATTTAAATGATTGTATTTTTCTTTGTTTTTCCACAAAATGTTGTTCTGCAAATGGCTTATAAAATATATTTAATTAAAATTAATGTTTTCAAATACTTGTTTGAATGTGTGAGATTTTTTAAATTTTAGTTTATAATCAAGTTCTTACTAGATCTAGTACTAAAATGTATTTATTATTTCAGGTCTTTCAATACGTGATGTTGTTTTGAATTTTAAACATAAAGCAGTCTTATTATTTAAATTATTTTTATTGGAAAGGAAGGTAAGAATGAAAAAATTCACTTTACTATTAAATCTAATTTTTAAATTTTGAACTTGCTCATTTATAATCATAAGCCTATACTGTTCATTATTTCAGGTTATAACCTGAAGTATATTTTTAATAATAGTGTAAATTAATATTTAATACAGTCTAAAATTTGATTTTTTTTAAGATCTAAATGGACAAAATTTGATATTTAATTCATTTAGAATTTTTAAATTATTCAAATTTTAATATAATTCTTTTAATAATCTTGCATAAATACTATAATTTCAATATGAATAATGCAGAGATTATCTGTGCCATTCAAGGGGAAATAAGAAATAACACAATGATTGCAAAGAAAACTTTCATTGATCTTGAGCAACCAATTTGGTGTGGATTATGTGCTGCTGTGGGTTATATTTTGATTATAAATTGCAATTATGAATTCAGCCAATAGTTTTTCCTTTGTCTAAACTAATCATGTTTAAAACATTTGAAAAATTCTTTATGCACTGCATATTTATCTGTCAATGCAATTTTTCACCATTGGTATGTGGTACATGTTGTTTTACCTTCTTGATTCATCTTTTATGTGTGATTGGATTCACCAACAGACAGATATTGTGGAGTTTTTTCCTGTCATTGTAATGTAGACTTAGAATATAGTTGTCTGTAGAAAAGGTTTTTATTGTTTGCGAATAGTTTGTTTTCATGATATACTGGTTTTTGTATTGTAGTTTCACATAGCATCTTTATAGCTTGAGCATCAACACTGTCTCTTATCAGCCACAACTAGGAGCATATTGTTCTTCCTCATCCATTTCCTAAATGTATTAATGTTATTTCAAAAAGACATGATGATTATTGTTTCTGATTGGGAAATTGGATCAATGTCTTCCATGTAAAGTAATTCTTTTGTATATCACTTAAACTTTGGTTGCAAGTGTTTATTTGAGGACATTAATGAATTCTTGTATGTCTGTTTATTATGTTGATTTTAGTGTATTGTGTCAACCCATCTGATTGTTGTCTAATGTTACTTATTTGTGTTTCATACATGCTTATAATGTGTGTATGTCTGTCTGTCATTTTTTTATTCTAATGATGGTGTGTTACTTCAGTGACTACAGTAAACTATATACTGTTCTTTTTTTCATTAAATATAAATTTAGTTGGAACTGCAAAAGGCTTCAATAACTTTCATAAAATTGATACTTAAAATGCTCTTATTTGAAATGTAGCTTCCAAACAAATTCACGTGTATTCAGATCTAAAGTTTTATGGTTTTTAAAATTAATGGATACATGGCAGGTAAATTTGTATGTGGAAACAAACAAAACAAATATTTCATTTTTTTATATGAAGCTTTTATGCTGTGATTATTACAGCCAAATAGACAACACAAATTTGGCTTTGTTTTCTTTCACAAAGTCAAGTTATTTGATTGTTTTTACCAGATGATATGAGTATATTGTCATTCTGTGTAGACTTTTTGTATTACCTGTATAGCCATGTATTACGTGATATTTAGACTAAAGGTGTTTCCATTTTCCAATGTATTGGATGATTGTAATTAAAGTATTCTCATTTAATGTTATCTAAATATTCTTTACTTCACAACTGGGTGGATAGGTAGACACTGGGTATCTCTAACATCATTCTTTATTTAGGAATATCTTGCACACTGATATGCATTTTGGGCATCACTCCTTAAAGAAAAAGCCAACGAAAGCCGTTGGCTTTTTCTTTAAGACATTTAGTAAACCAGTATTAACTAATACACATCAATTTTTAAAATACATATATTTACAATTACGTACCTCTAAAAACCTGTTACCGGTGAGTATTTAATCATCCAAAGAACGAAAAAATTTGTACAGTCATTGTATGTACTGTACAAATAACTATGGACCAATAGACTATATCTGCATCTGGTATATGGATGATGTGAGTTTAAATCCTGTTTCAAGTGAACAATTTTTTTTTCAAAAATTAGGATCATTATTAGGATTATCACAAGAATAATCTAACCACCTAAAAGTGACTAAAAATTTCTCTACCAGCTGATGATGGTTATGTAATCATGGAAGGAAGATAGTAATACAAAATATTAAAGTTCAGAAATTTTATATAAATTTATTATTTCAAAATTAGTTTATATATAAAAATCACATGAAACAAAACCTATAATTTCCTAGGTTTTGTTTCATGTGATTACCTCCAGTAATTTGGAAAGGAGGTAGTTTTATATAAAAATCACATAGGCATAGTACACAGAGGCACTCCATGGCAGGCATCCTTACGACCTGGCCCAGGATTTTGTTGACAAAACTGTGTCAAACAGCTGGTTAGCTCGGGGATGCCTCTTTGGGGAGACAGAAGGATTCATGATCGCCATACAGGATCAGGCCATAAATACTAAAAACTACAGAAAATACATACTCAAAGATGCAACACTCACAAATGACACATGCAGAAAATGTCACATTATGCCAGAAACTATACAACACATCACCTCTGGTTGCAAGCTCTTGGCACAGACAGATTATTTACACAGACATAATCAAGTAGCAAATATAATACACCAAGAGCTTGCAAAGAAACACAAATTAGTAGACATCCACGAACCATACTACAAATACATTCCACAGACAGTATTGGAAAACAACACGCACAAAATGTACTACGACAGAGCCATAATCACAGATAAAACAACAGACCAGACATCACACTCATTGACAAACACAATAAAATCACATACATTATAGACATATCCGTTCCAAACACTCACAATATACAAATCGCATGCACTGAAAAAATTAGCAAGTACACAGAACTCGCCCAGGAAATAAGGCATCTGTGGAGGATGGATAGGGTGCTTATTGTACTTGTTGTTCTCTCCTCTACAGGTGTCATACCACACACACTACACAAAAGCCTGGGCACATTAGAATTGAATAGAAACACATACATCACACTACTGAAGGCCACTATATTGAATACATGTCATATTGTGAGAAAATTCCTGAATACAGACACACACACTGATACACTTCTTTAATTTCTGTTTTGGTTACTATGCCTTGACTTTGGTCCGGCATAGTGCACAGCCACTGGTGTTAACCGAGTATATCTCACTTAACCCAACATAATAATAATAATAATAATAATAATAATAAGACATATCCATTCCAAACACTCACAATATACAAAACGCATGCACTGAAAAAATTAGCAAGTACACAGAACTCGCCCAGGAAATAAGGCATCTGTGGAGGATGGATAAGGTGCTTATTGTACCTGTTGTTCTCTCCTCTACAGGTGTCATACCACACACACTACACAAAAGCCTGGGCACATTACAATTGAATAGAAACACATACATCACACTACAGAAGGCCACTATATTGAATACATGTCATATTGTGAGAAAGTTCCTGAATACAGACACACACACTGATACACTTCTTTAATTTCTGTTTTGGTTACTATGCCTTGACTTTGGTCCGGCATAGTACACAGCCACCGGTGTTAACCGAGTATATCTAACTATAATAATAATAATAATAATAATAAATGAATTTAGCTGTTGTAAAGAATCTAAGATATATGATTTATAATGCAATAGAAATATTTAAATATTTATTGGACAAGGAAATTTTTAAAAAATGCAATATTGCAAGTAATATAAAAAAAGATCTTGAAATTTTTATTCACTAATGTATATGAATATTTTTATATTTTTAGGTGTTATTCAGTAAATCTCCAGTCAAGGATTTATGTGCTGTAATTTTATCCATCTGTTCTCTGTTTCCAGGTTAGAAATCAAAACATTTCTCATTAATATGAATTTTAATATTTTAACTTAATTACTTGATCATAATTTTTAGACAAGATTTATGAAAGTACTGGGGCTGTGTACTGCAACATTTACATTTGTATCTAAAATTAGGTTTCTTTCATGTAAAAAATAAAAGTTTGTTTAATTTATGGATTTCTGTTTGATTATTAGTCAACAGTGATAAATTTAAATAATATCATTTATTACATCAAATCAAACAATAATTGATGTATTGGTATTGTAATTCTGTTGTCCTCCTACAGTTATACTACATCTTTATTAATATACAAAAATATTGTCAGCACAGTGATGATTATTCTGTTCTTTTACACTCTGCTTAAATGTTCTTAAGATACTCCAACATATTCTAGTTTGTCATCTTTTTCATTGGATTTTACAGGGATAGAATACACCAGCGGTGGCCAACGTTTTTGAAAGCAAGGGCACAATTAAAAATTTTCATGAACGTTGCGGATGCAACAATATGTAATGACATTGTGGCCAACCTGGCAACATCTTACCGTGCCCCAAGATTTTTCCCTATGTCTCCTTGTCAGCCATTCTGACCACGTGCATGGTACTGCTGACACACACTGTACTAGAGCTCCAAATAAATTTGTTTTACCTGTTAAATTCTGTGTTTATTTCATCTAGAACCCAAAACATCATATATGTTTATTGTTAGTTATTTTTAATTTTTTTAAATTCTTAATTATACTTTCTTAAATTTTTTTTTCATTTAATTTTTGTCATTTTTAATTTTGATTTTATTTTATAGGTTAAAATAATAATAAAAATGTGTAATAACAATTTTATTGAATGACATTTATTACATAATACATGAAAAATTAATGAGAAGGTTGAGACTGTATTTTGTGACAATTTTTTAAAATCAGAGTAATTTGATACTGCTACTCTTAAACTACCATTCAAATTTTCATTCATATAGAGTTATTTAATATCTCAATAAATAATTACTTGAAAATTTCAATTAATAAATAAGTAATTTCAAGAAAATTCTGCTTAAAAGCTGGATCATGAAATTGATTGGAAATAAAATAAAGAAATTAATTCATCGGGAATTGTGTCATGGGCGCACAATAAATTGCTTATGGGCACACTTGTGCCCACGGGTGTGGGGTTGGCCACCCCTGGAATACACCATACTCTGTTGATATCATGTCCTCCTCATCATTTGTCATTCTGTCAAAAGTAGTCAAATCCCTTAATGCACTATCCTGTACTTTTTTCATTTTCTCCTTTAAGTGGAGTTTGATGAGTTTAGTTAAAGGCAGGCCCATTACATGAACATCTTTTGTTCTCTGACATTTTTTTTCTTTCTTTCAGCTTGGTATTCCTTACCCCCTTTCAAATTATGTTTCTTCTGAAGGTTATCCACCGAAAATTATAGTATACATTAAAAACCAAATGAAAATGCTGGATTCATCATGTTATAAATTTGGCTAAATAAATATATATTATATAATTTAGATTAAAGTTAGGCAATTAAGTTGTCATCTTGTATTACATTTAATAATTTAAATTAATTTGAGTCTTGCATTGAAGTGATATTTTCTTCCAGAGTATTCTAAAGTTAATTTAATACTTAATAAAAAATTTAAACCAAAATGGCAGCTTTTAGTTTAAATTATGTGCTATTCTTATATTTAATTAGCTATAATAAATCTGGTATGATTATTTGATTAACAAGTTTTATTTATAAAAATAATATTGATGAAAAGTACAATATTCATCAATGAAAAAGCATGAAGAGATATTAGACATAGGAATGGATGATGATCTAGTTGCTGCAAAGATGAAATATACACAAGTTTACAGGGCATAGGACCAGCTTCATCAGGTCCTAAGTCCAATATACTCTTAATTATGTATGGGTGTGTGCATGTCACTACACATTTTATAATTTTTTGCAATTTATATATTTTTCACTGATTCAATAATTTATAATTACTACAAGGCATGTTCCAAAAAATGGACTGAATGGTTATAAAATAAACACACTTTTTCAAAAATTATTATTGGTTACAAAATGCATAGGTAATCCCTTTACTATGTAGTTGTCATTTTTTTCTCAAGCACTTTTAGTATTGTGTAACAAGCTTCTTTGTCTTCTGCATAATATTCTGTCACCTGAAAGTTCAACCAGTTCAGCACTGCTGTTTGCAACTCCTCAGTTTCAATTGTTGAAATGCAAGCCACTTCTTTAAGTGCAGATAGAGGTGATAGTGACTGGGTGTAAGGTTGGGACTGTAAGGGAGTGTTCAAACAGTTCCTATTCAAATTTCTGAAGTAGCTGAACAGTGGAGGCAGCAGTGTGCAAGCATGCATTATTGTGCAGAAGAATAGTTCATAACATTTTCCTGACAGAAATTCCTGGCTGATGTCACCTCTTCCTGCAGTGGTTTGCATCTCAACAATTCAAAGAAACTGAGGAGTTTCAAACAGTAGTTCTGCACTTGTTTGTAGGCTGTAGAATGTAATGCAAGAGGCATAAAGAAATTTGTTTCACGATATGAAAAGTGCTGATGACTACATAGAAAAATGAAAGCATTACATGTGTGTTTTGTAACCAATAATAAATTTTTGAGAAGTGTTTGTTGTTTTTATAACCATTTGACCCTTAAATATATATAATTGGTTTATAAATATACAAATACAGACTCAAATATAACCAATCACCATGGACTAATCACTGCAGTAAATTTGGATGTACAATCAATATCAAAAGTGTAAAAATAATCCATAAACAGAAGGACAGTTATTTACGAAAATTCAAAGAACACTTCACAGTAGTTAATAAAAGCAACACCATAAACTTAAACAATGGCATGGAGATTGATGAAGTATGGGAGGAAATGGGAGGGACTAAAAAAAAAAGCAAGTAAACCGACAGAAAGGCTGTTAGAAATGCCTTAGGGGACAAAACACCAACACCTCGTAACTGAATGTCTAAATGTAAAAAAAGGTTAGTTCACTATAATGTTAATAATAATATAATTTGTAATAACTTCTTGTAACATGAAAAAAAAAATTTTAATAACTTCGTAATTTGTAAAAAAAATTCCACTACAATAATTAATGTAATAAATGT
Source organism: Centruroides vittatus (assembly GCF_030686945.1). Taxonomy (NCBI): domain Eukaryota; kingdom Metazoa; phylum Arthropoda; class Arachnida; order Scorpiones; family Buthidae; genus Centruroides; species Centruroides vittatus. The sequence continues at coordinate 31,330 of NW_027122650.1, read as the reverse complement.
GTTTTCTACCACTTATAGAAATGTAACACCTGATGAGGGGGGCAAGTTAGACCAAAAGATCGCACCTGAAATGCATAGTAGAATAAAGAATAACATAGATAAAACCCAGTAGTCTTTGTCTCTGATGTAATGCAGTCCAGATAAAATAATGGTTGAACTTATCATTCTTAACTGTGAAGTTACATCAATTATTTTTGAGAAGGAAAGATCTTTTTTAAAGAAATTGAATTTTAAACAACATAAAGAAGCCGCACTGTTGATATTACATAGTCACTTATAGAATATACAAATAGTTTGATATATTAAACCATTTGTTTATATACTTTTTTTACTCATTTAATTGCAGAATTATTTATTGTGTCAATTTATTTTTAAGTGTTTTTTAGAAATTTTTGTCTGTTTTTGTTATTTAGTAAGTTAGCAATTCTTATGCTTACTACACTTATGTATTTTGATTTTAACATTATGGCATTCTTCATATCTTTGATAATTAATATTGTAAATCTGTATAAGCAAATAAATAGATCATAATAAAATAGGCTTACTTTATTATTTGTTAAAATCCTGATATTTTATAATTAACCTAAGTTACTTTTCTTTTCAATATGGCCCTATTACTTTACTTCCACAAGCTACCACTGTTGTTTATTCAGTTATTTGCATTTTATTTTTCTGGTGTTAAATTCTTCAGTATGTTGTGAATTTTACATGGGATTCTCAAATTATACAAGTGTTACATTCTAAATAGGTTATGCATATTTTTAATCTTTGAACAAATCCAAATGAATCATAATTTGAGCCAAATTTTTTTATTTAAACTAATGGTAAAGGTTAACTCTACATATTAAATTTTTGTCATTTATGTTATCCAAGTGAATTACTCTTTAACTTGGTTTCACTTTCTCAATCATCAACACTAAATTCTAGGATTAACAAATTAACTGATACATTTTCTCTATCATGCAATAAAACTCAGCTCCTGCTTAAATACAGCTTTAACTTCTCAGCATTGGATAGTTATTTATGACTCACCCTGTATATTGAAACTATTTATAAGTAGTATAGTACATATAATTAATAATATAAATAATAAATATTGTTAATAAATGCTGTCAATATATAATGTTTAACATAGATAAAACAAAAACAGTTCTGATGAGCTGAAGTTATGAAAAATTTTCAAAGATTTTTCCAAAAAGAATTCAATTCTTAAAAGGTTCTTGAAAACATGAGATGAAGAAAGATGTAAATTGGAAAAAAGGAAGAAAGAATGAGTAGATGTAAACAAAAAGCCAATTTGAACATATGAAAAGACAACTATTATACTTTGAATTGTTGAATTAAAGCTAAATTACATTTAAAAATTATAGTTGGTAAATAGAAATGTTGCTGTTAATTATATATGAGTTTGTTTGAGAAAATTATGTAATTCTGTGGATTTTCTCTGAAGCTAGTACATCAAGAGAATGGTTGATGAATTTAACTCTTCTTCAAGGTGTTAATTGTAACAAATTTTCAAACAGTTAGTATTGTTTGAATGATGTTTAGATACAAATATTACTATTAACAGCCAAAGAATGTTACTGTACTTTGTGTATAATTTTGAATTGAGAATGCATTTTGAACAGTATGTACTGATTATGCAAAATTAGATATTTAAAACACATAATTTGAGAACCCCTCATATTTATTATTGATAATTTTATCATTAAATTATGCTAAAATTCTTGTGCATTTAAAAAATTATTTTATTTTTTAAATTTTAGGTATGATTGAAAAAGGATTGATTGAAGCAGCAGCTAATATTACAAATAAACATTATTCATCTGAACTAAGAATGAGTAATGAACATGATTATCTAGAAGTTCATATTATGGAAAACAATAATGATAATGAATTAGGTAACATTTCTTCTAATTTAATAGAAGCAGAAAATTCTGAAATGGTTAGAATTGATAATAATCAACAAGTGAATGAAAATTATGAGAATTTAATTGTTGAAAGTGTGCAAAATACTTACCAATCAAAAGAAAGTTCTACTATTACTAAAATTAATTCAGAATTAGAAAAGAAAAATTGTAATTTATCTGTTTCTGAAATAACATTTGAGGAAGAAGATAAATTGCTTGATGAAATTGACGAAGTTTTATGTGACTGTAGTAAAGAAGAAAATGAAGTAGATAATTGTTCTAAAAATAGGGGAAAAAAAGAATCTGATAAAGTTCCAGAGTTGAGTGGAATTCAGAACCATAATGATTTAAAAATGAAGGATTTTAAAGAAATGCATGAAAATGAAAGTTTTGATAAGGTTAGCTTTTCAGTAAAATATGAAAATATGGAAAAGGATAATACTGATATTAAAATTAATGACTTACAGTTGTCGGATAATACTTTAATGATTGAAACTGATGACTGTGGATTTCCATTATCTATTTTTACTAAGGTATGAATTTTTGTCTTTTATTAGTTCTATTGGTTCTGTTAGTTATACTTTTACATTGGTCTCTAATGGAAAAATGAATCAATGAAAATTTTTATTGGTTGTCTACTGGTATCATAAAAATGATCATATGAAATCAAACTACAAATTTTACTAATAAAAATTGAAACAAGTTTTAAATTTGCACACAGCTTAAATTCAGATTTTTTTTTTTATTACAGTAGTAGCACTGAAAATAGAAATAAAATAGATTTAACCAGATTCAAAACATGATTGTCCTGATTGTGAAAATTTGAAAACTGTGATATTACTGTTAGGAAATTTACTAGGAATTTTCTAACAGTAAAAAAAAATCAAGAAAACTTTTATATTCTGCATAAAGTTAAGAATGATATACATTTGTTTTTCTGGAAATTTACAAATGATACATAGATAGTTTTAGAATGAAGGAATTTTTAAAGATAAAAATTCTTTACAGTCATTTGGCATTTTAACACACCTCATAAACCTCTGGGTGCCTGGTGACAAAATTTACAAGTAAACAAACGTTTTTTCGGCTCCTCCTGAGTTTGCTTTAAGTTTTCTGCTTTCTTTTAAATGGAACATGAATCAAAGCTATAATTCAAATTTAAAACACTATGTGGTTCAATGGACATATGAGGCAGTAAAATGTGCATCATTACGTAATTCAGTAGGCTATGTTGATTGGATGGCTTTCCATAGATGGTTCCAGATCATATATTGCTTGCCAAGCATATGAGATTTGTTTTTCTTCTTTATAATTAATGCTTGTCCCTCTCCTGTTGGCTTTAAAAATTTCAAGGGCCTTTATTTCCCAGATATCTTCATCTTCATGGGCTGTGTGTATCAGTGTCTGTTGATGGAACAAAGCTTCTATCTTTATCAGAGGTGTATATGGCTAGGTCAGTAGAGTTTTCCATTATCCACACCATATTGATGCTCCTTCAACCTTTGTTTCAAAGATTTAGTGGTAGATCCAATGTATACTAGGTCACTGCCAATCCTGTTATCCCTTAGGGGTATATGTATCCCTGGGGCTTACTGTATGTTTAGGGGATCTTTTCCATTTCTAAGTATTGTGTATACAGTTGGGTTCAATTTGTACATAATGCATGTACCCTTGTCTGTTGCTATTTGTCTATAAATTGCATCTAAATGATGCTCATATCTTACCACTATTTGGTTAACATATGTTTGTTCCATTTCATTTGTGTTTAACTTACTAGCAGTGGAGGGCTCATTAAGTTGGAATAAGGATTTCTTAGCTAAGCCTTCAATGACTTTTTTGTGGAAACCATGCATCTTAGCAATTGAAGTAATGCATATTAGTTCATCATTCGTGTCCTTGATTCTCGTACAATGTATGTATGCTCTGCATGCTGGGCTCTGAATGCTGCAATTTTCTACTGGAATGGGTCATACAAGTCCTCAGGTATATATAGTGGGCAGTAATCTGGCTTATACTATGAGCTAGGTTACAATCATAGACAATGGCATGCCAACAGAAAAAGAACTCAAACTGCACTTTGGTAAAATCCAATTATACACAAAAATGAAACAAGCTGGATCATAGAGGAAGAAAAAACATGCATAATACATCAGTCATACTCTGCACATATACTGTATGAAGGTCTAAAAACATTAGTGCATACACCATGTTTACAAAAAGCAGTTATACTAAATTCATGTCACAGGAAATTCTTAAACATACAGTAGAACTCATCTATCAGAAAGTTCCCCTCTTTAGGAAAACCCTTGCTAATAAACAAATGTTTTTCAGAATAAATTCTTCAGTCATCCAGTAATGTCTGTTTGCTTCATATTTGACTGATAAGCTCACCACAAAAACAATGCAGCATCCTGCTCTTTCCTATTACAAACAAAGGCAGTTTCTCACCAAGTGCAATGGCACCACAAAGGAATTTTTGATGTTCTTTGGACCACTTGCCTCCAGCACACATAGCATCTTTGAAATTGTGAGCTTTATTTGGTAACAGCTACCAAAATAGCCTCACCTCATCCATGTTGAAAATGTCTTCTAGATTATATTGGGAAACCAATATTACCAACAGAATATTGGTTTCCCAATCAACAACAACATTGCTTAAAACTGATGCATGCCTCGCCTTGATTGAATGTCATGATTTGAAACAGTTAATCTAGTTTGTGTCGATCTTACTTAACTTATTTTCACTATACTACATTTTTCATGCAAATTCTTTTGCCTTATCTTGAAGCAAAGGTCTCAATATTTCTGCTTGGCCAGCATCTAGGTTGTGAAACCATTCAAGCAAGGTTTGGCCTACTTTCTCCACACCAAAATGTTTGGGCTGTATGGCTGTTGGCTTTGTCTTTCCAAGCTCAAACTCTCTTGCAATTTTATCTTTTTTTTTTATGCATGAAATTAACAACTCATTAGTACTGAATTTTCAGCAATATTTTTTTTTTTTTTTGCTTTCATTCACTTTTAAGTAACTACACAATTTCATATTTTTATTTTAAATTCAAATCATGTGTTGACCTTTTGCTTGTCATTTTTCACCTTTTCAGCTAAAGATCAAAAATTTAGTCCTTGCTACACAGCATAGCAAGTGCATGACATAACCCATTTTGTTAGATGAGGGGAGGCAGGTAGGGAAGAATTCATTGACAAAACTTGCTAATAGGTAAACTAATTACATTGGTGGTGCACGAAAATCTTGCCAATATGCAACTTGCTGCCAAACTATTTTACATTAATAAAATGTATAGGATTTTGTGGATGTATTAGAGTATTTTGTTTTTAAGCAATTCTTGGTATTATGGGACTTTCTAATAGATGAGTTTTACTATAGATACATAGACAAACAGCACATAATCACATTAGCAGTTTTTTTTGTAGTTATCCGTTGGTTGACCTTGGTTTGGCATAGCACTAGACACCGGTATTAATCAAATAAGATACACATCTGCCAAAATCATAGAGAGTTAATAACTGCTAAAATAAATTTGAAAAAATTATATGTAGACAAATATTTTAATGACAATTACATCCATTATATAGATTTGAAAGTCATCTCAGCTTTTAAACATAATTTTTAAAATAATTTTCTTGGAGTGCTATTTATAGAGATAGAAATTATGTAAACTTATCAACTTACAAGATAGAAATTTAAATAGGACTATATAATATCAATTAAAGTGACACACAAAATGAACAGATGAGAACTAAAGGTATTGTTGTGTGTGTATGTCTCTTTGATGGTTTGGGGAAAAATTGCAATGTCATAAAATTGTCAATGTCAATGTCAATTGTTGAATGTCTGTGACACAACAGATCTATCACATTTTCTGAAAACAGTTTTGGTGAATTTAGAGAAAAAAGTTGTTTGATTTGTAATTGCAAGTTAAAATTGACAGAAGATTTATATTGTCACATAACCTACATTTAACTATGCAAAAAAGCTAGATTTGATGAATGACATAAAGATTAATTTTATCTTCACATCAACAAATAGTTTCAATAAATATATGAATGTTGTTGACCTTGCACAGGCTTATTAACAGGTTGAAAACGTTTGTATATTCATAGAAATTATTTGCTGGTATGAAGATAAGGTTATTTCTTGTGTCATTAACTTACATTTACTTTTAAATTGACTTTTAAGCACACAACCTTCAGATTATTCACAGAAACTTATGGTAAAAGTATTTTCCAAAGTGGTTAACTCTGTTTTATTTCTACTTTAAACTTTCATACTGTAATAAAATTGTATCTATAAATTGAATATATCTGCTTGACTTTTGAATTATATATCAAATTTTAATTCAAAATTGAATGAAAATTTTAAAAGCTTCATAATTTAATAATCCTGCAAGTAAAACTTGTTAAGAGTAAACTTTCATATTAAACCAATAAAAAAATTTTTTAATTTACAGTAAAATACAGGAAATTTTCTAACTAATGAATTTAAATAGACCAATATTTTGAATGTTTGATATAAGGAGGATTTTTATATAGCGGATGACAACAAATAATCAGTTACAACTCCACAAGTATAAGATACATTTAGAAATAAATTTGCTAATAGTTTGAGCAAAACTAAAAAGGTGTGATACTTGTTTAATTTCTTCACACTTCTGTTGTAAATTTTTTATAATGATGCTGCAGTCTGCATTCTTACGGAACTATTACCAGAAATTAGCCAAGGCTCACATAAATGATTATCAAAAAGTTGTAGAACAAGCAAAGCTAAGCCTAAAACTTAGCTTTTAATTAATAAGTAGAAATCTGTACATGGGATAAAAGTGGGGAATAAATGTTTTTAACAAGCAAAAAAGTTGCAGCACTGACATAAAAATGGCTGTAAAGTTTCTTTGAAAATAGTCCAATTGGCAAGAAATCACAGAATCTGGCAAGTTAATCCTGATTTGAAACTATCCATAGTTGTTGAAGATAGTAATGTTCATGGTTGGAAGTTAGTATCCTGTACCAGATATTATCATTATTGTCTGTCACAACATGAATAACTGAAGTTTGGAATACCATATTGAACCATGTATATACATTTCTCAGTTGTAAGTCATTTGAAATTATATGTTAAATGTTTTCTGCACAGTACTTTCTTCATTATAAAATACTTCAGTTATAAATTTTGAATTTATATGATTTTGTACTTATACATCACAGTTTTTGGATACTAAAGCACTTTTTTTCTCACTTATGCAGTATTTACTTCGAAATGGAAAAATTTAAAGTAATTATTAAATAAAAAATGAAAAAGCAATTTATGTATTCATTTCAGCTTAGTCTATGCTGAGAGTGAATCTCCAGCAAGTGCAAAATTCAGAGTAAATAATACAAAATATATTGACATTTCCAACAAATTTTCCCATTTAGTGAATTGCTCTGAAAGACAAAAATGTTCACTTTCCATATTTTGTAGTGTGAACCAATTTCACTAAATGAATAAAAATTGCTTTCTAGTTTCTCATTTGTTTTTACTATTTGTTGTGAGTGTGAGCTAACCTTTAGAATGGCTCGTGTGAATGGAGTTTTGGCTGAAGGAAACAACTTATGTCATATACTAGTGTACTATGTGACAAGTCTATTGAAAAAATAAGAAACAAAACTTGATCAATAATAATAATCCCAATCTCTGTATGTTTGTTTATTATATTTGCTGGGGATCATCTTTTGTTTGATATGAGAATTTCGTTATAGAAATTATTCAGAATTAGGGAATTTCCTGTATTGGTTCTTTCCTTCAAAAATAAATCATAATAAGTATTAATTTGTGTATTATTTAATATCAATAAGAATTAATTATTTTGACTTAACAACTTACATAATCTAATAACATTATTCTAATTTTTTTTTTAAATTAAATTTTGTTATTGAATATAGATGAATGTTGGATATGCTATGTAAACAAATAAAATATATATATAAAATTATCTAGATTTACTTGATGAATATAGTTATGTCATTCCATGTGTCAGATGCAGTTTTTGAGATATTCATAGTAAATAACTACAGAGTGCATGTAATTAAACTGACAGTACTTGGGATGTTGTGGAGGGCAGTGTAGTGGATGGATTGCAGTGGGATTTGATGAATTGAATATCTTAACTAGATCATGGGGGAATAAGAAATGCAAATAAAAAATAATTAAATTTTGTGCCACCAGATGGTGATGATACACCAAAAAAAAAAAAAAAATGCATATTGAAGAGCAATAAATTTATAAATTCAGCACTAGATACTAAAAGTATCTAGTGCTGAAATGATATGGTTTACAGTTGCATTAACCACTCTGCAGTGAGCAACGGATATATCTGTCAAAGGCGATCATGTGGCAGTGGTGAGGGACAGATATATCCATTAAATTTTTTTCGGGGTATTGCCAAAAACTAGCCAAAAACTACTGCAAAAAAAATTCACATAAAAAATGAATTATGTAACAATAAAAAAAGAATTTTCTTTACTAGACATAACTGTTTACAAAATCTTTTTCCGAAACGGTAATGAGAAAAAACACGTGAAAAAATACTTTAAAAATTTCCCACGTTTATTCTCCACTACTTTGGGATCGCACCATACCTGAGTATCCCACTGTTGAAAGGTCCATGAAAGATTGAAAGCATGTCCTGTGAACAATGTCACATAGTCAAATAGCTGAAACATGCAACTAATCTTTCTTTTCAGTTCGGTAATATTTGCAACACTACCTTTGTAAACTCGGCGTTTTAAATAACCCCATAGCCAGAAGTCATAAGAGTTGAGTTTTGTAGAACAAGGTTTCTAAGTATTTAGAAAGTTTTGTGAAACCTCTTTATTATCTGTAAATGTGGTGCATAGCAATTGTATCATTATCTGTGCAACATGAGATGGTGTTCCATCTTGCATGAAAGTTTTGGTGTCCAAATAACTTTGCAAGAGAGAATATCTCTTGCAAAGCTTGGATAATTTTGTTGCAAAGAAGATAGCATAGCATTTTCCATTTAGTGTCCAATTCATGGGGCCTTGTAACATTACCTCTAATAAAAAAAGGGTCCAGTTATGAAATTTGCAGTTAACTCACATCATGCAGTAACATAATTTGAATGCAAGGGTACGTGTATGTTTATATTTTTTCTATCAGCAAGCCTTTTTATGTGGTGCTGTCATATATCAGTCAAAAAATGAATTTGTTTGTTTAAGCATTATCTCGTTAAGACATTCATAAAGTCCTGCTGCAATCCATCCATCAGATTGTACTCCACAACATTCCAGGTACTGTCATGTAATTATACCCACCCTGTACATTCGTTATCATAATACCATAATATAATACTTAATACATATATTACAGATAAGATTCTACTGGTATGTGTGTATATGTATATATATACATACATACATACATACATACATACATACATACATACCAGTAGAATATAATCAGGAACAAAACTTTGTCCAATGAAGATGGGTATTTCTTTAAAAAATGCCATATATTTTATAACATTCAGCAGTTTTAAATAATTGATGCATGCATGGTTTTGTTTTGTAAAAGAATGTGTAATAAGAATAGAATTCAGAAATAGCCAAAGAATTGTCAAAGTTATATGGCTATTTTTATGCAATAACTAGCAAATTTGGTACTAGAAATGCTAACCACCATTTTGTACTAAATTTAATAATTAGAAATTAATGATTAAATTAATTAAGAAAATTTAGAAAAAGTCTGGCTTAAAGCTTAAAGTGGCACCTTTTGGTTATTTCTGAATTCCATTCTTATTACACTACTACTACAAACTAGGCAGGTGACTTAACTGATTTACTCATCAATCGCACACCGCGCTGAATAAACAATAAACTCACTCAAAAAACCAAGAACGGTGCGTTATCACATATAATTACGATTTTCACAAACGTTTTCGAACATAAAAGTTGTTCATCAGGTGAAAAAAACGGACAACTTATAAAAAACGTTTTTTCACCTGATGAACAACTTTTATGTTCGAAAACGTTTGTGAAAATCGTAATTATGTGTGATAACGCACCGTTCTTGGTTTTTTGAGTGAGTTTATTGACTTAACTGATTATGCTATCTAGTTTTTTTTAAGAATAGGAAGGATAGGATATTTTTTCTACTGTCTGCAAAAGGCAGTATCTGCTTAAAATAAAATTACATTAATAATCCTATTATTATTCTGAAACTGGACATTTTATCTGCCATGTACAGGTATCCACTAAATACAGGTTTTATTGTATGTATGGTTACATTCAGTCATTAATTTTGAAACAGTTATATACATTTCATTAATATTTGATGAAAGTAATATTAACATGATTAATACATACATTCTTTGAAATATTTTAGTATATATATATATATATATATATATTTTTTTTTTTTTATATTTAAAATGTTTTGCTATATTTATTTTTAATAATGATTCATAATTCAGCAGTTTGTAAATTATTATTCATTTATTATATTTTACAAAAAAGCATTATTTTAATATGGAAATTTTTTATTATAAAGTCATAAAAAGAATATTTATACATATAACCACCATCATTATATAATTATATATTGTATTCAGAGTGAAGAGTTTGCCCAAACTTTGCTTAGCTACTGTAATCTGTATGAATAGTCTTAAAATAATTTATAAACAAGAAATAAAATTTCATTTCAGTATGTAAGAAATCATTAAGAATTTTTCCTTTAAACCTTTGGACCCTCCATAAATTATGTAAGGTATTTTGGGGTGGGTGCAGGTCAAGGATTGCTTACAATTTCTTACTCAAGGGTAGGAGGTAATAGATCTCGTCTTACATAATATTCTTATTTTTATTTTTTGATCTCGTTGAGTAGTGGAGTTTTGAATTTGGTTTTAATTGGGCGGTTTTTGTTAAGAACGCTCGTTGTACTAACGCCATCTCATGTGATGTGATAGAATAATAAACATAAAAATGCAAAAAATAAGCTTAGATGATGTTTATCAAAGATTCTCCAAGTCATATAAAATAGCACATGCCGACAAGAAGTGATAACATTCAAAAAGATGCAAATCTTGTATGGACCAAAGCAAAAGCTCGATATGGCACTGATATGAAAAGTCGGCTTATTGACATATTTTAGTAAGATACTTACTAAAATACGACGACAAGCCAACTTTTTTATTTTTATGTAAAGTAGTGAACCCTTTCATATCAGTGCCGTATCGAGTGTTGTATATTAAGTTGCTTTTTATACTTTTTTGCTTTCTTATCAATAAAGTGTTATGAACTTCAGTTAATAATTATAAACATGAACAAAAATAAATAAACAAAAATAATAATTATGTATATATAATTATTATTTTCTTTTATGAAACAGAATCATTATAACCTAGTCAATCAAAAGAAAGAGTCTGAAATCGTTACAAAAATAATAACTAATTTGGTCCCTAACCAAGATGTTGTATACTCCTCTTCCTACTGCAAAAAGCATCGATGTTGAGTCTACTGTTGAAAATAGTATATCTTCGCCAAAAGCTTGTAAAAAACATACAAAGCGCCACCTCAAGATGAGGCCACTGAAAAAGTTACAAGTTTAAAAAATAAATTGAACATTCAGCTTTTAGCTCAAGATGCCAATCTAGGAGGAGACTAGATCTAGGAGACAAAAATGAACTAGGTATAACCAAACAGAATTTGATAAAAAAACAAAAAAAATGCCAATTACTAGCAAAAATTCAGAGCTGCTCGAAAAAAAAGCTGACATTGATATGTGAATCTAATGTGGCTGCAACTTCAAGTTTAAAATTAAAAAAGAAAAAAAATGCTGGGAGACCACGCATCAAAGAGGAGTAGCCGGTTTTGTTACAAACTATTACGGAAATAGCTTATTTCGGAGGTGCAATGCATGATTGTCGCTGCACAGATGAAATAAGAGCATGTAAAACTCTCGACGAGTGCATACAAGGTGTTTGGAAGAAGGTTTCAATTTATCTAGAAGCACTACATATTTGTGACATCTTCTGCGAAATTCTAATACCATCAAAGGAAAAAGACATGTAACAACCACTCCCGTGAAATTATGCCAAGCTCAAAATGATAGCCATAAAGCTCAGCTCAATAGTCGGTTTTGTACAGCCTCGATATGTGCTTTAGAAATGCTAGCTTCTGCTCTTGGACCAAACAAACAAGTTGCATTTATTTCACAAGATGATAAGGCACGGATGCCTATTGGTCTAAAAGCGGCACAAACAATCACCTATTCTAATGAGTACAGAGTAAAGCTACCTGATCACAATTTTATTGTATTGGAAAGACACAGATTGATCCCATAGGTTTAAGCAGGTATAGTGATTAATAGACCGCAAGGACTGGGAGATCCTGAAGCAGTGAGTTACTAAAGGCCAACTTATATTGCCATAAGAAGTGGAAAACACGACTGCTGCTAGCCATGCCACAGATTTTGAGTGCTTATTGGAGCTGAAAGAATTTGACAGTATAATGAAAATTAACGATCAAATAAAGCCAGTAGATGCTGAATGGATGTCTGAAGATGATGTTGAGAGTACAGAATCTCAAATTAAAAAACGATGACGTTTCTGAATCAGACTCTTTGCCTGTGATTGAATTACTTGAAAATTGGATGAAAAATCCATGGACAAGTGAAAATTAAAAAAGTTCTTAAAATGAATTGTTATTGTTCATTTGAATTCATTAAATTTTTATATTTTTAAATTTGTTCACACAAAGTCTTTTATAAATAATAGTACATATTAATTAACTAATTAATAATTATATATTTTGGATCTAAGGTTTCTAGGGTTTCATAAAAAATTTTTTTTGTTAAAATCTTTCTATAAAATCATGCCTAAATATTATGTAAGATAGGAAAGGGGAGGGGATCAAAGAAAATATTAGTTTCTTACACGGGTGGGTGGGGGTCTAGAATGACTGAAATTGCCCTTATGTAATTTATGGTCGGCCCCTTTCCAGAAGTTGCCTGGAAAGGTTTGCTTTTTAAAACAGGGTTCAAGTACTGAGTATGTCAGGTTACAGATCAGTACTGATAAAGGCTTATCAATCAAGCTGAAAACATTTGTTTCAATTAAATTTAGTTTTTGGAAAAGTGTGTAAGGTGTATTTAGTGTCTTCATATACAGGATTAACGAGAAATAAATTTTTCACTTCAGAGAGCTCGAGTGCATTCTACTGCTCAAAATGAGACAAAATTTGGATTACAGATAATTCAAATTATGTGCTTGACATTTCTTAAATAAAAAAAAATAGTACACCAATCTGTCGATAGCTGGCGCTGGAGCACACAGAAATATTGAATATGCATGCACGTATAAATGTTGAATATGTAGCACTAAAACTGCTCAATATGTCCTTCATTTTGAACAATGTGCTCTAATTGCAAAACCATATTTTTCACAGTTGAATGCAGTGAGTCTACTGGAATATCCAGAACATGGTGCTGAATGCTGTCCTTCAGATCTAGCACAGACACGGGTCTTCTACGGTAGATGATGTCCTTCAGGAAACCCTATAACCAAAAGTCTCAAGGGATGATATCTGGTGCGCGAGGAGGCCATACTGTAGGAAAATAACAGCTGATTACCCGTGCATCTGTGAAATGCTGTCTTAGTATGATTTTGCGATTAGAACATATTGTTCAAAATGAAGGAGGATATATTGAGCAGTTTAAGTGCTACATATTCAACATTTATATGCGCACACATATTCAATATTTCTGTGTGCTCCAGCACCACCTATCGACAGATTGTTGTACTATTTTTTTTTATTTAAGAAATGTCAAGCACATTATTTGAATTATCTGTAGTCTAAATTTTATCTTATTTTGAGCAGTGGAACACATTCCAGAGCTCTCTGAAGTGGAAAACTTATTTCTTGCTAATCCTGTATTGATGATAAATATGTATAAACTAACAGGAATCTGTTGAAATTGATGGTTTTATTCAATTAAAATACATTTGAGCTCATTTAAAATTTGGGGTTCTTCATAAAAATCATCAAAACAAAGTGTTTTCCGGATGTCTGCAGGTAATTTGTATCTACCTTTCTCCATACCAAGAGGCTCCTGCCATGGGTCCTGTTTCTTGCTGGCTTCTTTAAATTTTGAATCTGGTTCCAGGGTGGCAATTTACCATTCTTAAGGCCAACCAACTGAACAGGCAGAACTTTGGATTAATGGTGATGGTAGTGGCAACCCATCTCATGGCAATCACCTTATCCTGGGCTTTGTGAATAAAACTCTTTTTATTGACAATAAAATTATCATTATGTAGTCTGCAGTGATATACAATCCAGAGGCAAGTCTTCATTGGCAGAAAAGATTTGTTGTGTATTTCACCAAGTTTTCATCATTGTTTTATTTGCTTTCTTAGCACACTAATAATAATTTGCTAGAATTATAATTAAAAAAATATTATTCTCAGATCTAGGAAAGAAATTAAATACATTATTTTAAAGCATTACAATGAAAGTTTAAATGTAGAATTATAAAATAGTCTGACTAATGATGGCTAAAGCTGGAGAATAATTTTTTTAATACAGAAGTTCATATAATTTGTTGCACTTATTAATGGCAAGGTGTAACAGTTAAATGTCATATGTAATACTCTAATGGGTAAATTACAATGTATCTACAAATGATTTTAGCAGTTTTGTGAACATACTATTACAGATGTAGTGATTGAATTCAAATAATATAAAACAAACATTGCTCAAAATTTTGTTTGAATTGCTTGGCTTTTTCATGCATTTTCAAAATTTGTTTTCAAGTTTAGTTTTATTTTTTCTTCATTGAAGAAACCATGACAGGCTGCATCTATATAGATATGCTTCAAAATTGGCTCATGCCACAGCTGAAAAGTGATAGGATGGACTTTATTTACTAACAGGATTGTACTCTTCCACATTTCAGCAAATGACTTTTTGAATACCAGACTACCAAACTGGTAGATTGGTCATATAATGTGTCAGTAATGATCATCACTAGCTGCTGTTGTGGTCTCCACATTTCCAATTTAACTGTGGAGGTGCATGAAGGATTCTCTGTACTCCACTACTGACTCCTCTACCAGAACTATGGACATGTATTGGTAATGCCTTTGCTCAAAGTGATAGGGACATGCTGCATGGAGTATGAGATGAACTAGATTACAGAGATGATATATGTAGAATTACAAAGGGGACATGTATTGAGAACTTATTTTTTAAAAATGCTGAGTTTTCCATCTATTTCCACACACACACTGTGATCATATGTTTAATACAAAGCCTGCAGTGATTTATTGAAACTGCTACAATTATTTGTAGACATCCTTTACACAATGTATAATAACAATTCTTAAGAGTTATTATTATATATTCTACTACAAGGGTTTGTGCCATTTTCATTCAAAAATTAAAAAACTTACTTACTTCAGAGCTAATCAGTCTAAAATAATCATTCTAATCTTAAATTTATAATAAAGTTAAAATGAAGTAATAGTAGATTATTTTTATTGCTAATTTCTATTTATTCAAAATCAAGTCCAGATGAAAATCAATACTCTTGTTGAATGGTTTTTTTTTAATATAGTTGACTTCCTAATATTTCCATGGATTTTTATATTAATAAAATTCCATAATACCAATTTTTTCCATATTAACAATGAAAATGAATTTTGTCATGGCTGTCTTCT
Organism: Centruroides vittatus; assembly: GCF_030686945.1. NCBI lineage: Eukaryota > Metazoa > Arthropoda > Arachnida > Scorpiones > Buthidae > Centruroides > Centruroides vittatus. The sequence goes on along the minus strand of NW_027122650.1, from coordinate 15,690 downwards.
TAATTGTTTAAAGTAGGTGATTAAGCTAGTTCAGATTACATAATATCTTTATATCAGAGAAAATTGAAAAGTTATTACTGAAAATTAGGTTGCAGAAAAAGTGATTTTATTTAAAGATAATACAAAGAATTAATTGAGATATTATTTTCTATCATTAGCTATAACCAACCTTTAATCAACATTTGAATGGCCAGCTTAAAGAAGGATAGCTACTTGGAAATGAAGTCATCCACCTTTTTCCTGGCAGCTTGTGACCATCAAGATGATTTTGCATACACCAAACAGGTACAAAAATCAGATAGGGACAAGGTCTGGCAAATATGGTAGGTGATCAATGAGTTTCCTGCTTAGCTGATGCATATGATATATTGTCTTCTTATTAGTATGTGGTTTAGTGTTATCTTGATGGAACAAAACTTCCTTTCAGTTGGCTAATGATAGCAATCTTTGCAGCCAGGTCATCAAGTATATTACAGTATCTGTCATTGTCAATTGTTTTGCCCAACAGCATGCAGTGATGGTAAATGATGTAAATGTGATACCACAATAATTCCAGAACACATAGCAGCATTTTTGTTGCTCAAAGCTCATTGAGATTTGGTGGATGCATGTTTGCCAGACATCACATAAACATCTTGGATAGTTCAATTCTCATAGTAAATCCACTTCTTGTTACAGGTCACAAAGTGATTAAAGAAGAGGCAAATTTCCAAGTGTGATTCAACAGTGAAACACACTCGGAAATTTGGTTGTACTTGATCTGTTCAGACAGGATATGTAGTACTCTCTTTCCATTTGTGTACTTGATGCTTAGTTAGTTCATTACTGTGCAAATCATTGAACAGAACACCATTAAGCAATCAAACACATTTAAATATAAAGATTTGAAGTAGGAACTATTTCAGATCTTTATATTTAAATGTTTGATTGCATAATGTTGTTCTGTTCCATACTTGTTATGCCATACTTGATGATTATTAGAAATGGATAAAAACATTAATATCAGTAAATATTTTTATTCCTTTTACTGGGTTTTGAAATATTTGTGTGTATTCCTTTATATTCTTAGTGATGATATTTCAAGACATACATCATCTAGATTTGGAGGCTACCGAAATACAGTCAAACCTGTTTTTATGCGGGGGATAGGGACCGCATTAAAAAAAACGCATTAAAAAAATCTCACGAAACTTCACGAATGGCTGTAAATAATAGTTTTCGCGACACAATTAAAAAAATATTTTTTTTTTATGCGGTCAACAGGGACCGCATAAAAAAAAGTCTCACATAGAAAATAACTCAAAACCGTACGAAATAGAATTTATTGACAACAGATGTCAGCACTTGACTGCATCGTCTGGTCTATCGTCTGTTTTACATATTTTTGTCCAGGTGGTGTTTTGTTGACTTAAAAAGTAAATTATTTCATTTTTCGCATATTCATGCAATAATATTACTATAATAAGTGCATTTATGCTATAATAAGTTTATTTAGCTATAATAAGTCAACGTAAGACATGACGAATCGCACGAGACTAGTCACCAACTATACCGCACAAATTAAAAATTCGCATTAAAAAAAATCGCACAAATAAAAATCGCACATAAAAAGAGCGCATAAAAACAGGTTTGACTGTAATGGTTAATTTGAGTTAGCCTAAAATAACCGAACTTTTAACATGTTAACTGCCGTCCAATATAGTTTTTATTTAGTTAATCTGTCCTCATTACTTTTCACTTGGCAATGCTGAACATATCTGCTAGTTATTTTTATATTTTTTTGAAATGTAATAATTTATATTCATTGTCCTATTCTTTATTATTAGAAAATATTAGCAAATTGAAACAATTGGATTCAGTTTTTCTCAGATGATGATAAAACCTTTATGTACTATATAACAACTGATTTATAAAATAATTTGTGAAAGAAAATATAATGAAAAGTGTTTTCTCTATCAAAATATTAGTCTTTTATTAAAGCATCTTTTATTTCATTATATCTGTTGAATTATGTATTTAGTTAATTAAAAATGCATTTTGTGATCAGATAACAAATGTATTTTAAAGATCTTTATACACTCATTGACAAAAAAGTTGCACATCAAGAGGCATTGGAATTGAATGAAACTTTATTATTACAATATCATTATGGTAATAAGTGATATATCATAATAAGTGAAGGAACAGTTTTATGTGGAACAATGGTACAATATCAAAGAATTCTTATGTTCTTGACTTCCTGAATACATATGATGGTATGGTTGGGTGTGAAGGCATAAAGGCACTATTTGCTATCCTACAATAAATTTGCCCTATAAAGTTGCAAATGCCACTCCATATCCCTCACACTTGTAGATGGCTGAAACCAGTAACTCAACTGGTCCTATACACACATGCACACACACTCAACAGATGGCAAATCTATCTAGCATTTTGTGTGGTATTGTGCAGACAATTTCTGTATGGTAATATGATGGAGATATTCTTGGAAACCTTTACCTCTGTGTACCTGAGCCATTATCTTGTGGAAAATTATTATTTGCAGTTTTGCTGTAGAAGGCAACATTTGAAGACACACAATTTCTTGAAGTATTGCTGACCCATCAATGTTTCTTGTAACATTATTAGGGGAGACTGATTGTCATATGAATTGGCTGTAGGGGCAGTGTGCTGCTCAACAATAAAGGCAGGGTTGAATGATGATAATGTTTTGACACAAACACCTTATGTTTCTGAGAACCAATATTTATTGATGTTAATGTGTTAACACCAGTAGTTCTTCCTCTCTTAGTATCAGTGGATCTTCACACTCAAACACAATGGTTGCTCATTTCCAAACAGAACTGGGATTTAACACTGTAAAGATATGATGACTACTGTGTATATGTGCTTTGGTGTATCTATTGCCCCCAACACTTCACAGTCAGACAAACCACCTAGATGGCAGATAATTTGGCAAAACCACCATTCTGTTTCTCTCAGATGATGTGGTTTTTCTCAAATTCCATCAACTATTCACAGCATCGTGCAGGCATGCCTGGCAAAGACCTCCAAACAATAATTTCACTAAAAATTCTGAACACAGTGAGACTCCACAAGAGCAGCAAGGTGGCATTACCTGATGTACAATTGGACAAAAACTAATCATTTACATACATATGAGACATGTCTGATTACTGCAAAACTTGACATACAGCAATTTTATCTGGGTGTGTAACAATGAGTGTATTTTAGAATGTTTATATATATTACAACATCAAAATAGAAGTGAATCTGTGAGTTAAGTAATTTCACTCTGTTTAAAATGGTTCCTTTTAAAGAACAATCTGAAAAATGCAGTTTAAATTAATTTAAATTTACTTATGTATTCAAAACATTTAACATATTTTTCTACAGAGTACAATGTATTTTTTTAACTTCCATGTTTTACAAATAACTAATGTTTGTTTAATTTTTTTTAGGGTTCTCTTTGTCATCCGTATCTATCATTGCCATTTCTTGATTTATTAAGTGATGTTAATACAAGAAGTTTTGTAGTTGGAGCAACAAATGTGCTTTTTAAACAAAAAAAATATTTATTTGATGTTATTGTTGAGGTAATTTATAATTTATATATTAAAAGTTTTGAATTTAAATTTATAAAGTTATTGTAATAATAACAAAACAAATAAATTGCTAAAGTTCAAAAATTCTTCAGAAACTAGATCTATAAATGAATCAAACACTATATATAACCTTAAGACCAGTTAAGAACTCTAATTAAACATGTTCAAGACAAAGATTTTTGACCTATACCTCCTAAGATCTGCTTTGGGTCTGTTTTGGTTTTCTTTTCTATATTGGAATAGCCAAGTGAATGATGAGAAATTATGAATTTAAGAATACATTTGGAAATTTAAATTGTTTGGGGGAGATTTACATTTCATGCAAAATTATACAATAGCTGTAGATGCAGATGTAAAATGGTACAAATCATATATTAATATACGTAATATTTAAGATTTTTATTGTGTGTGTGTTGAATCTGGATTGTCATAAAATGGAGAACCAAAATGAACATGAAGCAGATCTAAGATGAAGATCAAAAACATTTGTCTTGAACATATTTAATTAAAGTTCTTAACTGGTCTTAAATTAATGTTGTACATAGTATTTGATAAATTGCTAAAGTTGAGGTTACCAAAAGTATTTAATTGTAAACATTTTTGACCTTGATTTAGGCCACCTTCAGCTAATAGAATAAATGGAATAAAACTGCTTTGCATTTGAAAATTACAAATTTGAACTTAGGGGAGAAAAGTATTTGTGAACTTTATCATAAATTTATCAGTTTAATTATTTGTAGTGCATGTAAAATAAATTCTTTTGTAATTTTTTTCTTATAATTTAAATTTTGTGTAAGAAAGTTAGAAGAACTTTGGTTGTGAGTTGATGATTTATTATTATTAATTTATCATTATAAATCATTGTATGTATATATATACATACAATGTGTGTGTGTGTGTGTGTGTGTCTGTTTGTACACATACACATGCATGCATGTATGTGTGTTATATATCTATATAGAGTTGATTTATTTCTTAAATGTTAAATATAAAGAGAATGTAATTCTGTGTTCTTTAACAAAAAACGAATGCAATATATTATCATAAAAGCTTATACAGTGTATATATGTTATCGGCAAAACCCAATTTTACACCAAACTAGTTTGGTATAAACGTGTCAGGCCAAACAAGTTTAGAATTATTATTCAAGTATATTAATGGTTCAAATAAAATTAAAAGGCAATCAATTAGATGAACAATATTTATTCAAACATAGTCTACTTAATTATAAAAAACGGGGTTAATGTTACCCTACGTATTGAAGATGGCGGCTGTCTCCAAGCAGCAGTCAGAAGACAGGGAACAGTGGGGACATGCATTCTAACCTAACCTAACCTATTCTAATAAATTACCATAATTATTAGCAACCAAATTATTAGAATAGGTTAGGTTAGAATGTGCATCCCCGGGGGCTCGTCTCCGATTCCAGCAATCAGAAGACAGGGAACAGTGGGGACGCACGTTCTAACCTAACCTAACCCATTCTTCTCAATGTCAGATGTGGTAGCTATAAATATCCGGTAGACTTCCTCACAGCTATTGCTGTGAGGAAGTCTACGGATATTATCGGACATAAGTCTACCGGATATTTATTTATTCGGATTAAAGAGACATACATTCACACTAACCTATTATAATATATTACCATAATTATTAAGTAGACTATGTTTGAATAAATATTGTTCATCTAATTGATTGCCTTTTAATTTTATTTTAACCATTAAGATACTTGAATAATAATTCTAAACTAGTTTGGCCTAGGCAAAACTAGTTTGGCGTAAAATCAGGTTTTGCCGGTAACATATATAATATATACGATATACACACATTCGATGTTTGTGGAAGTTAGTGTTCAAGAATTTGATCATTCATGATCAGAAATTTATGCATCAAAATTTCAACCTTCATGACAGGTTTCAACCTTTCAGAAAACAGGAGATTATGTACTGCTATAAAAATTGGAGTTAGTGCCTGAATGAACTGGATGTTTGTGCAAGCACAATGCTAAAAGATCCCACACTTGACCTACCCAGTGTATGGGTCACACTGTACAAGCAATTAAACAATGATAAACATCCCACAGCATACATGTAGCGTGAGCTTGGATCCACGCATGCGCCGCTTTGCCCATCACAGAGCTTACAGTTCGTTCAAGTTCAAACATTTTTGAAGGTTTGATGTGTGTTCCTAACAGTTTGGAAAGAAGTTTTAATTCAAATTATTAAGCGTTCTGTTTTTTGTCAGATTATTTTCCATTCAGTTTTTTTCACTAAGTTTCGTTTTCTCCTGATGAGGACATCCAAAAGTGCATTGAAAGTTCTTTCAGAAAAAGGACATACTAAGTATAACGCCGATCTCAGTGCTTTTCTTCAATTTAGAAAGCTAAAAGATCACTTCACTCACTTGTATGGTGTCTATTATAAATTGTTACTGTTTTATTTGTTTATTTATTTTTTGGTGTAAACAAAATGACCTAACTTGACACTATAAACCATTGCATGATATAGTTATTTAATAAAACAACTTATTTTTCAGAAACTTTTTTAAAACAGTAGTAGTACATGAAGTCTTGGAACAAATTACAAATTTAAAATTGAAAATGAAACTCAAAGTTTGGAGGATTACTCAGTCTCAATTATTCATGAACAATGGGGATCAGTGTATGTATGTATGTGTGTGTGTATATATACACAGGGTATCAGAAGCAGCAACTGCACAATTTTCATACCACCTGATTCCTTGTCCAAAACCTGAAAAAATGGTAGCTATTTTTTGATTGGATGTGACCTTCCAGAAATATTCATATTGAAAGGTTTATGACATCATATCCTGCCATTTGGAGTTTTAGCTGTAAAAATATCAAACAGAGTATTTCTTAGGCATCCCTGTGGTTGCCAGTACCTCAGAATAAATCAAGACACGTTCAAAAAGAAAGCATATGATGGACATGCTACTCCAAATGTGTGCATCAAACTGAGTTTACACACATTTCCAATAGTATATACGGTACATAAGGTTGAAAGAAGAAACAAACCAACAGCTTAGCTCATACTGCATTTGTTGAATGATATTATACTTCAGTAGTAGGCAATACTTCTTTTTTGCTCTTTCAGTTATGTTGTACTCTGTATGGCATAACTGAAGTGATGCAAGAGTATGCAGCATGTACAGTATTTCCTGTTGGGAAAGAGTCATGGCTCAGCATTGGGAGTGCAAGGCTATACAGTCAGCAATACCCGATATGATATTGCCAAGATTTCCAAGTTGTTTGATGTCTTGACTGTTGAATGTGTGAAACAGGTAGGGTCATACCGCTGCCAAATGTCAACAATGAAAATGTACATTCTGTGTATACACCAGCTGTCAAGGATGCTGTATTGTAAAGTACTATTTTAGTTTACAACGATTATCGACTCTACCGTGTCGGAAACAACCGTTAACCTACCGGGTACTTTACTCGGATTCGCGTTAGCGTGCCAGGCCTGGACTTTAAGCGTGCACCGAATTAAATAAAGACAATATTTGTCAATAGAAAAAAACCAAAGATTTAATTAGTCGTTTAGCAATAACTATGTACAATATTTAGTAAAAATCAAACAATAATTTATTCTAAGAAATTCAACAAAGTCAACCCGACAATTCTCGATTCAAATCTATGTCTAACTTAACTCTATTCCCCTTGGGAATCCGACAAAACCAAAAAGCTTAACTTATAACAATAATTCTTATAAACTAGAGATCCTAATCGTCACCTCAATATACTCGGAACCTATTTCCTCAAACTCTCAAGACTTTCTCAGACTGTCGATCCAAATTCGAATCACTTCAAATCACCTTGGAACTATTCGAGATCCTATCGGACACCTCTCTATTACTGCTGCGAAGCTCACCAAGCTCGTTGCTATCAGAATTCACCTCTCCGTCTTCACTTGAGACTCGGGATTTATAGTGTGAGGTGACGTCACAATTCTGAATGCGGTCACTCCCCTCATTTACATACTTAAATGCTAACAATAACGTTTTTCATCGTCTGGCAGCCCTTTTTCCGACAGTTTACTCACTAACCTTTTACATTATTAGTTTTTACAATTCTTTCCGGGACGTTTTTATTACTTAAGGTTTAGCGAGTTTATTTCGTGCTTGTGGGTTCTCCCCCCCCTCTTCTCGGTGCGGACCTATTTTCTGCCGCTCGGGGAGCGCAAATGTGCGTGAGTCATATGGCGCTTTTCTTTCGTCGGTGAGTTGGGTTTTATTTCTTCTCTTTTTAAATACTTAAGGTGAATGGTGAGGAAACCTTCGTCCTAACAAAACATAAGCCCCAAACAAAAATAGAATAATAAGCAAAATAAAAGTAAAATAAAAATAACGCTCGGACTTGGTTCCTTACACCCCTTCCCCTTTAGAGTAAAGAGAAAGTTATTTCTCTTTTTACTTACTGCCAAAATCCTCCAACTCTTTTTTTCTTTTAAGTAGTGCGCCTTATTTACAATTGCTGCCAGGTTACAAAGGAATCCGTCCCTTACAATGATTTATCATAAGCGAGAGTGACTCGTTGCTTAGTAACTTTATTCTAACGTAATGATACAATAGAGGGGAAACTGTTGACATGTGCTCATTTCGTGTTCCAAGGTTTGTTGCCATTTTCACGCTCTAATTTGGCGTGAGCAGGGTGAAACGTTAACCCAAAATTTTGTTCTAACGATTATTATCATCTTTCTTACGCTACGGACTGATTGTCGGGTTATAATTTAGCATTGTTAATGGTTTTAGTATGTAGTTACTCCAGTCCGTCATCGTGAGAAAAAAAAAAAAATTTTTTGTTTTTTTTTTTTTCTTCCCCCCCGTAGCCAAAATCCTTTCCCTTCTAGGGACCCTTGGATTACAATTAATTTGGTCAAGGACCATCTGTAAAGAAAAATATATACCTCTGGTTTCCTTCTCTATCTTTGGGCTCTCGGCTTCCTGGTGAGACCGGCGAGTTGTCTGTAATCCACTCGTTGCATCGGTCGTAATCGTCGCTGGATGACTCCAGACGGTCTAGCTCTGGCGATGGACGGCGCTCGGGTTCCGTGATCCATCGACGATCCCGTAACGGAGTGTGATCCTCTAACGTTGCCCCTATTGGTTGCGAGTAGGGGTGTAGTAGTTTTCCTCTTTGGAAAAAGGGTGTATCGCTTCAGATTAGCGATGTGTTGACTTCCGTGGCTGGCCCCAGTGTGGGGATCTTTTATCTCGTAAACTACTGGTGAGATAATCTTAGCGATCTCGTAAGGTCCTGACCACTTAGGTGCCAATTTAGCGCTGAAGTGTCGGCTAGAAGAAGAAATAGGGTGAGCTTTTAAAACAACTAATGAACCCACCTTGAATGTATCTGGCCGTCTTCGTGAATTGTAAGCCCTTCTCTGTTTCTGTTGTGCAGTTCGCACGTTGTCTCGGGCTTGTTTTCTTATCTGTTGTAATTCTGCCCATTTTTCTCTAATAGTCGTAGGGCGACTTGGATAAGCCGTTAGACGGTCCCACGGGAGTGCAATCTCTCTCCCGAGATGTAGTTTAGCTGGCGTATATTTCGTCGAATCCTGTTCTGAAGTTCGTAAGGCCAGCGCAAATTCCGATATGTGGGTGTCCCATTCTTTGTGGTTCCTTTCGATGTATGCCGCAATCATCCTACCCAAGGTGCGGTTCGTTCTTTCCGTAAAATTCGACTGAGGGTGATATGGCGTCGTCAGGATATGCTTAATTCCGGTGCGGTTACAAACTTCCGCTAGGAGGTGAGATATGAATTGGGGTCCGTTATCGGATACTAAGATTTTTGGCATGCCATACCTGCAAAAGTATTCTTTATACATACAATTTACCACATTTTCCGCGGTAATCTTCCGCAGGGGAAAAATCTCCACCCACTTACTGAAATAATCCACCATAACAAGAAGATACTGATTACCTTTGTTGGACTTGGGATAGGGTCCCATAATGTCTACGCCTACCTTTTCCCCTGGTTCCGTTATCTCGGGGACTTGCATTAGTCCGGCCGTTTTCTTCTGGTCGAACTTCGTTATCTGGCATGTATGGCATCCTAGTACATATTCTTTTATGTCCTTTCTCATTCCAGGCCAATAGCAACGTTGTTGTATTTTTTTCGTAGTCTTTCGTACACCTAAGTGGCCAGCAGTGGGATGATTGTGTAGTTCTTGTAATACATCCTCCCGTAAGTTGTACGGAATTACTGGTCTGTAACCGCCAGTGTCATCTGTTTTCCGGCTATAATATAAAACATCATTTACTAGAATCGCGTACATTCGGTGCATGAAATGTTGTTCCGGCCTTAACCTATCTTATTTGCGTGACTCGACGGATTGGTTCTGTGGGGGTGGCGATTATGTTTTGTTCAAGGCTTCCACGAGTCGCGTAGTAGTAAATGGGGAAGAGAGAAATAAATATATTGTCGCTTACGAGTATTCCGTCTCCTCCAATGTGAATCATGTGTTCGTTGCTGATTGAGTGGTCGTCTGTTTATTCAATGTCATGTGTGTCTTTATCTTCGTCGCTGCGAAATTTGTTTGTCACGGCTATATCAATTGGTTTGTCTGTGTATTGTCTGAAGTGCGTTACTCTAGTTGTCGGATCTTCACTACGGTATGGTTCGTCTGATATTAGTTTTTCCTTCGGGCGGATCTGCTACCAATTTTGATCTGTCCCTTGTTCACCGTCTCTTATGTGGTATCTTGTGGAAACACTTATTTAGATGCGCGATCGAATGTATCATCCATCCTCCATTTTAGATCGTCTCATCCTAGATGAGGGATGTTCACTCATAGACTAATTAAGCGTCTATCAGTACAGTGCGAGGAATTTATCACGATTCACTGACGGTGAATTTGGGTTCCGTCTTATGATAGATTGTGATGATAATTTCTCCTGCTAGCCACACTGACAAGGTCTAGACATTGCCAAGACATCCGGTGGTTCTTCATATAGTTCCTTTCGGCGTGTGTGCGTGTTCTAATACGTACGGGCTAGCGGTTCGTCTGTTCTCTATTAGTCTTTCTCCTTGTCTGAGAAGCGCGCACGCTGCCAGTGTCCTACCTGCTTGTTGCTCAGCATTCTGTGGTATTAGCTTACGGTCGGTGATAACGTTGTCGGGGATCTGTATTGAGGGTGCGATCACAGGACCTTATTGGAATTTATGGTCTGCAAAATAGCGTGCAGTTATTTAATTAATTCTTACTTTTTCTCAGGCTTTGCATAAAGCTTTCCGGCTAATTCTTCCGGGGTCCATTACTGCCCATCGTTTCGCTCGTCTTATTCTCGCACGTAAGATTGATACGTAATGGGTATACATTTCTGCTCGGCAACCTAAGAATAATGCAGGTAATTCTTTTTTAAATGATGTTAAACTTATGAATTTACAGTACCAGTGTTCTGACACATTCCATAAAAAAGTGTAAGATATTCCTTCGTGTTATATTCTGTGTGGGAGGCGTTCTCTCGGAAACATCTCTTTTAGATCGAGTATCGATCACGCTTAATCTTTTCTGAGATCTAATCCGATCGCATGCTTTGAGTGTGCTGACTCTTTATGTATCCAAGATAGCTTGAACGTTTTCTAGATTGGCGGGCAAGGATGTTACTCTTAGTCTTTCCTTAGAATGAGTTTAAGTCCTGGCATCCTGCCAATGCGGTATGTGGCAACATTTGCTGTCAAATGTTCCGGATGGTGATTCTGTAAATAAGATAGATTATGAGTTGTATATAAATTGATAATGTCGAGCTAAGTAGAAGTTAAGTGTCCTGGAGAGTCTTTGGGTAATACTTCTCCTGTTTCTTCCTTTTGGAGCTGTGTGTCCTTATTTTAGTTATGACACTGTTGGCTGTCGTGGTCTTTTTAGTATTTCTAAAAACGTTACGAATAAATTGTATGACCGGATATCATACATAAGCCCACTATCGTTAATTAATTATAGCTGTTTCTTTTCTATCGCGTTCGTTTTTATTATTTTTTTTTTATTGTTGTTTTTTTTAAGTCTTGTTCCGCTTCCTATCTGATCTAATTGACTAGTAACCATAACGTGTAATAATGTTCCTTGAGAGTATAGGAGAGTTAAATGTCACACAGATATGTCTTCTTCAGAGCGTAACCCGTCGCTCTCTAAATCGTAGTAATTTCTGAAATAATCGGTAAAGGATATTTTGAGTTCTCAGCTCACTCATGCTGTGACCTCTTGATTCGTTATGCTTGGTCGTGAGTGAGTCAATAACATTAATCTCCAATCGCCCGTTTTTTTGGTCTATGTACCCATGTTTTCAGACTGGTACCAGGGGGATGCCCGCACGAGATATGTCTCGTTATAGAATTTGGTAATGTGGATAACACGATTCTCTTACACATATTGCGCTCATATGTCTGTGGCTCGGGCCTCTTTTCATGGATTCCTTAATCAACATTGTTACGTCTTCAGAGTGGTTGCCGTGAATTTTTATTCTTTCGAATGTCTTGAGTTGATCCGACGTGAGCTTGCGATCATTCTTTGTGTTGAATCGCATTTTTGTCCTTGAGTGGCGTTGAGTATTCATTTTCTGATTATCATTCTTCTTCTGTCATGTCGCGCGGCTTATCTGTAAACTAAGGTGTGCGAGTCACGTGCGTGTTGAATTACTACATTTTTGTCCAAAGTACTATTACCTTCTCTACCCTTAACTTTTTAATAAGGTGGTTTGTGATTTTCGTCTTCTTGCGAAGCCTTCCGAGCTTTTAGGATGGACTGTCCTCTCTCTCGCCGGTTGATGGATACTTACAGCTCCACATATAAATTAGGAATTTGTCACAGATTTTAAAGTTCGCGATTTTTGATTCTAATGAGCATCGCGTTGAGCGAATCACGCTATAACGTTGGTTGAAATTGATCGTGTTAGGTATAGTCCATTGTCTTTGTATTATTACGAGTTCTCTGTTACTACTATTCGCACGGTCTTTGTTATTATTCGATATGGTGTTAACTTGTGCAATATTACTGGGATTTGTTATGCCGATGATTTTAACTCAAAATGAAGGTTTTATTGTGTATCCTCTTCTAAATGGCTAACTTAATAATGTCGTCGCTGAGGCCTCATGGAATATAGTAGTTAAGGGGGCGAGAATATTTTTGTCTCAACTCGTCTGAAAGACAATTTAATCTTTAGAGTTTAATTGAGTAATTTGCGGCTCCACACAAATTGCGATGTAGAGTGAATTAAAGTCAAAAGTTCATGGAATCGCGGAATCCACAGTCGCGGAGGCCTGACGGAAGGTGTAGAAATGACCGCTGGAATTCCAGAGTTCATATATATTGATGAATAAGTGATTTACCCTCATTGGGCAACTTGATCATGGCTATGTCACTCTCTACGTTGACGGATATTATTGTTCCTCTCCATGGTGGGCACCCCAAGGGGTTGATGAGTCACATTGAATTGTGAGACAGTATTATCCCTCTGCCCTCAGTCTCGTTCTACTCGATTTCCTCCCGTTATATAGTTGTCCTTTCTCCAATTTTTAACCACGCTTCTCTTAATTCCATTTGCAGATTAAGTTTTTTGTGTGTTTCGCGTAGTACAATTTAAATCTCGGGCGTAGGACCTTGTGACATTAGTGTTGCTAGATCTTCTTATTGTTGCTCGCATATGTCCTCTTCTCTTAAGTCGACAATTCCTCGATAAATGTCCCCACATTGTTATGTTAGGGCTTCTCTCGAACTAGCGAATGTAATAAAAACAAGTCAATATGTGTACTACCCTGCTCGAGATGAACTGAAATTTTTCAGTCTCGTAGCTGGTCTTAAATGTTTATTTTATACTTTTATCTTTTAATCGATCTCTAGCCGTCTAAATCTGCTTTGCTCAGCATCAAGATCTAAGGTAGTATAACACCGATCCTCAAGTCGCGAATCATGCGTCCTAAAGTTCCTCGGTATATAATCCGCGTTATCGCCTTTGCCACGTAGCTCTACTAACTCGTTTAAGTATGAAGATTACCAAGTGATACCTTAGTTGCGCGTATTCCTATTCGCATCGTAGCTTAAATAGTTCTGTCACGTAATGAGTTAGGAAGCATTTCTGGCGCCGCACAAACTAACCATCGAGGATTTGTGTGCCAATTTCATTTCATTATACCAATCTAGTGACGTCAACGTACTTTTAAGGAAAGATTCTCTCTACGTGCCTAGGCATTATTAAGTTTAAATCATCGAAGAATCTGGTCCATTATACTGGTACTGGTGCCGTCCATATTGAACTCATTTGTCCTTGCTTGACTCTTACATACCCATTTGATTTCCCTGGTGTATTGTGAATTTCCGTGACTAGGAATACTTTATTGTGTCTTAGCGACCCAGCTATGCGTGTGTTGCTAAATATAAAGGAGATGCTGTTAATAGTATCTCCAGATATTAATAGATGTAATCAGCATTCAACTATCATCTATGGACCCAACTTAGCCATTTGTACGCGATTTTCTATTATAATTTATTAGTTGTTATCCAGCATTTAATAAAACATCTTTGAGGCAATAAATGTGAGTTGCTGGCGTGCTTTAGAAACATACTCTGTCTCCTACTACACAATTATGCTTGTGAGTTGAGACATGCACCGACTTCCACATAATTTGTATCTACTAGTCTGTGTCCAAGTGATCATGACGCCTATACTAGGTGTCTCGTTTGAATTGCGAGATATATACATCCGAGAGCCTGTTGCAGGAAATGCTGGTCCATTCGTTGTGGGCCTCTGCTAATAGATAAAAAACCAAATCTGAGATTGGAGTGCAGTTAATGCTACGGAAGATCACTAAGCGTGAGAGTGATTTTGAAAGATGGTCTTATGCATTTGAGCGGATATTGAAAAAGGCGAACGGACACAGTGGCGCGCCGGTGCAGTAACTTGAAAAGTGCCATAAGTCCTCAGCGCCATACGATCTGCGTTAATGTTGCATTAGATGTGATAAGCACTTCGTCGTCTTGAGTAGAAGTTTCGCGGCCGTAACACTCTATACTTGTAAATCGGTTTGGCGTGATTGTGCTTCGTATCTAAAAGTGTCTAAGAATCTGTGACAACATATGAAGTGCGAGATAGTAGATCAACTTACCGGCTATGTTTCCCAAGATTTAACTTGTTTTGGCAACGGAGATAACTGAGCGAATCTGTCTTCTGTGCAAGGGCTGGTAATAGTATCGGCTCGTGTCCTGTGACTTTTGTTGCACTAAAAATCTTCTCTCCATTTTTTTGTGTCCGTTTCCTGAGAAATTAGCGTCAGGTGGATGTGTATGTCTCTTAAGCTTGATAGTCTGAAAACCGCTCTATTACAGAAGATTTAGAGTCCGAAAGACAAGACATAGGAGTTTTCTCCTCATATAACCCTCATTTTTAGTATTAAGAATACACTTGTTTGCGCACGTCGCGCCAGTTGATATTATAGTGCTATAATAGCTACTTATAAGTAAGTTCAGAAAATATAGCTGGATTTATACAGTTGTACTGTTTTACTACACGTCCTGTTATCCGACGTTCTTTGTGGAAAAGAACTGCTAATCATGGATTGTATAAAAGACAAGTAGATAAAGCAAGAATATCATAATCTTTGTGGTAATCCTACTCGAAGTGTGGTTAACTCTCTTATCTGCGCGTTCAAATATTAGGAAATAAGTATGTAGCGTTTCCGAGCACATAAAGTCTAATAAGCGGGTCCAGGATGGCCCTTGCATCGCAGAATTTAAATATAATATGACATAGAGTCTATGTTTTCAAGTTTTTATAGAATAAGAGTAGTTTTACCGAAAGAAATTTATATAGTCGTAAAATTAGCTATAATTTAATCTTTAATGTACAAATATTATGTAATTTAGTATATCCATCTGAATTAATTTTATTCTAAGAAATTAAGTCTCTCTCTGAAAGTCAACTCGCTCAATTGGCTAGCGTATTCAATAATCTTATATTATCCAACTAATACTACACATAACTCTCCTCTCGAGAAGATATATTACCGACTAAAACTCACATAAATGTGTCTTTTAATTACTGCATATACAAGCTAATTATGTGTTTATTTTATGCT